>NC_141909.1:2500000-3750000 GCF_057802395.1 Ceratotherium simum simum
AGAGAAAGGGCTACTCTCCCTGATATATAAAATGCTCTCGAAACTAGAGGAAAAGAAAGATTGAAAATCCAATAGAAAACCGGACAGAACACATAAACAGTACACAGAAAACAATATACAAATGGCCCTTAACACATGAGGTGTTCAGCCTCACTCATAAATATAGATCAAAACTATAGCAGGGAAGTATATCTCACTTGTTACATTGGAGAAAACTCAAAAGCCAGACCACACCTCTGTTGGCAAGACTGTGGGGGAAGCAAGCACTGTGTACACGGTTGGTAGGAATCCCAAACAGTGCCACACCTCTGGAGGGAGGTTTGGCAATAGCTAAGAAAACTATGCACTTGCCTTTGACTCAGAAATCCCACTTCTAGGAACCAGCTCTCAAAAATACGTCTTCACAGATATGTGGCCAAGGTTATTCACTGTGACGTTATTTGTAATTGGAAAGTAGAACTACCCAAGTGCCCTCCATAGGCAGCTAGTTATATAAACTATAGTACAGCCACATAAGTTATTATACAGCTATAAACAGGGAGATGTTATAAACTAATGTAGAGTGACTTCCAGTATATATTTTAAGTTAAAAAAGCAAAATACAAAAGAGTATATATAGCACACTACCTTTTGTGTACAAAAGAAGGTTAAATAAGAAATATACATATACACATACATACACATGTATACAAATACAAACACACACATATATACACAGGAGGATAAATCAGGCAATAATAAAAACTATTACCCTAGAGGCAGGTGGGTGGGAAATAAATGAAAGGGGTATGGATGGGAATAAGAATTCTCTGACTACACTTTTTCATATAGTTTTGTCTTTCAAGCATGTAAAAGCTTAACATATTTGAAAAGTAACGTGATGATTCAAATGTGATGATAAAAGGCATATCTTGGAATTGGAAAGTCACAGAAACAAGTGAACTTAATGGCGTATCAAATGGACAACACAACCACACAGAAAGGAGAATTAATACAAGTGAAGTTTTCACCCAGTTCTCTGACTAGTCACACTTTGTGCAGTATGTTCTAAGGACAAAAATTACTGCAAAAAAATCTTGAACTCCTCTTGACAAGTTTGTTGTTGGCTGTGGTGTTGGCAGTAATTCTGAAAGGAGTCTGTGCATGCTGTAACAAAGAGCAAGCAGGGAAATACGTCACCGTCCGGGAGACCCAGAGTCTCACCCTGAGAGAAGGGAAGTGCCACATGGGATGAGGAACAATGCTGTGGTGTAGGACTTGACCTGGAGGATCAGTGTGAATATACAACTTCCAGCTCTGTCCGCTCAAAGGGCCAGAAGCAATGACACCCCAGTAGCAATTAGCACACCTAGTACCCAGGACTTTGTTTATAAATGCCACTCCCCACGAAAAGTAACCAAGGCTCCTTAGAAAAGTAGCTCATTCCAGGCCGGAGGCAGAGAAAGAGCTCAGTGAGCTTGGACCATCCTGTATGTCAGAAAGCAGAGATGCACTTAAAGACAAACGCGGTGTGTCAAAAAGATACACGAACTTGATTGAAGAGGCTCCTACCGGTGGCACTTGGAACAATTTGATCATCAAAAAGAATAATTTAGGTAATAGATTATAATACATTGAATTAAAAAGAATAATTGAGTCTACAGTGAATTAATTTTTTTAAAAGGCTAGAGAGATAAAGTTATTCTTTACAGAAGAAAGCCAGCTAATAAATGTGGGAGGAATGGTAGAATTAGAATATCAGCATTCTGCAACCATAACTGATATAAGCAGAAGTCCTTGGGTGAAGGTCATTGGGAACAGGATAGTCAGACAGCTACAATTTATCATCCACAGATTTCTCACGAATTCGAGAAGGAAAAGCTACTTACACTGGAGAAATCTGGTAGTTATCTTAACCAAATTGTTAAATTTAATGAATTGATATTCTCTCCTGAGGCAATGAAACAGAAAGTACACACTGTCACCTGTGTAGCAGTCTTGCCTAAATATACGAGCTGAATCAAATCATGAAGAAATAACTAGACGATCCACAGTGTGGACTTCACACACGACAACTCACCTGGACTCCTGGTGTTGATGACTTGAAAAGGACAAAAAGGGAAGTGGGGACTGTTCTAGAATAAAGAAAATTAGAAAGACATTACAAACATCTTCAATGTGTGATCCTTAATTGTTTCCAGACTGAATAAAATATGTAAAAGATATTTTGGGGACAATTGGGTAAATCAGAATATGAGGTGTCTATGATTTGTTGGGGATGACACTAGCACCTTGAGGTTGGAGAATGTCCTTGTTCCAAGGAAATACATGCTGCAGTACTTTCAAATGACCCAAGAATTGTGTGTGCATGCATGTGTGTGTGAGAGAGAGAGTGACAGAGACAGAGACAAAGACCAACAGAGACAGACAGAGAGACAGAGACACAGAGACAGAGAGAGTGCACACGCAAATGTGGCAGTTAGTGATCCAGAGGGGAAAAGGGGGGAAGGGAAACGTGCGAATGGAGGACATGAGAGAGAAGTCTTGACCTTCCATGACAGTGAGTCGATACACAATAGACAAACTGATCAATCAAGAACGCGGGAGCCAACACACCAGGGTTCAAATTCATCTCCGCCTCTCACTCACGGTGTTTGGGCCACCTACTTAACCACTCTCTGCCTCAGTTTTCTCATGGGGCTAACGAGAGCACCACCCCACTGGGTCACTGAGAACATTAGGAGTCCAACCACGGAAAGCACTTTGAAGAGCGCCTGGCACAGAGCAAGCGCCGGTGAAACAGCTGCTCAGTGGATCTAAGGAGCTGCTCAAGGAGACAGTTTAGAAACGTGCAGGCAAGTCCCCAAGTCACCACCAAAGCAGCTGCAGTGGCTCCTCTGGGAGCAGGACGGGTGGGAGGGAAGGTGCAGGGCACTGCTGTTTTCCATTATAAACCACGCAGGATTATTTGCACGTTAAACGCTGCTCGTGGATAAATCTGTGGAGGGTAATTCTTAAGAAAGAGGCAGCGCAGGAGTAGAGGTGCAACTTCCAGCACCATCTGGAGAGAAATGGGCTTTGAGACTTGGGCACCTCTGGGCTTCCATTTCTTTCCCTGGAAAATGAAGGAGTGAGAGATCTGAGCAACCAGAACACAGCTCAAATGGTTTTTATTCCAAGAAACAAAACCCCACAGCCCATGAAATGTTACATCAAAATCCTGAGGTTAAATGGAACACAACGACAACAACAAAAATATGTTCTACCATCTGACCCACCACAGGATCTATTATAATGCCCAGAATTAGCTGGTCTGCCCACCCTCACCTGTCAGAACAGCTCTGTGGGAGCTGGAGCCCCTGGCAGCCACCCTGACCGCAGGATCATCTTTCCCATCAGCTCCAGGCACCCTCCAGGTCTGACAAGAGCAGGGTGCCTCTCTCCATCTAAACCCACACCAGGAACAGGGAAACAGCAAATGTCACCATTAAGAGCCAATGAAGCTTGCCCTGCAACCACAAGAACCAAAATAAATATATTTTTTCAAATTTACAATCACGTGCGCATATGTCGTAGCATTAGGACTCTTTCTGTTCTCAATATTTAGTCCTGTTTTGGGAGTTTCCTGAAATTACATGACTAAAAACATACAGACAGAAGAATAGTGTGTGGTGACAATGTTCTTAACACTGCTTACATCGCCGGTTTTAGTTGGAAAATGTTAATAACAAATGACCTTTCTCTGAAGAGTATTTTAAGGAGACAAAGCAATTTTCCATAATATGGTTACCATAGTGACTGGCCCGTTAAAAAGGCTGGGGGAGAAATGATCTACATCTGTAATCAACAGCCGCTGCAACAACAAATGGTTTGATAAAGCAACATTTGGGGATTAATTTGAGCAGAATAGATAAGCGGTTTTCAAAAAGTCAACCGAAAAAAAAGAAAAAGGAACTCAGCAGGGCTGCACAAGCAGGGCCTTGGTAACTGACAGGGAGGGATCTCTGCTTGGGAAGAAAGGGAGGACCCTCCGGGAAAGGCTCCCCAGAGGAAGCCAGTACAGAGGTGACATTGCGGCTGCCTCCTCCCTGAGGAGTGAGGAAGGATCCTCCAGCCCCTCTCACAGCCAGTTTGACTGGAGCTGGCATCTCAAATTTCAGAATAAAAGAGCCACCACTAACAGGAACCAGGCTCCTTGGAGAAACAGTCGACCCCAGGGCTGGGGCAGGGAGGCACCAGAGGACCTGGAATCTTGTGTTGTGTCAGAAAGCAAGAAAGTTCTCAGAGACACAAGAGCCAGCTTGCAGGGGCTTTCTCTGGCCAAACTTGAGAGAATTTAAGTATCAAAATAAATAATGATAATAACAGATTATTGCCCATTAAGCTATTGGACCGTGAGTCCATACAGATATGAATGAGTGAAGGAAAGCGGGAAGGAAGGAATGAATATGTAAATGGTAAGTTTAATGAGGCTACTTACATAATTTCAAAGTGTGTACACACAGAATACTAACTTAGAAGGAGAAAAGAGTAATATATAATGGATAAACTTGAGAGATGTCATCTCAATCAAGTGATTAAAATGACCATCACCAGCAATGGGGCTACTTAAAAGTGACGCCTGATGGATGCAATGATTAGACACAGCATTTCTTCTGTGATTTTCACTACAAAGATGCATAGCCTGAATATGTTCATGAGGAAAATCAGACAAACCCAAAGTAAAGAAAATTCTACTAAGTAACTGGTCTGTAATCTTCAAAAGTGGCTTTCCCATGATAGTCCAGGGAAGGCTGAGGAATGTTCCAGACTGAAGAAAACTAAAGGGACCTGACAGCTAAATTGAAGATGTGCTGAACCAGATCCTTTTGATATAAAGTGCATTATTGGGAGAATTGGCAAAATTTGAAGGGGGTCGAAGGATTAGATGGTAGTAAACATCAATGTTAATTTCCTGATATTGATAGTTGTATTGTGGTTATGTAAGGGAATAACTTTTTTTATTGGAAATACTCATTAGAACATCTGTGAGAAAGGCATTACATCATCAATTTGCTCTGAAATGGTTCAATGGGGAAAAAATTTTTGTACTGTAACTTGCAACTTTTCTGTAAGTTTGAGAGTGTTTACAAAAAAGAGTTTAAAAAGACAGCAAATTACTAACATCAGAAATGAAAAATAGGCTACCACTACAGATCCCATGAACATTAAAAGGCATACTATGAACAACTTCATGCCCACAAATTTGATAACCTGGATGAAATATACCAATTCCTTGAAAGATACAATTTGCCAAAACTCACACAAGAAGAAATAGACAATCTGAATAACCTACATCTATTAAAGAAATTAAATCAACAATTAATAACCTTCCAAAACAGAAAGCCTCAGGCCCAGATTGGTTGAGTAGTGAATTCTACCAAACATTTAAGGAAGAAATTATACCAGTTTTCTCCAGTCTCTTTCAGAGGATGGAAGTAGAAAGAATACTTCCTAACTCATTCTATGAGGCCAACATTATCCTAATACCAAAACCAGGCAAAGACATTACAAGAAAAGAAAACTACAGACCAATACCTCTCATGAACATAGATGCAAAAATCTTCAACAAAATATTAACAAATTGAATCCAAAAAAAAGTATAAAAAAATTATATACAACAACCAAGTGGAATTTATCACAGGTGGGAAAGGTGGTTCAACATTCGAAAATCAATTAATGTAATCCATCACATCAATGGGCTAAAACAGAAAAATCACATGATCTTATCAATAGATGCAGAAAAAGCATTTGACAAAATCCAAAATCCATTCATGATAAAAATTTTCAGTAAACTAGGAATAGAGGGGAACTTCCTCAACTCAATAAAGAATATCTACAAAAAACCTATAGCTGACATCATACTTAATGGTGAGAAACTCAAAGCTTTCACACTAAGGTCAGGAACAAGGCAGGCATGTCCCTTCTCATCACTCCTTTTCAACATTGTACGGCAGTTCTAGGTAATGCAATAAGACAAGAAAAAGAAATAGGGGTATAAGATTAGGAAATAAAAGTATACAGATGGGGAAGGAAGAAATAAAGCTGTCTTTGCAGATGACATGATCATCTATATAGAAAATCTGAAAGAACTGACAAAACCACTCCTGAAACTAATAAGAAATTATAGCAAGGATACAAAATAAATATACAAAGTTCAATCACTTTCCTATATACCAGCAATGAAAAAGTGGAATTTGAAATTAAAAACACAATACCTTTTACATTAGTACCCTCCAAAATGAAATACTTAAGTATAAATCTAACAAAATATGTTCAAGACCTATGTGAGAAAAACTACAAATCTCTGATGAACAAAACCAAACTAAATAAATGGAGAGATATCCAATGTTCATGGATAGGAAGACTCCATACTGTCAAGATGTCAGTTCCTCCCAACTTGATCCATAGATTCAGTGCAATCTCAATCAAAATCCCAGCAGGTTATTTCATGGATATTGACAACCTGATTGTAATGTTTATATGCAGAGGCAAAAGACCCAGAATAACCAACACAATATTGAAGGAGAAGAACAAAGTTGGAGGACTGACACTACTCAATTTCAATACTTACGATAAAGCTACATTAATCAAGATAGTGTGGTATTGCTAAAAGAACAGGCAAATAGATCAATTGAACAGAATAGAGAGCCCAGAACTAGACCCACACAAATATAGTCAACTGATCTTTGCCAAAGGAGCAAAGGCAATACAGTGTAGCAAAGAAAGTCTTTCCAAAAAATGGTGCTGGAACAACCACACATCCACGTGCAAAAAGAAATGAATCTAGACACAGGCCTTATATCCTTCACAAAAATTAACTCAAAATGGATCACAGACCTAAATGTAAAATGCAAAACTATAAAATTCCTGCAAGATACCACAGGAGAAAACCTGGACAACCTTAGGTATGGTGATTCCTTTTTAGGTACAACACCAAAGGCATGATCCATGAAAGAAAGAATTGATACTCTGGTCTTCATTGAAATTCAAAACTTCTGTTCTGGGAAAGAGAATATCAAGAGAATTAGAAGACAAGCCATAGACGGGGGAAATGTTTGCAAAAGATACATCTAATAAAGGATTGTTATCCAAAAAATATAAAGAACTCTTGAAACTCAACATAACAAAACAAACAACCGAATTTTAAAATTAGCCAAAGACCTTAATAGACACCTCACCAAAGCAGAGGTACAGATGGCAAGTAAGCACATGAAAAGATGCTCCACATCCATAGGTCATCAGGGAAATGAAAATTAAAACAACAATGACATACCACTACACACCTATCAGAATGGCCAAAATTCTGTCACTAACACCCAGTGCTGGTGAGGGTGTGGAGCCACAGGAACGCTCATCACTGCTGGTAGGAATGCAAAGTGGTACAGCCACTTCGGAATACAGTTTGGCTGTTTCTTACAAAACTAAACGTCCTGTTGAAACACAATCCAGCAATCTTGCTCGTGGTATCAACCCAAAGGAGTTGAAAAGTACCTCCACACAAAAACCTGCACATGGATATTAAAAGCAGCTTTAATCATAGTTGCCAAAACCTGGAAGCAACCAAGATGCCCTTCAGTAGGTGAACAGATAAACCAGCTCTGGTCCATCCAGACCATGGAAGATCATTCAGTGCTAAAAAGAAATGAGTTATCAAGCCATGAAAAGACATGGAGGAACTTTAAATGCATATTACTAAGTGAGAGAAGCCAATCTGAAAAGGCTTCACACTGTATAATTCCAGCTATATGACATTCTGGAAGAGGCAAAACTATAGAGACGGTAAAATGATCAGTGGTTGGCAGGGGTTAGGGGAGGGAGGGATGAACAGGAGGATCACAGAGGATTTCAGGGCAGTGAAAATACCCCTAGAATGTACTACACCAAGAGTGAGCCCTAATATAAACTATGAACTCTGGGTCATAATGCTGTGTCAATGAAGGTTCCTTAGTTGTAACACATGCACCGCTCGGCGGAGGGTGTTGGTAATGGGGGAGGCTCTCCATGTGTGGGGGCAGGGGGTATCGGGACTCTCTGTACTTTCCTCTCAATTTTGCTGTGAACCTAAAACTGCTCTTAAAACATAAAATCTTCACTTTTTAAAAAGGCATGGGTGCTCAAATGAACCCTCCAGCTTTGAGGAGGCCAATTAAAGGGCGCAGAGCATCTCTAAGCGTGGTCCCTTCTGTATGACTAAGACAGCCGTCCCGTCTCACCTCTCAGCGGAGGACACGGCTTTGGCTAAGCAAAGACCAGGAGTTTGGGTGAGAAAATCGATGACTAAAGAGGGGCGGGTTTTTTCTCCCTTTTTGGTACTGAGAGACAGTTTATCAAAAAACGGAAGTCAGCACCTTACTGCCTCCTGTGAGATAGATTCGTAGCCCTGGTCAGACACCCACGTCCCAGCCCGCCTCAGGAAGATGGGTCTTCTCAAAGAGAGCCACACGGCTGGACACAAAGAAGCCCCTGCAGTAAGGGAGGCTGTTTTCAGCTTAACCCCAACCAGGAAGCCAGTGCCAGGGGCGTGCATCTGACCCTGTCGTAACCAATCACCTCAACTTCCCGTCACCTCAGTTTCACACACTCCGCCCTCCAGCTCCCTTTCCACCTTTCTAGCTGATTCCATCTCCTCTCCACTGCCCCCACCCACACCCTGTCCTCTTCTCTCTCTTCTTCGAGCTAATTTTCCAAAGTCCTTTTATTACAACCCCCTAACCCTTTGTCTCCTCTCCTATCATCGTACTCATTTGATTAAACTACAACCCTGGTTAATCCAGTTCTCCGTTGCGTCCACACCTGCCAGATGACCCACAAGGCCAGACGAGTTGATGGAACATGTAACTGTCCTGACTAGTCTCACCTGAAATTCACGACTGCTTACCTCGTGGGCACTCAGAGCCGCCCATTGGCCCTTCCTGTCTACACACTCCCTACTTTCCTAGACCCGGCAGGCAGTCACCTGGGGACAACGGTGAATGCACATTCTGACTTAGTCTGGAGCGGGCACTGGGGTTCCGCACTTCTAACAAGCTCCCAGGTGACGCTGATGCAGCTGGTCCCAGGAACACACTTGGTGCCCAAGGTCCTAGATGGAGACCTCATGGCGGCTCCTCCCTCCTTGAACCACCACCACCGTCTCAGTTCTCTGTTGTCGTCATGACAAATGACCACGGACTCAGGGGCACAGCAACACAAATGTGTTCACTCACAGCGCTGCAGGTCGGAAGTCCAACACAGTCTCACTGAGCTACGGTGAAGGTGTCGGCAGGGCTGGTTCCTTCCAGAGACTCTGGGGAGGATCTGTTTCTTGCCTTTATCTAGCTTCTAGAAGCGTCCGCATTCCCTGGCTCACAGCCCCTCCTCCATCTTCAAAGCCAGCAACGTGGCATCACTCTGTCTTTCCTCCATGGTCACATGTCCCTCTGACACTGCCGGGAGAGTTCTCCACTTTTCAGGACCCAGGTGATTGTTGGGTCCCACCTGGAGGATCCAGGATAATCTCCCCACCTGGTCCCTAACCATCATCACGTGATTCACACAGACGCAGCTCCGGGTTTAGGATGCGGACATCTTTGGGGCCACTTTTCTGTCCCCTTCCCACCCTCTCTCCCAGCTGAGGACGGTGCTCCATCGGCAGGATTTTAGCAGTTCCACTACGGCCCCTGCATCCCTGGCCATGCTCCGTTCCACACGGAGTTCACCTAGACCCCGGCACACGCAGATGCCTCGTTGAGCCAGTTCCTTTATTCATCCCAGAGGATTGATTACGTGCTGCTCCCGGACAAGATGAAAGTCTGCTCTCAGCGGCTGGGCCAGAGAAAAGGCTCCACTCCCCCTCCGCCCCCCACTGCCCACAGCCTTGGCCACCCCTCCATGATACCACAAATGTCCAGACTAGGAGGTTCCACACTGAGCATCCCCCGCCCACCCTTGTCCCATGCCTAGGCCATTTGCTCTGGTCTTTCTTTCTATTTACAGATGTATCCACAGACATGAAGACATCATTGTGCTCATTCCACTTCCCAGCCACTCTCCAGAAAAAACCTCCTCGTGGAGGGAGGGCAAACTTCATAGCAGAGGGGCTTCTGGTGACCTTTATCTCAGCACCTACATTTAATTCCTAAGACCACTCTGTGAAGGCAAGAGATTGAGATTCATTTTTTTTAATCTATTTGCTTGCAACCTAGAAACAAGCAACGAGAGTTGGAAATTGTCATGGGGGGGAAGGGAGAGGTTTGAGCCAAAGAAAATGCTCTGACTTTATTTTTCTTCTCTGTGAAGAATCAATAGCGGCCTTGGTGTGGATTAGACGGGACAGTGTGGTACCCGGGGTGACATCTCCACTCTCACGTGCACACAGCGAACGGGGGAGAACTGGATGAACTGCATCAGGCGGCTAAAGGCACTGGATCCAAATTAAGACTTATCAGCAAGTTCATTATCTAAAAATAAATCAGCTTTTCTTTGCTTCATCAAAAGATCAGATTATAGTGTACGCCGCCTTACTTTCAGAATAAAATGTTTTTATTCTTAGACAAATGAGGACAATGAAAATCATTACATAATCTGTCAGGGACTGTCGAGGCCGACGAGGAGAGGGCATTGTTCCTCCGCGAGGAGGGTTGTCCCCACTGTGGAGGTACAACAGACTGCAGCGGTTAAGAACAAAAACAGCTCAGAAACTCAGACTGTGAAACAGAACCATCGACTGCAACATTGCAGATGGGCGCTCTGGCCAGGACGGCAGCCATCCTCCAGGCGCAGAACGGCCCTGGCTCCCCGAGATCCGAACCTGGGCCCTCTCCCACAGTCTGCCTGACCTTGCTGTCTCTTCCTTCTTCTGCACATTCACAAACCCAACATGACTCTCCCCCAGCCCGTCCCTCACAGTGTGATGCGGGTAAAGGGGACGGTGGGTGCCACTCCCCCAGGGTGAATACCAGAGCAGATCTTTGCGAGGGCGCGTAAGTCCGCCTCCCGCCCCAGTGGGCAGGCCAGGTGGTAGAATTGACGAATGACGGCGCTAAGAAAGGGGCTGCAAGGGCGTTTAGCCGAACTGCGCCAGCTGAGGGACCAGTTTCCATGAGTCTGCTCTCAGCCCAGGTGCCAGCCCCAAGGCCGGGCAGGCCCAGACCACCCACACTTCAGGCCAGCTGGCAGCAAATTCGGAGTCTTCACAACCACCCTCGTGTGCCATAATTTCTAGAACAACTCACAGAACTCAGGGAAGCACTATACTAATGATTACAGTTGTATTACAACAAAAGAATAAAAATCAGAACCAGCCAAAGGAAGAGGTACACAGGTGAGGTGGGAGGTCCCACTGGTGGAGCTGCGGTTCCTCAGGGCGAATCATCCTCCCATCACATTGATGAGTCACCAACCGGGGTGCTCAGCCCAGCCTCAAGGTCCAGGGTGTTCACCTGGGCCTCACTCTATAGACATGATTGATTGACCCACTGCCCGTGTGGTTAGACTCAGTCTCCAGCCCTGTTTCCTCCCACAGTGGGGCTGATGTCACCTGGCTGGTCTTTCTGGTGACCAGCCCCCACCCTGTGTCATCTCGTTAGCATAAGCTATCTAGGGGCCCACCATGGGTCACAAGGAGACGCCTACCCCTGGGAAACTCCAAAGGCTTAGAGGTCACCTCCCAGGCACCGGGCACAAAGGCCAGGCCTCTTGTGGGCTGAGGCCACCATTTGTATTACACAGGGGGGTGTATGGGTCAGGGTTCTCCAGAGAAACAGAACCAGTAGGAGACTGATTGATTATAAGGAATTGGCACACATGATTATGGAGGCTGCCAAGTCCCAAGATCTGCAGTCAGCAAGCTGGAGACCCAAGAGAGCCAATGGTGTAAATTCCAGTCTGAAGGCAGCAAGCTTGAGACCCAGGAGAGCCCACGTTTCAGTTCAAATCCAAAGGCAAGAAAAAGCCAATGTCCCAGTTCAAATGTGGTCAGGCAGGAGGAGTTCCCTCTTACTCACAGGAGGGTCAGCCTTTTTGTTCTATTCAGGCCTTCAACTGATTGGATGAGGCCCACCCACACTGAGGAGGGCAATCTGCTTTACTCAGTCTACCAATTTAAATGTTCATCTCATCCAGAAATATCTTCACAGAAATACCCAGAATAATGTTCAACTAAATATCTGGGCATCGTGTGGTCCAGTCAAGTTGACACATAAAATTAACCATCACAGGAGGCAAAGACAAGTGCCTATTCCACAGGACAGGCTGGACTCAAAATACCAGGGGAAAGAAATACCATCTACAATCCCATTTTACCTATGGTCATGGGGGGCCATGGGAACAATTTATTTTTATCTTCTTTTCTGGATTTTGCATATTTCTTCTTTTCTACTTGAAGGCATTAGGCTAAAAGAAATGTCAGACCAAAAAAGACAAATACCATACGATCTTGCTTATGTGTGGAACCTGAAAAACAAAGAAAAGAACAAACAGAACAAAAAACCAAGCTTACAGATACGAGAACAGATTGGCGGTTGCCTGAGGTGCAGGCGGGGAGCGGTGAAACGCGTGAAGGGGTTCAAAAGGTACAAATTTCCAATTATGAAATGGATAAGTCATGCGGGTGTAAAAAAATCCTCTGTCCTCTTCCCTGGGTTGAGTCCACAAGGGCAAGAACTTCGTCCTAACGTTCTCCTGTCCATCCCCATTTCCCACTTACTCCAGCCCACTTCCTGCTGCCGATTTAACGTAAACCTATTCAAATTCACATAGCCTTAATGCTAATCTCAACTTAAGTAGTAAATTAAATTTGCCTTTTAAATCACGGGAAATCTTCCCGATCAAAAGACACGGCTTCCTTTCTGCGTCAGGAGCGTCTTCCCGGGAGCTCCCTCCGGCGGCAAGGTGTCTCGCAATCCTTCTCTCCAGCTTGTGTCGTCATGGCCTTACAGCCTTGAGATCTGCGAGGCCGCCAATGCAATCCCATCTCGACAACCCTCAGGTTTCAGGTGTTCCTATTAAGGGCATTTTAAGTTCCTGGAGGTGGCCTGTGAGAGCTTACATCACATTCTAGAAGCAAATCGACCTTATCTCCATTCCTTGGATTAGAGAAAGGTAAGAGGGCTAGGCTATTGTTTTCCACAAGACTCACCCTCTTCAACAAGCCACTCCATCCTTCCTCCTGTAGCTCATGTCTCTGTTGGCTTTATCTGAGTGCACTCCAAGCAAAGCAATCCTGGAATAAAACACTGCAAGATATTTCCAACGTTCAAGAGGAGTCGCTGCAGTTATTATCTCAGAGGAGATCTGGAATGACTCTTGGGGCTAGTGCCAACATTTGATGCTCTAGAATCAAGTGCGAGCATGGCTCCAAGGAATCTGGAGACCTGTGAGGTCAGCTTCACAGACATGTCGCTGTCAAGAAAACATTATCCAGCCAACTTCCCTCTTCCTTTCTAAAGATAACGCAAAACTCTTCAGAGTCTCACTCCCCAAACACCCAGAAACTCTTGTCATGCGCGGTGTTTTGTCACTGTAGCCTCCCTCTCCAATCATCAGGTGCCTCTAAAGCATGACGAAGTCCCAGCTATCTGTGACTCGCCCAAATTTTCTTGAGTAATAAGTCTACCTGCTGTTGTGCTCTCTACCCCCCTGCCTCTCCAATTATCCACAAGGCATGTCACGTATTTCCTTGTTAATAATTCTTCTATCCTTATTGGGTGAGTTTCCACGTTGCAAGCTTCTCTAAAAAAGTGTGTCCAGCCTAATAAAATGTCACTGCAAAATCTCTTGCCTCCGTATTTATTGATATTTTCTTCCTATACAATGCCATTTTACAGACTACTTTGTTAAACAATCAAATATATTTTTGCCATCACTTTGCAGATCTCAGTTTGCAAGGTTAATGCTTCATTAGTAAAATATCTGAAGCAATTTCTTCACAAAGCGTTCACCATAAAAGTCCATTTATTCTGAATCATTTGGGAATAATTTTGGAAACTGGGAAATATAAGCCACCTGAGTTGGGGTGGGGGTGAATGACTCTAGACGTATTGAAGAGGGAGGCTCACAGACTAGAGTAACCGAAGTGCTATGTACTCGCGGTCCACAGCCCAAGTAGGAAGAAAGAGAGAGTGATGATTAGCACACCAGGCGGAATTTGATATTTTAATCAGAAATTGAGTAAAAGAAGAGTCAAGGTAAGGACACCGATGTACATAGTCACAGAGATGACAGAGAAGGAAACAAAGACAATTTGGGGGAAAAGGAAAGGCAAGATTCTTCCATCATTGAGAGCAAATATACAGTCTGCGTTCATGAGCACACGGAAGAGAAAAGGCCACAGGACAGAGGGTGTTTACACAGAGGTCTCCGATCTCTGATTAAAGAGTCTTTTAAAATGTTCTTTTTTCATCAGCCTCGTCAATATGAAAAGATCGCTCAAATATAATTGGTACAATAGTCATAAATGTGGAAAGCCTTTTTTCTTTTTTTTTTCTTTTTTGCAAAATCGGGTCATACTGAAAAGAAAACATGCAGGATGATTAAGGAAACTTGAACTACTGAAGGGAGCTCAGTGTCGTGTGAAAGATTTCATTGTTGGTTAAAAAAAATAAAGGAGTGTGTGGGCAGGTGAAATCAGAACTCCGCCCCAGGGAGCACAGAAGACGGAAGATACCGTCATGTGTGTTTGTGTAACTTATGGAAGGAGGATGCAGGCCCATATTTTATCACAGTATTGTAATTCGCCTCAGACCTGCATCTCTCACTCTGCCCGGGACTTAGAACTTTCCTTTTGCTGTTAAGATGAACATCACACCCACATTTGCAATCTCTACAGACTAGTTCTGTGCTGGTTGACTTTTTAGAGCATGATGGATGACTTTTTCTTATGTTAGAAAGATTTAACATTTTTCAACTTTTTATTTGAAATAATCATGGTTTACAGGAAGTTTCAGAAGTAGTAGAGACAGGTCCCATGTACCCTTCACTTGGGCTTTCCCGATGGTTACATCTTATATGACTGTTATTAAATTAAAATCAGGAAAGTGACTCTTGAGACAGTGTGTGTGTAGAACTCTGTGCCACGTTGTCAGGCGTGTAGATTCATGGCCCACAGGGGCATCAAGATATAGAATCGTTCCAGCACCATGGAGACCTCCACCGTGCTGTCCCTTTATAGACACAGCCACCCACCTCCACCACCACCTGTAATACTTCTAACTATGGCAACCACTGGTTGGTCCCCATCTCTACAACTTTGTCATTTCAAGAATGTTATCATCTGAATGAATCATACAGCATGTGACTTTTGAGATGGATTTCTCACTCAACATAATGCCTTTGAGATCTGTCCAAATTATTGCATGTATCATTCATTTTTCCTTTTTATTGCTGAGTAGTGTTCCCCGGCATGGATATACCACAGTTTGACCATTCACTTTTTGTGGAACAGTGTGTCTAATTTGGGGCTATTCCAAGTAAAGTTGCCATGAACATTCATGTACAGTTTTCATTTCTCTGCAATAAATGCCCAGGAGCACAGACGCTAATTGTATGGTAAATCCATGTTCAAATTTTTAAGACACTGACAAACTCTTTCCCAGATTGGCTGCACCAGCTTGAGTGAAGAGTGGAAACCATACTTCTCTGCTCGGCCCTTTGCCCTCACCCATTTATAATACAATGGTCATCGATGTTTCTTCTATGCACATTGAGAACCACATTGTAACAGCACTATAATTCTTATTTCAACTATCAAACATAATTTAGAAAACTCTAGAAGGAAAATCTATCACATTTTCCCATTTATTTACCTTGTTCTTTCTTCCTCCCTGATGTTCCAAGATTCCTTCTTTTATCACTTCCTTTCTGTTTCAAGAACTTTCTTTATCCATTCTTCTAGGAGGTCTGCTAAATTCTCTTTGTTGTCCTTCCTCTGAGAATGTCTTGATTCCTCCTTCATTCCTGAAGGATGTTCTCACTGGATATAAAATTCTGGGTTGATGGTTCCTTTTCTTTCGGTGTTTGGAACATGCTGTGTCCCTTTCTTATGGCCTCCCTGGTTTCTGAGGAACAATCTGCTGTGGTCAGAATCAGCTTTCCTCTATAGGTAAAGTGGCATTTCTCTCCCATGCTTTCAAGATGTTTTCTACGTCTCTAGTTTTCAGAAATTTGGACTTCACTCAGCTTCTTAAACCTGTAGGTTTATACCTTGTGCCAAATCTAGGAAATTTACAGCCATTATTTCTTCAAATATTTTCTCAGTCCCACCCTCTGTCTTCTCTCCTTCTGGGACTTCAATGACATGAACGTTAGATCTTTTGTTGTATCTTACAGATTCCTGAGATTTTTTTTTCATTTGATTTTCCCCCTCTTGTTCCTATTGGATCATTTCTATCCTCAAGTTCACTGATTCTTTTCTCTCTCCTTTCCATTCTGATTTGAGCCCATCCATTGAGTTTTTTTATTTTGATTATTATATTTTTCAGTTCTGAGCATGTTCATAATTCCTCATTAAAGCATTTTTCATGACGGCTGCTTCAAAATCCTTGTCAGATAGTTTCAGCATCTGTATCATGTCAGTGTTGGTGTCTGCTGATGTCTTTTCTCATTCAAGGGGAGATTTTCCTGGTTCTTGGTATGATGAGTGATTTTCAGTTGAATCTTGGACATGTTGGCTATTATGTTATGAGTCTCTGGATCTTAAGTTGTGTATTTTAGCAGCTTCCTCTGAAACTGTGCTGGTGGGATGTGGGGGCATTGCCTTGTCATTGCCAGAGTCGGGTAGAAATTCAGCTACCCCTCTCAACCTCCACAACACCCTAGAGTGGGAGACCTGGAGCTCATTCCTGCTGGCGCATGATGAGAGTCTAGCTTCCCTTCTCACCTCTGTTGATACCACACTGGCTGGTGTCACTGCTTGTCACTGCTCCTCATGTGGCCTCTACTGACTGTGTGTGGGTGTGGGTGTGGGTGTGTGTGTGGGTGTGGTGTGGTGAGGGGCACCACGTAGTGAAAGTCCAGCCAAGTGGGGTAGAAATCTGGGCTCTCCACATTGTTTGAACTGACACCACGTGGTGGGGTGGGTACTCATTACCTCCCAAGGGAACGAAGTCCTGATTCCCCACTTGGCCTTCTCCAACACCCTCCCGCCTGCCCCAGCAGGGGTGCCTTATTACAGCCTGGTGGGGGTGGGAGTCAGCTCTGTTCATCATTAGTGCTCATGGTGAAATATTGGATAGAAAAGAAATAGTTGAAATAAATAGCTAAAATCCTTGGGGAAACCTCTGGGAGTATCACTTATATCTACCGATGGTGAGAGTTGGGGAGTGAGAGTGTGCTCCAGTGGGTGACTTGGTACATCCCCAACTAGGTTAGAAATACAGATGGCAGCTATATACCACCCACCTTACCATAGCAACATAATAATACATAGTATTAATTAGCTTTTGGCACTTAAGGGAATTTTTGGAGCTGTATAGTAAAATTAATAATGAGTAATATTTAAAGCACTACTTCTGGATTCTGATAGTTTCACCCAAGAGTCCTAAATCATTCTCTAAGTATTATCGCTGGTCCTCAGCTCATGACAAATGAAACGTGGAGTAAGGATCAAAAAAACGTGTTTGAAAACAGGAAACAGAAGTGAGGAAAGTAGAAGACTAGGAAGACACAGCAGTGGGTTGTACTTAGCTGAGCCGCGGGGCCGAGTGTCTGGGGACTGGATGCCGTCACCATTCTAGTCTTCCTTCTTGGTCCAAAACAACACCAGACATATGACCAACCATCCTCCAAGACAAGCGCCAACCCTGGAATCAGCTCAACTCCTCTCCAGTGAAAACGAGCTCATTTCAGGTGTT
Source organism: Ceratotherium simum simum (assembly GCF_057802395.1). Taxonomy (NCBI): domain Eukaryota; kingdom Metazoa; phylum Chordata; class Mammalia; order Perissodactyla; family Rhinocerotidae; genus Ceratotherium; species Ceratotherium simum. Next base: position 2,517,850 of record NC_141909.1, read on the forward strand.
TTTCTTATAGTTCCTCCTCTGGCAGGGAGAGCTGAAACCATAGGTCCAACCAGAGACCTTTTTCTGCCCCTAGAAATGATACCTGATAGATAGGCAATCATAAATCCTACTCCTGCACTTTCGTCCCTTCTCAATTATGGGCAGTCCAGGAGTTCTTTGTTTTTTCCCTTCTTCTCTGTATGTACCCTATGTCATTGCTTGGCTCAAGAAATTTTAACTGATTTCACATTTTTAAAAAAGGATACATATTTTGACTTGTTAAAAGCATTACTACTCTTTATAAAAAATACTGGTTTCGTTAAGTGAACACTTGTCAGAGCGCTAATAAAACACTGAAACAGCCAAGTAATTCTCTGTTGTGGGGCTGTCCTGTGCACTGTAGGATGTTTAGCAGTATCCTCGGCCTCTACCCACTAGATGCTAATAGCACCTTTCCCTAGTTTTGACAACAAAAAATGTCTCCAGACACTGCCCAATGTCCACTGAGGGGGGAAATTGCGCAGGGTGAGAACCACTGGTGTAGGTAAGGTGAACAAAGGCTCAGGAAGACGGGAATGTTGCAATGGATCGTTTATAAGTCCCCGCTCTACCACACCCCTGCAGGAGAGCCAAGGGCACGCTCCATCCAGAGTGGCATTAAAAATATATTCTTGAAAAGCTCTTTGAGGTCCTCCCTGTGTAGGATATAGACAAATTACAGTGTAATTCCTGATCTCAGTGGCATAATGAGACCCCAGCATGGGAAAGCCAGGTATTGGCCATTAACAGAGACAGGTTGGACGCAATTACAATAAGCTACAGGGATAAATTGACAGGCAGTGGGTTTTGACCTACAGGGATTTGTAGAAATGGCTCATTGTTGGTGGAAACCCTAGAAAGAGACGGGTATCCTACTCAAACACTGCTCAACATAGAGCGGGGAGAATTCAAGGCCTTTTGGGGAAAACTCTAACTCAAATCACTCTACTAGAGACCACATCCTGTCACACAATTCCCAGAATTGTGAAGCCAATCCACAGAACAAGAGACCCATGGACACCCTTGAAGGAGAGGTCCTTTGAGGAAGATCCTTGGCACAAAGTATGTTCTATAAGTCTTATCTTATAATGTCTTCGTCTGATTTGGGTATCAGAGTAAAGCTGGCCTCATAGGAAGAGTTGAAAAGTATTTCCTCCTCTCTAATTTTCTGGAGGAGTTTGTGTAGAATTAGAATACTTTCTGCCATTAATGTCTGGTAGAATTCACCAGTGAAGCCATCTGGACTTGTAGATTTACTTGTAGGAAGATGAACACAGATGCAAAAATTCGTACAATAATTTTTGCAAACAGGCTCCAACAACATCTTAAAAGGATAAGACATTATGACCAAATGGGGTTTATGCTAGGAATGAAAGCTTGGTTTAACATTTGAAAATCAATGTAATTCCCCCCGTTAGCAAACTAAAAAAGAGAAACTATATAATGATCTCACATGCCCTATAGACATCACTTTGTCATTCCTGGTTCTTCGGACTGTGTTTTCTAACTTCTTTGAACCTCAAAATTAGCATAGCGCACAGCAACAAAGCTGGCCCTGGTTTATAAATGATTCACATAAGAATAGTCACAAAGGAAAGCAGACTCAATTCATTTTACTATAACTGGCTCTAAATCTTTCAATGGTTGATTCAACATAAAAACAGAAGCTTTCCAGTGTGGAATTTGCCCTTCTGCATCAAGTAGGTGGCCTGGATTGGACCCTCAGTCACAGCAGAGATCCGAAAACCTTCCCCAGCGCAGAATCATCTCAGGGACACGTGTGGAGAAAGATTTCAGACCTGCTGCATGGAGAATCTGTATTTTTTTTAACTCCCAAGTGATGTTAACGCAAAGCTTTGGCTCTACAGAATTTATTTGAACGCTGCTATTTCAAAGACGGCACCACCACTTATCCCCAAGAAGGAAAAGCTCTCCGTCCGACTATGCCATGAGCTTCTCCACGACAGTTACAACCCGACTGGCTCCCTGACACCTGAGCCAGGCAGTCTGGTGACCCGCCTACAGTGTACATCAGCATGGGTGCAGAAGGGCAGCCAAAGGCAGCTGGCTTCTGTGGAAGCACACCGCGTGGGTCTTCCTTCCAGGAAGCACCGGGGCTCAGCCTCAAAGGGTGGGGATCTCGAGACCCCCCCAGAGGTCAGTGCCCCAGGATCCACCCCAGTCTTCCTGCCGAGGCCATGCTCTCCCCAGGTGCCCCTCCACCAGTGCCAAGCTGAGCTGAGGCTGAGTCACTTCTGCCCAGTGTGGGAGCCTGCAGCCAGCGCGGTGGGCCGCATTGCTCCTGCTGGGTTGGGCTCTCAGACCCACACTGGAGCAGCAGCTCTGCCTGCCTAACCAGCTGCCCCTTGTTCCTTAGGCCTGTGTCAGACTTGCATCACAGTCTGAGGTCTCCTGCTCAGCCCTACTTCCTCCTCCTCTTCCCAGATGACGCCCAAGACCCCACTTTTGCTCCATCCCAGGGGCAGCCGCCTGGGGGACCCGGGTGACACGGCAGGAAAATCGCTTGTTCTCCTGGTTCCACCACAGTGTGAGAGGCATTCAGCACTACCCCACCTCCCACCCCAGCTCCGAGCCCAGGACAATGCCCAGAGGAGGGGAGGTCTCTCCCACAGCCCCACGTACCTCCAGGGTCCAAAAGCAGCAGCAGCCACAGCAGAACTGCCAGCGTGGAAATGCTGAAACGCTTCCTGTAAAGAGCCATTGCTCAGTCCTCCTGCGCACCCCTGCCCTGGTCACCCCTCCCCAATTCAGGAAAGAAAAGGATAGTGGGGCCCCAGGATCTTGTTCCAGGGCCACAGCGTATGCCAGATGGGCAGTTAAATATGTTCGATATCACCTGGCCACAAGGTAGGTCACTGTGCCACGGCTGCTGCCCAGGAACCCACGGGAGCTGTCCACGCAGGGTCAGCCCACACTTCCCAGGCTGTGGCTGGGCTCGCCCCACGAGGCCGCGTGTCCCCCACCTCACCAGCCTGGGGAACTCAGGACTATCCCGCCGGGACCTATCCTCCTCCTGGCTCCACACCAGGGCGCTCCTCTTCCTTCACACTCTATAACCCACCACCCTTAGCAGACTCTGTCCCCAAAAGCCCTAGAGGGTCATTCAGTGAGCTTTCTGAGCACCGAACATGCGACAGCCCCTTCCTACACCCACCACCCAACCAAGTCGGAGGAACTTGCCAAACAAAAGGGCTGTGGGTGACCTCTGATGTTTTTGAAGGGCACCAGGTAGTCAACAACCTGGCCCCTCCTCCAGGCCACACAATTGACCTGGGGGCCGAGGCGAGGGTTTTAGCAAAGGGGAGCAACAATGGCGGCGCCCTACCTGGAACATGGTGCTCAGAGACTGAGTCATCCAGGGGTGCCCCAGGGTCCCGGGGAGCAAGGGTCCAACCTACCCGGGAGGAATAGATGCCAAGAAGCCGTTTTTTGTTCCTCAGAAACGCACACTCCATTTCTCATCAGAGATAGAAGCTCTGAGGTAAGCGTGCCCCACCCTGACACTTGGGCGCTAAGTGTTGCTTCCGGGGCCATCTAATCCACCGCATCTCTTCAAGGGGTGGTCCAGCCCAGCCCAGTCAGGGCACCCTGTCCCACACTGGACAGCTTGAGTTTCTCGCCAGAGCCCGCCCCATCCGTTGGCCAAGGCCTTGGGAATCTTCCCCTTGTTTGGACACAGTCAAGGAGTTCACAGATTCCCAGGTCACTGGCCTCCACATTTCTAGTATCTCAGGACTAGGGGTTGACAAGCCACAGCTTTTGGGCCAAATCCAGCCCATCTCCTGTTCTTATAAATAAAGTTTTATTGGAACATCTGTGTCAACACAGCCAGAAAATGAGTGAGGGCTTCTGGGGGCTTCTACAGGCTGATTTCTTATCTAAATAATCCCTTTGAGCAGGACATATCTGTGAACTGGTTTATCATGTATATATTATATTTTTTTTTCTTTTTTTTTTTTTAAGCCTGCAATGTATGGATGTATAAGCCACAGCTGTTCTGGAGAATGCAAGTTTCCAAGGTGAAAAACAGATTCTCTCCAAGACCAAGGGGCTTCCCTGGCTGGCCTGCACACCCGCAGTTAGCATTTGTCAGTCACTCTGGAACCTTCGTGCATTCTGCCGTGGAAGAGGGATGTTGAGGAAGCTGCAGCGAGGTTCCAGGCCTCTCAGAAGTTGATGCGGCTCCTCTCATCAGTGCAGTTACTGCTGGGCAAGTCCTGAATCTCCTGCACGTCTGAGTGATGTGGCTTCGGGTCAGTGCTGTAAGCGGTCTTGATGCCAGTATCAGTGACAAGCAGTGCCACTGAAAACTGAAAGCTTGTGGCTAATGTTCTCACCCTCCCAAGGCTGTCTCCCCTAAGGTAAAAATACCGCATTGGATAAGACAGCGCGAAACAAGAAGCATTCAAAATACCTTTATTTTTTCTCATTGGGTGGTCATTCCATGACACGTTTTAACAGCGATTCCCCGGCTGTACATTTCATTTGGATATTTCCACCAATCTTGACTTTTTCTTCGTCATGCATTTCAATCCTCACTTTCTTCATCTTCTCCTATTGTCAGTGTTGCTGGATTTAAAACAAAAAAAAAAGTGTTTTTTGGAATGGAATATTCATCAATCCTAAGGAAATTTCATCAAGGTCTGTGAACACGTCTACACGGCACACATCCACATGGCCATGATTCACTCAAAAACGAGTTGGGTAGGTGGGTCTGCGCTGCCACATTCTCTCCCCTAGCTCCTGGGAGAGAAACCGCTTCTTGGGAGAGGGGAAGCCTCTCTCCGCAGAGAGCACCAAGACGGGGCCCGCGTGCCCTGCAGGCAAGTGTCGCTGCACAGCCAGCCTCGGTTGGGGCAATCTCCAGACCCAAGGAGATGCCTAGCAGGCCTCTTCACCCTGCCTCCTCCTTCTCCTGACTGCTCCAGGAAAACCCAGTCCCTGTGACTAATGGAGAGTAAGAGACCTAGACAGAGTCCCACACAAACATCACCAAAGATAAAGCTGATCACGTTTCTTCTCTAACCCAGCAAGTCGCTCACCTGTGAAAACCAACAAGCCACTACCAAAGGCCTCCTAAGAGAGTTCATACCGTACAGGCACCTCTGCCTCCTGGAAACCAGAGGGGCCAGAACACTCAGCTGTCACTCACACCACCCCCTGACCACCGGGCAGCCAGCCTGCCCTTGCAGGAAGTTCCAGGATTCAATCTGCAAGTGGGGCTTGGTTCCCGGCACCACCACCACGCCTGCACTCACACCCACTGCCCGCCAGGCACTGGCCCCGTTAGAGCGGTGGGATGGCAGAGAGGCAGGGAGTAGGGCGAGACAATATTTGTGAAAGGAAACGTGCTTCTAGCGCAGGAAACCCATACCGAGGGCAGAATCCCCCCTACAGACCCGGCCCTCCCAGGCAGATCAGATAGACCAGAATGTTGTCCAAACTAAAAAGCGAGTCTCGTGTTGCTGAAGGGCCCACTGGCTGCAGAGCATCTCTCACAGACGGACCCCCACGGGAGCAGAGCTCCCCGCGCCTCAGAGCCTGGACCACCCGCCGGCCTACCTTGCTCGCCCTCGGTCTCGGCCTCGGCGCTCTTGGCGCTCTTGTGCGATGGCTGGGCGCTCGCAGGCTTCGGCTCCCCGGCGCGGGGGACCGCCTCAGCTTTGTCACTCGCCTCGGACGGCAAAGGCACTTCTGTGGGGACGTCCTTTTCTCTCCTCTCTTGAACAACTCTGATGGGAAGAGACTTTTATCACCATCAGAGAAATCCAAAACGGAAAACTCCGTGGGCCATCCGGGCCTCCGCCAGGACGGCGCCCTAAAACTCGGGGTCTGCGGTCACGCGCGTGCATTTGTCAAGGTCACTGCTCTGTCTCGAGAGTTCCCGCTTGCGTTCTCACACGTGCTCCCGACAGAGACCGCGGCGGCGTCCAGCCTCCCGAGGACGGGACGCGGGGACGGCGAGCGTGTTTGGGGGCCGCGCACAGCCAGGCGGCGCGCCCGCCCCCGGCACCGCTCGGGGTGGGAAGGGAGAAGCGACTCGTAATCTCAGAGGCTTCTGTCCGTGTCACGGGGAGAGGCCGTGGTAGCAGGCACCTCGGCCCCCAGTGAGAACGTGAGTTTCAGCTCTGCCCACGGGCGTGCCCGTCGTCACCGTGACAAAGAGGGGAGACGGCACACGGCTCCACCGGGGCGCCAGCACCGCACGGAGGGGCGCGGGCCGCCTGGATGGGAATGTCGGCCGGGCTCTGCAGACACAGCCGGGGGAGCCCGCGCCCCACTCGCCGGCGCGGGAAGGCTGTGGGGTGAGACGGGACGGCAGAGCCCGGCAGGGTCGGGTGCTCGGTAGTCGCTGGTGAGGTTTTACCGGGAGCTCTGCGAAAATGAGGGGGGCCCTTCGGGCAGGCTCGTGTCCATCCATCGCAGGCGCTCCTCGAGGCCCAACAGCACCGGCCGAGGCAAGGCCCCCTCCCGCCCCCCTCAGGCTCCAAGCTCTGCGTGTGAGTTACTGACTTGTAAATGATGGTGATCACGAAGGCCCCCGCGATGATGACGATCAAGGCAGAAAACACCTGCACGTACGCTGGAAGACAGGTCAGGCCATCACCACTGGGACCCAGGGCCAGTGCACAAGGCAGGCCTCCCCACCGTGGGCGCAGCAGCCCCTGCCCTGCGGCCCACCCCGCCCACTCACCCCTGAGCACCGGAGGCGCCACCCGCCTCCACTGCCTGCCTGGAAACTGCTTCCAGGGGCTCAAAGTTGCCCTTGACAGGTGAGGCTCCACCGGAGGGACTCAAGGTGGTGGCCAGTGGCCACCAGAGGACACCTGAGGACTGCCCACTGAGGAGAGCCTGCAGGGAGGGCTCCCCCATCTGTTCTCCAGAAAACAGCAGCTCACCGCCTCCTGTGACCTGGGCACCACACCCGCCCCCAACTCCCTGGAAACGGTTCCTCAGTCCTCAGGTCAGTTCTCCCAAAACGGAACATAAGGAAAATGCTTTTTGGATGACAGACAAATTCCACTGGTCTGATTTCAGATTTCACTGACTGAGCTTTTCTGTGTTAACAAGGGGCTTCCTCTGTCCCCGAACTGCTCATGTCTTCTCTAAGCACATCCCCAGAGAAGAGCCAGACCCTTCCAGGTGACTCTGAGGGGGCGGCCTCTATTCCCGTATTTCCCTGCGTAGGAGCATCAATTGCTGTAAATTCTCACCCCCTCTCCACTCCCAGGAAGGAGTGGGAAGGAGGAGCTGGGCATGGCCCACCCGGAGCCCTATCCTGGGGCACCCCCACCGCAGGAGCCCTCCTGGTGCCCAGAGGGCGAGCCTTCTTGGAGACTAACATTTTGATCTCCACTCCCTCGTTGGCCCAGGACTCTGGCTAAGCAAAGGGGTGGTGTTCACTGGGCCCCCAAGCCCTGGCGGTTCCACGTGAGCGTCGCTCCAGCCGAAGCCCTAGGATCACCTGATGTTCTCTCCCCAGTTTCATCCTTCTACATTCTCTTCATCAGGTCGATGAAAGGATTTTAAAAGAATTAATGCAAGTGAAGTTGTTAACTTGTGCCTGGCGTATAGTTTGTGCACAGTGATCCTTCTTGTATTATTATCATCACTATTCTCTTCTCTAACTGCTTTTATACCCTTTCAAAGTAAAGAAACTGGCTTACCTGCAAATTCCTATCTCGAGTGACATGATTTGCCTCAATTCTCTTACCTCCTTCTCCCTCTAGCCCGTTTTCACCGGTCCTTAACCAGTAGTAACATTATTGGATGCAGTGTCCTTGGCTTGTGCATTAGTTTCTAAGGCAGCCATAACTCGTACCACAAACTGGGTGGCTTAAAACAACAGAAATTTATTATCTCACAGTTCTGGAGGCCAGAAGTCCAAGATCAAGGCATTAGCAGTGCCGTGCTCCCTCTGAAGGCTCTAGGGGGGATCCTTCCGTGCTTCTTCCAGCTTCTGGTGGCTCCCGGTAATCCTGGGCATTCCTTGGTTTGTGGAAGCATCACCTCGATCTCTGCCTCTGTCATGACACGGTGTTCTCCCTATGTGAGTATGTCTTCACACGGCGTTCTCTTTCATGTCTCCTAAGGACACCAGTCATATTGGACTAGGGTCCCCCTACTCCAGTGTGACCTCATCTTAACTAATTACATCTGCAAAGACCCTGTTTCCAAATAAGGTCACATTCACAGGTACCAGAGGTTTGGACTTCAATATACCTTGTGGGAGGACACAATTCAGCCCACAAGAGAAGGTAAGCTACAGTTGATAGTCGTAGAGAAAGCTGCCTCCCAGGCACATGAGGATGGTTCCAATGGGATGTGCATTCCTAGACTAATCTGCAGGTTCTCTGGAAATGGATGATGCTACCGGGGTCCTTGATATGGGGGCTGAAGTTGGAAAACTGAAAGTGGGTTGAAGCCAAATAGTTCAGCGATGGTAATCCAAACAGTTAATTTTCTCAAATTGATGAGAGCTCAGTAAGTAATGGTTAAGTACACAATGGGCACTCCATGATTGAGAGTTCATCAGGGAGAAGATGCAGGGGGAGAATGGGACTTGGGGTTGTGTGGTTGCTGGACTAACAGACTAGTACAATTTAACAGTGAAGGAATCACGAAACTGCTTGTTGAAAGTTTTGTTCTAATCAGTTGGCTTATTTCTTTAAATGATGCCTTTCCCATGGATGTGTGTTTACCTAAGTTCACTCTCGAATCTCCAGGGCTATAATAACCAGCCTCCAAGATGGCATCCAGGGATCCTTGCCTCCTGGCACTTACACCCCAGTGTAGATGCTCCCACATGGCACAAGGCTGACCTCTGAACCAAGGGCACAGTGGCATGGTGTGACTTCCAAGACTAGGTCAAAGAGTCATTGTGGCTTCTACCCTGCTCTATCTTGGATTGCCTGCTCTGGGGAAAGACAGTCATCATGTCATAAGGACATGCAAGCAGACCTCGTGGCAAGGAAAAGGGCTTCCTGTTAACTTCTAGTACTGACTTGCCAGCAAACCAAGCCATCTGGAGTAGATCCTCCAGCCCCGGTCTAGCTTTCAGATGACTGCAGCCTTGGCTGACATCTTGACTGCAATCTTATGAATCGCCTGAGCCCAAACCACCCAGCTAAGCCACTAAGTTGTTGCTTTAAGCCACTAAGTTTGGGGTAATTTGTTACATAGCAATAAATAACTAATACAAGGGTGTAGCATAAGACTTGGCACAGAGAAAGTGCACTTTAAATGACATTGAATGAATTGAATTGCAATGAACAAATAAAGTGAAAGAGTGAATTAGGAGCTTTTAAGGGACAAGAAAGTAACTCTCAAATTCTTGAATTCCAGGGAATGTGTATTCCTTAGTGTGATCTTGTATCTTGGTTCATGAAACAAATTCAGAATTTATATGTGAGTGAAGTCTTGTTGGAGAGACACACATATTCAGACAATACTTCAGTATTCAACTGTCAGCATATCTTCTATAACTTTATATATGCAAGTATTTTTGGACCTTGATGTCAAGCTCTTAGAGGCAGTGACTGAATCTCTGTGATTCTTTCTGTACAGAATCTGGCCAGTACACTCTTTCTTATGAACAGTATGTGTGGTTTATCATAAGCCATGTATTATGATTGACCATTCAGAAATAGCAGCAATTGAAGAGAGCATTATTTTCTTTAAAGAATATCTTGGTAAATTCTCCCCCAAATATAAACAAAAGTTTTGAAATCATCTCAACAAGTCCCACGAAGAAACTGAAGTCAAACACTTGGAAGAAATGACATGTTAAATCATGTACCCTGAATCAAGACTGAAGAATGAAGGCAAGTCATTCTCTTTGAATTCCCAATTCTTTCTCAAAGATCTAATGCTAATTCCCCAAGTTCATATTCTTAATAATACAGATTATGCCATGACACAATGTGCACTTCAAACCAGCCAATTTAAGAAGTTGGTGAAAGGTTTTCATAACATGGAATTATGTGCATAAAGAACTCATAATACCCTGTCACTGAATACTACAACTTACACAGCACAAAGGTTCATTCGCCTTCTTGAATGAGAAAGATGTCAAAGAAATGAAAAATAATTTGAGGGCACAGTGAGAACCCAAATGTAGGGCTCACTGCCCAGACTCTTCCCACAGATGGCCCAACCTCTCGGGCTTGAAAGAAGCCTGAAGTTAAGAAAAAGCCTAGCCCACACAACTCATTTATTACAACTGAAAGGATGGAAAGAGGATTAATACTTGCCTCCATGCAAAAATGACATACCCACTTGCAAAACAGTGAGCACTCTTCAAGTACAAAAATTCTTGCGAGTTGTGGGGTTTTTGGGGGGAGGGGTTCCTTAAGGGCACTAATAATTAAGGTGCTGTAAAGAATAAGGCTCATTTTTCAAAAGAGTGACAGGCATAATGTGATTGTACTAATTTAAACAATGTTTGAAATACATACTAACATTTAAAAAATGGCCAACTCGCGCATAAAATCCTGATGAGAAGATGCTCGGGGGGTGGGACAGAGGAAAAACAAGGAAGAGCAGTAGCAGCCTGGATTTGCGTGCCCTTATTAGCTGCCATCTTTCTTGAATGATCCATTTCAGCACTTTACGCTGTTGGGGCTCCGTTTCATTGGGATATGAGGAAATTGGGATAATTAATGGCCAAAGACCATGACCAGTTCTGTGACTTGACCCGGGAATTGAATGTCTCCTGCTTCTTAACATGTAGGAGATCAAAAGGACAAACTCAAACACCCTTTTGATGTTCATGTTTTCTGTTTTTAGGAGCCCCAGATGGTAAATGTCTCAGAAAAACTAAGTTGCATACATGCCCAGGACGCTAGAGTGCTCTAAGGAGCAAAGCTCCATGACGGAAATGAAATGAGCTAGATTGTAATGCTCTGCTGCCCTCCAAATGGTGAGATGTGTGTATCAAACCACCAATACCACAAAACAACAACAAACAGATGACAAGTGAAAAGCAGCAAACTATGGCTAGACCACCACCCAGTGCCATGAGCTCAGCTTCAGGAGTACGTGTCACACACCCCAGAGAAAGAGCTGTAGAAATGCAGCAATACGATAGGCCATTCAGCATTGGAAGAACAGAGACTCAAAAAGAGCTCTCAAGTAAAATTCTGGCTAAAGCCTGTAGGTTTCATGATGAGAGAGGTGGCGAATGATGAACTCTTTTAAGTGGAAAGCACTGCATCTTGTTGCAACTCTCACTACATGGTTGCATACGATTGGACTAGAGGTTCATTAAAGCCCAGAATAACTTTCAAGGTGACATCAGCAATGGCAGAGGAGGAGCCCCCCAAATTCCCTCCTCGATAAAAGCAAAGAGACTACTGGCAAAAATTGTCAGAATAAACTTTTCAGAACTCTGGAAATTAACAAAAAGCTTGCAGCAATCTGTTTATTCAAGATGAACAGATGAATATCAGTAAGAACAGTGATCTTTGGACATTTTAACTTGCCCTATTCCCACCTCTCCTGCCCACCCTCCAGTTCCACAGTAGTCTTGAAAACCAACAGCCCACAATCATGGTGACATCCAGCAGCCTGGCATCACTGGAGGGTGCAGAACACGATGGGAGCTCCTTCAAAGTCCCATTCTTGGAGAATTGTCATTATTTAATCCATCTGGTGCTTCACAGGAAGATCCCACTTGCAAGGCTGTCTTTATTTGACCTGACTTGGAGCTCATTTAGCGTGAACAGCCTTTTCCTCAGCCACTTGTTGAAAACAACTAGAGGCAATTGTTGAAAAGCATGACAATGGAAGTGGTTGATAGGAGTTGGGACAAACAATAGCCTGACCAAACACTTAAAAGGAAAATTTTTGGAATGAGATGACTATAGGGAGGTTTGAAAAGCGCTGACACGTTCCTTGGAATCTAGAAGGCAGTAGGCATGCCCAGGCCTGTGTACATACCTAGGAAAGACCTGAGAAGACCCCACCTCTCACTTCTGGCTGACCTTGAGGCTCTGTGTAAGCATGAAGTGAAGATTAAGGCAGAGTTGGAAACTAGCTGGCTGAGTGTTGAAGGTGTGCCCCAACACTCACACAAAGCCCCCAGCAAAGACTGAGGGACATTGTTGCCAGGCGTCCAAGGAGATTTCTGTCTAGTCACTAACTGATCACTAGGCTAACAAAGCAGAGTCTTTGGTGATCACACACCACAAAGAATACAGATTTCACAGAATTAGTTCAGAAAAGCCGTTAAAAAAACAATAACAACAACAACAGATTTGCGGAGTCAGGAGAACCTGATTTTTAGAGTTGCCACATTATTTTAAATGTCACATTTTAACAACAACAAAAAATATGACACATGCAAGGAAACAAAATATGGCCATCCACATGAAACTATCCTTGAGGAAGCCCAGATGTTGGACCTACTATGCGAAGACTTTAAATTAGCTATTTTAAATATGTTCAAAAAACTAAAGGAAACCATGTCTAAAGAACTAAAATATGAGAATGATATCTCACCAAACAGGGAATAACAAAAAGAAACAGAAATTATTTAATTAAAAAAGAAAGAACCAAATAGAAATTCTAGAGTTGAAAGTATAATAACAAAAGTGAAAATCTCACTAGAGGAGCTCAGTAGTACATTTCAGAGGCAAAAGAAAGAACCAGAAAGCTTGAAGATAAATCTATTGAGATTATCCAGTCTGAGTAACAGAAAGCAAATAGAGTCAATAAAAATTAACAGAGCCTCAGAGATCTGTGGGACACCATGGATTGTACCAAATATGCAGAATGGGAGTCCCAGAGGAAGAGGAGAGGGACAGAAAGGGGCAGAAAGAATATCTGAAGAAATGGCAAAAACTACCTAAATTTGATGGACATTAATCTATGTAGCCAAGAAGCTCAGTAAACTCTGAGTAGGATGAAATCAAAGAGATCCACACCTAGACAGATGATAAACTGTCAAAAGAGAGAATTGAAAGCAGCATGAGAGAAACAACATGCTGTGTATAAAGAAGCCTTAAGATTAACAGCAGGTTTCTCATCAGAAACCATGGAGATCAGAAGGCAGTGGGATGAAATATTCAAAGTGCTGACAGAGAAAGACTGTCAACTAAGAATGTTATATACTGCCACTCTATCCTTCAAAAATGAAGGAGAAATTAAGACATTCCCAGATAAACAAAAACTGAGAGAATTCATCACTAGCAGACCTGCCTTACAAGAAATACCAGGGAGTCCTTCAGGATGAAAGGAAAAGAGACTAGACAATAACACAAATTCACATGAGCAATACAAAGCATCATTGAGATGCTCAATAGATGCAGAAAAGAATTTGATAAAATCCAACACCCTTTCATGATAAAACACTCAAAAGGGGGCCAGCCCCGTGGCATAGTGGTTAAGTTAGGCACACTCTGCTTCAGTGGCCTCGGTTCATGGGTTTGGATCCCAGGTGCGGACCTACACCACTCATCAGCCATGCTGTAGTGGCATCCCACATACAAAATAGAGGAATATTGACAACACATGTTAGCTCAGGGAGAATCTTCCTTAGCAAAAGAAAAAAAAAACACTCAAAAAACAAGGAAGAGAAGGGAACTTTCTCAACCTGATAAATATCTAATAAAACCCACAGCTACTATCATACATAATGGTGAAACACTGAGAGCTTCCCCCTAAGATCAGGAATAAGACAAGGATGTCCACGCTTGCTGCTTCTATTCACCATTGTATTGAAGGTTTGAGCCAGGGCAACTAGGCAAAATGAAATAAAACCATCTAGATTAGAAAAGAAGAAGTAAAACTATATTTGTAGATGATATGATCTTGTATATAGAAAATCCTAAGGGGCCAGCCCTGTGGCGTAGCAGTTAAGTGCACGTGCTCTGCTACTGGTGGCCTGGGTTCAGATCCCAGGCACGCACCAATGCACTGCTTGTCAGGCCATGCTGTGGTGGCATCCCATATAAAGCAGAGGAAGATGGGCACAGATGTTAGCCCAGGGCCAGTCTTCCTCAGCAAAAAGAGGAGGATTGGCATGGATGTTAGCTCAGGGGTAATCTTCCTCACAAAAAAAAAAAAGGAAAGAAAATCCTAAGAAATCAACTAAAAGGTGAGTAGAACTAAGAAACAAATTCAAGAAGGTTGTAGGACACAAGATCAATATACAAAAATCAGTTATATTTCTATATACTAGCAACCTTTCAATTCTATTGGGCATACACCTAGGATTCTATATACAATCTGAAAAAGAAATTAAAAACACGATTCCATTTACAATAACATTAGAAAGAATAAAATATTTAGGAAGAACTTTAATAAAAGAAAAATAGATTGGCACACTGAAAACTACAAAAGGTTGTTGAAAGAAGTTAAAGACAACCTAAATAAATGGAAAAACATCCCTTGTTCATGGATCAGAATACTTAATATTATTAAGATGGCAATCCCTCCTTGAAATTATCTACAGATTCAATACAATCCCTATCAAAATACCAGATGGCTTTTTTGCAGAAATTGACAAGCTGATCCTAAAATTCATATGAAAATGAAAGGATCCATAATAACCAAAACAATCTTGAAAAAGAACAACAAAATTGAAGGACTCACACTTCTTGATTTCAACTCTTATTACAAAGCTACAGTAATCAAAGCTGTGTGGTACTGGCTAGGGAAAGACATATGGATCAATGGGATAGAATTGAGAGTCCAGAAACAAACCCTCACACTTATGGGCAATTGATTTTCAACAAAGGTGTGAGACAATTCAATGGAGAGAGAATAGTCTCCTCAACAAACGATGCTGGAACAACTGGAAATCTATGTGCAAAAGAATGAAGCTGGACCCCTACCTCACACCATATACAAAAATTAACTCAAAATGGATCAAAGACCTATATGTGTGAGCTAAAACTATAAAACTCTTAGAAGACATCATAGATGTAGATCTTCATGACCTTGGATTAGGCCATGGTTTCTTAGATACAACACTAAAAGCACAAATAGATAAACTGGACAAAACTAAAACTTTTGTGCTTCAAAGGACACTGTCAAGAAAGTGAAAAGACAACCAACAGATTATGAAAATGTGTCTGCAAATTATATATCTGATAAGAGTTTACTATCCAGAATATAAAAAGAGCTCTTACAACTCCACAATAAAAAGACAATTAATCCAATAAAAAACTGGACAACGTATTTAATAGACTCTTCTCCAAAGAAGATATACAAATGGCCAAAAGCACATGCAAGGATGCTCAGCACCATTACTCATCAGGGAAATACAAATCAAAACCACGACGCGATACCACTTCACACCCATGACAACGGACATAATCAAAAAGACAGACAAGAGTTGGTGAGGATATGGAGAAACTGAAACTCCCACACACTGCTGCTGAGACTGTAAAATGGTGCAGCCACTTCGGAAAATGGTTTGGCAGTTCCTTAAAAATTTAAAAATACAGTTCATATATGATCCAGCAATTCTACTCCTAGGTAAATACCCAAGAGAATTGACAATATATGTTCATGCAAAAATCTGTATGCTTATGTTCATAGTAGCATTATTCATAATAGCTAAAAAGTGGAAACAATCCAAATTTCCATCGACTGATAAATGGATAAACAAAATGCGGCCAATCCATACAACAGAATATCATTCAGCCGTAGAAAGGAATGAATTTCTGACACACACTACAACATGGATGAACCTTGAAGACATTATGTAAGTGAAAGAAGCCAGACGCGAAAGGCCGCATATTGTATGATTCTGTTTCTAAGAAACGTCCAGAATAGGTTAATCCACAGAGGCAGATCAGTGGTCGCCAGGGGCCGGAGGGAGAAGAGAATGGGGAATACTACTTCACAGGTACAGGGTTTCTTTTTGGAATAATAAAAATGTTCTGGAATTTATAGTGGTGATAGTCGCACTACTTTGTGAATATCCTAAAAGCCAATGAATTATACACTTTTAAAGGGTGAATTTTGTGGCATGAGAATTTTATCTCAATAAAAATTGTAACCAAAAAAGAGGTAACTTCCGATTGTTTCTCTCTGCAGGTACAAGGGAAGGTGTGGGATCCTGGGGCACTGGGTCTCCAGGAGGCGGAGGGCAGGACGAGTAAGGAGATCTGGGCCCAAGCCTTCTGACTCAAGATCTGAAGGAGAAATCGCCATCAGAAAATCCTCCAGCTACGAAGGGCATTTGTTGTGGCCTCTCATTGAGAATCGAACTGACTCCTTGTTCGCCTGTAGTGTCAAATCTTCACCTTAAAGCAAGGCAGACACTCTCCCTCTGGGTGAACCAGGATCCTGCCACTGCTTTAGCTTCCTGAATGGTTTTGCCGAGAATATCACTTTCTTCTTGAAGGAGCTGCGTTAGGTGGGGTTTGAGTCTGCAGGATCGGGCAGCCCAGTGGGCCAGTATATGGTAATACTGATCGGTCACTAATGTCTGTGATTTCCTTCGTCCAGGAATGAGAGAGGACTCAGCGTCTTGTCCCTGAGGGGCTCAGCCTCGCTGGGACTTAGAGGAAAAAGAAAGAAAAGAAATCCTCCCACAGAGGAGCCACAGAACACGTGTGCCTTTATCCCCTGGGTGGGGGGGACAGAAGGGTGGCCTGGGACGGGGCTCCCAGGACACATTTTCCACAGCTTCGGAGCTGCTGCATCCCCATGGCCAGCAGGTGGCTTTTTGTATCCACAGGGGCATTTCCTCCTCTTTGGCCAGATCTTGTATGGGCTGCCCTGTTCCTCAGGCTTGTTCATGCCTTCCCAAAGGGTCCCAGAGCCCATTCACCCTCATTTCTGAAAGGGCAAGACAACCAATCAAACGTCAAGTGGAATTTTTGAGGGTTTGGGAATATTAATTTAGAAAATCCCAGGGGCACAGAAGGCCAAAGCTCTGAAGTGTGAGAAAATATCCAGAAAGTATACTCAGAGCAGCCCTTCATGGCCAGCATCCTAGCTTACGTCCTCCTCCACACCCACGCCCTCCTGCTGCCCTTGGAATACTTTTTAGCTGCATGCCCCCCTTGGCTGACTGGCAGGAAGCAGGCCCTATTCTGAGGGCGATGGCCACTCCTCAGCCCCCACAGCCGCACATCCCAGGAGTCCCTGCTGGTCCTGCCTCCCCAGGTACACCCCAGGCTCAGGTGATTGGGTGCAGATCTTAGTGTCAAGTCTACATTTTCATTCTGACAGTGAAGAGCTTGCAGAGAAGCCCCAGTCCGGGTCTCAGTCGTCCTCATGTCCGGGCTGCACAGCTCCCGCTCCGCCCTGGTCAGGCCTTACCTTGCACACAGGCGGCAGCCCACCCTGCCCCTGACCAGCCTCTTTCGTACTACTTTCCTCAAACCCAGGCTTCTAGACCCCCCAGAGAGACCCGAGTCTTCCCTGAATGAGGGATGTCAATTAATGCTCCTCAGCAGTGGACTTTCTCTGGTGGCCTGAGTCCCAGCCACAGACCCTCTGAGCCCTCTGCGCCCACCACTGCACTGAGCAGAGCTGTGGCTGGGGAACACCAGGAAGCCTGTCCAGCAGTGGAGACCTGGGCGGGACAGCAGGCCGTTCTGGGCCCCGGGGCTTTGCCCGCAGGCGGCGGGCCTGGCCCGGATACTTACCGGGGACGGCCTTCTCATAGCAGACGCCTTTATAAAAGCAGCACCCGAGCTCCTTGCACCGATTTCTGGTGACATTGTAGTCACATATGTCATATAGAGGAATGTCGCACACTGCAGGGCACAGACACAGGACGTTACCACCCAGAGCACCTCCCCCGCATCACTCTGCAGGGCGTGGGACGGGAGCCCACTCTGTGGGCTGTGTGGAGGGTTTTGTCATGTTTTTAATTACGCATCAGACAAATCCCACTCTGAAACTAAGATGGAGAATGAATTAGACTTCTGAACAAAATAACGTGGAGTTAATTACACAGGGGAACGTTGGGCCCTCTAATGATTAAGGAGATAATGTGTCTCGGTGAGCACTCGCCAGCTCGGCACTCCACAAAGAAAACAGAACACAAAGACTGAACACAATGGATATTTGGGAATCGGGGTTGCAACGTGCAATTAATTCACATTCGAGCACACAGTGAGTTAAAATTTCACATGGGCTGCGGATTATTTCAGAATTTAGAAGCTGAATCAAAAGGATGGAAAGTTTAATGTCAGTTTTAACCAAAAAAAAAAAAAAGGAAATGTCATAAATGTGCAATCCACTATAGGAGACGGCGAACGATCATCTTCAGCACAGCTCAGCTACCTAACGCCTCACACATCTTCAGCTCTGAGGACAGCCGATGACCCTACTTGGCAGCGAGAACATCTGCCCGCAGCCCTGCACGTCTCCTGTCACGAGGGGAAGAGGAGGGAGCCCATCCCTCCATCCTGACCTTCCAAAGAAGCCCATTGTCTCTCATGCCCCTTCCTCCCTTCCCAAGACACCAGGCTTGCCAAGTGCTGTCACCATGGCCTCCCCACCAGCCAGAGACGCGCTGGACCGATGACGGCCCTCTGCTGCCGGAATGCCACTGCAGCCGCAGGAGCACGCACCGGACGGCCAGCCGGGCTGGAAACAAAAGGCTGAGCAGAGTCGGAAGATGAGAAGTCAGCCTGCTAACCGCCTGCACAGCGCCCTCTCCTAGAGCTGGATCCCAATGCCAGGGCCCGGCTTGCTGACCGGGTGGGGCAGAGGGAGCCAGCAGGAGGGGCCTGTCCTCGGCCCACCCGGACTCAGAGCAGCTCAGAGGCCAGGCCAGGGGTGCCGCTGTGTGCTGGCCTCACTGGGTGCCTGTGGTCACCGAGAACCCAGTTGCTCTGCAGAGCGGCTGTCGGTATAAGGGGAGGTGAGCTGTGCCAGGTTTTACTTCCAGTGCGGTCCAGGCTGCAGGGAGGCCCACCTAAGGCCTGCAGGGCAGCCCTGACCGTCTCAGGGACACAGCACCACCGCCACCACCAGGCCCGCGTGTGGCTCCCACAGAATTAGAGCAGGGCCCTGATGACAGGACGGTGGCGGCAAACACAGCTCCTGTGTGCTCAAGCCTCTCTACCTCATCTGGAAAGATCCAGGGACCCCAAGACCGCACGGCTGGCGGGGCAGAGCTGGGGTCCCCGTCACCCCGCTCTCTCCACGGTGCGGCTCCGCGGGCACCCTTCACAGAGCCGAGGGGACGAGGGTTCCCAGCCTTGCTCCAGGGGACGGCGGGTGCTTATTTCAGCAAACAGCACGGGCAGGAAACAACCCGCTGAGTGAAGCATGATTTCTGTTCACACGGATTGTTCTCATCCACAGGTGAGAAAACATTGTACGTGATTTCCCGTTTCGACGGCTTTGATGGAATATTTCAAATAGCAACTGGTCCCCTCCCTGCTGTGTGGAAGCAGTCTCCCCATCATGTCTGAGACCCTGTGGGCCTCCCTTGCCCTCCTCCCTCATCCGTGTTCCTTCTCCTCACTGCTGTCTGCCCGGCCTGGACCTCCCATGCTGTCGGGATGCGTTTCTTCCGAGTCACCACAGGGAGGGTCTCTCTCATCTCCATCCCCCGAGTGACTCCGAGAGATGGGGTAAGCTCAGGCTCCCTTGGCTCACGGTGGGGGGCGGCAAGGCTCTGGGCGGCAGTGGCCCAGGTGGCGCTACTGAAGACACCCCGTAGCCCCCAACTGACCCCCTGTCACGGGCAGTAGGGAGGTGCTAGACACAGCCCCTGCCCAGAACATCAATGGCCACCCTGTCACGTGACCATCGGGTGCTGGAAGCGGCATCTTCAGCTGCCCCCATCACATGCTGCTCCCTTGGGAATGGTACCCAATGCCCGGCGCAGAGTGGCATAGAAGCCCCGAGGGGAGGGGGTGCTTCCCTGGGCAGGGCCTGGCCACCGCAGTGCAGTGTTGATCCCCAGACGCACCCCATCACCCCAGACTCAGGCCCCACGTCAACCACATCACAGCCAGGGTGGCCCCAAGCTGCTGGGGCTCCACGCCTGCTGCCCACAGGCTCAGCTCTCGGCACACCCGGGACATCCAGGGAACAGCGGAGCCCGCGTGAGAAAGGCAGCCCCTGGGCCAGGCCAAGGAAAAGGAGACTGGCAGCACCTCAGATGGCCAGGCCAGCCGCGTCCTCCCGCTTGCTTTGGAGAAACAGAGACCAAGACAAAATAAATAAATAATTTAAAATGCACACACATGTACATGCACTCACCACATACATGCATGCACATGTGCACATACACGTATACCACATATGCACACACACACCAGGTGCACACACCACTTATACACACATGCACACACATGCACTGTCTGCATGCAATACCACATACATACACACATACTGCATGCACACACTTGTGCACACATGCATGCACACAAACATAATACCACATGCACACACACCACATGCATGCATGCACACACCACATGTGCACGCAAACAAACACACACACACAGGCCTGGGGTTCCCTGTGAGAAGTCACCTTTGCTTCAGGAGGATCAGGTGGCTCGGGTCACAGTGGGGGTGCGGGTCTGTCTCCTGG
Organism: Ceratotherium simum simum; assembly: GCF_057802395.1. Classification (NCBI taxonomy): domain Eukaryota; kingdom Metazoa; phylum Chordata; class Mammalia; order Perissodactyla; family Rhinocerotidae; genus Ceratotherium; species Ceratotherium simum. Next base: position 2,538,410 of record NC_141909.1, read on the forward strand.
CTGGTTCTCCGCACATGCTCTGCAGGTGTGTATTTGCCCATGGATGTGCCCGATTCAGACAAAAGGAAATGGAGACCCCTGGAGATGCAGACACTGCCCGTGTGCGGATCCAGCAGACAGGAGTGCATGGCTCCTGTGGGGACGATCTGGTTCACCTGTCACTCACCTCGGGAAGCACCTAGACACGGCACCCAGGTAAGGACGCCCCTCCAGACGGCCACCCTGCCCACAGTCACCCAGGTCACAGTGCCCCTGCAAACTTGATGACACATGCCGAGGCCTTCTTTTCCAACGCCATAGGAACTCCCTTGGCACCACATTTACTGTCTTCTGCGGTGAGGAGAGGACAGAGTGAGGGTCTCATGCCCGGGGCAGCCCAGAAGGGGCTCGGCCTTTGCACCCCTGAGGGATCCCTCTCCGAGCTCCAAACATGCCTGACCGTTCCACAGCTTCTACTCACCCCCTCCACCTGCTTTCCTCTCTGTCTGTCAAGTCACGCTTCCGGGAAGCCTTCTCAGGAAAAAGCAAAGTCCCAGAAGGACCCGGAGACGGGGCCTCGGAATCCACACCCAGAGGGAGGAAGCAGGCGGGTCCTCTCTCCTGATGCCCGCTGCTCCCCCATCTCTCCCTTTGGTCTGCAGAGCAGTTTGTAAAACAGTAGATCAGAAGGGGACCTGGCAGGTCTCCAGTAGGAGCCGCTGGACTTCATGGCTGTGGAAGCTTCCAGAATTCCTGAGACTTAACCTGGCCGTGGGGGAGAATGCTCCATCAGAAAGGAAGGCGTGCGGCTGGCCACTAGCAGATATACGAAGCCGTACTGCCTCCTCAGCCCCTGCTGGAAAGTTCTGGACCCGTGGCTCCAGGAGAGTGTCGCCGTGAGTGCTGAGATGAGGTCATGGAGAGGTTTCTGGAGGAAGGACAGGCCGGAACGAAAGCACGGTGCTCCCAGCGCAGCAGCCATCCGTGGGGTGCCCAGGGGCTTTGCCCTGAGAACATGCTCTCCCTCACTTCACGGCAAAAACGCTTTTCAGAAAAGTTAATTGTAAAGAAAAATCTCCAAAAAGCACATGTGGTTTCCCACAGCTGTTGCCCGTAAAACCAGCACCGCTCTCCAGCGGAACGTCATCTGTGCTCAGGTGGCCAAAACTGACAATGCCCGTGCCCCGAGGGAATCCCAGCCAGCTAGGGGCTCCCTCCTGGGACCCAGGGCACCCCAACACACTCAGAGTGCCCGGGGCTCTGCACCCCTCTCTGTCTGGGGAGATTGACACAGTCATGCGACAGGCCTAAACCTCTCTTCACACGTCATCGGCCAACAGGGACTGTGAAAATCTCTAACATTTGAGACCCACGTTCTGGATACTCTGAGCTTTAAACTCCACATGTCAGTTGTCTTGGAACAAAGGATCCAGTCCTCCTGAGAGGAGTGTGGGGCGGGCCCGGGGACCCACCCCGGCAGGCAGCGGTGAGCAGGGAATGCGGCCATGCGGAGCGCGCACACGTCGTGAGCAGGGGAGCCCTGCGTGCGCTGGGACGCCCGGAGCTCATTCTAACCTCTGACGTTCAGGCCTGGAAGGCGCCTTGGCCTCAATCCACAGGATTCAGACGAGGGTCTAATGGCTCTGGGATTTCCCGCAGCCGCACAAGGAGAGGAGAGCAGACTGCCATGGGGTGCGAGTCCCCGCTTTTTCCCCATAGGCCACTCCACAGAAATTACCCCAACATTTGTCAGGTGCCTACAGTTTACAAGGCACTTCACAGAATCTATTCCAGTTTTCATGGCAACTTTGTGAGGGAATTGATCTTAGCCTCAGACAGACAGACAGACAGTAGACAGAGGATACATAATAGATCAATAAAGGTAACAGCACAGCTGTACAGCCAGATCCTGGGTTCAAATCCTACTGCCCCACTCTGGCCACACGACCTTGGGAACCAGAGTCTTCATTTCCTCACCTCCAAAATGAGTGTACCCATAGTCTCTCTGCTGGGGGGCTGCTGGAAGGGTTAAATGAAACAGAATTTAAGAAACAACCTATTGTCATGGGGTTTGGAGCACAGTAACGCCCTATCTCGGCTATGACTATTTTTACTGTCATTAGCATTCCTGCTTCAGGTTGAGGGAGCTTGGCTGTCTCTCCACCACCAGCCCCTAAAGCAGGAGACGTCAGTGGCTCTTCTTATCCTCGGGAGAAGCAGGGTGCCTGGTGCACAGAACACATTCAATGCAGGTGTCCAAAGGATAATTGTGGAGTTAATAGACTGACTCACAGCCCGCCTGGTCCGGTGTGGGGCGCACGGCTCGTCTTCTCCCTCAACAGGACCAAGTCTCCTACAGGGGGTGGAGCCGAGCCCCCAGCGCCCGCCACTCAGATCTCATAGATGGAGCTTTGAACTACATCCAGAGCGGATCCTTGGGTCTGGGCGAACCCCAGAACTCACTTGTTGGAGAGCCGTCAGTCTCGGTGTCCGTTCCACAGACATTTGGGGAGCACCTGCTAGATGCCGGACCGTGGAGAGCAGAGATGAGGACAACAAGGACCCCGACTCCAGGGCCACGCTGGGCCCACATCTCTCGGCCACACCTCGGGGCTGAGGCTGCCCATAGGCATGAACTGGGCCCTAGCAGGGGTCCGCACCCACAATCTCATCTTCATTCGTCTGTTCCTTTTCTCACTCCATGGTTCACACATTTGCCCACTAAGGCCGGTGTCCCGAGGGCAGTGTGAGCCTTCAACACTACGCACGGGAGAACGACATCGTCCCTGCCCCCGGGCCAACCTCCAGCCCAGGAGCTGGCGGGTGAGCAGCGTGTGCCAGGCATGCCGGCCAGCGGCTGGCAGCAGGGCTCTCGCTCCCTTCCTGGCAGGAGGAGGGAGCTAACATTGGCCGGGCTGCAGGCGGGCAGCCAGGTGCACAGAGCATACATGTGAGGAGGGCAAGTTCCTGACTGCTGGGCAGGCTGTACCTCTGTGGGCCGCAGATGAGGCCCAGGAGAGGGGGTCCCCACTTAGGGCCCCCAGGGGCCGACTGAGGGGTCCCTGGCACCAAGTCAGAACCCGGCCCTCAAGGCTTGTCAGCTCCCTTGGAGGTTTGTAAAGAAGGGCCAAGACTTCCCTTCACAGGCTGCCTCATGGATGGAGGGGGAGCCCAGGCCTGCGTCGCGGAGATGAGGGTCGGATCCGATGGGCACAGCTGGCTGACTTGGACTCTGCCCCAAGGTTGGACCCACTGTCATCCAGGCCACACCTTGTGATCCCACAGCTCGCTTCACCTGCCCATCCCCCACACCTGCCCATCCCCCACACCTGCCCATCCCCCACACCTGCCCATCTCCCACACCTGCCTACCTCCCACACCTGCCCATCTGCCACACCTGCCCATCCCCCACACCTGCCCATCCCCCACACCTGCTCACCTCCTCCACCTGCCCATCTGCCACACCTGCCCATTCCCCACACCTGCCCACCTCCTCCACCTGCCCATCTGCCACACCTGCTCATTCCCCACACCTGCCCACCCCTTCCACCTGCCCTGGCCGCAGTGGCCAGTGCCCACCCGGGGGCGCCCTGCAACAGCTCCAAAACAGGCCGGCCAGGAGGTGCTGACAAAACCAGCCGTCATCTAACAGTTTACCAATGAGCTTCAGTAAAAACGGGAAACAGCCACATGCACGTCTACGGAGGACACAGAGACATGTTATCACATGCCTATATTCACCCCCAACTAGAAGAAGAGCGGATCACAGGCGAAATGCTAGCAGGTCACTGTGAGCCTCAGGAGGGCAGACAAACTCCCAACCCGAGGGCAGCCTGGGCAGGGCTCAGCTTTCCTGGTACATGTGGGTGACCTCCCACCCCGGCTCCACCTGGAGAAGGGGCGCCCAGCCAGCCTCCTGCAGCCCCAGGCTCCCCTCTCACAGAGCTGGGGGAGACTGCTCTCTGTCCTCACCACTCCTGGGCTCTTGTCACACAGCCCAGGGGGCTCAGCCCTGAAGCAGAGAGTAAAAGAGGTGGCCCACTCCAGGGACCCAGAAGGGACTTCTCCTCCCAGGTGGGGCCCCCAGGAGACCTTCTGCTGCCCGCTCGGCGCCCCGAGGGGTAAGCCGCCGCCTCCTCTGCCCTGGGCCTTGTGGATGGAACAGTGGCCCCTCCTGCGAGCCCCCTGCAGCCTGGGCCTGGCCCTGGGCAGCCTGGGCCCCCGTGTCCTCACCGCCTCGTGACGGAGCCCCGGGGGACAGGTCCCAGGAGGGGCTCCCAGGGTAGCACAGCCTTCCTGCAAGCCGGGGGTCCCAGAGCCCATCCAGAGCTCCAGAGCTGGGCTCCGCCGTCCTCAGTAACAAGCCATTTCCCGCCTCCTGCCAAGCGGAGGGATTAAATGTCTCAAGGCAGCTTGGCCAGCCCGGAACCTCCTGGTCAGTCCACATCCCAAGCCAAACGAACAAGAAAACCACAGTTCTCTTCCTTCCGCTTCCTTCTCCTTAGTTTATTAGAAAAGTAATGCATAAATACACCCTCAGCCGAGAAAAACATACAAGGAACACACAAGCATGGCTGGAAGCAGCCTTCCCTCTTCTCGCCCCACCCCCAGTGGCCTCACACTTCTAGAATTTCCCCCACGTGGTCTTAAGTAGCCACGCTCACACTGTCTACACACACTAACCGCACACCATGGAGAAAGTCACACTCCCACGGTTCCTTCAACAGCTGGCGGGGACAGTGGCCCACCTCAGGTCCCGGCACCCGGGACAGGGAGGAGAGGTGGACTTCACTACTGAGAATCGCTTTTCTTTAAAAAAGAGTCACCCCTGCATAAAAATTCTGAAGTGGCTGAAGTGTAAGTTTGGCAGCTCATGGTGAACACGTCTGACACTTCTGGCTCCCTGGGAAACAGTTAAATATATTTCTTCTGCTGAAAACCCCAGGTTCAGGAGTTTTTACAATGGAACGTTAAGGAAATGAAGACTTCATAGTATTTTCCTATGTTATTTCAAAAAACACCAGTTTCTTTGCCTCCTCTGCCCCAGCTGAGCCTGGAGCCTGGCTACTCATCAACGCAGTGGGTTGAAACGGCCCCCACAGTGGTCTCTCTTGTTACCTGCAAACTTCTTCAGGAGGTGCGCCGGGGACTTCTTGAACTCCGGCGCGTATCTCATCGTGGCAGCTGAAGGACAGGCGAGGGGTCAAGGGAACCTGGGAGAGAGGGCAGGTGAGCACAGGCAGGACCTTGCGGACGGATGGGCCAGCCGCGGCAGCGCCAGGGCTGGAGGTGGCCAGGCTGAGGGCGGGCGGGTCTCACCTGCGGCTCATGTCCCCGCGGAGCCCCTCAGCCTCGTCTCACAGTTACACTCCAAGGGGACAACAACGTTCGGGTCAAACAAGAAACTGGCCGCCTCCTCCCTCCCACTGCGCGCGGCCAGCGGAGCGTGGAGCCAGTGGCGGCCGCGCTTCCCGCTGTGACGTCACAGAGGGCCCGTGACGTCACAGAGGGCAGGGCTGTGAGGCTGGCAGCTGCAGAGCAGACGGGACACTCACAGGGCCGAGGAGGGTTGGAAGAGCCCTCAGTACCAAGCAAGGCGTCGCAGACTCTGCCTCCTCCAGACCCCGCACCGCGTCTCTTCCCTGTGGGACACCCGCCAGCTGCCCACCAGGCCCAGCGTCGGAGCCACGTGCTGATCCCGCCACGCCCGCCCTCACACCCACCACATGTCTCCTCGGAGGGCCCACTCTGCTGGCACTGCGGGGACAACGGTGAGCCACAGACACAAGTCCCCGCCCTCAGGGACGGACATTCCCGTGGAAGGAGACGAACAGACCCCTCAGGTCAGGTCAGCCCCGCGCTGCTGCGCAGGAAAGGAAGCCCAGCTGCTGATGGGGAGCCTGGGCAGGGAGGGGCGGGAGCCTGGAACCAGACCACCTGAGCGGCCGGGCAGGAAGGGAGGGAAGGGCGCAGGGCTGAGCGGCAGCGAGTGCAGAGGCCCTGGGGTGAGGCAGGCCTGGGAGGCGAGGACCCGGCAGGAGGCCAGTGCCCAGTGAAGTGAGGGGGCAGACGTCACGGGGGTAAACCAGGAGCAAGTGCGCAGGTGACCGCAAGGACTGTGGCCTCACGCGGAGGGAGTAGGGCGCTAGGACAGGATTTTGTGCGGAGGAGAAACCGGATTCTATTGTAACACCATCATTCTGGCTGTGTGGAAGACAGACCGTGTGGAGGCAAGAGTAACATCATCATCCAGGAGAGAAATAAGGGTGGGCCGGGTGGTCACGGCCAGTGCTTCTGGTCTGTCGTTTTAGAACCCATGACTGGCTGACGGTTGGCATGTGGAGTGTGAGAGGGGAAAACAAGTCAGCAAGGAAACCACGGATTCGCCCAGGAGGCTGGAAGGGCGGAGCTGCTGCGTTTCAGGTGGACGCTGGAATCCACTAGAGCGGACAGGCCACGTAGATGTTGTGTCTGTGTGTCTAGTCAGGGCTGAGGTCCCAGCGGGGCGTGCACAGCAGGCAGCTGGAATGGAAGGGCATCAGCATGTGTGACAGCACCCAGCGGAGCATGCCACTGGGGAGGGTGTTCTGGGCAAACGGGATGGGGCGGCCGGGTGGCGGGAGGCACCGCGTGGCACCGTGTTCCAGAAGACGAGCGAGGGAAGCATTAATCTGCAGTGAGAGGAGGGGACCAGACGAGGGTGGGAAGCAAGGAGTGCCCGAGGGGCAGCCAGGCAGCGGAATAGGTCACCAGGAGCGGCGAGTGGAGGGGACGGCCTGCCCAAGGAGCCAGCATGGCTGCTAGCTGATGTGTCCCTCGTCATACTCGCCAGAGCAGAGACACTGGACTTCACCAGGCCCAGGTTTCTGCCGGAGGAGGGTGGTTGTACTGGCAGGATTTAGCCGGGAAGGAGCCCGTGAGGACACAGTGAGGAGAGGAGGGATGACAATGCGGGAGGGGCTGCATCGAGAAAGAGGAAGCAGGAACCACCTGCCCCAGTGGGGTCAAAGGGCTCGTGTCGATGTCAGAGGAGTGAGCACCCGGCCGGCGGGAAGCTGTGGTCGCATGGGAGGTTCGGAGTGGAAGTTGTCGCGGGAGTTGTTTTGGTGTGACCCCCAGGAGCAGGCAGCTGAGGCCGGGAAAGTCAAAAACCCGAGCTGCAGGGAGGCCAGGGGGAAGGGAGGGCCCACCAGCACGCATCAGGCTGCAGTGGAGCAGAGGCTGAAGGAGACAGCAGAGCACCAGGCTCCTGACGGAATTCCAGAAGGCACACTGCACCAAGGTGGGAGGTGGGCCAGGAGACGGCATCACAATACGTGGTCTTTTGTGTGTCTGGCTTCTTTCACTTACATGTTTTCAAGCTTCATCCTCTTGGCAGCATGTGTCAGAAGGTCATTCCTTTCACAGCTGAATAACACTCCATTGTATGGATGGACCACATTTTGTTTATCGCTTTATCTGCTGATGGATATTTGGGTGGCTTCCACCCTTTGGCTATTACGTATAATACTGCTATGAATATTCACATACAAGTTTTTGTGCGGACATGTTTTCCCTTCTTTTGGGTACACACCTAGGAATGTAATTGTTGGGTCTTTCTGAGCAATAGCCAGACTATTAGCAGCACCTACCCCACTCTGTGTTCCCACCAGCAGTGTATGGGTGTCCCCAAACTGAGGCATTCAGGTTCTCTCTCCTGGGAATTTTAATCTACAGCAGCCACAAAAACCGTGGCAGAAGCTGGTTCAGGCTCATTTCTCAACAAGCTTCCAGGGAATTAGTGGAGATGGTCAAGTGGTCATTTGATGGCTGGGTTTGCACCAGGAGGCTGAGAAAACTCTTGGGGGGCAGAAGGGTGCTCCCCACAGGCTTCCACAAGAGACGAAAGAAGCTCTGAGATTTCAAAGGATTTATTCGAGTGAAGATAGAGAAGACAGCACGGGCTAAGGGGACAGTGTGGGCAGCTGCACTGGGGCACAGGAGATCAGGCCGCCTCTCGAGGACAGAACATGGTTACAGTGGTGTTGGTGGGACCGAAAGAAGAGACAGGATTCCCCGTCACCAGAATCAACCTTGGGCCCCAGGATGATGCGATGCCACTTCACCCCACCAGGTGCCGCTGTTTGGGGAGACCCTCAGAGGAGTGTCAGAGTGATGGCCCGGACTGCCGGGCCGCCCCACAGGCCCTGTGAAGCCGCTGTCCACTTCGCTGACTGGTCAGGCCAGGCCTGTGAAGGATGGAGGCTTAACAGGCCACAGGACGAAGCACCAGCACGGCCTGGGCTAGTCTCCCCCTTAAGTCCCAAGTCCTGTTCCCATGTGATAACCAGCGACTACAGGTATTGATTTTATCTAAGAGCATTTGCTGTCGTGGATGGGTCCGTCTTCTCACGGGAAAACGCAGTTGTCCTCACGGGTTTTCTGAAATAGCAGAAGCACCGTTGGGACCCACTACCACCCCCAAGGGCCCCTCCCAGTACTCACCCTTCATCGCCTGACACACAGAGGAGCTAGCTAACACCTGTAGCAACACCCAGCCCTGACTTCTGGAAGGCCAGGCACCCCAGGCAGAAGGCAGGGGATCAGGCTAATGCCTAGAGATGCCAGTCCACTTTCCCCATTGTTACGAGTCGAACTGTCCCCTGCCCCCCAAAATGATATGTTGAAGTCCTGACCCCCAGGACCTGTGAACGTGACCTTATTTGGAATTAGGGTCTTTGCAGATGTGATCAGGTTGAGGTCATACTGGGGGTGGGCCCTGATCCAGTGTGACTGGTGTCCTGCTAGGAAGGGAAAACAGACACAGAGGAGAATGCCCTGTGAAGACACACACACACACAGACACAGAAGGAAGACGGCCACCAGCCAACGGAGGCAGACTGGAGCTATGCGGCCACAAGCCAAGGACTCCAGGGACTGCCACGCCACCAGGAGCTGGAAGCGGCAGGAGGGACCCTCCCCTGGGGCTTCCAGAGGGAGCACGGGCCTGCCGACGCCTCAATCTCAGACTCCCGGCCTCACAACTGAGAAGAGTCAAGATCTGCTGTTACAGCCACCCAGTCTGTGGTATTCGTTACAGCAGCCACGGCAAACTGACACATGCATGTCAACCATCATGCTGGGACACTAACCAGAGAAGAAAGTCTTCAAAACCGTAAGAAACACCTGTCTAATACGGCTACTAGAAAAGAAGACAAAACAAACCCAAAGTGTTGTGGATTAAAGGTGGGCCTGGGTCAGACCAGGTTCTGTGACTTCCCGGCCCCCGAGGGCCATGTAGCTCAGACCGGTGCCCACTGGCTGGTTGATCTCCCTGCCCTCCCCCCGTGTGAGGCTGCCAACCACACAGCATAAGACGGCAGTTACACTTGCACCCAATGCACCGGCAGATCCTCACGCACCACCATCAGAGGGAGACGTGCCTGAATAATGAAGTCCCTCCTCCCACGCAGCAGCCAGCTTTTAATTTTGCAGTGTTGCCATATGCAGAAGAGTTACCACTGCATACCTCCTTCCAGTTATTAAATGCCAACCACTTTTGTTTACAAATAAAATCAAGTTAATTAAATACTGCATGTAAGTTAGGAAGAATTAAAACAGCATCAATTTCAGCCGAGGCAGAGCCCAGATGATCATCATCCAGCAATGTGTTACAGAAAAGGCGTCCTCACATAATCTTTACATAAGGTAATTTTTCAAAAGGGCAACGCTTTCTTCATTTTGTTCTATGCCGCTGTCAGAGCAGTTTTCAGTGTCCGTCCAGTGTCTCTCACCCTGTCCTGGGCCCTCCCCCTTCCTCTGGTGGAATTCCAACCACATCTAGAAAACCCTGAAAATATCCATCACTTGCCAATCTAGAAATGAGAGAGCGCGCCATCTGACAGTGATGTAAGAGGATCCACCCCAGTAACACAGTGCATCTCCTTCAGAGGAAGCACCGCCAAGCTGCACACTTGTCACGACCCCACCCCGGGGCAGAGGGGAACACGGCCACATGGCCCCTGGACCAGCTCCATCACCACGGGAGCCGCTAGCACCCACGAGCAGCCCACCCCCCCACCACGTGCTGAAAACCTTTGCTTCAGAGGAGGTTTGATGGGGAGGGGTAAGGCAAGAGATGAGGTCATGGCGGTAGACTGAGGGCTGGTTTTATTGCTCTATAATCATGGCAACATACAAGAGAAATCTGCTGAGAAAGAGACCGAGGACAAAAAAGAAGATATTACAGAGACGGAAGGGTATGTGCTACCCAACCTCCTCTCTCAACGGCACGCTCTTTATGGAGCCGATGGCTTCAGTGTGAATGTATCAGGAATGAAGAAAAGGTTTCAGACGGCATTTATACCTCGATTCCTTCTTTGAGAAACTAGAACTGTAAAACTGCCAAGGATGTCATTTCTAAAACACCTTCTAGGGATTTGGGAAATTCTACAAAAACCTGAAGACACACACACGTTCCTAGGACTTGATGACGTAGCTGCTGCGGCTGGGGACACGCAACCGTCCCTGAAGCCCCCCCCAGACATCTCTCACCAGTGACCAGAATAAACGGGGTGCAGTCAGTCAAGGGAAAGGCTGTGCAGCTGTGCAAACGGGTCAACCTAGACACACCTGTATGGAAAGACACCTAAGCTGCGTCAAACCAAAGGGAACCTTAGCACGAGGTCATAAAAACTCTGTATTTTCCTCTAAAACTTTCAAATCTTTTCATATATAGGTTTTTAATATACCTGGGATTATTTTTGTTTATGATGTGGCATAGGGATTTATAATTTTTCCCACGTGGATTTTTAAAAAAGGCAAGTTAGAGAATATATTCAACGTGATCTCATTTGTGGGGAACAAAATTACACACGCGCACCCCCACATATCTGCATTTGCCCAGAACAAAAGAACACGTAGGACACATCACACTGGCTGCCTTGTGGGAGGAGGGGGACTGGGAGGATGCACTTTTTACTTTAGATCCTTGTGTAGTCTGTATTTTCCCTGTGAGCAGATATTTGATAATTACAGACTAGAGAGAAAAACAAACGCCTAAACTGCCCACTGGAAGATGAAGGATTTGAATTAGAGGTATCTAATGTAGTACACATTCTCTTCACAACGTAAATCAACACAAGTGACTTTTTGAACACCCACTCATTTTAGCCTGAAAGAATGAAATCTCCACACTTCAGACGCCAGCTGCATTGTGGTTCCTGGTGGCCCGGCACCCGTGCAACCCCTCCACCTGGAGAGGCTGTGAGCCGAGCTAGGCGCGTGGACACACGGAGCAGCGGCTGGCAGGCTGGGTGTCCTCACTGGATGTGGGGTGATGGTGTCTCTGGAACGGGGGCCTCACTGGCCGTCCTCACTACCTTGCGGCCTTGCCTTCTGGAGGGCCAAGGGGGAATTTACCAAGGACTATGAAAAACGTGGACCCCACATGGATGCAAGCTATACCAGCATCAAGCAAGACTGGTTTTTCTGCAAGATACGTACCACCATTTGTCTCCCTAAAATCTGACAGGAAGATGACAAAGCAGTGGTTTCCACGTTATCTAACAGGAAACCACAGTGGCTGAGATGACTGTGCTCCAGCTCCACTCCTCAGGTTTGAGAGTAGAAGTTCTGAGAGGGACGGAGATGTGCTGAGGGAACTTCTAGACACTCCCGGCTTGGCAGTGTAACTCATGGCTCCACGTGTTCCCTGAATACGATCTCCAGCCCTCTGAACTGGACTGAGGCCCTGCCTAGAGGGAGCGTCAGAAAGGGCAAGGCTCAGACAGAAGAGCACCTCTCTCTTGTCATATGACATTCCTAGAAGGACCCCACAGAAATCTTTAAAATGCCTGCACTTCTTCCACCCCTCAACAGTCTACTGAGCGTCTTCCAGGGTGAGAGCCACGATTCTACGGATGGTTGGCCAAGTGGATGCCGCACAGAGCAATGTCAGCTCTTCCTCCTCTAAAACCTTCCCTTCTCTTTTTTAATCTCCTTTATCTTCAAATATTCCCAAACCCTTGATTTTAAAGGCAAACATGGTATTTTCCAGTGTCAAAAATACACACCAGAATATAAAAAAGTCAAAAGGAAGCATAAAAGTAACATGCACACCAAAAACACATCATGGAAGATAAAGTGACGTGTTTGTAACATAAGAAAAATAATTGGTTTAATAATTACAATGTAGCGTGAACAGTCAGCGCCAGGACACCGCCTGTGGCATTTTCGTGACGTGTCCCGCGGCTGTACACGGGGACTCCGTGCCCCAGGGAAATGGAGAAGCAAGGGGCATCAGGCAGCCCACATAACGGGGAGGCACTCAATGCCCCACATGCCCGGGTGCACGCAGGCAGCGCACACCACAGGCACAGGGGTCAGTCTCCGACGCCACCTCAACGCCACGTAGCACTGCAAGTGCTGCACATCTCAGGATGGGAAAGGGCTTGTCTCCTGGTCCACAAAAGGCGAGAGCAGAGAAGTGACCCTTAGGGTCAACAGTGCCTCTCTCTAACGTTCCCATCAATTCCCCACCCCCCAGAAGGTCACACGGAGAAATGGATGCGGTCTATTGACAACACGGCAGGTGTGTAGAAAGAACTGCTCTTGGATGCATTTTCTCTGCTCCCTAAAAAGCTTAGTAAAACACTGGATCCACAGGAAGAAACGGTAATGCGTTACACAAGCATCCCCACAGTCTCCCCATGCGCAGGAGGGACAGGAAACACTCAAGTGTCCTCACTCAATGCTTCGTCAACAGTTAAGGCAGTTCTGTCGAAGACCCATCTGGGGATGCTGGCGGAGACATCACCCGTCACAAAGTGGTGGAGAGATCATGTGATGAATGTTGTTCCTGAGTTAAAATTTGCTCAAGACAGTGAACTTTAGTACACTCAAATTTAACTGTTTTCCACTGCCATGTCTTATGCATCGCCAAAAGATGTACAAACAGGACTTACAGAAAAAGATCTTTTCTAGTCTTAGCACAAGTGAACAAAATGCTAAGTAAGGAAGTTGGCAACTCAGGTTGAAAGGTCAAGTGTGGGCAGGTCAATGCTGAGCTCCCTCCAGTGGGAGACGGGCGGGCAGACTGAGCTGCAGGGGCACAGAACAAGAACTGTGGACCACCAGAACACCAACCAGTTCCCAAGTTGCCCAGTTCAAAGGCATCAGAAGATTCTGATGCAGTTAAAGCCTCACTTCACCAACAGATCACAAATCACTAAGTCACATCCGATGCCAAATGGGTAGTTCTGAGAAGTCTCTAACGCACAGCGCTGCGATTTAGGTTTTTAAAGACATAACACTTGTTCCATGAAAAAAGTTTATCTCACTTTCAAGTTACCAGCCTCTTCAGAGGAGGGGAACGGAGAGCAAGTTCCTGCTACTCCGTGAACCCGTCTCTGAAGCAGAGCAGCAAGCTGGGCTCCGCGGCGGGGCTTCTTGCCCAGGGCTGCTGAGGCTTCTAGAGCCACCCCCCCCACCCCTGCCAGAGAGCCCAGCGGAGCCAGTTAGGGCAGGCCTCCTCCTCCACTGGGATACTGGGGGTGGGGGTGGGGGGACTTGCATTGCTTAGGTGGAATTTATGATGCATGTTACTTTATCCTCACTGAAAGAGGGGAACGCGTCTTTTTCCCAGTGAGCGCTGAAGTACAGTCATGTGCTGTGTAGTGATGTTTCGTCAATGACTGCACATACAACAGTGGTGCCCTGAGGCTAGTACCACACCGCCTAGGTGTGCAGTAGGCTATTCCCTCTAGGTCTGTGTACGTACACTCTACGATGTCCACACAACAAAACTGCCTAATGACGCACTCCTCAGAACACAGCCCCATCGTTAAGCGACGCATGACTGTAACGTTTGCCACTTTCATGGTGAAACAGAGCTCTGAGCTTAAATCTGCCTGACAAAGAAAGCCTCCCCGTCCATGGCAGCTCGGTTCTCTTCGGCGGCTGCAGTGAGATGTAATAAATAATACATTTTATTTACAGTTTCTAGTGAAGCTTTCTCTTTTGGGGGGAGGACAAAACAGTGCACCTTGTCAAGTTATTATACTAGCCTACAACACGGGAAAGTCTGTGATCTCCCAGGAGGCAGTGGATACACTCCGATGATGCAGATTCACACGAGGCAGATGGAGCGTACCCCTGCAGTGGGACACGGTGGCGCTGTGTGTGACTTCTCGGATTCCTGGCTGAAGCTCCGACACTCCCTCACCCGGCTGGAGGATGGGACCAGGAACCTCCGCCATTGGGGACTGCAATACCGCTTTCACAGATGACTTGCAAATGGTATTAAGTGTCTTTGCAGACATAAGGTTGAGTCATTCAGGCATCTTCAACTGGGAAGTATTTCTAGAGTACTGTGGAGAACAAATCGGGCATCCACCAGAAGCACCCAGGCCCTCCACGCCTGGCGCTCCACGAGTGCACAGACACAGCTCCCGCTCACGGACCAGGAGGGTTAGTGGGAAGGGAATTCTCACATGGGCGTCAGCCCAGACACAACAGTCATGGATGTGCATTCAAAATGGAGCATTTACAAGAAAGGTGTCTGTATGACATTTATATATATTCAATAAAGCCTGAAGGACCAGGACTTGTAGTCAGTCACTACACTTATTGCAAAATGAGGTAATTGTGATGTTACAGAGTCAGATTCATGCAGTTCAATCCCCAGTGTCTACACCTCATGTCTGGATTCTTCAGGACAGTGTGGCCATTTGTATTTGTGTGATAAACTCCAGCTTTTCTATGCACAGAAAGAAAATGACTTTCGTCCAGCCCTGCCCTGCGGTCCTGAGTGTCACACCAGCTGGGGTCATGGGGCTCCTGGCTTGGTCTTGTAACTGGTCTTCGGAAAAGAACCAAGGACTTTCCTTACAGGTTGGTCTCATCCCAAGCAGGATCATTCATGTTCTTGAGGACTTTCCTAACCAGCTTCTCCAGGTCTTTGCGGGCTCTCTGTTCTTCCTCCAGAGACTTCTTCATCTTTTTGTTATCCTGTAAAGGAAGCAGAACACGGCACATTCACTGTCCTTGGCACTGAAGAGGACTTTCCTTTCCCCAGGAGACTTGGGGGCCTTGCTGATGAAACCCTGGGCTGTAATCTGCCCTGCACTGCAGTCACAGGTGTAGTCAACAGGACTGCCTATGTCTACACAGACGCTCGGGGCTCCTCACCGCACAGTCGTCCTGGGAGGCAGGTGGAAAAATAGCCCTAATGTCTCTAGTTCCTGACTATCCAACCAGAGAATCTCAAATGAGGAAGTAAAGTTCCTGAAGCTGCCACCAACACTGCCAGATGGCAGAGAGAAGCAGCTCTGAGAGCGTGTCCAGGTGCCTGGTGGGCACCACCAGCCAGACCATGCTGTGTTCATGCTTCTCCTCGGCCTCCCCTCCAACCTCCCACCTTGTGGGCAGGACTCACCACTCCGGTCTCGGAGACCAAGGCCATTTGTACAAACAAATAATATACAAACACACAAAATAGATTTGGTTAGTTAACCAAGTTGAACTAACTTGTTGACCTGGCTTCTCAAGAACAAAGACCACGCATACATGAGAAAGTGGCAGAAAAGAGTCACGGTAGGACTAATAAAATTTTTTAGTAAACGGAATTCTAGATATTTTTAAGTGATTATTCCAACCGAATCTGAGATGGTTTATGATGTCAAACATATACAGTAAAAAGAAAGAGTTTAAACAAATCACTTTAAAAATTCATTTCCTGGTCTATCGTATTCATAGAACACTAACTATTTGATCTGCTGGAATTTTGGAAGACAGGATCTCCTTTCCATATTATTTTGCTTATGGACAACTGGCTTCATTTTTAATACAGTGTTTTTCCCCATTAAAAAAACAAAGATTGAAAAACTGATTGTGACTCACCTGTCTTAATTCTTGGACTTCATCCTTTAATGCATAGACAGTATCAACAAGACTCCTGAAATAGAAAAGAGAATGAACACTAGAACAAGAACAAGGAATAAAGAGGACGCACAGAAGCATCTCCAGGAGATGTGAAAACGCCAGATGAAGTGAACAGTACCGCTCTGCCCGACTTACTAAATACCTAAATCCATGCACTTTAGAGCAACCAGCTTCTGTGTATGGAAGGTTAGAGCCCAGTCAAGGTTAATGCCAATCCATGAGGAAAAAAGTAGTAGTTTCTGGAGCCATACTCCCCCACCGCTTCCCTCCACACACACCCACCCACCCCTCCCCTCCACGCCCCCACTTCTCCCTCCCATCCCCTCTCTCCCCTCCATGCACCCCCACTCCTCCCTCCCACTCCCCATCCCTCCCCTCCATGCACCCCACCCCTTCCCTCCACACACACCCACCCCTCCCCTCCACCCCATGCCCCGACCCTCTATGTGCACCCATGTCCCCTCCTCCATGCACCCCCACCCCTTCCCTCCACGCACACACACCCCTCCCCTCCACCCCCATGCCGACTCCTCCATGCGCCCCCACTCCTCCCTCCCTCTCCCCCACCTCTCCCCTCCATGCACCCCCATGCCCCCACTCCTCCACGAGCCCCCATGCCCCACTCCCCGTCTGTAGAGACATGCCTGCTTTAAAATTCTGGAATATATCTTACTTTTCTTCTATCACCGTCTGACCGTTACTTTTAGTTTCTTCGACTATAATCTTCTCTTCTTCTGGAAGCAAAACTTGTGGAGCAGACTCTTTGCGTGAACCTATCATCATTAAAAAAACAAAAACCCACAGGTGAGCACGAGGCAGAACCAAAGGAACTTGACTATACACTACTACTTAAATATTTAAGTTCAGGGACTGTACATTTAAAAAATATTTTCTAGATAAAACAGGGAAGGGCAACTTTTACCAGTTTTCTCTACCAATGTCTACTGAACCCAGTCTTTTCATGCCTAAAACATTATAAAGGAGAGGAAATACTAGCCTTTTTGCAATTTATTAAGCCTCAGTTTCTGAATCTTATGGATCGTTTAAACACCTGAAATTTTCAACAGGTAGCAAGCTGAAGGCTGACCACAGTGCCCTGGATATTTTGGAATAGATTTTCAAAGTTTTTTGGATAAGTATCCAAATCAACCAAATTTTGAGCCATAATATTCCAGGAATTTTAGAAAAACGCACCAGACTATGTAGTACGAACACACTGTGTATAAATCCAGTGAACTGGCAATTAAAACATTTAACTCTACAGTGACAGTTACAGATGTTATGCCACAAGGTTTAGAAAAAGTGAAGTTCATTACTTGGCTCTTTTATGAAAACTTTATTCTACATTCCCTGGAATATAAAGATTTTTCAAAATGCAAGGAAGTGAATTGTTCACGTCAGAGGAATGTTCGTGCCATTTAACCATTACCCAGCACAAAGGATCACCTAGGACCGTGTCTCAATGAACGTTTGCTGCAAAACAGGTATTTCATGAATTAACCGGGAAACCCAAATACTTATTTTAAAAGGTGAAAAAGAATCAAATCTTATTTAAGGATGCAGGAAGAAAATCTTTTCTTAAAATCATCTTCTTAAAGGTTATATAGCACTATAACATATATCATTTATATTTTTGAAAAATTAGGTCAGATGCAAAGTTGAGGAAGGATAGAATCTACCACAAATACTTGCAAGTGGTATTGTGATAAATTAAACATTTCTCCACTTAAAAAACACACTTGGTGTTTGATATGGGCTGATTAATTAGAGACGGTGGTTCGACTTGCTGCTGTTTTCCTGGTTTACCTTTGGTTTGTCTTCCTAAAAGTCTGTCAAGTTACAAGACGGCGCTTGCACATCTTTGTACCATAGAGACATGCAGTATAACACAAATGTTTTGGAATAGTTTCACCAGCATTTTATTGTGAGCTTATACTCCTCTGAATGGAACAAGATTAACAATTACTGTCGATGTTTGATGACAAGAGGGCTCATAAAACGTCACAACGGCCCAGGAGTAGCTCTATCATTTCCATGGCAGCACACCACAGGAAAAGGGACCAGGAGTTTACTGGCCACAAGGCCTTAGCCAAGTCCCTCCCTGCCGCTGTGTGGACATCTGCAAACCCGCTCCGTCCCCATCTCACAGACTGGGAAGGGTATCGAACACAAGCACACTGTGAAACCGTAGCGTCAGGAGCTGAACAAAACTAAGATGCTGACCTCGTGCTTTGTCCTCTCAGCTGTAAGAAGATTAAGCTCTGGGTGAGCAAGCACAATTCTGGGTCAGCCCAACTTCAAGACTGAGACACATACACTTTACACCAGTAAAGGCAAGGGCTTTTATGTGTATTGAGAATAACTTTAGTATCACAGCAGCACTCAGCACTTTCTCACAAGCCATAATGAGCTGGTGTATAGATTTGTTCATAAATTTGTCAAATATATTTCAAAGACGGCCCTCCGTTAGTATCTTCATGTTCACACCGTGCTGCCAATCCTGGACCAGCAGATCTGTCACTTTCTTCCATCATACCCCTCATTAAGGCCACACTCCACCCTTTCACACTGACCTGCACAGCCAGGGAACTGCTTTTCAGACAGAAGGTAACATCCTTCAAGACATGGTCCCAGAAAGGGACACCTTTTTAAAACATCATTATGCTTACAATAATCCACCTCCCGGGAGTATGGCCTGCTCCAGGCGCCAGGGCTCCACGAGCGGCTGTGGGCCGTGGGCACGTCTTCCTCTAGGCCTTTCTCAGTTAATTGGGTGTCCTCTGGGACACCTAGGCCACATGGGAAAATAAGGAAGTGTGCACGTGAAACAAATTCCCAAAAAGGCACAGGGATATTAGTGAGGTTAAGAATTCTGAAGGCCAAGGAAAATCCTGTGCTTCTGATCCAAATGTAAATGTTACCCACGTTCTTATAAGGAAAAGTTAATTCATGTGCATTTTCTCTAAAACTAGAAAAGGATTCATCAAGATTCAGACGTGTGTACCACACGTGTAGAAAGCCAATGGCTTTTTTTCCCTGTGAGGAGAAGCAAACTGGTGGCGTCAGACAACTCAGCTGGCTCCTGTGTTTTCCCACTGTCTGCTCGGAGCCAGACCGTTGCTGACTGTGCTTTAGCCAGATCAAGAAGGCATCAGTTGTGGATCTGTCACATCCAGTTTGTAGTACCACATTTCCTCCAATGGATCAGCTAACGAGATAACAGGTTGGAATTTTTTTATGTGACAGCACTTCAGGAAGATTTAAGTCAATGTACATCTTTTCCATTATTTTTGCCTCTTCCAGGCAACCTATTTACATTATGTGTTTCCAATGTTAAAATGTTCAAAGAACATATGAAAAAGAATCACAGGGATGTCTACCTCGTAAGGAGGTGTCCTGCTGTCCCGCAGAGGCGCCGGGACGACCTGAACTCCACCCAGCCCGTCCGCGGGACTCCTCCATCAGCTCAGCCCAGCACTGGGCCCCTGAGCCCTAACCCCATGCCTCGAGAAACAGGAGAACAAAACTAACCAACTCTGCAGGGCTGTTCTGAGGATTAACGTAAAAATTAAATTTCATAAATATCTTTTACCAGATGAACTCATAAAGATAAAAGCCTTAAATTCCATTGTGTGACTTAACTAAATCTGAGGAGCTCAACCTGTGAGAACTGGTACAACCATCGCACATGCAGGACACAGTTCTTATTTTTGCAAATACACTTAAAGCACACGAAGAATTTAACAATAGATTATAAAAATGTTAAGTTTGAGAATGTTACATTATAAACAAAATGTACTAACTGCTCAATTCCTGAAATGTGCCAATGTAAAAAAGGCCATTCATGGATTCGATGGTGAGCCAGGAGGCTTGTAAATGAAGCTTATTTATTAGCCTGCACAGAAATTCATTGGATGCTAACAATCTGCCTCATTTCAATATAACACATTTTTCTAAAATGACTGAAAAAAGTTTAGTCTTTCAATGAAACAATAAAGGAATATTCTCTAGTCAGGTTTATAATTCTCTAGTCAGGTTTATAAATAAGTTGGCTGTTCCTATAAGAACAAAGTTTTAGAAAGTAGACAGATTTAACAAGTTATCTGAAAAATCATCATACTATTTTTAGAGGTATCACAGCACATTTTCCCTGAATTATTTTGGTTGGAAAAACAATTTAACAGCAGAATTACCAAAAACTGTTCTATCACTTTATTTGAACCCTCTGAAAGGGGCTGGGACACAGATGAATGGGCTCATGATGGTTCCAGCATACTCAAGATCTGTGTTTCCCAAACTCTCTACAAAACAGAGTTCTGTGTTGCCGGGAGACACCAGGGTCCTGCAGCGTGTACTCCTGTACAGCGCTCAATGCGACAGCCACCTGGAGCTCCACGGGGCAGGTTAGCGTACTGCGTTTTCAGTCAAAATACGCATTTGACTTCTGCATTTCCTAAATTCGTCTGAGTGCTGAAGGTTTTTTCAGCATCAATATTAACACTTTGCAGTTTTCTGGATAACAGCTGGAGGAGCACTAGACTAGCCTGTAATCCTGTCTGCCTCTAGAAATACATACACTCAAGTGCTGGCTGGTCTGTTGCTGCTGTTCAGTATGGGAGCAAATATAATGAAATGATAATTTACACTTAGCACCAATCCAGTATTTCTCAAACACGAGAACTCCAAGAACATGTCTGCAGATTCTTGAGATCCAGCCACCAACACCCCCTGACACACAATGACAGTTCCATACTGCCGCCAGCAGGGGTCGCTCTGTGCCGCGCAGCTGGGGATGGGAACAGGTGCTGGGACCCCCAGAGGACTCACGCAGAGGTGTGATCCAGAAGCTGGAGACACGCTTAGAACCCCGTGCCCTAAAACAGTCCCAGATCCCCAGAGTTAGTACCCCGCTGCCCAGAACACTCACAGATCCTCAGAGAACCGTGGATCTTAGTTCGAGAAACACAGATTGATCCAACACTTCAATCTTATGGACAGATGACTTGCCCAGGCAGCAACAGAGTGGGGCTCAAACCCCAGGGCGCCATCTTGGTTGTTACACCACCACCTCAGGGCCTGATCTGACGACACATGACTGTCAAATCCAGGCACGAGCACGGTCTGTGTGCACGCGCAAGTGAGTCAGCCTGTACTAAAAGCCTAAAAACAGTGTAGGTTTGTCAGAAAAGAACATCTGCCTATCTGCTCTAGTACATTTGTAGCAAAACTCACATGACTTCTTAAATTTGTAATCTTTCTAAAATCTGCACCTAATTATTCTCAACTGAAATTGAAATAACTTTCAGAATGAAGCAAAATATTACTCTTTAAAAAAATCTACTTAATAAAATCTCTCCAAAAGGCCACTTTGTTATTTACGGCTATGATAAGACTCGAATTCATTTTTCTCAAGAAAAGAAAACATGAGGCTTCTCTTCAAGAATGACTTGCGTCTGTTCATCATTTGCACCTTACCCTAGCCCACACGGGCAGAGGAGTTCTTGTCCTTTCCTTTAAATTTGATTCTCCTAGTCAGCTGGGAATGTGCTTTATTGAACAAAAATTAAAAATTGAACTTAGTCTAAATAAAAAACTTTTAAAGTTGGGTTTTTTTCCACTTATGTACAAAAAAAAAATGAGAATGCTTCTTTCTGAAGACTAACCTCCCAGTGATTGAAAACTTGTTTAAAAAAAATTGGAGCGAAACAGATGAAATAACAATGTACAAGGAGTGACCGTGTATCGTCTGGAACACATTTAATCTAAGAAAGTGCAAGCTTTTCTACCAAGGCAGACAGAAAGTATCTACTGCCCGGCCTTCCTCTGGAAGATGCTGTGTTCAGGGGAACAGTCAAATCATTAAACTGCAAACTATGCTACTCCCCTCCCCCCATGTAACAAATATTAAAAGCCACAGGCTAGCAAATGCAAAATTTATTTCAACTGTACATAACAGATGTCTTTTGTTGTTTTATAAAACAAACACTTCATTGCCATATGCAACCACAAACAATAATATGCATACTGTACAATACAATGCAACATTTAGGTGTACATCCAACGAGTCTTCAAATGGCAGTCGCCCACTAACAACGGCTTTCCCATTCACAGATCAAAAGCACAACAGAGAGATTTTTTTCAAGGTCTTATACCACTATATACACGTTACTGTGTTTTGGCAATTTTATGCAAAACACATAATATAGCTTATATACTTGTGGTAAGTGTTAATTCAATGGGAACACCATTTAGGCCATTTGCAAAGGGCCAGGTAATGACTTAAACCTACCTTCTAGTTCAGATTCTTCATCCTTTCGTCATAATACTAACTGTACACGTAGATATTACAGAATTGCATGAACATAAGATACTATTTCAGCATGACTTAGGACACCATATCACTACTGCCACACAAGAACTGTTTCCAGGCCTGTGGCACTAACACTTCCAACCAGTTCACAAGAGCTAATGGTGGCAGACATTCAAAACAAATCCAAACAAACAAAAAGCCAGCTTGTTATACTGCAGTGACCTTAGCATCAACAAAAATCATCGTCAAAATGGCTTTAACTGGTACAAAAAGGAATGATGGGAAAGTGTCCAAACTTTGGTGTATAGAAAATGAAAACGCCTCATTAAGACAACCCAAGTGCAGCAGCTGCATTTCAACACTGTGGTACATACAGCACAGGACACAGGCAACCCAGGTCCCCTGAGGCGCGGTAGAGGCACAGAGCCAGCGCACCAGTGGCTGTCGTCCCAAAGCACACAAAAGATGTCCTACTATTAATACCAGAAAAGGTGACTGCTCTGTGTGATATAAAACAAAATTGCTTCTAAAAGCACTGCATGATATTAAGTATATGAACTTCCTAGTTACCACATTTTTCAAAAAATCCCATTTGCTATTTGGCTGAATATATATAAAGCCCATCTCTACCGTGGGTTAATACTGGGCTCTGACTAACTGTAAAGGATTGCTCCTCGGCTTTCTTCTTTATAATAATAACATATATAAAAATAGGAAGTCTCTAGATGGCATCAGCAGTTCAGTAGCTACTTGGGAAAAGACAGATATTTGGAATTCTCGGTTTTCCTAACGACCTCACTGCATGCAGTCCTGAAGCTACTGCTGGCAGTTCCCTAGCACCTGTGGGCTTGGGAGCTCCCAGGAAACAAGAGCGTCAGGCATCAGAGTCGTCTCTGTGCCAACGCGATCAGAACACTGAATACATGGGTTTAGCGAAGGAGGGGTGGTGGGAGCAGAGAGAAATCGCAGCCAGCTGGAATTACAGCCACCCTGAAGAAAGGAGAAGATGTTATTCCCAATTTATGATGGCGTCTTGTTTTCTGAAGCTGGTTTTAATGAATAATACTTAAAACACAACCGTAAGGTTCCATTTTAACACCCAACACTGCATGCGTGGGAGAGAACACAGCTCTTCCTCTCTAGCAATGACCAGATGTGATCTGGATGCTACAACTGAATGCAACACGTCACATTCAGTTCTTTCTGAAGCAGAAATTAGTCTGAGTGAGGGCAGTGAAATCTCCTTACAACAAATCCAAGGAAAGTCGGGGAGGTCCCCCAAAATCTGAGACTTTCTTACAAGTGAGTTACACGGCACCTTAATAAGTCTTCACTGGACTCGGATATCCCCGTCATAATCCAGGATGAGGGTGACATTCGATGGGGTTGCTGTAAGTGGATCTCACTGCAGCTAGCTGCTGAAAACAGACCACGTGTCCGTCACTGGCAGCGTAAGGACGGACATCGGGGTGCGGCCAGGCTGTGACTGAAGCCGAAGCTCCCGCCCTCTCGGGTATGCCACATGCCTCTCTGAACGCAGTCTACCCTGTACGTTCAGAGGCTGAAGGCTGCAGACTTCGGACTGGAAACCTTCAGTAGGGGTACAGGCTTGCTAAGTGCCATTTAAGAGAAATTACTCCAATGAAGGAAAGTTTGGTGTGATGATGTGTGTGTCTGAGCTCTGACTGTAACTTGGCCTTTCCAAGGCCAAGTGGAAGAGGACTTCCAGCCCACGGGCAAATGGGGGGCACGGAGACGGCCATGTGTGGTAAGTGACAAGCACAGAGCCGTGAGGGAACAGACAAGCTCTTCTGTGCTCCTGCCAAGGCCCGGAGCCCATGCCAGCCACACCAACACAGGGCTCCTTTCGGTGCCCTGAGAAGTCCTCAGAACACGCTGTCTGAACTGGACTCACAGTACTTCTGTGGCGCATTTCCTTCTTCTGATCTCTCCGCAACTACCTGACTAGCGTGTCCATTGTACATACAAACTTGAGATCCCTAAATATAAGGCCAGAGTCTCCTCCACATTGCTGGCACTCAGATCACAAACCTGTATGGTTTCAGTATAAAATTTCGAAGTGTACATACAGCTGTATTCAAAAAGAAATGAGACAGTTGCTACACTGAGAATAAAAAAACCAAACCATTGGGAGCTATAAAACCACCACTACCCATTAAGAAAGAGCCTTCAGGTATAGGCTGTGTGAACATACCATCTCCTTCAACAGTCAGTAACTTGAATGGATACTCAAATTGGCAATTAAGCCTCCACAAAGTACAATGGGAAATATCAGAAACGCTCTCAAAAGTTGTTAAAATATCACATAAAAGAGACAAGGAACAGCAAGAAAACATCTAAGAAAAGCAGGCTGCGATACAACAAGCATTTGTTAAGAAAAGCTCAGAAGCGCATTAGTTCTGGTGAGAGATATATGAGCAACAGCTCTTACGAGATGTAGAACCCATTCTGTAACTATGGGCTGTCCATATACTGTCATAGTCAGAGTCTTCCGAGAGGTCTGAAGGCTCCAAACGAGAAAGGCTACTGCGACGACCCAAGGAGTCTAGACTTGATTGGTCATCATCAGCCAAGACGTGATTATGCATCAGGTCAGTGCCTTGCCATGCTAAGACGGGGGAGGGGACAGGTGTGACAGGCAAAGGTGGGAGGAGCAGGAAGACGGACAGGAAGAGCCACAACCAAAAACATGAAAACAAAAGCAAAAGGTGATGGGAAGAGAAGGAAAAGAGAAAATATTGTTAAAAAATGGCAACAATGTTCATTTCTGCTTATTTATGGCTGGGTTTTAATAACAAACTTAACACAACCCTTAGAATAAAACTAGATCAATTATTATTTAAATAAACCTAAATCACTTATCGTTTCCAAATTGTTCTTTTTTAAAGATATTGCTATTAAGTCCTCACTTAAGAAATCTTTTACAAATTAAGCCCGTGACCACAGATGGTTCTATAGACAATTGACAAGTAAACAATTCTATTCCACATTCTATTAACAAATAGTCTCATTTAGGATATTATCTGTAAAAGGAACCATTTACATGGTTAATTAAAAATTGTTTCCTATTCATTAAGTGGATATACTGAATGCAAAATATTTCCAAAGGTTTTTTGACTTACTTTGTCAGCTATCTCTTTGCCAGACTATAAGTCACCAGAAGTCACCTTACAAAGGAGTCTAAACTTACCTTATCAGACTATTACCATTACAAAAATGTCAGAGTGGAGACAGGGAGTACTCCCCCATCCCGGCCCCCCACCACCCACGGAGTGCAGCACATCTCCACTCCTCAGAGCGCTCACCAGAGCTCAGCCAGCAGGAACAGATCAAGTGGGAAGCCATGTCTGTGCAAACATTATCAACCCTGAGGCAGACCCTTCACTGGCAGGAAGAGAGACGTGAACTGGTAATGCCACTGCGTTAAAAGAATGATGGAAGCGGGCACAAACGGGAGAACAGAAATAAGCCCTGGAGTGGCTGGAGCCGTGAGCAACGACACTGGCCAGGCAGCTGAGAGTGAGACATGCAGGCTGGCACAGGCCGGGGACAGAGGTGCTGGAAGGACACGCTCATGGGAACCCAGGGCCCTCCTGACAGGGAAGGGCACACCACAGCAACCACTGGCTCCATCCTGTTCCTGCTTCCAATCAAAGTCAAATCCATTCCCAAACCATAACCAGAACAAGCAGTGGACTAGTTTGGATTTCTTCAACAAAATCCCTACAGTCTAGGAAGGCCATTACTTCCTTGAGAGAGAACTCAATACCAAAGCTTCTTGGCATCCAAATGTATGCCGAACAGAGCTGAATTTTAGATAAGATATATCATCCTAACTGTTGTTACTGAGCATCTGACATGAAAAGAGCTCCTTTCACTATGACCCCATCTCCAAAGGTCTTAAACACACTCTATTTCCAGCGTAAGGGAGCAACTCTCCAGCCTACCTGCTCCTCAGAGTGTTAGGTTCAAGGCCACAGACTGTACATATACATACAAGGCCCCAGAGTGGTTAGCCCATAATACCAGTTAAAACAAAAATCAGTGTATTGTCCACACTTTTCTTGCACAACAGACGTGGAGATACATCATACAGGCCACGTGATAAGAAAAGATCTGCACAAACTTGGGGCCACAGGCACATCACTGGGCCCCATCTCTCAGATGAAGAAATGCATTCGCACAAAAACACACACAAAGCTCATATTACCTGGTCTTTGCACCTGAGACTACCAGGTTAAAATTTTATTTCAAGTAACTGAAGTTGAGTAAGTCTAAAAAATCTCAAACTCAACCCCCAAAAACTATGGCCACATTTTATAGCCTATTACTTAAAACATAATCTCTTATCAAATATATGAAACTGTAATACCTTAACTGATAATCACCTGTATTTACAAATTACTGCCTGATTGTACGCATACTCACGCCACATTCAGTCCATAAAAAAAGACAAATGCATTAATGTCATAGGTGAACTGTGTAAAATATTGGCCATAAGGAAGTTTCCAGATCATCTGCAGAGCCCTCGCTTCATAGCTGTTGTCATCTCTAACAAAAACTACAGCACCTGAAAACTCCTTTCTCACCTTTTCTTATCTCTCAGCACTGCTTTACAACAGGACATGCACTGATTCGAACCACCATATGCAGGTGGTGAAAATGAAGGTGGGCTAAGCGACTGGCCAAGAGTCAGAGTAGAGGGGGAACAAAAACACACAACCTAACAGAAACCAGCTATAGACCACCCAATTCGCAAAAAAACAAAACAAAACCTCCAACACCACCTAAGAAACAACAGTGCAGAAGGAGCCCTGTGGTGCCTGCGGCCCCAGCACCAGCAAGGGACCCTTGGCCCCTTCTGAACAAACCACAGGCACTACCACCCTGCCGCCACCAGGCTGCCCTCTGCTCTCGAATGCGGGGCAAGCTAAAAAAGAGCCCACCTTTTTATAAAAGTTCACACAGTCGATCAAGCTTTTCTCACTTAAAACACTACACATAAGACACAAGTAAATTCAGTGTTACTGAAATCTACCAAATAAATTAGTTGCTGTCTACTTCCAAAAATTTTAAAATGCAATCACTAAAAAAAAAAGCTAAAAGAAGCCTTGTTCTAGGTTTATATTTTTGACAACAATTCTAAGCTAAAAAAAAAACAAAAACAAAAACCCACTACCATACCAATAGTTTAAATAGCTTGAATAAATGAATCTTCCACTATCCTCTACACGTATCTTCTCTAAGCAAAAGAAGGTTTTATAAATTCTACCAGTGCCTTATACGTAAAGGTTTCCCAGTGGAACCTCCTCTAGAACATCTCTATTTTATGACAGCTCAGACCCTTTTCAGTGTTTAGGGATGCCAGGCTCAAGCTGTTCCACACCTGTCTGGGCCACCGGGCCTCACTCACTGAGGACCGGGAAGGCACACTGACGAGCCGGCCCAGGGCACAACAGCACAGTTTCCTTCAGATTGTGACTGTCAACTAAATGAACCACCACAATCCCCAGGACATCACTGTGAAACTTACTTGAATTGAGTGTTTGCCGTGTTTTGGCGCTTGTGCAATAAGCTTCGATGACTTTCAGAATCTGCGCGTCTTCTTCCAAGGCAGCTGTGCCTGTCAAGAGACACACAGCACGTCACGATCGAGCTAAAAATGATAAGTACAACACGTCACCATCTAAAACTAAGTAGATGAATGCCAAGTCATCAACTCAACCAAAAATGATGACAAGACAATTTCCTTGTCAGACAACCATTTTCCAATATTTACAGAATAGTTATATTCAAAAGGATTTTTAGTTTTTTAGAAGTATTTTTATCTACAACATATCTGGTAAAGGGTTAATACCCTAAATATATAAAAGTCATCTTACTATCCATAACAAAAACAGCATCCCCCATTCTGAAACTGAGAAAAGGGCAAGAACTAGGAACAAGCAACTCATACAAGAAGATAACAGTAAGAAAAGGAGTGAAAACTAAAGTACTGGGTTTTCACACAGCAGCCTGACAAAACTAAACAAGCCTGACAATTCTCAGTGTTGACGTGGACCACGGGAAGGAGGGAAGGAAAACCCTTCCCTCCATCCACAGCTGGGGGGGATGAACATGGACACAACCCTCCGAATAGGCAACTTGACCATATTTATTGAAGGCTTTAAAAAGCGCATTTCCTCTGATTCACGAATTCCTACTAAAGATTTAATCTAAGAAATGCATAAAGCACAACCTGGAGCTCTTCCTTCAACTATGGATTATTCCAGACACTGGCTTCATCGATACTCAGAGATCACAGGCACGGAGAATCTTCCAGACTAAAATTAGTACTGGGCACAGAGCCTCACACCCCAGGGTACTTCACACGCTATATGGTTAGACTCTTTCTCTGTTTTTCTAGACTTTCTGTATTTTCTAAGATATTACTTGGATACATATTCTAATAAAAAAGTGGAAAGAATGGAAGGCTGAAATATTTACAAGCTGTATAATAAAGCCTCAACATCATTTTAGGGTAGTAAGATAGACATCTGTGAGGCAAGCCAAATATTCCCCACTAAAAAATACACTTCAGCACCAACAGTTTAAGAGCTACTAAGAAACTGACCTTTTCACTAATTTCACTAACTGGGACTAATCATTTAACAGGTTTCCCATAATTAGCTCCTCCTTCAGGAGTAACAAAGGTAACATTTAACTAGTCTGATTTCAGGACAGTTGCCAGGTAACTCCCATGGGCAGGCCATTCCCTCTGTATCAACAGGAAAATAGCCTTTATGAGAGAAGTCACCTGTCCAAGTGATGTAACCAGATGGCTCTTCTCAGACACAGGGTAAGTACACTCCCACATCCAAAGCACAGAGGAAGCAGTACAACGCCAGAGAGGGCGCTGGCTCCAGGGGACGCAGTGTTAAGCAGCCATCAGTGGGCTACGGTTCATCACAGAGGTTAGAGAAGGTAAACTAACGAGAGGACAGCACACATCTTCTGTGAGGCACAGACTGTTCCACGAACTAGAAACATTTCCAAGATTCTGAATGTAACGGAGGTTAAAATAACTCAGGAAATTACAGCGTAACTCAGGAAATTACAGTCAAGTGTACTAAGCACTGGCTACACATAGGCACCAGTTACACAGAGGTCACGCAGGTTAAGTTTCTACTCCCACCCACATAAAACCCTTGGTTTTCTTTTTACCTTCCAGACCCTCCCTCAAGGTCTCCTCTGCCAGCTGCTCATCTCCTAAGACTCGGGCCCTATCTTTCTCTTCTTCTCTGTCTATTCAATCTCATGGCTTGAGAAATCATCTGAGCATGGAGAACAACTCTGGGCTTCTCCCCACCGGCCCAGACCTGCCCTGGGCTCAGAGTCCTGTAACTCTGCCCCATCACAGTACCTGTAACTTATCCTCAGAAGCACAGGTCGAAAGCCCCACTTCTCACACACCCCCACGTCCAATCCAACAGCACAGCCTGTGGGCCTGCACGTCCCAATCTCAGCACTACTGACATTTGGGGTCAGATAATCCTTTGCTGTGGAGCTGTCCTGTGTGCTGTAGGGTGTTTAGCAAAGTCACCCCCAGTTGAGAAACACTGTTGTAGGGTCCATCTTCAAAGAAATCTGAGGTCTGTCCATGTTTCACCTCTACGTTGTCATCTGGCCCAGGCCACCATCACGTCATCCTCACCTGGATTTCTGCACAGCTGCCTCCCTGTTCCCACCTCTGCCCTGTCTGTCCTCAACACAGTGATCACTGGTCTGATTAAAACCCAAGTCCCATCAAGTCCTCTGTTCACACCTGGACTGTGGCTGCCTGTTCCCTCAAAGAACTTTTCTTCTCTCCCTATCTCTCCATGGCCCCCCACCACTCAAGCCCCAGGGGCTTGGTGCTGTCATCTCTTGAATACACCAGGGGGTTCCTGCCTCAGGGGCTCTGGAGCCAGTGCCTGGAAAAGCTCTCCCCCAGACATCTGCTTGGCTAGCTTCCTCAACCCCTGCAAGTTGCCATTCAAACAGATGCTTTCCCAACCACCCTGTTTAAAACAGCCCCACCACATCTCCCTCCCCTGCACGTCACACCAACACACCCTGTCATCTGCCTATCTAGTCCCCCATCTGCATCTTTCTAAAATGTAGCTCCACGGGGACAGGGGTTTCCACTGTTTACTGCTGCATACCCAGCACACAGAAGCAGTGAATAAAGACTTGTCAAGGGAATAGCCCCTCATCTGTAGCCTGTCCCAGTGTACAGCACAGTGCCTTCGCATAGAAGGCACTCAACGAACGCTTGTCGAATGAGGGGATCCACCAAACACCCCGTTCACAGCTGGGAAGGGTGGGGCAGGCATTCAATTCCAGGTCTGAGCCCCTCACTGAGTGCACGGCCTAATCATCCGTTTCATGAGGTGTCCTGGGAGCATGGCACGGCTCTGCACGCTCACAACCTGAGGAAGATGACTGTCAGGATGGCAAAATACACGGTGCCCCAGCAGTGTACACCAGGCGAGGGGCGAGGAGAGAGCTCCTGTTCATGGAACAGCCTCCAGGCCCGTCTCTGCCTTTGCTTCTCCCAGCTTATCATCACCCCCATGCTACGGGACACGCGGTGGAGCAGGCCCAAGTGCAGCTGCCTGTGCTCCAGGATCATGCGTGGCTGCTGCAACAAGCTGCCCTTCCTCACAGTGACGTTGGCCACACTCATATTCTGACTGTAAATGTTTCCCCCATAAGCCGCCTTCTGGAAATGATCCCTGAAAGATCCCAAATGGGTACGGTGAAAAAGAGGAGCAATGCTCCAGAAGTCAGGAAGAGCTGTGACAGATCTCGGGAGAATGGGGACAGAGAGAAGGGAGGCAGGGCCCTTTCAGACACATCTCACAACTTCTCCGAGGCTCCCACCAGGCTGGGCCGTCCCCCTATCAAGGCTCTCCTGTAGTGCCAGACAGCCCCACAGCCATCTGTTCACATGGAACCCTTCCTGCCTGCCGTACTGGGAAATGGGCTCAACACTGGAAAGAAGGGGGTGAGCGTGTGTGTGCATGTGTGTGTGCTGATTCCCTCCCATCACTTACTTCTAGAAATAGCTCTACTTATTCACACACCATCAACTGAGCATCTCCTGTGTGCGAGGCACACCTTGTGAGAGGCTGTCTGAGAACCCGGAGCTAAATTCCATGCTGCCTGTGGTGTTTCTCAAGCATACACTCAGGTGTAACAGACAAGTCAGTTCGATGGAAAACAGAGACCTACAGCAACAGACCAGCGTGGGGTGCAATCCTGACACGTGGAAACCACCAGGCAAAGGGAGACGGGAAGAGCAGGTATCAACACAGAGGCCGGGAGACAGCAAACAGTTCCATCGAGGGGAAAACCACACGTGTGCTTCATCACTGGTGCTAGGTAGTTCTGACTGTGGGTGTCAACACTGAAACGGCCTGTGGCTATCGCTGCTCAAACAATTTCCTTCAGAAATGACACTAAGGCTCAGACCCCAACTTCTGTTTGAAGTCTCTGGAAAGCCACCAGCTGTCTCTCCATCCCACGAATACTGTCCCTGTTCGAGATGGACCGTGTCCTCATCCACACGCCACACGTACTCACTTTTCCTCAGCGCAAACTCTTCGTCCGAAGGCTTCCGTTCAGGTTTGCGCTTAGGGAGCAGCTTTTTCATGGTCTTGGGACTCTTACTGAGATCCTAGGGAAAGCAAAAGGGGAACTAATGCTGACAAACTCCAAAGGCAGGAATTTTTACGGGCATATCAGTAAGGGTACGCTGTGCAAGTGTGAAGCAGTGAAATACTGCAGCCACTCACTGTTAAGAGCTCCCTACTTCTCTCATATTTTGACTTTTCTTTGCCAGCTGCTGGGCATCAATTTAAAACCAAGAGGGCACTGACTCGGATACAAACCCTCACATTACTTGACTCCGTCAGCACTGTGACAACACACAGGAGAGGTGCTGTGGACCCGCGGCAGGCCGGCAGTGTCTGCAGGGGAAGCAAGCACAGCCGGGCGGGCGTGCACACGGGTCCACACGTGCTGCGAATTCTGGAGCAGACCCATTTGTCGCAGCTAGCTACAAAGAGGTGAGGAGGTGAAGGCTATTTTTAAAGCAAAGGTAAGGAAAGAACGATTCCTTTAGGAAAATATTTGAAGCCTCAAGGAAGAGGAAAAGGGAATCAGATTAGCCTGTGGGCCTCGAGTGCAGAGGCAAACAGAAGACAGAGCACCAGCTCTCTCTACGGTGTGTTCACGCCACTTCAGAGCTATGACCACAGTGGGATGGTCTCCTTGACCTCCAGACCCCCACTCCTCAAACCCATGCAGCAGGAGGTGAACAGAGCAGGACGAAGTCCAATGTGTGGGGGGCAAGTGTTTGACTGTCTAGCATGCGTTAAATATGGATATCAAAAAAGGCTATCTTGGGTATAATTTAAATTACATAAACCATTCATGAATCTACAATAAGAAACTGTGACTGAGAAGGTGATTTGTGCTGTGGAATTAATCCAAGTGAAAGCACAGAGGGAACAGTCTGATTTTTAAAGGTATCTCTTCAAAATCTTTTCTGTAAAAATAAACATTTTAAAATCTCTTAGAAATGCAGCAGAAATCAGTTCCCAATGAAATCAACACAGCATGTGTGCCATAGCCTCCCTAATTCAAAGCAAACAGAGGTGGGAACCCGGGCAGCGCACAGACGTGGCCCCACATGTGCAGAGGGTGCAGGTCCACAGAGGCCGTGCCCGACTCCTGGACTGGGCAAAGCTGGCCGCACGGCAGAGCTCCAATCCTGGCCATACCCTGTAAGACAACCCTTCACTATGTGTTTGGAGGTGCTGGGCAACTCTGGACAATAATTAGAGTGTGAAGCCTTTTCTCCAACACAGGGTCCCGCAAAGCAACTGCAGCCAGACTTCCAAACCCAGATGCTCACGTTCACCGCCACACCACCTCCCTCACCCTTTCTGCTCCTCCCCTGTAATGGAATGCCCACAGTGCTTGCCTGCAGATCTGCAGACATGCAGGAAATGAAGAGTACCCACACTCCTCAAGTAACTGCCGTGATAAAGAAATTTCTGACTTGGGCATATGTGCCCAAGCAAGATATATGTCATAAAAAAACAAAATTCATTAAGAACGAGAAACGTAAAGAACTGATTATAATTTATATAGTAGTTTTCTATATGTCTTAAAATACTTAGAGCTGCTAGCAAGGATGGAGGGAGGGTCTGCTCCAGGTCCTTCAGCAAACGCAGCCCTCAGCTGAATGTGGAGACGCATGCCAGGCCACAGCACTTCACCATGCTCACACTCACAATAACCATGCTCACACTCATGCTCGCAAGAACCATACTCATACGTTCACACTCATGATAACCATATTCACTATCACGATAACCATACTCACACGATAACCATACTCACCCTCACACTCATGATAACCATATTCATATGCTCACTCACAATATACTCACACTCACACAATAACCATACACTTGCAGTAACTGTACTAATGCTCACATTTATGATAACCGTACTCCCACGGATGATAATCATACTCACGCTCACACTCACGATAACCATACTGAGGCTCACTCACAATAAATGACCATACTCACACTCACATTCATGTTAAAAAAAACCATATTCACACTCACTCATAACCATGCTCACACTCACCATGCTCACACTCACCTTCACATTCACGATAACCATACTCCAGTACTCATAACCATACTCATGCTCACAATCATGATAACCACACTCGCATTCATACTCAGGCTCATACTCATGATAACCACTCATTCACACTCACTCACATTCATGATAACCACACTCATTTCACTTATCAGCTTCTTCAAGCACAAATATTTCTCAAAACATATTTCTCAAAACACTTCCTTTCCTCATCAAAGCAGGTTTAGTGTTTGAAACCTAGTATAAAAGTGTAGGAAACTGTTAGCACCTACTTATGGGTGAGAATTGCATTTTAACTGTACATAGTATCTAAAAAACACCAGATTAGAATGAAGAGCAGAGTACACTATGATTTTTTACACAAAGAGGAGAACTGTCTTAATTTTCTTTCATTTCTATTTATAAATGTTCTCTTCACCTCAAACAGCTTCTGGTGACAATGTAGGGTTTCTGGGCAAGATCTCAAACTTGAAAAAGGGTCACAAGGTGCAGCAGAAAAGCATGCAGACATAAAAGTGAACTCCTAGTCACACACTGGAAGTTCAAAAGGCTCGCGGGCTCAGCAAGAGGCGCAGAGGAAGCCCATGTGAGCCTTCCAGCTTCTGGGCCTCCAGGCGGCAGGAACCAAGGCAGAGCTATGGTGAGCAGGGAAAATGCCCCTCTGTGAACCGCACAGAGAAGGTCTGATGCTGCCCGAGCTCCCCCACGAGGGTCTCTGTGGGCCTGCAAGGCCCCCACGGCAGCAGAAGGGAATGACGAAAGCATGGAGGCAGACCCTTCAAAGTTCTAAAGAAGCTAATCTGTATTTTTATGTCACAGACAGAAACATGGGATTTTCCATGTTTCTGAAGGCACTGGAATGAAGCACATAGGCCAACCCAACAAGTCCAGGTGTCAAGTAACACTCGCTGTCACTTGGACCTCACCTCCTTGTAGCAGAGGGCAGCTGAGGGCCGCAGGGGAGGTGCGGGTCGCAAGCAGCTCAGGCTCCACGGCTTGGGGGTCTTCGGAGGCTCCAGGGGCCCCCAGTTGATGGTGGTGTGTGGAGTGCCGTGATGGGAGGGGTGGGGCAGCGTGTGGTAGGCGGGTGCCAGCGGCACCGGCTTGCTGTCCGCGTGCTTGCTGGATGGGGTGATCGGATGGGAGGGGAGCTGCCAGGGAAAAGAGTGAGAAAGAGCAGAAACAGAACGTTCACTGTCAAAGGAACCTCAACCACATACACTTAATTCTGCTAATTTTTACAAACACTCCCAGGGAAATAACCCCTAGGTTATTATCATTTCTCTGGAATCTCTGACTCCAAGCAGCCGGCTTCTGGTCTGCCTGGGCTGAGTGTGGAGCCCCAACCGTCTGCTTCAGACCATGGCCAAGCCCGGCTCAGGAGGCAGCAGGACACGGGGGGCCCAAGACCCGGACACTCCACCACCACTTCTGTGTGCCACAGAATAACAGCTGCAAATAGGCACTTCATTTAGTATAAGTATCAGAATTTTATAAAGAAACAGGCATGTCCCGTACTGGGAATGTGGTTACAGTGGAGGATAATTCTCCCCAGTCCAATATCATTGCCCTGGGTGATTTAGAAGTGGGCAAACCTAGGGCCTGATGCCTGTTTTTGATTAAAAAAAGGCTTTCCTGGGACACAGGCAGGCCTAGTCTTATCAATGGCTGCTTTTACATTACAAAAGCAAAGTATAATTCCAACAGAGCCCATATTGCCTGTAAAGCCGAAAATATTTACTGCCTGTCTCTCTATAGAAAAATTTTGCTAATCCCTAGGATAAAACAAGTTATTTTCTCAGAAAAATCAGCTTTAATCAAAACGAAGTTATATAAATCTAATTTCTCAGAAGGACTTTATTAATGGGGTTTATACTCCTGGAAACCCCAATATTCCATCACACTGACAATTAAATGAGAAAACGTTAAATAAAATAAGCAATATTCAGGGGCCGGCCCAGTGGCGTAGCGGTTAAGTTTGTTGCGCTCCACTTTGGCAGCCCGGGGTTCGCAGGCTCAGATCCCGGGCGCGGATGTACGCACCGCTTATCAAGCCACCCTGTGGCAGCTTCCCATATAAAGTAGAGGAAGATGGGCACGATGTCAGCCCACGGCCAGTCTTCCTCAGCAAAAAGAGCAGATGTTAGCTCAAGGCCAATCTTCCTCACAAAAAAAAGGTAACATTCAAAATTAGCCAATCACCTCAAATTAGCCCAAAACAATAAGGCATGCTTAACAGGAGAAAGAGCTGAGTGGTTCTGCGAGCAGGAAAGCTGAGCGGGGTCATCAGTTGAAGGCCTGGACAATATCTGAAACACAAGCTTACAGGGGAGCCCCTGCACTGGCTCACCCACGGTACTCAGGAACTGAAGCAATACACTTCTGCAGTAACCACATGTCCCTCCTGGCATGTACGTGTCTGTGTGTGTGCATGTGTGTCTTATAACCAGCTACACAACCACCAGAAAATAATTTTTTCAAACTGAATAATTCACAAAAGAAGATGATTATGGCAAACATTTCCTTCTAGCAATGTAGTAAATAATATTTGGTTTTGTTTCTCCTTACTTGAAAAAGTCAAAAGAGGTATGCTTTACGCTAAAATTAGAATATTATTCAAGGTGGATACAGCCAGATCACAGGGAGAATACATAATCCCCCAAAGAGAAATTCCCTAAGAAGATTGCACAACATTTCAAAAGCCTGCATGTGAGGAATGGTGCCCTCCACACGGCTGGACTTAGAACGCCCTGCTGGGCTGGCCCGGTGGCTTAGCGGTTAAGTGCGCGCGCTCTGCTACTGGCGGCCCGGGTTCGGATCCTGGGCGCGCACCAAGGCACTGCATCTCCGGCCATGCTGAGGCCGTGTCCCACATACAGTAACTAGAAGGACGTGCAACTATGACGTACAACTATCTACTGGGACTTTGGGGGAAAAAAAAAAGGAGGAGGATTGGCAATAGATGTTAGCTCAGAGCGGGTCTTCCTCAGCAAAAAGAGGAGGATTAGCATGGATGTTAGCTCAGGGCTGATCTTCCTCACAAAAAAAAAAAAAAAAACAAAACAAGAGAAAAAAAAAAAAGAATGCCCTGCTGAGAGGGCACCTCCCCTGCCACTGGGGGACAGGGAAGGGAATATGAGAGGCCAGGGTCCAGATACAGAGCAAAGTTTTACTGGACATGAAATCTTATCCAGTTTAGTTTCAGGCTGTTACTGACAATCTGAATGAAAGAGTATTTCCATTTTTCTTTAGTTCCATGAAAACTAAGCATATTTAATGTTTTTTAAAGTATGGAAAAATTATAAATGGCAGAGCCATTCAAAATGAAATGTTAGCTAAAGCAAATGAGTAGTTTTAACCTCCAAACTGTTGAGAGAAATCGAGACAGACAACAAAACTGATGTTTTCATAATGCTGCAACCACCCTTCCTAAGCTAAAACTTTAACGCTGGATAAGAAATGCGGAAGTGAGCTACATGGCCAAAATGTCCTAACAAAGATCACAGCAATCTAAGAAAGATGTGAGAAAAACCTACCAACTGGAAATGCTGTGTAATCATAAGTCATTCTTAAAAAGGTGTGCCTGGTTCTTCAATATTATTTAATAAAAGATGATGAATGTTAAAATGATTCAATACCAATATCTTAAGAATAAAACACCAGTAAAGAGAAGTTTTCAACACTGACACGTTGGTAGTGATCTATTTTGAAATGTTTAAGTATCTAAAAAGTCAAAGAGCTATTGAGCTTTTCTAAGCAGAAAATAAATTGATTTCTTAAAAGTCAAAAATTTCATTTTAATGCCTTTAACAAGAATCTGGTCCTTCCCATCATCATAATCATCTACTTTTGTTTTTTGATGAAACACAACAAATACAGTTAAAATTCTCAGAAAAACCACCTATGGACCAGTGGCTCTCGGAGTTTCAGTTGAAAACCCCCTAAGTTAGTCTTCAAGGCCCACTCTGAGAAGAGGCAGCGTCCTCCCCGAGTGCACTGAACTGCGTGTGAGGCAGCACAGTTTAGGGCTGTTTCACAAGAGAAATCACCGTTAAGCAACTCACTATTCGATGGAAATAAGCAAATATTTGCAGAAACATATAAGGCAAGTGATTTTGCATTCTTGATCTAGATATTGATCAGGAGTCCTTACAGTATGAGATGGCACAGAATGAGGCTTAATGGTGGGGTTGCCGACAGACGTGACTTTCGTTTGCTTCTGTAGATGGTCCACCCATTCATGAAGATCCTGCTGGTTGTTGCATGACACTAATATCCGCTCAATCATGCTCCCTGGAAGAGATAAGAAAAAATAGGCTGAAATGGGAAAACAGGCAGAAAGCACACACATGCACATGCACACACCCAGAGTATAGCTCAACAACGCTTAAACATCAGCCCTCTGAAATAGTCAAGCAAGAACGTGCACACAATGGTAGCTGCCTCTCATCCTCGTGACAGATAGCATCCACAAAGTTTGTGCCTATCACCTGATATTTCAAATGCATTTCTATGATTTTCACTGTCCTCAAGCTTTGTGATTGTCATTCCTGTCGTTGGTAGCTTTCCCTAAAAAAGACACCCCCCCACAAAAAAAAAAACAATTAGTGCTTTTCTAGTAAAGAAGGAACTGTTATTAATTATTAAATGATTTTAGAAATGGCAGAGGAATTTTGTAAACTAAAAAAGCTCTTTTGTTTGTACAAGATGCACATATAATACGAAAACCTCCATCTCAAATAAATCATAATATTAGAATCAAGAAATTGAGCCAGCAAAAAGGTACAGAGCAGCAAACCAGAAAATAAATTTCGTATGATGAGTTACTCTAAATATAAACACCAGGACACAAAAACATTACACATTATGATTAAAAACCTAGAGTCTACGTAGCTATTTTAAACCACTTGTTTATGCAAAGGAAGCACTGGTTTGCCTCATAAAGAAATGCACAGGAAGTTCCATGTTGGAAGGCAAAATAAGGGGGAAATTGGAGCAAGAGGAATTGTACAGCAGTTGTTCTCGGTCGTCCACCAGACAGGAAAGCAGTGGTTGTGCTGGGCGCTGACAGAATCAGAAAAGGGCAGCCAACCTGTCCATTCTGAAAACAGGGCGGGAGATGTCCACGGAGAGATACTAGCAAAGGGCCACTAACTGACCATCACAGCTCAGAACTAAAAACATTTAACATAAACACTCAGTACCTGGTGGCCAACCAAGACTTTAGGAAAAGTCTATCAGTGTCTGGGGCCGAGCTGCCTGCGGAGAAGAAAGTCCCTCTCAACCCCCCTGAAAGCAGCAGTCTTCAGCAAGGTCAGGGGGAGTTCTGCCCCGCAGGGGACACTGGCAATGCCACAGCCAGGCGGGTGCTCCTGACATCGAGTGGGCAGAGGTCAGAGGTGCTGCCGAACTTCCTACAGCACCCGGGACAATCTCACGGGACAGTCTCCTCACCCCCTCCCACACAAGGACTCATCCTGTCCATGACGTCAACAGTGCCCAGGCTGAGAAAGCCTATTCTGAGGTTCAGTAGGTGGGACATCAGACAGTACTTGACACTTCCGAGGTCAGAAGTATTTGAAAACTGCTGTATACTGCACACTCCTTTCCAAGATGCCTAACGCACAGAGTGTATCAGCAGCTCTGAGCAGTCCTACA
Source organism: Ceratotherium simum simum (assembly GCF_057802395.1). Taxonomy (NCBI): domain Eukaryota; kingdom Metazoa; phylum Chordata; class Mammalia; order Perissodactyla; family Rhinocerotidae; genus Ceratotherium; species Ceratotherium simum. The sequence continues at coordinate 2,578,005 of NC_141909.1, forward strand.
GAAAAGAAAGCTGAATGGCTGCATGTAACCAAGCACATCAACATCAGCAGACAGAACGTCCCTATTGTTGGTGCATCTAATGCTTTTTAATGTCCCTCAAAGCCAGAAGTGAATACTGACAATACACAGACCGTGGGTCACAGCACTCAGAGAAAGAAACCTCGCAGGAAACTGTGCAAAGAGTGGGAAAACAGGGTCCTACTGGTGGTGTGAGACCTCCCTGGCAGGTCAATGCCAACACGGTGTGTACCAGCGGCAGCGCTGGGGCCTGAGCCCGCCCCAAATAGCACCCTCTGCTCCCTCAGGTCAGAGCACGCCCGTCTCAGCCTCTTGGCGTATAAAACCTGAGAGTGCTGACAGAAAAGGACTCCACTTTATGTTTATCGGGGTCATTTAACAAAGTGGGAACCACCAGTCTAGGGGAACCTGAGCAGGCACTCTCAGCCACAGAGGTCTGCTAAGCGGCAGGCTTATCAATTAAGAGGCATTATTTTTCTGGGTTTGTCCATATGTATTTGCTTTATCAGTTTTACATTGCTCCTTTGGAATAACTGTGTGATGGACAACTCCTCTTTGGGTGGCAGACAAAGCTCTCTGTGGAGGTACAAATAAGCCATGGACACTGACTCAGGATTCACTAGTGCTTTTGTGGGAGACAATACAAAACAACATACTATGTTCTGAAAAAATGCAACTCAGAGAAAACAAAGTAGTGATTTCTGTTGAAGCAGTTTCTGGTGATTGGCCAGGCCTTATAAACTGATAGGAAAGGTGTTAGCTTCTAGAACTACACAGAAAAAAAACAATGACACCTTGCCAGAAGCACCTACTAGACAGACAGAGAAAATATAATCTACTTAATATCACCGTTTTAAATTAGTATAGAAAAACAGAAAAGATCTCCCCTTGCATAGTCTTCTTAAATCAGCTCTTACAACTTCTCACAGAAAATCAGTGAAATGCTCACAACTTCTCAGAGAAAATCAGTGAAATGATTAAAAACAAAAAGGTTAAACGATCATTCACTACTATTTACACCACCTGACACTTGCCAACGCCTGTGCTGTACTGCTTACGAAACCTCTCAGCCTCCACTGTCCCACTCAGCCCAGCCGCTGGGGCGCCCACTAAGGCACCACAGTGACCAGGAGAGAAGTGGAGACTGCGAGGCATGACTTAGGCGGTGACAGAGCTGGCCATGCACCTCAGCAGTCTGTGTCCTTAGGAGGCAGCTCTACAGATTTCATATTTCCATCTTTCTTTGCTTAGGATTAACACAAGCACCTGTTTACACAGTCACATTGAAACACACACAGGAGCTGTGTATACATATCTGAATATATAACACTACACATACAACACTACACACAACACGTAAGTAGATAGATACATGTAGTATTTAACAGAAAAATTCAAAATAAGCCTGGAAATGATTCTCAGACCCACAATAAACAATAAAATATAAATTTAAAATGTGTTTTACCTGATAGATAAAACCACTCATCCTAGGACTGGCAGACAACATTAGCAAAATATTTGGGAAGAGCAGAAGGTATCTTTCATTCTTTTCCTAATGTAAAAGAAAAAACAAATCCAAATAATTTTTTTAAAACATATACTTATAGATGTGAGAATATTTATATTAGGCTTTATGAAACATTATATTTCCTGTTTAGGTATTTCTCCCTACCAAATTTTATTAGCTAAATTAAATGGAAACAAAATTACAATAAATTCTTACATTCACAAATAGACCATGTAACAACTTTTTTAAAAATTTGGTTAAGGAGTCCAGCTCTGCCATTAACTCTTTTTAATTAGTCTTCAATTTTCTTTTTGTAGTTGAGAGAAAATGGAGAAAAAGAACTTAGAAAATTTTAGTGGGAGAGGGTGGACCCTTTAAGCTAAAGGAAGGTAGGATCAAATGCTAAAATCAATTTTGGTCTATTAATAATTCCTGGCATTTCCCTTAAACCCTCATGCGTCAATTCAGTGTTGTTCTCATCCAGCCCCTAAACTATACCCTACGTGAAAGACTTAAAAGCATTATTTATGTATTAAAAATTATTCGCTTCAATAAAGTAAGAAGAGCCCCAGGGAGAACACAACTGAAGGACAAAAACTCCCAAGAACCTAAAAGGAGACAAAGAGAAATGCAGGCAGCACTCTTACAAGCTGCTGTCTTAACCACTGCCCACAAAAGTGAAGCAACACTAGGAAGCAGGTCTCTGAGCAGACTCCTCAAAAACCAGCCATATATATGCAAAGTGCCCAGAAAGAGAGGTTCTCTACTTTAAAGGAGTTGTTGAAAACTACTTCTTCTATTCCCCTCTTGAAGATGCACAACATATATTGTGAATATTCAGAGCACAGGCTCTGAGAAGACCTGTCATAAAGAAATCTTCACAACTAACTACAGTCGTCCCTTGGTACCCGTGGGGGATTGGTTCCAGGACCCCCTCCAATACCAAAAGCCACGGGTGCTCAAATCCTTTATACATATTGGCGTAGTATTTGCATATAACCTACACATACTACACATACCCTCCCGTATACTTTAAATCATCTCTAGATTACTTATAATACCTAATACAATGTAAATGCTATGTAAATAGTTGCCATACTGTATCGTTTAGGGAATAATAAGAGAAAAAACGCCCCTACTTGTTCAGTACAGAAGCAAACACCGTAGGCCTCTCCACCCGCAGTTGGTTGAACCGGCGGGGACAGGGCACCAATGTACAATCTCCCCAGTAATGATCATAACAACTTTGAATCATTTTTTAAGCAGCACCTATTTATGTTTTGTAGATCTAGTATTATACAGAAAACACTTGGGGAAATGTTTCTATAGATTTTTAAATAAAATTTAAAGGGGAAGATTAAAAAACAGTTTCTGGAAAGATATGCATTTCTTTGATCAGCGCAGTAGACTATAAAGTCATGATTTCTTATGGTACCCAAACGAATACCTACAGCGGCGATATCGTAAAATTTTATAGGCAGGAAAGAACACTCATTGTGAGTATAAGTTTCTGTTTTCTTCCTGTCCTAAGAGTTTCATGTTTGAAAATGGGTCATTAACATGTTTTGATCGGGTTAATTATCTTTTTACAAAAATAGGATAAAATTCAAAAAGAGGTACTAGCTTAGGGACTCAATGAACACATAATTCCTGCGACAGCGAAACACAACCTGCTCGATTTTCAACTGTGTGGGGCTATCACAGGAATTGGTTTTATCCCTCACTTAAACCAAACCCATATGCTAACTGTGATTCCCATAAGCAAATGCCAATGCATACATGGGATAGAAAAGTATGATGATCTAAACCATGGAAAACAGTAGAATTTCTAGAATGGCAGCACTAGCCAGACAGGCACACACCACTCTGTGGCAGACACTCGTAAAACTGGACTCTTAACGGGGGATGTGAAATCCTGCCTGGACACCACCTTTCAGCGCCAACTCTGATCATAACTGATCTTGGCTGGATCTCAACTGGTCAAGTAGGCCACAACCAGCTAAGTCTCCCTTAGACTGGAAGCCACTTTTATATTTGGCAAAGATAAAGGGCAGACAACAAATTATGATATATAAGATATGAGTTCTATTAAATGTTGTCATCATTTGATACTCCTTTAAAAACTTGTATTACACCCAAAAAACATAACATTCTGAAGTATTTACAATCTTGACTGTCACTGAGGAATGTTAAAAAGCATTTAGAAAACATAAATTATATTTAATACAAATTTTGTTCAGCTCTTAACTCAATTTTTACCCAAGATACTTTAAAGGTTTCAGGGAAAACAATCTAGATACTGGCATGAGAACAAGCTAGTCCAGAGCACGTGGGTTTCCTCCCCCCATGTCCCATCTACCCTGCAGAGTGGACCAGAGCCTCGTGGCGCCACACGCACTGCAGTACCTCACTCCCGGCACACTGAATCATGACCTGGGACATGTAAACCACGTTGCCCAGGGTCTTAATGTCATCCCCCTCCCAGCTCCGGATGGCCTCCGTCAGGATCTGCAACTCGAGCTCTTTCCTTTTCCGCACTTCTTGACACTGGGCCTGAGAGACACAGAAGAACACTGTCAGGAGAGACACAAACTTCCAGAATTCTAAGTTTTGGCCTTACTTAAGTAAGACACTTACTGTGTCTTGCTTCTTCTTAAGACAGATAATCCACTGAATGATTTGCTTAATCCACAAGAATGAAATTGAGTCAAGATACGCAAACACATAACCACTCTGGAGTAACACACACCATCTTAGAAAAATATAGCAGATCCTGCCACTTTTAGGAAGAAGAAATGTAAAATGGATAAGAAAAATACTTTCTTTCTGATTTTATTAGTATCTTCCAACATAGATAGATGACTGGGAACAGGGGGGAAAAAAGAGTACCACCCGTGCTATAAATAAGGTGCTATTTCAGAAACAGTCGGTAAGACAGCATGACAACAGGGACAATGGACCCACCAGGATTCTACTCTATCACTAAAGACACTGTGGATGGAGGTTAAAAACAGGTTCTAAATCATTTTTAAGTAGCTATAGCATCAATTATGTGGCGCCTTTTTAAAATTTAAACAATTATCATGTCATTTTTCTGGTGTCCACAGTCCAGTAAAGCATGAGAAATTACCCAGCAGTGGAATAACTACCAATTATTTATTTTTATTTCATCAGAGTAAACTCGAATTATGTTTCAAAAGTGATTTTTTATCATCTAACTTTTGTAGGTGATCAACAATCCTTCTACATTCATTTGCCATAATAATGTCCGGAAAAAAACACTAATATGCTCGATCACTTACTGAAAGGTTTTTGAAGGCAGTCATGGATTTCTGAATATCTTGTCTATCTGGATGATAATCCTTTGAATAAAAGAAACACACTATTAGCTGTCATAAATGAAAAGATTTTTCTTAAAAAGTTGAAACTTTTCCAATACTTTTTAACCTGTAACATGCCCTGTTTTTCTCAGCATTAAGTGCTGTTTCTTATTCTTTAAGGGACACATGGAGTTTCTGGGGAATAACAATTTGGAAGAGAGAAACCAAGAGCAGGAGTCAGCACCCCGACGTCTGCTGTGGAGAATGAAGAGGGCACGTCGCCATGCCCATTCCCAACACACGGCCTCTGCTGCTTTGGCGCCAGAATGGCAGAGGGGAGCAGCTGTGGAGGAAACCAGGTAGCCTGCCCTTTACAGAAAAAGTTCACCACCCCCTCGCCAATAACTCGAACCTGAATTTCCGCTGGGCCGCAGACTGTTATTCAAACATAAGATAAATATGTATCATTAATTAAATGACTCTTTTACTATTACTACTCTATATAACTGATACACTTAACATTTGTAGCTAACTGTTCCTGATATTTAAAAATATCACCTCCAGTTATTTAAAAATCAGTTCAACATTTTCTAGCTTTTGGAAATTTTTCTATCAGCAGCAGTGGGTGAGAGAAGAGATGAAAGAGCAAATGCTTTTTTATAGAGCTGGGGTAAGGAGAAAACATTTCATACTTCACAAATCATTTGGAAAATCCACTGAATTTAAAAACCCCTGGTAAACTTTTTGTTGGTTCTGGCTTCTAAAATAAATCATTAATAATAATTTCTTTGACAGTGGCTAATGGATTCCAAGTGACAGACACACGACAAGCAGTACCTCCATGTGTCTCTCGAGCTCCTTGAGCAGCGTGGGGTATTTATCCAGGCGCATGAATGGTTTGCTGAGGCCGGTGGTCAACACAAGAATCCCCGGGCTGTTGGCACCTTTCATCTCCATGAACTCTCCCAACTCCTCACTGAGCCACGAGCAGCCACGCAATGAGAGAAGATGCCACTGTTAGACTTCAGAGAGACAACATTCTCTTATCCTCACTAACAACCAGGATTACAAAATATAAGTGGGTATCTGTTTTTTAATATTAAAGCTGAACATGTGGTGCTTATTTCAAAACACCAAAGGGGAGAACGAGAACCCCCAGAAGGTTCACATTACTGCTCTCATTATGAGCAAAAACAATTGTGCATAATATAGAACACATATGGTCTATGCAAGTTCATTCATGAAAGGCCATTTCAGCAAGTCAATTTCACACAGAAGTGTCCAAATGTAAGAGTGCATTCCTAGAGCTAGAATAATTTCAATTATCTGGCAAAGACGGCAAAAAACATAAGAAGTAAAAGATGCTTTAAAACTACAATGAACCGAATCAGGGCACTAAGACTCCCGATGCTTATCAGTCCACCAAACACCCCTGAAAGTGACTGCACCCTGAAGCATCCAGTGTGAGAAACAAGCGATGGTTCCTGACCTTCACAGTGCACGATGTAGCACAATAAAACAAACTTATTTAGGCTTTAAAATTCCAAAAGCGTTCTCCCATCATGATTTCATTTAATCCTCACAATATGCGAAGAAGAAAGTTATCCGCATTTGTAGATGATGAAACCAAGTATGTAGTCAGAAACTAAAGCAGCTTACAAACGAGTTTTTAATACTGTACTACTCCTCTTTCACCATCATCTTCACTGTTTCTTTACAACCAACGATGCCCTGAGCCCCTGCTACCGCACACACTGTGTCTGGCCTGAGAGTCCAATCCAACAGCCATGGCGTCTAGAATGACCCCAGGGAGGCCAGGAGTGCGCTGTGGGAGTCGAGCTCTATCACTGCCACGTCTACGACTCAATCAGCGACTGAAACTCCACGTTCCTGTCTCTCCTCTGCAGGACAGAGGATGTTTAGGGCCTGTGCTAGGGATCGAGTCTGAGTCCCTCACTGGTGCTGCACGTGTCATTCCAAACATCAGGAACTGAGGGACAGACAGGCTGGGAGAAGAAGAGGCACCAGCTCAGGTCACCCACCGGGAAGAGCAAGGCAACCCCGGAGTCCTCATATCACCTACCAGGAAAAGCACCATGAATGAAGTTGTAAAATAAGGATGAAAACCCTGAAGAACAGCTGAGCACTTCAGTCCTCGGTGCAGGGACCTGAATCTAACAGCAGGGACCCTGCCGACCAAGCTCCACCCCGCCCCCGCCGGAGCTTCTTGGGCACACCAGCCCTCGTGAGGACCCTGGTGAGAACATATGCAATACTCAGGCTAAACGATGTGAAACTGCTAGTTCAAAAGTGGTGACTATCACAGTTTCCTACAGTTCAACCTAACATGACTTCCTGTGGGCGCGGGAGAACCAGAGCTGGTGTTAGCACCCCCGTCTTCTCCCACCCCAGCTGATTTCACATCGACTCTGCTAACGCCTCTAACAGGGAAAGCATTTTACTGAACTAAAGCAACCTAGAAACATAAGCCTTCAAATATCAGGTTGAAAGCAAATTAATGAATCACTAGGAAACTAGCCTTACATTTCTGAAGCACGTAAGACCTCTTTAGAAGACCAGTTCTGTCTAAACTCAGGTGGCCTGGTTAAGCAAGGTGCACTGCATTTAAAGTCAAAATGCATTCCTGGGCTGCGTAAACAATACGGCAATAATGTGGCTGGCAGGAACTGCTACCTACGTACCTACCTCTATCTATCTACATACACACATGCGTATTTTAAAAAAATCAACCTTTTAAATAAATATTTACACATACATTTAGGAGATATTATCAAAATCAAAGCAAACTATAAAAAAGGGGAAAATCTCACATAATCCTAGTTATAAAAACTTAACACATATAGTAAACATTTGCTCATTTCTTTAAGAAACAAGGCTTCACAATGATTTCATTCCCGTAAGACAGCCCTGTAAGACAGGTGACGCTATTTAAAATCTATTACCATAGAAGCTGTCAAACTAGTTCTAGGGTTGTGTGTGCACGTGCATGCGTGTTCATAAAGCAACACACAATCAACATTTCTGTATGTATAACTTGGTGCTTTCTAAGAATGGTTTTCTCAGGAAAATCCTAGGGCTCGGATCACCGAAACCACGAATACTAATATTCTAGGACCTTGCTGTGGATGAATCTAGTGTCTACCCCGGAGGTGGTGGTGATTTACAAGCCACGGGCAGTATCTTCGAGGACCTGTTTGCATAGTTACACATCTTATCATGTTGCCTTTTCCTTTCTCGGCATCAACTTCTTCCCACAAGAGATGATCGGGTAACTGAGGAGTGCTCCAAGACCGACTCTCACCCACTGCCCCCTCTCCCACCTCCCCCTGTCCCTCTCCACTGCCCAGATTGGGCAGAAGTGAGAGCTGCAGGCAAGAGAAGGCCTCAGGAAGGAGGACGGAGAGAAGGGAGCAACTGCCATTGGACAAGCACTCTGCGCTGGGCATCAGAGCAGAAGCTTCTATACATATTCCTGTAAACTGCACTCCGGGCCTGCGACCCGGATGAGGATGCCCAGTGAAGGCCAATGCTTCTGTTCTCACTGCCAGCAGGGTGGCTGACCCCAGGTGGGCCCAGAAGCCCACATGCACTCGCCATGTCTGGTCTGGCCCCTGGACCACACTCTCCCGCTTTGCCATTCACGCTCACCGCACCCGCCCACACTCCTCACACAATCTTACTCAGAAATGCTCCCCTCTTCAAATTACTCACTCTATCAATAAAGCATGACTAGAGTGAAATGATGGATTTAAGTAGGAGAAATTTATAAACCAGCATTTCTCTAAGTGGTGAACAACTGATCAAGCACAGTCCCATAAAAATGAACCTTCATGGTACTAAATTCAACTCCTTTAAATATAATCCATGCAGGACCTTTTCCATTACAAGAAAAATCACAGAAAACTCTATTCAGGTTATTTTTGATATATCAGGACTGTATCTGAAATTTCATAACTATAGTTATGGCAGAGAAAAATTAACAAAACTAAGCAAGTTATCCTCATCACCCCCCCAAAACCCCTCATAAGTGAAATTTTTACAAGAATGTAAGTTCTTTTAATATCCATTTGACATTCTTATAATGCCAGAACATATACACAGTTAAGAAAGGAAGCAGAACTTTATAAAACTTCATAGATCACTGTGTATACTTCATTTTTTAGTTTTTTTTTAATTTAGTACCGTAATAAAACAAACAGCTGGTGACAGCTATTTTGACAAAACAATGGCTCTTTCAGCTTAATTTCTACTGATGCTAGCAATCCTGACATAGTGTATTGCCTCTGTATTTACTGAACTGACACTGTGGGCTACAAGACAGCAACAAAAGGAACACACATAAGGAGAACCATCATGGAGCCAAGCAAAAAGTAACAGTTAAAGCGTTGGAATGAACCTAACTCATTTTTCAGCCTAAATTACCAAACCCATAATCCGTCCAAAGCAGGCGGTCTTGAACACAGGATGTCTACCATCCTATGATAATACAAAAGAAGGTCAGCTTTCATTCCACACAACTGGTCTTTCCACACACGCACACACAAGATTCAGACTCAGAATTTAAACTAACACAAGAACTGGAAGATGGCAAATAAGACTTTAAAACTTCAAAACACCACACTTAAATCAATCCTTAAAAAGTATATTCAAGCATAAAAATAGCTTAATCTACCCATAAGTGTGGCAGCTTTAAGACATCAACAAACGTAGGGCAGCAGGAAAGAGGTTACAAGTTAAGATCCCAGTATAAAAAGCAGTGAACGCAGACAGAAGCTACCAGCCAACTGCGACCCTCGTCTCAATTCACTGACTTACGCTTCGGAAGCAGGGTCTGACGTGTGGACAGACTGGGGACTCGAGCTGCTCAGAGACCTCAGGAGGGCACACAGGCAGCGCATCCTGCCGTGTCCAGGACGCCGGCCAGCCAGCTGGAGCACTCTCCTCTCTCTAGACTCACGCTCCAGAGCATGACCGCAGTCCACCCACCTGCCATCTCTGCCCCACGCCACGTGGAGGAGGCCCAGACGTTGCCCACTTAGAAACTGAACTGTATTCTTCCCGTTATTTCAGGAAATGCTGCTGTGACACAAACAGTCATTAAAGCAGCAGTACGGAAGAGAAGATAAACAGCACACACTTGCAAGCACTGCCCTTGAAAGTCCTAACATTTTAGGCAACTTGAACAGTCGCAATTGCTTTAAATGTCATCTTCAGGACACATTTTCACTTCCATGGGAAAAACAGAAGCTTTCCTCAAAATTGTCCACCCTACTCTCTTTCCACACTTCCAACCCAATCCTAGAGGATCAACTCCCCCAAAAAGGGGGAGGGAGAGAAAGCAAATAAAAAAGATTTACAATTTTACCCTAACATTCTGTCTGCTTTCTGTTTCTCTCTCCCATCGCTGCACCAATAATTCCTGAAGAATTTTCAGAGACACAAATTTAATCCTTGCATTTCACTTCTGTGCAAATTTCATTGAATTCATAATTCCCAGGAGCAGATGGCAAAGAACACAACGAATACCCAGTTCATGGTTTTAGGAAGGTACATGCTCATGTTGCCCACCTCCCAGAAAGGCAAAAAGGAGGAAGACCTAACCAGAGAGAGGGCTGGGAGGGGGAGAGGTCCTTTGGGTTTTTCACTGCTGTGGACACAGTGTATCCTAATCTCCCCTCTTCATCACCACGTCAAAGATTGCTGCTTCATCTAAGGACTGGAGATGCCTTAATACAAACAGAGGTTCACAAGATTTTAATCCCGTAGCATTTAAGAGCATTGAGAAACAGAAAATGCCCAGGGTTTTTTGGGGGGGAGAGAAGATAAGAGAACAAATCAACGAGCATTTAGCATCTTCGCTGGGTTCTGACCAGTTTATCTGTTTTGCTCAGTGCTTACAATAACCCTATGAGCAGGCACTTTCAGAGAAGGGACCTGAAACCCAGAGAAGTGAAGTAACTTACCCAGGCCCACCAGCTTGAGAGCGGCCGTTGGGGCTCAAACCAGGTCTGACTGATCCAAAGGCCCCGCCACCACCTCCACAGGATCCAGCCACACCCACAGGGTGCTACACTGGAACCTCAACTTGATTTATAAACAGCTCAGCAATGCTTGCTTACCAAAAGGGTTTCTAAGTTTTAAGTTAAAATATTTAGTTAAGAGTAAGTTGAAGTTAAATATTTAAATTAGAAGCACGGTGGCATTTATCTTGATGCTACCAAAACAGTTTCTCCATTTATGGTTGCAAAATTTTTTGAACTATTTTCAAAAGCATTTTTCTAAAACACTTATTAATAAAAATCTGCACCTCCTTTAGAAGCAAAAATGGAGCTCTTTCCTCTCTAACGTCTGCAGCCACGGAGCAGAGCTAGTCCCTGCTAACAACAAAGCCCCTCCGTCTTCTTCCAGGTCTCAGGAAACAGATGTGGCCTTGTCTCACCGAACTAGCAGAAAATCTGTACATTCTGCTTCACTTGTTTTAATTTTGTGAATTTCAGGTTGAAAAGCTAAAGTGAACGGTCTCCAATTTAATACTATAAAATCTATACTAGAAGTGCCTATAAAATCCAGTCCTAGTTTTAAATGGCATTTTCTCTTACAGCAAATCTAACTCAGTATCATGTACTTCCAGTTTTATGAACTGAGAGAAATATGACTCTGTAGCCCAGATTTAGCTTGCAGCTACGTTCCAGAACACTTACCAGCTCCTTCAACCCACTGTCCAAAGGGCTCTAGGCTTCAAAAAGCATCCTTTTCTATTACAAAAATGCTCACCGGCATTTCAAAAAGTTCCTACCAGGACTTGCCAGGCACTAATTTTGAGGGATAATTAAAATAAAATGATCATCACTGAATAAACAAGTGAATATCAGCATTGTATTTCACGGACTATTCACAGAAATGAGCTGTTCTGGAGGGTGCCCCAAGAAGCCCCCTCCTTTCCGTGAAGACCACTCTCACGAGTGAACGCACCTGTGCTCCGTGAGAACGTTCACTGCAGATGGGTGATTGGCACAATACGCAAGGTATAAGGTTTTCATTTGTGGCATCAGATTTAAAAAGCAGCCTCCAACTCTCTGCTGAGCTTCAGGCAACCTGGAGACACACAATACAAGAGAAATAATTCTAAATCTTACAGAAGGAAGGAAAACTGCTAAATAATGAACACAGAAAATTTGAGTGAGAAAGACCTCCTTGTGTACCACCTCTATGAAAACCAAACAGACAAACCCCAGAATGCATCTGTTCACACCACGAATCTAGCAGGGAGAAGTACCCACCTTGAAAGCTGCTCTGCTGTACAGCAGCACACTAACCCCATCCTCTCCAGCACCCAGATGCCAGGACCTGTGCACAGCAGAGCCACAAACCCACAAGTCCAGGCTTCTTTGGGCAGTGAGAAAAACAGATGTCATGAAGCCTTACATTTTGCATAAAACAAAGAGAATTATAAAACGTGGCTATTTGGTTAGTAAGGTTTTCTACTGAAGTAGCATCACGACAGACACGTGAAAAAATACGAGTCCCGTTTCCCTTCAGGTGAAGAGTGGACACAGAGCACACCTGCAGACCCTCTCCTTTCAACTCAAATTATAATGCAGTTACTATGACTCTTTAGAAGGCGTAAACTCACGAGAACAAAAAGAACAGAAAAAGAGACGATCAGAACCAACTTTGGAAGCTGAAAAGCAGATGAGGAGCAGTCACGACTGGGCGGGCAAATCCGACTCAAATCCCCTGGACGGTGGGACCACAAACACAGCTGGGTGAAGGTATGCGAGGCAGCAAGGCGCTCATCTGCAGACCATTAAGTCCCTGGCTGGGGGTACAGCAGTGACAGGGAGCAAGGGTCCTTGCACTGAAAACAGGGCGTAGAGGACGCCGACCAACCCTCCCTGCACCCCAAGTCCCCTCTGTCCACCAGAACCCAGAGCAGTGACAGGAAGGATTACACCCTTCAGGGTAGGAAACTGCAGGAGCCCTCTCTTCTCCCTAGGGAATCTGACCCAGAGAAAAACGACCAAAGAATATAACACGAGGAGCTCCCCAACAAAACAACAGTCACCAAGTCTCAACTCACGGTCAACACTTCCACTCAAGTGTTTTAGAGCGCCAATCTTAATTATGAGAAGACACAGACGGATCACCAAACGTTGAAAAGAAAAGCCTAACAAGAATGGCGGAGAACACAAGATCAGCGATATGAAGGGAAAAGATATGATAGTTACTCTCCAGGGAGCAGAAAAATATTCAGAAGAATTGTAATTAATCCTGAGAAAAGGAAGACATTGCGTCCATGAAAAAAGAAAAGGATGCTTTTAAAATAAGAACATTCAGGACAAAAATAATAGAGCTTTTGGAAATTAAAATGATGACAGCAAAATTGAAAAAGTCAACAGGAAATCTGGAAAATGCAGTTCTGAATGCTCTCAGATTAATGGGAAAGAAAGAGAAAAATCAGAAGACCAGGGCAAGCAGTCCCACATCAGGAAAGAATTTCCAGATACAGAAAACAAACAAAATAAATAGAAATCAAAGACCTGATCACCAAACTCAGCAGACTGAAAGACGTGAGTCCCCAGACAGAAAGTGCCCCAAGTGCCAGCACGAGGGACGCAGAGAGACCCAAACCAAACATGTCAGAGTTCTAGACACAAAGACACTAAAAACTCTGATGGAGAAACACATTTCAAATAAATGGCCTGGGACTTCTCAACAACACTGAACTGTGAAACAGTGGATGAAAATAACTCCCTACAATTCCATCTCCACCCAAGTCATAATTAAGTATGAACGTGGATTCACTGCCTTCCATGTTCTCTCCCCCTGGGACATCCCTAGAAATGAGGGACGAGAGCAACAAGACGGGGAGACACCAACACAGAGGAGGTAGACTGCAGCAGGACAACGGCCAAGGGAGACCCCAAAACCACACAGCAGGGCTCGAGATGAAACCCAGAAGGCTCCAGAATGACTTCTAAAATATTAATAAAAGTACCTAACATATCTAAATATATTGAGAGGAATTAACATAAGCCAGGAATAAGTTGGTGGTAGGTACAGAGAAAAAAAGCAAGCAAACAAAAAATAAAGGCAATCATCATCATTAACGTGAGAAATGACTAATCCAGAGCTGGAAGGGCACAGTAACCCTGGCAGAGAACACTGCTGGCTGTCAACAGCATTTACACAATGCCCTACGGAGGACTGAAGACCCTCCAGCCCTGAGCGGGGCCTGCGCTTCTTACTACAGGTTTTACTGTTTAGTTTATCTATCCTGCTCTGAAGTCAAAGCAAGCTAGCATCTGCACTGCTAGCAGACTCTTTTCCCAGTGTGCACCCCTAAGTGGGTTTTTCATAGCCTTTAGGGATTAGCCACAGTTCTTTCTGGAGGAAAAATAGCCACTGACTCAACAAATTAACTCCAACCATTTATTCAGACCCTGGGAACAGATTAAAAACAGAGTAAGAAATCGCCTCTACCTTAAAAGTGACTGCAATCTTTCTGGGGAATGAGAAACAAGTAAAAAAAAATAAACTGAATATAAGATAGCGATAATGCCTCAATTTGTGAGATACAAACTGCTGCCTGCCCTCAGAGGAGGAGAGCACACACGCTCCGGGACAAGGAGCAAGGCCAGCATCCTTTCTAAGTCACCCAAGGACCCATCACACACAGTGAGGACGCCGCACCGTAAGACACACTCGGACCACCTTTCTACCAAGATCCAGACACCTGAGACACATCTATCTTGACACTATTACACACCGACATTTCAGCGGGTGATGTTCATACTCAGAGACAGTGAGACAGTCAGAGTCCAGCTTCTAGAATGAGAGAGACCTAGCAGGGAACCCTGACTGTCTAGCTGAGGGATTGAAGGTGACTGTAATGATAGGATGCCAAAGTTTTATGAACAAGAAAAGAACATTCTCAGAGATGTGGCACAGGAAAATTATTAAATTCTTATGATTGCATAAATATTGCTCAGTCCTGGCCATATATTATGTTTTGATTTCATTTTCCACCTGGTCCAATACCACAGCCCCCGATGCATTCAAAGGAGAATGTCCCTAAAATCTAGATCAATGGATTTTCATTTCTTCTATTTCATCAACTGCTCGAAGTCATATTTTGGTATGGCTTACACATGGACAATTACTTCATCACACAGGTTCTGTCCCACCGAGCCTTGGCCCTAGAGTTTTATGACCTCTCTCAACCCAATCCTGCAAGAACTCACTACACTCTCCACCACCATGTAAACGGCTTTACGGTTTATAAAGCCCTCACAATCTAAGTGGCCAGGTGGCACCGGAAAACGGAGCTCAGAAAGGTCACAAGTCGTCCTAAGACTGGAGCCCAGTCATGTGCCAACACATCTCACACGTAACAACATCTAGGTGACTGAAGTAACGACACAAACAAGCAAAACTTTCAAAGATCACCAATGCAGAATATGACTGGAGAATTAAAACAGGATCTTCATTCTGGTTCTCTCCTGTGCTCCTAGAGGTGGTTTTTCAGAGAATGATAACATGTGGGCAGGGCACCCAACATGGTGTCAAGGCCAGGTGCAAAAGTGCAAAGGAGCAGTGCATGGGGCTGTTAATGCCAGCCGCTTCCACCTGCAGCCTCCGCCACTGCCAAGATCTGATCATGGCTGTGGTGTCATCTATGGTCTGATAACAGCTGGGGTGTTATCCATTAGTGGTCTGATAACAGGTGGGGTGACACAAACAGTCTAGCCTCTAGTCTTTGCAGTAAGAGAACAGCAAATGGTAAAAGGGGATGCCCAAGGGGCCTTCTTCCTTTCCCAGAGTGAAAATGAATCAACCTCAGGAAAAACTTTTGGGAAATCACAGAAGTGCTAAACAATTTTCCCCCATAACACATTTATGCCTATTGGTGTTGCTAACTACATAGAGAACTACTGATTTCAGAGGGGAGACTGAGATCAACTCATAGACATAACCATGAACTGGGTGAACCTCAGCACACTTGGCCATTCCCAATGAAGCCTGCAGTCTGTCCGCTATCAATAGGCAGCTTCAAGAAACAAGCAGCCTCATATTCCCAACCAAGGAGGGGCCTGGGGGACCACAGCCACATGGACACCATGGCCGTGGCCTCTGGCAGTCCCTGCAAGTCCTCTCTTCCTGGACCCAAAACCCTAAACATGGATAACTCTTTCAAGGATGCCAGAGCCCCAGGAAGGCAGAGGAATCTGACACTCTTCCCAGAGCCCTCTGCTTACTGGTACTCAGCCTTCTCAGGCTCCCTCCCCAGGGTCATCTGTTTAGATCCCCTGCACATGCCACTGGTTTGCCATCACTTTCTAATATCCCTAGACTCCTAAGATTCCAGCACAGGAAATGTGCTTTGAAATCACATTTCTCTGGAACCATGCAGTCAAAACAAGTGAGGAAGTTATGGCCAGAGCTCTTCAGGGGCTTCCCAGGGACAGTGCACCACAACCCAGGGACAGAGGGTCAGTCTCTGATGCTGAGACTCTGCAGCCACTCCTCCCTCCACTGACACACAGGAGGGGACCCCACAACCTAAATCAACAGGTCAGCACCCACTTCTACAAATGTGTACAATCAACCCCAAATCCCCTCCAAATAAGCTCCAAACCCATGCCTTCTTCTTAATAAGGATGGCCCAGGCAGAACCAGAAGTGTGCCCTGTGTTTAAGCAAGTCTGTTCTCCAGTTAATATTACTGTAGAGCACCCAGGCTTGCTAGTATCCGGACGGTTCAGAAAGACAGCTTTCAGACGAAATAAACTACATCCTCAGTTTAAATTTATATTTTGATAATGATCTAAAACAAATCCTGTTTTATTGTGAAAATGTTACAGGAAATGGTGCAAACAGCGTTTATAAAAAGAATTCACTTCTATCTTAAGAGAAGCTTTATAACTAATTTTTGAACAAAATCAAAACACAATGTTTGTTTAACCAATAGAGCAATTACAATAAATACTTATAAATTAAATATTTTCTTTGATAAGCTGAAGTTCTATCATATATAAGACAACTAATGGGAACTTAGCCTACTGATGTCTACAATATACTGAAAAGGAGTTTGCAACTAAAATACAACCCAAACGTGCATGTAAACAAAGGCTGGGGAAGCAGAGACACCTACGACAAGAACTGACACATGCTCACTGGGAGGAGGATTGTGGTAAGAGGAGAAGCAGAGAAAGTGAATGCAAATGAGGGGAAGAGTAGGGAAAGCTGGCTGATGCACACTTCTCAGCCCCATCCCCAGGAAGCAGCAAGGAAGGCTTTCTTTCTGAGCTAAGGCACAAGGAAGGGAAAGGGGAGGAGAGAAGTCTGAAGCTGAAGGACAGACGGGAGGCCCTCTAGGGAGGGACTCGCATAGATTATTTAAACTTTGGACCTGATCTTCTAAATCAGCTTTTTCCCCCACAAGATGCCCCGTGCAAACATCTCAAAGAACAGTTTGTAAAACGCTGCTGTGAACAAACAAATAACCAGGCACCACCCAAAGTTTCTGAGTAGAACGTTGACCGAACGAGGAAGAGCCTGGGCTGGTGTAGAAATAGACGCACAGGAGGCCAAAACGGAGGCCAGGGCCTGGGTAGGAGGTTCGTGCAGGATGTAGGGAGGATGAGACAGACCCAAGCCAGGGCAGGTGTCAACAGTAAGGGCAGTGCAGGGGGAGAGCCCGAGACGGAGCAACCGACTCAGGGCGGGAAGAGAAGAAGCTTTACAGAGGTGTCCATGGTTTCTAGAAAGAACAGACTGGGGAGCAGTGGAGTCTTTAACCAAGGTAAGGACAGAGCAGAAATGGGGTGACTAGGGTTGGAGACAGAAGGGGACAACAACATGGATTCTTGGTGAGCTGACTTGAAGGGCTCCAAGGAGATGAGCACAAAAGTATCGAGCAGAGTGTTGGAAAAACAAATCGAGAGAGAGATCAGATCTGGAAAGGCTGATTTAGGAGGCAGGAGACAGGCAGCTGAGGCACCTGTGATGGCAGTGATTACGCCACAAAAAGCACGAAGAGCAGAGGGCTCAGGACAGAGCTGTGAGGATCCGCAGCAGGTAAAATGGGCCAGAAGCAACCAACTGAGAAAGGGAAGCAAGGTGGCTAAAATATAACAAAACAAAATTCCTATAATTCCAATCACTCTGTCTACCCAAATTACCATTTATGACGCTTCTTTAGTCATCGCAAACACTTTAGTCATTTTCTCTTTCTCATTTCTCGTGAAACTCTCCTGACTTCTCAGTTTATGACACAGCTACAGCATCCTTCCAAGGAACTGATTAATGTCTGATGAGAGTAAGATTAAAAATATATTTTGCTGTTTTCTACCACTCCAAATACAGGCAATGATGGTCTTAACTAGCTGGTGGTTAAAAATAAGTTATCTTTCCTCCAGCTGTTTTAGAAGAAAAATAATTAAATCATCCATATTAAAAAACAAAATCCAGGGGCCAGCCTGGCGGCGTAGCAGTTAAGTTCATGCGTTCCACTTCGGCGGCCCGGGGTTCACAGGTTCGGATCCCAGGCGTGGACCTATGCACTGCTTATCAAGCCATGCTGTGGTGGTGTCCCATACGAAGTAGAGGAGGATGGGCACAGATGTTAGCCCAGGGCCAATCTTCCTCAGCAAAAAGAGGAGGATTAGCAACAGATGTTAGCTCAGGGCTGATCTTCCTCACCAAAAAAAAAAAAAAAAACCAGGGCCCAGCCCCATGGTCAAGTGGTTCAAGTTCTGCGTGCTCTGCTTCAGAGGCCCAAGTTCACGGGTTCGGATCCCAGGTGTGGACCTACTCCACTCACCAGCCGTGCTAGGGCAGTGTCCCACATATAGAGGAAGATTGGCACAGATGTTATTAGCTCAGGGTGAATCTTCCTCAGCAAAAAAGTAAAAAAATAAAACAAAATCCAGACCAAGGAACTGAATTATCATACCAATTCATTAGATCATTCATTAAATCCAGCAAAGCATTCTCTACTTCCAACCTGATTCTATGGCTAGGCCGCTGCCTGTTAGCTATCTCCAAAAACAATATGGAAAAGAGAACTGAGAAGAAAGCAGAATTTCATCACCATCCACAGAATAATTTTGCCCAGATAAAGACAGTAATATCTAAAGTCATATATCCTATACATATCCTTTAATGCCAAGTCTGAGGGCATAAAGTAAAACTAGCTGAATATGATGCCTAAGAAGTGGGAGGGTGAGGGAAAAAAAGTCCCTCAACTGGAAGGAATACAGACCTTTCCTTCCAAAATATCTGAAATCAGCATGAGTCTCCTTTATTACTAAATGATAAATTGCCCACAGGAAAGGGCTCTGCCACAATGGAGGGCTACAGGGAGCCAGAATGCATCTCCCCCTGGAGGGACCAGCCCCACCTGCTGACCTGTGTTTAACCCTGTGGTAGGCACTACTGTTCTATTCCTGCTCTACATTTGAGGAACTGAGACATCAAGAAGCCTGGCCACACCTCTTCTCAGATGATGGGAGGCGGTGGGGTGTGTGGAGCTATGACTCCCACATCTCCACCTCCAACCTGACCCGATCCCAGGGCTGGCCCACCACCTGTCCCCACTTGAAGGCACACAAGCACCTCAAAGGCAATGAACCACCTCATCCCCAAGCCTTTCCTCCGTCTTCATCTATTAGTGACACCAATGTTCTCTCAATCAACTTGACTCAAAATCACAATTGTTTTTAAACCAGCCTCAAAGTAGCTGAAAATCATAAAAAGAGCAGTCTACACCATTAAAAAAAAAAAAAAAAAAAAGTTCAAACAACAAACCTGCTTAGAAATTAAGTCTCTAGAAAGAAAGTAAATTTTTCTTAAGAGTAGATCTTAAGATCTATTGACTTAATGATCTACTGACCATAGATTTATTGAACATCTACTACATATTAGCATGATGGAAGCAAATAACTGGGAATATAAAGAATAAGACACCGTCTTGTCGTCTAACAGCCTCCATGAACCGGCACCACAATGGTCCAACTTTTGCTCCAAAAAGGGTATGTTTCTGTCAACTTTCAAAAATAGAAAGCAGTTTAAGAGGCAAAGCATTTATTTAAGATCAAAGAATTGCAATTTGAGGAGCACAGATTCAGGTAGAAACCCAAATAGTGTCCCACTAGGGAGTAAAGGTCAGGGGCTTTTAAAGGCAAAGAAGGGAAGTTGTAGTACAAAGAATGTTAATTGGAGTTGGAGGCAGAGAGCTAGTCTTGGCTAAACACTGACTGACTATCGATTCTATCTTCAGAAAGCCCACAGTCCTCAGCCTTCGTGATCAGGACATCAGTTCTCCTGCTGACTTCTCAAACAACTGCTTGTAAAACAACTGTCGTCTTGGCCCAGTCCAAAAGTTTGGCCTAGTCCAAGGATCAAGACAGCAGGCAGTACCCTTGGAAAGGCAGCTCCGACTCCACTTTAAAATGGCTCCACCATGGCCAATTTCGACATTTTCCTTATAGTCTTCCACAGATGGTGGCACTCTGTAAACTCCATCTCCAGACAGCCAGGCAATACCATCTATTATGTGGCAGAACCACTCATAAACCTATGTGAACTTTTTCAATGAAAAGGTGTCCCCGGTATCACACTGGGACACAAAGCAACAGCAAGGAAGCCATGAGACAGTTTCATTAAAACAACTGGGTTATACCTGATTATTTAACCTCAGATATACCTTGTTAGCCCTGGGTGTCACCAACAGGGCCAATGCCACAGGAAGCACATGCAAAGGAGATGAGGAAGAGGGAAGGACCTGGAAAACGAGGATGGAGAGACCCCAGGACACTCAGTGAGGAGTGGTGGTGTGGGCCACAGACACCCCCAGCACAGCGACACACACGACAAAAGCACCTGAGAAGCCCTGGGCTCTGGGGTGCAGAAGTCAGGCACACCGGCTCTCTCAAGAGCCGCCGGCGCAGGAGACACGCAGCAAGTCTCTACTGTCTGCCTGTCTATCCCTTGGCACCTATACCTAACGAACAGCTAAAGAATATAGGGGAGTTCAGCATTTTTTTTAAGAGGGAGTATTACAAGAGCATCACATCATTACCAAATTGAATAAATAAAAATAATTTTGGTGAATAACAAGGACATTCTGCAAAACAACTTTTGAGATTTTATTTTCCATAGAACTTAACCTGCTTTTCATCACAAAATACAAGCAAACCTCCCAACTTACAAGTGAGTTTTATGTGAAAGAATTGTTTTGAAGTCACAGTTAGATTCCCAGAATTCATTTTCTCATAGAAACAGTTTTGTAAGCCACAGTTTCATTCTCAGACTGGTCCAAACAAAGTCTCTTTACACCATAGGATCTACAGTAAATCACTATACTACAGGGATGGCTCTACCATCTAAAATAGCATTTCAAAAGAAAACTGCATTTCAAAAACTATCTTGGAGAGCACTCACCATCTCAGCTCTCCCAGTCCTGGAGGCAAGGTGGAGCCTGTTCCAGTGGGTAGGGGTGAGAAGAGTCAGGGACCTGGGGAGAACCACTGGCAAAAGGGCTGCTAAGAAGTAAAACTGCAAATCAGAGACTCTCGCTAGGGAAGAGTCCTCGGAATCAGTCATCTTTCACAGTGACTGAGCTAGGATGGGGGTGACAGGGCATGGGGGCTCTCAATTTAGACCACCAGTTACTAGTCGTGTGACCCTGGGCAAGTCACTCAACCTCTCTATGCCCTGACCTTCTCATCTTTAAAAACCTACCCATGAGGTCATTAAAGAATTAAATAAGTTAATACATGTGAAGAACAGTGCCTGGACCGTATCAAGAATTCAATAAATGATAGGTCTATACAAGGAAGTTCACCTTATATAGTTATTTATAATATGACTTAACGAAAGCAAAATAAAATGCATCTAAAAATTAAGTAATGGCTAAAAATGGTACAGCCATAAGAAAGACAAATGAGCAGCCGTTAACATGGTATTTTAGAAAATCTCCCACTGACATTAAAGTGGTAAGAATTCGTCTAGAGTTCTCTCTGGAGCACTCCCTTTGCACACATCCAATCATGTAACGTGCAAGACTATTTCACGTCTCCCGCAAGAGATGTCCACAGAGGAGGCCCGCCCATACCACTCACACCTCCCCGACACCAGGCCTAAATCCTACCACCTCACAGCCCAAATCAAACAGGCGGCCTCTAAATCTGGGCCCAATTATCCACGCATTCTCTTATAAAGCAAAGTTTAAAGGAATGGAGGAAAATATTAACAATAATTACCTCTGGATGAAAAGACTGTTGGTGATTTTAATTTTCACCTTTGTCCTATTCTGTAGTTTCCAGATATTTTATAATGAGTTTGTAACTCATTTTATAACCAGAAAAAGTATAAATACCATTTTGAAAAGTGCTCCCTGCAGACCACCGTCTCTGCCTTTCCCCCAGTCTGAGCTCCCTCAGGATAAGAGAGTACAAGTGTATAAGCTACAAGAGTACTAGGCACAGGGGGAGGGGGACACAGGCGGAGAATGAATGAATGAATGAATGCATGAGTAAGTGTACGAGGGAGGCTGAACCACTTCCCCTGACAAGAGTGGTTGAGTACAACCCGCAGAGGACCACAGGAACATACTCCATTCCCAGAGGTACTAACTAGAAAATCCAACCTCAACAAAATTCTTTATAAAGTAACTTTTATAAAAGAACAGACGTCAACTTTACTAACACTCACTTTCACAAAATCATTACCAAATGGTTATTAGTCAGTGACTTTTAAGACAAGAGGTATTTATTAAACAGGAAAAAAATCCTAATAAAACCCAACAGCTTCCTATCTGGTCTCCTGCATCCTCCTACCCTCCACCGCCCCCACCATTCTTCACAGAGCAGATAGTTGTTTTTACAAAGAATGCTGATCACGACACTGCCAAGCTTAAAACCCCTTAATGGTTTCTAACTACTCTTTGAAAGTTGTCTAAAATGCTATAAAAGGCCCCGAGGGCCTGGTGACCTCACTCTGTCCCCTGTACTGTCCCACTCACCTCCTTGTTCACAGGCTACAGCCAAGCGAACTCCCACCTTGGGGCTCTCTGCTCCTATGGTACCATAACAAATACATTTGGTCTTTGTCCCCGTTCCTGGCACAGAGCTCCTAAAACTCGCAACTTCCCGAGCGACAGGAACGTCCTATGTTACCCACAATGAGCCTCTTTCAACCATACCAGAGTTTGGCTAATGAGGTGACTCCTGGCAGCCTCTAGACAGCTTCAGGATGGGGCGCGCTGCCAGAGGAACCAAGCACATGATTAGAGGGTTGGAACTTTCAGCCCCCACCTCCAGGGAGGGGAGAGGGGCCTGAGATGGAGTTATCACCAATGGCCAACGATTTAATCAATCATGCCTATATAATGAGCCCTCCATAAAAAGCCCTAGAGGACAGGCTCAAGAGCTTCCAGGTGCTGAACAGCGGAGGTGCTGGGAGGGTGGCACGCCCAAAGAGGGCAGGAGAGCGACGCGCCCCTTCCCCCATACCTCACCCTATGCGTCTCTTCCATCGCCTGGTTCTGAGTTGTATCCGTTATAATAAACCAGTAAACGTAAGTAACGCAACTTTCCTGAGTTCTGTGAGTCACTCTAGCAAATTACTGAAACTGGAGGGGGTGTTGTGGGAACCCTCGACTTTGTAGTTGACTAGACAGCAGTGTAGGTGGCTGAGCAGCCCACTGTGACTGACGTCTGAAGTGGGGGCAGTCCTGTGGGACTGAGCCCTTGAGCTGTGGGGGTCTGTGTTGACTCCAGGCAGTTAGTGTCAGAGGTGGATGAACTGTTGGACACCCACTGGTGTCAGAGAATCGGCAAAGTGGCTGCAGTGAGGAAAAAAACCTCTCTTCTCCCCTGTTCCTTCCTGGTTAATTCCTATTCACCCCTCGGTACTTGGTTATTTTCCCCTGAAATTTGCCTGTAGCACCCTGCATGCTTTCCTTCACAGCAATTCCACAATTGTCATTTTGTAATTATTTATATAATTTTAACTATCTGTCTCCCTCACCAGACAACAAGCTCCAGTAGGGCCGGTGTCATCTCTGTCTCGTTAACATCTGTCTTATCAGCACCCAGAACAGTGTCTGGCATGTAGTGGGCACTGTACAAACTAGCAGAGAATGAATGGGGAAGGCACCGAGCATATCGGGGATGTTTCTGAATGGACTTAAAAATCAATGAAGAAAAACTAGTCACATATACAAGTGACAGAAATATGAATGTGTTAATGCAGCAAACTCCATGAGTGTGGAGCCCACAGTTCATTTCCTTTTGAATTGTGAGCACAGACCATTGCTACAGAAAACATGCTTCCAAGGAGCCTACAACGCTGAGGGAAGAATCGTGATTTGAAAAATAAGAAAAGGACTGGGTTCTCTAAATCTACGAGGTTCCATTTCCAGTTATAGCCAAGTTACTCCTCTTGAACTGACTCTCCTGCCAATAACAAAAGAAACTGAACAAAATATAAAACCAACTACCTGAAGGCACCAGAGAGCCATCAGAAGTAGGCAGATTCTGCAGGAGGGCTGGCGTCTGGAGAAGGAAAGGGTGCAGGGCCTGTCTCCCGTTTTCTCTGCTTTTAGGAAAATGGTGGCCAAGTCTGTTACGTGGGACAACCCCAAGAGAAAGTCACAGGGTTTGATTCAACCTGAGCTGCTGGAACTCAGGGGGCAAATCCTGAGTGAGTGTTCGAGAATGTGTTGTCTCTCTCTAACAGAGGGAATTGTCTCTGAATTCTGTCCAAATCTCTGAAAACTTTCAGAATATTCTTGATACAAAAGAGAAGGGAAACTGTTGATAAGGAAAGCTGGTCTCAAACATTCCATCTCACCATGGAAAATCCAATACCTAATATCTATGTACCAGAACCTTGAGGAACTTGACTGAAATAACACCCAAGCCACACCAAATACAGAGACTACATAAGACTAAAGCTTGACTAGATATTTGACTTCAAGCCTATTTACCTCCCTGAATTTCAGTTTTTAAATCTATTCTGCGAGGACAGTAACATTTGTCCTAACTATCTCACAGGGCTGATATGATGCTCAAAAGGGGTACTGCAAACGTACTACGTGGGTCTTCATTTAGTCCACATTATCTACCGCCAGTGGGAAAAGCAGAGGCAAACATTTACCTCCATTTTGTGCACAACAGGGCTAGCATCTTACAAAGACCCCAAATTGCTGGCAAATGACCACTCATCAAAAGGTGAGTCACCACAGTGATTCTCAAACGACTCTTTCCCTGGTCATGTAAGTAATGCCACTTTGTACAAACCAAAAATGCTGCAAAAGGGAAATAATGTGCATTTCTGTTTGAAAGCCAGTATTTAGTAACACTGGCATTCAGCTTTCCTTGCCACATCTTCCAGTATCAAGTGCCCTGATGGACCCGTGAAGCTGAAGTTAAGGGAACAAATCTCGCAGCGTGGCAAACTGTTACCAATTTAGTTTAAAGAGCTCGTGGCACAGAGGGCAGGCCAGCCCTCACCACTTCAAAGACTGAGAAAAGAGACAGGCAGAACGCTGAAAGGAAAACCAGAGGCCAACACAAAATGGTTTTCTGGCCCTTCTGGTGGTTATAGAAATGAAGATCATTCAAAAATAAAACGTGTCACCTTCCTTTATCAGGTCCACAAGTAAATAAATATTAAATGTCACCTGGTGGACTAAAACCTAAAAACTTTTCAGGTGCATTATGATTAAGTCATCCAACACCTAGCAGCCACTTAATAAATATCCTTTAATGTCTGATGTTAAAGAACATAAAATAGTCACACAGGAAAAAATCTGATGGCTCATCATCCAGAACATGCCCCCCACCAAAAAAAAGCAAGGAAGTGACAAAAGCAAGTCCCTAATACACCAGAATAGCATGTCACATGGGTTGTGCTTTACAATTTCTCAGCTTCCTGACAGCCACGCACTATATGTGCTGGAAGACGACGCTAGGAAGACCTGGCCTCCTGAGGTGCACAGACCTGCCTCCCACATACTACATGCGGCAGGTAAGGAACGAAGCTCCCAGCACCTCCACGTTCTTTCACATGACGGTCTCTCTTCCTCTTTGGGGTTCTGCATCCCCTACTTAGCCCCTGCTCCCCAACACCCTAAAAATCACCACTCACGGGAAGCCCTTCTCCTTTCTCTGAATAGTCAGTAGATCCCTCCTTCAAAGATTCCTTCTGTAAAAATTAGTCTAAAACACAGCTTTTACTATAAAAGTTGATAAACTCAAAAGGGTCATTATAACCTAGTTTCTATCTTTAAAAAATTATGAATTCTAAAATTATGTTAAACTTAATCCTTTAAATACCAGTTATATCAATCTGAATTTTGCAAATTTTTAGCATCTTACTTACTTGGTGCATTCTTCTAAAGACTGTACAAGCATTTGCTGGAAAGAACATATTTCTTCTAGATTTCCCATTAAATGTGAAATGTTTGCTGAACTTAACCTAGAGCCAAGAAAAACAGCAGTAAAAATACGTAAACAATTTTACCTATATTCCTCTCCTCTCCCATCCCAACGCCCCACTGAAGTCTTAGCCCAGTGAACAGCTTGTGTCTAAGGCAAACTACACACCGAACTCCGTTCCAGTACTTCACCCTCTGTTCCCTGAAAATACGAGGGACCCACCCAAGGTGACAACTATTTTACAGTTAACACATTTACCATCTAACTTACTTCTCACTGGTCTGTAACGGCCGTAGATAGGTTGAAAGCACAGTCTGAAGTTCTTTAGAATATTCATTTTCTGTTTCCAAAATATTCTGTAGCACCTACAACAGACGATGAATAAGTATTATTTGATGTCAAGATTTATAAGCTTTGGAAAGTTCATCCGCCGTTCACTGAACCATTGTTCATTTCATATTGTTGCTTCTATGTAATACTAATGTGTTTAATACTGTCACTCCCTGTGATTATTAACTACTAAATCCATGGAATGAATTCTTACTAAGGCTATACAACTGACTTCATTTTACTGCCAAGCACATTTGATACAGGTTTACCTATAACAAGGCCAGAATGAATTCCATCATCAGATAAGTAATGCCAAGCCAATTAGGCAAAAAGGAGAAACCACTGATAATCACAACAGCACAGATGCACAGATGAATCTCTACAACACTGTGTTGTGCAAAAGAAGCCATTCACAAAAAGGACATCCTGCATATTCCATTTTACAGCAAGTCCAAGAACAGGCAAAACTTATCTATGACCGCAGAAATCAAAACAGAAGGAAGGGGAGGATGTGACAATGGGGAAAAGGACATGAGACAAATTTCTGAGGTGACAGACAGGCTCTATATCGTCATTTGGGTAGTTGTTACACAGATATACACATTTGTCAAAGCTCACTGAGCTGTTACACATTTTAACAAAGGTAAAGTATATTTCAACTAAAAAAACATGGAATTCACTCTTTAGACTGCATCTAGCAAATCTAAATCAATTTCTGGGAACTACAGACCTTCATTAAATGATAGTCTCAGATCACCCTACACACTAACATTTATTAAAAATTAAAGGTCTATCAGTGTAAAACAACTTTAAATAGCCACTACTTTATTTTAAAGATAGAAGAATAATAATAAATCAACCTTAAAATTAAAATGTTTCCTAATACCCTACATTAGTGTAACAAATTTAGCCAAAATCAGTTAATAATTCCTAAAAGCTGAGAGGTAAATATAAAGTGCACAACAGCTGAACTGAAACCTGAGCCTCTTTCCCTCAGTTAACATCCAAGAGCAGAGGCTCCTACAGGCAAGATGAGAAGGCCACAGTCTGCAGGTGGAGCCTGGTGCGAAGACAGGGGTACAATGACTGCCGATCCGATGCTCACTGCACTCTCTCACTGAGCAGGGTGCTCTACACACAGCACCTTCAGTCCTCGCCAACACTTCTCTGTTTACAGAGGAAGAGACTGAAGCTTAGACAGGTTAAGTAACTTATCTAAAATCAACAGCCAGTGAGCAGCGGAGCAGGATGTGAACCTAGATCTCTCCGACACTACACTGCACACACTGCCCTCTCCAACTACCAGACTAAGGGGAGGAGTCAGGTTCCCTGGGACCTGACACAAGCCAAGAAAGTGACCTCCCTTCCTCAACCATCTTTTCATCCCACTCCGTTAGAGAGCCAGTATCTTCTTTAATCAGAAAGTCTTATTACACGTATTTTCTGAGGATCTACTACATGCACTAAGATGTGCTATTTGTCGTCCAAAACTGACAAATCATCCTAAACTAATCATATGAAAGAAATTATACAGAATAAAGATATCAAACATGTTCAGTTTTCTCCCCGATTTTTGATAATCAAAATGTATGTTTAAACTTTCAAAAGAAATTATTAAGCTAAATTTAGATTTCAGCATTAATAACTGCAACATGGATTATTATTCTGTGACTACCATGTTCCGTGTGCTCTGAGGAGAGAGTACAGTCATTCATAAGTAAATGCAAACCTGATTAAATAACTTACATACTACGCTATTTAAGAGGAAGAGAATCAGAGGTTCTTTCACTGCGACACTGAACTCTGGTTTCTCCCTGAATGGGTCTATTCATGGAAGACTGGTGGGGCGAGCCCAAGAGAGGAGGGAGTTCATTCCTTTGTGGGGAAATCTGGGTGCTGATCCTACGATCACAATGTCTTCCTTCGAAGAAATACTCACTGGACACAAATGTCAAAGGACTGGTGGACAGAGACCACAGTGTGACACCAGCCACTGCCTCATCAGAGAAGTATACTTTAAATCTGAGCTCATCCTTCAAAAATAACATGAAGTAAGCCAAGTATAATGGGTCCTTGAACTAAAAAAAATTAAAAATAAAATCCGTCACAGATGTATAAGACGGAAAGTCCTTTTACAATGTTAAAACGAAAGTTAAACTATACGACTTCGTGTCTTAATTACAAATGTTAGAAACTATTAGCAACACTGCTTAGAGCATGCCTGAAAACCTATACACCTATTTTATAAAACAGAAAAGCAGTTCCTCTGTGATGTAAAAGGAAAACACCTGAGAAAACATCATTAGCACGATAATGAGTAGAAGAATAAAATGACATTTCCTTAATCATAGCCTCAGGCATATACGCAGATATGAAAGCTTCCTGTAAGAACGTACCAAAAACAATGCCAAAGCATTCTCTGCCAAAAAGCTACATTTATTAAGACAGTTAAGTTGGTTAATTTCAACTACGAGTCATAAATATTATCTTCGAATAAGTGCTAAAGACAAGTTCTATGATACCTGCATCCAAATAATCCAAGTTACACTTAGCTTCTCCACAAACACACAACCAAGACTGGGCTAACTGAGCCATGCTGACGCTGGCTGTCCCCTCTGCCAGGAGGCCACACATCCCCCACTGAGCTCAGCAGCACATCATGTGCTCCAGGCATCACCTTTCTTCCCTTCCTTGACTTCTGCACACTCTGGCTGCTGCAGGACCCCATGAGACCTCACAGCTCGGTGCCCACAGCTCCATCCCACGAAGGCTGGTACAGAGAAGGCATGCAGCTTTCCCAGAAAGAGCAGCCTTTACTCCACAGCCGTGAAGAACACCCGGGCTGAGCCTGGCCAGTGCGAGCTCCCCGGGAGGCATGAGGCGTGGAGAGCCAAGTCCAGGCAAACAATGGTGTCACACAGGAGGACATCAGGCAAGCCACACAGACAATCCCTGAACTGTCAGCTGTCACAGCAGAGCAAAACAAAGAAGGGCTGACTTCATTACCTCGCAGACACAGAAACTCACTCTGTCGTTCCTTGGTATCGCTGAGTCTACACATAAGTTACAGATCCTACTGCAAATTTTAGTAGGTACCATATGTTTTATTTTATATGTCACTGACAGTCCTTTAAAAATAAATAACTGATTTACATATGAGAGAAGAAACAGATATTAAGTAGTTTTTTAAATATTTGATCCAGATAATTATCATCATAAACTAAAACCAAAATCCAAAAACATAATCCTGTTTCATAAGCACAAGAGGAAAAACTAAAGAACAGCACAACTGTTCTAACCCTCTCCGACCCACTCAATCAGCCCCACATACCCCCCACACTGCAACCCACAAAGACATATAATCAATGCACGTTTCCTTTCAGCCCTGGCTATTTAAACAGTATTTAGTACTTAAATTTTCAAAAAGTAAATTACAAGATAGGACTTGAACCGCTAATAAACTGTCAGCCTCTAGGGAAAAGAGAGGAAGGAAGGGCAGAGCAGGGCTGCTGGAGGAAGCAATTCCTACAGCCCTTCTGGGCTCCACAAATCCCGAGGCCGATAAGGGCACAGAGGAGCAACCCCAATGCCCCCACCACTGGCAATTACTGATTTAATGTAGTTTGTTGATCTCTCCATGTTCTTAATACTTAATTACAGTAACTCTCAAAAAGCGTTTGGAGGGGCCATGTAAAATGTTTCTGTTTTATGTTATTGTACCTTCTGAAAGAAGTTATATTATTATAGTATTTCTTAATTTGGGGATTCACAAGGTCTTGGGATGTATTTCTTCCAAATAGTAAAGGTGTACTATACAATAGCTACAGCAAAAGCTGCGGGTCCACTATGATATGTCACCGCAGGAAACTGGCCTTAGCAAACAGACTGATGTGCATGACCGCACCATGATGTGTGAATAGCTGGCCTTGGGAGCCCGGCAGACCTGGGTGCAAATCCTGGCTCTGCCATGTCCCACCTGGGAATCCACAAGTCTATGGCTCTGTCTCCTTTTTTTTAACAAAAAGGGATTTTACGAGGTTGTGATAAGACACTCAAGAGCGTCAGCTCCCTGACTTAAGGTAGGAGGGAATCTTACAAACCACCTAGGACAGCCTTCCAATCCAAACAGGGAATCTTATTTGGAGCTACTTCTTACACAACTCCATTAGTCAGAAAGTAATTATTTTACAAGACAGCCTTTCCCATGATTAATCAACTCAATTTTTCCTTCCTTCATTCACCAAATGCTTAGCTCCTACTCTTGTGCCTGGCTCCTGCTACCACCTGAAAACCTTCATCTAGATCTTCATCAATATAAAAGGAGGAAATTATGTAAAAACAGGGGAAGCAGAATTTGTCACAGATGTCAGCAGGCCCCTCAATGTCGATATGAAATGTGGGTGGGACACAAGAAAGGGGGGAGACAGCTCTCCAGGAGAGCCACGGGGAACAAAGCTGAACAACCCTCTGTAATGCCCAGGGCACATGAGATGAGGAAACCTTATCCACAGGCCCCAGGGCAGAGACATCAGATGTCACGACTGAAAAGCAATCAATCTTGGTTAAGGTGGAGAGAAGCAAAAAGACAAGTAAAAGATAAAAGAAAAAGCAGTAAACCACGGCTTGGGGTTAGTGCTGCTCCACATAAAGCTGAGAGGTCGGGTCGCCAGTCTCAGGTTCCCCTGGGCCCAGCACGCAGAGGTTCCAGGCAAGTCAAGGAGCAAAGGGGAAGGACAGGTGCACTACTGCTCTGGAGCACAGGAGAGGTACACGGAAGGCTGCTACAGCACTTTATGGAAGATACACATCTATTTTGTACAATTACTAAACTAGTGATTGCTACCTACATATTTGCAACGTTTCAAAGGCAAAAGCCACCCTCTCTTTTCATGATATTTGGCATGAGGGGAAACAAATAGTTCTCTATTTGCTGTTCCAATAAATAAAGGGTACTGATGTGATGCAGTGGATAACAAGTCAGACTATTCAATAAAACCTGGAAAATAAAACCGGTGTATCACTCAACACGTAAGGTCATAAGGACCTGTATCTTCCCAGATCAACATAGCTAAGAAACCTTGTTCTCTAATGACAACCAAAGAAACTCCTCCTCCCCTAGAAGATGTGACCCCTTCTCTCTAGGGGTGGGCAACCAGCTGCTACAACAGGAGAGACATCTGTTACCATCCTGTAGGTGCAGTTAACGTTCTTTCATTGTCCAAACCCATCAAGCTTGAACATGTCACAAACATATTTCCTTTAATTATATGATCCCATCACCCTTGACTACAGCTCTCCCAGGTAATCCTCAAATGGGATGCCTATTTGCAAACAGAATGGTATGGTAGCCTCAGTGATGCACAAGGCCCCAAATGCTTCTAAATACTCTTCCTAATAACCATGAAAACCTCTTAAGAGCCAAGCACTTCGCCAGGCACCTTAAGGCCAAGTGCAAATCCTCTTAACAACACTACAAGGCCAAGGCCAGCACGGTCAACCTCATTTCATAATGAAGTGACTGTGCAGGCAGCTAGGGAGCTTCCCCAGGCCAGCCCACTGACAGGGCACGCAAACATGACACACAAAGGCTAACCCCCACACCCAACTCCACCACCTAAAGCAAGGGCACCCCGATCATACTGACCTAAGACTGGAAACAACCTGATTGCAAACAGTTTTCACATTCGAAAATAAAGGCTGGCTTCATCACAAAAACTAATCACCTCTTTATTTAAAGTATCCTGGATTTTTTCTTCCATTGTCACTCCTCAAGTCTGAGGCCCCGATGCCCCTACCGTCATCTCGGATGCCCTACTTCCATCTCCAACACAGTCTGACTCTGGTGCCAAAGTAATCGTCCAAAATCACTCTTACTTGCATTATCAAACAAAAAAATTCTGCCACTCAAAAGAAACCATTCTCAGGCACACTTCCTTCTATTTTCTATGACAACATTTTTACATAATTAAATCACATTACCTATATAATTTTATATTCTGCTTATTGCACTTAACATGAAAACATATTTTTGATTTTTTTTAAAATTTCATGCGCATCTTTAATAATTATAAATGGATGTATCGCTGGCTACTTAACCATTCTTGTACTGCTAAATATTTAGGTTGCTTGCAACTTATTACTATAATAAATAAGCCTATGAAAACATTTGCGCGCAAACATCTTGAAATATATTTCAGGTAATTTCTCTGGAGTGGATTTCAAGTAGAATTACTAGAAAAAAGGCTTGAGTATTTTCAGAATCCTATATACACCTGCCATACTACTTTTGAGACACCTCATATGTATTTACATTTCCATCATTATTAGAACTGAAGATTCTCTCTTTAAATCTCAGCTTACGGGATACATAAAATATTGCTATTAAATTTTTTATGGTTAGCTTAACTGTTCTGTCAGAGTGCTAAGGACTGAATGTTTGCGTCCTCCCAAAGTGCATTTGTTGACGTCTAAATCCCCAGTGTGATGGTATTTGGAGGTAATCAGGTTATGAGGGTGGAGCCCCCTCCTGAATGGTATTAGTGCCCTAATAAGGGGATGAAGAGACCAGAGCTCCCTCTCTCTACCATGTGAGGACATGACAGAAGGTGGCCCTCTGTCAACAGCAAGAGACACTTCACGGAGAACCCGACCACGTTGGTACCCTGATTTGGGACTTCTAGTCTCCAGAATTTTGAGAAATAAACGTTTACTGTTTAATCCACCCAGTCTACGGTATTGTTTTAGCAGCCTGAACTGATTAAGACACAGCCATCAGTATTTGCCGTTTTACACTGCACACACCCTTTCCTATTTATCTATTAATCTTAATGTATTTGTCTTAATGAGCTCTTCAGACATTAAGGATGTGTTGTTATAACTGTTGCAAATAACGTTCCAATTAACTTGTAATTTGGTTTCTATTGTTTGAGGGCAAAAAATTTATTAAACTTTTATGTGACCTAATTGATTTTGATATTTTCCTTTATGTTTTCATTTATTGCTTTTAAGTTCTAAAAGGCCTTCCCTTGCCCCGATGCATTAACCAAACATACACAGATCCACTGGCAAAGAATGCAAGCCTAACTAAGCACAATCTTTAAGCCATCTTGGGCTAAACTCTGCTGCCCTGAGTATGAATACTAGGAAGCCGGGCATAAAAAACAAAAACAATTAAAAAAAAAAAACAAAAACAGTGTCCAACAGTGACTGTAGGGGAGACAAACTAGAGTAACTCACAGCAAGTCACTAAACAAAAAACAGCAACAACAACACTGTTGTTGGGAGGGAAAGTTCAGAACTGGAGGTGCTAAAATACATCTTCTAAAATGTCCAATTTTCAATGAAAAATTACAAGATATGCAAAAATCCAAGAACATGTGACCCATGCACAAAAAAACGGCACTCAATGGAAACCGTCTGTGAGGGGGCCCTGATGCTGGGCTTAGCAGACAAAGGCTTCAAAGCAGCTATTACAAGTATGTTCAAAGAGGGACTTCCCATATTCTGGTTCTGCATGTAAGGAGCTTGGAAGTCATCATTCCGTCCTAACAACAGGTAAAAAGCTGAACTGACTCTCCTTGGATCCATAGCAGAGAGGGGACACAAGGTCAACCACTGTGTCCAAGACTGGAGAGACCGACAGGCAAATACCAGGAGTCAGACTTACCAGAGCAGACACACAAGCAGAAACCATCCTGGGAACCAGCGTCGGGGTAGGAAAACCTGAACTGCAGGTAACAGATTGCTGGAGGCTCAGTGCAGACATGCCTGAGAGTTAAAAACTCTGAGGGGAGCTAGTCCCAGAGAAGCCCCCACAAAATTGGGAAATTTATCTCCAGGAGCTTGACAAGGTTCCCACAGTAAATATCAGAGAAGAATGTCCTTGGGCTTCCAGGAGAGGGAGGGAAAAGGAACCATTCTGAAATATGCCAGAGCACCCTGTTCTTCCTAACAAGGCTTGCCTTCAGGGGAAGCTAGTTAACCAGAGCCTAACCTGCTGGGGTTTCATCAGAGCCTAACTGACCTGCGGTAAGAAAATTCCCAACTCCAACCCACTCTAGCCATCCTGTCCCACCTAAAGGGGGATAAAGAAAACTGAGAAACACTTGTGAAGTTCAGAGTCCAGAGGCATAGGCTCCCTAAAAGACTAAGATCTAATCATAATACTATAGAACACTTTCCTCCCTCCCTACACCTCACCACCACTTTACTGAAGGCCTATTTACAGCAGTCCCTTCTACCCAGTACGTCATGTCCATTTATGAGGAAAAAATCACAATGCATACCAAAAGGCAAAAAACACATTTTGAAGAGACAAAGCAAGCATCAGCAGCAGACATGGCAGGGATATTGGACTTATCCGACTGGGAATTTAAAACACTATAATTAATATGCTAAGGGCTCTAATGGATAAAGTAGACAACATGCAAGAAAGATGGGCAATGTAAGCAGAGAGAAGGAATTCCTAAGAAAGAGTCAAAAAGAAATGCTAGAGATAAAAAAACATTGTAACAAAAGTGAAGAATGCCTTATATGGGCTTAGTAGTAGACTAAACATGGCTGAGGAAAGAATCACAAAGCTACAGGATATATCAATAGAATCCTTGGAAACTAAAAAGCAAAGAGAACAAAGACTGAACAAAAGGGAACAGAACACCCAAGGACTGTGGGCCAACTACAAGAGATGTAACACACATGTAATGGGAACACCAAAAGGAAAAGAGGAAAAGAAAAAGAAGAAATATTTGAAACAATAATGACTGAGAATTTCCCCAAATTAATATCAGACACCAAGCCACAGATCCCAGGAAGCTCCAAGAACACCAAGCAAGATGAATGCCAAAACAACCACACCTAGGCATATCGTCTTCAAACTATAGGAAATGAGATAAAGGGGAAAAAACACACATCTAATAAAGGACTGCTATCCAAAATATACAAAGAACTCTTAAAACTCTACAATAAGAAAATGAACAACCCAATTTTAAAAACGGACAGAAGACCTGAACAGACACATCACCAAAGAAAATATACAGATGGCAAATAAGCATATGAAGATGCTCCACATCACACGTCATTAGGAAACTGCAAATTAAAACAACACTGAGATACCACTGCACATCTATTAGAATGATGCATATCCAACCCTGACAACACCAGATGCTGGTGAGGCTGTGGAGCAACAGGAACTCGCATCACTGCTCATGGGAATGCAGAATGGCACAGCCACTTTGGAAGACAATTTGGTAGTTTCTTACCAAACTAAACATACTCTTAGCATACAATCCAGCAATCACAATCCTTGGTATTTACCCAAAGGAGTTGAAAACTTAAGTCCACACAAAAACTTACACACGGATGTTTATAGCAGCTTTATTCATAATTACCAAAAGTTAGAATCTACCAAGATGCCCTTCAGTAGGTGAATGATAAACTGTTGTACATCCAGATAATTGAATATTATTCAGCACTAAAAAGAAATGTGCTATCAAGCCATGAAATGACATGGTGGAACCTTAAATGCCTATTAGTAAGTGAAAGAAGCCAATCTGAAAAGTCTACAGTCTGTATGATTCCAAATATAAGAAATTCTAGAAAAGGCAAAACTATGGAGACAGTAAAAAGATCAATGGTTGCCAGGGGTGGGGTGGGGAGGGATGAATAGGTGGAGCACAGAGGATTTTTAGGGCAGTGAAATACTCTGAATATTACAATGATGGATACATGTTATTATACATTTGTCCAAATCTATAGAATGTACAACACCAAGAGTGAATGCTAAAGTAAGCCATGGACTTTGGGTGATTATAATGTGTCAATGTAGGTTCATCCTTGGTAAAAAATGTACCATTCTGGTGAGGGATGTTGATAATGGGGAAGGCTATGCACATGTGGGGGCAGGGGGTATATGGGAATCTCTCTCTCTTTCTCTCAATTTTATTGTAAACCTAAAACTGCTCTAAAATAATAAAGTCTAAAGAAAAATGTCCAAAGAACTGAAAGAAACTACACCTAAAGAATTAATGGAAAGTATAAAAACAATGACTCAGTCTTATTTGACTATAAAAATAATCAAATGGAAATTATTAACTGAAAGGTACAATAAATAAAATGAAAAATTCACTAGAAGGGCTCAAAATCAGATTTGAGCTAGCAAAAGAAATTATTAGCAAACATAAAAAAGAGCTCAATACAGATGATTCAATCTGAAGAACAGAAATAAAAAATGATGGAAAACGAACAGCGCCTCAGAGACTTATGGGACCCC
The DNA here is from genome assembly GCF_057802395.1 of Ceratotherium simum simum. Taxonomy (NCBI): domain Eukaryota; kingdom Metazoa; phylum Chordata; class Mammalia; order Perissodactyla; family Rhinocerotidae; genus Ceratotherium; species Ceratotherium simum. Next base: position 2,614,916 of record NC_141909.1, read on the forward strand.
ATCGTGCTCACCAACATGTGCACAATGGGAGCCCCAGGAGGAGAGGAGAAACAGATCACCAGCGTTCCATAACGACAGTAATAAATCACCAAGAATCACTCTTTAGTTCCCAGTGTTTTTTGGTTTGTCTTGACTATTACAAAACAGCAGAAAGATACATATCCATCCCCACTCATGCCTGTCTCCTGTGTCTTAATTTCAAAATGTTTGCACCTCCACCTGGAGCACTCTCCTCACTGCTCTCCACTGATCCAGAGTTGAGACTTAAGCCTTTCCTGTCACTGTCTTTAGTAACATCAGTCCACACTGGTCTTACCTCTTGGAGAGCCTTCTTACCTCTCAATGGGGCTAAAAATACCTACGCTTCAGTAGTTTTCTGTGAAAACAAACCTATACAAGAAGTGTAAAAATGCCTAACATATTAGCTACTATATGTTGTTCTGCATGTTGTATTCTGTTCTATATTTTACTTTTCTATACAACTTGTAAATACAGAATTCAGAAAAGCTGAAATTGATTCCTGGCTTAGTCACTAACCAGTGTGTGACCTTGGACAAGTCCTTTAACCTCTAGAGCTTTCTGTTTTCTCCCCTGTAAATGAGAGTGCTATACCAAAAGATGATTTCTACGAATTCTCTGAATTTATGTCAGTAACAACCGCAATTTTAACATGCTCTGCTTACTAACACAGCTTTATTACACAATAATGTAGATGTGATTGTGAGATCAAGGTGTTTTCCCACCATTCTAAATGAAAGAGTTGGCTGAGTCAGAGAGAACAGCATGCATTATATAAAGGCTCTTTTTTTTTTTTTTTTTGTGAGGAAGACCAGCCTTGAGCTAACATCCGATGCCAATCCTCCTCTTTTTTACTGAGGAACACTGGCCCTGGGCCAACATCCATGCCCATCTTCCTCTACTTTATACGGGACACTGCCACAGCATGGCTTAACAAGCGGTGCGTCGGTGCACGCCCAGGATCCGAACCGGTGAACCCTGAGCCGCCGCAGCAGAGCACGCGCACTTAACCACTAGGGGCCGGCCCCATGGCTTAGTGGTTAAGAGCACGCACTCCGCTACTGGTGGCCAGGGTTCGGATCCCAGGTGTGCACCGACGCACCGCTTCTCCAGCCATGCTGAGGCCGAGCCCCACATACAGCAACTAGCAGGATGTGCAACTATGACATACAACTATCTACTGGGGCTTTGGGGAGAAAAAGGGTAAAAAAAAAAAAAAAAAAAAGAGAGGAGGATTGGCAATAGATGTTAGCTCAGGGCCAGTCTTCCTCAGCAAAAAGAGGATTGGTATGGATATTAGCTCAGGGCTGATCTTCCTCACAAAAAAAAAAAAAAAAAGAAAGAAAGAAGGAACTCTAAAAAGGCCCTGATTATCCTTCAATCTGAGGAGGATTACAGAATACATAATGCAAAGGAAAACAACCCACCAGGATTTCTAGAAAGTATGGCTACCTAGGGACTACCTAAGGGACTACCTAAGGGAAGCCAGATTAATGAAGAGACTAGAGAAATGCTGCTGGCATCAGTTTAGGAGCTGCTAACTAATTTCCTCTAATACAATTATTTGGACATAAACTCTAATAGAAGATAAGTAGCTCCCTCATTGGAACATCACTGTGGATTATGACTGCATTATGACTGCATTATGCACCACATGAAGCCTTCTGCAGAAAAGAAACCAACGTCTCACATAAGAATGCAAGAGGAAAAGGCAGCTTCACGAATTATAAGTTTTCCTACTATGAAACCCTGAAGAACCATAAAAACTTTTGTGTCTTTTTGTGGCTACATGCACAAAACCACACATATAACACATAATACATACTAAAAAGCAAAGAAGTTAGTAGAGCCATATCCCAGGAACAAACGTAAAACAGGCACATAACTAAAGAGAAGGTAGGGTGCTGAGCACAACCAGGAAAGGCAGGCGGCCCCACCGGGTCGTCGTACAGGACGTGCTGAGGGTCTGACACTCTGAAAGGTGATAGTCAGGGTGGAAGTCAGAGTCCAGATGGTGAAAAGAAGAAGAAGAAATCGGGGAAGCAGAGGTGAGACTCGAAGGATTTTCTTAGGACGAGAAGGATCCAGAGTTGACCAATACACGGAAAAAGGAAGTCAAAGCCTGCTAGTGGGGTGCGTTCAGCAGCATCCTGCACAGAGACCAGTGAACGAGGAGAGGTAAGGAAGTGAAACTGTGAAAAGAGGCAATACAACGGTGGCTGGAGGTGAAAGAAAACAACTCCTTGTCTCCACTCACGGGAACACACACTGACAAGGGAGAAATTCCTGCCACTTCTGTTCACTGCTGTACCCCCAATGCCTTTCACAGGGCCTGGAGCAGAATGGGCACCTACGAAACACTTGTGAAGTGAATGAATTTCCCCTGAGGCCAACTTGTTCTGTAAGAAGATTTCGTGGCAAACGGCAGGTAAATGCTTAGGAGAAAGCTGAATATGCAGACTCCCAGCAAAGACTGCAGCCATAGGTGGGGGGGGGGGGGGGCGGGTAGAACTGACGCATATTTAAATCTGTCACAGCTTTTCACCACTTCTTAATAAAAGTACAGAAAATGAAACACTCATGATGAAAGGGCTGATGCAAAGAAACATTACTCAGTTGCTATTTCACTTCAAAAATTCAAAGGTCTCATGGACTCAGATTTATACCCCCTGATCAAGAAATAAAAAAGATCGGGATGGCGGAAGAAATAAATAAATAAACGCACACTTTCCACAGAATTCAAAACACATACATGTTTAGAAAGTTACTTTGTTGGTTTACCATGCCAAGTATATCATGCCAGCAATTTAAAATTTTATCCAAATAAAGAATATCATTTTCTATTTCTGTAGCATGTGCAACTATTTAGGGACAAAAAAGGTTTGAATTAGATATTAGATTTAATACTGCAGATATTTTTTAAGCTCACGAACTGCTCATATTAAGTTTCAAAATGCAGCAAGTTTTAGTATTCTGAAACACTTTCTTTACTATGTGTAATGTCTAGACACTCTCCTCTAATTTCATGCTATTTGATCAGTCCCAGGAAAGACTATGCTAAGATATAAAATAACCTAAAAACTATATTGCTCTAAAGTACTTAGAATCTACTCCAAATATGAGTATTATGGCATTCAATGCACATAAATCTTTAAATCACATTACGCAACTTTTTCATATCTCATTTTGGAAGACTTATAATGGTATGGGGAAATAATCACAATACCAAGTTATCTGATAAGAACAGGGTACAATTCCATATATACAATATTAAAACAAAAACAAGAATATTATAAAAATACATTTAGAGATTAAAAGGAAATATACCAAACATTACTGGTGTTATATCTGTGTGGCAGATAATGGATAACTGTTATATCCTTTTTCATACTCTAGGTAGTTTTTACCTATATTCTACGTTGCAGAGTTTTAGACACATTCAAAAAACAAGTTATTCTTAAAAATGTTTTGCAATTACTCACCACATTATAATAGCTTTTGTTAATGGCAGTCGTATCAAATCCTTTGGGAGGGCTCTTCAATGCACCGGATTTGGGCGACACGGGCTTTTCTGAAATAAAAATGTAATGTAGTTTTACTGATCAACACTAGAGACGACCAAATGCACCAGCCCCCCACACAGCCCAAAGCTACCAGTGCAGCAACCTCAACTGAAGTCACACACAAGGGGAAGCTGAACAGAAGGCCTGGGTGCGGCGAGGGAGGCATCACAGCATCTGCATCTCCCCACACTCAACCCCTGAGGTCAGGGAGCCAGCATCCTTCACAGCCCTGCATCCCTCAGCCAATCCTCCCAGTTCGGGCTGAAAATCTATGACACATTACACTGCGTTGTGGTCAGCAAACAAAGAACTCTAAGTGCTGCAAACTAGACACAGACTCCTAAACTAGGAGTGCAGTAAAGGTAAAACATTACTCCGACAGAACTAGAGAGAATGTTGGCAGACACATAACAACACTAAAACATCAAGACCCATGGTCTGGACTGTATTTCAGGGATTCAGATCATTCAGAATGCAAGTCTCTCTAAACAAGTAAGGTCTGGCTAAAGGCAATAGATAAAGGAGAAGGAAAGTCACCGCAAGCCAGAGCAAAGACAAGAAAAACCACCTGTCCTAAGAATCTCTGCACCAGGGATGACGATGGAAGCAGCCATGATCACTGCAAAGATTCAAAGATTTTAAAATTGCATGGCTTTCATTCAACATTCATTTAAGAGATACTTATTCAGCATAAGGGAGGCTGAAGAAGTGCTTGTTAACTGATAACAGCTCTCAGGATGTGTCTGTGTGTATCTATCACTAGGTTCCATGGGGATGGGGGTGGGGGTGTCTATCACTGGTACTATGGAGAGTCAGGGTGTGTCTGTCTGTCGTTGGTTCTGTGGGGTATGTCTGTCCATCACAGGTTCTGTGAGGTGGGTGTGTCTGTCTGTCTGCGTCTATCCTTGCTTCTGTGGGGTGGGTGTGTCTGTCTGTCTATCACAGGTTCTGTGAGGTGGGTGTGTCTGTCTGTCTGTGTCTATCGTTGGTTCTCTGGGGTGAGTGTGTCTGTCCATCACAGGTTCTGTGAGGTGGGTGTGTCTGTCTGTCTGTGTCTATCCTTGCTTCTGTGGGGTGGGTGTGTCTGTCTGTCTATCACAGGTTCTGTGAGGTGGGTGTGTCTGTCTGTCTGTGTCTATCCTTGCTTCTGTGGGGTGGGTGTGTCTGTCTGTCTATCACAGGTTCTGTGAGGTGGGTGTGTCTGTCTGTCTGTGTCTGTTGTTGGTTCTGTGGGGTGAGTGTGTCTGTCCACCACGGGTTCTCCAAGGCTACCAGGGCTGGATATCAAATTGGGGCTGGCAGGGAGGAAGGGAGAAATTCTGATGAGTATTTCCTAAGGGGCTCGGTTCATACGACCCCCATCCCCCTTCATCTCCCCTGCAGGGTCCTGCTGTATAAATCGCTGTTACTGTCCCTCTGGTGTGTTCAATGGAAGGAGGCTGAGCACATCTGTCCAGAAGCCCTCTCATTAGGTAGTATTTCCCAAAACAGCACCTTCAACCCTAAACACACCCAAGCTTTAGGTTCCTAATTCCAACTGCCTGCTCAGTATCTCCATTATCTTCTTAGCAACAGAAACTCAAAATGCCCAAAACAAAACGCACTATATTTAACCATGGAGTGGTTTATCTAAATCTTCCTTCAATGCCTCACTGTAAAGGCTTTCCAAATGGTTGAAAATAAAGAACAAAACAGAAGGTGTTACCCCTAATTGAAAGAATTCTCTCTGCCCACAGGATGGAAAACAGAACTCCATGGAACTAAATTACTTCTAAACCACAAGAAACACAAGGAGAAAAACCAATCTATTCTAGGTAACACACTTTCTTTCCCAATCTCGTATCTGCAGCTAAGAATTAAACTGTGGAAGAAAAAACCATGACATGTTTCCATCCTAAGGAAAACAATGCCTTTTCATCTTTAAAATCTGCAATTTGGGGAAAGAATACACACTAATAGTAGAGGGGGATCACTGAGGCCTCAATTACAGCCATCAAGATGATAAAGAGCACACACTCCACATGCATGCAAGTGAGGTCAGTTTGTAAGAATGACCTTGAGTCTGCTTTAAGTTATTTTGAAACCCAACAATTTGCAACTGTTTTATTTTACTTCAACTTAAGATACATCTCACACTGTACTTAATAAAATTCAATTAATTTACTATAAGAACTATAAGCAAAAAGTTTTTTCAAAAGAAAGTTTCAGGCTACTAACATTATGTAAAAATACAGAATAGGCAGAAGGGACCCAGACAACTCAGGCTTAAGTCCAAACAAGCTGTCTTTTCTCCCTTAGAAAAACAGAATTCACAATTCTGCTGGCCTCTAAACCAAAATTACTGGGATAGGAAGTCTCATGAACTCATCCCCAAAACCTTGTATTCAGTTCTCGACAAGAGGGCTCTATGGTCATAAGGCCCCCACACTGAGTTGTCACACAAGGAGCTGTGCCTGCTTGCAGTGCCAACCATCTGCAGCGCTCTCCCTCCGAAAGAAAGCGTAACTGTCATGAACAGTCGGGGCAGGTCCCTGCAGGAGAGCTGGAAGAGGAGAGGCCCTGCCTGGCCCTCACTCAGGCAGCCCGCCCACCAGCCAACGCTGTGAGGCTCTCATCAGAGGGCTATAGAGTCCCCTGGCAAATGGCCACACCAGAGGCCATTCGTCATCAACATCCCCAGTCCAGGCTCTAGGGACAGTCACACCAGAACGTGACATACGGTGAACAGAAAGGGTAGCAGGAGCCTCGGTTCCCAGGTTTACTGCAGGAACTCCTGTGCAGCCTCAGTGAGCCCTCTACTACCTTCTACCAAAAAAAAAAATTTTTTTAAGCATTAAATGTAATATAACAGAGGTGAAGTTACGGCCATTCTTAACAGAGAGAAATTCACAGAAAATACATTAGAAGACACTCAGCCATCCCAGTATCCTAAGAAAAACAAAACATTCTTGGTCCATCTGATAGCTAAAGATTGATACGATTCCCTTACTGAGGGACAGGGAAACAGCAAGAACGTAATTTAGTGTTACCTCTCCAGGGCCGCCTGAGCAGCAGATCTTCCCTTTCTTGCAATAAACTAAAAAAACGCTGAAACCCACCCACCTCACCAAAACTACAAAGGTATGCTGTCACGGTCCCTTCTGGAAGTTTCTGGTGCCACTTCTGAACTGTTACAACCTGTATTTCCAAGCCTGGTCCATACTTATACTTTGCAATTCAAATAAGATAACCCTTACTCCACTAAAAAAAAAAAAAACAGAATTTAAACATAGATGCGCTAAAAGAAAAAGGGGGTGGGGACTCCTGCATGCCAAAAGTAAAGGAGGCTCGCAGAACACTGCCAATGACGTGCCAAGAAGGGCAGCGCCAGGGCTGGGCTGCAACCAAGGCGGGGACAGACAGCGCTGGCCCCACCATGCTGAGTGAAACAGGATGGGTCCCCTGCTGACCCATAAGGCTGACGACAGAAAGCCCAAAGCTTCTGTCCACTAGTCCACAGGAACAGCAAGGAAGTTACTGGCCACTCGGGGATGGCAGGCACAGCCTATGAAAAATCAAAGCCCCGAGCCTGACCCTGCTGAGGCATGCAATCCAAATCTATGCTGTCCTCTTGCAGGCCCCCCAGGATGTGCCCGAGGCAAGAAAACCCTCCGGAAGCCCTGAGGAAGCAAATCTTACCCTTCTCTGTAAGAATACTTCTGCAACCCAGGGTTCAGAGGTACCCCACTGAACAACCATCCATCAAAGATGAATCCGTAATAAAAAAGCATAAGGTCTGAAGAACTGAACCACTAAGAGAGTATAAATGGATACAACACACAAAGGAACTAGTACCCAAGACACAGAAATAGTGGGATGATGTAGGAGCCTATACAGTAAGTATGTTTAAAATGCCTGCAGAGAAATCGGGACCATAATGAAGAAAAAAGGCACTATGAACATGAAAAACAGCTGGAAAAGTATGAGATAATTTCTAGAAACGAATACCATGATCACTAAAATGAACATCTCCATGGACTTAACCTGAGGAGGGAAGTGGGGAACTGAAAGAGATCTGAGGAATGGACTCCAAATAACATAGTCCAGCAAAACAAAAAACATGAAAAATAGGTTAAAAGCCACAGAGGGCAAAATAAGACATCTAACACGACTTTCAGGAGAAAACAAAGGGAATGAGCAGGCAGCATTACTTGAGAAGATATTTTCCAGAAATGATGAAGTCTTGCATCCTGGGCTAAAAGCACACCAAGCCCTGCTGAAATCAAAACCCACCCCTCAACGAATGGGATGGCACCTCGAAGCAGCACTGAAGGCGGTGACACTTGGAGAAGCCCAGACCTAACAGCCCTCTCCCCCTGCTTGGGGCAAAGGCAGTCAAATACTGGCAGTCTCATGTGATTCAACTACCACGGGCTTTTTTTCTACTCAATGAGAGCAGAGAGTACAGAGGACGATCACCTTCTCAATCATCTATTCTACCTAATTTTCTATTCAGAGAACCTTAGGTAAGCTTCATAATTTATGGGTGGACACTTTGTTGATTTTTTTCACTGTTCTTTTCCCAACTCCCACAACAGTGGTCACTCAAGTATTTGTTGAATGGATGTTGCTTGTGGTTGCAAACTAAGTGCACTGTGACAACCTTGACAATGTACTATGGAAAACGCAGCTGACCAAGGCAGAACGAAGCGTAGAGAAAGGTCAAGGTAAGTCCCCGTGTCTCAAAGTGGGGCATGAAGAGACAACTGACAAATGTCCAGGAGATACAAAATCAAGACTGAAGGGTATTATTTAGCATTACCAATGTAGTGAAACAACAAAATGATAATATAAAGAACAAGCTTACAAGGAGGGGAGAGGGAAGGGGAAGACCAGGAGTCAAGAGATAAGATCTACAGGACACAAATCGATGCAGAGAAGGCCTGCATTCAGGAAAGCACTTGGGGGGGATCCTAAGGAGAGAGTCTCTCTGGGGTGAGGAAGGAGAAGCAAGAGACCTCCACTTTCCACGTAAGCTCTTCTGTCCCACTTGCTGTGCTGTCACATGCCTGTATTACTCTAACATAGCATCTTATAAATAAAAATAAAACTTCTTAAAAGAACATCTCCAATACTGGAAGACTATCGACGCTGACCCCAAACTACTACATGTCAGTTGACCTCTGGGATGTATCCTCGAAACTGAGGATATTTCATCACACCCCTGGCATACGGCCACGCTCACACAACCTCCCCTACGGTGCCCAGTAACACTGGTGTTTGGGTGAGTGCCCGCTTATCATGCTCATCTGGGGGAACATTCACTTCCACATTGCAGACAAAATTCCAAGCCGTCTAATCCCAGATCCCTTTGTACGTTATGCTAGGTTCCCCACACATGCCTCAGAGGTGCGAATCTTACATTTTATGCTCCTCCTGCCTATTAAGAAATCTACATCTGGAAGAGACAGTATGGAGAGGCTCATCCTCTAATGCAGCCTTACCCTGCGTGCTTTCAGACACCTAACATCACGCACGCGCATGCACATGCCCAAACCCAGTCCACACCAAAGAAGTGTGAGGGCCAGAGGAGAGGCTTATTTCCAGCGACACAAAGGAAAGCAAGGTTCTGCACTCCGTCCCTCTCCCCGCACAGATTATATCAAACCCTGTTCTTCCACAGCCTAATTAATAACTGTGTCCAAATTCAGCTTGCATCTTCTGTCCCTTTTTGATGTCAAAATAAACACAAAATATTAAAAAGTGACAAAGCCAGGAAGTGGCAATGTGAATGCTCATTAAAGATCTGAGGATCAGCAAACGACAGTCACATTTATGTTCTCATACCACTGCCAAGCACAGGTTATTACTCATCATGTCAGGCTAACCAGCCAAAGACTTAAAGAAATGCCTTTACTGTATACAGATGATGAGCTGCCTAGAAACAGGAGAAATTAAAAGCCAATGCATCAGAAATAATCATTTCAAAGAAGCCATGTGAATGTGTATGCACACAAGTCCATGTTAAACTGGACTTGTAAGGACACGCAACACAATTTGCTCACCCAGCCAGCAGCCAGCCTAGCCCTCGGTGGTACTCATCTTCCAACTGCGGGCATCTCATCGCGCTGCCCACTAACGCCTGAGCACCTCCACGTTTACTTACGGAGAGCAGCACCCAGCTCACTCACTCCCAGAAACCACCTTGTTGCTTCTCTTTCCTTCCATCCTCCTTGAATTTAAGAAATTTTCTAGGTGTGTATGTGTGTGAATGTGTAAAACACACATGTATATCTACATGAATAATCTGCAATAGAAATCCACGGTATTACATACCACAAAAACGTGCCAAGAAAATAAATGCTAAGTAACAAGGACGTATCTTCCATAAAACAGTATTCAGGAAGAATATACAGTGCGTTTGCAGCAAGCATTAGAAATATCCTTATGCAGACTCTTGGAAGATATCTGTCTTCAAAGAAGGACTATTTCAAACAAGAAACCACACACAGGACAAAGGTACAAACACACAACGGTGAAGCTGGACGAGATCACTGCCATCTCTCGCCACAAGAGGGAGATGGACCACAGCTACCTACACCTCCCCAGGAAAGGCCAGGGAGAAACCGGACCTTCTGGAGAGCTTACCTGGAGACACACAGCCCGAAAGATATCGCTTAAAGGCAGACCTCAGTTTTGTTTATGCAATAAAAATATATGTAAATCAAATCAAAATTTAACACAGAAGAGAAACTCACAATTTAAAAGAAGTCAGTGTTTTTGTTTCACAAGGAAACGATCTAACATGATTGCCAGTCAGAGGAGTCTGTATGTTGGGACCTGGCACATTCTGTTTACAGAAAATGAAGCATTAATTATACTCTAAAATATAATGCTTACACGTTAATAAACATACTCTTCAAAAAAAGAAACTTCTTCCAAAATCCAAAGCCATATAATTTACTGAAAAAATGCAACACTGAAATGTTACTGAGATCCTAGTTTTATTTTCAACTTTATAAACTGACACAGTAAAAATATGGTTTCATGTCTTTCTGTCTCAAAACACCCACATTTAAAATCAGATGGGGATAACTGTCCTCAGAATCTACTCAGGTAATTTGAGAACTCTAGGGAAGGAAAGTTATTCCCAAAAGAGGTTATTCCTGGTTCAACTGTCAGATCACCAATACAAGCAAATATGTTATTCCTTATATTTCAAAAAATAAACAGAAAAAAAGGCACTCTTCCAAAGTTACCTGGGTCTCAGTTTGGTACGAAAACTAGGGATTCTACGTGACCCCACAAAGAACTCTTTGACAACAACGCAGTTACCTACACACGTGTAAAGGAGTCTCTTTCTTTCTCTCACACACACACAACAGAGTAAGATGCAAACCCGGGAATTAGAGGCAGAACAGGGATGCAGTTGCTCCTCACATAAGAGAACACCTATAAACGCGTAATGGCTGGTTCTTCCTAGAGCTGCATCGGTCCCCTCCAGCTCTCAGGCCACTCCACTCCACTCCACTCCAAAATGGGGCTTGAGAACAAGATGTTCATTCCCCCTTGCTAGCCTTTACAAGGTAGCAGCGTGCTATGAAACACACTACCAAGAGACGACACTGATGACATCCAAATCCACTTGAAAATAACTCCCAGAAATCAGCCGAAGAGGACTCTGAGACCCACAAACTCTATCTTTTCAGTGTAATTATCAAACGTTAACTTTGAAAACTTTATGAGGAGAAATACCTAAAAAGTAAGAATCATTCATTTGCACTCTTACTATGGTGACTCAAAATCAGACCAGAATTCCCATTGGAACGAGTCGTTCACAGCAGAATTCAAGAAGGCCCAGATTCAACAGACACCAGCCTGACCAGCAGGCTCCACTCCTGACGGCGTGCTCACTACCAGCTCTGTGACCACCTTGCTCTCATCAGGAAAGGAAAGACCACTTCATCCTCCCCAGCCCTCCCCAACTCCAGCATCCTCCTGGAAAAGAACCAGTGCTGCTCTCTTGTCCTCAGGAGAAGAACGAATCATCAGACTTCAGGACTGGCCACAGAGCTGGGCTCAGAGCCTGGACCCGGCCTGCCCCACCCCTCAGGCTTGCGGGCCAGCACCAGGGCTGCTCAGCTGTCCCAGGGACTGACTGGGTGACTACTGGCAAGTCCAACCAAATCGCAGACTAAGCTGCATTTCCCAACAGCCGTGTCTGTAAAGTCAAGATGACATTTCCATCCTGATCCGCCTGATACCAGTGCCACGCTCTCAGCTGGTTCTATACTTGGACAGATTAAAAGAATAAATAAATATTATTTATTTGTACCCTCTGCCCTGAACATCTCAACAATACTTGTCTTCTGGGGTTGGGGTAAGGACTGAATGAGGTCACAGATAAAAAGCACTTTATACGGTAACCGGAACATAATAAGCAGCCAAAAAAATCTTGGCTATTATTGTTAATTTTATTAAAATAATAAAATATATTGTTTTCATTATCAACAACTACAGAAAAATAGCAATAATGAGATACCACATCACACCAATTATGATGGCTATTATCAAAAAACAGAAAACAAGTGTTGGCAAGGAGGTGGAGAAATTAGAACCCTCGCACACTGCTGATGGGAATGTAACGTGGTACAGCCACTGTGGAAGTAGAACGGAATTCCTCAAAACTTAAACACAGAATTACCATAAGAGCCAGCAATTCCACTCCTAGTTATATACCAAAGAGAGTTGAAAGCAAGGCTCAAATTTGCATACACTATATTCACAGCAACATTATTCACAATAGCCAAAAGGTGGAAACAACCCAAATGTCCAACAACAGATGGAAAAACAAAATAAGGTTGTGAAATAGAAAATACATAATTGGTCTCTGCCCCAGGTTCACGGCAGAGAGCTCCTATAACCCTTGTAATTTCCTAAGTGATAAGAACGCTGCAGCATCTTTTGTTCTAATATTTGATCTCTGACGACGCTTCCTGACAGAGTGCCTAAATCCCTTGGAATTCCCTGGGTGATAGGAGCATCTTTTGTTCTAATTAAGCAACTCTGGGTGGGCTCCTGGATGTCTCCTCCTGGAATGGGGGCTGGTCACCAGAAGGACCAAGCCATGATTAGAGGCCTGGAACTTTCAGCCCCACCCCTTATCTTCAGGAAGGAATGAGTTAATGAACAATCAAACCTATGTGATAAAACCTCCATAAAATTGCAATGGTGTGGGGTTCAGAGAGCTTCCAGGTTGGTGAGCACATCCACATGCCAGGAAGGTGGTACATCCCGACTCCACAGGGACAGAAGCTCCTGCACTCGGGACCCTTCCAGACCTTGCCCTACATGCCTCTTCATCTGGCTGTTTGTCTATATCCTTTACTACGGAAGAAACTGGCAAACTCAAGTAAGTGCTTCCCTGAGTTCTGTGAGCCGCTCTAGCAAATTATCAACCCAAGGAGGGGTCAAGAGAACCTCGATTTATAGCCAGTTGGTCAGAAGCACAAGTGACAACCTGGGGCTTGTGACTGGCACGTGAAGCGGGTCAGTCTTGTGGGACTGAGCCCTTAACCTGTGGGATCTGACGCTAACTCCAGGCAGATGGTGTCAGAACTTAACTGAATTGCAGGACACCCAGCTCGTGTCACTAGATTGCTCAATGTGTGGAAACCCCACATATCTGGTGTAGGAAGTGTTGTGAGCGTGGCAGTAGCATGAGAGAAAAGGAGAAACATAGAGATGTGGTTTTTTCCTTATCAGGGGTATAACCATACAATGGAATATTATTTAGCCTCAGAAAGGAAGAAATTCTGACACATGCTACAACATGAATGAACCTTGAAAACATTATGCTCAGCAAAGGACAAATGCTGTATGACTCCACTCTCGCGAAGTTCCTAAAGCAGCAAATTCACTGCGACAGAAAGTTGAACATGGCTGCCAGGGGCTCGAGGGAGACAGGAATGGGGAGTTACTTAACGGGCAGAGTTTCAGTTTGCGAAGATGAAAAAGTTCTGGAGATGGATGGTGGTAAAGGTTGAACAATGTGAAGGTACTTAACACCACTGAACTGTACACATAAAAATTATTTTAAAAATGGCTAAAATGGTAAATTTGACATCATATATATTTTACCACAATTAAAAAAAGAAAGAACAGGCATGTGTTATTCCTAAAAAAATCCAACACCAGAGACCTTTACAAATCAGGGCTGCCGGCTGCCTTATTAAAATACTTATTGTTTGAGGTCATTGCTGAGAAAATAAACAAATATGCTCACATTTAAAAACCTTTTTTTCTTGCCACCTTAAAAAAATAAAATGGCAGCAACTGTCATTCACTGTGTGCCAGGTGCTACAGCACACGCTGAAGGCACCTGAACCATTTCATCCCACAAGCCCCCTGCAAGGGAGATACTGTCGCCCTCATTCCACACCTCTGCGGGCCTCCCTGAGAGCTCCTCACCAGCCCAAGGTCATCACGCTCTTCCCACACTTCCTTCTCTATAAGCCACTCACTATATATCTATATATATATCGATATATATCAACATATATATATCGATATATAGATACATATAAACCACTCTTTCCCCAAGCAGAACCAGAGAAACTGCACCACACAACATTTTCCCAATAAAGGGACGAGAGGCAAGTCAAGTTATAGAAGACTCATTTCACAAATCTCCCCCGCCCTCCTTCTCTCCAGCCATCCATGCTCCTCCCCTTTCAGATGCTGGTTCTGAACTCTCGTTCTACTTTGACATCTCATCAGCACACTTCTAACCAAGCTCCATCTCAAGACACATTTTATCTACACATGTAGGAGTCCATGTGGCCAAGAACTACATCGCTGCATTCATAAAACCCAGCAGTCTTTGTACACAGCATCTCGTCAACATGTTAACGCCGACGCATGAAGCAACACGTGTTCAGGAAGACTGTCATCACCCCCGTGAACGTCAAGCAGGATGTACATGCATTCCACAAACACGGAGAACATGTGCTAGGCACTCAAATCTTCAGCATTACGGAACTTTCACAGCCATACCCTTGTTACCTAAGTCACAGATCCCAGGCCTCAGAGACAACTTTCAATTGCACAACGTGAATCATACCTAAGCAGAAATGAAAAAAGTGCCAAATACCACTATTCCCTTTATAAGCCTCTGAATAATTTTTTAAAGGCAACAAAATAATGTTAAAGAATTACAGAAAACATAAGAAAAGTGATGCATTTTAAAATACTATTATTAATACAAAGAAAACAATAGAAATTACTTAACTGTATGTGATTGGCAAAAAGCACCCAGAGCAAAAAAAATTAAATACAGCCTGCAAGATATCTCAAATTCCAATTCCTGACACTAGCCCTAAAAAAGGTTAATAAATTTTATCTTAATATAAAAGTATAACTGCAAAAATAAACATAGATTTGAGATGTTTTCCTGACATATGGAAAATAACAGAGAGTAAGTCTCTATTTTAAACTGCTGATGTCACAACCGAACGAAATGCTAGTTTGTCACTATAGAGCCCTTTATCCCAGCACCCAGTGCGGCGGTAAAGTAAAATCACTTCCATTGAACAAAAAACGATAAGGAAGAATCTGAATCCTCAGCCCCGGGTCACTCACTCAAGTTCAACTGAAGAAAAGCACTCAGCACCTGGAGCACATTCACGTCTTTCCACTCCTCCTCATCTAGAGGAGGAGCCACTGGTCCCTTCTGCCAACGTGCCACTTACCACTGGGCTTGATCTCTCGCACGTAGTTGCTGGGGAACCAGCCGGTCCTGCCGTTGTGCGTGCCCTCCCACCAACCCCCTTCCTCCACTCGAGTGACATGGATGACATCTCCTTTCGAAAAGGAAAGCTCATCTTCATTCGTCTGCTGGAAGTTAAACTTTGCTCTTACTACCAGTTGATTGTTGCTATTATCGGTCATGTCCTGAAGAGGGGAGAAGGGGAGAAAAATTTCATGAAATACAGTCTACGTCATGATAAAAAAATTAGATTTTACTATGATAAATGTAGCATCACTGCCGTCCTCAAGCAGCAGAGGAATGTTTAAAGAAGACACATTTAGGCTCCCTGTCTCCTGCAGTGCACCCTGACCACCACCACCCCTGTTCCCAGTCCCAGAAGAAACCCTCTTAATTTTGGCTTGAAAGCTCTTATTCCTGCCATTGTTAGGCCTGCATAAACATATATACACTTTCACATACATTTATATGGAATTATATTGTACCTATTGTACATACTTCTCTACAATTTACAAAAAGTTAATATACTATGGTCATTTTTTCACCAGTACCTATAATTACTTTAGTCTTAACTAAATGTATAATATTATATTGTATGGCTGTGCCATTAATTACTTAACCAACTCTTCATTACTGGATTTAAGGCTATTTCTAGTATTTTCCTAATGCAAAACAAGGCTGTGTTAAAACTATTTGTACATCTATCTTTGAACACACCTGTAAATAAGCCTATACATTTAATTCAGGTGAGAGAACACGTATGACATTTTAAATTTTAACACCTATTTCTAAACTGCCCTCCAAGAAAGTTCTACAAACGTACACCAAGCTACATTCCCGTCAACTGTATCTAAGAGTTCTTAGTTCTTCAAACATTCACCAACACTGGATATTACCAAACTGATGGGAAGAAATGGTACCTCATTTTAATTTGCATTTTTCTCAGAGGTTAAGCACATTTTCAGATCTCTGAAAGGTAGAAAGAGGAAGGCAGACTGGCTAGTGTCTCTTTATCTCCATCTATCTATCCTGGACTGGGCCCTGGAGAGGCCAGCAACCCTGAACTGCCAAGTGAAGTAAACAAAAACACATCCTCAAGAGAAGCCTGCTCTCCTGCCCAAAGGAGAGGAAAGGGGGAGCAGGCAGACCCACACACCCACCAACAGCAGGGGAGCCCTCTCACTCTGCACCTGGGTGTCCACGGGGACTGGGCAGGACATCGCGTGCCCTACTGAGCACCAGCGCTCCGCCTGTGCCCACGACATCAGCAAAGATCAGGCAGGAAGTCTCAGTCTCCATCCCCACCAGGTGGCACACAGGCTCCATCTGCCCACACAGGCTTTCCCTGCCCTCCACTCAGCCTTAGGGGAGGACCCAGGCCTAGCATCTCCCCATCCAGCAGCATCGTCAGGGGTCCAGCAGGACCCCAGTGACACCAGGTGAATGAGCCCAACCAGACACTACTGCAAGGACTCTGGAAACTAAGCTGTTACTAGAACCACAGCCTACCAACCTAGGTTGAGGAGACTGACTCAGGTCCAAGAGAGTCTGTTGGGTGATGATGAAGGAAATCTCAGAGACGGCAGCTGTCAACAGCCTGGCTGACAACCAACTGGTTGTTGGAAGACTTCAAGAGAGCTCCTTAGGAAGAGGAAAGTGAAAAATCCTAAAATGTCTGAGTGTACAGGAAGAGATTCTTAGAAATAGGCAAAAGACTAGGACTGCAATCTACAAAAGGTGCACAGAACACTAAGCAAACAGGCAACAATTACTAATTCCAGAAAACAAAACCTTGTTAGGAAAGGAAGAACAGTCATAGCGCACGCCATGGCTCCACCATGAGTCTGGGTCATAATAACGTACACTCAACACTGTCCCAACGGAAGCCACAGTGGGAAGTCAGCCATGAAGAAGAAGGGCCGAGAAGCACCTACGAATGTAAGGGGCCTCGAGGGCAGTGGAGGAGCCCTAAGCCCCCTTCTACTGTGGGCAGTCCACATTGATAACACTTCAAGTTAAAAAAAATCAAGTTTAACAGAGGCATTTTATTTAGAGTCACACAGGCAAATACCTAAAGAATCAATGAAAAAAATGGAAAGTGGTTGTCACTACTGACTTTTTTTCCTAATAGCAAGTCTTGGAGAATTACCTGACTCTTTAAACTAGGTGCACAGGTATCACTAAACAAAAAGATGAAAAAGATAAAGCACACAGTGATGAGGCAGATCCTCAATGAAGAGGAGCTGATATAATTCCTAAAATATCTAATACTTATCTATTTAAATATGTGTTTATACATTAACAATTATAAATTATATTTAGTAATTCAAATTAATACATTAAATATTTATCTACTAAATTAAACATTTAATGCATACTTAATATTTAATACTTAGAATATTCAATAAAGAAATATCTCTTCAACTTTTGGCAACCAACACTCCGGCTGACCACTTCACCTCCATATGATGCTTGCCGGCACACCTGAATGGTGAGGGGCAGGATGAAGCTTGCCTGCTCAAGCAAAGCTCACATCTAAACAAACGGCACACGTGATCCTTGCTCTGGTTAGGTGAAACATTATCGGGCTTACCATGCTATATCAGGTTTTCTTTTGCAAACCACTGTCATCAGCTCAGCAACTAGTGCCAATGCCCTCTCTGGGCACAACACCAGCATGAACATAAATCGAGGCGTGGGGGTATCTTGTCAGGAGTCATACACGAGGTAAACTACATTCTCCCTACAGTCACAAATTCTCTACACTGGAGGCACAGGTTAGGTAAACAGCAATGACACAGTCTCTACTTCAGAAATGGATATTCCACAAGGAAAGGACAGGGAGATGTCTGAGAGGGGAGGTGGGAAGAAAGGCACAGAGGACAGGCGGCCAGTCCAGATCCGTTTAAAATTTCTGATTCCACAAATTTCCATTTGTTCAGCACTTACTACACCAAAGGATATACAGACTTTTAACATGCTGATGTGAAGAGCACTGTTTAGAGGGCAAGATGCCAAAGACAGACTGAAGGGATGGTGGGCTACAAAGAGCTGGACTCCAATGACTCTATAATGACCATTTTAGCTGAACATCCCAGAGGCTGAGTAAGACGCGCTCCGGTCACCATCACCAGTGTCACAGGAAGCTGGAAAGGAAGTATTTAATCACTATCTTATCATTTTGGGTTTTTTTCCTTAAACTCCACAACAGTCTAAAACACAACTGGCTGTGCAAAAGAAGTCAGTCATAAAATGAGTACATGCTGTGGAATTCCATTTATGTAAAATACAAAATAGGTAAAACTCATCTTTCCTATTAGAAATCATAATAGCAGATGCCCTTGGGAAAGGCAACGCCAGTCAAGTTCTGTCTCTCGATCCAGGTGCTGCTTACACAGGAATCTTCGACTTGTAAAAATTCATCAAGCTGTTCGCACTTTTCTATAAACGTTAGTGATGGGAGGAAAATGAAGACGGAAAAGGTGACCCCTAGAGCACACGTACGGTACCTTCTCTGGGAACAGTAATATATACTCAACACATTCGTTCTTAACTGCTTATTTTTGATCCCTACAGTCAGAGCACCACCCATCAAAATCGCACATCTATAACTTAATCAAGTACTTTACTTTATCCAACGTTCGGAAATTATCCTAATAATCCAAAACCAGGATATCCTGGAGTGCTGCCTTCACACAAACTCCACCTTCTCCTCCATTCCCTAAAAGTCCCTGTAATCTTATTTATAGAAGAAGAAAAGCTTGTCAAGGAGTAAAAGACCCAATTTCTACTCCAATGGTTATTATTTCCCAGTCTTGCGATCATGTATAAATATCTTCTCTAACCTTCCTCAATGTATATTTCATCAAATCCTCAATTGTATTTCATCAAATATAAGAGGCCAGAAATTAGACAATGCCCCATGATTTTATATTTCAAATATGGTCAATTATGACACATCATCAACTGGAAGACACATGCTACTTTCAGACTTGTTAAGATGATTTTTTTTAAAAAGGTCTTAGAATTGATGAAATGTGGTCTGCTAAAGAAGCACAGTATTTTCCACGTTTATTGTACAAGGAACTGAAAAGATTTAACAAAAACGTGTGTAATACATTTTGATATACTGTCTCGCATGCCTTGGAAATACATTTTGTGAAATCAGTGACCAGCGCTGGCCCTGGTCCCAGGAGGCAGGGGAGACACAGGGAGAGGGTATGCTTTATGGGCTCAAGTCACATCTTTCATAAATGAAAGATAACAGGAGAGACAACTTCACAAATATTCTCCCCAAACGTTGAGGAAAACTTCGGGAGCCCGAGATCGTGCTTATTAGCAGTCAACGGATGAAGGCTTAGGGCACAGCAGGGACATGAGAAATCCTGGAGAACTCAGTAACAGTTATGTAAGGATAAAAGGAAGTCAGCCTTAGACAAGAGAAAACCATGACCCAAGTCAAGAGCCCAGGTCCCACTCTCCAATTCAGTACAGAGTGGCTCTCTCTGGGGTGAGAGGCCCATCACGGAGCACAGCGCCAGATTGAAAGCTCAATTCAGCACAGGGCATCAGAAAGAGGATAAGAAGAAATCACCCCAAGAAAGGAATAATCAGCAAGCAATGGGCAAGTGCCGAAGTAAAGAAGTTAAAACTTCCATCTCGGTGCAAACAGAACACTAGAACTGTTCAAATCTACCTATATCACAAGCCAGGAAATTTGCCCCCGAACAGACTGATGACAGGTTCACAGACACAGAAGCAAGATTATGTGGACTACCAGCCAAGGTGGTAGTTAGACGAGACATTCTTAAACAGAGACGCGAGCCGTGAGGAAGGTTCGAGCAAGGAATTTACAATAGCACCGTGAAATACTGATCCTCGCTTTGGGGGTGGTAGCATCTTACACAATTTCAAAGCTAAGCTTTATTTTAATGAAATCACAAAATTAATGTTCAAGAAATTACCAGTTGCTTTTTTAGCTTAATTTTTTTATTATGGAAAATTTCAAACACAAAAGTAGAGAATAATAGGTGAATCTCCATGTACCCATCACCCAGCTTTAAATAAACCTTTTACCATTCTCGTTTCCTTATAAATTGTTCTTAATCCAAGAAAATTATCTCAAAGTACTATTAATAACACACACTTATAGAAAAGTCTAAAGGCAAAGAAATAGTTGCTCTCATCTAGCATGGTCAGAGAAGTCTTGCCACGTTCATCCCACTAGCAGCTGACCATGTCTACAATCACAGACATGAAACAGGTGAGACGGCTGAGGTCTCTATTTCTGGTATAATTTAAAATTTCTCTCGCTAATGAAAAATTAATCCTATACTTATTGTGATCTCAATAACATCCATTATCAACATTACACTTAACTTTATTTTACTTAAAATTAAACATTTGCAATCCAGTCCTCATTTACTCAAAAACAAAAAAGAAAACACAGATGAAAATTGCCACAGGTGAATGGGTGAAACAGCAAGTATTTCTTTACCCAAAGTTCACTGATTTCTCTGACATTTTCCTCATGTATTTGATAAAGCTAATTTAAGATATTTTTCAAGTGGCTTCTATGTTTTTCCTTCATTGGAATCACAACACTCCCAACAGCACTCTACGAAACCCCTCTATTGTTAAACCCCACGCCTCACGGGGTCGCTGTGAGGGTTCCTCCAGTTAGTGCAGGGAAAGCACCTGGGCAGAGGCCGGCACAGAGAAAGACGACTCAGTGCAGGGTGTACTGTACACAAAACGAGAAACGGGGTAACAGGACTTCTCTAAGAGGAAACACAGTCACAGATAAACAGCAATGAGAATTAGTTGGAGTTCAAAAAGTTCAGGAACACGTAAAAAGTATATTCCTTCTGTAGTTTTCAGTAATTAACACTGCTTCGTGAACTAAACTCAAATTTATTTCTCTCTACAAAATACAGCTCTAACCAGATTAATTTGTACTTCTTTAGGATCACCACTAGTGTACTTAACAATATTCCTTTCTGTGTTAAAACAGATGGAAAGCTGTGGTCCCCTACAGAAGAAAACTCCAGAAGAATCAGGTCCTCTTCAGACTCATGTTACAAGATCATTCATGTTTCTAACATGAAATCATTTACTAAAATGTTGCATGAAAGCAAAGTCACACGACTAGCTACCCAAACGAAGTGCCGATCACCCATCAGCTCAAAAGAGGGCTCAGTGTGTTTTCACAATGACAGCCGGAGTGGCCTCATCCTGGTCAGCTGCCAGGATGGCCTCTTCCCACCCTCGCTCCATTCAGTACTGTACGTAACCTTTCCCCAATCTCTCATTTCCAATTTCACTGCTACATCCTCTGCGCTTTGCTCACAGCCTATATCCTGACAATTTATAAATGGATTTTTCTCCACTTCCCAGGATGACTGTTAATCTAAGTTCCTTACCCGCCTCACTGGCAGCCATCATAAGGGAGTCCCTCCTCCATCAACCTATCCTAACTCTGTAAGGCCTTCTAGGTCACGCTTTGATGAAGAGAAAAACCACCTTCAGATTCTTGAGCTTTCAGCCATTTCTTCTTAATACATCTAAGTACTTTTACATATGTATATTTTTTATTCTCACACTTCTGTACATTTGTGCATAGCAAGTAAAAAAATACTGTGCAGGTGACCAGGGAAATATTTTAAAGCATACATCTCTCTACATAAACAAATTTATGACTCTTAAAATATAACCCCCAAATAAGGCAAATTTCTCAAAAGCAGTCATTAAGCATAACATCTGGATGATCTGGTGATGAGGGAAGGAACAGAGGGAAGTCACACCACCCTCTGGCGGTGCAGCTCGGTTCAGCGGCAGGTGCATCTCCCCAGACACATCTACACATGCTCGTTTCCCCTACATCTTCCAATTGCAATAACCAACTCTCTCACACTTACCAAACTTCGATACTGGCCCTGGAACAATTTTGAAGTTCGACTGTGAGAAGGCTGGGATCCCAGGGAGTCAAAAGACTTTATCCGATGAGATGAGGGCCGGGCACACACAGAGTCACTTCCCAGTCCAATGTCTGAAAAGGTCATGCACAGAGAAAAGAGCGAGCTGAGATGCCTGACACCATGGACCCTCACTGCACCCCAGATGCTAAACTGGGGCAGCCCCCGAGGGACGCACCGCAGACGGCAACAAAGCAGGCCATTTATGCAGTAAACAAAGAGCAAATTCTGTCTACACAGAAATGACATGCACTCATCCCCCGATCACCTACCCAGAAAGTAACTCGAGATAACTACTGATCTGCTCTTCTCTAGTATAACTTTCAAATGTGTGAAATGTTGTGACATTGTTTTTAATATTTTCCCTTCACCTAGAAAAAATAAGCCTCTCAAATTCAATTACTTAGCAGAGCACCATCCAGTACTCATTCCCAACACATCACCACCACACGCCCACTTCTCCAGGATTATGCTTCATGCAATAAGCAGCAAGAATTATTTCGCAACAAAAGGAAAAGACTCTGATTTAAACCAAACAGAAAATCCCCTTGTATTTTTCAGCCAGAGAGAACCTTCTGAGGATTACTTCCTCAAAAAGAAGGCAGCCCAGGCTTCATTCACCTCACAAAATAAACAAGCACTAAAGGGCTTAGTACTATCTCTGGAGTCTCTCCGCGATAAGACACTCCGCTTAGGTCAACCAGGAAGTAAACGTTAGCAATCCATTTCTTAGAACCGATTTGACAAAAAAAAAAAAGGCCGTGAAAAAGTTTGAGGGAAGTCACTGTTCTGAAACGGATGCACCTAGCAACTTCTTAAAGCTGCATGGGGAGCCTTCCAGAAAAGTATCCTTAAACTCATAGTCTCCAGGTCCTAGTTTGCTGGCAGATCTATCTGACTGGCTTACATGGTATCTTATAAAATTTTGAATTAGTTGTCAACAACTAAAAGCCTGAAGATATCACAGGAAAACCCAGATTTCCAGCTATTCCTGAAGCACACAGCTGTGGACCACTGGGTCTACATTCCCTAACAGGAAAACTGGCTTGGAGCTGAGCAGGGCTGCACACGTGCAGAGGAACCCGCTTCTCTCTGTTCCCCTCTCTCCTTTCTGCTGCCCACCCCTCCCCCCTGGCTCCACATACACTGGTGTCTGGGAATCCTGTCCTAAACAACTCTGACATCCCAGTCTTGAATCCCTACAGGGCACCTCTAAAAGGCCCTACATTCTCAGGTCCTGCCCAGGGCTGTCAGTATTGCCATAAAGTGTTGTCCACAGCAGCACGGCAGAGGCCTTAGCAATCTGAGGCACCAAACCAACTCTTAAAGGGCATTCCAGGAAGACTTTGTCCACAAGCAGCTACTGACCGTATCTGCACAGTTCTCTCCTGACCCCAGCTTTCTAGGGAACGTTTAGGACGATGAAGGCGTCTTGAGGACATCCCTTACTTCCCCATCACCAATATTTCTTCTGTCCAACCGGAAGGTAAGTATTCATCTACACACCCGGAGAACACCAACGGTTTTCTTTACGTGGCAGAAGTAGAGGGAAGGTAATGACAACTTCTCTCAGAAGGCCAACAACAAGCCTGGAGGCAACAGCTGCAACAGGCTCACTGTTGAGTCAGCCACTGAAAGTTGAAGTCTAAACAGATACACTCACCTCCATCACACTGACTACAAAAACAAAAATTAAGAACAAGGAGCCAGCAAATATAAAAGAAAAAGTTCTTTCCATCTGAGAAGGCTCACTCGTACTGTATAAAAGCTGAAGGGAAAAGCACCAAGTTTATTTCATAACTTCCAAATAAACGTCTTGATAAAGAACAGTGCGACATATTTTACATCCAATATGGATCCAATGATATTGAGACTACAGGAGAAACACTTCTGCGTAAGATGAGGGTAAAAACGATGGTAACACGTGCCCAAGAGATATGTGACCCTGGCCTCTTTCCGTCTCCATTATTACTTGTCAATCACAGCACCGCCACCGTGATCACTGAAGACCACAGGACCGAGCATGCGCATCCGAGACCTGCTCATCGCCCCTCCCTCCTCCTGTCTTCTGACCACTTCTCTACTAACTGGCATCTGCACTTAAACTGCAGGGAGACAATGCATGTCGAGTGAAAGTAAAGGTGTCATCTTTTCTCCCTGTGAGCAGCCTCCAGAGAAGAATTCAGTGGAAGCAGAGACGTCAAATTAAGAACCATGTGCAGATTTTACCCATCTATGCTACTCTTGTCCCTGTCTGCCACAGAGACCTGTATCAGTTACAGGCCACCTCATATAAAACTTTGAGGCACAGATGGTTATTAAAGTAGCCTGCAGACAGGGACCCCGTGCGGCAGGAAAAGTGCCACCGCCACACTCTGCGCACGCTCTCACATACTAGTTCTTGGGTTAAATCCAGTGATCTAAAGGTTTCCAGCCCTGTATAGCCTTGCCGTCACATAACGGATTTTATTCCTTCTTATCTGTTTGTTCACATGAAAGCTCTCATTTTTACCACAGGGATAAAGAAGGCAGCTTCATTATCTAACTGATGACCTTTATAAAATGCCACAAACACTCTTACCTGCAAAACATCATTAAGTGCTGAGACGATGAGAACTATTTAAATCTGTCTTTATATCCCCCTTCACTTTTCCATCCCTTTCTCTCTCCCTCCTCCTGAATTTAGATCCTCACAGACTTTCCTATGACTGGCTAACTTAGCATATTCCCCACATGCTTTCACCTCAACAGTCTGAGTTTTCAACTTTAAACCTCAGAAGTCAAGCTATGAAAACACAGCCACATGGAAAGCCCTGCCTGGGGATGGCAGGCGGCAGGAGGCTGTGCAAGCAGCACTCCCACCACATGCAGGCAGTGGGCAGTGCCTGCACAGCCGTCCCAGCAAACAAGTGCTGAGGGGGCACCGGGACGGTCCCTAAGCACAGAGGACCCCCGAGCAGGGACCCTAGCCCAAAGTGTCCTGACTCAGGTTCCCCCCACACAGTGAGGTGATTACACCCCATATGAAGGGCCAGGACAAAAATGAGAAGAGACCCTGACAAAAGAAACAAGAGGTTTCTGATCAAAAGAGACATATCAAGGTCTAACTTTCCCCTGTAAAACTGAAACTAAAATCTGTAAAGGTAAACAGAAAAACAAAAACGACTTTAAAAGAAAAGAGCCACTAAGCACTTATTTTGGATACACACAGCTCTCCAAGATAGAACTTCTTGGGGCTCGCAAGACAGGCCTCCTCCCTCAGAGGAGTCTGCACAGACCCTCTCCTGTCCTCAGTGCGGCCTGGGAGCCCACAGAGGAGCACACTGTGTCCCCACCCTCTCCACTGAGGTATGACTGGGGCTCTGAACACTGCAGACTGCGTACCCTGGGTGCCCTCACAGACTTCAGGAAACCTAGCCCAAGTGGGAGTTCACTTTAGAGGCCAATTCTCTGGCCACTCCCTTGTCACGGTCATACCTCAAAACAGTCACCAGCTCTGCTCACTGGATATAAGCTTTAATCAGCATAAACTTAATAAAAATCCAGAAAAAGGTGCTTTTAGCTCCAAGACAGCCCATGAGTCGGCCCACGTGAATGAGACATTTCTCCTCTGCCATACTTTCAGGTAGAAATTTCTCTGCCCACAGGAAGGAAAACACCTGATATCCACCAGAGGACCTAAAGGGGAAGATGCTTTTCTAATAATAAATATATATCATAGCAAATGTGACTATCAAAAATCTAATGCAATAGAAGCTTATTTTTTAAATTCAGTAATGCTCATTTTCCCTTGCTAACAGAAAAGCCAAGATTTTCACCTTTTTGTCTTCCCACCCCCTCAAGTTCAGTAGAAAAACAGTCTTACCTGCTGTTACTTTATTTAGAGTCACTAAGGAACTCAGGACCTTGTTAAAATTCTGCCCCTGATACAAGTCATTTGCATCAAACGTCTGAAAGGAAAAATTAAACAAGCAAAATTAGTAGAGCCTTATCTTGGGTGCAGGATAAACAAAGTTCTTGCAGCAATGAGAGGACCCTGTGTAGGATTCACAGATGAATCCTAAAGATGCGGCACAACCTGCGAGAGCGGGACCAGTGAGCTCGGCTTCCGGTCTGGGGGTGGGAGGTCCAATCAGAATCCCCTTATCAAGGCACAGCACCAGCTCCCCGCCCTGCTCCACCCTCCTTGTACCCGGGGTGGGAGCCCTCCCAGGTTAGGGAGCCGAAGCTGCTGGCACTCAGTGAATGCTGGGGTGGCTTCGCAATCCTCTCCTCAGATTACGGCAGAGGCGGCAGGGCAGGCCCACTCCAGATTTCCCCTCCTATCACAGGCAATTCCAAAGCTAACAGCAGAAGAAGAGAGAAGTGGACATCAGGGTAGATATGAGCGTAAAAGGCAGGGAAGACAGAAGACGCTAATTCCAGAGGGGGACACCTCCACCCTCACGGCAGAGCACTAAAGCCAGACCAGGACTATCTGGTGTGCACCTCCTCCCATGCTGGCCGCCTAGAGACCTGGGGACATGACGGAGTCAGTTCCAGCAGCTGCACACACTCATGTGCACATACACACGAGACCTGAAAGATAAAGACCATCAGCTTGCCTAGACACGTTATAGGTAGTCCACAATGGGTGTGTACACACATTAAAACACACAAAGATCTCATTCCCAAATATTGTCTGAAGACTACATATAGCTTTTGATCACCAAATAACCCCCACAAAAGAAATTTTAATAGTCAAATCATCTACAACTCTGTGTCAGAAAAATTATGAAAAAATTTCTTTCAGAGATGCAAATAACAGAAAGACATATTTAGATACCAAAACGTAAATTATGTTAACATACTTCAAAGTTTCTCCCACTGGGGCAAAAATCAACAAACATGACCAGTCATCCCAGGAACAAGCATCAGCAGAGGAGGGCCCCGACTTCCTCTCCAGTTGCCTACCATCTCTCCCCTCATTCAGTCAGTTCCTCCACCTCGCAGGGCCTGCCAGGAACCCCCCTCCTTCCTGCCCCCCGGCCCCCACCCCCTTTCCTGGCTAACTCTTCTTACTCATCTGACTTCTCCCCGCTCACCTCCCCCACCAGGTCCCCCAGCACATTTACCACAATGACAATTTTATATTCGATGTAGGCATGCCATCTTGGACTATAAAATCTACAAAAGCCAATTTTCCAACACCCAACGTCTAGCAAAATGGCCAGCACACAGTAAAAACTCAAATGTTTGCTGAATGGACAAACGCACAAATCCATCCACCCTCTACCCTGTGGTGCTAAATGTCACTGTGACATTCACGTAAAGAGCAGCTAAGAAGAACCATTCCAAATCTCAATAATTATTTCTATCTTCCTCAAAAATCATCTTCAATTAATGGTCTTCTGCCTTTAATTTCTGAAACAATAAGAATTGTCATGAGGTATGTTTATTTAAACATGAACAAACAAGAAAAGAGAAAATCCAGAAGTTGAAAAACTTCAAGAAAGAAGGCCATCAAACAAATCACTGAGTCAACAGGACTGAAAACAGCTCACTTTTCCAAAAGCTGGAAGAGGAAACTAAATGGAGCCACAGGACTTAGATGTGCCTACAGCTGAGCGTTCTGTGTATAGTTACTGATGCCATTTCTCACACAGCTCAAGTACAAAATAAAGCTGATTTCATGGTGCCAGATCCTTCCTGTAAAAAACGCTCCCCCTTAGAACAGAGTCTTTAGAATCATCTCATAATACAGAATTTTATTTGTTGTGATATCTATTAAGAAAAAATTCCAAGTCAAATGAGAGCATTTTCTAGCCTGATGTACCCACCTACAATTTTTAATGGGTTAGTTGCGTTTTTTTTTTTTAAAGAATTAGAAGTATTAACCACAGTAGGCCTCAGCTTCCTTTTATGTAGACAGTGAAAGTTCCCTTACTCGTAAAACGCTGGAGGAGGTGATCTGCACGTCCTTCAGCTCTAAAGTTCTAATTCTAGAGCTTGGAAAATTAAAACCGGGGTATTCTACAAAAAGAAATATACATAAAAATGTCTACTAACCTTCATTGTGGTAAGGCAGCGAGTCACAAAACCCAGAAAAACAGGATGTTGAATACTGAAGTTTCCTGTTATTCCAGAACTATATATCTTTCTTACTTGGATACCAGGAAGCGTCTGGTTGGCTGGAACTGCCCACCAATGGGCTTCAACGTGATGTCAGAACTTAAGTGAATTCACATATACACCACATTTCTTAACAGGAAACTACACAATAGGATAAGACAAACACTTGCCACTGAGAGGAAAAAAATGCATATTCTGAGTCAAAATGTTCTGACTCAAGTGCTTCTCCAGAGAAAAATAATAGACAATTTCCTGAAATAGGAATCTATTCAACAAAGAGCAAAACCAGAAAAATCAGAGTACAGAGAAAGTTTGTACTACGAAAACAAGAGAAAAGTGTCCTTAGAACTTTTATACAACTATCTCTAGGAAAATACGTGTGTACATGAGAATAACCAGGACATTTAGCACACCAAATTGTCCCCTGGGGCACTCAAAGCGCCTGCCCCACCTCGTGGCCTAACCACTGGTGCTCTAGGAGCAGCACACTCCCACCCTCAGCTGGAGCAGGGAGCAGAGGACGGAAGGAAGCAGACACCGTGGTCTCTGTCCCGATGGTGGCGTCTGGAGCAGTGGCTCTCAGGAAGTGCGCATTAGGATCTCCCGGAACTTGAGAAAACGACGACACAAGCCAAGTCCCACACCAGTTAAACTAGAATCTCTAAGGGAGGGACTCAGAATCAAAATGTTAACACTCTCCAGGGGATTCAGTGCAGCTGAGGGTGAGAAGCACCTTCCTGGAGAGATGAGGAAGGTGTGGAGAATCCTCTCCGGAGCACCCATGAGCGTCCCTTATAAGCAGAGAGAGGGAACACTCAATATCCCACAGATCTTTTACATTTAAGTGAATTAAATGCGCAGAACAATCCAATATTCTCAAAATAAAATTGTCCTACCAGTTGTTTACCAAAAAACTCATAAAATTGTCCTACCAGTTGTTCACCAAAAAACTCATAATATTAAATTTATTATTTATAGTTTATTTGTGATGTTTCACTTTCAATAGAAATAACACTACATGACGAAATACAACAAACAGCTAACCATATAGACACCAGGATAGAAGAGACCCACAGTATTCCAAGGAGGACATAAAAATACTTCCTACAAGGTCTCTGTTGTCTCTCATAAAGCGAGGAGAGGCTGGGCTGAACTAGCACAACACGGCGTGTGGTGGGAAGGAGACAGTACGGTTCTGTGAGAAGGGCAGATAACCCTTCTGAACTTGAAGGCTGCCCCCTACTTGTTACAGCCTTACACGATTCACTGAAGCCCTCTGGGCCTCAGGTTTCTGGTCCTTAAAATGGGAATGAGGAACAGATAAGATACTGACCGTGACAATGACGATGATAGGAAGCAAGATAGCGTGCAAATGCCTCACACGTCCAAAAAGCAAAGCAACAAGATTACAAATTACTCTGAACCTTGCACACCAAGCCTCAAGTTCTCCTATACAAACGGACCTATCAAAAACCACGTTCTGCCAAGGAAAACTGCTGTTTCCTAAAATACAAAACAACTACCAAGAGGAAAAAGCTTCCTCAGTGACCGAAGGTGCTCACGAAAGAGAACACCTTAGAGACAGTCCAGAGAAGGAACCACACACCTCCACAGCACACGCCCCACAGTGCACACACCACACACCACTTCAGCACACATCATACACTGCACACTTGCACTGTTACTACAGCGCATACTACACCACACACTATACCAGGCCCTCAGCACACTGCACACACCGCACACACACATCACTTCAGCACACATCACGCACTGCACACTTGCACTGCTACCACAGCGCATACCACACTGCACACGCCGCACACGCACACCACTTCAGCACACATCACACACTGCACACCTGCACTGCTACTACAGCACATACCACACCATGCACTGCACCAGCCCCTCGGCACACTGCACACGCCACACACCACTTCAGCACACATCACGCACTGCACACTTGCGCTGCTACCACAGCTGCACCAGGCCCTCGGGCACCACCCTTCACGGATCTACATCAGCAAGATGCCAGCTGACACTCTATTGGGAGATCACCTTACTTCATCAAAACGCTGAAGTTCCCATCCAGAACCTGCACCTAGAAGCTGCTTCTGACACAGACCCCTGCCCCCAGGCTCACCTCTCAGCCGCACCGTGTGGACTCTTTCGCCACCCGAGGCCCATGAGGGGAAACCCAGAAGGCAGCACGAGAGGAGGAGGACAGCCCCCCACCAGCCTGCACTCGGGTCTGCTCACGGCTGCGGTGAGCTGTGCCTGCTGCCCATCACCAAAACAGCTACCCATTTGGGAACACTTCCACACACTGTCACTCCTGCGCTGTCTGCCCGACATTGAACCACCCGTTGCCTTTACACCATTAACTCTCAGAGTGGGAATCGTGGTCGACTTCATCTGAGCCCATTTTCAGTACAGTGTAACAATCACAAAATCCAAGCTGCGCTGCCGGCAGCTGCCCCCAGCGGGGAAGGAAGACACGTGAGCACAGGCCAGCTGAGGGCCTACCCGCCCCTGAGCGGTGGCCCCTATGGACAGGTCACTGCACAGCCAAGGCACCATTTTCCTCACCTGAGAAGGAAGAGAAACTCAACCGGCTGACCTTCAAGGGCACCTCCAGGCCCAAAACTCAAGGACGCCTCTGATATAGTGTGCTGTTTAAAGAATGACTGCCGACTTCGGGCAAGGGAGAGCGAGGTTAAGGACAGCTGGCAGAAGAGAAGGTCTGGGGGAGTGAAAGTGAGCGGGGGGAGGTTCAGAAGCTGGCCTTCCTGACATCCCTCCATAAAGGCGGGAGGAGGAAAAAACGGGGGAAATGAGTTACCGCTCACAAAAGCTGAGTTAGGCATTCCTCTGTACTAGAGCTGCACTAAGTTCCAGAGAAAGGACGCTCCAGGACCGGATGACTGGGGGAGGGACACGAGAAACTGCTGCCAGGGCCGCACGACAAGTAGACCACCAGGCTCATGCTGGTCAGCACTCCCCCAGAGAGGAAACTTCTGGAGGCCTCGCAGGACCCCTGTCCCACCCAGCAGGCAAGAGAGGTGCACACCCAAGCCATGGCCTGTCCTCAGAAGAGACCAGGGCTGCGGAAACCCCTAGCATCCTGGCCCTGTGCCAGATGCCACGACCACAGGAAGGTTCGGTGTGGTCTCGAGGAGGACAGAAAGCACCTGCCACAAGACTTCAGAAAGGGCTTCCCAAAGGAGGTGACAACTGTGTGTGGTCCCAGCAGATGTGCAGACACTCGGCTGCAAACAAAGGGAGAGAGAGAAGGCGCACCGTCTGGATCAGAAGGACACAGTTTAGCCCAAGAGGCGCTGCATCCCCATCTGTCCAGCAGAGGCCCAGAGCAACCAGCTCCTCAGAGCACCCACACCCACCCTAACCACTACACCCCAGAAAATCCTGTCAGTGACACATCACTGGAAGGGCTAAAACTGACCGTCAAGGACTCGGCAATCTGGCCAGACTCAGCATCCCAGCCTTAACTTTTGCTAGTCCTCTAAAAATATTCTGACAGAGATCTCATTTATATGGTTACACTTAATATCAAGCTTAGTTCCTGAACTAACCCTGAAATAAGGAGGCTCGCCTGTACATGAGGAAGATGGGGCTGTGTCACACACACCAACCACCTGTCACCAGTGCCCACCTGGCAAGGCAATGCCGTCAAGGTGACCCCTGTGTGCACACGTGAGAGCTCCCCAATGTGTAAACCTCTAGCCAGAGAGGGGATGTCTTTGTTTTAGCAGAAAGAGCCACAGTGGTTTTCAGGAAAGCCTTAACCAACAGAACACTGTTATAAAACAAAGAGATTTCAAAGGCACAAGTTATAAGAGCTGACGCTGATCCAATTTTCACATTCATCACACTATTTTCCAACTTCCTTTGTCTCTCTAACTCAAGGTCACTGCAGCTGACTGTGTCACTGCTCTCTTCCATCCACTCCCCTCCCTGGAAAAGGGGTGTGTGTCCCCACCCACTGCCACACCTTCCCATGGGCTCCAGCCAATGACATGTGAGCACACGTGACAGGCACCAGCTCTGAGCAGGAACGATGCACGCAGGCCCCAAGCAGAAGCTTTAGGAGCCCTTGGGTGTGTCCGCCAAGCTCCCTTCTCCTTTAAATTGAGAACAGCAGGGCCCAAAGTGGGGCCAGTTCCATCCTGGATCCTGGAATACAGACAACACTTGGAGCAGAGCTAACACACAACCCGTAGGATAAACCGCTGGCGCTGTAAACCACAGAGATGTGGGGCTGTCGAAGAACACATCATCATCCAGCAAGAGCCGGCAACACATCCATATTCCGCATTTTCCCCCACAGAACTTATTCTTGAAAGGGAGGGAAGACATCTCCAAAACACAACAAAGAAAAAAGTATAGTGTAGCAGTTAGGTCATTTAGACTCAGACCATTTTAACACTAAATGGTAGAAGTAGCCTCTTAGCTGGCTGAGAGGGACACAAAATTCTCTGCTATTCAAAATAAGAAAGACTGCTCCCAACAAAGTATTATTGCTCCATAGCAAACAAGGTTTCCCCTTCCTTCTCAAATTCTGAACACAGTAATCACATAACTGCTAAAGGTTGCTGCTTTACAGAAATCTCCAAGAAGAAAAGACACACAAATGTCTGCAAGCTAGCCCTGAAAGAGCTCTTTCCTTCTCAGAAGACTTCCTCTCACGTCCCCACTGATCGATAACCCTCTCCAGGTGGCCACTGAGCTGCCAAGGCAGGGTCAGGAGAAGGACAGCCACCAGGACAGCTCCCCTTTAACCCCTAGATGCCTGTATTAGCTATCCACCTCTACAGACAAATCACTCTAAAACTCAGAGGCTTGCACCACAAACAGTGACTACCTCGCAGGTTCTGTGAGGCAGGAGTTCAGGCAGCTTGGCTGGGGGAATGTGGCTCAGCGTGGAGGCCACAAGGAGTCAGCCACCAGTCTGAAGGCTTCCCTGGGGCTGAGGGTGGGTGAGGAATGGCTCCCCCCATGGCTGTTGGGAGGAAGCCTGTCCCTCGTGTCTTCACAGCATGGACAATGCCCCAGACAGAGTGATCCAAGAGCACGAGCGGGAAGGAAGCCCCGGTGCCTGCAATCTCAGGACCTACTTGGGGAGCACGCCACATTCTGTTCGTGGGAGTGGAGTCCTCAGTGCAGCCCACTCAAGGGACGGGGCCACAGCCCTGCCTTTAAGGAGGGAGGAGTGTCCAAAAACGTGAGGACAGTGCTTGGAAACACCAGTGTGCCCACCCACTACGGGAGTCCTACGCTTCCCTCTGTGAACCGAGCGACCACACCTCCTAACTGAACACATCAGATATTACAGCCGTCTGGGAGTGCTGACATACCTGACGAAGACGTGGGCCGGGGTTCCCCAAGGTAACCAGAAGATGCCTAACCTTAGTGAGACCTGGAAGGCTCCCCCTGCCCCAACATTCGTGAGTGTGCCTTACCTTGGCTTCCAAATTCACAGACGGTATTGGAAATCAGGAGTATCTTCCATAAAATGAAATTAAAAAACAAACTTTAATCACAAAATAGATTGCATTATACGTCACATAATGAAAATCCTGTTAATCAGGAATCTTTCAACTGCAAGCAAGTGAAACCCAATTCAAACTGACTTAAACAAAAATAGAAATTATTAGTTTGCACAACTACCAAGTCAAAGATGGTAAGAGCCACAAACACAGAAATTAGAAGTCTTAGGCCGTCTCTCTACTCTGCTTTCCTCAGTGTGGGCCGAAGTTTCAGGAACGGAAAGTCCTTCCTTGTGAGAACCTGACTGCCAGCAGCCTCAGGCCACAGCCAACAAGCCCACCACCTCAGCCACGTCTCCAACCACACGGCTGGTGCCACAGGGCAGCAGGAGAGCTGTGCAAGTCCCCGACGATAACGTGCACAGCCTTCTGGCACACCTGCACACGCGTGTGACTCACAACACGGAAGGTAAGGCGGCCCGCACAGCACCGTGGATAACCAGATGCGACAACGGGATCCACACAGGACACCCTCTGCCATCACAACTGCTTTCACACACACCCCCCAAGTCTCATCAACAACCGTAGGAACCGGCCTGATCTCAGAGACCCAGACATCACCAACCACACGGACTCCGAGCCACCCTGCCCGCCCCCCCATACAAGAGCAGAAGTGGTGACTCACACCTAAGTGAGGACAGTGCTGATGACACCCCCAGGTATACCCAAAAAGAAAACAGCAGGGAATATGGAGAAGTAGTCTTCTTTCCACCACCTCAATACTAACGGAGAGACCCCTACAACGTAAGGCCGACTAAGCACCTTCTCAGCTCATGCAGCTTTAACATTCCAAATGCAGCGAGCCACGTCCGCTCTTCCAATGAGTTTATGAGGAAGCTATTTTTGACGCAATAAATTGTTACTTTTGGCACAGTTCTGGAGTGTGGTTCGCAAAGTTTAAAAATATAATTTGGTCCTATCACATTGTCAAATGGAATTTGTGATTTTAGAACAAGATGAGTAAAAATGAATCTTAAATAAGTTGTGCTATTTAAGTTTAATGCAAATGGTCCATATTGTTGGAGATCTGTGAAAACAGATCCAGCAGTGAATTTTGCCTTCTCGGCCTCTGCAGATTTTTCACTTAATTCCACCCACTCCTACATCCCAGGGACAAAATTCAAGTTTGATGATGGATTCTATCAATACACAGCACTTTCACCCAACATGCCCCCAATTTCTTTCAGTTTAAAATGAGAGTTAAATCATATTCAATTTTGTAGATTCCACTGTATCAACACCCAAAACACGAGGACAGGGACCACCTATACAAAAAAGAAATACCAGCGAAGTATTTTAGGTGCAGTTTCCAGGAAGGGCTAGGGGGGACAGAGTCCTGAAGAGAGAGGCAAGATGACTGATGCAATAAAGCGTCGGTGAGCCTCGTGCTCCGTGAAGGAGCAAATGTCACAAACAGAAATTGCCAGGGAGGCCAGAGCACTGCCAGGCAGGGAAGAAGAGGGACGTACCATCCACTGAGGCCCCTGGGTGCCACACTGCAGACTTTGTGCCAATCTTATTTTACAAATGGGAAAAACCGGCTCCAAAAGACCGTGTTTAAAGAGGAGACCAAAGATTTGAAGCAGATCAGTTGCTGTGTTGCCTCCAGCCACGGCTTGTGGGGGGAGGTCACCAGGCGAGAAGTAGGGATGGATGCGTGCACATGCATGCGCACACACACAGGTCCACAGCAGGCGGGGCAGCACCCACGGAGGAGGGGTGCTCTCAGACACAGCCGGCACAGGACCCACCAGTCTACACGGGCCCCTAGTCCATCTCCCAGCACCAGTGAGGCACGCCTGCAAAGAAGAGCCCCACCATCACCAAAGAAGGGTCTGGGCAGACACACGACACCTGCTCGGGCTAACCAGAAGTTAGGTGCTAACACTTAGAGCCAGAAAGGCAATGAGTACCTTGCATTAACTTTAAAACTCAGAGCAAATAGTTACAAAACTCGAACTTCAAGAAATGTTTCAAGATGGCAAATTGCAAACACACCTTACCTCCCATCCCTCCCTTCGGTTCCACCGAAATGACAGAAAAAAAAGGCTTTAAAAAATAATAATAAAGAAATCCATTGCAGTGCTATAAGTGGGGGGGGAGGGGGCATGAACACTAGGTAAGGCTTTAGGGAATTCTAGAGAACAGGAAGTACACGGGATCTGAATGACCAAGAAGTGTTCTAAACGGCAGATGTACGGGGCCTGGGGGAGCACGCGGTGAGTCCTCCAACACCAAGACAGGAGAGCAGTGCCTGCTGAACCACAGCACAGCGGCCCCTTCCTCCAGGAGAGGAGTCCAAGCACCCGCACTCCCTCTAAGGAAAGCCGGCTGCCTACACTGGATTCCTAACATGAGTGTCAAACTAGAGTGCTACTAGACCCACGTAACAGACACAGGGGAAGAAACAGGATAGGCGATTCTACCCAACATGAAATATCCTGAGAGCTCTACCACCACAATCCAGCCTAGGCTGCCTCCTAGCTGGAGTAGGGCGTGGAAAATGGGGTGCACCCATCCCTCCGCCCTGCTCATGGAGATCATCAGACCCTTCCCCATCGAGTTCCCCCCGCCTGCTCCCAGCCACACCCCTACAGCAAAACCGTCCCAGGCCAGTCTCCCTCCGACCTACACGGCTGTACATTCACGTCAGCTACTGGGCTTTTATTCACAAACAGGAATAGGAACCAACAGATAGAACAGTAAAGAGAACAACTGACTTCTGGCCCCAACAAAATGGAGCAGACACCTCTCCTACTCCTCCTGTGAGCACAGCTAAAAGCCCTGGACACTACATAAAGAACAAATGTAAGACGACTTAGGACTTAGAGTGTTGGAGAGGAGAGGCAGACTGGCTAAGGGCTTCAGGACTGAGAAACAACGGGGCAGAGGGTTCTGTGGGTTTTCCTTTTGCTTCAAATGCCCCAGACTGGGTGCTGGAGAAAACTGCAGCCCAGACACACCAACGGGCACAGACGAAAGCCCCAAGAAAAGCCTGCCCTCTGGCCAGAGCACCGGGAAAGGGGTAGCCCAGCGGACAAGAAACTTCTAGACAGTAACTGCCCCACCTACCAAACACATGCACGGCTATAACAAAGTGGCCCCGCTCCGCCCTGCCCACAGGCCCTGTGGAGTCACACTGAGTTCCTCATCTCTCACAAAGGAGTGACATCTAAGATAATAAATCAAGAAATACAGGTTTCTGGTATATTATTTAGATTTATAAAAGTAACTACTGAAAAATTAGGAACCACCAAACAGTGCAATTAGTAAAAATTGGGATAAAGAAGGGTTGCCAGGGAACTGGGAGGCAGGGCGAGTGTGCTAAGCCCTTCCCTTCTAGGGGGATCTAAATGAAGGAAGCTGTA
This sequence comes from Ceratotherium simum simum, assembly GCF_057802395.1. Classification (NCBI taxonomy): domain Eukaryota; kingdom Metazoa; phylum Chordata; class Mammalia; order Perissodactyla; family Rhinocerotidae; genus Ceratotherium; species Ceratotherium simum. The sequence continues at coordinate 2,652,263 of NC_141909.1, forward strand.
GAGGGACAGAGAGGAGAAAGCAGATTAGAAGAGGATTTTATAGGTAAAAACCCAAAGGGCTTCGTAAAGACGAGCTATTACAGTGATCAAATGAGAAAGCACAAGTACATGTAAACTACTCAATGTTATGCAAATGTAACTTTGACTAGACATGAAAAGCTCAAAGGAAGTGTGAGTGATCAGGAAAAACAGCAGACGGTGCTCGACATGAGACTTGAGGGTAGACGCCGTCCAAACATCCAGATAGAGATGTTCAGACAGTTTCAGAGGCAAATAAAGCCAAGAAAAAAATAAGCTTAAGACCAAATATTTTCAGGAAGAACATCCATTTTTTAAAAAATTAGGGTCCATTACCTCTATCTAAATGCCATAAAATGCGATATCTCTGCCTATCCTTCTCTATTTAATTTCTAGTTTCCAGTATATGGACACTGCACACTTATTTCAAAATAAGTACCATTTAATAAAGTTTGCTAGCATGGACACAACGACATAGTGTGACTACAATGTGACGGCTGGCACGCTGCTCCCTAGAACTTTTTACTATTTATTGGTCTTAGTTCTACCTTGTAGGGCTATATTTGAGTCCTAAGTGCTGGGTCCAATTTCTCTTAACTTTAAAAAAAAAAAATGCTTTCTAAAATGTTTGGACACTTGTCTACGCTGAGCATCAATTCCCTTCCATGTCTATTATAATATCCAAGATAACACTAAAACCTTCCCCCAAAGTTCAAGGTTATCACATACCCCAAGAAGTTAGGACCAGAATGCCACAATTCAGATTCCCCTTTAACTCCTCTTAAGACGGCTCATCAGATGCAGAACATTTTGTTGGTTCAACTCAACCATCAATTTGAGAAGCCCAGAGGCCAACCAGGAAGCAGCAGCAGGCTTTACCCACACAGGTGTCTGTCCACCCACCTTTTTACGCCTGGCCATCTAGGGGGTCCTTTCTCTCTAAATCTCAAACCCATGTCACTGTCCCTCTTGCAGGACTTACAGCCACTGCGCTGTATCCCAGTTACGTGTACTCGTTTCTCACACTACACAACGCTCCCTGATGCTTCCAGCGGAGACATCCTGTGCATCTGTGCGTTCCCTCAGGGCAAGGACCAGGCTCAAGAAATGTCCTCATAAACTGTGTGCAGACTAACATCACCTGGAGAAACACTTCCTTCTCCACACACAATGAAATACAGACTTGTTCTTCCATTTTTTAGAACACTTTCTATCCAATAAAATGCTCTGACAAAGGCTCTCACAATCTCAACCTATCTGAACAGTGTAGCAGTCTTCCTGGGAATGCTCCCAGTGATATCTGAAATTACCTTCTCCTCCTCCAGGGGCCAGATCTAAACTACGCTTCCAACAAGATGCCAAAAGACAGGAAGAAGTTTCCAGATCTCTCTTGGCAAAAACACATCAAATATGAAGTTGGAACCACATGAAACTCTTACTACACAAACTTTCCATCCCCTAAGCTTCCTTGTCCTGGTCCTTCAAACATCTCCATTTGCTTGATGTTCTTCAAATTCCTGACAATGATCCATAACAAAAAATGCATTTTAGATTATAACCAGTACACACACACACACAATCCATACAGTTGTTGTGCAATATGAATTTTTAATAAATTCACTGCTAAGTAAGAGATAAACAATTAGCAAATGCAACAAGGCTAGAATTTACTCAAGCTTTAAATAAAGTTACTAATGATCCATTGGTTCTAATTTCTTTTTTTTCCAGGTTATAAATCCTTTATTATACTGAATGGCTTTAACTGAGTTATTCATCACACCCAAAATGATGGGGGATAGATAGAAGACTAACATTTTGCAATTAAACATCCTAAATCTTAAGTAAATTCCCTCTCAGTTGCATGGTGTGGTTTATTTATATCTATATTAACATGTTTATTAAGAATTCTAAATAGATGAACGCTATGGACATCACATTGCAGTTCCCTGAAAAGACCAAATGCCCAAGCACCCATAATCTTCCCTCAGCCCTCTTCCCTTTTACACAGCTTCCAACAACTGTACTGCCGCCATCCCCTTGCTGCAGCTGATCGTTAATCCTAAATTCAGAATTTCTGGAATCTCCATAAACCTGGATTCAAATACCAACTCTGTCAGTAAATATTAGAGACCGGCGTCTTACTCAACCTCTCTACATCTCCATGTACCCGAGCTAACTGCCTCTACCTCACAACACTGCCTTGTGGCTGTTCTGGTCCTTACGAGCCACTCAGCAAGCAGTCGCTATTACTATTAAGCTGCCGGTATGCAGTTTTAAAAGTTATTATTAACCCACCAGCTGGGAGAAAATATTTGCAAAACATACATCTGACAAGGGGTTAATCTCCATAATATATAAAGAACTCACACAACTGAACAACAAAAAAACAAACAACCCGATCAGAAAATGGGCAGAGGAAATGAACACACACTTCTCCAAAGAAGATATACAGATGGCCAATAGGCACATGAAAAGATGTTCAACATCACTAATCACGAGGGAAATGCAATCAAAACAACACTAACATATCACCTCACGCCCATTAGAATGGCTATAATCACCAAGACAAAAAACAACAAATGTTGGAAAGGATGTGGAGAAACAGGAACCCTCACACGCAGCTGGTGGGAATGCAAACTGGTGCAGCCTCTATGGGAAACGGTATGGTGATTCCTCAAAGAATTAAAAATAGAGATGCCCTATGATCCAGCTATCCCATTACTGGGAATCTATCCAATGAACCTGAAATCAACAATCCAAAGAGGCTTATGAACCCCTATGTTCATTGCAGCATTATTCACTACAGCCAAGAAGTGGAAGCAACCTAAGTGTCCCTCAACTGACGACTGGATCAAGAAGATGTGGGGGGTGTGTGTGTGTGTGTGTGTGTGTGTATATATATATATATATATATATATACACATACACAATGGAATACTACTCAGCCATAAAAAAAGACAAAATTGTCTCATCTGCAACAACATGGATGGGCCTGGAGGGTATTATGTTAAGTGAAGTAAGCCAGAAAGAGAAAGACAAACACTTTCTGGAATATAAACCAACACATGGACAGAGAAAACTGTATTGTGGTTACCAGGGGCAATGGGGGTAGGTGGTGGGCACAAGGGGTGAAGGGAGACATATATATGGTGATGGACAAACAAAAATGTACAACCCAAAATTTCACAATGTTATAAACTATTAAAACATCAATTAAAAAAAAGTTATTATTACATTTCTACCTCTTCTGTATTTCTATCATTTCTTCTTATCCATACAATGGAAAATGTCCTATCTGTATTTGTTCCTTCCTCTTCAGTTAACTTTTTTTCTATTCACAGCTGAAGTTCACGTGGATAAAATTCAGCTCATGGCTTCAGTATGAGTCAGAGACCAACCTGCTGCTTGATGACGGAAGGCATGTACAATGGTAACACCAAGCTCAGAAGGGGACGGCTAAGTTCACAAATGACACCATATAATCTTCGGATTCTGGAAAGCAGAGGTAACATCTTCTCCTCTTCTACATGCCAAAATGCACACAACTTTCTAGCTTAGATGCCCAACATCACCCTCGAAGGTGGTGTTGGTCCAGAGCCTGAGGTCCTAAAGGCAGCCTCATGCCAAAAGGCCCCACTACCATCTGGCTACTACCACGAGAATAAGTAACTCAGGAAGGATCATCAGGGGATGCGAGGAGCATCAGGTGAAAAGTTTTGGGGCACAACCCCAAAGATTATGTACTAAGTACAAAGGAAAAAGACATCTTTACAAGAGAGGAACCTGGTGAACGTCACATTAGCCAAGTGATGGAACTTAGCGCAGCACTATGGAGTGTGTCACCTGATATGACCTAAGAGAATACAGAACATCACTTGCCTAAAATATTTAACCTGAATCACAGCCTGTCCAGACTATGCGACACTCTATACAGCAATAACCCTGGATTCTTCAAAAACGTCAAAGTCATAAACAACAAAGGTAGAGGAAGTGTTCTGGAAACTAAAGAAACTAACAAGACATGACAAACCAAATGCAATGCATGACCCTTGTCTGGAGCCTACATTTAAAAAAAAAAAAAAAAGAAAAGCTAGAAAGGTCACTTGGAGAACCCTGGGGAAATCTGACGATGGACTGTATCTGAGATAGTATTACTAGGACGATGTAAAATGTCTTGGGTGTGCCGACAGCACGTGGTTATGGAGAATGTTCTCATTTTAAAGAGGGACATGCTGAGTATTCAGAGGCAAGTATCATCAGGTCTACCATAGGTTTAAACAGTGAGCAAAATAAAACTGTGTTTAAACCCTCGGAGAGAGAACAAAGGGGCAAAGTGTCTACACGGCGATCTGAGTGAAGGCACAGGGTGTTTACGCCAGTCTTCCAATCTTTGTGTTTGTTTTCAATTTTTCAAAATAAAGAAGGGAGGGCGGATTATGAGGCTCTCTCCAGCATCCCCTCACCGCCCTTGCCTCTCTTCTATGTAGAAAATGATAACGTTTCACTCATCACCCACAGACCTTTCCCATAAACAAGGACTCCCAACAAACAATCCTGAGAGGCCCCACGTCCCTTGAAGATGTCAACTGCCACCACGCGAATCTCCCTGAAATTCCCAGCACAGCTGGGCTGGCCTGGTTTCGCAATGAGAAGGCAGGAGAAAAATGTACTTTCGTCTCTGCCTTTCCTAAGGACGGGATTCTGGGCTCCTCTGCAAGCATGGGAAAATCATGTGGTTCCCTCTCCCAGGCAGATCTCTCCTGACCTCGCCAAACCCTAATTTAAAGGACCCAGCTGGGTCAGCTTTAAACACCAAACTAATTAAATCAGAAACCCTCCCAGGAGACCCTGGAACCAGTATTTTAAAAGCTCCACTCTGCAACCCAAATGGATACCACCCGACCTAACCTACAAGTCTTCCCTGGAGAGCAAGTGTACACACTCCAGGAGCCTCAGAGTCAAGTGGGAAATATTAACAGACACAGGAAGGAATAGCACATCACTTCTCAACCTAAGGACAGTTAGCATCTCTAAACTATCAGAGAAAACAGCTAACATACACTAATATAAATTAGGTCAGAAATATATATTCTGGCTGGAAAGTTATTTTTCAAAATGTACTAAATGCAGATTTCACATCTAAATATGGTCTGAAAGGCCTCAGGTTTTGTTTTACTTTGTAATTATCCACTGGGAATCTGTCCTCAGGCTGGTTTCCAGGACTTAAAGGAACTCCTCAGGGATGCAAACTGCTTCAGAGCAAGTACCTGTCAGGAAAAAGGGGGATTCCCCTTCCTATGAGACCAATGGGGACTTTCTTGATTTGTTTTTAAAAGAAAATAGAAAAGTGATGACTAGAAGATATTCAAAGAAGCCTGTTTTTACTAGAGTTAAAAAAGGTGGGAAACAGAGAGAGGAATGAGGTCAAAAGGCACGACACTAAGTGGCTAGAATTTCCTACGGACAGAGAAACAGGCAGTCACACTATCTCAGAATTCTCAAGACCACACATGCATGAGAGTTCCAGATTCACGCTGTTCCCATTCAGCTGTCATGACAGACACTGTTTCATTTTTCTGTGAAAAAGGTCTTACTGGAAAAACATAGACCCTATCAATAAAGCACTTTCCCCACCAACTGGCCAACGGTAGACTCCTTGTTCAATTACAAAATGAAAAACGCACACATGACCTAATATATTCAAGATAATGCACGTTTCATACACAGAAACATACTTCTTTCCCCCACTCTGGTTCAACGCTGAGGCGTCTGAGGCTAGTGAGAGACCTTCCCAGCGACACCCCAGATGCCCGTGTGGTCAGCTGAGCAGCAGCACCTAAAGTGGCAGCTGCAAGCCACTGCAGGCTGTGGAGAGTCTAGCACAGGGCAGGCCCGCCCTCCTCCTCAGTGGGCAGGGCCCTCCTTACCCTCCACCTGATATGAATGCAACATATCCAACACCTGACACATCTCACCTCGATCAGATGCCTCTGCCTGAGCTGTTTCTAAAACCACCCATGGGCTATGACCAGTTTGCAACAGGGGAAAGAATCTGGGCTCCTTCAGAGTAGAGGGACAGAAGGGTGATCACAGCATCACACGTGGGTTCCTTCAATACACACTCACCCACCCTTTCCCAGGCTCTCCTATGGTTTCCCACAGTGAGGACAGAGGAAATTTCCTGTCCTGTGTAAGGAGTCAGAGAAAGCTCTGGACATTCTGCTGACACCTCACCCCCAACAAAGGCCTGAGGAAAGAGAAAGAGGCTCCAGAGAGCTGCTGCTCTCTGCAGAACATCCTCAGTTTATCTTAGCCCAAAGCTGCAGAAATTTGCCAAGTTTTCTAACCAGGCTCAAGGTCCTTTATGATTCTGAAACCCTATGGCGGTAAATAGGTCCCAGAGCCTTCCTATAAAGCAGAACCGCCAGGCCCCAGGCCGGCTCCCACTGAGCTCCGCCAGAGGGAAGCCAGCAGCCAGAGAGCCAGGACCACAACGACTCGTCAGGCTCCACGGCGCGGCGAGCTGCTGTCCTCTCAAGCGGACCCTCATTCATCAGGATCAGCAGCCACCTACTTAATAAAATGAGGAAAAAAGGCTATGTGTTCAGTTATGCTTTAGCTGGAAGTAGTTCAAGAAGCACGGCCCCGAAAAAAGGAGTAAAACGTACAAACTTAAGGAGCGATGAGAAAGAAGAGTCAAGGGCTGGGAGATGGGGAGAAAAGCCTCAGCGGAGAGAGAACAGACGGCATCTACAGACACGCTGAGCCCCTTGCACTGGTCTGGGTGGGGTACCCCACGGAGTTTTCACCAATTCAACAAATAGCTACTTAGTGCCTACTAAGTGAGAGACTGCAAAAACCCGAACATCAAAGACACAGAATCTGCCCTTGAGGAGATTACAAGCAGGCCAGGGAGACACAAGTACAAGCAATGACACTGTTGAAAGTGCCAGAGACAGAGGCAAATGACAAAAGCCCTCTGGAAGACCTTGGAAGTGGCAGTGGAGATGAGGTTAGTGGGCTTGAAAGAGGAGAACCATGCAGATGGACACCTCAAGAAGGGGCTCCGGGCGCAGAGACAGGACGGGCACTGGGAATGGCCCCCACAGTAGACAGAGGCAGGACTCTCAGCCCCACTCCCCGTGTGAACCTGGCCCCACAACTCACTAGCTGAGGGACTGCGGCTGTGTTCTTGAACCTCTCTAGCCCAGTTTCTCATCTAAAATGAGAGTCGTTACAAGGTTGAAACGACTTAATATTTGTGAAGCCGCTAGAACAGCACCTAGCCCAGAACACATGCCAGTATGTGTAAAATGAGCCAATTAACAAATACTGCCTAGGACATCTCAAATAGTTCAACATGCCTGGACCAGAAAGCCCAAGAGCACAGGGGAAGGGACGGGAGAAGTGGGCAGGGGTCAAGTCATGAGAAGGCCCACCCACTCTGGCGAGGCTCCTGGACACCACCCTCTGAATGATGGGACTCAGTGACAGATGGCAGGCTGGCAGGACACTGCGCTGGAGGCCACACAGGCCATCCCACAGGTGGCAGCACTGTGGGAGGAGACAGGAGAGAAGGAGGAGACACACAGCAGGTGGAATCAACAGCAAAGTAAAAACCAAGGGAACGAGTCAAGTGCTGCAAGTTTGCTTCTGGAGTAAGGAGAAAGCCTCCGAGTATACTTCTTTTCTTTTTGTTAAGCTACCTAGATGTATTACTTGAATAAAAAGAAGTTTCAAATGCAACCCAACAACGTGCCCTTGGCTTCCCCTAAGCTTGTTTACCTCCAGCCCAGAGACAGTATTTTTGCCAACTCTCCCACAACAAGACCACAGGACCTATTTCACACCGTGCGTAGTTGCGATTTTCTGATGGTGACAAGGATCTACCTATGGTGGCATTTAATGAATGCCGTGGATCTACCTGAGGAATGAACCAACCATAACTCAGGTACATCAGCTCTGTCAGGAAATGGGTGACATCACAGGGAGCGCTCATGAGGCCACAACGTTACAGGACAACCGAGCTGTCCTGAATTCATCTGTCCTAGAGGCTGACACTTCTTCAGCAGCTGGCCGTGGCCAAGACCATCCTTCCTGCAAAAGAACAGTCCATTCCCGTGAAGCACACCTGAATGACACATCAGACCACTGTAATGAGCTACAAAAGATGGACCCAACAACCTTTTAAACGTGTAACCTGAACATAAAGCTGAGCACTAACAGATTAAACTTTATCACCATCCATCTATCATATCCTTCCTTGGTCTCATGCATTCAACAAACACTGAAACTGAACACCTCCTACATGGCAGCCCTGGGGAAACGAGCACAAACAAGACCCAGTGTATCTATAGTGCCCTCAAAGTTCACAGTCCAGGGGGAAGGGCAGTGTGGGCGCACACGCACGCGCACACACACACACAGAGCCCTGGAGAAGGGGACACCTAATTCAGCCTCATGAGAACCAGGAAAGGCCTCCGGAAACAGGAGGTCTGAGAAAGGAGAAGGTGCTTGCAGCAGTGCAACCAGTTGTGCGCGAGCCTGAAGTTGACAGCCAGCCCAGGCGGCATCCCACCAAGGAATCTCAACTACCTCCACTGCGGCATGTCCAACACACCCGACTCCAGCGGGCTCCCCAACTCAACAGCAATGGCTTCTCTTGCTCAGCCCAGACCCTCGTCCTCCCCGACTCTGCTTTCACACCCCCACCTGCTCCATACGTCAATCATCTCTACCTTCCAGATCAAACCAGAATCCACCCCTCCTGCCACTGATGCTGTCCTCACTGTGGGTCAAGCACCACTGCATCTTTAGGTCTTCCTGCTTTTGCCCTTGACACCCGCGGTTTATACTCAAAACAGCGGCCAAAATGATTCCACTGAGGCTCCCGTGAGATCACCTTGCCAGTCTGCTCCAGTGGCCCCATCATCACTCAGAGGACATGCCAAGGTCCTTGGATGACCTACAAGGCCCTCTCCATGATCTGGCCTGACAATGCCGTGGCCGCATTTCCCACTCTCTCCTCACTTCCAGGGAGCCTGGGTTTCATCCTGAGACACTGGGTAAAATCGGAGTTGGCAGGAAAACAACAAAAACCAGATTTGTGTTTGAGGGAAACTAGACTGGAGAAGGATAAGAGAAGAAGAGAGATCACTCCGGGGCCGCTGCAGTAATCCGGGCAAGGGATGCTGGCAGCTGGCACGACAGCGGGATTAGGGAGAGCGAGGCAGAGATCCAGGGTATCAAGCAGGCCAAAGGAATGCGATGCAGCCATTGACTAGAAGGAGAGGTGAGGAAAAGTTTCGAGAAGGGGTCCAACTGCCAGAGGCTTTCATGGAGGCCGGCCTAGCCTGTCTCTCAGGCCGCCCCACCACCACTGCTCTCCTCAGTCCCCGTCCCACCCTCAACCTATGGAGTACCCCTCTCCCCTACCTCGTCAGCCAGGCAAACTTGAGGAGACTCAGCGACAACTAACTTCTGGCTGGTCTCATGGGAACGTGTGCCGAGCAGAGTGCACTTACCCCCAGGTCTCTGTCTGCTCTAAAACAGGAGTCGAGGCCAAGCTGACCTCTTACATCCCCTCCCGCTCCGGCACCTCACGGGCACAAAGCCCTCAGCTGTGCTGCTGCTGCTGAAGACCCTTCGTCCTGCCTCTACCTGGGCTACAGCGAGTTGGCTCAGCAGACTGTAGCCAATGAAAGCCCACTTGACAGTTACCTGCCAAGAGGACGTGGACGGGTGCGTGCAAGACTGCTCCCTGAGCCTTGGGGTGGGGGCAGCGAGACATGAGTGACATTCTCACTTTAGGTGAAAACCGAACTGCGTTTTCACGGTGGCAAAAAAGCCTCGCTATTTTACTGCCCTCATTAAGTGATGCCAGTACTTGCAAAATAACTAGTTGAGATACGAGTTAGACAACTCTCAGGTGAGCCTGACTGACCAGCTGCATTGAACAACTTACAGAGGCTGCCCAAGGCGGCCTGGCAGGTGGACCTGAGGTATCTGTGTCCCACATCAATGGCCTAAAAAGGGAGATCATAATCACGGGCTAAGCCCTGTTACTAAACTGGGAGCTGGTCAAGGAGGTAGAAGTTTCACTTAATACTACAAAATCTTGGCTCTGTAGGCACCTTCCAAGTGTCTGGCCCGATGCCCAGCCTCTAGCTAAGTCCCCTTGGTGGAGGCACTGGAAGGGTCAGACACCAAGTGAGGAGGACACGCCCTCCAATTCCTCCAAAAGGCTCTTCCTCCCCCTCCACCCCACAGCTCCCTGACTGGGAAATGCAAGCTGGCTCCCGCTTCCCACTCTCTTATTATCCCAACACTGGAGGATGGCTTTCTCAAAAGAATCCTCTAGAAACACAAAACCCTAGGTCTATTACCTCCTGCCATTATTACTGACACCCAAGTGGAACGATGGCTGCCTTGGAAGTGAGGTCAACTTTTAGTGCACAAGAGGTGACAGGATCCTGACTTGGCAGCAGAGCAGCACTCACAGTGCTGTCTCCCAGCAGGGGGTGGACGTGGACTCAGACCCCGCACTGCGTCTCACTCTCACTCCTCCACCTCCTCTTGCCTGGGGCCAGGGACAGTTTCTGAGGCTCACCCAGCCTGCTGGGACTCTACCCTTACCAACACGACAAACAAGAGGAGCTGAAAATATGTGAGCCACCATCACATTTCCCCTTTTACACTTAAATCCAACCTACTCTATTCCTGTGTCTCTTGGGGAAGTTCCTTAGGGACCTCACTGCCCAGGCGGCCTCTGATGAGGCTGACGGTGCAGCTCTGGGCCTGGGGCAGTGCCCTTCTTCCCAGGGCCTTCGTTTTCTAATCAGGGTGGGCACAATAATGATACGACCTAATAAGAGTTGCTTACACACTGAGTTAATACACGTTTTAGAACAGGGTCCAACATATAATAAGCGCTCAGAAAATGCTGCTTAATCTTGTTACCCACTGTACACCTCTAAGAACACCACCACCAAGCTGGACCAACTACACAATTTGCATGCTCCAGCACAAACTGAAAATGCAGAGCTCCTTGTTCAAAAATTCTTAAGAATTTCAGATGGCAACAGCAGAGTATTAAACCAAGTACAAGGCCCAGAGTGACTACACAGGTTGCACGCCCATAAAGCCAGCCCTGCCACCAGCTAAGTTCTCTGCGAACTCACCTATGGTCCTTGCCAGGAGTCAGTCTGACAGCACTGCCTTGTCACCATTAACTAGCTCAGCTGCCTCCACGCCAGGCAACAGCCTACTGGGAAGAGCCCCATCTGTGGAGCTACCGAACCCTGGTGCTCTCATGTGCTGGGCTGGGGCCTGGGGCATCTCACCCACCTCAAGCCTCAATCTCCTCACCTGCAGAATGGGGAATGCCATCTTCTGCGCAGGGCACTTGGGAGGATTAAACAAAATGGGACATAAGAAAGGCCTAGGCACACAATCTGTACTCAACAAGCGTCAGTCCCATTTCATTTCAAAGACAACTATTTCTCCAGCCTCTTAAGTGATCTAGATTTTCATTGTCCAACGTGCAAGCCACTCGCGCAGGGCTGCTGAGCACTTGAAATGTGGCTGACCAGAGTGAGATAAGCTGTGAGTGTGACAAATACACACCAGATTTTAAAGACTCAATGTGAAAAAACAAAGTAAAAATCTCATTCATATTTTTCTACTAACTACATGTTGAAATAACATTATAGTTACACTGGGTTAAATATAGAATGTACCATCAAAATTAATTTCACGTTTCTTTTTACTTTTTTAATGTAGTTACTAGAAAATTTAAAATTACAAATGTGGCTCACATTATATTTCTATTGGACAGCGCTGATCTAGACAATGAGACACCCCAAAGATCTGGAATGGAGGGGAAGATCTAGTTATCTACAGTGGAAAAGCAGCCTGGATACAGAGATGACTAACTGCTCACCCTACAAGACAGTTTAGCAAAGCACTAATATACAGGACAGAGGTCAACTTTGACGCTATTTGCCAGGAAAAATTAAAATACAATTACAATATCTAAGCAGAATTTTACATTCTTTGCTTTTAAGTATCTACAAGATGTTCTGAGAATCGTCACTCATTTCATCTCCTAAATGACTCTTTTTTAATTATTTAATTTATCTCAACTTCCTTAAAAGGCAAGTTCTGGCAAAGGCATAAATAAAGTGACTTCATGAGTTTATTCATTAAGTCAGTCAATAAACACTATGTCATGACCAACCATTTCCAGCTCAGCACTGAGTCAACAGGACAGAAGACAACGAGCTAAGAAGACACATCTTCAATGCAAAGTTGTAGTAAACAGCTTAACTACCCTCTGTCTGAATCTAGACGAAGGTAACGCTTGGGTGGGGCATCCCCTGTCTAGGGAAAGGACTAGACAAATACCTTTGTCTTTATCTCAATTAATTCTTAAGTCTGCATCAACAAGTTTTAAGTTTCCATGTAAGCATTTTTAATTATTTTAATAGTATTTTTAAATATTCTTTTGGACAGAATCTCAATCATAACCTTGGCTAAAAACCTAGAAGAGAACTGAGCATTATGCATAGCAATAAACAAAAGAATTTGTTCTTCAGAAATACAGGAAGATGAGTGCTTTCAGAAATATGTAAGGCAATTTCTCTTCCAAAACCTCACCCTCACTCACTAAATCAGCCCAACTGATTACAATACTGGAGAGCCCGCCTGAACACTGTTCCATGCGTTCTGGACTTTAAAGAGAAAATGCAAATCTCATCCTTCACACACAAAGGGTGATGAATCAGCACCTTTGCAAACAGTCTGGAGATGTGCTTCCAGCCAGAGTTCCCGCCTGCACAGAGCGGCCCCAGAACGCCTCCAGCCAGCACCAAGCCAGAGGTTACTTGTGAGAAAGCTGGAAAATAATACTGCAAACGCCTGAGGTTTTCAACTCGTCTTTCCTATTCCAGCAGCTTTTCCTTCCCATCCTCCTTCAAAAGTCCAATGCAGGAAATCCTGAGCACCTTCCATGTGCTTTAGTTTATCACGTACCCAGAAGTGGGCACTGAGGACGACACAAGAAAAGAAAAACCAAAATGTTTATCCAAACAGGTTTCCATCTTCCTGAGGGAAAGAGAACACTTACAACAGGTAAAGGCCATCACAGGACAGACTGGAAAGGAGTGCTCTCAGATACCACTACCAGAAGGCTAAGGCTGGAGACAACTGGGCGACAGGTGTTCCAAACCCTTAAAACTCCTACCTTTGACCTAGCAGTGCCCTACCAGGGAATTTCTCCTACAAAGATAATCAAGGATGAAGGATTTTGTACAGGAATGTCCATCACACAGTTCACCGTTTACAACAGTGAAAACTTAGAAACAACCTGTACATCCAAAAATGCGGACTGCCACCTCAAACTATGGGGCAGCCATTAAAAATAAGTACACAAATATTTAACACGAGACAATAGTCACACTACATCAAGTTAAAGCATGTTATAAAACACGTACACTACGATGTCAGGAATATTTTAAAAGCATTTTTACATATGTGCAAAGGGGAAAAAGACTAAGAAATATATACTAATTTTAACAGTGGTTATCTCTATATGTAGCATTATACAATTTTTCATTTTCTTCTTACATTTCTCTAGTTCCTGAATTTTGTATAATGTATATGGATTAGTGGGTAAAGATTTTAAAAAAGTACACAGCAATGTGGTTCAAACTACAAAAAGAGAATGATGAAAAGTATAACAATAACTACTGTCTATTTAGCACCTAAAACATGAGAGGCACTGTTCTAAGTGCCCTACATTAACTCATTTAATCCTGCCAACAAATACAAAGAGATGATGCCCCTTTTGCAGATGGCACAGCTAGCGAGTGGCAGAGTGGGACAGAAAGCTGGGGTTGGGTCAGGGCCACTGTGCTACATCGCCCCCTACCCGCCGAAGCGGAAAACTGATATTCCTGGGCCACTAGCAGTGGGTGAGCAAGAACGTGGAAGTCCAAGACAGGAGACTTTTGCTGAAGATGAAAACTGCACTTGCGAGAGCACGCCTAACTAACCACTCGGCACCCACATCACAAGCCTGCTCGGCATCACACACACAATTCTTGGGAAGTGACACAAACTTGGTTTTCTGTGAAAAATTACACTGAGCAGCTGCCAATTGGTACTGATGGTGACACAGGTGGAGAGCTCTAAGAAAATAATGATTCTTAGCTAAAAGATACAAATTTGGGGCCGGCCCTGTGGCGTAGTGGTTGGGTCTGACGCATTCCGCTTCCGCGGCCTGGGTTCATGGGTTTGGATCTTGGATGCAGACCTGCACCACTTGTCAGCCATGCTGTGGCGGCGACCCACATACAAAACAGAGGAGGACGGGCACAGATGTTAGCTCAGGGCTAACCTTCCTCAAACATAAAAAAGAGGAAGATTGGCAACAGATGCGAACCTCCCTCACCAAAAAAAAAGATACAAATTTGTTAAAAATAGGTAAAAAAAAAAAAAAAGAAGAAAACAAAGTCAGCAAAGATTTACATCTATGACACAAACAAGTCCACCATTCGTCCTAGCAAAAACAAGCCCTAAAGTTAAAGTGCTACCAAAAGAGTCTTGGAGCGTAAACTCAGAACACTTCAGCCTAAACAGCCTCATGGTCAAGGGAATTGTTTTCTTTCACAGTTTTAAGCACAAATAGCTTCAGCATTATTTCCCTTACATAAATCTGCCTATTCTGGCTTATCTATGGTCATGCAAACATCAGTTTGCAGCTGCTGACAATTTACCTAACAATATAGAAGAGTATAGAGTAGAGTTGTAGTCCCGAACCCGACATTGCTCGCTTCTCCAGGGTCAGGAAGCAATGCCACCTACAGCACAGTGAGAACACACCTAACTTACTCCAAACCCCAGATCCTTGTCCCAGCTCAGCCACTCTCCGCTTACACAATGTGGTTGCACAGCCCCATCGGCTCTTCTGCTTAATTCAGGCGTGGAGACTCACATCCACCCCCGCTCCCCATGACCTGTTGAACCTACAACCTCTGGCGATGGGTCCACGCATCAGCATTTCTAAAAAACCCCAACAGTGGTTCATGTGTTAACGTTCACATGGTTAATGTTGAGAACTAAAGTGTTGGGCTGTGTTTCCTTACATAAGTCAAGGGCTGTGATAACTCAAAAGACTGTTTGAAAAGCAAAATAAGACATGTGAAAGTCCTTTAGAAAGTGTTACAAATAAAAAGACATGATAATTGACAACTGAAATCAGAGAACAGATGGAGACTCTGGAAAACTATAAAAGACACGACTTGGTCAGCATGAGCAAGGTTCTCTCTCCCCCAGTGCTGCATAGGTGTCTAGGACAAGGTCTGACCTGCTACATACACCAGGCAAACCAGGATTTCTAAACATAATATTCTCACGAGTAGTCAGAGAGAATCACAGTGCCTGGCTTCTTTTATCAGCAAATTTAACTTCTCAAGAAAAGTACCAACTTTAATTACCTAAACAAATATAGTTCTAAACAGGGTCATCTCACATAAGATCTTACCTTATTACATCATCAAGAACAAGGGAAAAACACTAAATTCCTATCAAACTCCATACTATTTAAGGAAACAAAAGAAAGGTTCAAATAAGATGCATGCTGGGCAGCAAAGAAAAATATAAGAAAAATGAAAAGGTCATCTAAGTTACATGTGCTACTTTCCTACACACAGTTCTCCAATTTTTAAGTTTTTAATTTTCCAAATTTAAAAATGTTTTCCAACTTAAAACCTGAATTGCTTCTCAAAGTTTAACAGTAAATGCAAACTGTACAAAACTCCTTTAAAATGAAAATTTCTTTCATAATCAGAACAACTCATTCGGGGATAACACCTGATTTCCTACAGCTAATTAAGAGGTGTCTGCACTGAAATAACTGACATGGTAATTACGATGTTCAGTTCCTCTTTTCCTTTAAGAAATCTTAGGATAGTTTAAAATGATGAACAAGAAAATACATATACCAAAAACAGTCTGTTACACACACAGTCTAAACGAACCCCTGGAAAGAAGCACCCTGACACGTAACTATAAAACAAAAACTAACCTACAATTCAAGCTACCAGTTTTCAGTTTTTTAACTTTCA
Source organism: Ceratotherium simum simum (assembly GCF_057802395.1). Lineage (NCBI taxonomy): Eukaryota > Metazoa > Chordata > Mammalia > Perissodactyla > Rhinocerotidae > Ceratotherium > Ceratotherium simum. The sequence goes on from NC_141909.1 coordinate 2,668,408, forward strand.
TCCTTGAAATTTCAAAACGTTTGTCTTTCAGATTTTTGTGAAAATGAAATGCATTTCAGAAGCACAAGGCCCTCCCCTCATCAGTCCCTTTCTACACGTTTTTCTCTAAAAACACTGGGAAACTGCTGCACTGTGGTCCACGTGTGAGGCTGTCTTTCAGGGAACAGGCCTAGGTCCCTTTGCACTATGGATTAGAACAAGTCTGGAAGCCTACGTAGGGTCCTTACCATACAGAGCTCCTTCTTCAGGGTAATTTCCTAAAAATCAGAACGCCTGAACAATCTGAGGGGTTTTTTGTTTTGTTTTTTTGCCGAGGAAGATTGGCCCTGAGCTAACATCTGTGCCGATCTTCCTATATTTTGTAAGTGGGATGCTGCCACAGCATGGCTGACGAGTGGTGTAGATCCAGGATCCAAACCTGCAAACTCAGGCCGCCAAAGCAGAGCATGCTGAACTTAACCACTAGACCCCCGGGCTGGCCCCCAATTTGAGGTGTCTGATGCTCTATTTTCTTTTTCTTAATTATCTCTTAGGTAATTAGGAGTTTTAAGTGTGACTTACAACTGAGCTTAAAAGAATGCTAACAAAATTCATCTCCATTTTACATTTACTGGAAAACATATGTACTCTTTTAAAAATAGCACAAAATGTCATTTTTTTAATTTAAAAGGAAACTTATTCGCTACTAACCACAACTTCAACCTCAATCAATTACATAGTAGGCCTTGTACTATGTGCCTAGATGCTTGCGATGTTAGTAAACAAACTCTCTTCCAGAGCATCTTTAAAGAAACTCTTAATTATAAAAAATAGTTGCTATATGAAACTTCAACAGCAACCTTTGGAAAACTAAGGATAAGGGGTTTTAACACTCAACTTTCTTTAAAATAATACTTTCTTAAAAAGTCTCATGCTGAAGTTGTCAGATTACAACCTTAATGCGCAAGCTGAGTTTCAAATTTACTATAAAGATAAACAAAACTCAACAGTTTGAAGAGGATGATAAAATCCCACAACAAAGGTCAAGAAAAAGCAAAAATTGTGGCAAGCAAAGCACATTATCACAACCCAACGTGGAAGTGCAACAACAAAACGACAAAGCGCACCCAGCAGAGGAACAGGCCTTTCTGAAACAAGGTCCCCCCTCCTAAACAGCCCCAGGTCTCTGGACTCTCCACTCAGCATTTTCACTTATCTGCACATGGTTTCCTCACAGACACTAAATATTACCAACAATAACACATTTTCGTGTTTACAATCCTTCATAGAAACAGTGCTTTCATGCCTATCAATTCCTACATATCTAATTTCAAGTAACAGATAAGCTTCCCATACAACCTTCCCTCATAGATTTGATGACTTCTAAATTTTTTCCCAAGAAACCTAGGCTAAGAGACTGCCCTTTTGGGATGGGAAACCTTTATGGGATCATCTCACGCAACAGGTTCTGTCGAAGCTGCTTTCACATACTGTTATCTAGCAGCTTGGAATAACTAGTCTCAGTTCTCAGATAAAGAAACAAAGGCTACGGGTGGTAAAGTAGTAAGCGGAAGAGGCAAGATTTAAACAGAACTGACCGCAACCACATCAGCCTGTAATTCCCAAGTAAAAGAACAGCCAGCTTTCTACATCTAAAGTACTACCCCAAGATTAAAAAAAACCACATATGGTTAAATAAGATGAAAAAGAGAAATTTTCTGAGAGCTGCCACTGAAAGACTGTATGACAACGCCGTAAGCAATATGGAAAGACCCCTAGTCCAGTACGCTCCCCAAGACACAGACTAGTCTGTGTCTAACCTAAACCTCAAATGTGAGAGTAAAACCACCTAATTTCTGGCCCGAGGAAGAAAAAGCAGAGAAAGGAGTGAGGCTGGGAGGATTTGGGGCCCGTTTTATTTCTGCCAGACTTTGCCTGATCACCTGCTGAGGGGCTGACCCAGTCCTGCAGGAGGGTCCTCCAAGAATGTCCACAAGCAGAGTGAAGGCTGAGGCAGGTGCCAAGAAATCAGATCGCACTCCTGGCAAACGAATGTGGAAAACGGGGGTCACCTGCACGAAGCGCTGCTGGAACCACCCTTCCTCACCGCGGCGAGGGACGAGAACCGGGCCACGCACAGCGACTCCTCGCAGCCTGGGACCGGGCCCACCCCCGGGGCGGCCGGTGAGCTGGCCTCCGCGCCCCGCCCCCCGCCCGCGGGCCCGCGCCCTCACCTCCAGGCGCAGGGAGGCCCCGCAGCCTCGCAGGAACTCGCGGATGTTGCTCAGGCACTCGCCCTCGCTCCGGGGCTCCGGGTAGACCTGCAACACAGAGCACAGGCGCTGAGCGCCGCGGGAGGCCGCGGACAGGCCCCGGGGCGAACCCGAGGCGGCCCCGGCGGGAGACCCGGGCGGGCGGGCGGGCGGCGCAGGCGGCCCGGAGCGACCCCGCCACCCCCGGCGCCCGCCCGCTCGGCCGCCGCCTCTCCTCACCCTTTTTCCTTCCTCCCGGCTGCACCAATCTCAGGCCCCTGCCCTCACCGGGAAGTGGGCCCGCGCCGGAAGTGACGTCTTCAGACCGCGCCCCGGTCGGCCCCGCGCGCGCCCTCTTCCGGTCCCCGGCCTCGCCCCCGCGGCCCACCTGCTCTTCATCCTCAACCTCGTCTGCGGGCCACCTGGCCCGGCCCACGCGCGGCCCCCTCACCCCGACACCTGGTCCTCGTCCTCATCCTCGGCCGCGGCCCACCTGGCCCCCGCCCTCGGCCTCGCCCCGCGCGGCCACAGCCCGCCCCGCCCACAGGGCCGGGAGAGCTCGGCCTCGCCCCCGCGGACGCGGCCCACCTGGTCCTCGTTCTCATCCTCGGCCGCGGCCCACCTGGCCCCCGCCCTCGGCCTCGCCCCGCGCGGCCACAGCCCGCCCCGCCCACAGGGCCGGGAGAGCTCGGCCTCGCCCCCGCGGACGCGGCCCACCTGGTCCTCGTTCTCATCCTCGGCCGCGGCCCACCTGGTCCCCGCCCTCGGCCTCGCCCAGCGCGGCCACAGCCCGCCCCGCCCACAGGGGCCGGGAGAGCTCGGCCTCGGCAGCTCGAACAACCCCGAAGGGGCTGGAGAGAACCCGTGTTCTTCGGTTCTTGCTCGCCCCTGGCTCCGGGAGAGCGGAGGTAGTACTCTAATGCGATCATTTAACATAATTAACAACATAAATAATGCGTGTTGGGATTAAAGTGCAGTGTTTTCTCTTCCCGAATACAGGCCGTGTGCCTCACGAATGATTAACCAGGAGAGCTGGTGACACGCCGGCGAGTAAGTCAGCGGGGGAGAAGTCGTGGCGAATGCAGCCTCCCCACAGGAGAGGAGCAGCGAGGAGGGCTCGTGCAGACTGCCTGGTCCTGGTCCTGGTCCGAGCTCGGACTGGGAGGCCACCGGCCACACGTGCAAGGAGTTACTGACAGGTCTCCGGGCGAGGAACGCCAAGGAAACGGGAACAGTACCAATTACGAAAACAATGCCCGCAGACGCCCGAGACATCGAAGAGCTTTTTGTTGTGTTCTGAACCTGCAGAGGAAGACTTTGTTTTGGCAGTTACACTAAAGCATCATCCAGAATTCTAGCGTTTGAGGGCATTCAAGGCATTTTTGTCCTATCCTCTAGGGGGAACTCGGGACATTCCATCCGGCCTCGCTCAGGAGTACTGTGATTTCAAAGTGCTCACGTCTTGTAAAATTACAAATCAAAACCAAACCAAACCAGGGTATTGAGAGGTTCAGAGAGAGAGGAAATGAGACTTTTTTCCTATGGTTTAAAAATTCTTAGAAGAAAGTGCCAACATATTTCCCTCCAAATTGAACAGATTTATTTTTTCCGTGGAACTTAGAGTGGAACAGCAAAACCAAACCTGCCTCCTAGTCCATTTTGCTCCTCTCCCCAAAAGAACTTTGAAAAATTATGTACCAAATATGTAGTTAACATCTAAATTCTTCATAATTTTAATAGTTGCAAAGTATTAATTTCTGACATCCCAATAATGACATTTTAAAACTAAACAAATATCCTTTTTAAAAAATATATCCTATAGAATCTAAATACAATAGAGATAACACCCATTCTCCATCTAAAAAAATTATGAACAAGCTCTTCTTTAAGTGAAAAATTTTACATTAATTCTTTTCTCCTTTAACTCATTTCCATTCCACTTCCCCCACAAAATTATATCCTAAAGGAATATATTTTTATGCTTGAAAATGTTACTGATCACACTGTTTTTGCAAGAGACCCATACAAATACAGTTAATTCTCATTATTCACGGATTCTGTATTTGCAAATTCTCCCACTCAATAAAATTTATGTGTAACCCCAAAATCAATACTTGTGACACCTTCTCAGTCATTTATGGACATGTGCAGAGCAGCAAAAATTTTGAACTGCCGTATGCACACATTCCAGCTGAACCTGAACAAGGCCATGCTCTGCCATCTTGTTTAAGCTCGTAATGTAAGCAGATGTCCTTTGCGTGGTCTACTGGTGCCACATTTTTCTGCTTTTTGTTGTTTTTCACTGTTGATTTCACTGTTTGTTGATTTCACTGTTGTAAATGGCCCCCAAGCACTGTCTAGTGTTCCTAAGCGCAAGAAGACTGTGATGTGCCTTACAGAGAAAATACGTGTGTCAGATAAGCTTCGTTCAGGCCTGAGTTATAGTGCTGTTGGCCGTGAATTCAACGTTAATGAATCAACAATACGGTACATCCAGAAAAAGGAAGAGGAGATCCGCCAATCTGTACGTGAGGCCGCTCCGGAAATTGCTAAAGTAACATCTAGAGTGCGTGATGCAGCTATGGAAAAGATGGAAAAGCAGCTAACTTTGTGGATTCATGAGATGACAACCGATAAAAAGAGTGCACTGGACAGTGTTGTTGTGGGGCTGAAAGCCAAAGAAATTCACGGTCACGTTACCCAGGGACAAGAAAATGTTAAACCTTTCTCGGCTAGTGCAGGCTGGCTCGCACGTTTCAAAAGGCGAGACCACATGAAAAACGTTAGACTTGCAGCCAAGGCAGGTTCTGCAGATCAGGAGGCTGCAGAAGAATTTAAAAAATACCTATTGAGCATTATACACGAAAAGGGTTATATGAAAGAGCAGGTTTTCAATGCTGATGAGACAAGCTTGTTTTACAAGAATGTTGGCAAACGAACCTATGTCATGCAAATGGCCTCCAAAGCTCCTGGCTTTAAATCATTCCCAGACCGTGCAACCTTGCTATTATGTGCCAATGCCAAGGGCGACTTTAAGTGCAAACCCCTAATGGTACACAGAGCACAAAACCCACGAGCACTTAGGGGGAAAAACCTGAACCGGATGCCAGTCCATTGGAGGTGGAACAAAAAAGCATGGATGGCGTCTGGAATATTCTGGGACTGGTTCCACAACTGCTTCATCCCAGAAGCTGAACGCTATCTCCATGGCAAAAACCTTGCCTTCAGGGTCTTATTAATTTTGGATAATGCCCCAGTTCATTGCCACGAGGAACTCGAAAATGCCCACCCCGACATAGAAGTTCTCTTCATGCCCCCAAACACTGCATCTCTAATCCAACCCCTCAATCAGGGCATAATAAAAGCTTTCAAGGCCCACTATACCAGGGAGCTTTACAGCAAGGCTTTCGAGGCTCTTGAGGCAAACAAGGAAGCCACCGTGATGGACTACTGGAAGTCAGTCACTATTCGGAATGCTATTGATTATATTGGCACAGCCTGGGACAGCATCAAGCAGGCTACTATCAATAACTGTTGGGAAAATATTTGGCCAGATTGTGTGAAAAATTTCGAAGGCTTTGAAGGTGTTACAGAAAATATAAAGAACACTGTCAAAAACATAACGCATATTGCACAGCAAATAAGTGGAGAAGGTTTCGATGACATGAAAGAAGGAGATGTGGAGGACATTTTGGCAGAAATGGCAGTAGAACCCACCAACGAAGACCTGGATGAGATGACAAAACATGGCATTGGAGTCAGTGATGACAAGGATGGTGATGAAAGTCAGCCTACGACTCCAAGAATTGTCCCTCTCACAGCAGCCAAAATATCAGAATGGAATTCTGCCTTGGAAAAAATTTTCAATGACATGGAAGAGTATGACCCTATGCTTGAACGCAGCCTCACATTTAAGCGCCTAACCTCCACTGCGTTTGTTCCTTATGCCGAGACACTTAAAGATTTAAGGCGAAAAGCCAGACAGACAAGGCTGAAGCAATTTTTCAAGCCAGTTTGGGAGGGAAAGTTGCTGACACCATCAACAAGTTGTGAAAGCCAAACTCCTGAGGCGGAACTGCCAGATCTAGCATGCCACCCCCACTGATGTCTTCCTCTCCCGCTAAGTAAGTTCCCCCGCTCTCCCTTGGTTTTCATAGGGCAAGCCAAGGTTGAGAACTTTAACCACTCCTTGCACTGCCCCATCACACATCCTGAAGCTCCATCGACAGTAATTTGAAATGTTTAATCTTTGCTTAATGTTTTTTCAAGGCTTGCTTTCCTGCATCACTGTACTGTACAGTACACAGTATGTGTTTACTGTATGTGTGTACTATGTATATGACTGAGAGGAAGAGTTAAAGTAGGATGGTCACATCACAGTAGACTACGTTACATAATGCTATAGTTGAAATAGTGTTTTATTATAAAGAAATATGCATGTAATTAATTACTTGTAAGAAATATGTTAAAGAAGCTGTCTTTAAACAGAAATACACTGAAAACAAGATTAGGTATTGACTGGTTGACGAGATGTTGTGACCAGAGTCTCGAAGGAAACTAACCCTGTATTTACCGTAGGAACAATGGTTCAGTAGTTGCTAATTCAGTGTTCACAGTGACTTTGTAGAATGTAACTACCACAAATAATGAGAATCGACTCTACATTTAAGATTATTAAGCCAAAAGGATCTAATTGTTATGAGTTTTCTTCTAAAGTGAGTTAACACAACTATTGTTAGTACACAAACGATGGAAACAATATATTACAGTTTTGATGAAAAGTATTAAATAAAAAATGCAAACTTTTATTTGGAAATGTATATCTTAATGAGATGTTTAGGGTTTTTTTTTTAATTAGTTCATTTACCTATGGATGACTATCACTTACTGCTAGAAAAAGATATGTCCAGCATCAGTTCTATTCCTATCTTGGGCGATGCAAACACTGAGAGACCTTGTTCATAAAAATAAGTACATGGAAATGGAAGGAGTTTTGTTATGACGTAACTTGATTCTTCAAAGCTCTCTGAGTTACACAGCCAAAGTCCAGATACAATCTATCATAAATAAAAAATTTTTTAAATCATCAGTTAACAGCTTGATTAGGGTCTCCTTCAATTTCTCTGAAAGCTAAGTAGAAACCCCTGAGCTGCAAAATTCAGTCATTCGAGTCATTCACTTCTCAACACAATGGATATTTCTAACTGTCCCTTTGTTAACATGGCAGCAGAGCGCCTCAGGAAGCGGCAGATGGATGAACAGTCTGCCCTGTTCTGTGAAGGGGAGAAAGGCCATTGTGAAAGGCAGGTGGGACAGCTGAACCAGCTCGACACCTTCCTTGATAGCAGCACCTTCTCAGGCTAGTCAGTTTTAGGTGAGTGCAAGTGCAAGCTGAGAATCTGGAAGTGGATTCCCTGAAAACTATCCCATGCCTTAAAAATCTTCATGTACGTGTACGTAAGTGCATGGAGCTAGCCAGTTCAAAGAACACTGTACATAAAACAACATACCTGTTGGAAAACTGTAATGTAAAAGAGTCAGAACTTGAGGGTTAGTGCCTGACTCTGCAACATACATGCTGAGCTTGGACAAGTGACTTGACCCCTCAGGGTCTACGCCCTTATCCCCGATTTAAGGCTAATATGTTTACCTTCCTCACAGAGTTGTTGGGAGGATCAAATGGCTAATAAATTAATTCAACCATATTGGACCTAGACTCCATGCCAGATCGTGTGATAAACACCATGAATGCAAAGACAAGTGAGACAAGGACCCTGCCCTCAGTGAGGCAGGGAAGAACTGCACACATCATGACAAGTGCAACCACACAGATGCACGCTCAGGACCATGGAAGCACAGAGGAAAGAAACAAATTCTATAGACATAGGGCAGGGCCAGAGGCTCAGCCAACCCACAAGGTGACATCTGAGTGGGGTTGAAAGAGTGAAGAGGCAGATGGAACTGCCTTTCCAAAGGTGTGACATTTGAGAAGTCCATGGTGTTTTCCAGGACGGTGAGTAATCAAGGACATCTGAGATCATGGGTGAAATTGCAGTGGAAAAAAATACATTGGAGATATGATGGTACAAAAGAAGATACTTAAAAATCTTTCTTCGTAGTTTGCTAAGCTATGAAGGTAAGCTATATGAATGGTAAGTGGGCACATGAAAAAGTGTTTAATATCATTAGTCACCACGGAAATGCAAATTAAAACCACAGATAACACTGTACACTCCCCAGAATGGTTAAGATGGAAAAGGCTGACCATATCAAGTGTTGGCAAGGATGGAGAATAACTGGAACCCCCATCGTGACCGGTGGGAGTGTAAAATGGTACACTTGGAAAACCGGCAGTTTCTTGCAAGGTTTAACACACCTAAGCCCCAGCAATTTCTCTCCTCGGTATTTACCCAAAGAGAGATGAAAACATATGTACAGAAGGCCATGTAGAAGAATGTTCATAGCAGCTTTATGTAAAATCACCAAAGCCTTCACAACCCAAAGGCAAGCTCTCCTCAATGCACTCCCCAGAAGTATTCAGAGAAGAACTGTGGCCTCAAATGACCAACAAGTGCCCAATTCACTTCCCAGAAATCCTGTCCCAAATTCTCCACAATAACAAACTCCAGGCTTTTCCATCAAGAACTCTAATAAGGCAGAGGCATAGACAGTCCCAAAACCATTGTGATTTTCCTTTGAAATACAGCTTTTGTACCTAATATTTGATAAAGGGTGTGTCTGATGCTCTGAGAATTTGCTACAAACTGAATCACGAAGCAATGTTAAGGTCAGACTTCAGAGACCTCCACACTGTCCAGTCTCCTCCTTCTCAACTCTTCTCCTCCACACCCTCCATGCCAGAAACAACCAGCTCCACCCTGAGTCCTAGCAAAGTGCCAACTAAGGCGGCTGCCTTCTCTCCAAATCCGAAAGTGTTCAGAGAGTCTGAATGTACAGAACTGCATGAGAAAGAATAGGCAGTTCCAGCAGGGCAAATAATTCAACAAGTTCAGTGTTACCACAACAATTAAGGTCAAGAGTACAGCCAACTGCCACAGCTTGTGACATCTGGGAGACACGTAACTCCCCAGGACCCTAGTTCCCAGAGGCTCTGATTGAGTAGGTCTGAAGGACAGCCCAGAAGCCTGGGTGGGTGTATTTGCCGGAAATTCCCAATCTGACCGATATGCCGCCAGGTCTGGAACCACTGATATGGTATAACTCAGTGCTTCTCAAATGTCCACAGGCATCAGAAGCACCTAGAGTAACAGATGACTAGGCCCCGCCACAGAGTTTAATCAGCAGGTCTGGGGTGGAACCCAAGACTTTGGATTTCTGACAAGGTCCCAGGAGATACTCATGGTACCAGGACCATACTTAAGAGAACTAGTGGTATAAGTAGACTGAACTATCAATCAAGATACGTTCTGTTTTTCCCCCATTGGGAGAACAAATTCCCGGCCACAGAACAAAAGTCTCCCCAGGTCTCTGCCATCAGCAGCCTCATCACCCCAGCTACAAAGAACCACTTCCTCTGAACATCTGTTGTTCCCTCTGCAGCCGCCACCACATAACTGGACCTCCTGGTACACGTCTTATTTCCCCCTTAGACATGAGCTCCCTGAGTGCAGTGGCCCACGGGCATCTCCTGTTCAGTAGTCAAACACTCAGCAAATCTGACTAAATGACCTACCCACTTAGGTCACTGAATCCACTGATCACAGAGGAGCGGGAGAATCTTAGTGTAGAAAGGGTCAGAGAACATTTGAGGCAATTCTGTTCTTCTCCAGATGAAGAAGCAGAGACTCAGGAGAAACGACCTGCCCAAAATCATGTGGCCTGAGTACTTCACCAACCTGCTCTGTGCTTCAGGAGGCTGACCTCTGAGGCCTGCGTCCACCATCAGCCCATCAGAGGCCCCAGCAGGACCCAGGCCGGCAGCCACTGGTGGCTGCAGTGCCGGGCTGGAGCGCTCACAAAAGCTGACGGTGTGCTTCCCCCCACAACTCCGTGTTCAGTAACATCTCTTGGTAGCTTGGCATCGCCACAGTGGAAGTATTTACACCACCGAAATCGGCAGACACTACAAATCAGGGCTCCTGGCCACAGAGAACTCGTTGTTAAGCCTTTGCCAACACACCCCCGGCTGTCTTCCTTAACTGAAGACCACAGCTCCTGTCGGGAGCCTTCTCCTGCAGCTACAGCTCTCGCTGGCTCCAGGAACCCGCTTCTCCTGCTCTTCCCTGCAGGCCTCAGGGATTAAGGGCTTCCCAGCTGCTTCCACATCTCTTACAGGTTGTCCTGATCCCTACCCACACTGTGTAAATAGCCTCTTCATTAAACTCGCTTCAACCACCTCTGTTAGTGTGCCATCTGTTTTCTGCTGGGACCCTAACCCAGTGAGGCTCCTGGTGGCCCAGTTAAAAACAGAACACAGTGTTGCAGCAAAAGATGGGAAACGACCTAGAGAAAAGATTAAACCAGTTACAGTACTTTCACAAAACACACCACCCACTACACAGCCTTTAAAAAAGAGGCAACCTTATATCCTGGTATGTTACAATCTCCTAGTTACAGTAAGTGGGGAAAAGGAGCCTGGGGAACAGTATGCATAACATGCCACCTTTTGTGTAAAAAAGAAAACAAGGCGGGGCGAGAAGAAAATGTGCATGCATGTTTGGAAGTGCATGGTATATCTCTGAAGCCACAAGCCAGGTAGTTCAGCAGGGCCGCCTCCAGGGAGGGGCAGCAGGCCTGGGGGACGGGGAGAGGGAGCGTGCTCTTCACTCTATGCCTTTTGTACCCTTTGAATCTTGTACCACAGGCAAGTATTATTAAATAAGTACATTTTTTAGAAGAAGAAGAACCCTCCAATCTAGTGCTCTGCTCAGACCAAGGCCCCTGCCCCACTGCAAACAGTCCTGGGAGAGCCGGCTGCCGGCGTATGGGGGCACTGTAGGGCAAATCTCCAGCACTCCGCGTGAGACGCAATGCTGTGTTTAAAATCCCAAGTTCACCTTCTGAAAGTCTAATTAGCACTTAATGGTTCATCTAATTTTTAATTACCTGGTAGCCACCGTTTTATTCTAACGAGACTGCAGCTGTCTCCTGCTCGGGGACTACGCCCTTCCACAGCACTCTGTGCTCGTTCCAGTCACTGAGGTTCAGTGGGGGGACACACAGGTCAAGAGAGTCACTTGGCAGTCCACTGGGCACCCCTCCCCCAAATCCACTGGAAAGCAAATGAAGTGCCCAGCAGAAATTTCAAAGACCTGGTTGCTAAATACCAGATAAGTGAATTATCTCCCAAAAAGGTGTAGCCTAGGATTTCAAGTAGCTCAACAAAAGAAATGTAAGCCTTTAATAATTTTCTTTTGCTTTCCTTCTTCAACATATCTCAAAGCCCAATCCCTGTATGGATGCTGCAATCATCTGGGGAAAAATAAAATGTCTTCCGTTAGTACTGAACTAGCCAAATTATAAAGGGCAGTAAGAAACACAAATGCACAAAATCTCCAGTTCCCAGACTAAATTCAGATATCCAAGACATGCGGCACCTCATGAGAGAGGACTAGCAAGACTGCATAGCTTAAATTAACTCATGCGTCCCCTGAGGCTTGGTTCCCACAAACTCCAAAAGCAGATTTTAAGTCTTTCAGAGATGCTGGCAACCGTCCCAAATTCATGCCAATGCCAAAAATGGATTTTACAAAATGTGAGCATAAAACATTCATGAGATAACCTGGAATAAATTTCTCCACGGAAGTTGTATTTTGTTCCCCTAATAATGTTAGATAAGAATAGGCTGGTGTGTATTAATCGTCAAATGAGAGCACTCTGGAAAACAGCACGTGCCCTGTCCGGCTGTGATTCGCACTCCAGGGAAGCAGAGGTACGCGGGATGGGCCTTTGTTAATGTCTCATTACATTCCTTAAGCAGATGCCATTTCTCACGCCTTTGAAGGATCCTGATACAGGAAAACAGAAGAGTACAAATTCATAAGGCAACTCAGATTGGGCCTTGTGGTCAGAGAATTTTCATATCTAAAGTTTTCACCTGTTGATATGGAATGATCATCTTTTTTCTCTCATTCTCATGCTTGTGACCTAATGGAAACAACCCATAAATTACGGCACAGCATTTTGTAAATCTGAGCCATGCTTCCTTTCTTCTTAAGCTCCATTTCTATACTGTTTCTGATCCTTTGACATCCCTTTCCTCTCCTCCTGAACACATTTCAGAATGGCTGACCATGTCTTTTTCTGTGTCCATCCATGGAAAAGCCTGTGGAGAAGGCCTGGGGTCTCTGATGGAAAGGTGGTAAATAAATCCACAGAAGGAACTTGCTGTATCCTTGTAGTATCAGTGCAGCAAGTGGGGCTGAGCACCTTCTAGAAGAGGAGGAGTCCCATCCCCGAGAGCACATGCAGTCTGCTCTCTGAATGGGACACTGGTGGCAGCCTGGTCTCACAGGTCTGCTCTTTGCCTCACGAACGACCCCACGTCCTATCTTTGACCGAGACCCCTCAGGCTAGAATGTCCACTCCATCCCCACAACCTCTGGTGGCACTCCAGGTTTCCGCCTGTGTTCTCAGACGTCTCGGAGGGCTTTTATGCCTCGCCTGCCAGTCCCCACTTGTTCGCCTTAGCTTTTCAGGCTTGTTGCTGAAGCCCCTTCCCACACGGTGAAACTGAAGGGCCACAGCAGGAGCTAAGAGCAGCGCTCTGTCTTGCCCCCGTCCATCCCAGGTAGAGAATCGGTCTTTCATTTTTAAACTGCCCGAGAAGCTGCATTGAAGGCAGGTTAAACCTCAAAGCCAGAAGACCAGACACTGACCACCTAGGAAAAAATTCTATTTTAATCCATGTGATAGCGTGTGGGAGGTTTGAAGGCATGCAAAGAGGGCTGGCTGATTTTGGAGAGAGGCTGGGAAGCAAAAGAGAGCCTTTATCAGAGGAAGAAACCTGAATAAGGGGAGAGGAAACAGCTGAGGACATCCACTGGCAAGCCCGCCGCCCTATAAATAGCAGCTGAGACCCTCCCTAGAGGGAAAGGCAGGAGGAAGGAGGCGACCACAGCACGGAATTCTCACACTGTAAAAGCCTCTTGCAGCCAGCTGAGACTTTCATATTAACTGTGAGTAGTAAAAAGGTGATGAAAAGATCGTCATTTCCCGAAACTCAAGTATCAGCCGAGTGTGGACTGAAATAAATAGGGCTATAGCTGGGAATAAGATGTGTAGCAGTCTGGTTGAAAAATACGTTTTCAAAAATCACTTAGAAAAACTGAACTTCATCCAAGATAAAGCTGCCCATGTATACTCAGGAATTCTATTTCTTCCATATTACTGTAACTAGAATATCTCACTGCATATTTATAATTTGCCTGTCACATCACTCCTCTGCTCAAAACCCTTAAAAGCTCATTTCACTCAGAGTAAAAGCCAAAGTCCTTTAAGAGAATGAAAAGACAAGGCACAGACTAGGAGAAGTTATTTGCAAAACGTACATCCAATCAAGGACTTGTATCCAAAATATACAAAGAACTCCTGAAACTCAATAATAAGAAAACAGACAACCCAACTTAAAAATGGGCAAAAGACCTGAACAGACACTTCATCAAAGCAGACATACAGACATGAAAAGATGTTCCACGTCATCTGTCCTCAGGGAAGCGGAAACTACAGCAAGGAGATACCACTGCACACCTATTAGAATGACACAAATCCAACCGAGACAACACCAAATGCTGGTGAGGATGTGGAGCGACAGGAACTCACTCACTGCTGGTGGGATTGCAAAATGGCACAGCCACTTTGAAAGACAGTTTGGCAGTTTATTATAAAACTAAACATCCTCTTACTATAAGGTCCAGCAATCTTGCTTCTTGGGTAAATCTGCTTTACTGAATTGAGTTGAAAACTTATGTTCACACAAAAACCTGCACGTGGATATTTATAGTAGCTTTATTCATAACTGCCAAAACCTGGAAGTAATCAAGATGCCCTTCAGTAGGTGAATGCATAAATAGACTGTGGTACATCCAGACAATGGAAAATCATTCAATGATAAAATGAGCTATTAAGCCACAAAAAGACATGGAGGAACCTCAAATGCATATTACTAAGTGAGAGAAGCCAATCTAAAAAGGCTACACCCTGTATGATTCCAAATCTATGACATTCTGGAAAAGGCAAAACTATGGTGACAGTAAAAAGATCGGTGGTTTCCAGGCATTAGGGGAGGGATGAACAGGCCGAGCACAGAGGATGTTTAAGGCAGTGTGACTATCCTGTATGATACTGTAATGGTGAACGCGTCATTTATACTTTGTCCAAACCCACAGAATGTACAGCCCAGAGTGAACCCTGATGTACACTATGGACTTTAGTTAATAATGTATCAATATTGGCTCATCAATTGTAACAAGTGCACCACACTAATGCAAGATATTTACAATAGGGGGAGTGGGGAGGGGATGGAGAGGGGGTATATGGGAATTCTCTGTACATTCTACTCAATTTTTCTGGAAACCTAAAACTGCTCTAAAAAATGAAGTCTATTAATTTTTTTTTTAAGTCAAAGTCCTTGCAATGGCTGAGCAGGCCCAGCCTGGTCTGCTCCCATGTTCCCTCCTTCCCTCATCAGCCAACTATTACTGTCCCCCAACTCACACTGGCCTCTGCTGTCTCCAAAACTTGCCAGCCAGGCTCCTACCTCAGGACCTTTGCACAAGCTACTCTCTGCCTGAAATCCTCTTCTCCGGGATATGCACGTTATGCCTTCACTCATATCCATCGAGTCTCTGTTCAAATATCACTTCTCGGTAATGTCCACCCTAACTATGAAATGTAAAATTGCCACGTTGCCCTAACTGCTGGCACTCCCCCACAACCCCCGCTCTGGTTTTCTCCATGGCACTGAGCACTGTCTAGCACACTATGCAATCTACTTGTGCACTATGCATGTTTACAGAACATCCCCTGCTCTATGAAATAATGCTCTGTCTGCAGAGGATTTGGTCTGTTCGCATGAATGCTACTCTCAACACCTCGAATGTACAGGCACTTAATATATTACTTGTTCAGTGAATTAACGAATTGATTAAGGACGGTGCCTATGACACTGATTAAATACCGAGAATCACTTGATTACAGCCAGCAAAAGTGAAGGTGAGTGAGGCTGACGTAGCATCCAGAACCAACAAGTAATAGAATGGGTCTAACATGAGAATCGAGTACTTGAGACAGGAACTATCCTGAAAAAGACTTGGAAAAATAATCAGCACGGGCAAACGATACAGAGAAGTGAAAAACGCCCTTGGGTTTTACCTTAAACCTAGCCCCTTTCTGTCGTGACTGACGGGATGCATCCTCTTCCGGCCGGCTGCCCAGCTGCGCCCAGCCCTCTCCGGCCCTGCCCACGCCCGTGTCCGGGCTCCGCTTTCTCTTAATGAGCATCAGGGCATCGGTTAGCAGAGACTCTGGTTTCAGCTCGCGTCTCTCTATCACGAGGGAAAATCGCTGGCGCCAAGCTGGGTCCCCTGACCAGCTGGCCTGCTCCCTCGGGCCTCCAGGCTCCTGTCGCCGGCACTGTATGCAGCGCCCACAGTCCCGCGTGTTTACGAGGGTTGCCTGATACTGTTTCCTAAGTCTCACAAAGGGACCAAAACGAGCTGATGAAGACCTCGTGTGATTCTGCCATTTCAGAGGTGCGAGGGAGAGATGGAGAGAGACAGAGAGAGACCCAGAGGAGGAGGGGAGGGAAGGGGACAAATAAGCCCAACTCCAAAACTGCAGCTCAGCCATGGTTTCGTAATGGCACTCGTCGCCTATTTTGTCTCCTGACAGCCCCAGGGAGAGCGGACAGCCTCAGCAACTTCCTCGTCTTCCTTCAGTCCGTTTCCTCTCTGTTGTCCAGAGTCAACAACTCCATCCATGTGGCCTCACGGTCACTGGTCCCATCTTCTGTCGTCTCCACTCTACTTCTGAGCCCACCCAGTCAGTTTTATCTCAGTTATTCTATTTTTCAGTTCTATAATTTCCATTTGTTTCTTTTATACAAGTCCCATTTCTTTGCTGAGACTTCCTATTTTTTCTTTTGTTTTTTTGAGAATTTGCAATTGTTTTTGTGGCTGCTGGAAAACCTTTGTTGGTGATTCCAACATCATTCACTGGGAGGAGGAATGGTCACCAAAGTCACCTCAGTGACAACATCCAGAAAAGGTGCTTCCTGTGACTAGACGTGGGGTAGGGGAGTTTGTCAAAAACTGTCATTGTTTTCTCCATATTCAATAACAAAATTATTCTTAATTGGCTACTGAGTTGAAAAGCATAAACTGGAATGGAATCAAGGCAGGTGTCCAGAGGTTGGTGGAGGCCAGCGTGAGAGCGCTCTCTCCCCTTCACAGAGCAGGGCCTCCCCAGTTTAAGGACCACAGAGCCACCACCCCTTGGAAGCAGCGTGAAAATGAACCCCAGCTCAGTTGAACTCTGTCATCGAGGGGCGGCGGTTGCATGGTGTGTTTGAGCTGGCATCCCAGACTCTTCCCAGAGGCGACTCCCTCACCCCACAACCCCCCAGCACGGGACTGAATGTCCCTTACAAGCCTTGCGTTAAGGAGAACCCTTGCAGAACCGAGTCTCATACGTTTTGGCAGCTTTAGCGACTCCTCATCTTATTCAGCCACAGTTCCTGCCTCCTCATCTGAGTATTTCAAGATGTCTCCTTAAGTGCCTCCATTTAAGGAATGCATTCGTCAAATCTCCTACAAACCTCCTGAGCTTGGTCTCTTCACAGAGACTGTGTTTCTCTTCTGTTTATACAAGAATTTTCTAGATGCACAGAAACAGGTGAGGAATCCCATTTTTCAGATAAATTCCGAGTGCCCCTTCCAACCGAACCTCTCCACCTCCCCTTTCAATGCTCCTAAAGCCCCCCGGAAGCAGCCAGGGCTCTGCTCTGTCTCCAATAAGGGGCAGAGTTAGGAGACTTCTCAAGCCTGAGGGGCACCCCAGGTGTGGGAGAGCCCCCAGGTGATCACACCTCTGGCTCTGGTCTCTTACAGGGCCATGCACGCAATCTGGCTGGTCCCAGGTTGCGGGACTGCTGAGCTAATGACCCAGTGGGCCCTCAGTGGTTCTCAGATGTGGTCCCCTGGACCAGCAGCATCGGCACGACCTGACACCTTGTTAGAAATGCAGATTCTCAACCCCCACCCAGACCTGCTAAACCAGGAACTCTGCAGTGGAGTCCAGCAGCTATCCAGATGATTCTGATTCTTGGGCACACCTGAGGCCCACAGAAGCAGCGAGACCAAAGGTACAAACGACGGAAAGCCCGTCGTTACTTGAAAACAACTTGAACTGCATATACCACCAACTCTGAGGTGAGTGACATCACTAACATTTTTATATACGATGGACAAAAATTAATGTTGGGCCACCTCTGACTGAAAGAGGAAGAAAACCAAACCAACCCAGAAATTTTCAGGCCGAAAGCTTCTCAATGAGTATGTGAGTCTGAGTGTGTGAGAGTGTGTGTGTGTGTGTCACACTCCTTCCCACAATATTCCTACCCCACTCCCAGTAACACTCTCCCCACCATCCTCTCAAAGGAAAAGGATTAAGGAGGAAAAAGTACCTGGTGGAGTTACTTCCCCCCTACACAGAGACGGAATTGAATGATGCATGTTTTAATGCTTTGATTGGAAAAAATAATACCCAAAAGCTAAACACTGCTCACATTTATGGTGCTTATTTAGGAACAACATTCCCAACAAACATCAGCTGATTTACTTGTATCTCCTTTCATCTATTATGATCTGGAACAAATTGTGAGCATTTTCTAAATGAGAAAGAGAGAGCAAATCCCAGGAGAGACACATATATATTCACAAAATTATAATACAAAGAGTCCTTCACTTGAACCTGAACTTTCTAGAAATTATACAGTGACACCGCTAAAATGCCTCACCCACCTCAGACCTGGACCTTCAGATGTCCGCTGCAGACAGAGAGCAGAGGGCCGGCAGTTGTCAGCAGTGTCACCATCTTCACCTTAAAAGCTGCTCATTGTAAAATGCATCAAAGCGGGAGATTAAACACTGACATTCATACATCTGAGATGAGACAGAAGTCTCCGAGGTGCTCAGAGTGATACCTGTTTAGCCTCAACACAACACTCGCTTGACTTAAACGAACACATGTTAAAACATGTAGGAAATGGGGCCAGCCCCATGGCTTAGCGGTTAAGTGCTCGCGCTGCGCTGCTGGCGGCCCGGGTTCAGATCCCGGGCGCGGACCGACGCACCACTTCACCAGCCATGCTGAGGCCGCGTCCCACATACAGCAACTGGAAGGCTGTGCAGCTATGGCATGCAACTATCTACTGGGGCTTTGGGGGAAAAAAATAAATAAATAAATAAAATTATAAAACACGTAGGAAATGAAAGAAAAAAACACCACAAATATATTTCCCTGAAGCCACTGAAAGGAGTGTCGTTTTCTAGAGTCTCGTTTATCAGGGAGAAAACAGCTGAAGGTCATCTTCCTCTTAACACAGTTTTCACAAGAGTTGATAAGCATCATAACGTCCCCCTCAGTCCCCTGAAAAATCGCTATAAATTCGTGACCCCCACACCCACCGCTCTCCGTGGGGTCCCGCCGTCCACCAGTCGTGTTGATTCAACCCTCTCTCACTCGCACCCTGTCTCCAGCATCGCCTACTCCCCTTGACCTCGTGCTCAAAGCTCCCTCCCCAACTCCCCTCTGTCCTGGACCCGCCCTCTCATCACTTCACACAAGCGCCCTTGCCAAGGTCACCAATGACCAGGGTGGCCACTGAACCAGGCCGGCCCAGGACAGTCCAGTGCGTGCCTGTTGTCCGAGAACTGTTCATATGGGTGCCCACTCTCCCTCCAAGCACGCTGCCAGAGCGTTCTCGCTGTGAAGCCGGCTCTCTTGACCTCTCTGGCTTGGTACCCACGCTCTCCCACTGACGTCCGGTCACCACGCTCCCTCCTGGCCTAAGCGCCCTTCCACCCTTTCCTTCAGGCGGGTCAGCACTGCCCGGCCATCAGTTCCCGAGGCCTCCTCACATTCGCACTCTACAGCTCCCTGTAAGACATCCCCCACTCCTATACCTCAGTTCACGTCTCCATGCTGACTCCCAAACGTCAAGCCCAGCCCCGGGGTCCTCTCTGGGCTCCAATTCAACACGCTCCACACTGAATCCACTCAGGATCTTCTTGTACCAGACTCAGGCCCCACCCCACCTTCCCTCTCTACCCATCCTATTGTGTAGCCAGAAACCCGAGAGTTACTCCCAACCCCTTCCCCACCCAGCCCATGAAGCCCTGCTACTTCCCTCCTCAGCCCCTCCCAATTCCATCCTCATGTTAGTGGCAGCACCGCCTCCAGCCCACCCCAGCTCCCAACAGTTCTCAATGGACCCCTCTGAGAGCTTATAACCATGTTCTCTGCATCCACGCTAGGCCCCATCTAATCTGCTTCCCACACTGGGGCTGGAGTGTTGTTTTCAAAATGCACAACTGATCGTGTCATTCTTCTCTTTAAAACTCGGGAAAACATCAAATCCTTTAAAACTAAATGTCACTCAAGACCCTGTGCTGCCTGGCCCATGTCCCTCTCTCCAGGTGTCCTTGCTGGCCCCCTCAGTCTCAGCACTGTGGCCGTTTTCCCATTCCTCCCTCTAATTACAGCCTCCTCACATCAGAGCCAACTCAAGTACCACTTCTAAAGGAGACCCTTCCCTAAGACGTCGCCTGTCCCCATCTGCCAAGTGTAAATCAGGTTCCCCTGCTGCACACTTTTAGAAACCTATGTCTGCCTTCAGAGCACATATCTCAATTTGGAAAACCATAAATTCATATAATTTCTTTAATGTTATTCTCCCCCAATAGATAGTAGGTGAGTCTATTTTTGCTAATCATTACATCTCCTGTGCCTAGCACAATTCTTAAACCACAGGAGATACCCAATAAAGATTTGCTGAGAAAATAAGCAAACAAATAGATGAATAAATGAGCTCTCTGGGAATAAATCTAAGTATACTATTTACCTTTATACATTCAAATTCTGCACGTTTTCTGGATTCACAATTAGCTTCAACAGTAAGGAGTGGCAGTAAAGTGGATTAAAGCTCCATTCACACAACAAAAGCCTAATCAGACCAGGGTGAGTACCATCACATAACACAGACTGAGACGTAACTCACGGACAATGAACCGCTCGTGTCTACAGTGCACAGTTTGCGAAGTTCTGACACGTGTACACTGGTGAAACCATCCCCAGAACCAAGATAATGAACACACCCATCCCCCCAAAGGCCTCCTGTTCCCTCTGAAGTGTCCCAGAGCAAGCACAGATCTACTCCCTGTCACTAAGATTACCCTGCATTTCCTAGAATTTTATACAAGTGGAATACACAGTATGCACTTTTTTATCTGGCTTCCTTACTGAGCATAATTTCATCCATAGTATAAAGTATCCCTTTTATTGCTGAGTACTCCATAGATATACCTACCTTGTTTATCCACTCACCAGCTGAAAAACATCTGGGTTGTGTCCAGTTTATGGCTATTAAAAATAAAGTTCTACGAACATTTGTGCACAAGACTTGGTATGGACATATCATTTCCATTTTCTTGGGTAAATACCTAGAAATGCAACGGCTAAATCATTTGGTAGATGTACTGTTAATATTCTAAGAAACTGACAAACTGTTTTCTCAAGTGGTTGTACAACTTCACATTCCCACCAGCAGTGGATGGGAATCCAGTTCCTCCACAAACTCGCCAACACTTGGTATGATCAGTCTTTTAAATTTTAGCTGTTCTAATAGGTGTGTAGTGGTATCTCGTTGTGTTTTTAATTTACATTTTCCTAACGACTAATAATGTTGAGCATCTTTTCATGTGCTCATTTGTCATCTGTATATCTTCTTTGGTGAAGCGTCTGCTCAAACCATTTGTCTATTTTTTTTTAATTGGGTTGTTTGTTTCCTTACTATTGAGTTTTGTGAGTTCCTTATATATTCTGGATAAAGTCCTTAATTGTTTGGTAGACTTCACCAGTGAGGCCATCCAGCCTGGAATTTTCTTTATGAGAAGACTTTTAACTACAAGTTTCAATCCTATAATAGATATAGGGCTATGAAGGTTGGCCATTTCTTCTCCAATGAGCTTTGGTAGTCTGTGTCTTCCATGGAAACTGTACATTTCATCTATGTTGTAGAATTCATTGGCATAAAAATGTTCATAGTATCCCATTATTATCCTTTTAATATCTGTAGAATCTGTAGTGATTCTTCATATTGGTCATTTGTCCTTTTTTCCTGATCAGTCTGATAAGAGGTTTATCAATTTTATTGATTTTCTCAAAGAACCAGCTTTTGGTTTTGTTGATTTTCTCTGGTAATTTTCTGTTTTCTATTTCACTGATTCTGTTCTTTATTATCCTCTCTTGTCTAAGACATACTATGGGTTTAATTTGCTCTTATTTTTCTAGCTTCCTAAGGTGGCAGCTCTATTACAGACCAGAAGAGACCTAACTGTGCAGGTGAGTCCTCTCACTCTCAGAATATTATTCTAATAATTCATAAGCAGTATGCTTCAGACTAACACCCAGCAACACACAGCCACTGCTCTTTATTTGAAGAATCAACACTGGACTGCTGACACGGCAGTTACTGGGGCTCGTCTAAGGAAATGAGCTTTGTCAGAGGTGCAGTAAATGAGCTCTTACTCCTCTCCCCTTGTCATCGCTTGATAAAGTCCGGAAGACACTCAATTCTAGTCTCTTGTCACTTAACAGTATGGCTTCTGTGGTACTTTCTGGAAGTTTAACCTTTGCCACAAGTCTGTCAAGAATTTGACCACATTCTATTTATAGACCTTGTTTTCAAAAGAAACAAAAATGCATTAACCAATAGGAGAACTATGACCAGAAAATTTCATGTTTCCGTGAGAAGAAATCTGTGACCAGCACCAATGTTTTATGAGACGCATTGTACAAATGCAGGTCTTGAACCGAACGAGACAACTTCTCCAGCACCACAGAAAGATCACGATGAGATCACTCGAGGAATAAGGGCCTGGACTAAGATACCACATGTTCCGATGGTATCATCTCCTCCTGGAGAGCCAACAGCAGGCGATTAGCACCTGGACGGTTCCTCTGAAACTCATAATTTTCTGTCAAAATCCCTATCACAGTCTTCCTTAAAGTGCATGACAAAGTCTTTGGCATGTGTTCAGAAAGCAATAGGCTTTTTCAGAAAATCTGTATTCCCCACAAAAGACTTCGAATAAATTTGCCAACTGCAGATGGATACTTAAAAGTCTCTTATGAACTGTAACTATTTTAAGGACGAGATAGAAGTGGAAAAGCATCTTCTTGGTGTAGGAACTTGGTCGTCAGATACTCCAAATTGAGGGAGAAAGGCCACCGCAGGCCAGGGTATTTACAAATAATCCAAAATTAGACCGTTGTAAAGAAGGCGTTGCCAACAAAATCATACTGTCAGACCAAGACTTCATTGCGAGAAACCATGCAAATTCAAAGCAAACTTGCAACTGTGGAGTCCCATTTTAGACTAAAGCAATTGAATATAAACTGGAGGAGGCTTGCTACGCTTTTTTTGGTTCTGAATTACACACACCTTCTCTGGAGAAAAGACAGGAATATTATCGGCCCCTTTAGAAAAAGCTGCCCCAAGTGTAATAATAACAAAGTTATGCACAAAATCCCATTCCACTTGCCAGCCTTCCACGTGTTATCTATGGCCACAGTCAGGCTGTGCAGCGAACAGCCACGAAACCTCAGTGGCAGGCTGAAGTAAGGGTCAGGCTGTTTTTATGGGTCAGCTGGGCAGCCCTCTGGTCTCGACTGGGCTTGCACAGGCAGTGGTGGTCTCGGGCCAGCAGCTCTGCCGACCTTGGCTGCGCCCTCTCCAGTGTTTGGGGTTGGTGGGCTGTAGGGGATCCAGGAGGCCTCAGTGGGGACAGCTGAGCTCTCTGCCATGTCGTCTCACATCCCTCAGGATCCAGGCCCCGGGTCTGTCCTCGGGGCGGAGCCAGGGTCTGAGAGAGTTCAGAAACACAGAAGGCCTCTGGAGGCCTGGGCTAGGAACTAGCACCTGTCACTTCTGCCACATCCCATTGGCCAAAACAAGTTGAGGCCAGCTCAGATTTAAAAAGTGAGAAGACGGGCTCCACTTCTTGATGGGAGGAGCCGCAGTGTCACTCTACAAGGGCACGGCTGCAGGGAGGAGTGGAGAATTGGGGCCACTTCCATAATCTACCACAACCCTCCTCTAATTTGCTTTGTGCCCTAGGAGGCTGACCTCTACAGAGGCTCACAGCCATGCATCATTGCCCCAGAGCCCTTCCCCAGCACAGTCCTGGAGACACCATTCATTCAGACTAGAGTGTGAATGACTCTCCCTAGACTGTGCAGTGCACACCTTACACAACCACATCAACTGCCCTCAGTTAACCCATCTATATGATGACAAGTTTGGGCTGGAGATCTCTTGAGAATTCCTTCACATGAGAATTCACAGATGCTTTACACTTAAGACCATGGTTTCTCTTATGATCTGCCTGAAATGGTGGTACAGAACACATGTGTGTGTGTGTGTGTGTGTATATGTGTTTCTGTGTGTATGATGTGTATACTAGCATGCACATGGTAGGAACCCAATACACACAGTGATCAGATTTAAATAAATGCATCAGAAACATATTTTCACACATCCCATGTAAACGTCCCCCCTTTCTCCCTGGCCTGTAGACAACAGCACACACAGCATTATCCTGCAAAAACCAGGCTGAGAACTACCAATCTGGTTCATAGAAGTTTAAAAATTCAGAACTAAAGTTAGAAATAAAAAAAAATCAGGAAATAAATTCCCCTAACCTAACTTGGTGGAACTGACGAGGGAGGCAACGTCAGAGGTCGTACACAGGGACACAGGGCACAGGGACGGCCCCACACCCGCTCTCTGCAGACAGGCTGTCCAGGCGCTCACCGGCCATCTGCGACTCCCGGTGCTTCTCACACATGCAACTCTATACACGTGAAACCCGAGCCCTCTGGCCCCTCTGAGCCAGCAGCTGCGTGCGTCCAGCAGCTGTGCAGGGACCTGGCCTAACCAGAGGGCCCGGAAGCCAAATTCAGTGGTCCCACCAACTCGGACAACGTGGTCTGTCAGGGTGGGAAGGGAGGGGCCGCCAGTCCCCTAAAGCTGCAAGAGTCTGCCCAGTTGTGAGAATAAAGACGTATTCCTGGATTTGGGTGGCCCTGAGGTTCAAATTCGGGCTTAGAGCTCTCCTGGACACGGCAGGGAAAGCTTTCAGTGTCCATCCGTAAAGTAACTACCATGTGGTGAGGACCTACTTTGCGCTGCACAAAATCACTCACATCTACTCATTTACCCTTAGAACGACCCTACTGCCCCAAGAGGCCACTCCATCCAGGCAGGTAGCATTAATCTCGTTTTTAGGAGTGGGAAACTGAGACTCGGAGAAGTTAGGCAGGTTGCCTGAGGTCACTCAGCAAATGGATGACTCGGGAGCACCTACTCGGACCACCCCATCGTACAGTGGCTCACCTAGGGCCCAGCGGGTCTGGCAGACCACTGTGCCTCCCAGCCCCCGGTGTTGGCCGGGCAGACCTGAGTGCCCAGAGGGACGGTATGCCTCTGCCACCTTCCACTGACAATGACAGACACACGGCCACTCCAGCTCCCACACCATTGCAATCCAAAAGGCCAGAGATGGCCCTACCAGAGGAGTTCATTACATACATACACGTGTATATAGAGACACAAACACAATCCTGTTTTAAATCTTGGGATAGAATGATACCCAGTAAACTCCGAGCCAGGAAGGCCCAGGAGCCCCAGAGCGAGAGATTAAACAACGTCCTTGGGGTACCCGTCCAGCGGGGACGGGCATCGCTCACACCCGCAGCCGCCTGCCCGCCCCTCCTGACGCCCCCACTCCACCCCCTTCCCTCTTGGACCCGCTGACCGGCAGTCTGTGCCACAGGATCCACCCCCAGAGTCTGTCCTGCCCACCCGCCGGGGTCCCTCTTGCTGTCTGTCTGGTGTCCTGACCAGGTCTGTAACCCCTGAAGGCAGTAACCACCTCTCCCCTGACTCCGCACAGGCGGGCGCCCAGCAGGCCCTCAGCTAGCGGCAGCTGTCACCGCCTAAAAGCCCTCCTGCTCTGGCAGCAGGCAGACCTGGGCCGGAATCCTCCCCCTCAGCGTGGTGACCTGGGCAGGGCAAACTGCTGGGCCTCAGTGTTCCCATCTGCAAAATGGGGGCAACATGAGAGACACTGGAACAGCAGGGTAGCACGGTGACTGCAACTCAAGGCACACGTCTTTTTCTTTAGGGAGATGCATATAAAGGCAGGCGAGGCTTAAAGACACGAGGAGAAGGCCGCTCCAGTGTCACTTCTATTAATAGAAGGAGCTCCCGGGACAGGACAAACGCCGACTCCTCCCGAGAGCCCACAGAGGCAGCTGCCCCGAGGAAGGCTGTCCTGTGATCCCGCCCCAGCGCCCTCCAAACCCACATCAGAAGTGAGTGTGTGTGTGCGAGTGCACACGCCTGTGTGATACCCACGTACACACTACAACACGTCTAGTGTGGCTCTCAGGAAATCACTTCAGGTATTCCTGTTTTAAACTGAACTCAGGTTTGTTTGCTTTACCTGAAACGGGCCACCAAACGCGGTTACACCACCCTCTCCTCTCGGCCTACAACCCACAACAAGAAGCCCCTGGTGCAGACGTGGGAGAGACTTCACAATCACACGATGCAAAAGCAGATGTTCACTATTACAAAATTAACTATTCTGGAGCCTTAAGAAGTTTCACTAGAAGGACCTTGATATAACCAATAGTTCAGTTTGCAAAGTTGAAAGAAGTCTCCTTAAAAACACAGTCAGGAGGGGCCGGCCTGGTGGCATAGCGGTTAAGTGCGCGCGCTCTGCTGCAGCGGCCCGGGGTTCGAAGGTTCGGATCCCGGTCGCCCACCAACGCACCGCTTGTCAAGCCATGCTGTGGCGGCCTCCCATATAAAGTGGAGGAGGATGGGCACAGATGTTAGCCCAGGGCCAGTCTTCCTCAGCAAAAAAAGAGGAGGTTTGGCAGATGTTAGCTCAGGGCCAATCTTCCTCACACACAAAAAAAAAAAAACCCACAGTCAGGAGATCCCGTGTCTTATAACTTTTCTCTATGTGCTTTTACCAGCCCATCAATAAGCACTTATGAACAGCTATAGGGTGCGGGTCTCCTGAACCAACTCGCTGGAGTGATCCCCTACTACCACCCCACCCACCCTTGGGACCACACCCTTGGGGCAAAGGGCCCTCAGCAAAGGCCAGCTTCTCACGGGGGGCGCTCAACTCTGTCCAGCAGCCTCTGAGACCTCATTTCTCCCCAGCCCACCCCCAGCCAACCCCCGAGTCCCGGCACTGATCAGAAAGCGAGTGGAGAATCAATCAGGGAAAGCGGTTCTTTTTCCTCTGCTGATACGGGAAATCACTGATTTTCTGCAGGCCTGGGGAAGATCACCTGGGGCTGGAGGTCACGGTTTGGGGAAATACAAACCTTCCAATCCACGTGTCAGAAAGCGCAGCAGAGGCAGGGCTCCCAGAGCTCCTTCACTGCTCCGCCCCTTCTCATCTGCACCCGACAGTCTGCTTCTCGCCTCCTTCTGCCTCACAGCGCTCTGGGTTTTAGTTCTGTTTTCTCCTGTACTAAAACCCTGAAAAGCCTGTTAGTTAGTCTTTTTACCTCCCATAGCCCCTAGCACCCTGCAGGCAGGTAAGTACTTAATAAGTTGATTTGGCTGGATTGTGTCCACCAAAATTCATCTGATGAAGCCTTAACCCCCAGAACCTCAGAATGTGACCTTATTTGGAAACAAGGTCATTGCAGATGTGATTAGTAAAGCTGAGGTCCTACTGGGGTAGGGTGGCCCTAATGCAATGACTGGCATCCCTATAAAAGGGAAGGTTTGGACACAGGGAAGAGACCACAGGGAGAACGCCATGGAAGACTGGAGTTGTGCTGCCACAAGTCAAGGAACCACCGGGAGCCTTGGAGAGGCCTGGACAGATCCTCCCCCAGCGCCTTCAGAGGGGACGGCCCTGCCTACACCTCCATCCCTGACTGCTGCCTCCAGGACTGTGCGAGAACCAAGTTCTGTTGTTTAGGCCCCCAGCATGCAATACTTTGTTACGGCAGCCCCAGGACACTAACACACAGCCCAACAGCTTAAACCAGTTTAAACGCGTGCACAGACGTACACCCAGGACCTGTAGCAAGACCAGAAGGGTAGCATCTGAGCTTCAGTTGCATTCCGCAAATATTGATGGATGGAGTGTCTTCTGGGCAGCACTTGACGGATTACTGTGTGTTCTGTTCTCCTGGGCGTAGGGAGAAAGAACCAGGCTCCTTGAGTTTTTCTTGGTGAATCGACCAGCTGCAGCTGCTGCATTTACAAGTAAAAGTAAAGCAGCATTTCAGGACTTCCATTATTTTAATGTTTTATTAATCTCAGAGTCCTGTTCCATCCTCTAAAACTTCTCTCTCTTGATTTCACCCCCTTTGACTAAATAATGTAGGGATGTTTACCACATTAAGTCATGGGCTCAGTGCCAACAGGGCTCCCTGATTCTGCGGCCTTGGTGTGTTTCCCATCACAGGAGGAACGAGGGAAGCAAATAGTGTGGGTGGGTCAGCAAGACATCCTGGCCATTACTGGAAAAATCGAAGTGTAAGATCTCAGACACGAAGATTTGGGAAACCTTGTAATCCCCACTCTTCTCTCCCCTCTGCCAGAGAACACATCACTGGCAATAACAAAACGTGTCTCTAGGGGCCAGCCCGGTGGCATAGTGGTTAAGTTCGTGTGTTCCACTTCAGCGGCCAGGGGGTCGCGCTGGTTTGGATCCTGGGTGCGGACCTACTCCCCGCTCATCAAGCCATGTTGAGGCAGCGTCCCATATAGAAGAGCTACAACTCTACAACTATGATACACAACTATGTACTGGGGCTTTGGGGAGAAAAAAGAAAAAGAGGAAGATTGGCAACAGATGTTAGCGCAGGGCCAACCTTCCCCAAAAAGAAAAAAAAAAGACAGTGCCTCACTGGCCAGTAAAAAAAAAAAAAAAGTGTCTCTCTTCCAAACTGCTCACACAGAGTTCATAATCCCCTCTTGTCCCTGCCTCACCTTCCGCCTACAGAAAGGCAGACCGCACAAAGGAGGTCCTGGGCAGAGAACCTCTTTAAAATGAGAACAATCTGAACGGAAATGAATGTCCTCTCAGCTCTCCACCCTTTACTGGCTCTAAAACAGAACAAATGAACACAACGCAAGAAACATATTAGGAATGTTTTCTTAATAAAAGGCATATGGGAACCTGAGCCACCACTAACCTTTTCCTAATTCTGCACTATCCCTAGTATAATGGTTCATCTTAAACTGTGAATTTGCAAATGTGAAGTTGCAGCTGTGTTTGCCAGTCGTCATGTGTTCATGTAGCAAACTGGGGTAAAGTTAAGATCCTCAATTCCAGATGAATATTCAGTTAAGTTTCCAAATGCTCCTTTTTAAGGAAAAACATCCTCAGACGAACATTCCCACATGCGAGTCAAAGCTGTTCAGCCTGCATGCTTTGTCACATATATTATTTGTGTGCGTTCAAATATCATAAAGCTCAAATAAATAACTGTTCTCAGGAAATGGAAAAGCTCACAAAACTTCTGAAACCCAGGGTTTTAGAGGCAGAGATTGGCTAATATTTTACTCCAAAAATCTACCTTTGAACCACAGAGAATAAGTAGCTCTGTCTATAATTTGCTACTTTGCTGTTAAACTTGCACTGTGATTGTGTCCGTCTAAAGCAGACCAGAGGGGCCAGGGGGGACTAACGGGACGGTCGCAATGTAAAAATCTCCAACTGGCCACGCTTTCAGAATATGCTGGGTTGTTTCAATTTGGCTTCCTCAAGCTAAACATTTTATTCATTCCTCTCTATGTTGTTTTAGAGATGAAAGGAATGCTACAGTTTTCTAAGAAAATCTTTCTAGAATGCAAAAGAAAATGATTATTGAAGTCTGCCAATCAATATGAATGCAGTTAATATACCAAGTAACGTATGCACTGAGAGCAACATGTTTTTATCCAGACGGCACATGCAGTTTCTTAAAGCTTCCCTCTTGGAAATGGACGAGTATTTTATATAAGCCTATTTTGGTAAACTTAGCATGCATTTTCAACGCTTTTCAGCATCTGTCTTTTATTATCAGAGGATACCTGATATCCAGATGACAACAAAGTATTTTGAGTGCCTTGAAAGTCAGATCCTGCTCCTTATTCCTGTCCTAAATCATAATTTTATTGTGACATCAGGTTCATTTACACCAACAATTTTATTTCCTGGACAGGCAGGCAGCTATTCACTCTAAAATGCAGATTCTATTCTCATAAATATGTTCCACGTAAGGAAAATACTTAAAACTAGTATGCATGTAAAATTCATATTAAATAGAATCTTTTCTGACCTTTAAAATGTAGCTCCAGAACATGCACAAACTTACGAATAAGATTAAACATTTTACTTTTTCAAGTCACCTAATTAGCATTATTAGCAAATTGTTATTGTGCGTAGCGGTCAAGACAATCCCATTTAAAAAATGAAATAGTTTTTCCTAATTAGTGTACTTCAATTTCTCCATTTAACACCTTGTAAGTAATTGTTGATCTTAAGATTATGTATTGGCAAAAAAAAAATGGGACAAGATTGCAGTGTTTTTGACATACAGGCATACACCGTTTTTAAAAGCGTTCCGTCCCCTGCACTGCTTCGTCAGCCGTGGAGAGGAACGCAAACTTTAGTCACTCACGGAGATGCGGGTCAAGGTTCACACTCCAGCCCCGGAAACTGCCCGTCATGAAGAAGAGGAGCAGAGTCTGTAGGACTAGGGGTTCCGCTCAAATTCAGGTATGAACCTGAAAATGAAATCTAGGATTTTAAGCCAGCCTTGAAGAATGCCAGGGCTTTCTAACCCCGTGTCTGCCATCCTCTGGCGCGCAGACGGGAAGAATTCTTTCGTGGAGAGGGCGGAAAATCGTTTCACAACCCAGCCCTCAACTATCGATGAATGCAGCTTTAAAAAATGCATAGCAATTGGTCAATTAAACAGAGGGTGAAACTCGCATACAATACCAGCAACAAAAGCTGTTCAAACAAAGCCCTCGGACGAGCTGTGCGCAGTGCTGGAGCACGGTTTTCTGCTGGGGTGAGGGACGACTCCACCTTCGGGCGGGGCAGAGCAGAGCGCTCCCCTTCCCTCCGGACCTCCCGGGGGGCGCTGCTCTTGAACGCGGCCCCGGCCCCCTCCCCAGCCGGCACCGCACACAATGGCGCCCCGAGCTCCCGCCACCGGGTTCTCGCGCCGCTGGCGCGCCCCCCGCGCGGCCCGCGCTCCCGGGTCCGCGCACAAAGGAGGCGCGTGGGCTCCTCGGCGCCCCGCGCTCCCCGGCCCGCGCAGCCACCAGGTGCGAGCGCCAGCAACCCCGCGCCCGCGCGTGTCCGCGCACCCCGGGCCTCCCCCCGCCAGGGCTCCCACTGCCCTGGGCCTGTCCGCCGTGCGGGCCTGTCCGCCGTGGGGGCTCGGGGCGGGGGGCACTCACTTTCTCGATGGTCCCGGGCAGCAGGCGCTCCAGCAGCCTGCAGAGGACCACCCCATCCTTCAGAGACGCCTGCAGGAAGCCCTCCGGGTCCGAGATGGTTTTCTTGGGCGACTCCAGCACCCCCAAGGTAATGAGCCACGTAACGGTCTGCTCGGCGGAATTCATAGCGGCGGCGCGCCCGGCCTCCCCGCGCCGCGAGCCCGTCTCGGCGCCGTTCACCTCGGAGCGGCCGCGGCCAGGCCCGCTGCGCCCCCCGCCCCCTCCTCCTGCTCGCCCATGGAGAGGCCGGCGACGGCGATTGGCTCGGGCGGCGCCGCGGTCCGGCCGGCTCGCGCTCCCTCGCGTGCGTCCTGGCCGACTGTCAAGTGCCTTTTCATTACATGCACATGAACCTGCGGCGGCCGCCCGGCGCCGCCCCCGCCGCCGCCTCCCGGCTCCCAGCCGCTGCCGCCGATGACATCACTGCCAGGAGAAGAAAAGACGCCGCGCTGAGCGGCCCCGCGCCGGGCCCCCCGGCCGCCAGCACCCCCGCGCTCGGGCGGCCGCCGTGCGCCCTCCACACCCGGGCCCCGCGCCGTGCGCCCCCGCCGTGCGCGCGCCCCCACCTGCGAGGCCGGCTGTGGGCCCCCGCCCCAAGGGCCCGGTGACCTCCAGAAGGCGACAGCCCGCGGGCCGGGGAGGGCTGGCCGGGCCTCCCAACCCGCGGGGCGCGTGCGCTCTTAACCGTTTGCGCCCCGCGGAGCCCACGCGCAGCCCCCTCCGGAGGCGAGAGCCCGGCCAGGCTCCTTTCGCTGTCCTCTCCCTTCCGCCGTCCTCTCCCCTCTCGGAGGACTCGGAACCCTTTATTTATAGTCTCAATTCATGAATGTTTAAATTATTAAATGCTTCCCAGAATGCTCTTTTTATTTTTGCCAGTTTCATTTCAAGAGGTTGGGGGGTTGCTGAAAACGAGATGTTTGCTTCTCTCCCCCTACCTTGCAAGCCAATAATTACAGAACACAAATGATAATTAAATCTGTAACCAGATGGGTCTAATTCGGGGAAGAATTGATTTTCTGGGCGCTGCTGCGATCCTTGGGGATATGGAGGCCCCGGAGCGCGGTGCGGCCGGTGTCATGCGTGCCCCCTGCTGGGAGGCCTGTGACCTCAGCGGCAGGGACGCGGCTGGCCCCTCTCCAGGACCAGAAACCTTGGAGCGACTCTGTTTTAAGTTGCTGGTGACGTTTCTAACACTATGGGAGGAAGGTCAAGAAAAGAGCAGAGCCTGACCTGGGTCTGTGCAGATGATAGGGAAACAAGGACTGAGAACAGCTCAGTCCAAACAGGCCATTTGGCCAGATCCCACTTGGACAAGAGATGCTCTGTTGCAGACAAGGCTTTGAAGGCACTCGGGCCAAACCTGAAGAACTCAGCCCTCCAACTGTCACTTAAGGAACTTGCTTCTTCAAACAACGAATGACATTGACACATGTAAAGGCTAAGGAAGGAGAAGAGCCTTTTCTTGAAAGAAGCAGGTGTGAAGGTGTCCATGTATGTCCATTTAATCCATCCACAGTCCAGGAGTGCCTTCCCTGCTTGCTGGCTAGGACTGCCCATGGCAGCTTCAGACGGTATTAACGGTCACCTCCAGAGAGCTTACTGTGTGCCAGACACATATAGCAACCCAGTTAGTGACAAAGGCCAGAAAGACTTTTAAAAACAGAGGCTTAACTCTCCTCTTCCTCTGCCTTCTTCCGGAGTACTTCCATTGCAATCGTTATTGCGTTTATTTCCAGCTTGGAGTTAGCCTTAAATTTTCTTTCCAAATGCAAACACAAAGTAATTCAAAGAGCAGTATGAATTCTGGATTTTGAGGGCCCCCTACTCGGTGGTCACAGCCGCCACTTCCTGAGCTCCCTGTGTGTCTGCCCAGTGCTCCCCCGCCGCCGCCCCCCCCCCCCGCATTATGTCACACCATCGTTACTACAGCCTTGTGGAGTTTCTCTCATTGTCCCTATTTTACTGGTCACACATCCAACGAGTGGTGGAGATGGCCTCAAACCTGGGCTCTGAGCCTCCAGGACCCACACACCGCACACGTTTTCTAGACCACTTCCCTACACGACTTTTAGGAAACGGCAATTAACAGCTCCATCAAATTTTGTGCCCAAAGACTCTATCAATGGAAGGGTGTTGACCTGAGTAGTTCTCCACTCTTGAGAGATGCCTGTTTACTCTTAGTACTGCTCATTTGGAGACGTAATTTAGAGTACAGTCATTTCAGATTCCATTACGTTAGATCTGGTGCTTGTAATCTGGTAAACAAGGGTAAGATTCAACTTGACTCAATCAAATGGTGGTACAGAAAGGCAACTCTGGGGCGTGGCCTTAGGTCACCAGTGAAACTGGCGCCAATTACTGTCAGAAGGGAGACCCACGGGCCACCTGCCAGAACTGGTCTCAGAAGTCCCTGGGCGTTTAAATGCTTCAGAGCTGTTAGTGGCATTCTTTTACCTCGGATGTACATTAATTTCAGGAAAGTTTATTTGGAAGGGATTCTAGAAAGTAACACTGTTCAAAACTAGGTGTTTTTCGGTGTTTAACTGAGCTGTTTTAGCATCCAAGGTGGGCATTTGGTTACACTTAACATTTTTCCAAGTTCCTATTACAGAGGACGTGTGTTACAGAGGAGAACTTGTTGTTCTGTTGGTTGGAGCCGGTTAGGATTGTTGTTGGCGGAAGACTTGGGCCCTGCCTGTGGATGCCCTTTGACCCACCTCTGAAGAGCATGTGCCCTTCAGTTCCCTGACATCTCACGAGAGGACCTCAGCTTCACGCCCAGCTCGGCTGCCTGGCAATGCCTGAGAGCCACCTCCCAGTCGTCATTGCGGTGCACCCACAAACAGCCACAAACCAGTAGTCACCCAAAGCTCAGCCGAGCTGTGCTGACTCTATTTGTCAGCTTATTGGTGCTTGGGGATGGTGTTACAAAAACGTTGAAATCTACCCCAACCTGAAGCCAGGCAGGCAGATGGCTATTTACCTAGCAGTGCGTAGCAATCTCTCCCTGTAGAATTGCTTTTATTGACTGGACTATGATCTAGATTGAAAAATGCTGTAAGAAGCAGTTCTATGAAGCTCATTGTATCTACTGTGTGTTATCAAAGGCACTCATTTTATCAGTGTCCTATTTATTTGGCATAAATATGGTCAACTGCTAAAAATTAAAGATGCAGGGCAGAAAAAAATAGTTAATAAACATGTATGGCTGAAAAATTACTCAAGATCGGAAGACACTTTACCAATATAGTATATTATGAAACATAATGTCACTGAGACACTTACCCTAGTTTAGGTTCCCCCAGAAGCAGATCCTGAGCCAACAACTTGGGTGCAAGTAGTTTATTCGGGAAGCCATCCCGGGAAGGATAAACGAAGAAAGGGAGAAAGTGAACGGGGAGGAGGGAAAAAAGTGAATCAAAGATGTGTAAGTGCGCCCCGTTCCCCCAGAGACCAGGGGGAGAAGGGGCTCTGTTCCCCCGGGGAGCCTGGAGAAGCAAAGAGGAACAGGTCTCAGTGTCTTCTAACCGGAGGACCAACAGGCTAAGAGTTATCCCCTGACTCCCGTCTCCTGTGGTTGAGGGTCTCCTCCGGGGGCAATGACCTCTAATTCAGCAGAGCCTAAAGTCGAGAGAGCAGGAGATCCCCCACGTGGACCCCTGGGAGAGATGGTAAGAGGGCCAATGCTCTTTCTCCCCGTTGCTGCCTGGATGCTGCCTTGTAGCTACCAGGGGAACGACACCATATAACAGCCACTGGTTCAACGTATATGCTGTCTTGAAGGACAGTCCCTAACCCTGCAGGAAGTCACCCCCTCCCTGGCCTCTGCATGTATCCATCCAGTGAGAGGAATCGCCTCTCCCTCCAGGACTGCAGGACTTGGATGTGATCAACTTGCCGCCAAGTGGCTGGTGTTACCACATCAGCGGGCAGAATCATTCTCTGCTGTGGGTAGCGAAGTCGGTGGCTGTAGCTCTTGCCCCCCTCCATCTCTTGGACACCTCCATCCCTGCCATCAGGACTGTGCTGTCCATGGCCTGTTGTGCAGGGCACTGGAGTGGCAGGCAAAGCCTGGGCTGGCTGCCCTCGGCTACAGACACCATCTCTGCGCCTGGTTGCTGAGCGCCTCTGCCTCAGTGATGCTCTCTGGGGAGGGACATGGGGCTCAAGACCCACAGGCCTGTGTCTGCGCCCACAGGTCCCTCCACAGACCCCTCCCCACCTCCTTGCCACCACTTGTCCCACCTTGCCCCTTCTGGGCACCCAGACGAGGAGCCAGCCACCCCACCCTGTCCAAGCGTCTGAGCGCAAAGGAGATGACCATGAAAGGCTCAAAGCTCTGCCAGCAGTCCTCACCGCGGTCCTTTATCCCGCCCCAGAGTTGGGCTGTCATGTGGCAGCAGTCCATTTTCGGTTCATACTAAATTATCAACCAGACCCATTCGTAAAGCAGGCCCGTTCTCTCTCTACCAGCTGGTCATAGTAAACGTTCCGCGATGTCGCAGGTGTGAGCTGAGGAATGTTGGGAGTCCAGCCAGCGGGGGCAGGGGACTTGGAGGACTGGGTCATTTGTGTCAGTAGCTTACTGTGCCTCGGGACCTGCTCATGCCACGTCCCAAATGCACCCATCCCTGTGGGCTGGATGGCTGCTATGCTAGCTCCACCTGGTCACTTGGCGCCCCTCCCGGCCACTGCCTGTCAGAACGTCCTCTTAGTGACGTTGATGCCCCTCATCGGGGCATTCTAGCTGCTTTAGAGAAAGGAGTGTCTCCAGGTCTCCAGCTGGTGTCCATTCCAACCCTCCCACCTCCCTTCCTCCCCACTCTGCCCAGGCTGCCCAGCCTGAGGAGCCATCCCTGCACAGACTAAGGGCCGGCTCTGCGCACCAAGATGTTAATCCTGAGATGGGAGCACCATCACATCCCAGACCCTCCCATCCAGCCATACGTGCGCCCCTCCCACCCTCGTCCATGAAACCCATTCTTGAACACAGAGGGGGATTCTGATGAACAAGCCGTTCCTCCTCTGGCTGCTCTGGGACTGCCCCCACCGGGTCTGCGGAACTTGGCCAGTTGCTGGTCCAGAGGCAGTGAGGGGAGACGGGGCACAGCGTGAGGAGCCCTTGAGCATCGTGTCTTCTAGCCCAGCACAGCCTGTCGTGGTCCCCAGGCCATGGAAAGCTGTGCTTCTATGGCTAATCTGTCAGGGAATCAGAAATCCCAGTTTCTCGAAACCTCCACCCAGTGCCCCCTTCCAGGTCTCAGGGACTCTCTCCCCGCAGCCCAGCCCTGGACTCAGCCTGGGCGGAGGCCTGCCTGGGTGCCGGGCTCAGCTGCCCTGCAGACCAACCACGATGACAACCAACTCTGGGCCCTCTTGCTTCAGGGGACGGAGGTCTCTCCCGTGCTGCCACAGAGGCCTCTGCCTCTCACAGGGCCTTCACCTGTCGGCTCCCTGGACCTTTCATTCTCTTTCTTCAAGGCTTCTAGGGCAGTTAAGAAAAGTCAGCCGATTCCCCAGTCCTTATCACTGCCCCTGCCCCCATCTCCTTCAGACGCTAGAGTTACTTCATAAGCCGATGCTTCCCTTGCACCTGCTCTGTATTCCGTGCAGCACAGGTGAGAGTTGTAATCATCGTGAGGTACAGAGTGGGGGTTGTTACCACTTCATGTAGCACCAGCAATAACATCTGTGACGGTTCATTTTATGTGTAAACTGGAGTGGGCCACGGGAGGCCCAGATATTTGGTCAACATTATTTTGGGTGTGTCTGTGAGGGTGTTTTTGGATGAGATTAACATTTGAATCAGTAGACTGAGTAAAGCAGATTGTTCTCCTCAATGTGGGTGGGCCTCACCCAATCCGTAGAAGGCCTGAATAGAACAAAAATGCCAACCCTCCCCCAAGTAAGAGAGAATTCTTCAGCAGATGGCTTCAGACTGGAACAGTGGTCCCCTGGGTCTCCAGCCTGCAGGCCCACCCTGCAGATTGGACTCACCAGACTCCATAATCATGTGAGCCAATTCCTTATAATAAATCTCTTTATACCTAGCCTATTGGTTCTGTTTCTCTGGAGAACCCTGACCAATACGGCAGCCTATGACCGGGCAGTGTGGCTGGTGAGAGACGTGAGTCCAGATTCGCTTCCTGTGTGTCTGCTTCCCAAGGTCACTTCTGAAAGCTACTGCCTTGGGTTTGGGCTCCCAGAAAGCCAACTCCGAGACAGGGCTTGGGTGCAGGCAGCGTATTTGGGAGGTGAGCACAAGAAGCACAGAGGAGGAAGTGGAGGGGAGGGGAGAGAGGCTGAAAGTAGAGGCCATGTTAATGAGTGGGCTGCCGCTGTGGGAACCTGGGCTTGATCCCCCTGGGGCCCTGTATTAGTTTCTGTGATGGCCACAACAGAGCACCACCAACTGGGGGACTTAAAAACAACAGAAATTTCTCTCTCAATTCTGGAGGCAGAAGTCCAGGATCCAGGTGTCAGCAGGTTAGTCCCTTCTGGGGGCTTTTAGGGGGACCTGGTCCCGGCCTCCCTGCCAGCTCCTGTGTGGCTGCCAGTCCTTGGTGTTCCTTCCTGGGCTTGTAGGTGCATCACTCCAGCCTCTGCCTCTGTCCTCACAAGGCATTCTCTCCCTTTCAGTGTCAAAATCTCCCTCTTTTTATAAGGACCCCAGTCACTGGGTAAGGGCCCATCCTAATCCAGAATGCCATCATCTTAACTCAATTACATCTGCTAAGACCCTATTTCCGAATGAGGTCACAGCCACAGGTTCTAGGAGTTAGGACTTCAAGATATCTTTCTGAAGGACACAACTCAATCCGTGATAGGGCCCTCTGAGAAACCCTCAGGACCCTGCCTCAGAAATACCCCACCAGAGAGGGGAGGCCGGCTGCCCGCCACTCACATCAGAGCAGATGTGACATCTCAGGGTCTCTCCTTATGTGGTGCTCGGATCCATCAGTGGTCCTGGGTGTCGTCCTGACCCATCCATTCTGAGTCTACCTGTCATCATCCATGCGTTTCAGCAGCTGTTAGTAATGCCTCACCAGCTTCGACATCTCACTTGGAATTGCCATGGCCTAGGAGGTAGTCCCTCAGTTTCTCATCAGCTGAACTTCTGTAGCGAGGCTCTGTTCTTATCAACTATATGGACACCCTGAAACATAGTTCCTACTGCACAGGCAAAATGAACTCTCTCTTATTTTATTTACCAGTTTTCAGCATCATGAGTTGGTGCTCTTGCATCCTTGAAAGCAAACCAATAATTTCTTTTAAGTATCATTACGAATTTATGGATTTTGAAAATCATACTTGATGTCTCTGACAGCAGACTGTCTTCTGCCTGCATCCAGGAAACTTTGGCCAGCTCTGTTAGCTTTCGAGCAGGCTGACGCCTCAGATCTGTCATAGCCCTTCATGGTGCCCTTCCCCGTTTCCCAAGGTGAGCAATCAGTGCCTTTTTTCCTGAATACATCCTTCGCTGTGTCCCATGCGTTTTATTAGAAAGTACTTTCTTTTTTCATTTGCTTCCAAGGAGATTTGTCATTTCCATGTTGATTTCCTCTTGATCAAATCTTTATCTAGGGATTTGTTTCTTAATTACTAAGAAATTGAGAGTTTTGGCCAGTGATGGTGATTAGGCATTTGAGCCCACAAATCTCTGCTTTCCAAAATATGCTAAGATTTTAAATGCTCCATGGACATATGGAAGGAGCACACACTCTGTTCGAGAGATTACATACTTATATTTATTATGTGAGGTTTTGGTGCCTTTTTTTTAAAAGAACTTTTTCCTCCAAAATAGTTTCAGACTCACAATAGGTTACAGAAATAGTCCAGAGAGCGCTCGTGTAGCCTTCGCCAGGTCCCTTCACTGGTGCCATCTCTTGCGACGGCAGCGAGGACGCCGACGTCAGCACACTGTTGTCACTAAACTGCAGACGTTGCTTGGATTTCACCAGTTTTGCGTGTCCTTTTTGTGCTGTTTCCATCAGTTCCGTCGCTGTGCTGACTGTGTCACCACCACAGTCAGGCTACAGCACTGCCCGTCACCACTGCAGAGGCCCTGGTGCTCTCCCTGTGCCCGCTCGCCCGGCCCCACAGAGCCTGCGGATCCCGTCTGTTAGGTATGTCCAATTCTCAAAAACATACATGGTAAAATCCAGTTTTCCCTAAATTTCAAATCATTTAAAAAATTAATATCTGATGTTCAATGCACAGGTTAATTGCAGACTTTTATCTTTTTCACAAATTATGCTTTAAATCAATTCATAATGTTCATCTTTCTCCTGATTTTTCCCTTTATCCTGAATTTCAGTGTGTCTGAATGGAAAATCATATTTTCCGTTCCTTTTTTCTTTTTACGTGTGTTTACCTTATAACGCTTTGTCCATATCTTCCTTTTCAACCTGTCTGCATCACTGTGCTTTAAGTTAGATTGTGTAGGAGCACGAACTGTGGTTAATTTTTTATGCCTCTTTGACAGTGTCTGA
Source organism: Ceratotherium simum simum (assembly GCF_057802395.1). NCBI lineage: Eukaryota > Metazoa > Chordata > Mammalia > Perissodactyla > Rhinocerotidae > Ceratotherium > Ceratotherium simum. The sequence continues at coordinate 2,707,911 of NC_141909.1, forward strand.
TATTTTTTATAGGAAAATAAGTCCATTCACATTTAGTGTGCTGACTGATACACTTTATTTTGTTCCTTTTACTTTAAATAAATTGTGATTTATTTTACACTGTTGTTTTCTATTTTCCTTTTCTCTGTTTTTCAAATTGTCTTGTTTTGAAAGAAAACAAAGATTTGTTCAAATTGCTCTTTATTCAATTTTGTGTCTTTTTTTTTTAATTTAAAAATTTCACATAATTTTACAGTTAATAAATGGTGGTTGGAGCTGGCCTGGTGGTGCAGTGGTTAAGTTTGCATGCTCTGCTTTGGCAGCCCGGGGTTCACAGGTTCAGATCCTGGGGGAGGACTGTGCACCGCTTATCAAGCCATGCTGTGGCGGTGTCCCACATACAAAAAAATAGAGGAAGATGGGCACGGATGTTAGCTCAGCAACAATCTTCCTCAGCAAAAAGAGGAAGATTGGCAACAGATGTTAGCTCAGGGCCAATCCTCCTCACCAAAAAGATAGATTAAATAAATAAATAAATGGTTATCTTTCCATTCTTGACTGATAGACCATATTCCTACTTTTAAAAGTGTGATGCCGTGATACACTATTTCCCCACCAATCTGCTCTCTTTTCTCCCTGCCCTGCATCAGCCCTCCAGAGAGACCATTGCAGGGCTTTGCCTTCTCCCCTTTCTTTGCCCTAAATTCCTGTATTTTGCAATCAGTTATTTTAGTTTTAAACTATTGTTAGCATTTTATTTGTAGAACAAACCTTCTTTTCCAGGAGTCTTTATTTAGCACTTACATCACACACTCCTGGGCGTGTGTGTGTGTCTATATATCATTGCTCACCACCATTGCTGCTTCTTCACTCTTTCGTGCATCCGAAGGTTTGTGTGCTGTTGGTGGCGTGTCTCAGATATTTACCTCTGATGGGACACGTGGGTGATGAACTGTTTTATTTCATCCGTGTTTTTTTGTCACCCCGACCAGTGAGTGGTATCTCAGCTGGGTGGAGAATTATGGGGATGCAGCCCTCTTTCCTCAGCAGGGGGTGGGGTGTTCTGTTGTCTGATAGCTTCTAGTGTGGCAGAGTGTCCTGTGCTAGTTCGATCCTTTCATGCTTTGTAGGTAGCTTGTTCTTTTGGTCTAGAAACTCGTAGGATTTTCTGTTTATTGTTAGAGATTAGCTCTTTCATCAGGCTGTCAGGATCTGTGTACATGTGCACATGTGTTTATCATCCTGGAACTTGACGAGCCTTTTCAGACTCCTGGACACCATCTCTCCTCAGCTGAGGGAAGTCTTCTTCAGTTACTTGTATTTCATAACCTCTCCTCCATCTCTCCTTTTTTTAACATCCTGGAACTTCTATTATTTTCCCGTTAATTCTTCTTTATGTATTTTCAATGTAGCTTCTTTTTTTCCCTTGTGATTTCTGTCTCAATATTTTTACTCCGTGCTTTGAGGTATCTTATATTCTAGTCCAGTAATCTGGATGTTCTCCTCTAACTCAGCAATTAGATTTTTCTTTTAGTTGCAAGAAGTTGTTTTTGTATTGCACTTAAAACTCCATAAGTGCATTTTTACCTTTTGGGAAAGAAAGTATACTCTCAGAGGAAAAAATACTCTGCTTCAAAATTTACAGTATACTTTAAGGGGATTTACACTGGTTAAAATGATTGTTCCATTATTTTATGGCCCAAATGGAGAGGTGACAGGAGATGCAGGAATCTGGGGGACTGGCAGCCCTCCTCTCTTACTTCACAACCACTCTCGTAACGTCTGCCCTGTTCACCCCCCTCACTCCAACTCCCCGTCGCCTCCTTTCCAGAACATGCCTGCCCGGCCTAATTCAAACTCGGTCGGCCCGTTCATGGCACTGGAGCTCTTGCCCCGTCCCCGATGGTTTTCTGTTAACTTCCCATCCCTTTTCTGTCTTCCCTCTCCTTTCCACTGGTCCCTTCCCTCCTCTGTGACAAATTCTCTGGTTCTCCAGCCCCTCACCCCCACGTCCCCCAACTCCCAACCTTTAAAAATCCCTCCACAACCCAACTTGTCTTCAAGTTGCTGTCCTGTAATCGCCTTCCCATCACTGACTCCCCCTCCCACATCACTCCTGCTCTGGGTGAATTCCGTCACTGGTCTGTGGAAACGAGCCTCTGAACGGGGAGCGAAGCTGCTGTGTGTGGAGCGCAGTTGTGACGACCTGGCTGGTATCAGAACCTCCCCGGGCTGACTGGGAAAGATTCTCACCCCTTCTTATTTCCAGAAGAGCACAAATAGGAAGTTCTGAGACAGGCTTTTCACACTGGTTCTTAACAGCCTTGGAGTTAAGAAGCCCTTGGAGAATCTGATGGAAGCCAAGACAACTCTCCTCGGAGGCAGAGAATTTCAGAGGGCTCTTGGATTCCCTGGAGCATGTCCAAGGGCCTCAGACAAAGACCGTGCAGGCTCGAGAGCACTGTGAGCAGAAGGCATATCCTAGGGCCGAGGAAACCTACTTGTAAAAAAGCCACAGGCATTTGAAGATTAAACTATTCCAGTAATTTTTGTTTGTGTAAATCCTAAGGATGACAGTAGACAAGGCTTGTTGGAAAACAAGACGTTTTACAAACCTCTTTTCTCCTCATTGAATTTACATTGGGGATACAGACGAGCACGTTCTTAGCACCCTTACCTGGATTTTATATAAAATCACGGAGGCAGGTAAGGACTCTGCTGATTGGCTGTAAAGCCTGAAATAAACATCGGCCTGAAAAGTGGGTGGTGCACCGATTCTTCTTTAAAAATACCCATTGATTTTTTTACCTATATTTCATGCAAAACTTTAAAGAAAAATTTCCATTGGAGAAGCGCTTTCTAAAAGAGAACAGACGTAGATGCCAACAAGTAAATATTTGGTGACATAGTTAGCTGCCTGCCATGTTTTATACTGGGCCAGCAAAATCATCTTACATGAAAATGTTTTGCTTCATAAATGGCTTCATCCATTCGGATGTAAAGTCTACTTCCAAAGGGAAACATTTCTCATTTCCTCCATTTTCTGTTCTTTTGACTTATTCCAGAAAAAAAGTACACCAAGTGAACTATGGGTTTGATTAATTGGAACCCAGTTTTTAGAAGCCACAAGTTATAGAAAATAGAGAAGTCCCTTAGGGAACAGGGCCTTTGTGCTTGTCCAAGTACTAAATTTCATTAAGATTCTGCCCGGACAGTGAGCAAATTAGCCTGCGGTGGAAAAGGCTCACTCCCCACAGAAGAATTTCTGATGGTGGTGGCTCCCTTAGCTCAAGGAAACAGAGTAGAGATGAAGGTGACAAAGTAAAATGTAGGTTCGAAGAAGAGCTGAGAAAATATGGCAGGAAGCACGAGCCCAGTAGAAAGTGATTAATGTGAAGGATTAAGAAAGAGGATCAAAAGAGAGACCCCGGCTGAGCAGAGGTGGTCCTAACACAGCGTGGGTGTGGGACGCCAGACACGCTCAGTGGAAGGTAAAGATGACAGAGTAAAGTGTGAGGATAAGGAAATATGTCAAACGAAGAAAAACGATAGACATATGTGTGTTCACAGCAGCATTATCTATCCACGTGGGAAACTGGAAAATGTTCACGTCATTGGGAAAGAGCTTGGTGAGTTAGAGTAGTGACTTTATGGATCATTGTGAAGTCAGTGAGATGGTAAATATGACGAGAGTGGAATAGTATGTATAAAATAAAGCCAGAATTATGTATACAATGACATCACTAGACACCAGCAAGAGAGCAGACGGGCCATGACTGGGAGCCGAGAACAGTGAGGAGGTTGTGTCTTAGCTCTGTGCAGGTGCCGTCTTAGTCCTCCCCGAGGTGGGGAGACAGCGCGGGCATTTCCCACAGGGAGATGGAGACGCTGTGGAACAGGCAAGTACAGAGCTGACTGCACAGTTCCCTGAGAAGGGATCCTGTCTGTTGTGGCGCTACAACCCACCCTTCTACACCCTGCTTGGTCGTGCTGGGACCGGGACCCTGCAAATCTGTTCTCCCTCATCCGCTGGTCCCTGGTGAGTCTGCCAGAGCGGGGCGCACGCAGAAAGGGGCTGGAAGGCGGGAGGAGGCCCCATTCTGCTAGGCCCGCCCTCAGCTTTCAATTCTGACAACCCAACCTCCCTCTTGCTTCCCCAGCCCTGGTGGGCAGCTGCCTCCTCAGGATTGCCCTATGCAACCTCAGTGCCCCGTGCAACCTCAGCAGTCCTCTGATACCTCACATTCACCAACAACTCGTTATGTGTTCAAACAGCCAGTATGGCTTCTGTCCTCCTTGTGAGACACTGGCTGACACAGGAATCTGAAGAGTGGAACATCCAGTCAAGCCAAGCGAGAGATGGCTTAGATGCAAAGAGCTGAGGAAAACTTCAAGTGAAATTAGGAGCCAAGAATACGTGGGGTGGAATAATCAGCCCACCAGACAAATCATTAAGCAAAAAGAATAAACAAGAGAGCAGTTGTATTGATAAGGAGAAATACCTAGGGACCCCACTTTCTAAAATAAGGTGCTAGGGGGCACCCAGAAACAAAGGTTCTGCCAGGACCCCCTCGTCACCACATCCAGGCTAACAGAAGGAGCCTCATTTGGAAGGGGTGCCGAGCATCTTTCTCTTCCCGCCATAGAGAGGGAGGCGTGTGCTTCACCCAAGCAAGAGAGGGGACCTGGGGGGACCCACTCAGAGCTTCAGATGCTCCCTGAGTTGGTGGGGTGCAGCGACAGGTTCCTGAGCACCTGCGGCTGCCATGGGAACAGCTGGTGCCCTGAGCGTGGTGGGACGGGGAGCAGTTACGTTTTCCCGGAGCTGCACGAGGACCCTCAATGCAGACTTGGGAACTTCTGAAAGGGTTACCTCCGAAGCGGACCTCTGGAGAGGTGAGGTGACACCAAAAGGAGGGTCTGGGGGGCCCCCTGATGCCCAGGGGGCATCGTGCACGGTTGTAGGAGGCACCGTGCAGACCAGAGAACTGTAGGTAGAGGTCCCCAGAGGGCCTCTTGGAAGGACCCACACAAGCACTGCCCCTTGGCAGACGAGCCAATTCTACCCACAGGAGGGAACTTCCCCTGTCTCACCTCTCTCCCTTCCTCTGTTGTAAAGAGGAGCCAGGGGCAGCCTGGTGATGGGGAGGGGGAGAGAAGTCCAGGCAGGAAGGAGCAAGAAGGCAAACACCCTACCCCCTCCAAGTCCAGGGCCAAGGCTGGGATTGGGCTGGGGAGGAGAGAAGTTTAAAACTGAACAAGAAATGGAAGGCTTAATGTTAGGATGGACTGGGATTTCTTTATATGGAGAAAATGTGATTTTTTGTTACTATCTGACCACGACCAGAAAAGCGCCAGCTTCCGCCCTCCATGTCCTCCAGCGCGTTCCTGTGCCCGGGACGCCCACAGAGAGAGAGGGGACAGAGCTGCTTAAAGGGCTGTGGGAAAAGGAAGAAAGGCACTGTCTGTTTTCACCCCCCTGAGGCCAGCTTATTGATAAACTGGAGACCCTTTTCTGTGAAAAAGAACGTTCTGACAACATGGGGACGTCAGCATGCAGCTAGAACATGGAGCCGGAAACGACAAGTCGTCCTGGACTCCGGGACTGAGGGGAGGGCATGGCCGGGGACAGACCTCAGCCATCTTGGCAGCACGTGGGACAGCGATGGACACCCGGCTATCAGAGCTTGCTGGCCGGGAGGGTTTTCCACTCCCTGTGCTGAGACAATGCTCTCTGGGGTCCCCTCACAGACCTCCCAAGAGGGGACACTTGTGCTGCCGAGACTTGAATGGCTGGTCCCCACGACCGTTGTGTTTTTCTAACTTAGTTAATAAGTTGGCGTTCTGAGTCTCACCTATCGCAGGTTTGGTTCATCTGAAACCACTCACTCCTACGCACGGCCAGGCTCCACTTTCCGGGCCTGCAAAGTTTGGGTCCAGGCTTCAAACCATGTTTCTAGATGAGTTACCACCTTCTGATGAGGCAGCTCTGCCCACCTTGGTCTGAAAATGTCCCACCTCCTCTCGTTTCTCCTCCGAGTGCGTTCAGCATGGACCTGGGTTTGTGAGTTGACTACACGTCAAACCGTGTACTCGTGGCTGGGAGAGTGGTGAGGAAGGCACGGCCCTTTCCTCTGTCTGTGCTGGCCCCTCGCGGCTGTTTGCCAGTTAACCAGGGACTGCACGCCCTGCCCTGGGCACCACAGACTCTGTCGCCATGATCTCTGAAGGGCAACCTCTCCACTTTCACCCCCTAGGCTGGCGATTTTGGAGGGCAGGGTGGCTAGTGGAGATGAGGGCCTCAGGGAAAGCGGGGGGCTGCGGGGGGCATGTTTCAGCACCGACCCAGGCACAATAGAGCCTATCTTCAGTCATATCAGTGTCTCACTGTATTCCGTATGTCACGGTTACCGCAGCTTCTGAACAAGCTGATAGGATGGATCCAAGTATTGGATTGACCTGCTCGTCAGGTCAATGATTTGCTGTCATGTAGAAAAAACTCAAGCTATGTGGACAATTTCTATAACAAGGATATACCAAGCTTAAGACGTATACACCATTTTTACGTAAGGAATTTATTTGTAACACAGGCGTCCAAAACCCAGACTCACAGAGTAAGACTTTAAATTCATTCTCACTGGTACATTAAAATTACTCTCCCTGTGCCTGCATATCTTACACCTTAATAATTTTTAATGTTCTCTCCTCAAGCTAATATTTACTATTACAAAACAGTAGAAGCACCCAACGCAGATGCAGTTACAGCCATCCAGAGACTGAAAGCCGCTGGGGCAGCTATTCAGGAACAAATGAGACACTCATCTCCCAGACAATGGGCCAGGCAACCAAGATATTTGATACTTGCCCTGTCACACCCCCAAATACAACCACCAAACCCGTTATAAGCTGGGTTTAGAGCAGTGGTTGTCATATACTTTTACTCATGAAAAATATGATAGCCTGGCATACTTTTAATTTGACATCTAAAGGTTTTCATTATAAGTTAAAATAGTTGCAAAGGACGTAATTTTCAGTGTTTCATAAACACTGATGTAAAAATTAACTCACACCACTCCTTTACTGGTATCCAGTGGAATCTATAGACCATACAAATTTCACACCTGTTATTATCCATTTAAAAATATACTGACGAGTTCTTCTTTAAAAGTCTGTAATTTTATATCTTATATTTTCCTTAAAATTGTATTTCTAACACACTTTCTCCACAGAATTTATCTTAATGTGATATACTTTTATATTTGAAGGACTTTTATTAATCACTCTAGCATACTCTGCAGACAAAATAAATATATATATGGAAATATATATATTTTAAATGTGATCATAAAGCTCTAGATGTCAAAAACATTCTAGATTGTGTTATCATTATAATTTTTATTAGTCCACAATTGATAAAAAACAGTGCAGCATACTAATTTTTATATCTGAGTATTAAATATAAAAAAATAATTCTGGAAATGATTGTTTTAATGAGATGGATGGGGCTATTTTACTTTTTCAATTAGTTCCCGTGTCCATGGATAACTATTTCCTATCACTAGCCTGAGACAAAGTTTGGCATTTGTGTTAAAGTTTTCTCCTTTACTAAGGAAATTCGACCTTGGGTTAACATCTCAGCTCTGCTCCCCAGAAAGCTCTGTAAAGCTGTCACCCTGTGTCGCCAGCCAGGTTACATTGCCTGTGATGAGTATGACCACTGCCCGGTGTCCTGCGTCTAGACTGGGAGGACTTGAATGGTGGGGACCACTTCTAACTAGGCGTGTCCCCGCCCTGTGGACTGTAAGACCTGCAATCCTGTGTGCTGCCTTGACATCTCTGAGCCTTGCAGGCCCCAAAGGCCTAACCACAATGTCCCCTCTCCTCACCCGATATGCCCCCCACACAGCAGGAAAGCCTCCCCACCTGGCTGGTTCCCCCATCAGCTGGAGCAGGACTCCACCTGGTCCTCAGCCCACTGGGCATTATTCAACAAGCCAGTCACATCCTCCTGTGGGGACCAGTGGTCACCCCACCCTTTCGTTACAACAAAGCCACCTCCCACAGCCGCGCTGGTTCATTCTTTTCCTGAGTGCAGCCCCGTGTGGCCCCAAGTGCTGTGTCCTGCCCTCCTCCCGGGCTGTGAGCACATGTGACTAATGAGCTGCTGTTGGTGTGTCCAGTGTTTAGGGCAGGGGCTCCTCTCCTCACCAACAGGTGACCAGAGCACCCTGGAAACCATTCCCCAGAGTTGGTATAAAGGTGGCAGTGCCTATTTAGGACCTGGGTTTTCAAGCCCGGGTTGCTCCTCATGCCTTCCTGTGTAAGACTCGTTTCCTCGAACAGAGACTGGCCCCCCAAGTGCTGCATGGACGCTGCAAAGACCCCTCCTGTAAGAGAAGTGCCCGACCCTGCTTCGGGGGCACGATGTGTTCCTGCCACGTCCCTCTCTGCGTGGCCCTGCTGCTCTCAGGAGTCCATGTCTAGTTGAGCCCCAGGTGACCCCTGAGGGGGCGTCACAAGCACCAGTGTCATCCCTTTTAAAATGTTATCAATATAAGTGCTGAGAAGCCTTGTCCACAAAAAGAAACAGCAGTGGAGGAGTTATGTGCCAAAAATAACTTATGTTAAGTGGACAAATTACTGGAAAGACTGAAACTAACAAAGCCCATTCAGGAAGAAATCATCTGAATAGCCATATATATATTAAATAAATTGAATTTATAGTTAAAAACCTTCAAACAAAGAAAAGAAAGGCCCTGGTGACACAATTAGGATTCTTAATACAGAAATGTAAACTGGTGCAGCCGCTGTGGAAGACAGCATGGTGGTGCCTCAAAAACTGAAACGTAGAATCAGCATAAGATCCAGCAATTCTGCTTCGGGATATACACCCGAAAGAACTCAAAGCAGGAGCTCAGACAGATATTTGTACACCCATGTTCACAGCAGCACTATTAGCAATAGCCGAAAGGTGGGAACAACCCAAGTGACCATCAACAGATGAATGGATGAACAAAATCCAGTGCATACATACGATGGGATTTGATTCAGCCTTAAAAAGGAAGGAAATTCTGACATGTGCTACAACATGGAAACTTGAAGATATGCTTCTCAGTGAAATAAGCTAGACAGAAAAGGACAAATACTCTATGATTCCACTAATATGAGGGACCTAGAGTCATCAAATTCATAGAGACAGAAAGTAGAAGGGTGGGTGCCAGGGGTGGGAGGTTGGGGGATGGGGAGTTAGTGTTTAATGGGGATAGAGTTTCAGGTTGGGAAGATGAGGAAGTTTTGGGGATGGATGGTGGTGGTACTTACATTACAATGTGAATGAACTTAATGCCGCTAAACGGTACACCTAAAATGGTAAATTTTATGTTTCGTACATTTTACTACAACAAAAAAAGACTTCTTCATTACAACTAACTTTTTAAAAATACACAAAACTCTTATTTTGGTTCCAAAAAGCGTGCTCTATGTCTAATCAGCTCATTTCAGTAGAATCTGGTAGAACCTGGTCCTAGTAGATTGGATCTCTGTGGAGCCAGCAGCTCTGTCCTGTGGCCACAGATCACCTCCCAACGTCGGAGCTGGGAATTCTGCAGACATGGCTGTGGCCACAAGACAGATGGAGACAAGCGCCTGAGGAGTGTGACTTATCCTGGAAAAGCACCTAAAGCCCCTGATGAGTCACTAGTGCCGTTGGGGTTATTCATGGGGTTCCACGTACCCAAGCCGGAAGGGTGGGGCAGAGGTAAATGAGAGGGCAGGAGCGGCCGCGCCTGAGAGGTGGTGGGCCTGTTCAGAAGACTGGGCAAATGTATTTGCCTCTTCTCAGAGAACATCTAGAATTCTCAAGGAAAGATGGTGTGCATTAGAATCTTCTGTCTCCCCAAGTTCAGAAGAGGCACTGTTCTCTGTATGAAAGCAGCGGGAATTGACGGTTCTGCTTGCTCTGGAAGTACCTCTACCCCGTCAGCGTGCGTGGAGTGGACTGGGCATGAGCAGAACATGCAGCTCCACATTGGTGTTTTCCTCCCTGCTCACACCTTCAGTGGAAAGGTCCTGAGAAAAGGCAAAACCAGTCCTGCTTGCTTTTACGCTATTAACCTTGGTGCTGTCTCCTTCCCAGCTCTTCATCACTTTCTGATCTCATTTTCAGACAGCACTGAAAAGATACTGGAGTTGGTAACACGCAGATCATCTCTGGACTGGTGGGATGTGATAGGAACGTTGCTGAGTTTTGAGAAGACGCCTCCTGGCTTCAGGGAAGAGCTGGTTCTGCCGAGGGAAGTTACACTCTGCTCTCTCTGTCCGTCCCAACACTGACGCTCAGTTAGGACTTGGGGATTAATCACTGCAGCAATTTAATGTAATGTGGACTTAATATGTGTGAGAATAAAAATTTTATCCACAACGCCTTTCGTTGATCAAGAAGAGACCTCCCTGACTCGAGAAATGTCTTAAGATTTCCATTAGAATACTCTGTGTGCTAAATACAGATTCTGAGTGCCTGTAAATTACGCAGTTCTTACATCTTCCTTACTCTTTTCTGAGTATCTAGCTACAGTTATACTGTTTATAAAACTCCTGAAAAGCTATATATCAAGTATCATAATAATTTCACACAATAAAAAATAGGTTTATGGTAACGAATGTTGGTGAGGATGCAGAAAAACAGAAGCTCTCTTATGCGGCCAGTGGGGGTGTAAATTGGTACAACCTTCCTGGAAACCTGTTTGGCAGTATCTCCTAAAATTTAATATGTGCATACCCTATGACCCAGCAATTCTACTCCTAAATATGTGTCTACCAGAAATGACTAATGTGCACCAAAGACACGTACAAGACCGTTCATAACAGCATAACCCATAGTAGCCCAGAAGTGCGAGCAGCCCAAATGCCCAGCAGCAGCAGTATGGATAAACCAACGCGGCATATTCACACAGCGGACCGCTGCATTGCAGTGATGTGTGCTACACACTACACCACGTCACATGGCTCCACTCAGAACGGGGACAAGCTCCTGAACACAATGCTGAGCGAGAGCGCAGACACATGATACAGTTCAATAATATGAAGTTTAAAAACAGCAAAACTAACCTATGATGAAACAAGTTAGAGCACCTACTCTGGGGGAATAATTCCTGCAAAAGGGTTGAGGGAATCTCCTGCTAATACGCTACATCTTGCCCAGGGGACGCTCCACAGATGTGTTGCCTTTACAAAAACTTTTCCAGCTGCACATTTATGACTTGTGAACTTTTCTGTACATATGCTATGCTCCAGTTCCAAGGTTGACTTAAAAATCCATCTATATCCTTTAAAGTTTATTTGTAGACAGGAATTTGTTTTGAGACTAAAGAATACATAAGTGAAATTAATGAGTGATAAAGGTCCTATATGATTCAAGGATTTGGATCCTATAAGATTCAAATATTCAATTAAATATTTGTTTTTAATAAATAAGCTGAAATTTGTGATCTTACAGTTTTTTTAAGACGTCAATGAGCAGAATAGTAAAAAAGCTGTTGTGTACCACCCCCTATTGGCCATCACCAGTAAGTGCAGAGTGGAATCAATAAGTGAAATTAGATCGATTGCTGGCTCTAACTCATCTTTGCTCATAGGAGTTATAAACGGCATTACAGTTTAGTAGAAAAAGTGAAAAAGAGGTTGGAGTTGTAATAATTGTGTCTGGTAAGTGGACAGAACACCTTTGTGCCTCATTCCTCATTTAACCATCTGGGCACTCATGGGACCAAACCCCTCCATTCCCGCCTTGGGAGCACAGTGCCAAGTTACCCGAGAGGGAGGCAGCAAGGACGAGAGCCCAGGGCTGCATTCCATCGTATTCTGCAGTCCGCCTCTGCATTAGTCATGCTCGATGCGAAACAGATGCTCCCCGAAAGCGCACCCGTCTGAGTGCAACGGGGCCATTGGAGGGAATCCAGGGGTCCCTGGAATAAATGTGCGTTCCCTCGCATCACAGCTTGTTAAAAGAACCTGAGGCAGGCTTGATGTTGTTTTTCCAACGTCTGGATTCTGGCTTTTCCTTCGTTGGTAACCATCTCAGCAGCTCCGGGGTCAGTAGTTAGCTCCAGCCCCTCCTAACCATTGGGACAGTGTAGAGACATAAGCTCGAGGATCCACACGAGGGCTGGACAACAGTGACAGCTTTAACACGATGAAATGATCGGTCAATCCCTTCACCTAGACGGGTTGGCACTCTGGCTGAAAGCTGCTCTTTGCTTTTCTCTCTGCAGCCCTCACTGCCCGATGTTCATGAAGGGGTGCAAAGGAACCATCGCAGGGCCCCCTCCTGGAGCTTCTGGAGGAATCTGCCCATCCCGGGGCGCCCCCACTCTGCACCCCTGCCCGGTCCCCTTGGGAGGGCCGCCTCCCTTCCTAATTGGCTGCCAAATGCTCTCTGTCCAGGCTAGCCTTTGGGTTCCCTCAACGGTCCCTCGCTGTCCCTATTGAAATCTCCTGCTGATGTGAAAACAAGGTTGGGTTTGCCATCCCCCCAGGGTAATTTCTAATATGCAGCACAGAAAAAGAAACCTTGAACAAGACTGAATACTAGAGAGATGGACAGAAAGGGGAAAGGCAAACAGCTTATATGTTAAACTGAAGAACACGTTACATGTTTGTTTATTTTTATTTTTAAATTTTTACAACTGTGGTAAAATATACGTAATATAACATTTACCATCTTAACTGTTTTTAAGCGTACAGTTTTGTAGTGTTAAATGTATTCACATTGTTGTACAACCAACAGAACTTTTTCATCTTGCACAGCTGAAACTCTGTCCCATTAGACACAACTCCGAGCCCCTCCCGTGGCCCCCGGCACCCACCACTCCAGGCCCGTCCCTATGAATCTGACGACCCTAGACCTCCTGTAAGTGGAGTCCTGCGGGAGTCGTCTTTTTGTGATGGGCTTATTGTTATACATTTATTTTTAACAAGAACGCCTTGAAGGAATTTTCAATAACTCCCCCTGTTTCCAGAAAACCAGTTTCATAAACTCCTCTCCTATTCCCTCTCCGCAATGTTTTTTCTCCTCCTCTCTGCTTAAACCCTTAATTCAACTACTTCTTCCTGTCTCTTGCTCTCAGTGCATTTTATTCTTCCGTTCCCATTTTTTCCTCTTTCTTCCTGTTTTCCACAGCACAGCCGGAAGGAAACTTTAGGGAAGGAACGTGCAGCAGGTGACTGACTGAAGCTTGGCTGGCGGTGGAGGGAGGTACCTGCACCTTCCTGCTGTGATGCACCTACAGCTCCAGGAGGGCTCTCTCACCCCCAGGGGGCAGTCCTCTCTCGGGAGAAGGATGGGAGCTGCCTTGAAGAAAATGAAAAAGGCTCACTGACAAGACAAATGTGATCAGGTCCCAGGAGGCCCCCAGGGACTGCGAAGGAGGGGGGGGTCCTGGGTCAACACCTGGCCAGGTGGGAAGGGGAAGCTTCCAGAGGGTGGGCAAGAGTGGGCGCTGAGAGGGGCCAGAGGCCAGCTTGGTCCCAAGAGAGGGCCGGGGCTGTCCTGAGGGGAGACACCCACGGACACACGGTGGTGAGGTCAGCACCCACGGGCACGTGGGGCTGCACCAGGTGGCCAGGTTGGGCACCACAGTGACCAGACCGAGGGCAGAGAGCCAGAGGCTGGTGGGGTCTGGGGTCTGGAGAAGCTGTGCTCCTCAGGGTCCTGCACAACCCAAGGGAAGGGTAAGGAGCCTCCCAGGATGTACGTTAGGGGCTGAATTGTGTCGCCCAAAAGGATACGTTCACGCCCTGACCCTCAATACCTGTGAACATGACCTTACTTGGAGAGAAGGTCTTTGCAGGTGTAATCGGTGAGGACGAGGTCACATTGCACTAGAGCAGACCCTGACCTAACATGACTGGGGTGGAAAGTGAGTCCAATTTCCCCATCTTGCATGTAGGTTGAGGTTTAAATTCGATTCCCAACAGAGAGAGAAAGCTAAAGACTTTTTAGAAACTCCTATTTTCAATAACAAAGTAGAGCAGATACATAAAGAGCTTCAGATTCATCTTATACTTTGCATTTCCTCCCTCATGTTTCTCTTTTATATAACCAAGTGATGACTGAATTGGCATTTTCTTGTGGACGACAGGTAGGATTTTCTATTTTATAGAGTCCACTCCTACATGAATGAAAGCAACCGAAGTGGTGACTGAGCTGTTTCTCTCTTGTCTGTTTATTAAGTAACAATGTAGCCAATCCTTCCTGTGCACCTACTGCGCGCAGGCACTGTGCAGAGAGCTGGGAACCCGATGGTGGCAGATGGACGTGGTCTGCATCCTCACAGAGCTCGTCTCTGCTCGCACCATCCTGCACGTGCTCCCTCTCCTTCTCCTTGGTCTTTTCTTCTTTCCTATGTAAACTGAGCACTTTAAAAATTAATGATGTTACATCACATTTTATGTAATCTTAGGCAAGTTACTACTTCTCCAATTTTCAATTTATCATAATATAGGAGTCAGCCTGATGCTGTCTGATTTTGATGGCATAATTGAGAGCATCTTGGAGATTTTCCCTCCTAAACATTAATTTCATATTTGATTTATAATGAAGTTGCATAAGTATTTATAGATGATTGGAAAAGTATGTCTGTAATAAGTAAAGAGATAAAATATGATGGTTTCCATTTTATGGAACAAGAAAGAAAGAAAGAAACTGTTAAACTTGCCATCTTTCCATTTAAAATTTGTGTTTACTCTTGGCAAGGCAGTAAGATGAAATGAAAGAACTCAGTCTTAGCCATGTGAGTTCAAAATGGGGTGAGTCATGGTCATGTAGACTACGTCCTAAAAATATGGGGTGACATCCCCACATGAAGACAGAGCGAGCCGGTAAACAGGGAAAATGGAATCCCAAGTGAAGTCATAGCTTCAGAATCCTTTCTCAACAAAGAGTTGAGAGAGAGCACCAAATGTTCTCCAACGACCTCATTTAACCCAAAGTCCTTCCGGAACTCGGTGAGGAATCCTAAAACATGAATGAGAGGGTAGTGAGCCAAGACGTGGGCGCGAGGGCAGCAGCTGTGACAACTGTGGCTTAGGAAAAGACAATCCGCCTCCCCACTGTGATGGTGCGTGCCACCGAGGCCCCGGTAGATGCTTCCATTGCATGTGACCTCACTGAGCAATGACACCAAGATTGGACCAGACAAGGCAGAACCAAAGCTGGGACAAACGCTTAGAAGTGGACTACTAGCCACAAGTAAAACTCGGCGGCAACAGAACCCTGTGCTCCTAACATTTTCAAAAATATCATAGCTCTTCAGATTATCTTCTACCCCACAATTTTTTGAGGACCCATATGTGCTGCAGTGTTCTGGGTACACCTAGTTGGAGACTCTGCCAGCGGCTGAGTTTGTCTATTCCAGTTGTGCATCCCAGACCTGGGGAGATAACCACGGGATGGGTGGAGGGACCCACTGGGCCCCCTCTCAGGTGAGAGGGGCCTGAGCTAGAACTTGACCACCTGACCTCCAGAAGCCCCTGCTCTGACTGGTGGCTGCAGTGATGCTTGGGAATTAGTGTCAGTCCAGAGCCAGTGTCCAGTGATCCCCCATATGTCCGATTATTTCCCTATCCCCAGTGCACAGTCGCCCTGGTAAAAGGCTGTGTTCTCTTTGGAGGAGGCTGGGAGGAAGACGAACAGTATACAATTCAGGCAGCGTACTGGGGTCCTTCCTCAGAGGGACCCGGCCTCCTCTCCACTCCAGGGCTCCCAGGTCTGTGAACTGCACGAGCCTGAGAATTGATTGCGGGGCCATGATTCTCTGTTTTTATGATTCAAGTTAGGCTTTTGTTCACTCGACCTAGAACTTGTCTGTTTATACAGATCAAGTGAATTTAGTAGGCTACCCATCTACTTCGCTTCCAGAACACCATGATCAACTAGCCCATGCCACAGGTCTCTGCACGTCAGACTGCTCTGGTTGCAGGTTCGACTCTGCTGCCCATTACATGACCACGCCCACTTTGCCATGGCAGTTGGGTGCCCCCACTTGGCCCTGCCACCCGGATGCAGTGACCCCCATGCATTGGGTTTCTCAGGTCAGCGGCGGCAGTTCCCACTGTCAGATCCGGCCCTCAGAGAAGAGTGAGCATGGAGCTCTTCCAGGATGCTGGGGCCCCCATACAGACTCACTGCCCACAGTCCTGGTGAAAGGTGTGCCAGGGTGCACAGGTCTCATATGACAAGTCCACTCTAACTTGCCAATCTCCCCGAGCCTTCAGATACCTCCTCCTAGAGCATCCCAGGGCAGCTGTGGCATTTTGACTTCCTCTAGTACAGGCCACCTCTGGGTCCATGTTTCACACAATCAAACAGACCAAGCCCTTTCTGACCCTCAGACTAAAACACTGAACCCACCATCTCTGCCCAGTGGGCCCATATCAATAAATTCAGCCTGGTTCAATGTTGTATTCCTTCCACCATCATTCCTCTCCCTTATATCCATTCCCACATATATTCCCTGGATTTCTGTCTGTGTAAATTGGGAAAACCAGCCAGTTCTTTTGGGGGGTAGTGCACTCCTCTTAGGCCACACTGAACCTCACCCTTCAGGGCCTGGGGGAATTGAGTTATAGGTCTAGAAGAAAGAGGGGTGAGAGTGGTGCAGAGGAGATCCGGCAGAGCCTGCAAGGCAGTGTCTGAGGTCTCCAGACAGGTGGGGGCACAGCAGAACTGATGGGTCCAGCGCCCCCAGCTCCGTCTGGATCTGACCATGCGTTCCCTTCCCACTTCTTAGGATTCCATCAGAATGGGTAATTTTAGTACAGCTCGGAGAGGGCCACGGCAGAGTACACAAGTGGTTTCTGGACACAGAGCAAAGTTCCTCGCCCGGTTTAGATGGAGGCTAAGGAACGCCTTGTAGACGAGAGAGTCCTGAGCTGGGTCTTAATGAATGACAGGACTGAGGGAAGTGGGGGATGAGCATCTAGACAGAGGACAGAATCAGGAGAGGCAGAGCCTGGTGTGTGTGTGTGTGTATATGTGTGTGTGTGTTGGAGTAAACAAGTGTCCCTATTGTTGCTGAAGTTTAAATTATGAAGCAAGAAATCACAAGGAATAGTACTGGCTCACATTGCTGAGCTCCCATGAGATACCAGGCACTATTACAAATTGAACATACTCATATTAGCTCATTTAACCCTCACGAAAACCCTGAAGTATTCTTACTGTTGTTGTTATTTATTATCATCAGACCCATTTTCCAGAGGAGGAAAGTGAGGCGACAGAGGGGTTAACTGCCTGTCTATTCTGGCTTCAGAGCCTCAGGATTCTCCACGGTGGAGGACAGTGTCTGGACCGGGAGCCCCGAATGGTGGAGAGCGGCCGAACGTGTGCCCTCGTGTGATCTCTGCCACGGTCACTGCAGAGCACGGAAGTCACATGTGCGTGTGGACTCCAGACGCGTCGCTCGGGGCTGCAGGAAGGTGGGTCTGAGGAACAAAATGAAGCAGACGGCCGATTTGAGACCATTGCCGCAGTGCAGGAGGGGGAAGCCAGAGCGGGGAATGTGGAACGGGGGCGACTCAGTGAACATTTTAGGGGACAGTATTTTCAGAACTTAGTTGCTGATTGAACGTGGAGTTGAAGGAAAAGGAGGTGAGGTATGAACCCCACAGTCACGGTTTGGGTGGCTTAGTGAGTGAGTCAGTGGCTAGGAGGGAGAATAAGGAGCAGACATAGGACTGGGAGTCGGTGGCATCAGGTGTATGTAGTTGAAGATTTAATTTTTCTGGCTATATTTATTCATTTCAGTAACTCAATCATATTTGTTTACAACCATTAAGACACTGCTCCACTTTCTTAATGATATCAACCCAAAGTATTATAACTTTTAGTTCTTTTTAGTTCCCAAATATGACAAACACCAGGCTCTTATTCTTTTAGATAGATAGATAGATAGATAGATAGATAGATAGATAGATAGATAGATATAGATATAGATATAGATATAGATATAGATATAGATATAGATATAGATATGTGTATGTATGTATTTTTTGGTCAGTTTTCCTGATGTATAATTTACAGACATATACCAGTTTTAACTTGATGTGTACAATATCAAGTATATAACTTGATGAGTTTCAACAGATTTATAGTCATGTAACCATGGCTACAATTAAGTAGTAAAACATTTTCATCACCCCAAAAAGCTCTCTGTGCCTCTGTGCGGTCTCTTCTTCATATTTTACTAGAAAGTTCTAGAGACTAGACATAAGGAGAAATCTTTTACTGAAGGCATTGCTAGGGCTGGACGTTACTCTCATTCATGCATTCATCAGACACTCATGAACACCTACCCTGCATCAGACGGCCCGTTAGGATG
The DNA here is from genome assembly GCF_057802395.1 of Ceratotherium simum simum. Taxonomy (NCBI): domain Eukaryota; kingdom Metazoa; phylum Chordata; class Mammalia; order Perissodactyla; family Rhinocerotidae; genus Ceratotherium; species Ceratotherium simum. The sequence continues at coordinate 2,726,267 of NC_141909.1, forward strand.
GGGAATGAGGGACGAGGGGTGACGGTTACTGACTTCATCCGGAGGGGTTGTCCTACATGCTGAGATTGGATTCAGTGTAACCTTCATTAAAAGAAAAGGGCTGAAGCCAAAAAGTGAACTGGAGAAAGACTGCTGCCCGGCCGCCTCTTGTCCCGTTTTCATTTGCACCTGACATGACAGCCTTGTTTTCCCAGCTGCACCTCACTGCCCTCGTTGATTCTGATCCTGCACGTGGATTCTGCCACTTGAGCATCCAGGCAAACATTCTTTCCCAGGACTGGTCCCCAGGATTTTCAGTGTCCCATCAACACCCTCAAGCAACAGAACCCCAGTCCTCCTCTGAGCCTCTGAAGGGAAATGCAGCTACAGATGACAGATTCTCCCTGGATTGGGCACGGGCTGGATATCCTTCTCAATCCTGGGCCTGACGCTCCTGGCCACTCCAGACAGAGTCAGCCTACCTCCTACACTGACTCCCTGAGGCTTGACTCTGCTCTCTCCCAGCCCATCGTGGTCCCAACATGCTCCCTGACCAGGGTGTAAAATGTATCTCAATATTCGTAAGCAGAATCAAAAGGCCTAATGAACAGATGGGTTTGGGGAGTAGAGGGGATAGAAATGTATAATTATGAATTTTCTCGTTTGGCAACTAGGTAGGGTGAAAGGGAATTTGGGAGGAAGGGCAGATTGGGGGTAGGAAGAGAGATAACATGTCCCATGCTGAACACACTACATTCAGTGTGGGACATACTCTCTTTGAAGTACCTGCAGGATGAACAAGGGAAGATATACCACTCTGGGAATTTAGAAAATCAGAATTAGAGACCCCTTGATGAAAAGGTGGTGTGGGGGATCAGAATTGGCCACCCTGAAATGTGTCTCTTTGGGTTGATTATTTTTAAGGACAAGAGACTCTGAAAGAAACTTTGACCTTCCCGCTAACTGCCTGAAATAATTTAAGACAGAAGTCCTGTCCCCAGGACGGGCCATCACCATAGATAACTCTGGGTATCAATAGACTGGGAGGGTCCTTGCTAAGCCCATTCTTATCTACCAAACATCTGCTTTTCCATCTCCATGTGAATTGCCTTTCTCCCCTTTGAAATCCCAAACCACCACCCCCAACACCCTCCTTTGTTTTTAGCTGAAGATGGTATTTAAGGTGGTGGGATTTGGCCATTCTGGAAAGTTACTCAGCTTTCCTGGGTTCCTCTCATGTATACATGTTATTAAACTTTGTTTGATTTTCTCCTGTTAGTCTGTCTCATGTCAATTTAATTCTTAGACCAGCCAGAAGGACCTAGAAGGTAGAGGAATTGCCTTCCTCCCCTACAGTTGTATTTCAAGTACTTGGGTTAGATGGGCTCATTGAAGGTGTGTAGAGTAAGGAAAGAAAAGTGTTGCAGGTAGAACCCTGGGGAGCCCCAAAGTTTATGGGATGAGCAAAAGCAAGGAACGTCATGGCCATCAGGGGAGGAGAGGATTTCAAGAAGAAAGGAGTAGGGCCGGCCCCGTGGCTTAGCGGTTAAGTGCGCGCGCTCCATTGCTGCCAGCCCAGGTTTGGATCCCGGTCGCACACTGACACATCGCTTCTCTGGCCATGCTGAGGCCGCGTCCCACATACAGCAACTAGAAGGATGTGCAGCTATGACATACAGCTATCTACTGGGGCTTAGGGGGAAAAAATAAATAAATAAATAAAATTAAAAAAAAAAGAAGAAAGGAGTAGCTAACAGTGTAAATACAGGGAAGAGTTGAAATAGAATGAGGAGTGGGAAAAATTCAATTGGACTTGTAAATTAAGAAGTTATTAGTAGTCTTAGGGAGTGTAGCTTCAATTCTGTGATACACCAGAAGTCACACTCCGTGGGGTCGAGATGTGAATGCAAGTGAGGAAGAGGAGAGAGCAGACATTTCTTTTAATAGATTTGGGGTGAAGAGTGGTGAGAGATAAAACAAGATAGTGTATTTACATACCTTACAGATTACATATTCAAAGATAAGGCAGAAAATATGTTTAGTATCGTGCAATATTGTGATTTCTAATAAGAAATACATATATGGTCTTTGTCCCAGGTTCCTGGCACACAGCTCCTAAAACCCTTGGAGTGTCCTGAGTGTCTTTTTGTGTGTTAATGAGATGACTGGTGGGGGAGGGGGGCTCTTGGACAGCCTCAGGGTGGGGCTGGTTGCCAGGGGAACCAAGCATGTGATTAGAGGGCTGGAACTTTCAGCTCCCCCACTCCCAGGTTGAGTTAGTCACTAATGGCCAATGGCTTAATCAGTTATGCATTTGAAGTGGGGGCAGTCTGGTAGGACTGAACCCTTAACCTGCGGGATCAGATCTAAGTCCAGGTAGTTAGTGTCAGAATTGAGTTAAATTGTAGGACACCCAGCTGGTGTCCTTGGAGAGTTGGAGAATATCTCAGTGTGGGAAAAACACCCACGTCTGGTGTCAGAAGTGAAGTATTGAGAGTAGAGAGGTGAGGAGAGGAGGAAAGTAGAGGTTTCTCTTACATATCAAGACAAATAATGTGGAGGCTCTAGGTCACAGTGATTCACCTGTGGCTTTTAGTAGGAAAAGGAGTGAGAACAGGACAGCACAGTGGGAGGTCAAGAATAATTTGATCGTTTATATCCTGCCATATTCCAAAATCATGTGAAGCAAAGTCTTATAAGGCAGGAGTACACCTATTTTCTCTTGAACCATTTACAGCAAAAGGGTGAAAAAGAGTATTCCAACTCCAAAAACATATGTATATATATTAACCTTTATTCTCAAACAATAATAACAAAGTACTGAGGGTCCAGGGTGAGTAGGGGGAACTTTTAACACCTTGGCAGGCCTCTCAGCATCCCTGCCTCCCTGACTCTCCTTCTGTGATGCACTGAACTACTTCTCTTGTTCTCCTCTCTCACTGTATCAGGCTCCATCTAGTATTGCAGGTACTGAGTTGACTCTACAATGAAGAAGAAATTTTTTTTCTATCAGTTAGTGTATCTTTCGCTGCAAATAATGGGAAACCCTGACTAGAAACTATTTAAGCAGTTAGGATATTTATTACCTTACATCATAAGAAGTCTATACTTAGTTCAGATTGGTTCAGCTTCTCCATGAGGTCTTTGGAGACCCTAATGGACCTATCTCTTCCCTCTGCTATTTATGAGGTTAATGTCATTCAAGAATGGTTTATCTCATGGCCGGAAGATGACTGCCAGTGGTAATTAGGGCATGATGATTCCTTGTTCATATCTGGCAAGAGAAAGAAAACTTACCAGAAGTTCTGAGCAATCCCCTCATTGCCCAAAATGGGCCCAGGCACACCTAACCATGAGCCACTTATTACGAAGGGGAATAGAATTACCATTATTTGCTTAAATCAGTGGTTCTCAGCCTTCACTACTGTTTAGAGTTAGGGAAATTTTAAAACCTTTAAAATCTGTATTGGATCTAAGATTAAATCAGAATATTTGGGGTGGGGTCCAGGCATGAACTTATAAAGAAACTTCTCAGCCACCAAGCCTTAGGTTTAGGGACCATGGCATAATGTAATGTTCACACTCTAGGACTTAGGACAAAACCAAAATAGACCAACTCTAACAAATAATAAAACCAAGCTTTAAATGATCAAGATGATTCCCAGCTATTTAACTGCAAACCAAAACTAAATTCAACATGCTTTATAGGCAAAGAACATAATTTAGACTCCCTAAAATGTGTCAATGTCCAGCACACAATAAAAAATTAAAACAACATTAAGAAGCAGGAAATTTAATCCATATTCAAGAAAAAAGCCAGTCAATAATAACAGAGTCTGAGGTGACCAATATGTTAGAATTAACAGACTTTAAAACAGGTATTATAAGTATGTTCAAGGGCTTAAAGCAAAAGATGGACTCAGGAGTGACCAGATGAGAAATTTCAAAAAAGAAATTAAAACTATAAAAAGAACCAAATGAAAATTCTAGAACTGAAAACTGCAATGTTTAGAATAGGAAATTCACTGGAGGAGCTTAACAGTAGATTGTAGATGGCAGAAGAAAGGGTCCAAAACTTGAACACAGACTGGTGGAACTTAGCCAATCTGAAGAACAAAGAGAAAAATAGGCTGAAGGAAATGAGCATCAGTGACCTCTTGGACAAGATCAAGTGTTCTAATGTGTGTGTAACTGATGTCCCAGAAGGGAGGCAGAGAGAAATGAGGTATGAAAAACATGTGAAAAAATAATAGCTGAAGATTTCCCAAATTTAGTGAAAAACATCAACATACTCATCTAAGAAGCTCAGTGAACAGGAAAAACACAAAGAAAACCACACCCAGCATGTCATATTGAAGCCACTAAAAATCAAAGGTAAAGAGCAAATCTTAAAGCAGCCAGCAAAAGAGAGACATTAGGTACAGCAGACAATGATGTGAATGATCACCAACTTCTCATCAGAAAAAAATTGGGGTCGGAGGGCAATTAAATGATGTCTTTAAAGTGCTGAAAGGGGGAAAAAAAAAACTATCAACACAAAATTCTATATCCAGGAGAAATATCTTTTAAAAATGGGAGCAAAATAGGATGGGGGGAGAAGGTGAAAAGGGTAAAGGGGGATTTTGTACAGTGACATGGAAACTAGACTTTTGGTGGTGAATACAATGTAGTCCATACAGAAATTGAAATATAATGATATACACCTGAAACTGATATAACATTATAAACCAGTGTAACCTCAAACAGCAAAAAAAGGGTTGGATACCAAGCAAAAAAAATAGGGGCGAAATAAAGACAGTTTTAGATGAATGAAAGCTGAAAGAATTCATCCCCAGCATATCTGTGCTAAAGGAAGTTCTTCAGGAAGAAAGCGAACGATTCCAGAAGGAACAAAGGGCACTAGAAATGGTAACTAAGTGGGTAAATACTTTCTCCTTAATCTCTTCAAAATACATTTGACAATTTAAAGCAAAAGTCATAACATTTTATTGTGGATCCATAACATACACAGATGTGATACACATAACAACTATAGCATAAAGAGCAAGGGAGTACTTAATGGAAACATATGGCTGCAGAGCTCTTAGGTTTCACAGAAAGTGGTACAATATTAACTACAAGCAGACTGGGAAATTAAGAATACACATATTACTGAGTTTATAGCAATCATTAAAAAATTCACAAGGACCTTAGCTGAAAATTCAAAAGAGAAATTAAAAGGGAATTCTAAAAAATACCCAATTACCCCAAAAGAAAACAAGAAATGAGAAACAGAGAAGTAAACATGCAAAAAACAGAAAACAGATAGTGAAGTAGTGGACCCAAGTCCAATCATATCAATAATTCCATTAAATGTAAATGGACTAAACACTCCAGAGACTGTTAGATTCCACTTTTTTTTAGAAAAGCAAGAGCCAACTCCCTGCTGTCTACAATAGATACATTGTAGGGCTGGCTCAGTGGCGCAAGTGGTTAACTGCGCACACTCCACTGTGGCGGCCTGAGGTTCGCCGGTTCAGATCCCAGGCGCCCACCGACGCACCGCTTGGCAAGCCATGCTGTGGTGGCGTCCCATATAAAGTGGAGGAAGATGGGCATGGATGTTAGCCCAGGGCCAGTCTTCCTCAGCAAAAAGAGGAGGATTGGCAGATGTTAGTTCAGGGCCGATCTTCCTCAAACACAAAAAAAAGATACATTGTAGACATGGCAACATGAGCAGGTTAAAAGTAACAAGAAAGAAACAAGACAGAACATGCAAACACTGTTAAGAAATCTGGAGTGGCTATATTCAGATAAGAGAGACCACAAAACCTCCAGTGTTACCAGAGACGGGGAGAGGTTCCACAATGATAAAAGAGTCAATTTATCAGGAAGATATAACAATCATAAATATGTATGTGTTTAATAACAGAATTTCCAAATACATGAAACAAACATTGACAGAATTAAAAGAAGTAAAAAAATTCACATTCACAGTTACAGATTTTAACATCCCTCTCTCAGTAACTGAACCAATTAGACAGTCAGTGAGGGCACAGATCTGAATAACACAGTTAGTCACCTTGATCTAATTGGTATTTATAGAACCCCACACCCAACAACTGCAGAATACACATTTTTTTAAAGTACACATGGAATGTTCTCCAAGATAGACCACATGCTGGGACTTAAAAGAAGTCTCAATAAATTTCAAAAGATTCAACTCTTACAGAGTATGGTCTCTGACTACAGTGGAATTAAATTAGAAATCATTAACAACGCATCCAGTCAATGTGTAGACATTTGGAGATTAAACTTTTGTTACACAGGGTTCATTCCTCTCTTATGGAATGTACTGTAGTTCTTCTTTGTATTCATAGTTTTGTGAGTAACTTGCTGTACAAGATTATAGATTCATTAAAAGCAAGGCCTGCGATTCCATCATCTTTGTCACAGCCACAGTGTCTTTGCATAAAGAAGACTTCAATCAATGCTTGATGAGTGAATGGATGAGCAATCCTTTCCAGGAATAGAGGGAGAGCTCAACCCAGAGAAGAAATTACCTTGGGCAAAAATGTCAGGGATTATCAACAGGCTGGTGAAAAGAAGTAGGTAAGGAATAGTCTTTTTTTGATGACCTTGAAATAAAAGGTCATAGGAACACACAAGTGCTCAGGCACACACACACATACACACACACACACACACACAGGCTCCCAGGCACAGTTGAGAACCACTGGCTTACATCTCCCACTTGTGGGTAAATGCATCTGGGAGTTGGCCCCAGCGTCCTCCACAGCTGTCCCGCACCTTCATTTCTGGAGGCTGAACCAGTGTCCATCTTGTAGGGTGTGCACACAGACAAGCTTGGCTCAGGAGGTTGTGCCTAGGCCTGAGCATCTCTTAGAGGCAGTAATGCTTCCAACTCTTGGCCAAACCAGACACCGAGTCAGTCCTAGAAAATCCAAACCTCAGGTCTCTCTCCGTGTGCATGCAGCTACCCAGGGTCCTCTGCACCAGGAACATGCATTGTCCACATTGCAGGGACTCAGTGGCTGTCCTGGTTCTTCAAACCCCACCTAGACTTTATTCTCACTCTGGACTAGGCAGAAGCAAACCTCTCCGAGAAGAGAGCCCAAAGGAGCCCATTTGACCCTAATCTTCATGTGTATCTTCTTGCTCGGGAATACAAACCTGTTTCTAGACCAGTGACATCTAGCGGGATTTCCGTGGTGTGCTGGAGTGCTTCCTGTTTCCAGGTACCTCAATGAGCATTGCAAGTTTCTCTGAAACACTAATCATTTTACTTAGTTTTGTTGAAAGTTCAGACTTCCCTGTTAGAGTGCCTTGTGAAATGTCGTTATGAAATCAAACAGATAATGACAAATTGTCACCACTCCAAAAACTTCTTGAAGTTGCTGATCCATGGAGGAAGGAGTGGATTTCTCTTATGTGCTATAATAATCATACTATTTGTTGTGGGCTGAATTGTAGCCCCCCCCCAAATCCATATGTTGAAGTCCTAACCCCCAGTACATCAGAAAGTGATCTTATTTGGAAATAGAGTTGTAGCAGATGTAATTAGTTAAGATGAAGTCATACTGGAGTAGGCTGGGCCCTAATCCAATATGACTGCTGCCCTTATAAAAAGGGGAAATTTGGACACCAACACACACAGGGAGAATGCCATGGGAAGATGAAGGCAGATCTGTGTGATGCAGCAGAAGCCAGGGAACACCAAGGGTCACCAGCCACCACCAGAACCTGGGGAGAGCCTGGAACAGATGCTCTTCACAGCCTCAGAAGGAGCCAGCCTTGCCCACACCTTGATCTCAGACTTCTAGGTTCCAGACAGAGAGACAATAAATTTCTGTTGTAGTAAGGCACCCAGTGAGTTGCACTTTGCCAGAGCAGCCCAAGGAAACAAACACACTGCTTATTATGGCCATGTTCATTGAGTGCTTTCTGTGTTAACCACTTGGCGAAGCTTTTACATGAGTTATCACATTTAATCCTCCTAAAACCCTGTGGGGAGGTACTGGTGTTATCCCTACTTTACAGATGAGGGGATTAGAGGGGGTCTCAGAAGGGCTAAGTAACTTGCCCAAAGTCACACAGCTAGTAAGTTATGGGCTCAGACATGAGTCCTAGTCTGCCAGGCTAATGCTCCACCATCTCTCCTGCATGCTGCCGCCACAGACCCAATCGTTGTTGCTTTGTTCCAATACTATTTTAAATTTTATTTTGAAACAATTTCAAGCTTACAGAAAAGTTGCACGAATAGTACAAGAGCTCCTGCTGACCCTTCACCCAAGACCCTCACCCAGATTTCCTCCATCAGTTGCCCCACCATTGTTTATAACAAAGGACCAATCTAGGATCAAGAGTCGAACCCAGATGTATGCCTCCCTAATCTCGTCAATCTGGATTCTTCATTCTCTTTGTCTTGTGACCTTGACATTTGGGAAGATCACAGGCAGGTCATTTTGTAGAACGCCCCACAGCAGGGCTTGTCCCACGCTTCCTCATGGTCAGACCCTAGGTTGAGCATCTTGGCAGGTAAATCACAGAAGTGCTGCATCCTTGTTGTGTTCCATCAGATGGCACGTGACGTCCATCTGTCCCATTGCTGGTGACATTAAACGTTGATCACTCGATCGGGATGGGGTCTACGGGGCTTTCTACTGCAGGGCTGCCTTTTTATCCTTTTTCATTAATAATAGTTTTGTGGAGATGCACTGGGAGACCAGGTAAATATCCCATAACTTACCATGCTGACCCGCTGGCTTGATTACCGTGATGGTTGTAAATGATGATTTCTTCATGCCATGATTCCTGCTACTTTCAGAGTCTCCACTTTACCCATTGATGTATTTATTCATTTGTTTATATCATTCAAACCAAAATTTTTTAAAGGTTAAAATGTATTGAACAACGAATTTGAAAATGGAATGAATTATTAATTGGTTATCTTTATTTATTTATTTATTTTTTTTATGTGAAGGGATGGACATTTTGTGATATATTTTTATTTTTATTTTTATTTTTATTTTGTTTATTGCAGTAACATTGGTTTATGACATTGTAAAAATTTCAGGTGTACATCATTGTACTTCTATTTCTGCATAGATTACATCATGTTCACCACCAAAATACTAATTACAACCCATCACCACAGACATGTACCGAATTATCCCTTTCACCCTTCTCCCTCCCCCCTTCCCCTCTGGTATCCACCAATCCAATCTCTGTCCCTATGTGTTTGTTTACTGTTGTTATTATCTACTACTTAATGAAGGACATCATACGGTATTTGACCTTCTCCCTCTGACTTATTTCACTTTGCATTATATCCTCAATGTCCATCCATGTTGTCACAAATGGCTGGATTTCATTGTTTCTTATGGCGGAGTAGTATTCCATTGTGTATATATACCACAGCTTCTTTATCCATTCGTCCCTTGATGGGCACTTAGGTTGCTTCCAAGTCCTGGCTATCGTGACTAACGCTGCTAATTGGTTATCTTTAAATTCTACTTGTTTGACTAGAATTGATTGGTTTCCCTACAAAATTTCATCTGAGAAAGGCTGACCTAAACGCTGTTGACTCCGTATATTTCTGTGCCCCTCATTGTCTTCACTGTCGCCGCATCCGCTTTGTGAAATAGTTCAAGTTGTTGGTAGTATAGAAACAGAAATGTGAGTGAGATGAAGTCACACGAATGGTCTCTCGTGAATATCTTAGACTAGGGTTCCAGAGGTAAGAGGGTCTTATCCTATTCCTTGGGGAAATAGGAAATTTAAAGCTGTAGAATTTACCAAGTGTGGTTTCTTTTTTGACTGGGTTGCATAGTTAACATCTATAAATAGAACAGCCTATTAGACTGGCATCTAACATACAGGAGTCCACGTCTTTCTCGGAGATAGTATATTCATATACTGTCATGAAGGCATTTCCAGAATATCTAGCAAACTTGTTTTTCGGAACCCATTACTCCTGTTTGGCTTACAGTCAATAGGATCTTGCAAACATTGCCTGTAACATGTCACTTTTGACAAGAAGTTCAGCAGCATTTATAAATCCAATTTTCATTGGAAGCTTTTCTACCACCATTTGTGGGCAAGGCTAAGATGCATTTCAGTCAAAAAATATTTCAGCGTGAAGAATGAAGCAGATTTTTGCCAGAAGATGGAGGCACTTCACCAACCAACGTGGTCTGAACACTAAATCCCAGCCGAGGTCAGGAACCTCAACTCCAAGTCATTGATTGTCTTATGTGCTCATTTCCTTCTCTGAAGAGCTCAAGGTTCGAATGTGAGTGTCAAGCATCACTTAACAGAAATGTCAATACTGGCTAACAAGTTGTAGTTGTCCTTGAAAGGTGTCTCAAGGAATTCCAGAAGCAAGTAGGTGTGAATAGGAGCCAGCCCTGTGGAAAGTCCATCCGGGCTGCGGCATTTCTTCAGCTGCATGCCTGTGACAGGGTCGCCCTCAACTTCCTCTTCCATTCCTACCACATCTAGATAGTGCGGCTGGCGGAGAACACACCCTGACCGCCTCTGCTCACAGAGAGCCCTGGACAGTCCATACACCGTGGAGCCAGGTGGACTGTGTTAAACTTAAATTCAGCCCAGGCCTGCCTGCCCTTTCGTGAGCCCCACGAGGCTGCTGGGTGGCTCCTTGTTAGGCAGATCAGGGAGGAGCCATCAGACTCCACAGGTGTCCTGTCGGGGTGGGGACCCATGCAAAGAGCTTTCCCGGTAAGACACAACAGTGAGGTCTCTGTCAGCCCCGTGAGAGAAGCTGAGTTTACAGAGTTTTCAGAAGTCTGATTTGTCATATTTCTTGTGTCGTTTATCTATGGATAAAAGCACTACAAAATTAGGAGTGATTTTGAAAATGGAATGCAAATTAAGTAAAGAAATGGATAATTCTGCTTCTCTATTTAAAAACAGTGCTTCTTTTAGAGCAGTGGTTCTCACCCAGGGGTGAGTTTGTCCCCAGAGACATTGGGTAGTGTCTGGAGATATTTGTGTTGTCACAGCTGGGGTGGGTGCTACTGGTGTCTAGTGGTTCGAGACCATTAATTTGATCATTTGTGAATAAACATTTCTTCCATAGGTTGAGTATTTATTTCTGTATATTTTTTGTGTATTGTCTGTTCATGGCCTTTGCTCACTTTTTTTACTGCTATATTTGTCTTTTTTATTGATCTTTATGTATTAATTATATTGTCCTTGTCATTAAATTATCCTTCCAGTTTGTTGTTTGCTTTTAAATATAATTTATGCAATAAATTCTTTCTTAAATCTAAGTCAATCTTGTCCCTTATGGAGTCTACTTTTGCATGCACATGCAAAAAAACTTAGTATCTTTAATAATTTTTATCATAATCTTTTCATATTCTTCAATCAATTCCTCACTATTTCATTATATACCTTTTTAAAAATCATGAGTTACCTTAGGATTTTTGATGTTTATTCAGTTCAATTTAACAGATTTCTTCTGCATCCCTCCTACTCTGAGTCCAGCACTGTGCTGGGAGCTGCAGGTAAGAGAGGAATTATCCAGGAGAGGGAATAAAACAGAAGAGAGGATAATCAGGGAGAGGACATAATCCAGGAGAGAGGCTATTCTGGGAGAGAGGGTAATCCCGGAGAGAGAGACAATCAAAAAGACAGGGATAATCAAGAAGAGAGGGTAATCCAAGAGGCAGGGTAATCCAGGAGAGAACATAATCCAGGAGAGAGGGTAATCCAGGGGAGAGGATAATCCAGGAGAGAGGATAATCCAGGAGAGAACATAATCCAGGAGAGAGGATAATACAGGAGAGAGGATAATCCAGGAGAAAGGATAATACAGGAGAGAACATAATCCAGGAGAGAGGATAATACAGGAAAGAACATAATCCAGGAGAGAGGGTAATCCAGGGGAGAGGATAATCCAGGTGGGAGGATAATCTGGGAGGGAGAATAACCCAGGATAGAGGGTAACCCAGTAGAGAAGATAATCCAGGAGAGAGGGTAATCCAGGAGAGAGGATAATCCAGGGTCCTGTTCTTGAGATAAAGTCAGAGAGACAGAACAGTAAACAGATAAATACAAGCTTATTTATGAGAAGAATTAAGATGTGAAACAGACACACACAAGTGATTTTGTGATCAAATGTAAACACTTAGGTATCTTTCATGAACAGCTTCAATCATATGAAAATACCCCTTGATACTAGCAAAGCTCACAGTTGTAAATTATTTTAAAATTCATGAAATCAATAACAACAACAAACAAACACATAGAGACAGAGATTGGATTGGTGGTTACCAGAGGGGAAGGGGGGAGGGAGGAGGACAAAAGGGATAATTAGGCGCATGATGGATTGTAACTAGTATTTGGGTGGTGAACATGGGAACATGATGTAATCCATGCAGAAATAGAAGTATAATGATATACACCTGAAATTTATACAACGTTATAAATCAATGTTACCACAATAAACAAAATAAATAAATAAATAGAAGTTCATGAAATCATTCCTGGGTGCTGGACTGTCTCTTCATCAATCGGCTCCTCTCTCTCCCCTGGGCACCTCTCTATGGCAGATGCTCCTTTCCTTCCTGCACTAGCCCTTCGCTGCATCTCACTTCCGACCTGCTGAGGTCAAGGGGCAGATTTCTTGGAAACTAGGAAATGCTTCCTATAAAAAGTTATTCTGCTTGGGTTTTTCTTTTTTCTTTTCTCTACCAAAATAAATCATGTCCAGAATGCCAATAACATAGTAGTGGAGCTAGTTTTTACAGTGGGAAAAGTCCTAAATCGACTCTAAGGGTGGATTTATAAACTTTCAAATATTTTGGAATTAGACATCAAAATTTTAAAGAAAATTGTGACCAATATTATGACTCACTGTTCACAGGGAAAACAGTTTTGTGGAACACATTGTTGAAGCGATTCTGAGAGCTCAGCGCACCCCACAGATTGGTTAATGAGGACCCTCACATCGGAGAGCTGCGTGTGAGGCACAGCCTCCCTCTTCCCTGTCCACTGAGGAGGTGGCCTCAGGTGGAGCAGTGACCAGTCCAGGGTCCCCCACAGAGCCACCCTGAGGGACTCACTGTAAGGCAAGTCTTCAAAGGGGGGGAGGGCACTAGACCTACCCTCCTGCTACAGGGAGAACAGGTGAACAGTTTCTCTCCTCTCTCTCTCTTTCTCTCTCTCTCTTTTCCCCTCGTTATTTCTGTCTTGGCTTGTAATTAGTTTCCCAAGGCTGCCGTAACAAAGTACCACACATAGGGTGGCCTAAAATAGCAGAACTTCATCCTCTCACAGTCCTGGAGGTCACATGTCTGAGATCAAGGTGATGGCGGGCACCACATCCGCTCCAAAGGCACTCGGGGAGGATCCTTCCTGCCTCTTCCCGCCTCTAGTGTCTCTGGGTGTTCCCTGGCTTGTGGCCGCATCACTCCAGTCTCTGCCTCCATCTTCAAGCAGCCGTCTCCTCTCTGTGTCTCTGTGTCCTCCTCTTCTTATAAGGACACCAGTCATTGGAATTAACCCTAACCAGGAATTAACCCTAACCACCCTAACCCAGGATGATTTCATCTCAAGATCCTTTGCAAAGACCCTATTTCCAAATAAGGGTACATTCTGAGGTTCTGGGGGAACATGAATTTTGGGGTGACTATTCAACCTGCTATAGCTTGTAAAATAGTATTGTCTTCATGAGGTATTGGGGGGGAAAATTCTGCTTCCTCTTCCCTCTTGAGAGGAGGAGTATCACTGAAAAAAATTCCCGGATCATGGATGTTCTAGACTCTTCGTCTGAGGGATCTGCTGTTCTTCAGACACACACTCACTTCTCCCTCATCAGGAAATCCGACCAGCTGACTCTGCAGTCATCTGGACTCTGACTCACCAGTAGCTTCAATTCGGGGTGGGGGGCAGTGGATGTGGTAGGAAGCCTAGATTGGGGCTCAAGTCCAACCCCTGGTCTCAAGTCCAGCTTGACCTGTAATACAGTCCTCATCTGTCAGACTCCTGAGCACACCCCTCAAATAGTTCGGAGCCCAGAAGTGGGAGAAGGTGTGTACGAGAAGCACAGGGGTCCCCAGCATCAGCCTTCGGTCACAGGAAGACATGGGGCAGTGCTGGCTATTCACAACTCTCCCAGCAAGCAAGAGGCTGTGGCACCACAGAAAGAGTCCCAGAAGCCCAGCAGGCCTGCTCTTACCCTCAGATGGTCTTCCCTGGGAGCAACGCCCTAAGGACCAGACCGGGTTCCAGGATAGACCATGTGTGCACAGGCCTGGGGATCATAGGAGAACTGGAGGTGGTGGGGGGTGACCCCAACCAGATTATGGAAGGAAGAGCTTGTGAGGGACCCACATCAGCAGCCCTTCCTATCACGGCTTCCCTGACAGCACCCAGGTTGTTCTCTCCCAAGTCCCAGGGGGGAGTAGGTGGGGGCAGGGCTGAGCAAGATCAGTTAGACCCGGCCGGGGGACAGCTTGGGAGCAGAGGTGGGGCCAAGGGCAGCTGCGCTTGTCCCTCGATGCTCTCCAGCCCTCCACTCCTCTGCCCCTCAGGCTGAGGCCTGGGTTGTGGAGCCAGCCCTGAATCAGCCCCTTAGGGGTAATCCTTCCGGGTGAAGCAGCTGCTCGCCTACTGGTTTTGGCAAATAATCAGAGTGGCAGGAAAATCCAGGTTATCTCCCACCCACCTGACCCCAGCGGGGTGTCTGAACACACAGGACTCTGCCAGGGGAGCCAAGTTGATGATAAAAATAGCATGTGACCGGACACTTCAGCTGTGGGGAGGAGATTCTGGCTTTGAGGTCACTGGTTCAGATCAGGACCAGGAACAGCTGGGCCTGTGATAGTCCCTGTCTGGTCCCGTCGGGACCCTGAGTTAATGCAGCGGGGAGCTGGGAGTTCTGTCTGCTCCCTGTTGGACAGGAGTCTCCATCCCAACTCACTGGTCACGACAGAAAGGCCAGAGCTGGAACGGGCTCAAGAAAGAGCCATTTCACACTTGCAACCGGGGCAGCACCCGGCATTATCTAGCATGAATTGGCATTGCTGTGGGATTTGTTGTTCAGCAAACAGTCTCTCACCAGAGATACACCTGTTTCTGGTGAACGAATCTATTGACGAGTGCAAGAATGAATCAGGATGGCAACAGCATTCATAGTAAAAGTAGCAACGTAAATGATCATGCTGTTAACAGAGCCGGTATCTGAGAGGTGTGGCTTCATTGCAAGAAAGTGAAGACTTAGTCACAATGTAGCCAAT
This sequence comes from Ceratotherium simum simum, assembly GCF_057802395.1. Classification (NCBI taxonomy): domain Eukaryota; kingdom Metazoa; phylum Chordata; class Mammalia; order Perissodactyla; family Rhinocerotidae; genus Ceratotherium; species Ceratotherium simum. The sequence goes on from NC_141909.1 coordinate 2,741,512, forward strand.
TCTGAGAAAGCCAGGCACAGGGCCGAGAACTGGTGAGGACGCCAGCACTCAATAAACGTGATCCGTGTCAACGGTGGAGGGCGAGTGCTGGCCTGGGACACAGCACAGCAGCTGGTAAGCCGACTCTGGCCAGCCTCAGATGACCAGAGCAGACCACCACAAAAGTCCACCTGCACCCCCCAGCACATGGTGATCATCTGGGGAGGAGGCCCAGAGCCCTTTGTGTTCATTCTGGATTAAAACTTTGTTGCACAGAATTTAAAAACTGAGCATTCAAGAGACACTAGAGATATACAATGAAACCCTCTTTAAAAATTCAGCCTACTGTCCAAGATGATGGAGCTGAATTCATTGGGTCTATTCAGTGATTCATTCTGGAGTTCTAATTTCTGTTAGTTTTCAGAAGTCAAAATCAGTTGCTTGACTTAAATGAGCAGGACTGCCTCTTACGGTCATAGTTGTCACTTCTGTGTGGGGAGAGAGAGGGGGCAAAGGATTTAGGAGCAGCATCTGCAGAAAGGCCTCAATTTTAACAGCAGCCTCATCTGAGGGACTTCGGAAATTCTTCCGAGGCTAGGGCTGGGATCTAAAAGTAGCCCAGGTAGGTGTTGACTCAGCTCATGTTCCCACCCCGCCACAAACAGGAAAAAGGAGAGGTTAAGGGCAGCCTTAACAACCATGACGAGCAGGAGTGTCTGTCCCAATGCCACTGGCCCGTAAATGTCCTCCTGGCGGCCTGGGCTCCCGGGCATCTGTCGAGAGGGCACAGTGCCCACAGAAATCTTGGTCCACCCTGTGGCCTGGGAGCCAAGTGGGGAAGAAAGGTCTCCATGGGTGACTGAGAGGCCTTTCAGCAGCATCTGTCCAGCTGGATACGGCTTCTCTGCACACTTGGCCAGTGGACTGTGTTCATTCTCAGTCACATCATTGCAATTTGATTTCACAAAAGGGGCAAGTCCACAGGGACAAACCCCTGACCAAGAACAGATGGAAGTTTCTCCTAGAAACGGTAGCAGGAGGTGTAGGGGCAGCACAGAATGTCCGTCCCAACAGCTAATGCAGCTGAGCCTCGGGCAGCAGCTGCGCTGGGCTCACACGTCGGGGGAAACAGCCCTGGGCAGCCCGCAGCAGGAACGAACGGTGCCCATCACGGAAATGTGGGCCAAAGGCACAGAGCTGAATATAGGGGGCAGCCTCAAAGCCATCCGAGCACATGAGGACACGAAAACACCTGGGGCTCCAACCAGAATTTCACTTAGGAAAATGCAGCACGATAAGCGAGCGTAACTGGCTCAGAATGGGAAAGCAATTTCCTAGGTCAGAGCAAGGGACGAACCAGCAGAGGCAGATTGAAAAGCGTTTTGTCAAAGAAAAGTGAAGAACCATGATGAGAAGCAGTTGGACAATCAGGGGCGTGGGAGGGAGGGAGAAGGTATGTCGAATCAGTGAAACAGTAGGAACCAGTTGCATTAACATAACACAGATCTGAAAAATATACCACAGCTGAGTCTGTCCACCCAAAGGCCTCTCTTCACGGAAGGGTATTTCTTTTGCATGTCGTTACGTATTGTATAATTTAGCAACAGGTGCAATAATATCATCTGTTTTAGAAAGTGGTATTTGCTTTATTCTTCACGCCACCAAATCCAGATTCTAAACAATATGAGCCTGTACTTTTTTGTAGCTTTTTCTGTGTTGTCATTAAGTTGAGATCTGACCTCTCCAGGGGGCCCTCGAGAACCTCAGCGAGATGCACCGTGCTGGGGGCTGTCTCCAGCAGCAGAGGGCAGAACCTCAGCGACATGCACCGTGCTGGGGGCTGTCTCCAGCAGCAGAGGGCAGAACCTCAGCGACATGCACCGTGCTGGGGGCTGTCTCCAGCAGCAGAGGGCAGAACCTCAGCGACATGCACCGTGCTGGGGGCTGTCTCCAGCAGCAGAGGGCAGAAGCTGAAGCTGAGTTACAGCAAGTCCTAACTGCAAAAATATAAAAATATTTCTTTACGACCCACAACTTTTTTACACACTTCGTAAAACCTGGGGGAAAAAAGTCACTGAACTATAATTGATGACTTCTTTTATTTTGTTTTTATTTCCATCTTTATCTCCAGGCAAATAAAACAATCTGGCTCATATTAGACTTTCCCCAAAGTCCCTCACTCCTTCTTTTCTTCTTGCTCTGACACCTCCTGATTATCCTCACTGTGCAGACGGCTCTTAAGGCTGTCTTCTCTCCTCAGCCCATCACCCCAGTTGCTACTTGCTTTCTGGACCTGTCCATCCAGACTCACTCACCAAACGAATAGTTATGAGTATGTCCCATGGTGCTTCACTGAACAAAGTGACTGAAACCAAAAAATTTCAGTCCTCACAGAACTGAAATGCTAATGGATGGCCTGCTAGCAAACTCGATACATCCAAACAGGAAATCAGGCTCCAGTGAGGAAAATAGAAAGCGTCCTAAGTGCTTCAAACAGAAGGGATTTAGTTCAGGGAATTCGTTACATAGGAGATGGAAGGCTGAAAGAGCCCAAAGGAGAAGTAGGAGAGGTTAGCAATTGCAGGAAGCAACTGCCCCCCCTAGGGCCAGGGGGACCAGAGAGGGGGGTGGTGCCACAGGAACCCAGGACTGTGAGGGGCTTTGGGGAGCTGGGACTCTGGAGGAGGGGTCAACACTCAATCGGTGCTGGGAGTGCAGAAGGATGTCGGGGCCGTAGCTGTTCACTGAAGGAATCCTGACAGAAACCAGAAGAGGCCCCTTCTCCCCCCGCTTGCCTTCCAGTCTCTCACCTGCTGGAAGAATCCAGTGAGATGTCATGCACATCTGGGAAATGTGGTCCAGGCCTCCAGCCCCGTCATTACGAAGCAGAGTAGAAAAGGGTCATCAGAAATGAGGCTGAGTGACAAGGGGGATGTAACACGTGCCAAAGTCTTTTTATGACTTTCCTATGTCAGTTACTGGCACCAAAGTTCTTGAAGAAGTGGAGCTGGAACTACATCTTTGTTCATACCCACCAGCAGCCAAATCCCACAGATCCTGACCACAGCCGCCCCTTGTCTCCAGTCTCGCCAGGGGACTGCCTGAAACGTCTGTCTCTATCTTTTCCATCACAGGGTCCTCGTGTATTAATTTCTCTTTCCGATCCCTGTCTGTCTTTAGTGGGCTACCATGTTTTGAAATGTTTACCTAGCAAATAAAACAGTTCATTAAGTGATAATTTGTTTTCTCATTTAATAAAAACATATATAACTGAGAAGCACAATTCTGAGGTAAGTTAGCTCACATTCCAGCCCAAAGTAAAGAAAAGAAACAAGAAACTTTTAGTTACACTTTAGTTACATTTATGTCTAATCACTGTACAATTTCTCTTTGGTATTTTGAAATATTAAAAGTAGCTGGAAGACTTTTATTACTGCCATAAAAGACCTCTAGTGGGACGAGGACTCCAGACTGATAAACGCTGTCCTAGATTATTCTCATTGCCTATTCAGTTAGCAAACTACTGAACACCTACCGAAATGCCCCGCTATTTATTAAACTCATTTCACAAAGGAGAATCTAGTGTTTCTCTTTTCCTCTGAAGCACAGATGTCTGGATTTTTTCAAATGTTCTTTCGCTTGTGGCTCGGTTGCAGGTTATGATTTCCAAAAACAGCCACAGCAATGTCTCCCATCCCACAGGATTCTTTATTTTTTTAATAGTGTGACTTTGGCCCTTCTATCGAGCTAGCGGTTTCCTCCACTTGAATCTGGGCAAACTTCATGACAGTCTCGAGCAACAGAGTGTGGCTGAATTGATGCTCCGTGGCCTCTGAGGCTAGATGATACCATGAAAATGTCACGAGTTTCGACCTGGATCTCTCGGGACACTGGCTCTGGGGGCCCAGCTGCCACACTGGGAGGAAGCCCAAACTAGCCCCCATGCATTAGATTGTCATCCAAGTTCTTTTGCATCCAGCCTGTGTCTCACCTTTGTCCGAGCCATGGACTTTTTTGTACATTGATGTGGCTGCAGTAACTATTTCTCCAACAACAAGAGGATTATTTTCTATATCGCCCAGTGTTATTTAATAGTTTCGGACCATCTTCAGCTACCTTTCTGCAAGTTGAAGTCAGTGAAAGGAAGAGAACTTGGCCTGGTCTGGTCTCTGTTGCTTGACAACAAGAGAAAGAATCAGTAATTTTTTAAGTTCGCTTTTTAATCAAATTTTAAATATATAAGCAATCCAAGTACATTTTAAGGCAATTCCAAAAAACTAAAGCACAATAGATAGATAACGTTCCCGTTGAACACGCGTCTCTCTCCTGGCCTGTTCCCACTTCCCCATAGATAATTCTCTTGTCGATTTGTAAGGGCCTCTTTAGATCTTTCACGAATTTACGTGCATATGTTCTCATAGAAAATACACAGTGTGGTTAAACTACGCAGTGTCGTTTTGTGTGGGTTTTTTCTTCTTAGCGCATAAACTTAATGACATTATAGAAATCCTCTTGCAATGTCCCTTCTTATTTCATTTGTTTGACTTCCAACACCCCACGGGACCCTCGCTGCCGTCAGCAGCACTTCGTCCTGTTTGGAGAGTCGAGGTTTCAAATTCGTCCACGTTTTATGTGATGGGGTTTGCATTTCTGTTTCTTGTTCTCCTCTCAGCTTCAGGGCCATTTCTGGTTGATTAAGAGGGAATATCTAACTTTGCTACCTTTCCCCCAAGCCAGACATCTTTTGTATATCTTCTGTTGAGTTTTAGGGCGTATCCCTCATCTAGGATAGTTTTTGCTATAACATGAAGAATATTTCTTGTCACATCTTACAGTTGGTTATTACTAATACATAGAAAAGCTATTTATTGGATTCCATTAATCTTATATCCATCATCTTGCTAAACTTGGGGTCAAGGGTTACTGCTAACTGGGGTCTGAGGATTAGATAGCGGTAACCTTATGGAATGTATTATTACACGTGTAATGCATCGATGTTATTTTCCTGATTTTGACGGGGATTTACAGTCGAGTAGGAGAAAGCCATTGTTTGTAAAAAATGCATACTGAAGTATTTGAGGGTGATGGCATATCACGACCTCAACTTATTCTCAAATAGTCCAGGGGAAAAAGTGTTTTATTGTACTGTTTCTTGCCATTTTTATGTAGGTTTGATTGGGTTTTTATTTAAAAAATTCACTAAAAAAATACTTGGAGAGGCCTGCTGCTAAGGAAGTGAGAACTTAGAAAACAGGAATGAAGTGTTTAGCCAAGAGGTTTTGGAATACACGTAACTGTGATGCTGTCCAATCCGGACAAGTGCAAGCATCTGCAGGCGAGCGGGCCGTTCACCGGTGTAAGGAAGACTAGCAGCGCCCGCGGGACGCAGGGAGCGGTGGCACCGGAACCGTCCCCTGTAAGTCTCGAATGAAGCTGTCCGCCCAACAGGCTTGGCTTCTCCTCTCATTCTTTCACGACTGCCTTTGCCACTTGACTTTTCTGGAAGTTTGAGTCCCATAATCAGCTGCCAAGTAAGACGATCGTGTCTTGGTCTCAGATGAACTTTTTAAAAAACAGTTTACAAATGCTCTTTCAGGACATGCTGGGTAAGTCACTGTTTGAGCCCCTTGCCATTCTGCAATTCTGGGTATAAAAATGAGGCAATGAGCAGAGAACACCTTGCAGATATTAATTCTGGTCAACTGCCCCCCCGCCCTCCTCCACCTGCTCCCAACGGGGAGCTGGGAAGAGAACTTCACCCATAAACCCACTCAGCTTTCCGGGCAGTGGATTTGCGGGAAATCTTTAAATAGTAGCAGCTGTTGCTTTCTCAGGGAAGTTTCTGGGAATACGTCTACTTAGCTCAAGTAATATTTTGGGATTTTCTACTCTATTAAGAAATATTGAACGTTAGTCTCAGAAATCAGTTTAGTCACACATTCAGAATTTTATGTCTTGCATACACATTGAGAAACTGAATATACAAAAGGACAATAGCCAGAAAATATATGAAAATAGAACTTTGACCTGCAATGTGCAGCAGCCTGCCTGGGAAACCAATCCCTTATCTTCAGTAAACAACCCAGCAAGGCAGCTGCTCTAAGTCAGACTCGCAGGAGCCCAACGGCTATCTCTAGTGACAATCCAGAAGCTAAACAATAACTTCTGGAACAATCAGCCCAAGTGGCCAGGACTTGATCAATAACTGACAGCTTTCCTAACTTTTGTCCCAGCTTACAGTTGAGGACCAACCAGAGAAAGTCAGTGTGCTCCCCTAACCAGTCACACGCCTGCTGCTGGTGGGTGTCTCCAGCTCCCCCTGGCCAGCAGCCTCCATTAGGGCCCACCCAAGCTGCGCCTTTCGTCCACTGTAAGCTTCTGCCTCCTCTGCCTGCTGTGAGTCTCTGCCAACCCAAATGATGGTGGCCAACTCCCTGCTGCAGAGAACGCTGAATAAATAGTGTTTGCTTTTCTCATTTGGGTAGTATTGGTTCATTTCCCAATATTTTAAGATATTTTCACACACATGTTATCCCGTTTGACCCTCACACAAGCCTGCAAGAAGGGCAGAGCAGACATCCCTCCGTGTCCTTAAAGACATGAAACTTCACAGGACCCACCTGAAGGTGCTAGGGGTCAGGGTCAACACCAGAATGAGGTCACCTGATTTTTCACCCTGGGTTCTTTCCAAGGCGCTGCCTGATGTACATTATCATTTGCTATTGTAACGTTGCATCCTGAGGCTACACTGAAAACAAGATTCGTAAAGATAATCCAGCAGGTAATTTTTTGAACTTTTCATTGCATTTTGTACAGGGTCTCCAACTCCAAAAGTCCTTCCCACCAAAAATTTGGTTTGCTCTCCTACCAAAAATTCTTTCCTAACACTGTGCCAGGAGAATAACCCAGTTTCCTCCACCTCCCTGAGTAACAGGGAAGCATGGGTTCAGACTCCCCAGAAATGCAGAGAAGGAGGTTCCTGATAAGACGCCCTGTAGTGCAGCCCTGGCACCACCTGGCCCCACTGTGGCCCCACCTGTCACTGAGCTCTGAGGTTCACCAAGCTGCTTTCACAGCACAGCCTCCTCTCATCTCCAACCTGGCCACGGATCTCCACCATCCAACCATGAGCCGAAGCTCTTGCTCCCTCCAAAGGAAGCTCTCCTGTCAATTCAGTTGTGTGACCTTGCATAGTCTGTGCTAGCTGCTATCCCAGGGGGACTTTAGCGTGTAGACTGTCCTTCCTGCCATTAAACTCAGTTTCTCAAGTGAAAAAATATAAATAATAGGTACAGTCAGTTCAATCAAGGCATCTCAGCCTGCCGTCTGAGAACTCCCGGGGTTCCATTCATGGGCTTGTGGGGCTGTAGACCCCTGATTCGTAGGTGCTGTCTGGTGTGAATGTGTATTTTCTGGCGACAGGTTCCATTGTTGTTGTTGTTGTTAAAGGGCAATTTTTTAAGAAGTAAAATCACGACTCTCATATAAAATGTAAAATGAACACACATCAAAGATTCCATTTAGCTCATTAATTAATGAGAGAGCCAGTAGGATGTTGAAAAAGAATTTAAAGAAAACTCCAAAGTACCACATATTTATCGTAATAAAGGAATACTGAAACGCACTTACAAATAGATGCAAAACTAGCAAAACTGACCAATATCTAGAGGGCAATAATCAATTCCACTCCACTTAACAGAGTTTGCATTTCTGTGGATAGGAATTATCAGCTCTCAGTTTTTCATAAATTCTCAATTTTCTATAAATTACAGAGTTGTAAAATACCTCAGGGTCAATGAAAGGCGGAGAACACCTGGTGGGTAAGCTAGACAAGCCCCCACTAATCCTCTTGTATTTTTTCCCCATTTCAAAGTCATTCAGAATCTTTCCCTACAGCTTCCCTGTAATCATAATAATCTCAAAGATTCTTTCTGGTCACAAAATGAGGCTGGTCTCATCAGGTTTGGTCTGATTATTTACATTGGTGCAGTAAGAATGTTAATTTATCTTGTCAGTAGGCCTTGGTAAGGTTGAATCAGTGATTAATAACCTTCCACAAAAGAAAGCACCAGGTCCAAATGGTTTCACCGATAAATTCTCTCAAACTTTTAAGGCAGAAATGATACTATTTCTGCACAATCTCTTCCAGAAAGTAGAAGCAGAGGGAGTACTTGCTAACCCGTTCTATGAGGCCAGCATTACTCTAATACCAAAACCAGGAAAAGACATTGCAAGAAAGGAAAACCACAGACCAGTATTTTCATGAACATAGATGCAAAAATCCCAAATAAAATATTAGCAAAGCAAATCTAACAATGGATAAAAAGAATTATAAACCATGACCAAGTGGGATTTATTCCAGATCTGCAAGGCTGGTTCAACATTCAAAAATCAATCAATATACTCTTTCATATCAACAGACTAGAGAAGAGCAATCATACGATCATATCAATTAATGCAGAAAAACCTCCACTGGAAGGTCTGATGTGCGTCCCCCATTGAAAGCCACTGGCTTAGAAGATACTAGATTCAAGTTAAAGACTGTAATCAATCAACATTTTAAATAATGGCTGCAATTTGACTGATAAGCGTAGACGGTAGTTGCCTAACATCCAGAACTAGGAAAACAGGGAGCACCATTTCATGCGAGTTTTGATCAGTGTTCCCTGAGGGTAAACACTGGGCAACGAGGGTAAACACTGGGCAACGAGGGCATTGATAACTTTCCAGGGACTGCCCAGGAGCCTTCAATTTCTGAAATATTTATGTTAATTATATTTCGTCAACATAAATTTAACCTAGGCAAGGCTGAACATCTCTTCGGATCTCACAATTCTTTCCATGAAACTTCACAATGCAACGTAACAAACTGAATTATTGCTTCAAGCCCTACTTGTTTCCCTACTTATAATTCTCTGTGATTTTTCAGGGATCCTCTGTTGTAGGTATAAAAGACATACTGAAAGTTATATCTTATTTTTTCCTACATTTTTGATCTGATTTTGGGAAGGCAGATATCAAAGTTGTCAGACTTGGTTAAGATCAGATCATGGTGCCTGAGGTAACTTGGTTACCTATTTAACCAAAGTGACAATAAAACAGTTAAAAATAAACAGAATATAATATGACTACTTTAAAAGCCTTGGTTCATTCATAGATGAGAAACGCTTTACTTCCCCTGTAAGTATTAAAAGTGTAAAGTCAACACTTTAGTACTGAGGGAGACACACACTCTCTGCCACCTGAGGACATTACCTGGGAGGTGAAGAATGACCCATTGTGTCATAGGCGGTCATTAAACAGTAAACCAGGGGACAAGCCCACCAAAATGTAGTGAACTCTGCCAAGATGTCACACATTTCAGAGCTGTTTTCAGATTCAGGGATTATAAACCCAGGCAAATAATGTTCGCTCTCCAGCTTTTCATCCGCCAATTTGCTCCTTGATGTTCTGAAACAGAGCTCAGAGCCCAGGTCAAAGTTAACTTCACAATAATTCTAAGATCTTATTTATGTTACGGGGAGGGAAGTAAAACTCTTTTCCTCTGCTGGTCTTCGGCTCTCCGGCTGGGGCCCTGTGACTCAGACTGACGAAAGGCAAATTACCAAGAAAAACAAACAGAGGCGTATCAACTTGGGCACTCAGCAACAGGTAGCTCAAGGAGTGGTTAGAACGGGGGCTCATACAGCACCTTAATAAGAAAACAATACATTTTTAGAGAACTGACAAGACAAAGGAAAAGGACTTTGAGCTTCTAGGGACCGCAAATTGTTGGGAGGCAAACATATGGGGGAACTAATGGCAGATGCAGGCTGGTTTTAGCAAGATGTGTTATGTGGGTTCCTCTGGCGCCATCTCTGGGCTGATAAGTCCCTGGTGACAAACTCTTGTCCTTCCTTGTAGAGAGGGAAGAGAGGACAACTTTACAAATCTATATGGCCTGCTTTTACGCCAACAGGGGAAGAGAGAGCTTTTCTTGTATCTGCTTCTCAAATGCTTTCAGCTAAAATAACCTTCATGCCAAAGTGGCATATTTGGGGACGGCACATTGCAATACCCTTCAATATGCGATGTATTTAGCATTGCTGTCTTCAAATGAAAAAACAAATGTGTATTTTTTAGAATTTCCCAATTTCAATTTTGTGTGTGTGTGTGAGGAAGATCAGCCCTGAGCTAACATCCATGCTAATCCTCCTCTTTTTTGCTGAGGAAGACCGGCTCTGAGCTAACAACATTTATTGCCAATCCTCTTCCTTTTTTTTTTTTTTCCCCCAAAGCCCCAGTAGATAGTTGTATGTCATAGTTGCACATTCTTCTAGTTGCTGTATGTGGGACGCGGCCTCAGCATGGCCGGAGAAGCAGTGCGTCCGTGCACGCCCAGGATCCGAACCCAGGCCGCCAGTAGCCGAGCGTGAGCACTGAACTGCTAAGCCACGGGGTTGGCCCCCCAATTTCAATTTTTAATGTAATAAATGTGAATACTTATAACATGCATAAACAGAAGTTGAGGTTCTCATTAAGACCCAAAGGTGTTAAAAGGGTCCAGAGACCAAAAAAAGTCTGAAATATCTGCTTGAGGACCAAACTACCTTTTTCTTTGCAAAAACAATGAACCCACAGGTGCATTTCCCATCACTGCTGCTGCTAGTGTGGCTTCAACTGCTCGTATTTCATAAAGAAAACTGAGGGCTGGTCTTGGTGAGAACTCTCCGTCATGCATAAGCATTCAGCAGGCGAGCAAAGTTCATCATACCACTCCTACAAGCCACACACATCCCTTTTTAATGTGACAAAAGTCAACACATTCATTAACGTGACCCAAAGATACAGCCTTTCTAGCACATAAAAATAAGCCAAAGTATGTAAAATTATGCTTAGTGATCAATGTTTCAATATTCTATCTTACTTAAAAAGTATCTAGGTATCCAAAAATTATCCATTAATTAATGCAATTTGAAATCATCTATAATTGGAAATTATCCTCATGCTGACAATATAAAACATAAGTACTGTTGAAATAAAAAGTTCATCAGAAAACGCCTCAACTTACATAAATACAAACTTAAATTTTTTTTTTTAATTTTATTTATTTTTTTTTTCCCCCAAAGCCCCAGTAGATAGTCGTATGTCATAGCTGCACATCCTTCTAGTTGTTGCATGTGGGACGCGGCCTCAGCATGGCGGGAGAAGCAGTGCGTCGGTGCGCGCCCGGGATACGAACCCGGGCTGCCAGCAGCGGAGTGCTCGAACTTAACCGCTAAGCCACGGGGCCGGCCCAACAAACTTAAATTTTTCATAATCTGAAATGTTACAGAGGGGCAACATTAGCTTACCTGATCAGTAAACCTGTTTTAATTTAGGAAAAACAAACCGAAGTAGTTAAGCATTTTACTTAACATCAATAAATCAAGGACAGTTGTTTTTAAACTGGGTTTTTTAGAATAAATTAGTCTTATTTGGAAAGGATTTGCCTCATTTGTATACTTGGATTCTTAGAACATTTCTGAGTTAGATTTTATATGAATATTTTTTTAAAAAACATACTTTTAAAGAATGCTTTAAATTCAATTAAGTTCAATTTCCTTATTTTCTCAGAATTTTAGGAATATTCAATTTATATAAGTGCTTATTTATCTCTGTAAGCCAATCGGACAGAGCTCCTTAATTTAAGAGAATTCATAATTTGATTTATTAATACCCTCCAGAGATAGGAAAACATTACACACTCCCACAGGAGGTAAAGTCCTTTCTGAATTACAAATAGTCTTAAAGATACATAGAGAGCTCACAGGTTCAGACATAAGAAGTTACAAAGAATTCAAAATTCTATAGTCATTTAATGAATGACTGTAGTCACATTTTATAGTCATTTCTGACAATAAATTACTATCACATTTATAGTCATAAAATGATGAAGTGAATTTACAAATAGAGGCAGAACTGGCAGCCCTGGTCACTCTCCCCAGGGCAGTGATCAACTGTGTTACGTGGACACAAGTTGCATTGCTATCAGTTTTCTACAGCTCACAGAGTTGTAAGATTTATTGTTGTTTGGTTGGTTTTTTGCCCATTTCAAAATCCTTCCCAACTTTCCCCTACAGTCTCTGAGTCAGGATCTGAAATGTGCCTGGGAGTCTAATTTGTCCGTTAGGTCTCAGCTTAAGTGCCACATCCTGGAAGACGGCTTCCCAGAACAGCCAGCCTCAAGCAGGTTTTGCCTGAGATAGTGGAATTTTTCTCTTTGTAGCATTTGTCATAATTTGCAATCATGTTTTTATTGGGGTCTTGTTTAAAGTCTGTGCATCTCCCAGGGCAGAGAAAATTCCTCTTGATCTCACCACTCTACCCCCAGCATCTAGCATAATGGCTGGTGCCTGGAAGAAACTCACAAATATTTGTTGAATTAATACATAAAAGAAAGAGAGAGAGAGGGAGAGGCCAAGAACCAATTTCCGAAAGCTGGACTCACCCCAAGTCCTTTATTAAATGGACGTGAGGGCCTGAGGGCCGTAGCAGGTGCTATGGGAACTCTTCTGCCCTGGTCCATGTGAAAGAGCAGGTCTACGGTCCACCTCCGCATCCTAAACCAGCGCCAGCTCCGGCCCCACCTGGTTCTGCATGTGCGTCCGGCTCTACAGTCTTCATGGTGCCTTTACCTGAGCCTCACACCCGTCCTAAAAGGCCAGGGCACGGAGGAGAAAAGCGAGGCCAGGAGTATGACGGGCTCAGACACCCAGAAGCCAGAGCTTCTGGTTATAAGAGGAGTGACCTGGAAGGTGTACCCCACCCAGGCACCTGACACCCGTCATCTCGCTGAAACCTCCCAGAGGCTTGACAAGGCAGACATCACCATTTTGCAGACAGGAAAATGGAGGCAAAGGAAGTTAAATGATCTGCCCCAGTCAGTGGGGAGAAGAGGCAGGAGTGGGACCAAACTAATTCCGGGGCCTGCGCCTACGGCCACCCTGTTGTGCTTTCTCCCCCGAGGCCAATACCGCCTGCGCTGCCAACGTTCACTGCCCCACCACTACCAGGTCTCCGCCTCTCTGGAGAGGCGCTCGCATCAGACCCTGGTCAGAAAGGACAGTTATATTTGCTGGACCGTGGCTATTCCAGAGGCTTAGCACCCCAGAAGCCCCCACCCGCACAGCCAGGGAGCCAAAGGCGAGAATGAGGTGACAGGGGAGCTCTGCAGGCTGCGAGACTCCACAGCTCACGACGCACCTGTCCTCACAGAGACAGACGGGGAGACGGAGCAGTAGCGAAGCACCTCCTCCTTCCTCCCGACCGCCGCCTCGGGAGAACACGCCCCAGGGGGGCCCTGAAGTGGAGGTCCCCAGCAGAGGACGAGTCTTGGGGGCCTGGGCTCTCAGGATGGCCTGGCCGTTATCTGCCCTTCCTACAAACAGCTGGCAGGCCATACGTGGATTAGGTCAGAATTAAAGTGCAATATTTTTTTTCTCCTAAATATTACTGGTTGTTTGGAATTAATAATAGATGTGGCACAGGTTGGATAGAAAGCATATAGAAGGAGGAATTCTAAGTTTAATCAAAAAAACAGGTGTGGAAAAAACTTACATCTTTTAAACTTTACTCATTCTTCTTCCTTCAAAGCACAGCTTTTTAAAAAAAAAACTATGATAGTAGCTTTATAGGGCTTTTTAAAGTCTAGGAGTAGAATTTTTCAGATGTAATTTTCATTCAAATGTTATATAATCATCTACTTAATAGCTCTCTTTAAAATTTCTGTCCTGTTTATTATTCCCAGTTAATGGCCTAAAAGTTAAATTTAGTTATGAATTTTTTACTTAAAAAAAACTCAATTCATCAGAGGCAAGAAAGAAAGACTATATTCCTTCTCATGAATCTATTTAAAAGACTGGCTTGTCATCCTAGCTAATTACCCACGGAATCCCTCCCTTCCTTCCCTCTTTCCTTCCTTCCTTCCTTCACCCAACTACTATTATTGAGCTACCTACAGTATGCCAGGCATTCTGCTGGGCATTGCCTTAGTGTTTTCATCTTAGTCAGATGGACAGGCAGTTAACTAGGATGCCAAAGTTAGAAACAACGGACGTCATGACAGTGACAATGTCCTGAGGAAGACAGAGCAGGCCATTGTAGAGCTGGAGCCCAAGGGGGCGTCGGGACGCTGGGCAGGGCCCCCTCCCCTGCCACCAGGCCCCGTTTGTTACTAAAGCACATGTGGATCATTGTAAAAGCCAATCACTGTCCCAGAAAGTTTTGTGGCAGACATAGACAAGATCATTCTGAAATGTCTACGGAAAGGACAAGGAACCAGAGCAACAAAAACGATTTTGCAAAAGAAAAATGAAGTGGGAGGACTCAGCCTACCCAATTTCAAGACTTGTTATAGGGGGACAGTAATCAAGACACTGCCACTGCAGAGGGACAGACGCACAGCCCAACAGGGCAGAAGGGAGCACCCAGAAATACACCCACTCGGATTTGCCCAGCTGAGAGCAATTAGACATCAATGGGCAAAACACACACAAAACTAAACCTCAGTCTCAAACCTTGTCCAAAAACTCACTCAAAACGGCCAAAGTGTAAAACAAAGAACTACAAAACTTTTAGAAAAAGAAGCATATTAGGAAACATTTGGGATCTAGGGATGGGCAGAGTTCTCAGACTTGACCCCAAATGCACCATCTACAAAGGGGAAAATTGACAAATTGGACTTCATCAAAATTAAAAACTTCTGCTTTGTGAAAAACCCTGTTAAGAGGATAAAAACATAAGCTACAGAGTGGGAGAAAATATTTGCAAACCACATATACAGCAAAGACCTGAACAAAATATATAGGGAACTCTCAAAACTCAACAGTAAAAAACAATCCAATTGGGAAGTGAGCAAAAGGCACGAGCAGACACGTCACCAGAGAGGATGTGCAGATGGCAAACGAGCAGATGAAAACATGTTCAAAATCATTAGTCAGTAGAGAAAATGCAAATTAAAACCACGTGAGATATTACAAAATACCTATTAGAAGAGCTAAAATATAAACTAGTGACATTACTAAATGCTGGTGAGGACGCAGAAAACTGGATCACACATACATGCATTACTTGTGCGAAAGGTGCAGCCAGAGAAAATATTTGCAAATCACGTATCTGATAAGGCACTCATGCCCCCCAAAATAAAGAACTCATACAACTCAACAATAAAAAGACAACTCTCTTGAAAAAAATGAGCAAAATATTTGAATAGACATTTCTCCAAAGAAGACACACAAATGGCCAAAGAAGCACATGAAAAGATGTTCAACACTATTAATCATTTGGGAAATGCAAATCAAACCCACAATGAGAGACCACTTCGTACCCACTGGGCTGGCTATCATGAAAAAGATAAACAATAACAAGTGTGGGCGAGGATGTGGAGAAATCAGAACCCTCAAACATTGCTGGTAGGAATGTAAAATAGCGAAGCTGCTTTGGATAAGAGTTTGGCAGTTCCTCAAAATGTTAAACTTAGCATATTCCCAGCAACTCCACTCCTAGGTATACATCCAAGAGAACTGAAAACACATGTCCACACAAAAACTTGTATACAAATACAAATTTATAACAGAAAAAAGTGGAAACAATGCAAATGTCCGTAAACTGATGAGTGGATAGACAAGTGTGGTCTAGCCATACAATGGAATACTATTCGGCCCCAAAAAGGAATGAAGTACTGATACATGCTACATCATAGATAAACCTTGAAAACATATGCTTAGTGAAGGAAGTCAGACACAAAAGGTCGCATACTGCATGATTCCACTTATATGAAATTTACAGAATAGAGAAATTCAGAGGGACAGAAAATAGATTAGTGGTTGCCAGGAGCTGAGGGAAGAAGGGAATGGAGAGTGACTGTTAATGAGTATGGGGTTTCTTTTTTGGGTGATGAAAATCTTCTGAAATTAGATAGTGTTATGGCTGCACAACTTTATGAATATGCTACAAAACATTGAATAGTAAACTTTAAAAGAGTGAACTTTACAAGATATGAATTATATTTCATTACAGTGGATAGACGACAGATAGATAGATAGATAGATGAGAGAGAGATAGACAAGAGAGAGACAGATGAGAGAGAGAGAGAGAGACAGACGAAGATGGAGCAAGCCACTCCATAAAAGGGTTTGGCATTTTCTTAAAAAAACTAAACATGGAACTACCATATGACACATCAATTTCACTCCTGGGCAATTACCACAGAGAAATAAAAACTTGTGTCTACAAAAACACACGTACACCGATGTTTACAACAACTTTATTCATAATAGCCAGAGAATGAAAACAACCCAGATGTCTTTCAATGGGTGAATGGTTAAATACCGTGGTAATCCATCACAGAAGAGTAATCAGCAGTAAATAGGAATGAACTATTGACACAGACAACAACCTGGATGACATCTTCAGAGAATGATGTTAAGTGAAAAAATGCAATCCCAAAAGGTTACATACCATATGATTCCATCTATATGGCATTCCTGAAATGACAAATGTATAGAAATGGAGAACAGACGCGTGATTGCTGGGGACTCAGGAGGGGCTGGGGGTGGGCTGGAGGGGAGTGTGAGTGTCTATAAAAGGGCAGAGGAAGGGTCGTCCACATGTCCATATTTACACACTGCTTCAGCTGAAGGTTTCAAAAAATCTAAGTTCAAGGATGTGCTTGTTCTACATGGCTCCTTCTCTTTTTCTATGCTGTTTTCAAAGTTATCTAAAATAGTTAATTAATTATGAAAGTGTAAACCTTGAAAGAAGCAAGAAAATAATAAACTATGTAAAGATGATGCATTAAGTTACAAAGGTTTCATACTGGTAAACACTTGATAACCTTAAACAGCAAGATAAAATGCTCTCTCTTTTTCTACGTATTTCAGTTTAATTTGATATTACCAAGAAAGGGCTTCTGAAGAGAGTGCTAAAAAATAGCCATTACATCACCATCTCAACTGATGGATATCCATCACCCTAGTTTTTGCTAAAAGAAACTGATTTTTTTGTGGCAAACATAAATTATATCATGGAGAGTTTAAGAAGCCTCAACAAAGTACGGTACCTTTTAAATATGAAGACTTTTAGAAATAAATTTGAATAGTGCAAACCAGCCTATTTAACTGAGCAATATTACAAATATATTCAACTCTGATGTATAAAAACAAGACTGATTCCACCAGACACCATGCCATCGCAACACTGAAGTGTCTGGGGCAGGAACGGTGGACGCCCGCAGCATGCCAGTTGCCTTGAGAATTTAAATGTGAATGTTTATGTCCAATGATGCAATAAACAGCACGGGCAGCTCCTTGCAAGGATACGAAACCCCTCACGTGTGGGAACTGCGCCGCCCTCTGGTGCCCAGGGACACTCGGAGTCTTGGCTCTCTGGCTTATAATGCTCGTTCAAGTCCAACCTGAAGCTGAGAAACTGGAGACTCTCATCAGAGCTGGTCGTCAGTAACACCAGAAACCGCTGCACAATCCCCTAAAAAGAACCACAAAGAATAAAACACTCATTTCAGAAAGGAAGTATCCACAAAACCCATCACCCACACCCCAGCCATTTTCATCTCATCTGGGGCTGTTTTTCCTCCCAAATCCACAAGCCTTACGTGAACCTCCCATGACAGGCAGCCGGGTGATGGGAACTGCTCCGGGAACCCAGAGCTCACAGAGCCACCGCAACCCGGATTGGGAAGACACCCATTTAACAAACACAGATTAGCAATGCACACATTTTGTTTAAAAGAACTAACCAACAAACTGTTCCTTTTTGCCCTAAGTTCTATAAGAATAGGCATAACAGCCAAGCAACTGATGTTAAAATATTCTGTTCTTTGTATTTTGAATATAAAACTCAGTGTTAGTTACATTTTCATCTTTCACATGAGTTATGAGAGAGTATTTAACCATAAAGCCCCGACAGGAGAACAGACTGACACCGTGCTCCAAACCAGGACCTCAGGGTCCCCGGGCCATTGTGGACATCAGGCTGTGGTCGCCTTCCCAAAGGGCAGGGCAGAGTGTGGCTGTATCACCTCCTTAGAGAGTTCAGAGATCGTGTGTTGAGATGACTTGATGCGAAGAATAACATTTAACAGCGTGAAGTAATCTTCATTAACCGCTTCAATTTAAAAATAAGAGACAGGTTACAAAATACTACGTTTACTCTGCACAGTATGATCTTATTTCATTAAAAATGTTATAGACCCAGAAAAAAGAAGGATATATACAAAAATACGAACAGAGATGACCTGTGACATGATGGGATTGTTAGTGAAATTTTTTCTTCTGTATCCCTTTGACATTCAAAAATTTCTAGAATGCACAGTATCTTAAAATTAGGGGGAAAAAGTTATTTTAAATCAAATAAGTCAAGCACCAATAATTGCGCTCATGGTACCAGTGAACCATGGTACCAGATTTTTTTTTAATTAACATGATTTTCCTAGCATTGAAATGAACAAGCCAAGGGCAACCAGGTAAAAAAGTTTCGTTTTTTTCACAGAAATCTATTTCCAAGGGTAAACATTTAAGGAATCAAATTTTTTTTTTTTTTTGTGAGGAAGATCAGCCCTGAGCTAACTTCCATGCTAATCCTCCTCTTTTCACTGAGGAAGACCAGCTCTGAGCCAACATCTATTGCCAATTCTCCTCCCATTTTTTCCCCAAAGCCCCAGCAGATAGCTGCATGTCACAGCTGCACATCCCTCTAGCTGCTGCATGTGGGACGCGGCCTCAGCATGGCTGGAAAAGCAGTGCGTTGGTGCGCACCCGGGATCTGAACCCGGGCCGCCAACAGCGGAGCACACGCACTCAACCGCTAAGCCGTGGGGCCGGCCCTGGAATCAAATATTTTAAAAGAAGTTTCAATTCTAAAGATATTTCAATCAAAACAATGATTACATGGATTGAAATTGTTCAGAAAATGGAGTACTAAACCTTAACTTGAAAATGTCAGTGCTCTAAGTGTTATGTTC
Organism: Ceratotherium simum simum; assembly: GCF_057802395.1. Taxonomy (NCBI): domain Eukaryota; kingdom Metazoa; phylum Chordata; class Mammalia; order Perissodactyla; family Rhinocerotidae; genus Ceratotherium; species Ceratotherium simum. The sequence goes on from NC_141909.1 coordinate 2,760,491, forward strand.
AGAGTCCATCTACCCAGGCCTCTCTTGAACAACTTGGTTAGCTGGAACTTCGTCAAAAATGTAGGTATCATTTTCTCATGTTCAGTACACTCACCTTTTGCACATCTAAGTCAATGCTCCAAGTTGATTTCACCAACTCGCTTACCTCAGAATAACAGGAAATTGCTTTGAAGGGATCCAGTAGTCTGCTTATTTTCTTTATATTTAACTTCAAAGTTTCATTAAAACATAACTCAAAAAATAGCTTTTCATTTTCTTGGTCTCATGGTCAATTCTCTACAACTATCTAATACTGTCTCCATGATATGAGAATCAGAAAATAAAACAAGTTAACATGAAATTAGTGGCTGCTATAGAGGTCAAGTCTATGATTACCCTACATTGAAAATGACCACCTGGAAATCTAGGAAAGTAACTCCGGACCACACTTACCTGTACAGCCTGAGACCCTACAAGACTTCATTAACATTACAAGGAAATAGCCATCTTCAGCATAGCCATCCTAGAAAACAAATCTAATTTATCAAAATTTGTTTTGTCGTACAACCACTTAACTCCCCAGCTATCTGTTCAGCAAGCCAACCATTTACAGGGTGAGTGGAGGGAGGCTGAGAGGCTCTGCCTTCCCCATCACTTCTTCTGGGGCAGTGCAGAGAATCACTCTCTTCTCTTAGTTGACATAAATCCAAAATTTTCATCCCAATGCTCCCCAAAGAAAGACAATGCTTAAGGTCCCATCTCCAGGACACCACCATTAAAATGGAAAACACTTTGTGAGTAAAGACAGAAAGAGAGAAAGAGAGAGTTTCCTTCATCTTTTCCCGTTAGCCTAAAATGATCTAAGTGCCAGAGACACGGAGAAGCTGGGCGGGGAAGTGCGAGGTGAGATGAGGACGGGGAACACCAGCAGTGCGGTGCCCTCCGTGGTTGGGACAACAGGGCAGGCGTTTAGGGCAAGGTGGCAACAGAGCTCTTGCTCACAGGTCCACCTAGGACCGACACTGGGAGGGTCAGGCCTTGATTTGACTAAAACATGGGCTACATGAACAAGCCTTCGCATGTGGACACTGGCTGCTATCTATAACCCAGCAAATTTCTCTACAAATCTACATATGGACATTCACAGACTCTCCATTACTACTAAAATATCCTGCAGGAAACAGGACTTCAGTAGATGAACTCATGCATTCAATAATGTTTAAGTGCCTTCCATGGTCAAGGCCCTGAGCTGGGGGCCAGAAGAATAACAAATCTGTCTTAACACGGAACTTACTCTCAAGGAGCTCCCAGGAGATGCGGTAAATGCATGAATCACGGCAAGGAGACAAGGTCTGAAAACTGAAAGTATTCCAGAAGCTCGGAGAACAGAAGCCCAATTCCAAACAGGAACAGTCACTTATTCATTCACTCACCAAATAACACACTTAGTGCCTACGTTGTTCCATGTCCCCAGTGGGATACAGCCGTGGGCAACTCAGAAACAGTCCCTGTCCCAAGAAGCTTCTGCTCAGTGGGGAGAGAGGCAAGCACATACACAAATGAAGACGCGGTAGGATACACTTAGCACCACCCGGGGATCAAGTGAAGCAGGTGGAGATGATGGGGGGGGGCAGACGGGAGAGACTGGGGTGTTCATCCAGAGGGGTTCTGAAGGGGTATGTGTGTGTGTGTGTGTGTCTGTGAGCTCGTGTGTGTGTGTGCTGGCAGGTGCCATGTGTATTCAGCCTAATGCTAATGATGTCAAGGCCTTATATTTGAGCTTCATAAGTAATACCTAGATGCTATCAATTATATACAGTCAATCTTCTTTACATTAAATACATTTGGCATTTATTCGTTATAAATGCCAAAAAATTTATGACCATAGGGAAGAGATTTTTACATTTACTTTCAATTAACATATTTAATCTTTGGAGAGCAATTAAAATTATTAAATTAATTGAGGTTCTTTTTAAGATTTTTGACTTCTTTGGTTTACATTCATTTTTAATGTTTAAACATACAGCTAACAATGGCTTTGAGGAATAAACAAAATTACTGGAATGAAGTGATCATCACTTTAGTAAATTAGTAAATAATTAAATGATTTCTGATAGTAACTGAAGGGGAGGAAGACTATCCTCTACCCACTCTGGGTCCTTTCTGGCTGGGCTACAAATTAAATTGACATGAGACGGAATAGCAGGAGAAAATCAAACAAAGCTTTATAACATGTATACATGGGAGAAATCAGGGAAACTGAGTTTCTCGACAAATGGCAGAGGTTTTCACCTTAAATAGCATATTCAGGTAGACAAAGGAGGATGTTGGGGATGGGGGAGTCAGCCATGGGAGAGTACCAGAAAGCACAGTAATCAAGAGTATGCAGGTTTAAGTCCTCACCCTCTGCACCCATAAGAGTTTCTAGAGATAAGGTCATCCCGCCTTCTTCCTGGTGCAGAGAGGGAGACACCTTTACAAATGGAGATTTCCCTTATAAATGTAAAAGTTTGGTTTTAGCAAGGATTCTCCCAGTCTATTGATAAAATAACCAAGGTAAAAAAAGACATATTTTGAGGTGGCCAATTCTGATTTCCCACATAACCAAAACATTTTATAAGTGCAGTGTGAATAATCTAAAAGTTTACTCGACGGCCACACTAAACTTCCTTGTTCTGTGATTTGCCACTGGACAGATTAGATGAGTTGCTTGTGTAGATTTTATCTGCTCTTCATTTAAATAGAAGAGCCAGTTTCTACAGACAACATGCTAATTTATCCTGATAGTTGGAGTGCAGCCATATTTTTATCAATATGAACAATAAGAAAGTTTAGTTCTTTAAATATGAAAACCTCAGACAATTCAGTCATCTTCGGAAGTTCTGAAAGCATCACTTCATCTGAGGGCAAAGTAGCCTGCAATCACCCCCCTAGCACACATCCAGCAGCAAACACCAAGAGGCATAGGCACACTTCAGAATACAATTAATCCTGTGAAAAAATATACAGTTATAGAGGGAAAAATCAAGGTCAGAATATAATTGCAATATGCTTTTATTTTATTGATGCATTTTCCACTAAAGTTTCTTTAATTTTCAGCATTATGTCAAACACAGAAAGAATTGAGGGAAAAAATAAAATGTAATTGTACCATGATTTCTCATTAACTGTTGGACACATGCCAAGGTCTCCCTATTAAAAACAGAAATGAAGAGGGTAATTTTCTTAGCAAGCAACTTCGTTTCTAAGAATCAGATCCATTAACACAGACCAGAGAGGACCCCAACTTCAACCTGTCAACAGGCAGATGGCTACCAAGAGACCCACCTCCAGCCACACCCAGAGGAGCTAACTGCTGGGACCAGGGGATGGTGACAAGGACACTGACAAGGCGAAGTGATAAATTACAATATTTCAGGGGTGTGGCATAAAAGTGCCAAAACAATAGGATATTTATACGGTAAACTTTTAAATTTCAATAATTTCTAGCAGAAGTATAAAAGGAACAAAATAACAAGAGTCTGAATGGATCAAGAGACGGATATTCCAAAAAGCAGGCACCACATCATCTCTAGCTAGTCCACTACCTTCCAATGCAAGGATGGAGATTTTGAGAGAATTATTAAAGTTCTTAAGTAAACATCTGAAGCAAGTCTGGAAATTTTCGAATTTGAAAGCACGAGAGCTCAATTCTGACTTTCCCCTTCTTTTTTGCCGGTTTGAAGCTCTGAGCCTTTAGGGTTCTGGCAAGTTTATCCTGCAGCCTCTCCACCCCTCCATCGGCTTAACGCCGAGCTGACTGGTTCTCTCCCACGACAGGCAGGATTTGTTCCTCGGTCAGCTGATGGGCTCAGAGCCCTGTGAGCCACAAAAAGGCAGACGGATGTGGCTTCTCTAGATATTTTGGTAACAAATGAGAGAAAATGTGTATAATATTGCTTTTCTTCCAAAAATACTTAGAAACTTCTCCCCAGACATTGCAAGTACTCTTCACACTAACCATTCGGGATATCTGTGAATTCTTACGGCCCTCTCTCTTTGCCTGTCACTGCATTTCAGCATCACACAAGATAAAATACAAGCTGGACACCAGCCCCTGCACCTCTGGGCTAAAGGACACCATCTTCATAACCATTAAAGTAAAATCCCAGCTGGTGGACCCAGAGCAGTTTCTAATGATGCCACATCAGGAACAGCAAAGCTCTGAGGGCACCTGGGAGGTTTTTCTTTCACATAAAAGCGGCAATAGCTCATCCTGGTCTTGCAAATCAGCCAAACCGAGAGGCCACTAAGCTGGACACTCAGGGGAACACTGAGGTGGACACCGAGGCAGACACTGAGGCAGGATGCAGAGCAGCAGGAGAAGGAGAGAAAAGCCTTTCCTGGGAACCAAGTAAACCTGGGGCATTTGAAAGGGCTTCCTGGAAGGACAACAAAGCTACGTGACACATCGAGTGAGCTCTGAACAGCCAGTGACAGAGACGGAGAACTCACTGCAGTCAGCGGGAGCCTAATGCAGGCAAGTTCCTGAGGAGAGCAGGCCGGGCCACAGAGAAGGTCAGAGAACAAGGACAGACAGGGGAGAGAGGGTCCTGTCTCCACCCCGACCAGCATCCCACCAATCCCGAGGTGGGAAAACTAGAGACGGATGCACACATCCACGCTCGGGCTAACTGCAGAAAACCAGCTCCCGGCCACAGTGTCAGGACCACTCGGACTCTTCTTGTGGGTTTTGTTCTCGATCGGGGTTTCTTGACCAGGGTCCATGGGCACAGAATGCAGAGGGGTCTGTGAACTTGGAAGGGAAGGTAATTACACCTTGATTTGCACTCAATTCTATCCAAAATTTAGCTTTTCCTGAGATTATAAATGCAGATAACAAACGACAGGACCTGTGACTTTGTCACCAAAAGAAATCACATATTTTCACATCACATGTTAAGCTGGTGCACAGATTGTGACACAGCCATGAATCCTTCTTACCGAATGTGTTAATAAAACACACATTTGATCATTGCATCGCTAATTTACTATTAAGCTTGGAAACACTTGAGAAAGGAAATTTAGAGTTCTTTACTATTGATTTTCTCTAATACGCAGTGTTTTCTATTCTTAATTGACTATTAAACCTTTTTTCATCACACGAAAACTCCCAAGAAATGATTCTCTGTGATTATTTCTTGAGGGTGGGGGTATAGATGATTTTCACCTGATTTTGTTTACTTTGTTTATTTCTGCTTTGCATTAATTTGTAAAACAAATGTATTACTTTCATAACCAGAAATAAAGCATTTATATTTTGGAAAAGGAACAGCACAGCTCTAACTCACTCTTACAGCCGAGTCTGCCAGTCATTCCACAGGTCTGTTCTCCTCCACTCTTGAGGAATATGAGTTTGTCACCAGAAGAAAAACGACCTTTACAGGATCCCTTACAGCTAGGAGTGGCCACGTTATGGCCATTGAGATATAAGTGGAAACACGGCAGCTTCCAGAAATCTTCTAAGATCATTGGAGCGTGCCCTCTGTACTTTCTCCGTCCTGCGGCCTGGAATGCAGTGGCCACCGTCTTGAACCAAGGCTGAGACCGTGCAATGAGGGAAACGACGACATCACTCCTGGGTCCCTAAAGCAGTAGAGCATCGCATCACCCAGAGCCTACCACTTTCGTACAAGGTAGAAATTCACTTCCCTCCTATATAAGCCGCTGTCACTTGATGTTCTCTAGTCAATCCCAGGCAAACCTTACCCAGATTAACATATCTCTTGTGCCACCAATAAAATGTCTTTTCTTAAAAAAATCAATTTTGTTGCCACGTTCCAGCTGTACAGTTTATGGTGCACTTGTGCGCTTACGAATAGTGGGAGCAGTCAGGAGAAACAGCATGGCGGAGCCTTTTCCTCCCCACTACTGTGTCCTGTTCTGTCCACGAAAACGTCCTCCAATTGCAGGACGGAAATGTTATAATGAACAAAATACTCAAGTTTTTGGAATGTCTTATTCAAGTTTGAGTATCTGAAAGAAATTGGCAGCATAGTTTGTCAACAGCATAAAATCCAAAGTTTATACTTCAATTGCTTTTTTCAGTACAGGTGAAAAGGGGGAATTTTATCTCTGGGTGCTCTGGGGGCTTTGCAGAGCTGGGTGGACCCTGAAGGGGAAAGCAGAACTTAAAAGTTCTGTAAGGGCAAACACATTAATGAGGCTTGATTCTCTCTGTCAAAAATAAGGAGAAAGATTTCCCTGCCCGTCTTGTTGTTGGAGCATTTACTTTAGAAAACTTGTATTTTCTCCAGTCTTTGAAATGTATGTAAATCCTTACTTAGATAGGCCCTCTGTCTGCTCTATGACCCAGAAGTGTCTTTCTCAGGAACCTGGGAGCCTGTCTCTGACGTGTAAACATCCAGGGAGACGGCTCCTGGCTCCCAGTCCTGTGGGAGGGAGAGACGAGCCTAGCTTTCCTGGGCACCTGGCTCCAATTTGCAAGACAACCTCCTGTCATGGAGACAGCAGATAAATGGTGCTGTCTAGTCCTCGCATGTGAGGACCAGTTACTGTTCATCCTGAGAACATGTGTGTAGTGGGTGGCGTCTGCCTGGCCCTGTAAAGGGTGAGATTTCTTTCTGTCTTTGCAATGTCTTAGCGGACTGCGTGTGAGGCACGTCATTCTGGTTTAAGGGTCATTCAATAATAAAATTGCTTTCTTCCTCTTCTACCCTTGTGGAGAGGTTCTCTGGGTTGGGAGGAGATTTTCTTTTTAAGTATATTTCCCCAACACTAGGCAGACGTGTTTCCCAAGAATGTTCCAGAAACTGTGGAGAGAGCCCTGCTGAGGACCCTGGGGTAGCAGGACGATCCTGTAGGTGGCCCCGAGGAAGCCCGCACCTGAAGGGGCTCTTTTAGTGGAAAACAGGGAGACACGAGAGCAGTCTGCACAGACCAACGACCTGGACCGCATGGGAAGACAGACCCTCGGCCAGTGCTGCTATGGTCAGGCGAGCCCTGCACCAGGGTGACCAGCCGTCCTGGTTGGCCTGGGACTGTCCTGGGTTTTGCAGTGAAAGTCCTCCGGCCAGGAAGTTTCCAGAATGCAAAGAGTCCTGTTTTTCAGTGGTGGGTATGTAGGTTTGGGGAACGAGTATAAAATCCGCACGTTGCCCCACAAAATAGAGGCTGAAGGCAACACCATGTTTAGTGTCAAATGGGTCCAGCATAGATTATCTGCACTCCACAGTCGCTGTTGCTATTTGTGCCCCTGACCACTGATGTTGGCACCGTGATTCCTGAGCAGGGAAACCTGCTGTGCAACTTGTCAAGAGCGCCCGTCTTCCTCGGCACCTGTGGGTGAACCATGTGCTTTGCGTTGAGACGGATAGTGCTGGGTTATTTTTGACACTGTGAATATTGGGGTCATAACTTCTAAGAGTTCAAATGATGAAAATAAGAACGATCACAATACCAACACATGACCCAGACACCGCTGGAAAAGAAGGCTAGAGGGCTATGCTGTTCTCACGACGAAAGGCAGGACCCACGCACCTGGATGCGGAGGTGGATAATGAGAGCGTGCTGCGAATATGCGGAGAAGAAGCTGGGGTGGGGCTCGGTGGGGAAGATGTGCCTGTACGCGTGGAGACGAATCTCGAAAGTCCACGATGAGACCAGAAGCACTTGCAACTCGATCGAAAGTTTTTCATCTCCCAAAAAGACACCAAACCTCAGCCAATAATAGCAGGTCCCGAACTCTCTTGGTCACGAGACCCAGAGGGACACGACTGGTTGTTTCTTTCCCTATTGCTCCATAAAACTGAGTAGGGCTGCATTGCCTGATTCAGAGGTTGTGACTCATAGGTCCTGTGGCAAACAAGGGAAAGTTTCATAACAGATGGGAATGCTACATGAGTAGAGACACAGTGTGTGTTATCAGGGAGGGAAAAAATTTTCCTTACCCTTGTAGGTTCAGTTATTGGGGTGTGTAAATAAAACTGACAAAAGACAGGTTAACAAGAGAAAAGGCATGCAAATTCTACTAATATTTTTAATTTTACATGCACGAGGCCTTCACAGAAAAAAAGCAAAAAATCCACAGAAGTCGTTGGACTTGGGAGCTTCTGTACCGTTTTAACAAAGGGTGATAAATTGTGGAGAAGTGACTAGGAAGGATATGGGGGAACTAACGGAAGATAAGGGTTATTTTAGTAAGGTCTGTTCCTGCAGACTCATCCCAGTGCCGACTCGCTGTCTCTCATGATAGGCTTGCTCTCAGCAACCTGGTGCAAGAGGGAAGGGGAGTTATGCCACCTTCACAAAGAAAAACTTATGCCATGCTTTTAAGCAGAAAAAGGGGAGGGCAGAGAACTTTTCCTGGGTGTGTTGATTCTCAATTGCCTTCGAATCAAAATAATCCTATGCCAAAGTGGCATATTTTGGAGTGGCAAATTCTGGACACTTCCAGGATCTCTCTTCTCATGCCTAAAGCTTCCGGTTCTTCATGCTTAAACGATGGCACTGACCCATGCCCTACTAAGCTTTTGGCATAAATTTGATCTCAGAATAAAATTACCCCTTGATTCTTCACCCCAGTGGAAATTGTATGGGCTTCTCTCTCTACTTTCTTAACTATTCCTTCATTACAAAGCTTCAAGTGAATGACCATCTCGGCATCTCCAAGATTTGGAATTAAATGTACCTAGTGTAATTCAATAGAAAGGAAATCAAAACTAAAAGGCAGAATTATTTTTGCAGATCTCTTTGTGCAAAACAACTTTGCATTGAACCTCTGGGCCAGCTGGAGACTCCAGAAGAACCCTGCGTTCCAGTTCCAGGCACACTAATGGAACCACGCAACTTTTATGAGCAGAGATTGATGACAAGATCCATTAAAATGAAATTATTTGGCTTACTCACCTGTAAGAACTTCTGGATAAAAAGATTAGAAAATTTGAAATTAATTTTAAGTGTTCGATTTCAAAATGAAAAATATTCTTCATTTGCAACTATGTCTCAGCTGCCTCTCATTGCTTCAGGTGATCACATTACTTTAATGTGATTTTTAAATGCATTGCTTTCTCAATTAGCCAGTTGTACGAGAAAGAATTGGGTTAAGACAGGAAACGTTTCTAGCCAGATATTTGAAGTTTTATTCCTAACCCTGATGATTGTCCCTCTAGTGCTAATTAGAATTTAATTCTTTCTAAACTGTTCTTTTTCCCTTGTCTTTATTTTTAAGCCACCTCAAAATATGCTTGTGTATTATATTCAATTTTGCCAAAACTATTCATTAAATTCTCATTAGATTTATTCTTTAATAAGAAGAGGCCAATACAAAACAGAACCTGAAAAACTCAAACTGAATCCAACTAACACACTGGCGCTAATTTGTCTGGGTGAGCCTCTGCTTTCCTAAATGGCTCTGCAGCTTTAGGATTCAAAGCTGAGCTTCTAAACTAATCAGCTGTTGAGAATAAAAGGGAGAAGTCAAAGGCTTTGATATCTTGCGTATAGAAATTTACATCCAGCAACTAGAAGGATGTGCAACTATGACATACAACTATCTATTGGGGCTTTGGGGGGAAAAATAAAATAAAATAAATTAAAAAAAAAAAAAAGAAATTTACATCCAATCTGATTTCCTCCCAGCAAACACACTCCATGAGAAGACAAGGAAGACGAATGACTGAATGAAGAAATGTTTTAAGGGGTTTCCTTACTCAGGCAAACCTGTCCCTGTTGCTTCCTCAGAAGAGGTGGCGTCTCCCCTTGGCTTCTCCCTTTCATCGCCCACCCTTAGAATCCCCAGTAGAGGGATCCCCGGGAATGTAGAGCTATTACAGCCCATTGAGGTCAAGGTTGGTGTCCCCAAGGACAGCGCCCTGCACTGTGGTGGCCTCAGGCTGGTCAGCAGCAGGGCTGGTCTGCCCGAACTCGCCTCCCGTGGACCCTCCCCACTGGCCACAGCCCCACGGTGGCCCTCCGTGCTAGACCTAGGTCCCTCCGTGCTAGACCTAGGTCCCTCCGTGCTAGACCTAGGTCCCTCCGCGCTAGACCTAGGTCCCTCCGCGCTAGACCTAGGTCCCTCTCTGCCTTGCAAAGCATGGGCATAACAAGTCTCTGCAATTAATCTGTAAAACACCAGAGCTCTGTGCTTCTGACACAATCTTCCCAGTAACTCTATTTAAAGCTTCTGCAGACAAAAGTAAGAAGACAATTACACAGATTGCAGAGACCAGAGAGAGGAGCAAGAGAGGGAGGAGCTCAGAGAGCCAGCAACAATGTAACACAAACAGCTCAGCAAATAACAGCGCACCGCCCGGCTAACGGAACAGTTCAACCCCTGAATCGTCCACGCGCCTGAGTAAACGCTGCCAACATGCGCCATAAAGGAAGATTGTACGTTGTAATATGTCTTTGCAAGAAGCAGCGTATTAACCACTGTTAGTGTACTTCTGCAATTACATTCCTCTAATTCTTTCATTTAGAAAACGGTTTAGGGGCCAGCCAGGTGGCGCAGCGGTTAAGTGCCCACGCTCTGCTTGAGTGGCCCGGGGTTGGCGAGTTCAGATCCCGGGTGTGCACTGACGCACTGCTCGTCAAGCCATGCTGTGGCGGCGTCCCATATAAAGTAGAGGAAGATGGGCATGCATGTTAGCCCAGGGCCAATCTTCCTCAGCAAAAAAGAGGAGGATTGGCATCAGATGTTAGCTCAGGGCTGATCTTCCTCACAAAATAAATAAATAGATAAATAAATAAATAAATAAATAAATAAATAAAATAGAAAAGAAAACAGTTTACATTCTAATAGCCAGCATCACTTCTGTTTTTGAAACAATTGATTATAGGTATATTGCCAAATTATGGGTCCATAGGATATTTTCATAAGTGAAGACAACTGCAAACCTGCTTTGAAAATGATCTTTAATTCAGGGACCTGGTGATGTACAAACGTGCTGTCTAATGGTTAAAGTGTAGCAGAATATGCCACTCCAAAATATGCCACTTAAACTGAAGGATTATTTTGGGCTGAAAGCAATGAAGAATCAACAGATGCAGGAAGAGCTCTCTGCCCTCTCCTTAGCTGCCTATAGGCAGGGCATAATGTCCCTTTGTGAGGGTGACTCCCTCCCAGCACCAGCAAGAGGAGAGCACTCTTAGCACTGGACATGGACAGTCGATACTGAGACGAGTCTGCATACACAAACCTTACTAAAATAACCCTTCTCTTCCAGTAGCTCCCTGGTGTATTTCCTAGTCACTTTCCTCCGCTGCATCCTCTCTTGAGGACCCAACTCCCTTTCCCTTCTTAAAATGGTATCTAGGGGCCGGCCCCGGGGCTTAGAGGTTAAGTGCGCGTGCTCCGCTGCTGGCGGCCCAGGGTTCGGATCCCGGGCGCGCACTGACGCACCGCTTCTCTGGCCATGCTGGGGCCGCGTCCCATGTGCAGCGACTGGAAGGCTGTGCAACTATGACATACAACTATCTACTGGTGCTTTGGGGGGAAAAATACATAAATAAATAAATAAATAAACATTTAAAGGACTAATGCATTCTTTAAAAAAAAAAGGTATCTAGGCTCCGAGTCTAACTGCTTCCCTGAGTTTCACTTCTTTTCTGTGAACTCTTGTGCACGTAAATAGTGATAACAATTGCATACCTTTTCTCCTGTTAATCTGTCTTTTGATAGTGTAATTTGCAGCCCTTGGTTACAGAACACAAAAGGGTAGAGGAAAAGTTTTTCCTCCCCGACAGTTTTGGCAACAAGGATGGGATGGGCTGGGACTTCCACTCTGGAGGCTGGAGCTGAGGTCTTGGGACATCGGAAACGCTGGCAGGTAAGAATTCTTCCCAAGTCAGCCTCCGGGATTTCTGGTCAGAGTCTGGTCAAGTTCGGGTGACGGGAGCCAGTCCTTATCTTTTCCTTTCCAAATGAGGATTAGGAGGAGAACACATTTTCAATGATTAGTTCTTTGAGCATTATGACTCCTGAATATGGGGTTGAGTACCCTTGTTCTTGATCCTTTCCCTCCCGGGGATACCATTGTTTTCCTTTGTCTCTGTCCTTTGTGTCGTTTGTCATAAGGGGGAGAATCATCGGGAAGGACACAGGCATAGGTCCTATGAGCCTGTCGTTCAAGGCAGCTTCACAGACAGGCGAGTTTACAGTTCTCGCCAGACTGGCATCCATTTGGATAAACTGTGCTGTGGGTCCCAATAAAAACAAGGGATGAGATTCTCCTGCCATCTTGTTTTGTGTCCTGAGAGCTTGGCTTGGATCCAGCGAGAGGATTGTCTCTCTAGCTTTCTACTTGCCAGGGCCACAGGTGGTCGGGGCTGCATCTGGAGGTGGCTAGCCGTCGGGCTGGGGTCCCAAGACCAAGGTGCACAGGCACCACTTTCAATCGGCCCTGCCAGCTCTCAGGCTAGTTTGTTTAAATTAAGGGTCTCAGCCCTGGTCTCCTCTTTCCTCATTGCCTTGTCTGCACTGGGAAAGTGCCGTCTCAGTATCGCCTGCCAGTTATCACAGATTAGCAGGTCCATCTCACTTCTGTGGCAGACCAGAGACGTGAGTTTTCATAAACACCATTTTTCTTTTTCGTTTTTGTGAGGAAGATCAGCCCTGAGCCAACATCTGTCACCAATCCTCCTCTTTTTGCTGAGGAAGACTGGCCCTGGGCTAACATGTGTGCCCATCTTCCTCTACTTTGCATGGGACGCTGCCACAGCGTGGCTTGACAAGCGGTGCGTCGGTGCGCATCCGGGATCTGAACCTGGGAACCCTGGGCTGCCGCAGCGGAGCACACACACTTAACCGCTACGCCACCGGGCCAGCCCCTCATAAACACCATTTTTACTGCCTGTGGCAACGAAGGTCTTTGCTCTCTCTTTTTTTTTTTATTGAAGTGTAGTTAACTGCTTTGCTTTCTTCAGCTATCTTGGAGAGTGAGGTTGGATCATGGGGGCTGCATCTCCTGTACCTTCTTTGAGGACACCCCTTGTGTCCAGGATTAAGCCACAAAAAAGTTTGTTGATTTTGAGTCACGTTTTGAAACAATACCTCTGGAGATCCTAAATCATCAATGGCCAGAGGACAGATCCTTGGATTTATATTTAAAGAGATTTTTTAGCGACCTCTCACTCTGAAACAAATGTCCCCTTGGTACCTGTGGGAGGATCACATTGCAGAAGGACACAGGAAAACATCAGGGCTGACCTGAAAGCCTCCCTCAACCAGATCCAGGAGCAGAAGTCAGACTCAGAACAACAGTTAAAATCCACCCCCACCCTCAGTTCCGTCCTCCACCCCTTTACCCCGCACCCTGTCTCTGATGGTGAGATCTTTGGGGTCTCTGGACCCCTGCTCATATCCCTCCCCCATCAGGCCCTACCTCATCAAAAATTCCTTCAATCCCTGAAACTCCTCCAACTTCCCCAGAAAGCCCCTCAATCACTCTACTGCCCACTTTAACTTCTCTTTCCCTCCAGGAATCACAAAGAGCACTCACCTAACCTCCAGGCATGAGGCGTACAAGTCACTTGTGTAAACGCTGATAGCCGGGAAAGGTCCTTGGCAGAGCCCCGGAACACACAGCACGGCTTTGTTTCACAAGTGAGAGTAATTCCACCTACTTCCCGGTCCTCGTCCTCAGACCCCATCAGCCCCAGGCCTTCACATGCAGTGCCCAGTGCACATGTATCCTGGACCCCACCACAAAGAACTCAGGTCCTCTGCACTGTAGCAGATCTTTTACACTATAAAGCTCTTTTACCTCCTTTTTCAGAAGATCCTACCAATTTTAGAGGGGAGGCAAAACATTAGTGAACATCTACAACCCCACTCAAAGGGACCTCAACTAGCTTCTAAGCGGTGTTCTCCCCAGCCACGATCATACTGATACTGAACCTCTTAATCTCAAGCTCGTGTGCCCCATGCACAGTAAGCCCATCACTGAGACACAGGTGCTTGGAGATGGAGAAAGTTTTATTCAAATTGACCAAAACAAGAAGGCAGGAGGATAGGTTCTCTCAAACCTGCCCACAAGAGGAGAAAGCAGGGGTTTGTGTAGAGCTAAGGGGCTTGGCAGGAGGGGTTTCAGAGAAACAAAGGGGTCACTCCCAATAAGCCCCTGGGCAATCTGACTTCTGGGCATCAACAGCAGCTGAGGGCTGGTTATCTGGTGATCATAACTTCCTTGAAGGCATTCTCTTTCTTCTGGAAAAAAGCTCATAAATCCTTGTGGCCCTTGAGTCACCCCTCAGGTTAAACAAGAAAACAGCAAATTGACAAGATTAATTTCTGTTCATCAGTGTCTGTGTTGAGAACAAGGTTGAAAGGTAATCATGTTCTTATTGAATATTTGCAGTAACCCTCAGGTACCCAGCTTTAATACCGTAGTTATATGACAAGCCAGACAGCTCCCTGGAGAAAATCTTCCTCCCCAAGATAACAAATGGCCAGATCCTCTTCTGGGACCTTTGCACATGGTCCAGTTGGAGGATATTCAGGGCCTGATAGAAGCTGTTTAGACTATGTACTCAGAGGGAAAATAAAATGACCTGAAGCCTTTGTGGAATGCTTTATAGACATATTCCAAAGGCATACTGGATTAAACCAGAGACCCCAGAGCATAGGAATCTTCTAATTTCTGCCTTAGTCAAAAATCTCTCTGATGGAAAAAAAAAGTAAATCCAAAATAGTGCGGTTGGATGGGGAGGAAAATCTCTTAATGTTATCACTGAGGCTGCCACCCTGTTCTTTGAAGAATTAAAAATAACGGTCCTCTTCTTACTAATCGTGTCTTTACAGAAGAGAAATGTGGCTCTAGAGATAACGCAAAGCCCACCCACCCTTCTCACTCATCCCAGTCATGATGCCTGCAGACACTGTAAAAGGTCAGACATTGGAAAGGAACAGTCCCACACTTAAGGAAAAAAGAAAGACTGAAGTAGCAAATCGCCCTAGTCCTCTGATAATAGACAACTACACCCCTGGACTCCCTCTTAGAGGTTTAGAAAGCTTGTACGATTCTCTCTCACTTTGAGCTATAAATCCTCCACCTCTCAGGACTGTCTTCTCAAGGAGCTGAGGGCCACCTCTCTACAATGCAGACATCCAATGTGATGACTGGCTCTCAGCCCAAAGGGCACCTTGCCTCAACTTCTCAGTTGACTAAAATGACTGTCTGAGGCATGAAAGGAGAAGGGGTAACTGGAGACATGCTATCCCCCAGACGAACTTGGAAACACCCAAATGGTCCTGCACCCAAAATTTAGTCCACAGACCTCATACGATTACCTATCAGGGCAAATAAACATCACAAGTCTCCCCCACAAGTGTTGGTAAAAAGGTTTCAGCCCTTATGTTGAACAGGTAACAACTTGTTCCTTCTGCCAGAAACAAAATCCTAGTCAACTCTGCTGCGTTTTTCTACCTCAGGATGATGTTGCCAAAATTAACTTATGAAATCCCTCGAAGAGCTCTATATTAATTGGCTTAGCGAAAAATAATCACCTATATAAATTAAATATTCCTAAAATTCTTAAAAATATAGGAACCGACTCAAGAGTTATTCAAGTTCATATGATCTGAGATAATCTTTGCTGAATATAAGTTTAATATTCTCGGTCTATTAGAAAAACAGGAATGTCTTCAGAGTTATCAACATTCAATATAATGCAGACATCCAATTTTACTCAACCTGGGTTTACTAGTCAAACAAGCTTATATTATCTCTACTAGATGTTTAAGATTAAACAACTGAAAATTCAACCTAAGAACAAAATATAGAATAAAAGCGAATTCCTTGATGTATAAAAGCACGGGCGTAAAAACATAACAACAAAAAACAGCCGTATATTAACTTTTTTGGTTCTTTGCTTCCGTGATTTGTGATACTTGCCTATCAAAAACCTAGAAATATCAAATTAAAATGTCCAAATAAATAAATAGTATTTAGTAAGAGTTTATTGTGCATATAAGAGCAGTTTGTGAACTGGGAGCTTTCAGATTTAAAACTGATGTGAAGCTCAGAGGCATGATATTAAGGGATGGTTTATAAAGTGAAAATGAGGAAATTGTTTAATCTGTAGAATGATTGGCTATTACAATGGGGGTTGGGGGTTTCCAGGTAGCAGTGGATTGGTTAAAAGTTATTATTTTGTACCATTTTCAGGAAGATGACTTAAGTTTCTTTTATGATTATCAGAAGCATTTACAAGAAATAACCTAAGTTTCACTTATGTTCATGAAATAAGCTAGATTTAGTTTTGCTTACATGGCTTAAATGGTTTTGTCTGCTCACGAAATTTTCAAGTCTGGTCTCTATTTTGTATTTAAACATGCCTAACATGTACATGTTACAAAACTTGTCAACAAGAAAATGACTTAAGGTGATGGCTAGCCTTGTTCAATGTCTCGTGAAATTTTCATAAATAATCCATTCATAATTGTTAAGAATACATGAATTAAATGAATGTAAATGGGATAAAGTTTACAAGTAAACTTTTATACAATAATTACGTTTTATAATATGTCTGCTTAAGGTTGGTTTTCAATATCTTTTTGGTAACTTGAAACCTTAAAGTTATACTAAGTGAAATGATAAGTATTCATTGAATATCTAGATCACTTCCAAAAAAGATAGTATACTGAAACATTAGTTACTAAACATAAATTTAAATTTAGTGACTTTGAGTTTATTATTTTTAAGGAAAGATTAAAGATATTTGGGTCTATTAATAAACATGTCCTTTTGCCACATTGAAAAATATACTATGAGGAAGCACGTACCTCTATAAATTATGAAATGGTGTATTCATAAATCTGTTAATTTACTACAGCATGCCAACAAGACAGACAACGCACAGTTGTCTACTTCCTAGTTTTCTCTGAAAAATAAAGGTTACTAAATGTTAAGAATTATAATTAATATATGAAAATAAAACTACTAAAAATAATAAGGTGAAGGGGAACAATTCTGTATACAAAGTATGCAAGGAAAATAGGATGTGTTTTTGATAAGGAAAAGTATATAACATATGAAGTGTGTAGGATGTTTTTTTTGTTTTAAAAAGAGAGAGAGAGAGTAATTTTGTTCAGAAGTTATTTAAAGTTTGTTGTAGAATGGGAAGGGGAGAATAAAGAACAAAAACCTCAATGGATATAGAAAATTGTAAAGAGTCTATGAAAGAGAGAGAGAGAATCTTATCTTGTGTGGTCAAGCTGACTAAGATTGAATGGATTTATTTATATTTTTTAAGTGAGCCCAATACTCATTTTTTTTCTCTGTTAGAAGAGCAAAGTCTTCTTGGATTATCGGATCACTCTTTTTTTTTTTTTTTATTAATTTTATTTATTTATTTATTTATTTATTTTTTCCCCCAAAGCTCCAGTAGATAGTTGTATGTCATAGCTGCACATCTCTCCAGTTGCTGTATCTGGGACGCGGCCTCAGCATGGCCGGAGAAGCAATGCGTCGGTGCGCGCCCAGGATCCGAACCCGGGTCGCCAACAGCGGAGCGCGAGCACCTAACCGCTAAGCCATGGGGCCGGCCCTCGGATCACTCTTAATAAGAGATCATGAAAGCCTTTCTTTACCTTTTGGGCAATCCACCCAGGAAATAAAGATTCTGTGTACTTTATGTCATCTTGATCATGTCTCTGACTATTAAAGAAAACCGAGTCTTCTCAAGAGTGAAAGTGCTAGTATTTTTTTGTTTGTTTTTTGGTTTTTTTTAACAATCATGTCATCTCCTACATTCACTTTTGAAATCTTTTATTGTCACTTTGGTTAAAAAGATAAGTAAGTATTATTTTGTAGTGATCTGCGATCTAATTCAATCAAATGTTCAAACATTTTGACATTTTTGACAACTTCTCAAAATCAAATTCTAAATTAAATCCTGACCTTGAGACTTTGAAATTTCCCAGAGGGTCCCTGGAAAATCTCAACGTATCTGGTCTTTCACCTTGTAAAAAGAGAAATGTTAAACTAACTAGGTTTATTTGGTATGTTAAGTTTCAGAGGAAACATTCTCAAATAATAAGTGATGCTTAATCTTTCTTAGGTTATATTTATGTGGGTAAAATGTTAGTTTCAGAAATTCTACAAAATTCCTAGAAATTTATTAATGTCCTTTCTGTCTATGGTATGTCCTGGTATAATGTTATCAATCATTCTAGTTATCTTAAAGTGCTGTATGTCACAGGAACAACTACATTTCCTTGTCAATTGCAAACTTTCATTGCATCTTTAACCACAGTCATTTTAAGCCTTTGGTCATTCACAGATGGTTATTTTTTACTCTGATGTTTTCCTGAGTGTTCTTGCAATCAACTACTAGCCAATGTTCTTCATCTTCAACAAAAAAGGATCATCCTTGAAACTTGTGGAAAGGGCAGGTACCGTGGAGGCACACACTTTTGATGACATTGCTGAAATAACTTTAAGATCATACCACAGGACTGGGTAACAATTGCCAGAACTAACAGAGAAGCTGATGGATTCAGGAAACCACTAACCCAAGATCACACAGAGCAAGAATTAATTACATAGGACTGAACGAACTGATGAATGACTACAATTTGTAGTGCTTTTTTGTTTGAAACTGCTGGTTCCTTAATGTTTTGTTTTTCCATATTTAAGGGAAATCTTTTTCTCTTAAGCTATCAATTATGGTAATTTGGTGAATTATACCTTTGTAAACAGAATTGAAGCATTTCTCTTTTCTCCCTACCGGATTCCTCCAGAATTCAAAAACTCTTAGTGAGTATTCTGTTTTCATGGGAATATAGTTATTTGCATAAATTCAATAAGAATCTGTTCTTTTCATAACAGGTCATAATTGGAAACATTGGTTATATTACCAAGGCTTTGACTGGAATGTCATATTTGAGAATACACATTGTAGTATAAGTGTCTGACATTAAGCTTTTTTGATTATAATGTAGGTGCCTGATATTAAGCTTTTGATTGCAGAGGCATCCATTTCAAAGACATCCATCTTGAACAAACATATTGCTGGTGTATGACACAGTTACTAGCTAAACAACTAAATAAGGAACCAGGCCACCCCACCCATGAAGTTCCTCCTTCGGAAAGCCCTGGATGGCCTAGATAACTGACCACTTGAGTGACCCCACTTCTCCCTTCCTGTGCTCTAATCCCCACTCTGATGTTTTAAATTCACCAATAAAGAGTGAACCCATGAAACCCTAGACACCCCACCCTTTGACCCTAATAAAGGCAGAGACCTAGGTCCACATGCTCTCTCTCTCTCCCCTCCACAACCTTACTGTGTGGTCCTCAGGCATGCCCATATATCCTCCAGTATGTGTGAGTAATAAACCTTGTTTCTTCAAAGCTCCCTGATGGTTGTAGCTGAAGTGCACCCCACAGTCACCCTACAGACAAGAGTCAGTCCAGCTGCAACATTTGCTCTGGTTGGGCAAATGTCTACGGGGGCTCATCACAAGTAGCACGAGACCAGGTGAGTGCCTGAGGCATTCCTAGCCAATAGCATCACTATCGATAGCCTGAAACTGACACAAAACATACATGGAATCAGATATGACCAGACAGCCTTCAGGAACTAAGGTTGATTTTATGGAGCCAATAAATCTCCTTGGAAAACCAGCCCAGTACCTTGCTGACAGGGTTTCCAGCAACCTCACCAGGTGAGTGAGGAAGGTCACTTCTTGGTAGGCCCAGGAACCTTAGGATATTTGGGGGACCTCGAGAAGAGAGGAATTCACCCAAATCTGTAGGTATCACAGGCAAAAATCTGATGGCGAGTCCTTGGTTTGGCTTCCGGGCCTCAAGAGGCTTTTAAAAATCCAATCTGAGATTCCTTATGAGAAGTTCCAGCAAAGCAAACTCAAAATAGCTATGTGGTCAGTCACTATTCTTGTTGCATTTACGTAAATAATCAGGCCAAGTTTAATGAGACTAGACCTATTTTGCAAACAAATTCATCTTACTTTGATTATCTTTGATAGAAATGAGGGTGACTGTAGAGAGAAAAATTGTGTTTCAGTGGAAAACTACAGCATGTCCTTGTGGGTATTAAATTCTGGTCCTGTTCATCGTCTTTCAGGTTTTGTTACCTACCAGTAAACTGGACTATATACATACATAAAATCGCTGTGTCGCACACCTTAAACTCACACAATGTTATATGTCAACTATATCTCAGCACAGCTGGGGAGAAAACTAGACCGGATACTGAATTCTTCTAATTTCCTCCAATGTCTGGCTACAACTCTCCAAACCAATGTTTCCAGTTTTTCTCCCACCCTTCTGACTCGAATCACTGAAAATTAAAACTGCCCCTTTCCTGGAGCCCAGCAAGCTGCAGCTGGACAATGTGACGTGAGCTCAGAGACGCCACCACACAGCTCGCGTCCGGACCAGGTCTGCGGCTGCTGCTGTGCGGGGCACTCAGACAGCTCGAGTTTGCAGGAACGTAGGATGACATCACCAGAGACATTCAAACTGCAAACCAGGAAAATCTGTCAGATTGCCACTGCCTGCCCTCACACCATCTGAAGATGCTTTGGGACCAACATCTAGACATCTTCTCCAATGACTGCCCCCTGGACTCAAAAACTGAGTTTATAGTTTGTCCTAACCATTAACCGTTTTCTTTTGTTTCCATAGAAATGCCCAAGACTGAGAGACTGGCTCAATGGGTATGGGACATCTATTCCAGATCGTGAAATTTCTCGGGGAACTTTCAGGCAGGGGAATGATGGGCTTCAGGATGTGCTGCTCCAAAACATGGCTCCATGGCCTGTTGAGTGTATCTCAAGCTGAAAGAGTTTGAGAAAATGGCAGAAATAGGAAGGTCGCTTTGACCTCTTCCCTCCCTGGCCCTTCTCCCCAAAACAAGTCAAACACCCTCCTGTGAGAGGCGCCCTCCCTCTACCCAGGGGAAAAGAGCGTCCTTATTTCCAGAGACAACGGGAGGCCGTGAAGAATCCCGACAGCCAGGCCTTGACACGTTTCCCCAGTTCACGACCCTTACCTCGTGGGCTTGACCGTCCACGTTCCTCCACGACTGTCCACTCCTCATCAAACCTAGCATAAAAATACTCAGGTCAAACTGTTTCTTCAGATCTTCATTTTTGGATGAAGACTTCCATTCCACATAAAATTTATTTTAAGTAAATTTGTATGCTTTTCTTATGTTAATCTTTGTTACTTTAATTTTCAGACCCAGCCAAGGACCCTAAAAAGGTGGAAGAAAACTTTTTCCTCCTCTACAAGAGCCAGAGTAGCTGCTAAAAAAGATGCCCTGGAACCCACAATAAAGCTTCCCAAACTTTATTGTGCACATGTGCCTCCTGCGGATCTGGAGAAAATGCCGATTCTGATTCAGGAGATCTGAGCTGGGTCCTGAGACTCTGCATTTCTAACAAGCTTCCAGGTGATGCTGTGGAAATAAACAAAGGATCTGCAGGACTGAAGAAGGAACGGGAACAGGAAATGGGAGCCAGTAGAGGGGATTTCCATAAATCAAGGCCCCAGCCAGCCTCCCCCTCCTTCCCAGTCACAGACCCTGGGCATGACTCTCTCCCACCCCAAACACACAGGGCAAGACCTGGCTCACTTCCTGCCCTGATGTCACAGGTCCCCAAACATTCCACAGTATCCTGGAGACCACGGCGGGGGAAGCTGAGGGGCCTTCAGGAGAAGGTCCTCCTCCTTCAGCTGGAGGAGCATGGCAGCGAGCAGAGGAGTGAGCCTCTTGGTCCTGCTGCTGTGCTGCTGGCAGGGAGCTGAGCTCCAGCCATCGAGAATGTTTGCAGGTACGGTCACAGCAGGTTGTTGTGGCAGGTGGAGCACCTGCGCCTCCCGGGGTGAGTCAGGCGGCACCGCCTTCTTCTCTCACGGGCCCCGCCCCTTCCCAGCCTCCCCGAATTTAGCATTTCTTCCCCGGGAAATGGAGTAAGTTTAAAAGTTTTTCTATCTTTGAAGCCCTTTTTAAAATCCAGAACTCCATGCGAGAATAGTGTACATTATTTTTTAACTTTTTATTATGGAAAATTTCTAACTTACCCAAAAGTAGAGGAATTGTGTAAAGAACCTCCTTCACCCAGTTTCAATTCTGTACATTTTTTGCCATCTTGTTTTTTCTACACAAACACACTTCTGTTATTGGGAGCATTTTAGCCCTGGCCCAAGATGTCTTATCATTTCCTGTAAATGTTTTCTTGCTAACAGATAAGGCCATTTTTCTTTTACACCCTACAATGTCACTAAAACACTAACAAAATGGGGGCCGGCCTAGTAGCATGATGGTTAAGTTCAGCGCACTCCAGTTCAGTGGCCCAGGATTCATGGGTGCAGATCCCGGGCACAGACCTACACCCCTCATCAAGTCGTGTTGTGGTGGCGTCCCACCTACAAAATAGAGGAAGATTGCCACAGATGTTAGCTCAGGGACAATCTTCCTCACCAAAAAAAAAAAAAACTAACAAAATTAACAGAAGCCTGCACAGCGGCTAATACCCAGCCTGTATTCAAATCTCTCCACAGCGTCAGAAGGTCCTTTTACAGGTGGTTGGTTCCAATCCCACCCACACAAGGTCCACGTGCCTTGGGCTTGGTCCTTTTGTCCTGACCATGTATGTGTTGAGGAAGAGGACAATGGACGGGGACGGCCTTCCCGGATGTGACTCACTGGCAGAGTGGGCAGAAGGCACCAGAAAGGGGGTGGGGCCTCCGTGACCCCACTTCCTGCCAGGAAGCTGCTTGCTCAGGCCACCTGCTCCCCCTCCACCTCCCCCCTTCCTCAGAGGTCACCAAGGACGGAAGCTCAAGGAAGGGGCCTGACAGGGTCCCCCGCCCCAGCTCCCACGGTTGGACCAGCAGGCCCTGAAGAGTCACCCATGGTCGTGGGGTCTCCTGGGAGCAGGACGTGTGGGTGCTGGCCCAACCCGGAGGTGTACTCCCTCCTACCCACGCCAGGCCCAGCCTTAACTCCGGGGATGGTTCAGCCTTGGTCTGGGTGAGAAGGTAGGTGGTCCTCCACACCTGATGATGTCATGAAAGAAGCTCACCTTCCCAACTTCCTTTTCTTAAGGAAACTTAGTTTTGAGGTGCTTACTGAGGACAGCGTCCTTTAGGGTGCTGGGGGTGCCTACAGGTCTGTTACAGGTGGGGGACCTGTGATCACCAATGCTGCCACCCATCCCTACAGCTTGCTCACTCCTGTTTGTGGTGGTCCTGCCCCCAGGGTCCTCGGGAACTGCTCCACATGCGTGGATTAAATGGGGGGCTCCTGATGCAACCCCAAGGCAGCGCCTCCCCTCCCCAGATCCGCTCTCCTTGTCCCCGCAGGGAACACTTTAGGTGACCTTCAAGGCCTCTCCTAGCTTGAAAGACAGTTAAGGGCAGTTTCTAAACGGTTCTCTCAAAGGCACATTGGTTTCCTTACTCTGCTCTGGGGTCCCCGGCCGCGGTGGGCAGTGTTGCCGTGGGCCACGTGGGCTGGCCTGACCACCAGCAGAGAAGGGGGAGCAGCAGCCATGGGCCTCATGATGGAGGGGGGTACAGCCTTGTTTGCCCCAAGTTAAGCAGAGCACAACCGCAGGGCTCCACAATGACCCTTCCCTGGTGGCCGGGATGTGCACCAGGCACGTATAGAGACAGAATAGTGATTGTCGTGATAACACAGGCTTGGGGCACTTTAAAGCTGAGAGGCGTCAATAAGAGGTGACAACAAGGCAAAACGCGGTACAGCAGCCACACTTGACAGTGCACTTTAAAAACCGTCCAGATATTACAAAACATAAATATTTTTCTGCATACGCTGACTGGCTGACTGACACAATACTTCCATTATAATTACAGGACAGACACAAAATGAGAAGAACATTTTTAACAATGTGCTTGCACGATGCAGCTGTACCCATTCTTAACGACTCCTTAATGTCTCCTCCAGAGAGACTGTACTTTTGTTGGCTTCCTTTACGAGGTCGGCACACTGGGAGCATTGTCATCACGGCACAGACCTTTTACATCGTTTCCCTGCATTGTTCTGGGCCCTGTGTGTGCAGATGAGCCGATTGGTATGCAGATTGTCCCCCATTAAAACTCTTTGAAAATCAGCGTTGTCATTGGTTTAGGGCTGGAACTTCAGAGTCTGCAGACACCACTTGCATGCTGTGTGCTTCAGCAAGGGGAAGGTGGCCCTGCCCAGCCACCCTTGGGGGTTGCTGTCTCCTCTCTGGTCCACCTGCCGCTACCTGGGGGCTGGGGGAAGAGCCTGACCTTGACCTTGAGTCAAGGGAATGGACCAGGACATCGCAGCTCTGAGAAAGCAGAGTGGGACGAACCCTTTGGTGGGTGCTGCCGAGGGGAGACCAGCGCTCAGAGTCCCCGCACACTCTCCCGTCCCCAGCACCCTCAGTTCAGTTCAACGAGGTGCAGGAGGCTGAGGTCAGAGTCCAGGGATCCCACGGAGGACTGACGTCTGGGCCCGGGCAGCTCACCTATGAGCCTCGTGTCTTGCCTGTGACGGGAGCCCCAGGAATCGCTCTGCTTATGAAAGAGGAGACAGCGGGTGGCCAGTCTCTCTGGGCCCTCCCCCTCCCAACCAGAGAACGCCAAGGCCAACGGCATTCCACACTGTCTCCGTTTCTCCAGATCGTATTCCTAAGCTTTCAGACGGACTCATTGTTGGAACGTGCATAAAGGAGGTAAAAGTGCGCTTTCTACGGAAGGACAAGTGTGTCCCTCCTCATTTGCCTCCTCAGCACTTGCGCAGACGCAGTCATCCTGGGAGCCGGGACATTTGTTCCCTTCCTGAGGGACGGTGCCAGTGTGCACCGCCCAGGAGCAGGTGGCGGCTCAGCACAGGGTGAACATGTCCTCTGTCCTCCCAGCCACCTTGCTCCACTTTCCAGATGAGAACCCATCCCAGGAGCTCCGGGCACGGCTTCCTACCCTAGAGCAGGCTGGGGGCGCCCCAAAACTGAATCTGTTTAGAGACAAGTCAGCGCAAATTCAATGAACATTGTTAAATTATTGGGGTTTTTTCCCCCCTAGCTTCAAGTACTGAATTGCCATCAAGTTTAAGAAATCTGGATGATGATATGGCTACAGTATTTGGTAAGGAACCTCCTCGTATCAAATATCTGGCTGTATTTGGAGGGGTTGAGTGATTGTCATCGGAGGGTTCCCAGGTCACCTGGTGCAAGTTACACAGCAGGGAGGGAAGTCACCTGGTTTGAGACTAGAATCACGTCCCAATGGGCCCATGCAGGTGTGAGTTTCAGCAGAGTTAGACCCCCTGAAATGCTCTGCACTGGTCAGGTACAATGTGCAGGAACTCGAAGGGCCATCCACTAGTCGAGTGAGCAGCCCCAGGGAGAGTCAAACTCACCAGGCCAAGCAGGGGCTGTAATGAGATTCACAACTCTCCGGGCGGGTCTGGCAGTTCCTGTGTGTGGAGAGTTACAGTCCTGACACAGCACCTGCTCCCTCCAAGATCCCGACACCTTCTGGGAAAATGTCGGAACTCCTAGAGTCCCTGAGATTTCTGATGATTTTCTGGGGTGCAGCAAACCAACCCTGGAAGGGGAACTGTGGCTCCCACCGTGCCCCCACTCTTCTCCAGCTGGAAGGGGAAAGCTTTACGAGGGAGAAATCCGTGTCTCTGGAAATAAGCGAAGACGACCCACACGAGAACGGCAGAGGCTGTTGACTTCAAGTTCGCTGGAGCGGGAGTCAGCCACTGTCACTTGCGTGTGGCAGAGACTCAGGCAGGCAGGGAGCTCTCTCACCCTCAGAGAGCTCAGGGTGGGAAAGGGAGGGTCAGGGGTGTCCTAATGGAGATGCTGGCCGGTGGATGGCTCAGGGGTGTCCTGATGCTGGCCAGGGGACGGTCAGAGGTGCCCTGACAGATGGAGGTGCTCGCTGGGAGACAGCTCGGGGGTGTCCCATCAGACATGTTGGCCGGGGGACACCAGGACGGCTAACCAGAAGCAGGCGTCCCGTGTGACGGGTCCGGGAGCACATCTGGCTTCCCTGGTTGGTCCTGAGCTGGCAGCAGGGACAGAAGCTGGGGGAGCTGAGATTCTTGATCACGTCCCGGCCATCAGGGCCGATGCTGCAGGTGGTTGTTTGGCTTCGGGGGTTGTTGCTGGGGACAGCGGTCGGCCTCCTGCGAGTGTGAGTGTGGACAACAGGCTGGCCGCCTGGGCTGGGCGCTGAGACAGTGGGTCAGGGTTCAGTTTTTATGTAGGTCTGGTCATTGTCTGTTTGAATACTCAGTATCTCATTTCTCAAAAGAGAAAATTTGACCATAAGAAATTAGACGTGGTTTAAAACAAGAGTTTTCTCACCTGGTAGACCTATTTTGCTCCATCTCCATCTCATGAGCTAAAACTAGGGTGACCAGCCGTCTGCTTTGCCCGGGATTGAGGGGCTTCCAGGACACGGGACTTTCACGCTAAAACAGGAAAATCAGGGCAAACCTGCACAGGTTGGTCACCCCCACTGGGCTCCAGTCAGCACAAACCCAGTGTGTGGACTGGCTGGTCAGGGTGCCAGTTGCGTTGCAGAGATGGAGGGCTGGTCAGGGTTCCCGCTGTGTTGCAGAGGTGGGGGGCTGGTCAGGTGCCCACTGTGTTGCAGAGATGGGGGGCTGGTCAGGTGCCCATTGTGTTGCAGAGATGGGGGGCTGGTCAGGTGCCCATTGTGTTGCAGAGATGGGGGACTGGTCAGGTCCCCGTTGTGTTGCAGAGATGGGGGACTGGTCAGGTCCCCATTGTGTTGCAGAGATGGGGGGCTGGTCAGAGCACCCGCTGTGTTGCAGAGGTAGGGGGCTGATCAGAGTGCCTGCTGTGTTGCAGAGACAGGGGACTCAGTGCTGCTGTTTATTCATTTAGCCTCCACCACAGACCAGACTGTGTTAAGTGCTTGCTATGTACACTGCTTTATTTGAAACTCATAAAAAGCCCAATGAGATAAATACAGACCCCGTTTTACAGCCGAGAAAATGGAAGGTCCAAGAGAAACTTGCCCAAGGTCACGTTCTGGAGAGAGCAGAGCCAGCCTGTGGTCCGGGTCTGTCTGCCACAAAGTCCAGGATCTTAGGTTAAAAGCTTCCCAGGAGAGGTCAGAGGATGTAAAGGAAGAAAACAAGGCCATGTTATGTAGAAATGAGGAAAGACATTCGCGCATACACGGGACAGCTGGGGCCGCCTCAGAGAGGGACGAAAGGACAACAGGGGCAGGAAGGAGCGTTATGACCACACCTGGGGCCAGGTTTCCCGCCGTGTCTTTGGGGGCAATGTTTATTGTCCAGGGTATCTGGGTGGTCTCAGGTTTCAGAAATGATGTAGGGAGGCGGTGGTCTCCTCGCCCCAGATGAGTTCGTTAGAAAGCCCGTCCCACAGCCACGGAGCTCCCTGAGTCCCTGTTTCCAGTCTCTGCGTTCACAGGCTGCCTTAGGTCCCGGGGAGCAAAAGGGTCTGGGTCCTGTGTCGCTGGCTTTAACGTGACCCTGTGTGCTTTTCCCAAGATGAGATCCTAGTCCAAGAGATGCTGGATCAGGAGAAATCAAAGTTGCATGAAACACAAAGACCACTCACAACAAAGAGTACAAAGAAAAAAAGCAAGTATCATTTTTTAAACGCATAATTGCACGTCATCCTCGAGGTCTGTGGTTTGTGTGGTATGTGTTAACAGATATCCCATCGTGTTAGCGTTCTTCAAGGGGCAAGAGCAGGGGAGATGTGAAGGAAGCCGTTGTCCCAAACCACTTCCATAACCTCCCGAGACTGAGGAGTCAGACCTCGACTGGCAGCGACAAGGCCCCTTTATTTTGGGGTGTCCCTGGGGTGCACGTGCAAGCAAGGTCTTGTGCACAGGCTGCAGTTGGGGTTTAGCCACCGCAGGAGCACGGGGCCCAGGAGAATAGGCGCTTTCCAGCAGCCAGGGCGTCCGACGCTCACCTGAGCCTCCTGAGAGAGCCAGGCAGTGACGATGCCCCCATCCACAGGGGATAAAGCTGGGGTCTGAGAAAGACTTGCCCAAGGCCGCACAGCTAGCAGTGAGCAAAATGAAGAGAATCCTTTTCCAAAGCGCAGCTTCTGTTGTTCAAAATGTACCAGATAAATAAAATAGCGTGCTGAGAGCCAGGACAGAATATTTGATTGACACTTGGTCGGGCGAGAGCCGGGTGTCAGGAATCTACAAGTGGTGCATGAAAATGCATGCAGCAGCAGCAGCGACGTGCAGCATTTTCTTGAAATTTTGCATCCAGGTGTCAATTCCAGTTCCTAGGATTAGCTCACCCACCATCTGCCGAGGCCCAGGTCCCTGGGTTCAAGGTGGTGAGATGAGGCCTGACTCTGTCTACACACTGACTTTCCAACACACGTTTTCAGTAGAACTTGAAAACTCTAGTAGCATTCCAACCTGATGTGTTAACATAAAGTATGGACCCAAATGTTCCTAAGAGTGTACATTTACGTTTTCCCCCATTTTTGTTCCATGCGCTTCGTCAAAGAAGTCCATATTAAAATGAACTATCTGATCAGTACTAATAAGAAGCATCATGTAAAGCAATTCTCTTCTGGGAATGAAGACAGACTTTCCTTTAATGGTAAATGAAACCCGGTAATTCCCCTTCCCGAGTTCAGGACGTGGTAGGGGGACAGAGGAGCCGGACAGAGGCCGGTGGAGACATCTCCTTTATGGAGGATAAAAGCGGGGCTGGAGCGATCCCTGCCGGGGGAGGCAGATATCCCCAGTCTCTGTTGGGCTGAGGGACCACCCGCCCCCCCACCCCCTGCTGGGGTTTGCCTCGGGAAAACCAGAGCCTAGAGGAGCGGAGCAGAAATGTAGTCCCAGCAGGGGGACGCCAGAGGGAGAGCAAGGTGCTGCCACACTGCCCCTTCCTCCCCAAACTTTCAGTTGTCACTGCTCCTCCCCTGGGGTGGGTGGGCGGCAAGAGCCCAGAGTGGCCCCCCAAGGGTGCCCCCAGGAGTGGGGAAAAGTGTCCCTCCAGTGGATGAGTTTGTGGAAATGAAAACCTGTGTGCCAAGGCTCCGAGACTGGGGAGCTAGCATCCCAAGGGGTAACAGAGTCTTTTACCATAAAGACCCCACAAAAGAAAGGGCATGTGTAGCTTGTGGGACACCCGGGTGAGGCCCGGTGGAGGGGCTGAGAAGCAGGACCAGGTCACGGCTCCCCAGCCCAGTGGTGCTCCCGGCCCAGGGGAGGCGAGCTGACTCAGACACATATTCCCAGGCCCCACCGAGGGGTTCTGCAGGCAGGGCCTGGAAACCCGCATTTCAGTCCATTCCCCAGTCTCCTCCAGTGAGCCAGCCTCTGGTGTTTGGAAGGACTGAACGAGAATAGGATTCTAGTTACAGTTACTATTTCTAACACCTCTGGATTCGTCCCTCTCGTGGACCTCTGCAAGTTGCCTGATGATTAAGAATTAAATGTAGCTAGAAGTCTCTTTGGCGGTGGGCCCACAACGAGAGAGGCTGCAGGCTGAGTCTGTACTGAGAGGGCCGCCATGAGCTGGAGTGGTCTCACAGGCACAGTCTCTCTGCATCATACCCACTGCGTTCGCTGGAGAAGCAGGAGAAAGTAGGAAGGCACTGAAAATCCCGAGACAGGCTGAGAACGAGAGTCGAGGGGGAAGGGTCTGAGTCTGGGGTAGGAGGTGAGGGAGGGAGGACCAGAGAAGCCAAACTCGCTGTCAGAGGAGCCACCAGCCCACCAGGGGCCTCAGAGGGAGAGTGAGATTCCCAAACCTATTGTGTGTGTGGACAGCTCAAGACAGGACTGCCCACCACCGCTGTGTTTATCCTTGATCCTGAGACTGAGCTGAGGGCCTCTGTGGAGCCTGCCTCCAGAGTGGCTCCCTGAGCTGCTGGGACACGCCCTGGACTTATCTGGGCCCTAAGGCAAACCCACGCCTTGCTGTAAATGAGTCTGTTTAATTGAATTGTTTTGCTCCTAACCACCAAGCCCAGACCAGCCGCTTTAGGGACTGAGAGGAAACAGAGGTAAGTTATGAGTTTGGGGCAGAGTGGGAGAGGGTGGCCTAGGAGGGAATTTGGGGCCAAACAGAGGGTAACCTGCAGTCTGGGGCCAGGATGGAGGTGGTGCCCAGGGCTGCCAGGAAGCGGGGAGGACAGACAGCAGTGTCCTCGGGCCACCATCTCATGTAGAACCCACTCCACTCTGTCCTAATGAAATGAAAGCCCAGAACACCATTGCTTCGAGGCCACAGTCCAGCAGCAGCTCTGTGAGCAGAGCCTTCGGGCCACTCGCCTGTGCTCGGGGTGCAGAGAAACCAACTCCCGTGCAGCTGCCCTTCAGGTGGTTTCCCCGGGAGCAGGGGTGGGTGGTCCCCACTGATCCTCTGTGAGCCCACCAGCTTCCTGACAAATGGCCAGTGTCACATGCATCTAAGAGTCGGGGACTGCTCACTGGCACGAGCCCAGGCGATCGGCAACCCCGGAGCAAAGGCAGTGTCTCACACGTGAGACAGAAATGCACGGCAAATGAAAGGAGACCCGACCCAGGCCCTCATTACTGCGTGTTCCTCTGCCTGTGCCTTGTCAACCAGCAATGCTGCAAATTTGTGTTTGGTTCTGAGATGCTGCCCTTGTCCAGCCCCCTCGCTTTACAACACTGGCCAAGCTCGTTGTTGTGGTTCCTGAAAGAATGCTGGGGCCAGGGACAGCAAGCTGGGCGCTTCCGCCTCAACAGCTTGCCCTTATCTGCCAACTGGAAACACTTTTGCTTAGACGGAAAGGCAAAGGGGCCCCTTGGTCTCTGGAAAGTGTCATGGCTTGTGCTCCTCAAAGGACCTGCATCCACGACATTAGGGCTTCCCTGGAGTGTGCAAACAGTGTGCATGCATGCAGCGCTTTCCCACTCTCAGTGTGCAGATCATGAATTTAAAAACACACAGGCAGCACTTGAGAATCGCCGTCGTGCGGGCAGAGCCGTCTGCTATCCAGACATTTCCTCCTCTTCGTAAGCAAGGCTCTGGCTAAGCTGCAGGATGTTAGGAACAGTGTGGATGGGAAAGTCCTGCACCGGTGGAGGGCAGATCAGACGAACGCTGAGGTTGGCTGCAACTCTAAAACTTTGCTTTCACGGCTGTCTGTCATCTTAATCACTTAGACTATTTGAGTATGATGCAGCGAGTGAAGAACCCCTATGTTGGCAGCAGCGTGGGTGTGGCAAAAGTGGACTGTGCTCCATGTAGCTAGAGAATAAAATTCTTCTAGTCCCACTCCTGTGTTTCTCCGGTGGAGAAACTGAGGCACCGCTCGGTTCAGGGATCGCCCCATACCACGTAGCGGGCTGGAGGTGAATTGGGAACGAGCTCCCAGGCAGGACTGATTGAGATAGTGCGAAGAGGTGGGTTGGAGTTTTTCGGAGAGGAGACAAAAGCCTTAGCATTTTACTTTGGTCACAATAGAAGCCTGAAGGGAGAGCTCCAAGAAGGGTGGGGGCCATGGGTAGGAGGCCTGACGTGCCAGTTAGCAGGGGATGGATGGTGCCACCGGCTGCAGATGAAGTCCCTGAGACCTGGACGGGCGCCTTCTTCACTCTCTGGGGAGGGAAAGCAAGGCTGCCCGTGGCTCTTGCACTCCCACCTGCAGAAGGAACAGGAAGGAAATTGCTGCTTGGTTGGAGGACTGTCGTCTTCAGCAAAGATTAGGATCGTCCATCTTTATTTGCAAAATGCTGTTGTAGACAGGCAGATTGCCTCTGGGCGTTTGTAAGTGGAAGTGGGCTGCTGCTGTGTGTGTGCACGATTCCATATGGACAGGTGTGCGTGTTGGCGCCTCTGGGAAATGTGTAGCAGGCAGACAGCAGGGCGGGTAAAACAAGGGCAGCGCAAGCGTTTGAAACAGTTCCCGTGGTGAAATGATTGTAGAATTACCCAAATCTGTGAAAGCAGCACAGAGTTTCCGGTGCTCCTTTACCTAGCATTCCCGGTGTTAGCATCTTACATGACTCAGTACAACTAGGCACTAAAACCAGGACCTTAACAGCAGCCATACTGTTAAATAGCCTACAGACCTGACTCAGATTTTGCCAGGTACCTTAGTAATGTCATTTTTTTGGCTCCGGGATCCGTCCAGGATTCCACGTTGCGTTTACCTGTTATGTCGCTTTAGTCTCCTCCAATCTGGGAGGTTGCCTGGTCCGTTTTTGTCTTTCACGACCTTGAAGAGTGCCGGCTGGTTATTTCATAGAATCGCTTTCAATTCAGGTTTGTCTGGATTTTCCCCATGACTAGATCCAGGTTATGCATTTCTGGCAAGAATGTTGAAGACGTGGTGCTCAGCCTGTCTTCCCGCAGCACAGGAGGATGTGCGTGACGGAGACAAGTCTCAGCACTGGGAGGGTTACTTTGGTCACTTATTTAAAGTGCTGTACACCAGGTTTCTCCATAATCAAGTTAATATTTTTTTCACTTGTAAGTTATTAGTGTCCTGTGGGGAGATACTTTCAGACTGTGAAAATATCCTACTTCTCATCATATTTTCACCTACTAATTGAGCTTCATTTGCTTTTTACCTGCAAAAATGATGACTGTTGTGTGCGTGAGGAAGATTAGCCCTGAGCTAACATCTGTTTCTAATCCTTCTTCTTCTTCTTCTTCTTTTTTTTTTTTTTGCTGAGGAAGATTGGCCCTGAGCTAACATATGTGCCCATCTTCCTCTATTTTATATGTGGGATGCTGCCACAGCATGGCTTGATAAGCAGTGTGTAGGTCCAGCCTGGGATCCAAACCTGCAGACCCCAGGCCACTGAAGCAGAGTGCATGAACTTAACCACTATGCCACCAGGCCAGCCCCCAAATGATGACTGTTGTATTTGCCAAAAAGCGATTTTCTATTTCCATCATTCCTTCTGCATTTCTTGGTTTGAATTCTACTTTAAGGAAGAGCTGTACCTTCTCTCCTTATTTACTTGTTTATTCCAGGAAAGGGAAGAAATAAGCCCTCCTCCTCGGAGAGAGGAGTAGCAAACACTCACACCCTCAGGACTCAGGCAAAGACCCATTGCTGTGGGAGGAGCTAGAGAATTAAAACCCTCCACCTCAAGAAAATGAACTAGAAATTGTCTTTGGCCCAGGACTCTGCACTAACACTATAGAAGTTTTTTTATAGATTCCCTATCATTTTTCTATGACAGATTTTACTTCTTTGTTTCTGACTTTTATGCGTTTTTTAAATTTTTCTTGCCTTATTGCACTGGTCAGGGCCTCTAGGAAGGTTCTAGATAGAAGTGGACAAAGGGAGCACCCTTGGTTTCTTCTAGACCTCAGTAGGAAATAGCAGGCTTGTGCCGTTATGTATGATGTTTGTTGTAGGCTTCTTGTAGATGCAACTATCAGGTTGAGAAGTTTGCTTACTTTTCTTATTCTTGTTCTGCTGAGCAGGGAAACCTCTTGGAAGCTCACTCACTCCGCTTCCTGGGCTAGAACAGTTCTCTTACACTGCCGAGAAGCATGGTGGCACCTACAGTGAAAATTCTCCTTTTCCTGCTGTTTAATCTATTTTAGCTAGTCTTTTATACGTGCTTTCTTAAGGATACTTGTCAAACTCTAAAGAGCGTCCCCTGATGGGATGGAAGATAAAGGGCGAGAGGCGCATGCGTGACTTGTGTACTTGTTGATGAGTAGACAGTGTACATGTTGACAAGGGAGATCCAGCTGATGCGCTGGCACCTTTCTGAGCTGACGAGGAGGGAAATGAAAGGCTGATGGAGGGACCCAGGGATTCCGGAGACAATGCAGAGGAGAGGGGAAGAATGGGGTGGAGCACCAGACGGCCTGGTTGAGGGGAAAAATACAAGGTTGGAATTAAACTGTAATGGTTTGTCAAATCTTGATCACTATGCTTAATTTTTCCCACAGAAGAGGAGAAAGAAACAATTTATCAGATTAAAAGCCTAACAGTTCTGGAAAAAATCATTCACAGTCTTCGAAGAGCTTTAGGTAAACAGAAGTTGGGACCACCTTGGTGATAGATAAGTGTGGAGGATGGCCCCTTGTGCTAGGATTTCTGTCCCTGGTGTGAGGAGAAGGGAGGCGTCTCCTCCAGGGACGTGCGTGCGTGTGAGCAGCTCCCTGAAGGAGCAGGTGACTGTCAGGCCCGGGGTGGACCAGCCAGGACCACACAGGAGTGTCCTGGTGGTTGTCAGTGCGGGACACTGGCCCAAGTCCACATCCAAGGGGTCCTGGGCCACGTACAAGGGTGTCCCCTCTCCCTCCTCAGCCAAACTGAGCGAGGGCCGTTCCTCTTTCCCAGGAGTAACTGGGGCACGTGAGGCCACTGTCACACACCAAAGTTTCAGCAGGTGCCTGCCACTTGTGCCCAGGCCCAGGAAGGTCCCAAACCTCCCGTCAGACCAGCCCCTCACTGCAGGCGGCCTCCCCCTTGGGGCTGAGCCTCACATCGGTGGGGCCCCTTCCCTCCCGCCCTTCCCCACTGCCTTTTCAGGTACCACTTCCTAACTGCTTAGGTTAGTCCACGCATTTCCTCCCGTGGCTCCTGCCCCCACCCCACACTTCTCCCTGGAACTTTCCAGAACACCTCTGAGCCTCTTCTCCAGGCCAGTCCTCCTCCTGTCCTCCTGCCTGTCTGAGGTGGACGTCCACAGTCACGCTGATGGCTCTAATCAGCATCCAGCACTCTACACACCACACGTCTGTCCACAACCCTGAGTCTGCATTGTTCTGGGACACATCACACCATCAATTTCAAGCTAACGTTAGTGGGAACTTCTAAGGCTTTGGCACGTGGGCTGTGCTAAGCCACATCAGCTGGCTTTTTGCAGATCCAGGCGCAGGACCAAGCATTTAAACCTGGTCACCTTCCCTCAACCTTCATCTTATGTTTGTTGAGCACCTGCCGTGTGCTGGCCCCATTCTGAGTTCTCGGGATTGATCCCCGTAGACACAGAGCCCTGCCCTCATGAGCCCACATTCTAGGGGTGGTTAGATGTGCCTCACCGTTCCAGCCTGTCGGGAAATTTCTGGGTCCTGACTTTCCTGTCTGCCACCCCTCCAAGCCCCTGTCATCCTCAACGAGGCAAGCCTGCCATCTTGCCCCTTGTCTAAATGCCGATGAGGATGGAGTCCCAGACACGTCCCTAGAGACCTCCCAGTCATACAAGTTGCTGTCAAGCACAGGCCAGGAGCTGCTCTGAAGTGGGACCCCCCAACTTTAGACTTTGCGGGGTCAGAGCGAGTCCTGGGGCCACGAAATCCCAGCCCCACGGTCGGCACCTCCTTCCTCAGCAGGACCGTCCTACACAACCAGAGGAAACAGGGAGGTTAGCGTTGCTCAACCTGCTGCACGTTTACCAGCCTGCACTGTCATCCAGCCAGTTTCTGCTGCTCTAGACACAGATTTCCAGGGAGACTTTGCCACATTCCCAGCTCCCTGGCGCTTGAGTGTTCCGACACGAGAACAATAGCATCTCCCCTAACCCAAGTGTCTAAGGACGGGGCCTCTCCACCTGACGAAGCTCCTGTACGTTTGGGGACAGGCAATGGAAGCTCTGTGAAGGACAGTGGGCGTACGGGGCTTGGGGCCCCAGCAGTGCTTGGACAGGGAGGACCAAGAGTCCTTGGTCTGACATCACAAGAATGGCTCCACAGAGGGCCACCCCTGGGGGAGGAGGGGACCGCCTGGCCCAGCAGAGCTCAGAGAAGTCCCACTGGGTTTTGAGGCAGAGATGGTGGAAATGAGACGCTGGAGGGGACAGATTAGCTGGGGAGAGCAGACCACAGCCTGGCCCCGTGGATGCCCCTCCTCCACTCTGTCCTCCGTCCCTGTGACTGCCTCCGCCTGGCTCCTCCCACCTCTCTGCTGGCTCCTCCTCCGTCTGGGCCACGGCCTCTTGTTCCCCAACATCCTGCCAGTTCTCTTCTCTCCCCCTCCTCACTCACTGCCCTCTTCACCTAAACCCCACTTTCCACTTTTCCCTCCATGCAAACACTGCCCTGTTAGCCCGACCTCTAGAGTTCTGTCCTGCGTCTTTAACACCCTCTGAGCATCTCCAGGTGGTGTGCAGCACCTTAAACCCAGAATACCCCTGACAGCCTCATCCCTGCCCCCTCAGGACTCTCTCTTCTTCCATCTCCTTCCAGTCGCCCTGCTCCTCTGGGGAACGGAGACCAGCACTCACTGAGCTGCTCGTCCACGCACGGACCCTGAGGGTCAGGCTCACTGCTGGTGGGAGCTGGGCGGTGGCTCAGAGGGCAGGATTTGGACCCGGCCCCAAATGAGTTGGGTGACTTTGGGGTGACCTTAGGCAAGTGACCACTAGTCCTAAGCCTCAGCTTCTTCATTCTCAAAGTGGGGTCCTCAGAGCACCTGCCTCTTGGGGGGCAAGGGGTGAATGAGTGATGTCTGCTGAGCCCTTAGCACGGGACCTGTGAGGGGGCCACACCTGGAGGACCCTGAGGAAGGCGTTGTCACGGGTCAGAGACAACCAAGGAGGAAATCCAGCGCTGCCCCAGCCCCGTACCCCTCAGTCCCACAGCCCCATTGCTGGGCTCAGCGCTCGCTGATAAGCGTGAGCCACGGGAGGGGCTGAAACGCAGGCTCAGAGGAACACCTCGAATTGCTCAAGAAAATCTCCTCTTCCCAAACAGGAAACACTCTCAAGCAAATCAAGAAGCATAAAAGTTTGTTCAAAGGAGCCAAACACCACAAGAGGAAACAGAGCCTAAACTGAGAAACCAAGACCGCCCGAGGGGCCGTCCACTCACTGGCACCACTAGGAAGAAAAGTATGACGGAATTACCAACCACTCTGTGTAAAGAAGAAGCCTTTTATTCAGAGTGCCAAATAAAATGAACATATTTAAATATTAAGTTAGAGGCAATGTGGGTTTTTTCCTGGAACAAACAAAGAAATAAAAATCTAATTGAGCCTGAAAAATAACAGCGCCCAAAGGTTGCTATTGTCTAACAGGATGAGCTTTGAAGAAACGTTACCTCAGAGCCCGTGTAGTCGTAGAAACAGAACCAACAGGATGTGTATATAAATAAATATATATAAATACAGAAAGTTCTATTGTAAAGGATTGGCTCAGGCGATTACGGAGCTGACAAGTCCCAAGATCTTCAGTGGGCAAGCTGGAGACTCAGGAAGAGCCAATGCTTCAGCCTGAGTCTGAAGGCAGGAAAAGGCCAATGTCCCAGCTAGAAGATAGTCAGGCAGCAGGACTTGTCTTCTTATTTGGGGGAGGGTCAGCCTTCTGTTCTAGTCAGGCCTTCAACTGATTGGATGAGGCCCACCCAACTCAAGGAGAGCAATCTGCTTTACTCAGTCTACTCATTTCTGTGTTAATATCATCCAAAAACAGCCTCATGGAAATACCTCGAATAATGTCTGACCAAGTATCTGGGTTCTGGGTACCCTGTGGCCCAGTCAAGCTGGCATATAAACTTAACCATCACATCCTGTGAATAATTCTGTCCACGAAGAACTGGAGCCTATGAAGGCCTGATAGCCAGCTGTCCCATGCCTCCCTCCCGCTGCAGCCCCCTGCAGCACGCACATGCATGTGTACACAGTGCATGCTGGCTGCTCCATGAAGGCCCGGAAAATGCACATCGGGTTTCTTTGGTGTGGAGATGAAACAGCATTCCAGGAGCCATGTGGGAAAACCAGGGCCGATCCCGACTCAGTGTGGCCAGGCTGTTTATGACTGGCGTCCAAACTCGAGGGTGGTTAAATATGTGGCATGTAATCCCTGACTGAAACCAAGACCTCCACAGAGAAAAAGTTCTCCAGCCCCCAGGAAATGACCGAATTTCAAGTAATTTTCAACGTGCTGAAATTCTGGCTTATCAAAATGAAGTAGGCTACAGCTAAGAGAGAACGGAAAGTGCTTAGGGAGCCGGCCTGGCCTTTGTATGAGCGAATCTTGTCTCCATCAGTGTTTTAGCTGCAAAGGATTTGACTCACCAACGTGTTCTGGGGGACGACAAGAACCTTTCTTTCTACAACTGTCAAAGTTTCTTCCAAGGTTTCGTTTCCAAACTGGTTCTGGCTGTGGACGAGCCCTACCTCTTATCAGCACATTGAGTGACCAAGCTGGAAAGTGTTATTTGGGTTAAAATATGGGATTTTAACGTTTTTACATTTTAACATTCATTTCTCCAGAAAGGCAGGTCTGGTGAAGTTCATGAATCGTGTCTCAGAACCACCCTGGAGAGAGAACTTCTGTTTCCTTTGTGTGGTCTTAGCAATGTATTGGTATTCTTTCTGAAACACCGTTTTTAAAGGCAGTTGGAGATTGAATTACACTAAACCATTTTATTGGTAATTGCTGGCTCTAGGCTCTTCTCAAGAGAGACAGAACTCCTCTTCTCTCTATCCCCGATGTCACCAAGTCAACTGTAAGATAGAGGACTGGGGACTGGAATCAGAGAATGTCTGTGCTGGAATGGCTCTTCGAGGCCTTTCATGCCACTCTGCAATCCGGGAAACTGAGGCAGAGAGGACATACGATTCGTTAGTCATGGAGTAAGTCGGTGGCAGAGCAGGACACAAACATCTCTGATGCCCAACTCTATCCTGTTTCTGCAGCACCATTCTGCAGCCCCTCTATTAGTAAATGGACATTTCAGTGTCATTATTTTCTAGCTTTATTTCCTATTTGCCTCTTGTATCGATTTGCTCGAGCTGCCATCACAAAGTACCACAGACTGGGTGGCTTAATCAACAGAAATTTATTGTCTCACAGTTCTGGAGGCTGGAAGTTCAAGATCAAGGGCAGGGTTGGTTTTTCCTGAGCCCTCTCTCCTTGGCTTGCAGACGACCATCTTCTCCCTGTGTGCTCACATGGTCTCTCCTCTGTGGGTGCATCCCCGGTGTTTCTGCATGTGTCCAAATCTCCTCCTTTGAGAGGACACCAGTCAGAATGAATTAGGGCCCATCCTAATGGCCTCCTTTTACTTAATCTCCCCTTTAAAGGCCCTATATCCATATACACATTCTAAGGTGCTGGGGCTCAGGACTTCAACATATGAATTTTGAGGAGACAAATTCAGCCCAGAATGCCTCTCAACCATTTTTAGAGTACATGCCATAATATCATTGAACCCTCACCACAGTGCTTGGGAGGGAGGCGTCACCTCCCCTTTGTCTCCACTCAGAGATGGTGACTTTCTCATTGTCACAGTCACAGGATCTGTGGTGAACCCAACACTCCAGCAGGCCTTCCAATCCAGAGGCCAGGGTCTTCCTACCAAATGTTTTAAAATCATGACCACCACTGTTTGCCAATCAAGATGTATTTAAAAATTCCTTTCATTACCTTGCTGGGTTGAACAGACATGCTTGACATTTACCTTCCCTTGTTCCACCTCTGAACATTGTAACACCTCTCATTACAGCAATTTTCAAAACCTGAAAGTGTTTCGAAACCACATAAAAAAGTTTCCATTCTAAGTGACAGCATCCCAGACAGCTGAGTCAACGTGTTGGGTCCCCAGTAGAGAGCAAAACTTCCATTCTCTAGAGATCTGTTGTGTGACAGTGTAAATATACTTAACACTACTGAACTGTACACTTAAAAATGGTTAAGATGGTAAATTCAATGTTATGGTTTTTTTAACCATGATGAAAAAAACGAATACCTTACAAAATGTACCTACAGCTACACCATGAAGAAAGTGAAGAGAGAACGCACAACATAGGAGAAATTTTTTGCAATCATATACCTGATAAGGGACTTGCATCTAGAACAGAAAAAAATGTGTTACAACTCAATAATAAAAGGACAAATAACCCAATAAAAATGGGCAAAGGATCTGAATAGCCAGTTCTCCAAAGAAGACATACAAATAGCCAATAAGTACACGAAAAGATGCTCGGCATTATGGGCCATCAGCGAAATGCAAATCAAAATCACAAGATACTACTTCACACCCACTAGGGTGGCTATAATCAAAAAGACAGATAACAGGCGTTAACAAGTGTTGGTGAGGATGTGGAGAAATTGGAGCCCTCATACACTGCAGGTGGAATGTAAAATGGGCAAGTGCTTTGGAAAACAGTCTGACGGCTCCTCGGTGACACATAGAGTTACCCTATGACTCAGCAATTCCACTCCTCGGTTTATAACCAAGAGAAATGAAAACACATGTCCAAACAAAAATTAGTACACTTAATGTTAATAGGGGCATTATTCATAATAACCAAAAAGTAGAAATAACCCAAATGCCCATCAGTTGATGAATAGACAAGTGTGGTCTATCCATACAATGAAATGTTATTCAGCAATAAAAGGAAATGCACTGACACATACTACAATTTGGATGAACCTTGAAAACAGTATGTAAGTGAAAGAAGCCAGACGAAAAAGGCTATGCCTTATGTGATTCCATTTATACAAAGTGTCCAGAATAGGCAAATCTATAGAGATGGTAGATTAGTGGTTGCCTACGGTAG
This sequence comes from Ceratotherium simum simum, assembly GCF_057802395.1. Lineage (NCBI taxonomy): Eukaryota > Metazoa > Chordata > Mammalia > Perissodactyla > Rhinocerotidae > Ceratotherium > Ceratotherium simum. The sequence continues at coordinate 2,800,941 of NC_141909.1, forward strand.
GTGGTGTTGGGGCGTTAAGGGGTGGCAGCTAAGCCATGTGGCATTTCTTTTTGGGGTTATTGTTCTAAAATTGTGGTGATGTTTGAACAACTCTGTGAATACACGAAAAGCCATTGAGTTGTACACTTTAAACAGTTGAATTGTATGGTATGTGAATTATCTCGATAATATGGTTTTAAAAAAACACTATAGCTAACATCATACTAAATGGTGAAAGACTGAATATTTTTCCCCACAACTGGAAAGCTTCATCAAGACAGTATGGTACTGGCAGAGGGATAGACACATGGAGATACAGAACAGAATAGAGAACCCAGACATAGACTCACACAAAGATTTTTTGACAAAGAAGCAAAAGCAATTCAGTTGAAGGAAAGATAGCCTTTTAAATAAATGGTGCTGGAACAATTGGACATCCACAAGCAAACACTGAAACTTGACCTAAATTTCATATAGAGTCATGTGCTGCATAATGACGTTTCAGTCAATGAAGGACCGTATATACGACAGTGGTCCCATAAGCTTAGTACCATACAGCCTAGGTGTGTAGTAGGCTATACCACCTAGGTTTGTGTAAGTACACTCTATGATGTTCACACAACAACAAAATCCCTAACGACGCATTTCTTAGAATGTATCCCCGTTGTTAAGCGATGCGTGACTATAGTTTAAAACATTACTTCAAAGTGGATCATGGATTTAACTATAAAATGGAAAATTATAAATCTTTCAGAAGGAAACACAGAAGAAAAATTTCAAGACAAAGTAGGTGAAAAGTTCTTAAACATGACATCAAAAGCCAAAAAAAAAGGATAAGTTGTGCTTCATCAAAACTCTTCATACTGGGCCAGCCCCGTGGCTTAGCAGTTAAGTGCACATGCTCCGCTGCTGGCGGCCTGGGTTTGGATCCCGGGTGCGCACCGACGCACCGCTTCTCCAGCCATGCTGAGGCCGCATCCCACATACAGCAACTAGAAGGATGTGCAACTATGACATACAACTATCTACTGGGGCTTTGGGGGAAAACATAAATTAATTAAATTATCAAAAAAAAAAAAACTCTTCATACTAAATCAAAAACTTTTGGGCAGTGATATACCCTGTTCAGATGATGGAAAAAAAGCTATAGAATAGCAGAAAACATTTGCAATCTATATATTTGAGAAAAGTCTCATATCTATGGTTACCTTAGCTATTACAGCATGCCTCTCTGACTTTCTAGAGTCTAAAATACATCAGTACTTTTACTACCATATGGACAATGCAAAGGCAATAGGATATTTAACTCTTATGCTCTTTTCTACATTTTCAAGCCTTTTTTCTCTTTGGACTATAACCTGGAGGTGGCAAATTAGAAAAAGGAATCCTTCTCCACGGTGGCCATGCCTCGCCAGATGCGAGACACACAAGCAGGGGGAGCCGGGTCTCAGCCCCCGGCTGTGTCCTCAGGCAGGTGCTCCTCTCCAGTGCACAACCTGAACAAACGTACGTGGCAGCCCAAGAGCTGGAGCCCAGTCAGGAACAGGCAGTCTTGGCAAGCAGGAGAACACACTCCCTCTTCTGAGTGATTAGTGAAGGAAGAGAGAATGCAGATACAAGATTCTTGGGGTGAAGGAAGGTTTAGGGTCTCATGTGGAATTCCAGGGACACGCTTCTGCTATTTTGCCCCATCCCTCTTTTCTGCAGAAAGGAGGGAGATATCCTCTTATTCCAAATCAGTCTCAGTGGATTTTGTGCTTTGAAGCTTCATGTGCATATTAGTTTTACAAATTGAAATATGTAATCGTGATATATACTTTATGCTGGCTTCTGGCTACAAGGGGCAGTTTGTGTGGGAAGATGTACACACTTCTTAGGCTTTTACACAGCACGTTCTTGGTGATAATCCCTAACTACTACGTAATTTCAGTTATTTCCTTTTTCCTTCCGGAATAAGTTAGAATTTTTAATTTTCCAAGAGGCTAATTTTTTTCTGTTGTTATTTTTAAATTTTACTATGGACATGGATCATCTAATATTCAGGGGAAAGGGAGTTAGTGGTGATTGTTGAGATTTCTTTTTAGAACAGAAAAATGAAAGGGAGTTTGGCAAACTGTATTTTAAAGTGTATTACAAAGTTACAGAGTATAAGATGGTATAGCACAGGAATAGATGGACCCTCAATGGAATGGAGTGAGTGCCAAAAATTCTGAGAGTCATGGTGTTTGGTATTGACGAAGGGTCATCTCAGATCTATACGGAGGTTTAGGGACAACTGGTAAATTACTGGGAAAACATTAAGTTAGAGCTTTAACACACACCACATGGGAAAACAAATTGAGATAAGTTAAATATTTAAATATCAAGAACACAAGCACTACAATGACTGAAAGAAAATATAAGGGAATTATACCAGTCTGGGTCCAGTCAATAATTTAAACAGGGGAACTTTAATGTAAAGAATTATTAAGTGTGATAGGAGAGTAACGATAAAGATGGAGAGAGAAGGGGCCGGCCCCGTGGCGCAAGCGGTTAAGTGTCCACACTCCGCTTCAGCTGCCCAGGGTTCACAGGTTCGGCTGATGGACCACTTGTCAAGCCATGCTGTGGCAGCATCCCATATAAAGTAGAGGAAGATGGGCACGGATGTTAGCCCAGGGCCAATCTTCCTCAGCAAAAAAAAGAGGAGGATTGGCAACGGATGTTAGTTCAGGGCTGATGTTCCTCACAAAAAAAAAAAAAAGGGGGAGAGATGGAGAAAGAACACAGAAGGTACCCAGGACAAGGGAGAGTGCCCAAGGAGGACAAACTTGGAGGGAGCCCTGTCCCTGAGACCAGGTTCCAGACTCGATGGAGAAGGTCTAACTGTGGACCACCGAGCAGTGGAGAAGTTGCCCAGCCAGAGCTGGTCGCCAGTCGCAGGGCAGCAGGAAACAGCCCCTGGAAAGATAGTCCCCAGGCTGGGCTGTGAGGGGCTGAGAGGCGCACCCCCTCCTTACCGTATGTCCCCACCACCCTGCACCGCTGACGGACCCCACGGAAGGAACAAGAAAGAGAACAAACACAGCACTCCCAGACCGGGGGGGATGGTCTCGTCTTCCTGCCATGGCCCTCCAGCATCTCCTGCTATTGAAGTTCAACACTGTGCCTGCAGCAAAGGAGAAATGCTTAGAACGGCCGGTCCATTATGGTAGAGTGGATACCAAAGCTGAAACTGAGACGCAATCAATTGATAGCTAGCACAGAAATATCTTTATAATCTCAGCAAACTTTTCTTAGCATGGCTCCAAGGACAGAAACTATAAAGAAAAATATGTCAGACTTGACTACACTAAACAGACAACTTTGGCAAAGCAAAGAGAGGCATTAAAAGAGTTAAGACAACTCTTTGCAACACAACAGAGTTGATATTCTTAAATATAAAAGGTTCTTATAAATTAACAAAATAGTTACAAATAATCCAAGCATACCAACTGGCAATTCAGCAAAAATATACAACCTATGGAAACATAAAACACACGGAAAGATGCTCAATAGCAGTCTCGTTGATTATTTTAGGAGTGAAAGTTAAGGGCATACGGCAAGTACTTGATAAATACTTGTTGAATGAATCATTTTTGTATATCAGAGTTCCTAAATTTAAAAATATGATTAATACTCAGTATTGGCCATGGTGGATGCAGGCATTCTCAAACTTCGTTGATAGGAGTGTAAATTAGCCCAAATTTTCTGAATGGTGACTTGGAAATGTATGAAAAGCCATTAAAATGTGCACAAAATTGACCCACAGATTCCACCTCAGAAAACTGGGCAGGTACGTCAAGAAATACATATAAATATATTCATTGCAACATTGCTTATAATTGCAAAGAAAAAAGATGCATTCATCAAGAGAGGATGAGTAAACAAATTATGCTACAGACACGCATGGGCCTACTACACAGCTATTAAAAAGAAGAGCAGCGGTGTCTGTTACTAGCATGGAAAGCTGCCTAAAATTCAGCACAGAATGACTCCGGAGAAAACAGTGTGTGTAATATGATTCCGTTTTACCTGAAAAATCGTGGGTGGATTAATATACAGCTATCCTCATATTTGTGTGTGTGTGTGTGTGTGTGCTTAAAAATATATGCAACAAATGTGATCGTCTCTGGGGTGGAATTACAAGAGGCTTTCATCTCACTCTACTTTATGTATTTCTGTAATGTCTGGACTTTCTTATAAGAACTATTATTTTTACCAAAAAAAAAAAATGTTCATTTTAAAAGTCAGGCAGTATAGAAATATTCAAAAACTAATTGTCTCTAACATCTCATCCCCCAGAAATTCTCAGATGAAAAATCATTTCCTGTACTTATTTATAGGGAGATAGAAGTATAAACAGATATAAGTCCATATTATAGTTATTATTTTAAACTAAAAGTTGCCCTAGTGGAGTCATATCCTATGCATATTTAACTTTCTTGGATTTAGTTTATATAATTTCCACCTTACATACTTAGCAAAGAGGGAGGGAAGAAGAGAAAAGAAACAAAGTAACAGAAACAGTACAGCCTGCTCGGAGTCCACCCCACACGAGAGGTAAGACCCAGGTTTCCTGATTGCTCAGTTATTCCTATTCTGAGTCTCTCAGGAGCATTTTGCTACCTGCCTGTGATTCCACTCTTCAAAGAAATCCATTTTTTCCTTCAAAATGGGCCTTAGGTCAAGCCTGGTACTCAACCAAAGAAACCGTTCATATTTCTTTTAGTAGAAAAAAACACCCCAACTAGTCATGTTGATTTACTGGTAGATGATAGACTAGTTTCCAACATGCCAGGGCTGACCAATAGAAATAAAATGTGAGATATAGATCTGTAATTTAAAATTTTCCACTAGCCACACTGAAAGTAAAAATAAACAGGTGAAATTAATTTGAATGGTTTTTTTTTTGTTTTTTTTTTGTTTTTTTTGCTGAAGAAGGTTAGCCCTGAGCTAACTTCTGTGGCAATCTTCCTGTATTTTACATGTGGGTCGTTGCCACAGCGTGGCTGAAGAGTGGCGTAGGTCTGTGCCCAGGACCCGAACCCGTGAACCTGCTGCTGAAGTAGAGCACGCTGAAATTAACCACTACGCCATGGGGCTGGCCCCAAATGGTGTGCTTTATTTAACCCAATGTATCCAAAATATTATAAACTTAATATGTACTCAATATTAAAAATCATTAGTGAGATATTTTATATTCTTTTATTCTTACTAAGTCTTTGCAATTCAGTGTGTATTTTACACTGAGAGCACATCTCAATTGGAGCATTTAATTTCATTGGAAATATTTGATCTGTATTTGGATTTCACAATAGTTACTGTTGCAAGAGTAGCTACTCATATCCAACTTGTGTCTCAGTTGTTTAAACATACTTAAAATTATTCCAATAACTGAATCAAGTCTAAGTTTTTAAATCCATATCTAAATAAATTAAAATTAAATAAAATTTAAAGTTCAGTTCTCCAGTCTCACTAGGTACATTTCAAGTCTATGCCATTTGGCTTTCAAGATCAATGAAAAGGCACTGGTTTTTCATTGGCAGGTTTAAGCCAGTGCTGTTGTTTCGAGTTACATCTTAAAAAGATCCTCTCTCTGCTGGACAGGGAAAGTTGAAAGGCTGTCACACTGGTTTAAGCAAGAGTATGGATGAGGTGGGAGGATGGAAAAGGAAACAAGGGGACGCACTCCAGACATATCTGGAGGTAGAGCCGCCAGGAAGTGCAGACGGGTTGTACGTGGGAGTAAAGAGGGTGTTGACCCCCGGGTGCTGGACTTGAGCCAGCAGATAGACACTGGGGTCCTTCACAGAGACAGAGAACCCTGTGTGGGGGTGAGTGGGGTAATGAGTGCCGGGGAGACTCAGGAATTTCATTTGGGGCATAAATGGAGGTGCCTTGTAGAGATCCAAATGGAGATGCAAAGAAGCTGTTGGATTTATGAGTCCTGGCTGCAGGAGAGGTCAGGACTAGAGGCGTGAAGTTAGCAATCGTCAGCACATAAATAGTATTTGAAGGCGTGGGATTCATGAGACTGCCTAGGAAGAAAGTACAGAAAAGAACACAGGATCTAGGACGCAGGTGTGGGGTCCTCGACAATTTGGAGGCTGGACAGGAGAGTCGTAGTTACAGAAGCCAGAAGAGCGTTTCAAAAAGGAGCCAACCTGTTGAATGCTCCCGAAAGGTAAGATTAGGAGGGAGAACTGATGGCGGGTTTGGCAAACACGCAGGTCTGTGATGCATTTAACCGGAGCTACTCCACGGGAATGCCGGCGACGGGTGCGTGGTGGGAATGGGCTGAGGGTGGAATGCGAGGCTGTATAAACTCTCCGAAGTCAGGCGATGAAGGGAGTCAGAGAGAAGGGCAGTAGCTGGAGGGTATGTGTGGAAAAGAGCTGTTGTCCCAGGTGCGCCCTCACTACAAGTGCTACGATACTGCAGCAGACTTGCCTGCTGGCGGGACTCATCTACTCAGTGGGCGGAGAAACCGCCTATCACCGAGCGCCTTGCATACTGGAGATTAAGATCTCCTTCCAGGGATTTGTCTGTTCATATCCTTTGCCCATCTTCTTTTGTTCATCTTGTTGATTTGTGGATGTTCTCTAGAAGCTCTAGATGAATCCTTTATTTGTTAGAGGACTTGCCAACAATTTCCTTCCATCTGTAGGTTGTCTTTCACTTTGTTTCTGGTGCCTTTGGTCAAAATGAAGTTATTAGTTATAATATAGTCAAATCTGCCCACCTTTGTGACACATCTGTGTTTTGTGCATCTGGTTAAGAAATCCTTCACTGCCCTGATGTCATACAGATGGTCTGTTATGTTTTCATCTAAATCTTTCTCACTTTTGCTTTCACATTAGGTCTACTCCACCTGGAACAGACCGGTGAGTGTGGTGTGGGCTGGAGCCCTGACTTAGCCTCTTTTCCTGCCCCACCTCCACGGAGGCGGGTGGGAGTGGAGCAGGTCCAGTAGAATGAAAGATGAGAGCAGCCTTGTCTTGGCCAGTGTGCTGGTTCCTGGTTATTCTCTGTAGTGTGTGAAGTCCTCCCCAGTTTACCCAAACCTTCTGTCAAGTGTTGCTCAAAGTGACAGGCTGCTCTCTGCCATGCTTTGGAGAATTAAGAATTGCATTTGGGAGGAAGGGGCCAGGGGAGGGCAGCGTCTCCCGCCACAGGTCAGCATGCTGTCACACCAGCAGCCCTGTGGACCAGAGTGCCCAGAAGGGGCCGTCTGCTGAGGGGCCATCAGTCCCAGGAGCAGGGCAAGTTTGGAGGAGGCTCACAGCAGCTGGCACGCGCTCTGAGCGGTGCCAGTTTCTGACAACAGAGCCCTGGAGGAATTTACCATTGTAATTTAGCCTTCAAGAAAAACAAACGTCTAACAGCAACACCTCATACCAGGAAGAATTGGTAACTGAAGTTTTTATGAATTGCTGGTGGGGAGGGAAATATTAAAGGGACTTTGGAGAACAGTTAGTAACCTACGTCTTCAGTATCTAAAAATCCTTTCCACATCCACGACCTCATCTGACCCTGACGATTACCGCTTTGCCAAGACAGGGTAATTTTGTCTTCCTTTAATGAATGAGGAGTCTAAGCCAGAGAGGCTGAGAAACGCTCCCTCTAGCAAGGGAGACCCGTTAATATTCCTTCCTAATATGTCATGCTGTCCTTAGAAACAGAGAGAGGGGGAAAGGTTGGCACACTTGGCCCACCACGCAGGGGTGGGGCCTGTGCTGTGCTCTCTACCCCCTTTCTGGCTGCTTCCCCCCAGGCTGCAAGGTCGCCCACAGACACGGCTCCCACATTTGAAGGACCAGGAAGGGGGTGCAGGGTCCTAGGAGGGTGGGATAGCGAGGGCCTCACCATTTGTCTTCCAGGCAGAGCCGTCTTGGGACCTTTGCGCTCCGCCCTGCCCTCTGCAGCAACTGGGCTCCCGGCCCAGCCCCGGCCTCTCTCCCGCCTCAGTGCTCCTGCATCGCTTACAGGGCCCTGCCTGTCAGACAGTGAGGGGCAGGAGTGGTTTAATTTGACAAACTAAGTCCTCAGATGGTGAGGACTGTGTTATCCTCAGAAACAGAGATTCCCTCAGGCTAAAAGCTCTCGTTTCTGGAACATTCTTAAGGGATAAATTCAACAGCGGGAATTTCAGGAAGGGTGAGGAAGACGTGATCGGCGTCAACGGCACCAGGGACCTGGGTCTGGGCCAGCCAGCAAGCGCGGTCAGCAGCTTCGGCCGAACTGCGGCTCTGTCTGGAGGGAAGCCAGCCTTAGGGTGACAGCGAGGGATTTCCCGGCCTGCTCTGCAGAGGGAGGGACCGCTGAGGCACATTTAATAATAGCCATGACTCGCTAGGGACCTTTCTCTCCGGTAATAACGTTGAGAAATTAAGGAGTCGGCAAAAACATTTTAAATGACTGCGTGGTTGCCAAGCTAAAGGTCAAGGGGTCAGGCGACCACCTGAGGTCATCCTCAGTGTCAGCAGGACCCTCCTGGGAGCAGCCCGACCCTGGCTGCCCGTCTGTAGGGTGGTGGGCACCGGACCAGCCTGCCGTTTCCTTTTTCCTCTTCAGAACGGTCACTTCTGCATCGCCAATGATTCTGCTGTCACAGGTCTGCTACTGAGTGGAACACAGGTCCTTCTGTTTCTGTTTTATTTTACAAGTTGTGCCTGTGAAGTATTAAGAAAGGTATACATTGGTCTCTGCCCCTGGTTCCTGGCACAGAGCTCCTAAAACCCCTATAAATTCCTAAGCGATGAGAACACCAAGAGCATCTCTTGTTCTAATCTTTGTCCCCCTCTTTGCTGGCACAGAGCTCTTAAACCCTTGTAAATTCCATGTGATAAGAGCACTAGGAACATCTTGTTCTAATGAGGCAACTCTGGGTGGGCTCCTGGAAGGGGGCTGGTCATCAGACCAAGCCATGATTAAAAGCTTGGGATTTTCAGCCCCATTCCCCACTCCTCCAGAGAGGGCAGAGGGGCTGGAAATGCAGTTAATAATCGATCATGCCTACATGAGGAAGCTTCCATAAAATCCCAATAATAGGGGGTTCGGGAAGCTTCCAGGTTGGTAAACACATCCACACAGGGAGGGTGGCGCACCCCAACTCCACGGGGACAGAAGCTCCTGTGCTCGGGACCATCCCAGACCTTGCCCTATGTATCTCTTCATCTGGCTGTTCATCTGTGTCTTTTATCATATCCTTTAATAAACTGGTCCACATAAATAAGTGCTTCCCTGAGTTCTGTGAGCCCTTCTAGAAAATTGGTTGAACCTAAGGAGGGGGTCATGGGAACCTCAGACTTATAGCCTGTTGGTCAGAAGCACAGGTGACAACCTGGGCTTTCGACTGGTGTCTGAACTGGGGAGTGGGGCAGACTTGTGGGAGTGAGCCCTTAACCTGTGGGGTCTGATGCTAACTCCGGGTAGATACTGTCAGAACTGAGTTGACTTGTAGGATGCCCAGCTGGTGTCACAGAGAACTGCTTGGCAAGGGGACAAACCTCCACACATTTGGTGACCAGAAGTGTCAGAAGCAAAGTGTTCTCTGTGAAGGTAAAGGAGACTCACAGGGAAGAAACACATAGGAGGGAAGAACTGGGTTGTTCCCTACATAGGAAGGAAAAAATGTGAGTTTTTTTCCATTCTAGTGCTAAGCACTTTTTAAACAAGATATAAGTAAGACAGAGGGTAAGACAAGATTCTAGAATCTTGCTGTTCTTTATAACAGAGACCCCTGGTCCATAGCAGGTCTCCCCTTTTTGAAAAAGAGCTGAGGAAGAGAGAGGGAGAGATGGAGAGAGAGAGACAGAGATGGAGAGAAAGGGAGGGACAAAGAGAGATGGAGACAGAGAGGGAGAAACAGATGAAGAGAGACAGAGACAGAGATGGAGAAAGAGGGAGAGACAGAGAGGCATGGACAGAGAGACAGAGACAGCGAGACAGAAATGGAGAAAGAGAGAGACAGAAATGGACAGAGAAGAGAGAGAAAGACAACCATCTATTACTTTATTCAACAGAACACCTGACATCCTATTTGGAAGTATTTTCAGAGCAAGCTCTTGGGCCTGCCTGGGGGGCTCCCTTTCAGAGCAGAGAGAGGCCACCCCTGAAGACAAACGTGTGTTTCACACTTAGAGCCGGCAGAAGCAAACTTGTAGCAGGCTTCTAATCGTCAAGAGATCTACGAATGTGGAGAAGTAGCCTCAGAGCATGCCTCTTCACAATCAAGATTTTTCTTTCTTTCATGATTAAAAATGAGTAACATCTATTTGTTGGGTTTGTAAATGTTTTCACTGGAGGTGACAGGAAACTAAAATGCTAGACGTCTGGAAACTCTCCTCCTGGAACTGCCTAGAGGGGAAGAAAGCTCCTGCTGTTAGAGCGTCAGGGCTGGTCAAAGGACAAGTAGGCGTAGCCGGGCACGTTTGAGGGGGTCTGGGCGGGCCGGTGAGGGAGCCTCTCCAGCTGCAGGCATCTATGGATGGAGCCAGCGAGGAAGGGGGAGTAGTCTGCTGGGGCTGTCCCAACAAAGTACCGCAAACGGGGCTTCAACAACAGGAATCTATTCTCCCACAGTCCTGGAGGCAGAAGTCCATGACAAAGGTGTCGGCAGGTGGATTCCCTCTGAGGCTGTGAGGGAGGATCTGCTCCAGGCTCTCCCCAGCTTCTGGTGTGGCTGGTGACCCTTGGCGTTCCTTGGCTTGTAGACGCATCACCCTATCACCTCTGCCTCCATCTTCCCATCACGTTCTCCGTGTGTGTGTGTCTGTGTCCAAATGTCCCCTTTTTATAAGGACACCGGTCTTATTGCGTTAGGGGCCCACCCTATTCCAGAATGGCCTTATTTTAACTAATTACATCTGCAATGACCCCATTTCCAAATAAGGTCACATTCTGAGGTATGGGGGGCGGGTTAGGATTTCAACACATGAATTTGGGGGGACATAATTCAACCCACAACAAAGGGAGTGTGTGCTGGGGACGAAGTGGGAGAAGCCTCCAGCAGTGGTGACTTTGGTTTCAGGGACAGACTGGACAGCTCGTGCAGGGCATGACAAACGGGTCCAGAGAGGTGGGCAGGACCCGGCTGCAGGGGCACCAACAGGCCGAGGTACGGATTTAGGGCTTCGCTCCCTGGGAGCAATTTCCAAAGTGAGGTGTGAGCACCACTAACGGAGGGGGCCAATTTGGGAGGCACTGGAACAAACTCTGTCTTGTGTATTTGTTTAACTGGGTAGGGAGAAAACGTAACTAGCACCATAAACTCATTGATGGTTAGTTAACAAAGAGGACCTGAATAAAGCCCATAAGTTTAAAAAAGTGAACCTATTTTTAAAGTATTTTTTCTTTTTTTTTTAATTTTATTTATTTTTCCCCCCAAAGCCCCAGTAGATAGTTGTATGTCATAGTTGCACATCCTTCTAGTTGCTGTATGTGGGACATGGCCTCAGCATGGCTGGAGAAGCGGTGCGTCGGTGCGCGCCCGGGATCCGAACCCACGCCGCCAGCAGTGGAGTGCATGCACTTAACCCCTAAGCCACGGGGCCGGCCCAAAGTGAACCTATTTTAAGAAAAATATTAACAGCACAGATCCTGAGGATACAGAAATCCACATGGTGCTGGTATCTGAACGACTGAGGTCTGAGAAGATGTTTGCTGTTGACTGCATATTTATGTCTCCCCAAAATTCATACCAGCGTGATGCCATTTGGACAGGGATCTTCTGGAGTTGATTAGGTTTAGATGAGGTCATGAGAGAGGGGCCACCGTGGTGGGATTAGTGCCCTTGTAAGAAGAGACGTGAGAGATATGGCTCCCTCTGCTCCGAGTGAGGACACGGCAAGAAGGCGCTGTCCCTGAACCAGGAAAAGGGTTCTCACCGGAACCCCACCGTGCTGGCACCCTGATCTCGGGCTTCCAGCCTCCAGAACTGTGGGCAATAAATTTCTGATGTTTAAGGCACCTAATCTGTGGTACTTTGTTATAAGAGCCCGAATGGACTAAGACACTGTTCTTGTGTCCAATTTTAAGCAGATTTGCCTTCTCAAAAGATGGATCTGGCAGCATGGTGGGACATGGATGGGAGGTGGGAAGGGGCAGATGAACAGTAAGGCTCTGGTCCCACTCTTGGGCCAGGGTGAGGGCACCATCAGAGGAGGTTCCCCTGTCCCAGAGCCAGCTGCAAGTCAGATCTGCTTCTCCTTTTGTGTCCCACCTCCTCCCCTTACCTGGCACAACAGCAAAGCCCCTCACTGGGCCAACACTTTGAGGAATTAAGGATGGCTCCTTGTGTGGCGTATAACCTGGGGCCCTGCCTTCCTTTCCAGTCTCATCTCCCATGACACACCGTTCACCGTGTAGTAACAGCGCTCAGAAGAAACCCATCAATGTCCACCATGTGCGAAGACACTTCTGTGCATTTCTGACAGGGATGTTCTTTCAACTGAGCACTGCCCACTGGACCAGTTCCTCACATGACACGATCCTTTTTGGGAAAACACAATGCCAATCCTAACGGCAGGGTTTTGTTTTGTTTTTAATATATTGAGTTTTGAGTAAATATATGAAATACATGATTTATGTATTTGAATCATATCTTCAAATTAGCCAAGTTTGCTTATGTTAAAGAAAAAATTATTCAAAAAAATTATTATTCAAACTGTTAAAGAAAAATTATTCAATGACACTTGTTAAAGCACAGTAAGGCAGACTTTATTCAAGCGGGGCTTCTCGATGGGTGTAGGGACCACTGCAATGGGTAAGACCCCACTTTTTCTTGCAGTGGGGGATAGAAATGGGACTCATCTCTGAATACAGCAGGGGCTAGTGAGAATTTAGAGTCAAGGAGCCGGTGGGCACTGGTGGATGGAAAATTACTGAGAGGACACATCAGGGTCAGCTAAATGCCAGGGGTTCTGGCTAAACCAACCTAACAGGATTCTTGCTGAAGGAAGGCCAAGGTGAGCAGATGTCACCTGGGGGTGGTGAGGGATGAGGAATCCGATTAGATATCGAGGGCAACAGATACGGGGGATGGGGAATTCTAGTGAAACCAACTTTGAAGGATTCTTGCTAAAATTGGACAATGCAGAGACAGACACCCAAGTCCAAAAGTCAAGGCCTAGTTGAAATTCAGGGAGCTTGAGCACGCTTTGGTGAAGGAGAGAATCTGTCATTTATTTACGGTTGCTTTGTCAAATAAAAGACAAAAGATGTGAGTTATGAATCTGCATTTTTCTTTTTCTTTTCTCTAGAGCTTTTTAGAAACAAGAGTCCTAAAGAAAATCTGTAATTGGTAATAATTTTAAGAGTTGGGCAGAACTTGGGACCAGCCAGTCAGAACACTGACATTTGCGGGCACTCACTAGACTGCTCCTTATAATTCTCACAGCCACAGTTACCATTTGGCATGTCGCGGGGATCCATCATCATACGTATGCTGGTCGATTTCTGTGCAGCTACCTAGACACGTATACAGTCCAAGCGACCCTAAAAACCAGAAAGTCGTCTTGACTGAGGAAGGATGTACGCTAAGTATCCTATCATTGTAACCTACTTTATCTTCCTAGGCCTTAAGACTTTATGCAAAATAAATTCCAAGATTAACAAAATCTAATAGTGGGTTGGAAACCAGGTCTGGCTATTCTTCTAAGCTCCACCCCGGGTGCGCAGCTTGTCCTTGGGCAAGTTCCTTAGCTTATGCGTGTCTGAGTTTCATCACTTGCAGAAGGCAGGATAAAAAAGAGTAATCCTCCCACTCCTTATTATGGATGACGAGGCATGCTTATGTCCTTTTGCAAAATGGGATGCTTCTTTCCTAGTAAGGGTGGAAGTCATTATCCGGGTATATCATCTTAAAGAGATAATTAGATTAAAGTCAGCATGATGTATATAAAGAAAAATGATTGAATTCTAGAGTGAACCAAGCTTGAAATGAGTTTACGGCATATTTCTACCTTTTGGTCCAAATAAGAAAGTACTGCTTGAGTTTACTGAAATATTCTTTCTTGCCTCACCTAATAGATTACAAGATCCTTGACAGAAAACAGATTCTAAGTCTCAAGCATATTTCCCATTCATTAGTAACTGCCTGCTGGATTGAAATACTTGCTCCTTTCCCTCACTTACTGTTTCCGGAGCATTTCTCAATGTGTTTCATTCATCATTGTGCTGCACAAATGTTTGTTGTATGACTAGATGACTGTGTGGTATGTTTATACCATAAGTTAACAATTTCCCTTTGTCAGGCTAATTGGCTAATAGGCTAAAATAAGTCTAATTTCTTGTTTTATTAACTAACGCTGCAATGTGCTATCTTATGCATCAATGTTTTCCCAGACATCTGGTTACCTACTTAAAGTTGAATTACTGTGATTTAGAATTTTGTAAAAGAAAAAAGAAAGGCAATAGACACAAGGAAAAAATATATACAAATGAAACAAACTATATGGTTATAAAAATACTATAAGAAAATATCCATAAACGTTAACAGTGGTTATTCCTCGATAGTGAAATTTTTGATTTTCATGTATTCCTCACAATCAGAAAAAACTCTATTTAAAAAAACTATGATTCTTGGTCATTGAAAGAGAATTTACCATTTCCTTGCATGCAGCAATGTTTCTTCCTCAGTATTTTTGCTGTCTGTTCTCGCAAACGTGCACCCCACCTGGCCCGACCAGCAGGCGCTCTAATTAGGACAGAAAGCGCGGGGAGCTGGTCCTTTGCTCCGCAAAGCGCGGGCTGCGGTCTCAGAGGGTAACCAGCGGCCGTCTCCCCGCAGGCGCCCCATAGCACTAACTGGGCGAATTACAAGGGCGCGGCCGAAACCTCAGGGGACCCAACATCCTGCGTGCAGGGGCTGGAGGGTCACAAACTCAAACCTGCGGCTCCGGGGAGCTTTTTATTAAGGGGCAAGGGTTTCTCCGCAGAGGTCGCCGCCGCTGGGCTGCCCTCCGCGCGCTGGTCAGGACACCGCCGGGCCTGGGGTCTCGGCAGGGGGCGCGACCGAGAACCCACCCTACCCGCCAGGCAAGGGAGCCGCCTCGGCCCCGCCCCCTACTCCAGCCTCCCTCTCCCCCGCCCCTCACTCCCGGCCCCAGAGCCCGCTGCTCCAGGCATCTGCTCCATGCCCGGCCCCGCCAGGCCTCGTCCCTGCTCCAGCCTCCCTCCTCCCCTTCCGCGCCCCGCCCCCTCCCGCCCCGCTCGCGGCCCCAGCCCCAGCCGCTCCGGGCGACTGCCCCCTGTCCGGCCCCGCCAGGCCCCACCCCTGCTCCCGGCCCCAGCCCCCGCCGCTCTGGGTGTCTGCTCCCTGCTTCCGGCCCCACCCCCACTGCCGGGGCCAGCCTCCGCCACTCCCAGTGTCTGCTCCCTGCACGGCCCCGCCAAGCCCCACCCCTGCTCCGGACCCCAGCCCCCGCCGCTCCGGGCGACTGCCCCATGTCCGGCCCCGCCAGGCCCCACCCCTGCTCCCGGCCCCAGCCCCCACTGCTCCGCAAGTCTACTCCCTGCCCAGCCCCGCCAGGCCCCGCCCCACTGCCCCTGACTCCACCCCTGGTGCACCAGGCCCCGCCTCCAGGCCCGGCGTCTCCGGTCGCGGGCCTCAGCCCCGGCCGCCGCAGGCCCCACCCCCTGCTCCCGGCCCCGCCCTCAGCCCGGGCCGCTTCTGGTGTCTGCCCCACGTCCGGCCCCGCCCCAATGCTCCTGGCCCCGCCCCCGACACTCCAGGCCCCGCCTCCAGACCCGGCGGCTCCAGGCGCCGGCCTCAGCCCCGCCGCCACAGGCCCCGCTCCCGGCCCCGCCCCGCTCCCTGTGCGCGCTCGGCTCGGCAGCCGGCGGGACGCGGTGGCGGCGGCGGCTGTGCTCCCGCTCCTTTGTGCTCCGGCGCCGGCTTCTTGGGCCCTCACCGACGCGTCTTCTCGGCCCACCAGCCCGTGCCTCCTGGTGACAGACCATGTCGGCGGCGGGAGCGGGAGCGGGCGCGGAGGCGGGCTTCTCGAGCGAGGAGCTGCTGTCGCTCCGCTTCCCGCTGCACCGCGCCTGCCGCGACGGGGACCTGACCGCGCTCTGCTCGCTGCTGCAGCAGACGCCGCGCGCCCACCTGGCCGCCGAGGACTCCTTCTACGGCTGGACGCCCGTGCATTGGGCCGCGCACTTCGGCAAGGTGGGCCCGGGCGCTTTAAGGCGCCATTTTCCGCGGCTTTCCTGTGGGGGTCTGGGAAGGTGGGGGCTGGGGCGCGAGCGGCGCGGGGCGTGCCGGGAGCGCGGGGCGGAAGCGGGGTTGGTGGTGCCCCGAGGGGCCCGCGGCGCATGTGCAGCCGCGGCGCGGGCGGTTGGGGCCCCGAGGGGGCGCGGGGCGTGCCGAGAGCGCCGAGCGGAAGCGGCCCTGGCGGCGCCCTGAGGGACGTGGGGCGCATGTGCGGCGGCGCAAGTTTCAAACGGGGGCGGCTCCCCGGAGGCGCTTTCTTCCCGGAGGCTCCGCCCTGCCCTGTAGGGTCGGCCAGGCGCCGCTCCGCGCCTGCGGTCGGGCGGCGGTTCGGGCGCACCCCCGGCGGCTGTGCCGAGGACCCGGGCCGCCCGCGTTCGCCCGGTGTGCGTGGTGGTGAAGAGGCGAGGCCCCGGGGCGGCGCGAGTCCCGGCTCCTCTGAGAAAAGCCGC
The DNA here is from genome assembly GCF_057802395.1 of Ceratotherium simum simum. Lineage (NCBI taxonomy): Eukaryota > Metazoa > Chordata > Mammalia > Perissodactyla > Rhinocerotidae > Ceratotherium > Ceratotherium simum. The sequence continues at coordinate 2,817,606 of NC_141909.1, forward strand.
GGGGCGGCGGGGACGGGCGCTGGGGATCGCGGGGTCCCCGTGCGGTTGCTGGGGGGGCGTCTGTTGGATAGCGGGGGGAGGCTCTGGGATTGTGGGGGGCCCCGTGCGATTGCGGAGGGGGGCTTGTGGGATTGCGGGGGGCCCGTGCGGTTGCTGGGGGGTCTCGGGGATTGCGGGGAGCCGTGTGCGGTTGCGGAGACGTGCGATTGCAGGGGGAGCCTGTGGGAGTTGGGGAGCCCTGTGGGGTTGCGGGGGGCCTATGGCGTTGCAGGCGGAGTCTGTGGGATTGTGGGGGCTCTGTGCGGCTGCGGGGGGGCGTTGTGACTTTGCGGGCCCTGCGAGGTGCTCGCTGCGCCGGTACCCCCGCCTGGGTTCCGCTCCCGAGGCGCCCCCCTCCCCTCGCCGCTGCTCGGCGGCGCGGGGGTCGAGCGTCCGGCCTGCGCCCCGGCCCCGCTGGAACGAGCGTGTGCCCGGAGTATCCGGGGACAGCCTCGCTGTTAGCGGAAGGTTGTGGTCTGGATGATTTCGGTGGCGGAATAACCTGGTTAAATTGTAAAGACGATTGTGAAAGATGAATAGGGACATTTAAAGAATGGTTTAAGGGAATTTTGTGTCGAATGTTGTCTGTGTGTTTCCAAGACTCTTAGTTTGCCCAGGTTTAGTAAAATCAGTGGTGGTAGTATTAAGAGCATTTAAATTACTGTAAAGGGGTTAGATTAGGTAGATTTATCTTCTTGTGGAGCCTTTACATTCCCCTTCTTTGTATTATTATTTTTTTTAGTTATTTAAAAACTTGAGAAGAACAGCGTGCTACTTTAAATTTTTAGAAGTTTAGATAACGTGTTCCAGATCTGTGCCGTAAATGGGGTTATTTGGCCAGACAGCTAGTCATAGTGAGATTCACGATGCGTTTCAAAAGTGACTTTAATGATTGAGATTTATATACCAAAATTCAGGGACAAATAAAAATATTTTGTCTCTGAAATGATGAGGTTGGGTTGAAATAAAGAAATGGTTTTGCAGGAATATATGCAGGATAATGTGAAATAAGTTATTCCAAGAAGTCTTGAATGTCTTAATGTTTTTGTTACCAGCTGATGAAGTTGCTTTACTTTGCTCTTGGTGCTGCATTCACAATACAGTTGTATCTTTTGGGAAACAGTTATTCCTCTCATAAAATGGAAAAGTCAGATTTATTTTAGTGGAAGAAATGAAAGGGAGTTATGAGGGAGGTCAATTAAGTTAATCAACCGTGGGCTGTAAGATCGCCGTGGCACCGGTCTCTAAAGTCGTGCTAAGATAGTACCAGTGGCTGAAAATGAGCATCCATGGGAAATCAGTCTTAACACACAAAACTCTCTTTTGTGCCCTTCTCCCTTTAGCCTTGAATGTAGATTTCCCAAGGCAATCAGTAATCTGAGGCATTATCTCCCTCCTGAGTGCATCTTGCTCTGGTTTATTTTTACATTAAACTCTATGTAACTCTCCGAGCATTGGTTCTCAACATTTTTGTCTTGATGTGTTTTGGGGAAAGACACCCCTGTAACAGGCAAGGACAGCTTTTTTTGGGGGGGGGGAGTCCTGATCGTCCCTGTTTTGGTTGAGAATGGTGCTATTTATTGTGTGACAATGGAGAATGACAGTATTATATGACAATCTGGTACATTCTGTAGAATGTTTAAAGCCTAATTACAAATAGTCATTTGGAATATTTATCAACCCAAGGGTGCCTCCAGGTATCTCTAGGGATTAAAAATAACCATAACTACTTTAAAATGCTTAAAGTGGTAAGTTTCATGTTATGTGTGTTTTGTAACAATAAAAATAAAACCAACTGAATTCACTCTTTGCAAGTCTCTACTTCTGTAGAATGTGAGTAGTAGATTAACCTTGGAGACCCAGTGATGTAACTAGAGGCATTACTTTATTGTTTTCAGCTGTCTAATCGTTATGACTGTATCATCTTAGATACAGAAGGGACTGTAGAAAGCATCATTCAGTGGGTGAGAAAAAGCTGTTGGGCAGAAATTAGGCCAGGACTCAGGGCTGCAGGCTCCCGTTCCAGTCTCCCCCCCCCCCCCTTGCCAACAGCTTCCCTCCTTTTATATACATTTAAGCCTGTGCTCTTATGAACTCTCCCAGCTTTCAAGTTTGTGTTCCTAGAAATGTGCCAGTGTGCACAAGTTACCTAACCTCTTATGAACCTTATTTGTTCCCGGAGGACTAAACATTAGTATTTAAAATCTCTAATTACACCTTGCTTTTACAAGCTTTCCCATTGAACAATATATTTCCAAAGTTCCAAGCGCAGTTTCCTAAATTGAACTCAGAGGTAACAGATTTAAGTCCAGGGAGCCCTCAATTGATGTTAAGATTAACTGCTTTTGGAATGCCAAGTGATTTTTATCCTTGTTTCATTTCTGTTGGATTTGAGACCTGTTCATCTTGTCACTACTATTGGCACTTTGAGTTTTCAGTCAGCCCATTAATAAAGGCAGTACATAAAAATGTACCAAAGTGATGTCTCTCTGTTAGCCCTCACTCCCAGATTCAAATTCCATGAAGACAGAGATCATGTTTTAAATCAGTGTAATCCTAACTGTGAGAGTTCGTCTCAGAAAAATGTTGATTGCAGCAGTCTGTCCTTTGCAAGGAAAGGCTTAAGTTGCTGAAAGAGGATAAGAGACTTGGGGAGGGATTGGAGTGTAGCTATTTGCTCTTCATTTGAGGTCTGTCCTCTGGAAGAGAATTGTTGGCAGTTAGAGCTTTTTGACTAGCTCTGCTTTGTGCTTCGTGAGGGGAAACGGGGCAGCTCAGGATCCAGGATTTTAGGACTGCAGGCCTTCTCCGACAGTGCTTGGCACATGCTAGGCACTTGCTGAGTACTTGGTGAGTGTGATGAATTCTTTTACCGAGAGACTGGTACAATATCGGTGCCTGGCTGCAGTCTTGTGTTGACTGACGCGTGTGTCTTCATTGTAGTCACCTGTTAGGCGCAGGGCTCAGCTGTGCTCTAGGCCTTTTTTGCATTAGTGCGGGGGTTCTATACAAACAGTTTGAGAAGACTGAGTGCTGCCCTCTCACTTACTTTACACATCTTTTCTCTGAGAAAATAATCTGGAGGGTGGGCCTCACCTGAGTAGTTATCGAATGCTGTGTTGTTAAAGGTGTGCAGAGTACAGTTGTGCAGGCTGCAGAAAACAGTCTTTGACTATGAAGAGTTTACTGTGGCTACACAAACCTTTTTAACCCACCAATCACTTTAACATTTTTATTCTTTAGTGTATGAAAGTGGCAAAACCTAGTTTTGATTGAAGTCTTTGAATAATGCAAGCTAATCTTTTCTGATTTGGGCTTTTTCAGTTGTAGGAAAAACAAAATACTGAAATTTGTGTAGTGTCAATCTTTTTAACTTTCTGTTCCTATGTACCAACTTTTTTTACAAGAACAAGGAAGAATGTTCTTTTAAATGCCTTTTAAAATTTGTATGGCATTGGGAAGGAATGACTTACTTTGTTCTCTAAAACAGAAAAAAAAATTGGTAACCAAAAATGCCACATCTGTTATAGAATTTAGATTCTTTGTGTAATGTTTAATAGTATACTGACATTTATGCGTGTTTCATCCCCTCTCTTGCTGTTTTTGAAGTTGGAGTGCTTAATACAGTTGGTGCAAGCTGGAGCCACACTCGATGTCTCCACCACGCGTTATGCACAGACCCCAGCCCACATCGCTGCTTTTGGGGGACACCCTCAGTGCCTCATCTGGTTGATTCAAGCAGGAGCCAGCATTAACAAGCCGGTAAGGGAGTGCGATGGTTGACGTGGTTTGTTTGTTTTCTTTTTCCAGTTATAATTACATGGTGTTGGGTTTTAAATTGAGGCCTTAATTAGAGTTTGATATTTTGACGCGTGGGCTAACTGGAATTTATGTTTATTGAATTATTTGTGGATAATAGGCCCTTCCCATAGCAGTGCTTTCACTTGTATGGTTTTTTTGTGTGTGTGTGTGAGGAAGATCAGCCCCGAGCTAACATCCATGCCAATCCTCCTCTTTTTTGCGGAGGAAGACTGGCCCTGGGCTAACATCTGTGCCCGTCTTCCTCCACTCTGTATGGGACACCGCCACAGCATGGCTTGACAAGCGGTGCGTCAGTCTGCGCTTGGGATCTGAACTCAGGCCACCAGCAGCAGAGCGAGAGTACTTAACCGCTACGCCATGGGGTAGGCCCCCTGTTGTACGATTGACTGACCCGCAGGATCCAAGGTGATTTGCCCAAGGTTACAGCTGGTAACTGAAGGGGCTGGCCTTGAGCCCAAGTTTCCTGGCTCACCTGCTCACAGCTGCCTTAGCTTCATTTCCACAGATAATTGTGGAAACACATCGATGCTAGCAGAAGAATGGCTATTAAATCGTCTCCGTGTTTAAGTTAGCATTAGCTGATTGACCAGTGTGACTTCATGTTGCTTCAGTTACAAGTTGGGGGTGATGACTAGATGCAGATAAGTAAACAGGTGTCATGTAGGAAGTGACTCTCAGACGCCAAATGCAAGGATTTTGTATTTAAGTATAGAAACATGAACATGAGAGTGCCAGTTTTTTCATGTCTTTTCAGTATTCTTTTCACTTCAGTGACCAAAAAACCACGAGAAGAGTGTTTAGCTTACTGGGGACTCTTTTGCCTGGACAGGTGTTTGGGTGTAGAAGACTGACTGGAGCAGCCCCAGACTTAGCCCCCTACCCCGAGGGTGCGTTCCTCCCAGGGACTTGTGCCTCTGGCTTTCTAGCTATTCTTTCTGCCTTTCCACTTTTCTCTTCCCCTTTATCCTATTTCTATATGCTTTTCTACTAATGTCATCAAGGGCATACTGTGTGCAAGGTAACTTTTATTTCCTGCTTTTGTCTTTCCTAAGGTTCATCCCTTGATGATAACCAGGTATAAAGTTGTTGCGAGCCCCTCTCCTGAAGATAACTCAGCTACCCACCTAAAAAGCAAGTCATTGAGGAAAGCAGTTTTTAGGAGTGGATCAGTGGGCAAGGGGAGTGAAGGATCAGAGGACGATTTGTACCCGGTAGAAGACTTTTAGTAGAGAGGATGTACAAGGAGAGCCCTGGATTTTAGCCCTGTTTCTGTTACTAAACTAGAACTTGGGAGGTGGGACAACTTTTAGGCTTCACCTGCTGCCTCTTCCTGTCTTCCTTCAGCCTCCACGCAGTGATTTGTGGCTTTTATCCCTGTACCCAGAAGTCATGAATTGGCAGCTGTGTACCATGATTTCACGAGGCATTGCCTTTCCTTCCACTTGTCTCATTCCTGGTTCTGCATTTTCTCTCCTCCTTTCTCCCGGTAGCAAGGGCACCCAGCTTGATTCTACCCTCCGCCTCCTCATCTCTCTGGCCTTGGGCAAGTCATTTACTTGGTCTGTGGTTAATCTCCTTATCGATAAACTATGCATAATCCATAAATGGCAGTGATTAATATTTAGTATTAATATAGAATTTAAGTTTAGAATATTCTTTATGTTAATTTTCATTAAATTGTTACATATTATCTGTTTTTGAGAGATCTAATGAAATTGTCTAACAGTGCTTTTCAGACCCTTTTAAATTTAGAAGCCCCTTTTTCATATAATATGTTACAGCAACTCAATCTTTTCCACAGAGAGAAGGTTTGCAGCTCTGCCCGGGCCGTCCTCTGAGCTGCTCTGCATAGCACTGCGTGGGGATCTCTGAACTCTGCTCCCAGCTCCCACGCTCTCTGCAGCCGTCCCTGTGTTTAAACTGCCCACCTCACTCTACATCCCCAGTCCGCTCGTGAACAAGGATGTCACTCGGGTTTCTTAAGCGTCCTGGCGTTGCTCCTGAAAGGGTTGCAGTGCTGTGGTCTCGTGCTGAGCTTCAGTCTGAGTCTCAGGTGTCGTCTTGCTCTGTTAGGTGGCAGTTGGACTGCTGTGGTGGGCACCCAGTGGCTCTTAAGGTCCCAGGAGCCCTTTTGTTGGCTCTCCCAACACACTGTTGACTCATCTTGAGGTAGACAGTTTTTCTCATTTCCTACATAAAGTGTTATAAAACCAGATCCAGGTGTTTCTTGTTCTTTTTTTGTCTGTGCATGTAACTTTTTTGAACCTAGCATAGCATTTCTTCTTAGTAACATTTTGTTAGGGCCGGCCCCGTGGCTTAGCAGTTAAGTGCTCGCGCTCCGCTGCTGGTGGCCCGGGTTCGGATCCCGGGTGTGCACCAACGCACCACTTCTCCGGCCATGCTGAGGCCGCGTCCCACATACAGCAACTAGAAGGATGTGCAGCTATGACATACAACTATCTACTGGGGCTTTGGGGGAAAATAAATAAAATTAAAAAAAATAATAACATTTTGTTAATTTTAATCCATCTTCTAGTCTTAATCTTTTGGCATGTTAGTTACTAAGCATTCTAAGTTCATTTTCCTCGAGTTTAGTAGAGACTGTGTCTGCCATTGCTAAGGTTGGCATGAGGGGTTGCTGGAACTCAGATGTACTGTCTAGAGGCTCAGTGTTCTACGTTTACCCAAAGAGGAAGTGAAGGTAGTTTCCAAGTGATTTAGTTTTGGTAGGTCTATAGTAACTACCCGTGAGGATCACTTTTTTTTAAGTGTTTGCAAGTCATCTCTTTAATATCCCTTCTAGAATTTTGCTGGTATTTGATGTTGCCTTTAGGTTTTTGTAAGTAAATTAGAAATAAGATTTTTCTTTATTAAAATTCAAGGTGACTTGTCTGTCTTCAGATTTCTGGCACCTCTTCCAGTTTCCTTTATTACTCAGTTTGCCAACTATAGTTCTAGAATCATACTACAAACTATTTGGTATTTTTGAAATGTGACTGGTCTGAGCTTGAGATGTGAGTGACCTTAAAATGGCTCTTTACTCTTCCTCTCTTGGCTGCAGTGTTCTTTTAAATAGTGTTTGTTCTGCCCTTCCCAGCTTCACGATGTTCTCCTTGTATAACACAAAACAGGAGCTGGGTAGTTTTGCTTTTTCTCTGTCATCTGGCATATCCCACCATCTACATGAAAGAGTAGAGAAAACCCTTACTTCTTCTTCTTGTTCCAAAGGTAGCTTTAAAAACGCTTTTTTTTTCCTTGAGCTTTTTTTCTTCCCCAAAACCTTATCTAGATCTCAGTTCTTCTTTTCCTGGCCATACTTGTATGTAATTTTTATTTGGCCTTATTATGTGCCTTCTCTCTGCCGTCCCCCACTTTTGGGGAGGATAGGGGTAGCTTTTTGTTTTTTAAAAAATCTGGGTTCACTAAATAGTTCTCTGTACATGGTTTTCTGTGTTTCTTTCTTCAAAAATGGGATTATTCTGTTTAGAACTTTACATCACTTTTGAGCTTATTTTTAAATAAATACATACACTTTTCTCTCCACCAAGCAGTCGAGTCTTTCACACTATATTTTTCTGTAAAATAATCTGCCACTCTTTCTTTTTACTTTTGCCTTCGCCTCAGTTTTTCCCCTTGAGTTTACATGCATTGGTGAAGGAGCTCACATGTTGACTGAATTGATGAACTGTTTTCTCAGTGCCATGTACTGTGGCCTCACTCCTGCTGTATATCTTTATTCCTTAATTATGTGTAGTCTTCTTCTGCCAAGTTCAGCTTCCAGGGATGTGGAAGTATGATTGATTCAGGAACTGTTGCTTAGCCAGTTGGAATTACCCAAGAAGAAAGTCCTAATTCAGTTTCTCTAATAGAAATGAGTTCCTTCTCTTGATTGCTGCGTCTTTCTTTACCTCTTGTTTACCTGAGAGCCTATGAATGAAGTTGTATTTCAGATTTTTTCCATTCCTGTGGTGTAAGCTAATTCGTCTTTTTTGGACCACTACGTTAATCTCCAGAGTCGTACCCCTGAGTCTGCTCGCTTCCTCCACCTCCTCCAGCCTGTTTTCTGAAGTGTAAATCTGATTCTAATGCAGCCTTCCTAAAAGTCCTTGATCGAAGTTGCCCATCACAGACAGCCTGAGTTGTATACGAAGCTGGCTGTTTGACCCTTGTGTTCTCCCTTCTCATCTTTTCCTGACCCTTGAACATCAACTGTCATGTCTAAAGTGTAATCCTAATTCAAGTTCCAGATAAAAAGTCCCAGGGAGGCACTGATGTTGTTTAGACTCAGGCTAGCCTGGTGGTGACATAGATGAACGAGGGTAGCGTGGACCAGACGTTCGATATTAGGTGCTTGGCCTTGATTCCTTTTTCTTTTTTTTTTTTTTTTTAACTTGTCAGAGGATAGTTATTTGGGGTTTTATATACAACACATTTGTGCTAAGATCCAGCATAAAATGATTTCTAAACTGCCATCTGGAGTGTCTGTTGTCACTGCTTGAGCGGCCCCATGGTTTTTTTTGTTCTTCGCCTGAGAATTCAGGAGAACATGCCCCTTCTGTGGTCTGCTTTTATTTTCTCTTCACACCTACATTTCTTTTTGTTCTGCTTCAAATTTGGCTCACCGTATTTTATTTCAAAGATGAACGGGTGGTGCACAATCTGTGTAATTTACTTTACTATGTAGAAGTCTTGTTGGATCTGTGTATTTGTGTCTGTCGCTTTTTGTTGTTTCAGGACTGTGAGGGCGAGACTCCCATTCACAAGGCTGCTCGCTCTGGGAGCCTTGACTGCATCACTGCCCTGGTGGCTAACGGGGCTCACATCGAGTAAGTGTCTTCAGTTGTTCCTCCCAGCCAAAGCTATAGTCAGAGATGGTGTGTTTAGAGCAAGCAAAGGTCCTGAACTTTGTTTTTAACATTAGTAATATAATTTTTCTTTTTAGATCAGTTGGCCTTAGTTAGCAGAATTGTTGTGTGGGTTAAGTTGACCACTAGCAGAAGGGGCCTTAACTTCTCAGCAGCCTCAGGATTCTTTCCATGAGAGAGCATATATTAGGATGGAAAGAAGAATTAACTAACTAAATTTGGAACCTGGCATTGTTGACTTTGCCACTAACTAGTTGTGTCAACGTGGGCAAGTCTTCAGACTTTTCTTTGCCAAGTTTTAATTTCGAAATGAGGGCCTTGAATTGAATTAGAATACCTTTTCAGGCCTCTTTGGCTCAAAAACTTCTTGTGAACAGTTAGCTTTTCTAAATTTTGATTTCCTCATCTTTTAGCAGATGTGAGAACATTGTGTTTTAAAGCCTATTATGACTTTTAATGATTTATAACTCCTTATAAATTGGAACTATATACATTAAAGACTCAAACTCTGAGCTTTTGAGACTGATGGCATTATTTCAGAGTATCCTTATTTTAGCCTGGTTTACATCAACTAGCTTATTTATGGTTTGATAGAAAAATATTTAAATGTATTAATTTAAAAATGTGATCTTGTATGCAAGTCATTAGCTAGCCATGGTATACATTTACTTTAGGTATTAAATTTATTTGTATTAACTTTCTTTTAAAGATTTATATTATAAAAATTTTTCTTCTGCAGTTACAGCATTAACAAAATGGATGCAGTTTTCACCCTTAAATGTTGAGTGTAAGCTATAGAGCTGTAATAACCAAAATAACTATGATAATAGCAGCTTTTTTGTTTTACCTTGAGTGTCTTGAATATTTTATAAAAATTAATTACAAACCACTTTATTCTAATTGGAAATGTGAAAATTTAGGCTTTGGAAAAAATAAAACCCACAAAACTAACTTAGTTTAACCCTTTGGTTTCCACTTCATTGTTGTGACTCTGTATTACAATAAATATTGAAAACAGATCCTGGACAGCAAAACTGTATAGGTTAATGCAAGGCCTGTCTAATGCCAGGGGCTGTCATTAGGCTCTTAGGATCTTAGCCTCTGTTCCATTAAGTATTATAGTTCAGATCAGTCATTAGATTGGGCTTGGATCATTAACTTACGTAGCCATTTAGTATTATAAATATGACCGTATTAACTGTTACATTGCAGGGAACCTTGTGACTTCATATGTAGTTATGACTTAAGGTAATGTAAAAACAGTTGATCGTGTGAATACATATTATACAATTTGAAAAACACTGAGATGATTCTCAATGGATTTCTTTAAAGCAAAGTTATAGATGCAGTTTTCTTAGCTGTATTTAGATTAAAAACTCAAATCTTTAATTTTATTAATAGAAGCTTTGAATATAAAATACAGAGTCATATAAAATAATTGATTTAAATTGCTTAGTTGTCATTTATTGAAATAAAGAATAATTAGAAGTTGATCTTTTTAATGACTTATTTTTCTAAACAAAACTCTAATTGGTCCTGAACATTTTATTACTGAGATGTTAGTTTTATTCATTTTAATGGATAGCTTAGTCCTTTGAGCCAATAAATATCTATCGCTGTGTCCTTTTTTTAATAGGTGTCTTTTTAAAATCACATCATTTTATTTACAATTCTGTCCTTGGTTACAGGACCCTCGAGTGTCTTTTTTCCACCAAGTGTGACTGAGCATGGCCTCGAGTGCCAGTCTGTTTTTCCTTCTCAGTATAAGAGCCACTCTCTCAAGACCCTGCATTATGGTGATGTCCCTTGATTGAACTTGCAGATATTTTTTAGAAGAAATATTTAGCCTGAGCCACCTAGCCAAAAGCGATTCTTAAAATTATAAGTCTTTGGCCTGCAGACAGAGCACAAGTAATCACTATTTATTGCTATTGTATATGTGGTTATTTAGTTTTAACATCTAGATAAAATGTCAGTTTTTCCAATAAGCTACATTGTAAATTGCCTTTTGATATCTGTTCAGCATTATTTTTATACTTGAACACTTTTAGTCTACCAACAAATAATAGTTTGATTCCCCCACATTATGGTACTTAGATCTATTTTATTTGTTTTCTATAGTGCTGCTCATATCATGAAGTGTAGTCCTAGCAAATAAAATGCTTTTTTTTTGAGAAGATCAAGGGACACAGAATTAATTTACTAACTTAAAGTTACTTATTTTTTTCCCAGTTCAGAATGGGCCAGATTATTCTTCATATTATATGCTGTAATATTTAGGAGATGATATAAATTTTTCCTGTGAATAGATTAAAAGCTGTCTCATATCCGTATTTTATCACACTTGGTGGTAATTTATAATTTTGTTATTAATTCCTACTTTGCTTTTTATATATATGCTACGTAAAGTGGCCACAGTCTTAAGTTGCTGCTTTTTTGGTCATCGTGTAGATAATGGTGAGGGCAAGTGCGCCCTGCGTCTGTGGCTAGAATGGTTTGTTGTATAACTCACTTGTCAATGTAGGCCGCATCTGTAAGATAACGCATGTCAGCTGCTGTGCATCGTATTACATTTTCTAGCACCACACGTGAGTATGTTGATGGAGTTTTTTTCTTCTCTTATTTTACATCTTGAGTTTTGGTGCCAAGTTTTCTTTTTCATGTGAGATTTTGTTTCTGCTTATACGATGGTCATTATTATTTGCCGTTGTTCACATCTAAAAAATAAAAATACACAAGATGAGATGTCAGTTCTGTGAGTAGACTAAATGTTTGTGTACTTTAAATGATCAAAACCTCTACACACACTGCTCATTCTCACTTTTTCTCAAGTAGGTCAGGTATGGAGTTTTCATTAAGTTAGTTAAATTGTCATCCTTAATTTTGCTTATAGGACTGTTTAGTTTTTCCTTGCAGCCAGTATATGAGTGCTGCTGGCTTCACACTTAGGATTTTTGATTGGAAGAAGGGCATATACTAACATGGAAAAGTTGTTCCCTCATTTTTCTTTTGGATGATCAAATAAGTAACAATATAAGATTGTCTTAATGTGATTTCAGAAAAAGACTTTTGAAAACAATTGTTGACTATCTGCTAATAATGAAGAAGACCTTTTTACTACTAATGCTGTAAAATGCAGGTTTCAGGCCTTGGATTATCTTTACTTTCAGTATTTTGGCACTGATTAATTTTGGTTACTTTGTCTTTATTTTCTTGAGGGAAAAGTGGAGAATGTTTCCATATCAACCAGATATCAGTGGGGTTTTTTTGTGCCTCAGAGTAGAAATAAAGGGATTTAGCAGGATTTAGAGTGAAACCAGAATTAACTTGGCAAATTAATCTCAGGCAAGTTTGCTAGTCCATTTTAATACCACATTATACAGGTGCCAGTGTTGAATTAGAATTATGACCAAGTCTCATAGCTTTCTATAGGAGAGCATTTCTGTAGAAGTAATTCTGTGGTAACCAAATCTTCAAATGGGCTACATATATTTTAACTTAATTATTTTGATCCCGAGAGGGGCTTAACTATGATCATCAGATAGCCGGAGAAGCATCTATAGCCTTATATAGTCATGCGTCGCTTAACAATAGGGATATGTTCTGAGAAATGCGTCATTAGGCAGTTTCATCATTGTGTGAACATCACAGAGTGCACTTACACAAACCTAGGTGGTATAGCCCACTACACACCTAGGGTACTTGGTACTAATCTTATGGGACCACTGTCGTATATGCAGTCCGTTGTTGACTGAAACATCGTTATGTGGGGCATGACTGTATAAGCAAGTGCAGTGACTCACTCTAAAAAAATCTTTCTTGCCTAATTTAGAAAACAAGCATAGTTGGCTATAATAACAAAAGTCTAAATGTGACCTTGATAAACTACTTTTAATGTTGCAAAAAAAATTATATTGCTGAACTTTTAGAAATTCTTAATTGAAATGGACTTGGTTTAGTTTGATTCCTAATTGGTGACCATACTTATTACCCACCTTTATTTGCTTACCCATAGAGCCCTGTCTGGAAGCAGAATTTTCATTAGAGCAAATCCTGTGAGGAGCATATTTAATATTAGTGTCAGAAGTTTGCTTGCAACTTTTGCCCTTGGCAAAATATAACCCACATTTATTTTATTAGCCATTCATTCATGTTTGAAGTTTGTGGTTTCTTTTCATTTGTTCACTTATCGGCCCTTCTGAATAATAGTCCAACTCTGAAATTAGAATTATAACTCTAAAGTAGTAGTTTCTGATTTGGGATCCTCTGCATTCCAGCCTCCTCACCTCCTAGTGCTGCCTCCCTTACCTAATTGTCATGATGGCGAACTTGTCTGATCTTGCTATTTCCTGCCTCTTTTTTCTTTTTATTAAAGTGTTACAGGCAAGGTGGAGGAATTACTTGCTGAGATAGCTATTCAAGTCTGCCTACCAGACAGGAGCAGATGGTTGCCTGACAGTATTCTAGAGTTGTTGACAAGTTTAGTTTAGAATTTTGATTATTTTTCTTAACAGCTTGAGTAATATATAGGTTTTACTATTTGTTTAACCACTGCTTGTATAACTAGTGCTTTCAAATAAAACCAATGATTTCTAAATCTAATTATCTATTTCCTTTGCTAAATTATAGTGGGAGCATGTTAAATATTTCATCAGACTCTTTGATGCTCTTATATTTTAATGTATGCAGACATAATTGGGGTTCAGTTGCAATGTAAAACTGTCTTCAGTAATGTTGAACTTGAAATGAAAACTTGGCACCAAATTTATTCAGGTAGAAACTTTAAAAAATAGTTTCTTCCTATTGTTACCTAAAGAATATATTTAAGAAAGTCTTCCTAATATTTAAGAGTTTGGATACCAAAGGGTTAAAAATACACGTTTTTCTTTTACTGAAGAAATTTTAGATGTTTGCTAATGTTTTGTCTGTACAAATGGACATTTAGTAATGTTTTTTTTTTTTAATCTTTTTTTTTTAATGATTCCATGTATTTGCTTATTTCCATCTAGGAATAGTTACTAATGTATTTGAGATACAGCATACCAAATTTTAAAGTAACCAGAATCGTGAGTTAATGGTTTTTAGTCCATACTGTTAAACTTTTGTTGAAATATTGACATAATTAAATTGGCTTCATGCTAAAAATTACTAGAGGTAATTGAAAAGGCAGTGTTTTGGAGCGTTAGCTCTTGGTCACGGTGGTCACGTGACAGTGGCTTGCGCTCAGTAATTGTGCTTCTGCACCTCATGTATGTATATGTATTTTTAATCCAAGTGTTGCCTGCAAATATGTGGTCCCTTATAATTTAAGTTTCCTGTTTTATGAACCATTGCCCGTTGTAAATCACACGGAAGATTCTGAATCTGTAAAAACTACACATGTCAATGTTTTACAGCTACGTAATTCGAATTGACTTGATTTTTTCAAGTAATCCTAGAAAGGGGGAGCATTCCATATAGAAACTGCTGAGACTGCCACAGGTGCCTCTCCGAAACCTTACGGTTGTGGCATTGAATGCTCAGTATGGCTTCCTTTCTCCACTCGAGGCATACTGTTGAGGTATTTGTTGCGGTGATTGGTTTTACTGCTAATCTAGGAATTCAGATCTAGACTCTTTAGATTTGCATGCTTTGCTTACCCTATTATGATACCTGCCTTTTATTTGTAAACTAACAATAGTTAAGTTGAGATCAGAATTTTAACAGAAATATTATTTATATAAAAATTGTGGTTATCTTTCATTGTCACATGGCATTAACAAAAAAGAAAACATCCTGAAGGTGATGTGACAACTAAGATTCTAAAAATTATATTTCAGGTATTTCCTGATCCGTGGTTTTTCAAATTAAAACAAAAACAAAACTATTACTCGAATGGCTTCTCATCTATTCTGATGTTGTGACACTGTAAGTGGAAAATAGATGGGGCTTAGCTGACAGCAGAGTGGAGTTTTGTTCTACAGTTCTTTGGGAAGACATTTTTAGGCATAATAAATTTTGGTATTCTCTTCGGAATTTTATTACAGAAAATATAGTATATAAGCATTTATGTTTTAACCTTAGTAAAGTTATTATCAGTTTGATTTATTTTTCCAGTTATTCAGCAGAACAAATAATTCACAGTAAAGGTTATTTTATGTCTTCCCATGTTTTCATAGTCCAATTTTGAAAGAATACTAGGAACTACTAGGAGAAAATGAGTGGCCTGCCCAAAGATGTCTTTTCCTAGTCCTGGTGAATGTGACAGGATCTAGACTACAGATACAGGCACGGTCACTGTAGCTTCCGTAATAAATTGTAGCAAATTGATCTTACCAGCCTAAAAATCTGATCATGTCAGCTTGCTGTTAAAAGAAAATCAATTTTAAAACTTCATCAGACTAGACCTGATTTGAACATTAAGTTGATTGGTGTCTAATTTTTAAACATCTCTGCCCATTTTCAAAGATTTTTCAAGTTTGATTAGAGAAGAGCAGAGAAGGTGAACTAAGCTTTAAAACGACCTCAGAGCGACAGCACTGTCTGGCTTGGGACCTCTCTTGTTTTCAGAAACGGACAAAGTAAGTTTTAGATCAGGCATAGTCTGTTTGCCCACATGTGTCAAACTGAAGTCGCTAAATTCAAAAGTGTATGTTTTTTAAAGATTTAGTCTAAAAATAATGTGTACCCTTTAATTGCTACCCCAATTTTTATGCAAAATATAGTTTTTGAGAGTAATTTTGAGCAATTTTTTCCAGGTACTGTAAATTTCCCCGTGGACTCGTGTGTGTAAAGGCTGCAGTTCAGATCCACTTTGTCTTTCCCGGCACCTCCCTTGAGGCTGATGCCAGTGGCCCGCAGTTAGTGCAGTGTGACCATGTCCTGCAGCAGTGAATACCTGTGGACCGAAGGGCGAGGGCTTGACTGCTTGAAGAGTACCGTGACAGACCAAAGTGCCACATTCCAGTGGGAAATTGTCATGGAACCTGTAAATCCTAAGTCACATTCATGTGCCCAGCTCCCACTGAGTCTTAGGAAAATAACAGAGAGTAGCTTAGGTTTAATATCTGCGTAAACTTGGAACACTAAATAGAGTGTGAAGATTTAATAAGTTGTTGATACATTTTAGCCAGGTTTACTGTTTGAACTCCTAAAACATTAAAATTGAAACATGCTTAACAAATAGGAAAGCATATATAAAAAAAGAATTTAAAGACCTGAGCCTCTTTTGTTAAAAATTAAAATGTTTTGAAAACTGTACCATCCAATGATTATTTAGTCTTTACTTGGAAACCCACATGATTTTCATCCTCTATGGTACGTTTGAAAGTCCTCTCTATTATTAAATATTAAAAAGTGGTTTGAGGAATTCGGATCTGTAAAGATAGTTTTCACCTTATTCATATTAAACACATTCCCTAATTCAATTGTAAGACATTAGAACTTTTTACAGAAAACACTCAGATGGAATAGGAGTGATTGTATTAGTTCTGCATGCTCTCTCAGGGTCTTTTATTTGACATTCTTCTAAAGTTTTCCTTTAGATATTTTTCTTGGTGTTTAACATTTTGTGATTTCATGGATTTAGCAGCTTTTTTTAAAAGTTATTTTTGTTGGAATTGAATAGTGCATAAAATTACTAGAAAGACGTTTTTCAGGAACCTGTAGACATCTGTTATGAAGAGTAGAAGACCAGTTACCAGTATGATCTGTTGGTTAAATGTTGCTCAACAGATCCAGCCCACTGCTTGTTTTTGTGTGGGCCATATACCAAGAATGATTTTTACATTTGTAAGTGGTTGAACAAAAGTCCGAAGAACAATATTTCGTGAGGTGAAATTGTATGAAATTCGTATTCCCATGTCTATAAATAAAAGTTTATTAGAACATAGCCACACTTGATTGTGTACATATTGTGTACGGCTGCTTTTAGGCTACAACTAAAGAGTGGAGTAGTTGTGAATGAGACTGTCGCCTGTAAAGCCCCAAATACTTACTATCTATCTAGCCCTTGACAGAAAAAGTACTTACCCCTGGATTAGATGATCCCTAACTTTCCTTTCCAGCCAATTTCTGTAACATGCACTATATGATTGAGCAGCCACTTGCAAGGTTTTAAATGTGAGCAGAGCAGAATTAGGGAGTTAAACATTTTACAGGGGTAGAGAATGGAGGAATGAATGCAGGTAAGTAGGAGAGGAGATGCAGAGTAGAACCTTTGGAGGCAAGAGAGGGGTTGGTTGGTTTTGTTGCCATATACCAGTCAGGTATGAACAGCTCCTTTTGCTTTAGAGGAATAGAAACACTATTAAATTAAACTGTATGTTGTATATGTTCAGTCTTAGTAACATGAGAAATAATATAGTTGAAATCTCCTATAGCTCACTAGAAGCAGAGAAAGGATACACTATGTCCTCATTTCTGATAACACTATAAGGATAGTGCCAAAATTATCATCTCCCAATTAATTCTTCCGCAGTCACCATATGTCCCAGATTCTGAGATTTGTCCATCTGTTTTCCGGAATGTTTTGATCTCTGTTTTGGATCACTCTGACTTCTGTTCCCCCAGGGTGGTGTGAAGAACCAGTAGAAGTTGTTTGACTTGTGATTGTTCTCTCTTGCTTGCTTGGTCCATACATGGGGAGTACATAGCATGAGTTGGCTCTAGTCCTTTTGAGTGTTAAAGATACCTCACACCACCTGGAAATTTGGTTGTCTCTGTCTAAGTCAAGTGATAGTGCAAGTGTTGGACTGCTTTTGGTGGGGAGGAGGCAGGGCAGGGAGACCTTATTTTACATGTAGGCAGATACGGGATGCAAACATTTACAGTCCCCATGGTCTCTCAATATTGCCACTAATTTGTTGCTTAGTTTTCTTTAAGGTTGTATTTCCTTGGAAGAACAGTAAACTTGCTATTCAACCCATGTTCAGTCTACTGTTCAGTTTCTGAATGAAGAGTAAAAGAATTGAGTGTATTTTTGGATGTTGTTCTTTTCAGTGACTTTAGAATGTTGGCATGCTCCTTAAGCATCTCAGTTTTCCTCGGTGAACTGGCATTTATAGTGGTAAATGCCATTTAACAAATCCATGTGCTGTTCTTTTTTATTCTCTGATCCACTAAGGAGTTATCTCTACTGTCAACTTTATTTGTCCTAATTTTAAGCAGCAGCTTCTCATTTCCGTATTTGATTTTGGAGAGCAAGTCCATATTTATGTATACAAATAATGGTTCTATAAACTTTGCTTATGTTCTAGGTCTTCACCTTTTCAAATTTTGAAGAGTTACATTTTATTTTTAATTTTCACATGGCAACTTATTTTTGTGTTCACATTCTTGATAGAGTAGACTTTTTTGGACCATCTTCAGTTGTGATATCTTCTGAAAATGAAATACATCATTTAAAAAAATCATCCAGCTATACCCTTACTTGAATGTTATATTTCAATATCATGTTGATATTAAAGATCAAGTATATGATCGTTGTATACACGTAGTTAATGTAATTCACTCTGCCCAAACTTTGGTGTTTCCTTTCCATTTAATTCATACATCAAAATAAAAATATTATGAAACTCCAGAATAATATTCAGAATTCACAGCCATAAAGTCAAATAAAAATATCAGTTTTAGTCCCCAGAAGTCCTGCACACAACTGTCTTATATTTTTAAGGAAATATTGTTGGTTTCTGGGATTCTCAAGTCCTGTGTCTTTTATATTTGATCAAATCGAGTTGGGCTTTCACCTTCCTTAGAGATGTATGATACTTTTTTTTTATCTCATGCTTGGAAGAGTGGAGGCATGTTTAGTGATTGTCCAGAAATACATAGATTTTTTTATTTCTGAGGTTGGAGCTTTGTGAGTATGACAGCTGGAAATGTGAATGCAAGGCTTGTTCTGGAAAAAACTCTATTTGTCCCTGATTCTGTAGTTTTTACTCAGAGATGTTTTTGGGTTTGTTCTTGGTTTTGTTTTTTTTTTTTTAC
This sequence comes from Ceratotherium simum simum, assembly GCF_057802395.1. NCBI lineage: Eukaryota > Metazoa > Chordata > Mammalia > Perissodactyla > Rhinocerotidae > Ceratotherium > Ceratotherium simum. The sequence continues at coordinate 2,836,298 of NC_141909.1, forward strand.
GTTTTAACGTTAATGTAGGAAACAAGCATCAGGGGTTCTGCATCAGTTGTTTCAGTGACACAAAACAAGGCCTGTAGCTGATCACACCTTTTCTGTCTGTAGCGTAGCTTGCTGAGTAGGTATGAGAGCTGTCTCTGCTGTTTGCTACTTCTCCAATTTCAGTTTATCAGCCTGCAGCCAACAACCTGTTTTGCTTTTTTACAGATTTATTTCACAGAGCAGTGTATTTTCTTGTCTTAGGGGAACTTCAACATGGAGTTGCTTTTGTTCCCTAAATTTTTGTTGTCCTAGTTAAGGTTTAAAAGTTCACCTGGCTCATTTATATTCATCTTACTCAGGTCTTCGACTTATACGTTCTGCCACCATTTCCTCCTTTAATCTGAATCTTAGCTACTATAGAAGACATCAGACCCTTACTTGTTACTGTTCCTTAGTCACTTTAGATGATGTTGATTCTTTTCAATGGTAGGACTCTCAGCCTAGGGGATGAGTTCCTAGGACAGTATTAGAAGGCTTTTCGCAGGAAACGTCCACTCAAATGCTCTAGAATGTTAAAATGTAACACTCCTCTAAGTTTTCCTAAGCAAGGCCAAAAAACAAAACTCAACTTTTTGTATCTCCAGTCTGACGATAAGTTATTTTAATGTCAGGACATCATTCTAAACTTCCACTTATAGTGTCACATGTTAGCATAAAATCTGGCTTGTTGGTAAGCCAATTACCTTTGCTTTTAGGAAGCCAATTGTTAAGAATGCCATGGACAATTTCAGTACATGTTTGTTTGTTATGATTTTACTCGAGCTAAAGGAATCGATTATTAAAATTAAGTTCAGATAATAGAGAATTCAGTTTTAGGTTAAGTCTGAAGTTAGCATAAATTTAGGTTCTTCAGACTAATGTAAAAAATGATTTTGAGACGTTAAATAGGAAGATGCTTTTTTTTAAGTTTAGTATATTGATTTTTAAATTACTATCTCCCAATTCTTGCTTAGTAATCAAATGTGCATAAGAGAGAAGTTAGTTACAGAGCTAGGATTAACTCCTTCTTTAATGAAGACTTGCTATAAATCTGTATACTCTTTCATATCACCTTCAGATAGTTAGTCAGTTCAGCAGAAGCAGAGACCAGGTGAAAATGCTAATGGGATGTAATTCAGTGTTTTTGTGTCATACAGCCTGAGAAATGCCAGTGGCCTGACAGCAGCAGACATTGCTCAAACCCAGGGTTTCCAAGAATGTACCCAGTTTCTCTTGAACCTCCAGAATTGTCACCTGAACCGTTTTTATAATAACGGCTCCTTAAATGGGGGCCATCAGAATATATTTCCTAATCATGTTAGTATGGGAACAAATCGCAAGAGATGCTTGGAAGATTCGGAACCCTTTGGAGGAAAGAAAGCTAGAACCGAAGGTGAGAACACTTTGTGGGTGGGAAGGAGCAGACTTGTTTCCTTTCTTTAATGTATTTTCTTTCTTATGGCTGAAAGCGCCTTCGAGATGAGCCCTTCACTTAAGGAGGTACTTTGCCCGGAGGATTCTGGTGCAGTGATGGTGGAGTTTTTCCCGTATTGCCACTTTGAAGATTGGCCATTTAACAAAAGGGGAGGATATAAGAGGGCAGTGTTGAAAGCTGAAATGTAAATGCATGTATATAACTTTCTGCACACCCAGGTTTATCTGCCATGAATTAGACTAAAAGATTTTTCTCATTTGTTGTACCTGTTCAAAATACATCTATTAAAAAAAATCTGCCACCATGCCTGATTTTTTTGTTTCGTGCATGTTCTTGAGCTTATAACAATTGTTGATCTGGTAGTAAAACATAATTTCACATCTGGAAGGTAGATGTTTGCTGTTCTGTTCCACTTGCACTGTGCTTTGCCCTCAGCTGGCCTCCATACCCCACAAGTGTAATATGTGTTTGTCACAGCAAGATCTGATGTGTCAGTTTGACATTGAGGACTTAAGTCTCTAAGGTAAGTTATTCTAGTTTTAAGTATTCTTCCACCTTTTTTATCTTTAGGTAGTTTTGGAGTTTGCAAATAAGCAGAGTCAGCTAGTTGTTCTTCCAAGTTGAAAAAGCCTCCCTTTCACCTAGGAAAAAAAATTATATGTGTATGTCTATATATAAAATATATTAATCAGAAGACAAATTAATAGCTTAGCAGGAATATTTAGCAAACTTTTACAAAAAGGGAAATTTAGAAAGACAGTGAAAAGTAATCACACTGAGATTATGCACTCAGATAAGATTTGCTGAGGATAAATATAGAGTTGTGCCTTTCGGTTTAAAAAAAAAAAAAACCAACTATTAAGTATAGTATGAAAAAACCCTGAGTGGCTAGAGGTTTTAGTTAACTTTAAATTTGGTATGGGGGCCGGCCCCGTGGCTTGGTGGTTAAGTGAGCGCGCTCCAGTGCTGGCGACCCGGGTTCGGATCCCGGGCTCGCACCGACGTGCTGCTTCTCCGGCCATGCTGAGACCGCGTCCCACATACAGCAACTAGAAGGATGTGCAGCTATGACATACAACTATCTACTGGGGCTTTGGGGGAAAAATAAATAAATAAAATCTTTAAAAAAAAAAAAAAAAAAAAAAAAAAAAAAAAAAAATTTGGTATGGGTCAGCATTATCCTCTTTCCAGTACTGTGCCTCTTTAACTTAATTGGAGTGTATCCAAATGAAAACAGTTTTTTCCTATAAAGTTGATAAAATTACATTATCTACGACTTTCAAATCTTGGTCGCTATAAAAACTTGTGATTATATGACTTTTTTTTTTGTAGAAATGAATTATGAATTTAAATTATCAAATTCATAAATTTTATGTTATGGGCCTAATTTCTAGACAGATGCTCTAATAATTACAACAGGAAGGTATGTCTGAACTTCAAAAGTGATGTTTTTTAATGGTGAAGTATTGCTCAGCATTGTCATTTATTTGTACCATGTTCTAATATATTTTTTCTAATGTGTTTTAAAAGCCCTTTAAAAGCATCCACTTTTTAAAAATATTCATTTTATTTAATACCTGGTTAATTTGGAATGGTATTAAGTGTTAGCTTCATTATGCCCTCATGCAAAGATTGTATATGCATCCATGTCCGTGTACGTCAGTTTATAGGCTAAATCTTAAATTCTGTTTAGTTTTTTTAAAATGATGTCACTTAACATTCTAATAAGACTCATAAATGTGCCTAAAGAGTTTTTAAACTCGTCTCTTAAGTTTTGAGGTCAGTTGAATTGGCGAATAACTCATTGTTTAAAGTATCTTGAGAAGCCTTTGCAAGGATTCCTGAAACTTGAATTTAAGCGTCTTAAACCTTGTTACTACACACATTTAGTTTGAAGAATCATGCAGATGTTCAGGGGATTTTATTTTCCTCCTCCAGACAAGGATTTGTTTTGGTTGACCAGGGTTAGAGATGCACATTTTGCACATTAAGCTCACCATGCAGCTTTCCCAAACTGCCCATTCCAAGGATGCCAGTTCAGAAGCACATGTGGTTGGAGCCTGGCGTTTGTCTAAAGTTTGCAGGTAAAAAATAATGTAAACCTAAGGTTGAGTACTGCTCCATATGCACATGAAGTGGTGATATTCCGTCACAGGAGAGGTCTGGTTTGACACCTGTGTGCCTGACTTCACAGCTCCTCTTGTGGAGGTCCTCATTTGTCTGCTGAATGTTACTGTGATCATTTACTCCCTGCACTTGATACTCCAGGCCTCAGGTGGTGTGGTGCTGAGATTTGTCTGTCCCACATGTCACTAAAGAGTGTGTGTATGTATAAGTTTATATTTGTCTAAGTGTAGACAGGTGCCTTCATCCCATCCCCACCCTGGCCGATCCTCTCTTTTCTCTATGGGAAAGGAAGGGGTGATTGTTTTTTTTTTTCATTTAACCGTTATACACTCCCTGTGAATTGGGATAAAGGGGCAAGAATTCTCAATTACTAAAACAAGATTTTTCCCCTCACTACCTGAATTTTCTAAATGAAGTTCTTGTCTTCAAAAGCTATGTATATAGTTATTTCCATTTTTTGACCAGTTTTTGTAGTGTACAACTCAAGATATGTTGCTTTCGGTCATTGTCATTTCATTTCTGGCATCTATGTTTGCTCATTCTGAATTATTCATTTTGTAAATAAGTTTTTGGTTCTCATGCCGGAATAAAAATAAGTATTTTTTTCCCTCATGTAACATATGCATATAAAATACTTACTTGGATAACTTTGCATGTGAAAGTATTTAGAAAAGTTTAAAATTCCTTTTTTTATGCAGTACAAGTTTGGGTTTTTTTCACAGGCGCCTGGAATAATATCTTGGCTACACAAATGCATAGCTTGGACCTTATTAATAAACTTAGTCCATTCTGTCTTCCTAGAATTTAAGAATTACACATATTGATGTTTTTAGTGTGGGATTTGTATTTATAAAAGCAATTACTTCCAGAAATTTTCCTGGCTAAGCCAGCTCTCACAGATGTGCCCTGTAAAATTCACTCTTTTTTTTTTCAACTTTGGAATCATGTCTGAAAGTTACCTACTCTCCATAGAAAGTGGCATCTCTCACTGCTTTCAATAAACTGTGTTCAGATATTTTGAGGTAATTGGAGTGATGTTTCTTTGGAAGCTGTGCTGATCTAAAAGAACTGAAAGGAGTAGTGACAGCTTGGCTCTTCTTGCCGCTCAGCTGTAAACTGTTCTTGGGAAGCAAGTTGTAGGAAAATGCAGACTTGTTCTTTATGGAGTCCTTCACGCCAGGATCCAGATGCTCTTCGGTCAGAACACAGACAGTAGAAGTGGCCACGAACTCTGGAGGGTGCAATAAAATCCAGTAGAAGGGTTGAATTTGATGAACAGTATTTTGAGGTAATATTTTCTCCAATATGGGATTCTGTTCATTTAGGCTGGTGTAGGGAATATCAGTATATAATTAGGTTTTGCGGGGTTTTTTTTCCCCCATTTATCAAGCATTTGCTCAAGATGGAATGAAGGTGGACTTCGGGACTTCAACTGCAGCTGCTCTGTAAAAATCAGTTGAGGTTTGTTAGCATTCCTGGTTAATCTTCAGGAATAACACTCAATACAATTATTCGTATATATATTCCTTGAAAACTGTTGCCCAAATTATCAGTGGTCCTGGTTAGAAAAGAATGCCAGTGCCATCCATGAGAGGAGTCTTCCTCTTGTTTTCAATCACTAGTTGTTCTGGGTGCAGCTCCAGAGTCCTGCCTGGGGAGAGGCAGTGTGGGTTACAAACTGACCCACTAACCTAGAATTTTATTTTTGGGAAACAGTTGCCAGAAGAAGTCAGCTCTGGTGATACCAGAGTTTAGATGTTAAGTTGATTTCATAGTTTTGTTTTAATCAGACGGGTATATTAGTGATCTTACCATCTCATACATAACATGCAGGTATTTTAATAGAAAAACATTTAGGAAAAATATCTACAAATTATAACTAAGTTTAAAATTAACAGAAGTTTCTCAGCACTCTTCCCAGGATGAATTTAACATAAAGAATTTCCACTTACTGTTTCTCATTGTTGGTGTTGACCAGGCTTAAAGACAGGGGAAAGCAGGGTGGCTATGACTTAACCAGTTTATTAAATGATACATGTTAGTTAATTACATAGAACATGAGATTCAAGGAGTGAGATTTTTAATGTAGTTCCTTCTAGGTTGGTTCCATACGTATTATATAAGACTAATTTATGGTGTCCTTAGTGTTCTGCAGTTTGCAGTGAATGGCTATATTTGTTTTTTGAATTTGACCAGAGTGAGAGAACACTCCTAATTGTGTTCAAATAAATGATTGTTTTGTCTTAATCCCTAAAGACATAGCATCTTATAAATGTGATCTGAATGAATAACATCTAAGAACCGAGCAATTTCTGGGGTTTCCACTGTTGTAGACTGGAATTCAGCAAACCTTTATTGCCAGCTGCACGGCACAGTGTAGTGGCTGCAGCGGAAATCAGCCAGGACTAGGTCCTGGCACACCTTCAGGACAGCCTCTCTGACATGCACATGCACCTTTCCTGTGTTCTTGAACAAAACCCCAAATCCCTCCTCAGTGTTCCGGACTGTCCCTGCTTCTAAGTGGCCTTGGCATCTTCACTGCCCTGCCCCCTAGAATTCCCACGCCCTATGTGCTGCACTTGGGGCCGCGGCAGGAGTATTGTCCTGAGAAATCACGCTTTGTAGTAGAACCACCTTTGTGCTTGGCTGTAGGTGCTCTTCTGATTTTAACAAAGCTTTCCTTTTAAAAGGCAGTTGTTTGGGTAAAATGTGCTCTATAGTAGAACAGGGAATAGTTCTATTAAATAGTGGCTGGTGGGAAGCCACCAGGAAACATTCCTGGTCCCTCTCCTGGGAAACAGCTTCCCCAGTGGTCGGAGTTTCCGGTTCAGGGGGAAGACCACAGGATTGGAACGTGTCCTGGGGTTCCTAGCCACTGCCCCTTCAGTGTAGTGGGTCAGCACCTAGGATCTCCCTTCAAGAGGCGCAAAGGAGGGTAGGTCACTCATTTGTCTTGTGACCCCAAGCTTCGCTTAAACCCACCGTGTGAAACTGCTTGGCAGTTTTTGCACGTCAGATGGTGTGTCCTGTGTGGGGCAGGTCTAGGGAGTGGTGTCCGGTTAGCCAACTGGAGCACTTACATCTTAAATGTGGGACTGTATAGATTGGTTTTTGCCTATTAGGAGATTTCTCTGCCTTTCAAGTTAAAATAAGCCTGATTAGACATTTTTCATAAGCCTTAGGTATATTTGTAAGTGTGCCTGGCATTGGAAATCTTGGTTTTGTGTCCACGTTACGCATGTCAGTGTGAGTACATCCCTGTTGTACCGTAAGTGCATCTTCCCAGAGTTAACAGCGCAAGAAGAAGCTTCCTTGATGGCATGGTTTCTGTAATGCAGCAGACCCCTGGCTTTTAAAAGCTAAGGCCTTTTCGGCGTTTTCAAGCTGCTTGATCATAAACAGTTTATATAGTTACTGAGAACTGGCTTTAGGAGTTTTATTCAACTCCCGAGGTTAGATGAAAATACAAATGCAGGTTTTTGCATTGTTCTGGGCACCTTCCCAAATGGAGCATCTTTCCTGGCCCCAGGGGCAAGAGTGAGGGGTGCTTGGGCAGTGGTCACACTTGGTTGTGACTCTGCCTCTGGGGGAAGGAAGCTGGGAGGCTTTATTTTGAGCCAAGCCTAGGTGGTTTTCCACCATAAATAAGCATTGTCTAATGTGTACTAGAATCTTTTAAACAAGTACCTGCTTTGGGAGTCAAAGTAAAAGGTAAGGTCACTTTACAAAATGTTCAGTAATCGTTCCTGTTAGCTGCGGAAGTAAAAGTGCTTTTTTTCCAAAACGTAAATAGAATCAAATTTGGTAACTTTGGACATTTTGTTTTTCTGAAATGCCTAGAGGCATTTCTGATGCAACATAGAATACTTACATAGTCTCTTTGGCAATGGCGATAGGTGTGTGTGGGAGAAAGGAGTCAAGTCCAGATCCAGTGTCCTTAAAATTCTAAGAGACCAATTTTAATTTCATGGTTTATGAAATGCAGTTTTAGAAAGTAAGTAATTGCAACGTTAATGCCCTCATCCAGCTGAGCACTCCCTATTTACAGGTGCTAGGAATTTAAAAATGAAGGCATTATTATTAAATATATTCCAGGGTTCTGGGGCAGCTAGGTTATCAGCCAAGTGGTTAAATATCCTTGCAGATACTTTATGGGAACAAGGCGCTACGAAGATTGCATATCTGCGGAGAAAGATAATTAAATTCTAGGCTGTCTGCTTCCCACGTGAAAGAGTTTCTTGACTACTAAAATTTGAGAGCCTTTGGTCTGTTTCTTTTTTATCCTGCTCTGTTAATGAGAAACTACATTCACGGAAGGCATGTGTCTGCTAAACGAAACAGTTTCAGAGTAGAGTCCCTGGTGCACTGCACAGGGCTCTAGCTAAGAGATGAATTTTTGCTCTGAAATGGCATTTTGCCTCAGCTCGTCTTTTTGTTTTGAATGTCCCCAAACTCCCTTTGCCACGGGCTCTTCTGGCCCTCTAGTGGAGGTCTGCCCTCATGTCCCACTTCACCTTATAGCCACTCTTACCTGAGATGATTGTTATTCTTCCGATTTGATTACTTCCGATTTGATTACTCTTTAGTTATTCCTAATAGTTTTGCTTGCTTTCTGTGTTTGTGCCTTTTCTGGCTAGAGAGTGGGCTTCATTCATCCATGTGGGCACTTTTCTAGGCACTGAGCTCAGGGAGTGAAGATAGAAATATTCCTGCTTTTATGAAGCTTTTGGTTGGGGGAGTGGAGGGAGTCCTCTTTGTGCTGTCAGTTTTTTATTTTTTTAAAACCTAGTTTTCAGAGATCTGAATTGATGGATGTAGCCTCACTGCCACTTTCCCCAAGGAACACTGGCGTCTGAATTCCGAAAGAAAACCTGACCTTAAGATTGTGGATACTTACAGCTGTCTGTGTTGTATACCCAGAGAAGTCTTTCTTGTTTACAAAGGCATTTGTGGTTTTGCCACGATAGCTGGCACCAGTTCTCAGTGAGCTACCTAATTTGGCTTATCAGGCGCTGGGGAGTGTGGAAGGAGGGCAGCTGACCCCCTGCTGATTGCAGGTTCCTCACCTCTGAAATGACCAGCTCAGGACGCCCTGCAGGTTTCCAGTACTTTGTCCACTGACCTCAAATGCCCTCCCCAGTCCCCCCTCCTTTTTGTAAAATGGCCTGTTGACCACTGATTTCCTAAAGTACCTTGTTCCATAGTGAAGATGGAGCCTTGCCTGTCACTGATGTGGGGCCTGTGGAGGGTTAACAAAAGCTTTGAGTGCAGGAGACACATCCACAGTTTAACACCTCTGGTTTTAAAGCATGTCTGTAGAAGGCTTCTGGCCTCTTACCCCGTGCAGGCGTCTGTTTTCTCCTAACTGCACAAATCACACCGTTCTGTTTCTGTTTCTTCCACATACTGATCATTCTCATGAAGACTGTATGTTATCATGTTTGGTTTCAACAGTTTGGAGAATATGGTATGTTCATTCCTACGTTGAAAATGACTTATGCATCTAAAATTAGAGGTAATTAAAGCTGCAGAGTTCGTTTCTCTTTTTAAATGTTTATGCGAAAGAACATTGAAAGAAAGCACTGAAAGTTGTTACTTATTTGTTGTATATCTTCTTTGACCCAGAAATAATCCCAGGTATTGAAGAGTAAAGAACCAGAAATGCACACACACGTGCGTTTGTAAGGGTGTTAGTTATGGTATTCATGATAAGGAAGAAAACTGAAGTGACTGGACCAGTAGTGGGGAATTTGGTGGTGGGTGAATTGTAATACAGCGGTATAGTGATTGGTATTCAACTTGAAAGATTCTTTTGAACTTAGTTGATGGGGTGCATTCATACCATGCATGGTAGATTAATGAAAGCAAGGCGTAAAAGTGATTTTGGGATCTGTTTTTATAAAAATATATGTTTATTAAAACTAGAAAGCCATACATCACATGAGAGTGGCTGCTCTTGAGAAGTAAGGATTACTGGGGTTTGCTGGGAGAGATGTTTCTGCACAGAGTATACAGTTCTTGGAGGAAAAGTGATTAAATGTGCACCTTAGCTTTTCTCTAAGATAAGGAGAATGATAATTTTGTAGGAAATGTGCATATATATCGCTTCAGCTCCAGATATCTTGGGACTGAGACTTACTGTCTGCCTCCAGCTGTACTGTGTCCTGTGGCACAGGGACAGCACTGACAGACCTGTCTTGAGTCTTGGCTTTTATGTTATTTCTTTATACTAAAGTTAGTGATTTTTTTCTTTAATTTGAGGATTGTTTTAATGGTTTTTATGTTGTTATTCAAGAATTGTCTTAGTATTTGTTTATGAAAAACAACTGAAGGAACATTTTGGGCATAATAGAATGCTGAATTTTAAAAAATTTTTAGAAATGTCTCTGAGTTGTGTAACTGCTTTATGTTGTCCGAATAACAGCCTTAGATTAGAATTCTTCAAGTAAATCTCAAATAGGTATCTGAAATTTCATGACTTGTAATTGAAACTGCATTCTTCAGGAAATATTTTTTATTGTGGAAAAGTAAGTTTCTTGGTAGAGTACCAAGTTCATTAGTAATCTGTAGATGATTATTTGGCAGTGTTGGAGCATTCAGTGCTCTAACAAAAAGGAATGAGAAACATTTGTCCTAAAGTCATCTTGTGTATACAGGGAATCTGAAAGTGCCTTTGTTTTCTGTGCAGCTCAAAGCTCGGATGACTCCATGCCACTAGTGAACGGCGAGACGGAAGACGATGCTGACAAAATGCACGTCGATAGAGAGTTTGCTGTTGTAACAGGTGGGAGTGGACAGTTTCCCGTTAGCTGCAACAGCAGTCCAATGGTCGAAGACACCAAACTGCCTGAGGGTGGTTCTGTTGGACCAAGAGAAATAGAAATATATACTGTTTCAGCAATGCAGACCCCTTGTCGTTGCAAGAATCAGTATGCATATTATTTCTAACAAATTTCTCTCGAACGATTTTTGCACTTTGTTATCCAGCCTTTTAAAGAATGTTATACGCTATAATTTGCATATCTTGGGCAAGTCTGTAGAATCAAGGATAAGTGGTTTTGGTGCATTATATGGGTATGAAAACTACAGGTGCAATCTTCCTATTTTGATTTCAAGCTTTTGCTCAATGTGCCTTGTTTAACTTTAATGAGGTTTCGCATTTTTCATTTTCTGGCATAGGACCTTTAGGCAAATATACCAAACGAACATCTGTTGCTAGTAATTTCAAAGCAATAAAAGCAAGAAGGATGACTCGCTGTAAACACTGAGAACTAGTAAATGTGATTTTGACTTGTAACCAGTAAATGTGGAATCTTTTACTCGGCACTCTGGTTGCTTTGGTTTCTGTGGCATTCACTCTAAATCTAGTAAAATGCTGAACTGTGTCTCACAGAAGACGTTTTATATGCTAAAATTTTTAGTAGATTAAAACAGTGTATAGTCATTTTCAGTTTTTAAAAGATAAAGGCTCAGTTTCTTTTAGCATTTAGAGTAAAGATTTATCCATTTAATTTTTTTCTACTGTTCTATTTAGGTGACCGTGAAAACATTTTAGCCATTCTCTTAACATGTTAATATATTTGGAAATAGATACTGGTTTTTAAAAAGTTTATTACGTCTTTATGCTAAATTCTTCACTGGGGATAAAAGATTATGTATTTTGTTTCCCAGACATACATGAAAAAAATTATTTCTGTTCACTGAAGTGAAAAGAAAATGTGTACATCTTTCTAGAAGCTACGGAATTGTTATGGATGTAGTCAGCTTTTTGCCAAATAATTAAATGAAATGGGTAGATTTTCCAAGGGAAATTCTGAGGGGTTAATAAATTTAAAGACCTTGGCTAAAGATAAATAACAAAACTCAAAGCAAGCTTTTTAAAAAAATGGCATTGTTATGTGCTTTTTAAAAGGCAGGAGTATAATCACTCTTTAATCTTCAAACATTAATTCCCTGGGTTTTCAGGTTAAATTTCATACCAAGCTTGAACATAACATTGAAAAGGCCATGCTTTATTTGAAACCCAGCTCATGCCATGTAACAGGTGCCAGGTAACCTTCCCCATACTCCCATCATTTCGTTAGAGCACCACCTGACTGAATAAACAGAATGTGTGAAGTCGCTAGAGATGACTTGCAGCCGATGGGCAAGTGGTGAGAGGGCAGCCTGAGTCCTGAAGCAGCTTGACCAGACTAGAGGACAGTACTGGAGACAGAGGAGATGGCCTGGGGACGCATGTCCCCACAGGGCAGGGTGTGTCTTAGCTGGTCTCTAGGACGTCTGCTGCTCTCATGCTCAGTTGTATTAGATTTTCCATAATGATATGAGGTTATCACCTAGCCTTGATTTTGCGATTGCATAATGGAACTAATTTAACTGGGCACTAAAGACAAAAAGTACACACACACAGTGAGCATTAAACGGAAAAGAGTCTAGTTAGCTTGGATGTCTGGGCAGTGTTTGTTTACTTTTGCAGGCCCAGTCCCCTGAAAGTATAACTTCCATCCTTGTTAGTAGTGTACCAGTTGTCTTAATAACTATCAAGGTTGCCGTCATAATCATGACTTTTATCACTCAGGAAAAGTTGTTTATACTTTATTTTTGAAAAAAAAATTTATTTCCCTGGCAACAACTGGTTTTATTTCTTTTTGTTTTACTTCATGTTTAGTTCTTGAAACACTTGTTTTCTAGCTCTGAGTTTTAACTAAATAGAAAAGCTGTCATTTAATTTAAAAAAAAAAGTCCATAATCCTCTGAAGAATTTATAGCAGTTATTAAACTATGTCACTTAAATTGCCAGAAAACTGATGATTAATGGAATGTTTAGAAGATGTTTTTGTTCACTGAACAAGCCGTGATTGTTGGCAAGAAGGTTTGCAGGACACAAAGAAACCTCTGTCCAGGTGCAAATCAGACCTGTAGATGGGAGAGGGAAAGTCGGCCCTTCATGGGGAGAGTTGCACCTCATTCTCAGGGTTCTAGAACTCAGCTCTTCTGTATCGAGCATCATACCTTGCTTTAATAGTGCACAACGTTGGGGTAAAAATCTCATATTATCAAGCAAGACATAATTTTAGATCATTCTCTATACTGTTCTGTGAATTCTATGAACATGAATATTAATTCTCAAGTTTCATTATACAGAAAAATTGTGTAATTTGCCTATTCCCTTGTGCCCAAATATTCTGTGATTGATCTTTTTTTCTGTAAGACATCCTCCTCTTACTGGATGTCTGTATATGCAGATTAAACTCAGCATTTTTCCAGCGTTGGTGGTGTTTGAAAGTAGCCTACTGAAGTAGAACCTTGGAGATCATAGTCACTTTAGTTGCTGAACTCAGAAGAAACTCTTCAGAACTGCTTTTGGCCCAAGACTGTGTGCATGTGAATCATTATCCATAGTTCTTTCCTGTAGTCGCCACTCTCTCTGCGCTCTGCCAGAGCTGTGTGTGGCATTTTGCAGAGGTACTATGTAGATTTGAGTGTTACTACAAAAACATGGCTCCTTTTCATATTCCTGTGTGTGCTTCCCTGACTGAGGTTGCACGCGTGTAAGAAGCATCGTGTGACACAGTCTCACCTAGGCCGAGGAGCTTCGTTAATTCACCTGCTTCAGGGACTGCTTTTCTTCTCTTTCTTCCTTTTTTTTTTTTTTGGTGAGGAAGATCAGCCCTGAGCTAACATCTGTTGCCAATCCTCCTCTTTTTGCTGAGGAAGACTGGCCCTGGGCTAACATCCGTGCCCATCTTCCTCCACTTTACATGTGGGATGCCGCCACAGCACCGCTTGGTATGCGGTATGTAGATCCGCTCCCGGGATCCTCACCTGCGAACCCCGGGCTGCCGAAGTGGAGCGTGTGAACTTAACCACTATGCCACTGGGCTGCCCCCTTGGACTGCTTTTCTTTCGTTTCTTAAAAGCTGGAGAAGTTTTGTGTTTTATTTTAACCCTTTGTGGGAATTCTTACATTCAGTTCTGATGGATTTTTTGAGGGGTGATTTTAAAAACTGCTCTCCGAAAGTGGTCTTAAAACGAGAACAGTTCTTTGATGGCTTTTCAGTACTGTTGGTATTTTTCATGCAGTATATCTGTCACCTTAAGTTTTTAAATTTGGCTCCACAGTGCTACTGAAATTCATAAATGTTTCCTATCTTACCAGGCAGGTGCTACTGTTGTGTTTTATTTTAAATCTACCTGTGCACAGTTTTTACTTTGGAAAAGGAACTGGTTTGTTTAAAAGAAAAAATGAAAAAAAAGAAACTAAATAAAAGCCTTTAAAATTGTAGCAGCAGTGAAGCATTTTGTAGTTTCTCCTCCCCTCTGTTCTGAATTGTGGTGACAGGTGTATTTCTTAATGCAGATATGAATAACAGTAGCTCCGTATCGAATACTTTGACAAACGGATGTGTCATCAATGGACATTTGGACTTCCCCTCCACGGCACAGCTCAATGGGACGGAAAGCAGGAATGACCAGTGCTTAGCAGGATCTAATGGAATTAGCAATGGATTAGTTCCGGGCCGGCCGTTTGCAAGTGGCCAGGGTTCTCTCTGTGTTAATGGGACTGAGGAGCCAGACAAGGCCATGAGTGTTAACCCTGAGATGTGTGGCTCTCTGCACCTGAATGGGAGCCCCAGTAGCTGCATAGCTAGTAGACCTTCCTGGGTGGAGGACGTAGGGGAGAATCTGCACTATGGACATTACCACGGGTTTGGGGACACTGCTGAGAGCATCCCTGAGCTGAACAGTGTACTAGAGCATTCCAGTTCGGTGAAGGTGGAAGAGAGGTACAACAGTGCCGTCCTCGGCGCCATGCACCTGCACCACGGCTCTTAGAGACGAGCGGCCGGCCTCTGTCTGGACGCCTTAATCCCTCTCAGTAACCAACTCAGAATACTAATGTAGCACCAACTTGGAGGAATGCCACGACTTGTTCTATTTTTTTATACTTTAACTTTCTGAAAAAGTAAACTTGTATTTGACGAGTTCCTCGTGAGTCCTAGTGTGTGCACGGCTCGGGCTTATTTAGTGCACAGGTGTTTCTTCCGTGGGACATTGGGCCTCTCACGTGATGCACTTTCGGAATTTAATTTTTCTGCTGCCGGTCTCAATATTTCCTTTTACATACTGTCCCCCAAAATTGCCGTTTTTCCTTTTGTCAAATTAGATCTGATCGAGATGAATTGGAGGCAGTGAATGATGTGCCTGGTGGTTTAACTCTTTGCTCATGGGCATCGTTTTGAAAAGCTCGCTTTTCCTCTTCCCTGTACAATTGTTGACAGAAGATAGCTATTTCCCTATGCAAGGTTCAGTCTTAGAAAGATTTCTTGCGGTGATTTGTATGAAGAAAAGAACGCTTGTCTTTTTCAGAGTCTTTCCAGTGAAACTTGGCAGTGTGCCGTGTGGGTGAGGGTTTGACTTGCAGACACGGAGAGAGGTCTCCCTTCACTGGTATAGCTTCCTGCCCTGGATTTCATGGAAAACATGCACAGCCGGGGCTGACTTCTGATTTATTGTGTTTTTATTCCACATTTCCTGCTTTGTCTCTAGAATTTTTACCACGTATAACGGTTTCCTTTATATGTAGTGGAAGTTACTATTTGTAGGAACTGTCAGGTCAAAATATTTAACTGACTATTCTGACTTATATTCTCTTTTTTCCTTGTTTTTGGTTTTTGGGGTTTTCTGCTTTAAAATATATACCACTATGTATATCCAGTTAACTGAGAGAATTCTGAATCTCTTAAGAAAACTGCATTAAGTTTATGGTTTTGTAGAAATTAGCTTTTGTTTAGGCAACTAGTGGTTACACTGTGCAAATATTGTAATGAGTTTTTACTTTTCTGATTTTTGTAATAAAAATTGGTGAAGATAAAGAAAACGTCAAATGAACAAACCAATGCTCTGAGAGTGTTACTAACATTTTGTTTTTAAACTGTTTTTTGCGAATTGAATAAAAAACTCTCACACTTGATTTGTTCCTGGGGTGTGGTTTCTTTCCGGGGTGTGAGGGGGCGGGTGGCATCCTCGGAAGGAGCGGGAAAGGAGGTGGAAGTTTAGTATTGCCTTTTATTTTGCTTGTAAGATTTTACTCTGTTCTTCTGATTGCCCCCATGTAGTCTTTCTCACCACTTTCGATGTGTTCATATTCTCTAGTTTTATGGACACATTTATCTTGCTGGATCTTTCTTGGTGGAGGGGGTTCTATAAATGCTGTCAGCTAACAGTGTTATCCCTGCATGTTTATTTTCATATACAACAACCAAAATTTACTGAAATTCTTTGAGCCAGCAAATATTAATGAATGTGAGCCTTTTAAAGGAATGAATTAGTAAATCGTGACAAAATAGCCATTCTGGCATGCCTACGTATGTTATTCCTTACATTCGTTACTTTATGCGTATTATTGTAAATCTTAATAGACCAAAATGAGGAGGGAGCATTTGGCTTTGGAATTGTCAAAAAATGGCTGTATGGGGGCCGGCCCCATGGCTTAGCGATTAAGTGCATGTGCTCCGCTACTGGCGGCCTGGGTTTGGATCCCGGGTGCGCACCAGCGCACCACTTGGTCCAACCATGTTGAGGCTGGGTCCCACATACAGCAGCTAGAGGGATGTGCAACTATGACGTACAACTATCTACTGGGGCTTTGGGGAGAAAAAGGAGGACGATTGGCAATAGATGTTAGCTCAGGGCCGGTCTTCCTCAGCAAAAAGAGGATTGGCACAGATGTTAGCTCAGGGCTGATCTTCCTCACAAAAAAATAAAATAAAATAAAATAAACAAGAAATGGCTCGATGATGAAAAGGAAAGAATCATGCCGTGCCCACAGGAGGCATCAGTAATCAAGCGCGGAACCCAGATGGCCTCAGAAACATTTTTAACAGACTGATCTGAGAAACCACCCACATTTCTCTGAGTTTGCAAGAGAGATGAAACCTAATGCTATTCCTTGCTTGGGTTTTTTTTATTTTTTGGTGAGGATATTCGCCCTAAGCTAACATCTGTTGGCAGTCATTCTCTTTTTTTATTTTTGGCTTGAGGAAAATTAGCCCTGAGCTGACATCTGTGCCCATCTTCCTCCATTTTGTATGTGGGATGCCTCCACAGCATGGCTGATGAGTGGAGTATGTCCACACCTGGGATCCGAACCTGCAAACCCAGGCCTCCAAAGCAGAGCGCACAAAACTTGAACCACTCGGCCGTGGGGCCGGCCCCTGGACTGTTTTTTTAAAGTATTTCAGAGACTTCATAGTTAATATTTGCTGAAAAACATTAAGTGAATCTCTTAAAATATGCTGAAGATCAGAACATTTGGTTAGTCTTGGGAATTGAACAGCGTATGACTGCTTCTTGGGGGTAAAAATATTGTATAGAATCTACAGTTGGGCCACATCCACACTTCAGTGGGTGATTGATACACAGTTTGTCATGGACACCAGTACAGTAAGTTCCTATGCAGAGATACATAAGGAAATTCTCATGATGGAATTCTGTCTTGCCTGAAATTTGCTTCAAAATAATACAGGAGGGGAAAGTGAATGGAGATAAAGCTCAGGCAAGATCGGATGTGAGCTGATGTTGATGCTGGAACTCGAAGTTTCATTATTCTGTCTATTTTGTGTATATTTGAGGGAAAGTTGTTTTAATTAGGACTTGAAGAAAAAAAGAATTTTCTAATCCTTTAAAAAAGTCTGGACATCATTTTAACATTGACCAAGAATAAACTTAAATTTTGCTATGCTTAACTCACAAAGTTAAGTTCATGCTGAACTGTTCCAGTAGCTCACTGGCTCTTAACTCTTTTGGTCTGAAGACTCTTTTAATTGCTTATATTCTTAAATACTAGTGGCAAGCAATTGGAAAGTGAAATAAAAAATAAGCCTATTTACAGTAACATCCAAACCATGAAATATGTAGGAATACATCTTAAAAGGTGTTCAAGTCCACTATGTTGAAAACTAAAACATTGCTGAGAGAAAGAAGGCCTGCATAAATGTTTTGGTTGAAGTACTGAAGAAAATCTGGCCTCATACAGATACGTAATTGAGAAAAGAGGGATATGTTAATGTCCTTTGCATTAATTTGGGGTATTTGATACAATACCAACACTCTCCAGGGGCAGTTTCTTAAAGGTTAGTTGCAATACGAATCAGAAACTAATATCAATGAATTTTCTTGTACTCAGTTGCGTTAAATCTGTTTATTGTGCACTTTGAATGGACCTCTGACCCATGTGTGATTTTATAACATCATGCTTTAAATATTTGGAAAATATCCTTTAACTAGTTCTGCAGACCTTACAAATGTTGAAACATTTCATTATTTAATACTAAAAAATTCACGTATCACTAACGATCTCATAAAAGTCGAAGCTGTCAAGTGCAATCCAAGTTTTGCAACATTCTGATTTTTGTTTGAAAGCTCAAATTTTATCATTGGCCACAAATACCGTCACTTGTTTTCCATGAAGTGACAGGTTCACTTGGTTAACTTTTAAAAATCATGTCTGCTAAACAATGAAGTCCTAACGACCGTAGTTTGTCAATCATTCTTTCAAATAAAAATGTTTCCAGAAAAAAAGCAACTAGTTACGTTGTAACAAACAAGCCACACAAGTGCTTTTCCTGGAGACAACCATTGTACTTGGGTATGCAACAGAAACCATTCATGCGCACTTTCCATTTCATCACACAAAGTACGCACTCTGCTTGAGATTTAATAGAAGTAATTATTTTTACTGCATCAAGGACGTTCTCCAGTGAAATTGACTTTTTTTTAACTGAGTGCGCAGCAGTGAGGAATGTATTATAACCAGGACGATGGTTGCCAAGGCTTTGGCCGTTAAGCTGTCTGGCTGTGGCTTGTGAACCATACGAGGAAGAAGGCACATCACGTCTTGGTAATACAGCTGTGTCTTCCTGGGGTGCCCTGAAATGGTCCTGGGGCCCCCAGGGGTCTGCAGATCACAGAGAACTGCTCGAAATACAGCCTTAGTGTTTGGGGAAGAGATTTCAGCCACTAAGTGATAAATTCTGGGGCTTTAGAGAGGTGCTCATTGAATTACTCTTTCAGCTTTTCTGAAGATTGAATTTTTTAAATGAGGACAACAGAGAATGGGAGAAGGCTAATTGGAGACAGACACACAGAAAACTTTTTGAAGAGCTTTCTTGAAAGGGGGGCCAAGAAATAGGCCATAGGGAGAAGGAGACATGTCATCAGAGAGTTTGAAATGAAAGGAAGGGGGAGGCTGGCGGTGCTGGTGAGAGATGGGCCTTCCGAGGACCTGAGAAGGGGCCGGTCTTCCCACGAGAGGGCCCAGTTCTGGGGGGTGCAAGTGGGGAAGCTCTCTTCTATCCGTCGCTCCCATTTCCCCGGGGGAATTGTGAGCCACCAGCTGAGAGGCGGTGGGAGAAGGCCGTGGGAAGGTGAGCGCCGTCTGGGGCAGTGAGAGTAAGCGGGCTGGGCCCGAGATGTGGTTCCCTGGTTCCCGGGAGGTCCTGGCGTCACAACGTTGGTGACCGTGCAACATGAAGTGATACTGAGCAGAAGGGTTGAGTTTCCGTTGGACTGGGTCTGCGTTGTGGTTCAGCTGAGCAAGGACGACAGATCAGAAAGGGTGGGTAGAGTGACTGGACAGCACGGTGCTGACTGGCTGAGGAGGGGAGGGCAAGGGCATAGAGGGAGCGGAAGGCCGGCTGGTTCTGGGGGTTCCCGGGGTTCCGGTGGAGCTGATGGTGGAGAGGGAGAGGGCTGGAAAGCAGGGGCCAGGGCTAGGGGCTGTTTGCGGTCAGGGTCGTGAGGAGTGTGTGGCCAGTCCCAACAGTGCCGAGGTCTGTAGAAAGGCCACGGGGTGATGACGAGGGGCTCGAGGGACGAATCACTGTGGACAGTGACAGCCTGTTATGACTCAGTAACCTGCAGAGCAGTGAGCCAGGCACGCAAACCCCAGGGGCCCAGGGGAAGGGCCCAGGGCGGGGATGTGACTGCAGGGAGGAGGGACAGGTGTGTGGTCAGAGGGCGATTTGGAGCAGACAGTGTCTGGAGATGAGGGATCGAGAATGACCTGGAAGCAGTACAGAGGCAAAAGGGCACCGCTGCCACCTCCAGGCCCCGGGGGGAGAGGACCCAGGCGCCTCTGAAGGTGTGGGGGAGAATCCACCCTCGGGAGAGCGGCCTCAAGAGGGAGGAAGCAGCATGAGGACGAGAACCACAGCGCACAGGTCTGGGGCCCAGAGTGCGCGGTGGAGCTGAGGCCAGAAGCGGGGGCGTCGGAGGTGAATGGCATTGGGATTGGAGTCTAAGGGGGAGGGATGGTCATAAGGAGGAACTGGAAAAAAATGTTAAGGTTTAAAGATATGTGTTTACCAGACTTCCTCTTAATGTGCCCCAAAATGACCAGGTTAGAAGCAGAACACTTCAAACAAGTGCATTTGACTCAGTGGGACATTTATGGTATCATTTTTCTCTGTTACAAATAATGAGGAATGAACATCTCTGCAGGCTTCTCTTTGGTTTTGTTTAAAGATTTTGTAGGGTAGGGGACTGAGATTTGATCAGGTCTTGAAAACCATCTTGCAAGAGACTTAGAATAACCTCTTTGTTGGATAATTCTGAAGCTGAGAATTCAGGATTTCGGTGGTGATGTCCGAGGTGAGGCCAAGATTAATGGAGAAGCTGCTGAACTGGGTGAAGGGGCCGGAAGGTGGCTGGGGGGATGGGCTTGGACAGGGGAGGAGAAGTGGCATCCCGGGGCCATCTGTATCCCTCTGGGGCCCCTCAGCAGACAGAAACCAGACAGTAACTTACAGAGGGAAGTTTGCTATCAAGGAGTACTAAAGCTTAATGGAAGGATAATTAATTATACAGATGGGAAGAGAATTCTGAAACTGCGCCAGGGCGGAAGGAGAGAACCAGGAAATGCAAGCTTGCAAAGCAGTCAGTCCCTGGCCCAGGCTGCACTTTGGGCCTCAGAGGGGAGCTGTGGTCACAGCCCATCGGATGGCGAGGTGCCCTGGGTGCTGGCACGGGGCCGTCCACAGACCCAGCAAGTAAGGGGCGGAGGTGCTCAGGGCGCAGCCACCAGCACAAGCCCCGCAGTACCTGCGGTCCAGTGGGAGGGTCGCCTTGAGCTGGACACCAGGCCCTGGCCACGGCCGCAGGGTCCTGAGGGACTGACTGGGTCAGAGCATCCCTGGATATCCCCCCACCACACACACCACTAATGAGTGTGCAACAGGGGAAGAAAGTGCAAAATAACAAATCCCACCCTTCCTCCTGCTGCGTCCCCCGGCGCCCTGCACTGACCAGCCTTGCGTCATGCCCGCGGAGAAGGGGAAACGCCTGGTGTCCAGTCTGTTCTCACAGAGCAGTGCGGACAGTGAATTCGGATCTGAGAAGCCCTGAGTCGACAATGGCACAGCACCCACTCCAGACAACGTGCCAGGGAGACGAGAAATGCCAGTAAAACATTGGGAAGGGACTCAGTTCAGTCCCCACCTTCTCTCAGTGCTTGGAGTCATGTAGATGTGTATGCAGTCGACGCTCATTCTCTGCAGATTCCCTGTTCATAGACATGCACAGAGAGGTGACCATTTGAGTATCCCAGCACACACGTGCCAGACGAGTCAGACGGGGCGACGCCCTGCCTTCTTGTTCCAGCTCTCACACTCCAACATGTCTTCTGCACGGGAAGTTTAGTGCCGCATTTTTGTGCTCTTTGTTGGAGATGTCACTATGTATGTGTCCCACAAGTGTGGTGCTGATGACTGTCTGGTGTCCCCAAGTACAGGAAGGCTGCGAGGTGCTGTCCAGAGAAACGCTTCCTTCAGGCACCAGTTACAGTGCTGTTGTCTGAGTTCACGGTTCACGAATCAATGATATGTATGAAATAAGGTGTCTTTAGACAGAAACACACAAAACAAGGTTATGAATTGTTGGGTTGGTGAAAACGTTGTGACCAGAGGCTCACAGGAACCTCACCCTGTCATTCCCCCTGGGAGCAGTGGTCACATTGGCTAGTTCAGCGCTGGCAGCGACTGTATAGAACATAAAACCACTGTGGGTGATGAGAATTGACTGTCCCCCCAAAGCAACGATGTACAAAGTAATGAAACAACGAGAGGCGTGGAAGAGTGTGGGGAGGATCTTAGTTATTAATTCATGCCATGCACAAATAGGAAATTACTGGTGTAAGAGTTATAACTGGGTCATAACTACTTGTCTTGTTTCTAATCCAAGATCTTTGCATATAGCTTCTTGACAATGACAGTAAAGTTGATACCAAGACCCAGGAGTCCCAATGCTGGTAGTACTCTGGAGACACTAACCCTTGCAATTTACACCATGATGTGTTAGTTATCTATTGCAGTGTAACGAATTGCCCCAAAACTTAGAAACTTAGACACTTAGATAACAAGCATTTGTTATTTCTCAGTTTCTGTGCATCAGAATCTCAGTGCACCTAGCTGGGTGCCCCTGGTTCGAGGTTTCTCACGAGGTTGGCATCAAGCTGTCAGCCAGGCTGCAGCCCCGTCTGAGAGTGCCCAGGGCCTCTGTCTGCAAGCTCGCTCTCACAGTCCGTGCTTGACTCACAGCCGGTGTGGGAGGCAGTTCCTGAGGGCTGCTAGGCTTAGGGCCTCGGTTCTTGACTGGCTGTTGGCTGGGGCCCTCAGATCCTTACCACATGGCCTCGCCAGAGGGCAGCTCCCATCGTGGCAGCTGGCATCCCTCTAAATGGGCAAAGGAGAACTTGAGGGGGCTCCCAAGTCAGAAGCCACAGTCTTCATAACCTTGTCTTGGAAGTTACACCTCATCACCCTGCTGCCTTCTGTCCACTAGCAGTGAGTCGCTACACAGAGCTTACACCAACATGGAAGGGATTCCACAAGGACGAGAACGTAAGGAGTCGGATCATCGGGCCGTGGAGACTGCCTACCGCAGACGCATACAAGGATGTTCACCGTAACAGCCAAGAATCGGACACCACGTAAAAGTCCAGCCAGTGGGGAAGGATTCATACATCATTGTGTGATCGTGAACCGTATTACTGTACAGCAGTTAACAGACGTGAACCAGATCTTCACATCTGATCGGGGGTAAGCAAATAAACATGATGAGGAGTGATAGGAGCGTATACAGGCTGGCATGTACAGCACAAGTCCACGTGTGCAGATTTCAAGTGTGTAAGAACACTATGTATTGTTTGTGGCTACATGGGCAGATGGAGTGAGAGTGTAAAACCACGTGGACGGCAGTGGGAAAGATGACCTGAGTGGAGCTGTATTAAAACAGAGCCGGAGCAGCCGTTTCAGAGGAACTGCCTTGCTCGTCTTGTTGTCTTTATCTTCCACACTGGACCAAACGGCCAACATTCCAAGAAGTCAGTGAGGACGAGAATATCCTGTCTGTCACGACTAATGGAACTGGACTTGGCTGATGGCCGGATCTCAGGCCAGTCTCTGAAGTACAAACCTTGCCTTGCTCATTGAGCCCCAGTGAGCTCTCTTGAATACAACTCGCCTCATCTTCCTCCCTTTTTCCCATAAAAACTCTGAGCCCCTCTCCTGTGATCAGGACACTGTTTGGCTTTCTACCCGAATCTCCGCTCCCGAATTGCAATCCTTTGATCCCAAATAAACGCTTTGCCTCTTAAACGGGTTTCTGTTTTGTAGGTTGACGGGAGTGACGTCTGCCACCTTTAGGAGAGGTCACCTCCGGGAGGGGCGGTGGCGGTGGAGGGAGGAAGGGTACAGAGGAGACACCAGTCTTTTCATTTTATTACTGTTTTTTGAGGGAGATCTGAAGCAAATACATTTAAATAAATACATTTTAAGGACAAAATAAGAAAGATGGGATTAGAACAGCTCTGCTTGGTTTCTCTGAGTCCGTCTCGGCTTTCTCTGTCTCCATCCCCCGACGCTGCGGCTCGCTGAGCTTCAAGATCCCAGTGCAGCTGGGAAACAACTTGGGATTTCCTGTTTTACTGTTTACGACTGCCACAATGCTATCACCAGTGAATTTAATTCAAATGTTTTTCGAAACAGCTACAAAAATGGCATTTCAGATGCGTCAGTGAGTCAGTCCCATTCCCTTTCTGCTAAAAGATACCTTTTCATTACTGTCATCTGCAGGGATGGTGTTTCTGACAGTTCATGTAATTCAAGAAAATCTAAGCCAATTTTGCAAGCAAAACAACATAGACCACTACATCAAATAGCACATTAAGTCTCTAATCCGTAACAATGACGCTATCTCCTTATTTTGGTAGTTTTGAAATTCTCTCTGGAAAAGAAAGAGGGGGGAACGTGTGCACGGCAGCCAACAGAACGAGGCCCTTTCATTCCAGGCAGCGTGGACCCTCCGCCCGGGCGGGAAGCCCGGGATTAAAATTACAGCTATTGAAGTGTGCTTCAAAGTTTCCACAAAAAGAATAAAGCCGTTAATGTACATGCCAGTAACGACACCGATTTGCATTCTCTACCTCCCATGGGCAGCCTGGGTAGTAACAATGGCAAGATCTTACAACAAAGGGAATTGGTGGGGCACTTTCCATGTGGTGGGAAAATTCCTCTTAACGACAGAGGTAATGAGAAGCGCGGTCATGAGAAGCGCGGTCAGGCTAATGAGTGGAGACCGCATGGACACGTTCAAATAGACTGTCAGTCTTAGAGTAATGAGACAAATAAACATCAGCCGTGCAGGCAGCAGCAAATTCTCGCAGCAACAGTAGAAAGAAGAGAGCCAGCCCTGATGGCCTGGTGGTTAAAGTTCAGCACACTCCGCTGCAGCGGCCCGGGTTCAGTTCCCAGGCACGGAACCACACCACCCATCTGTCAATAGCCATGCTGTGGTGGTGGCTCACACAGAAGAACTAGAAAGACCTACAGGTAGAGTATACAACTAGGTACTGGGGCTTTGGGGAGGGGAAAAAAAAAAGGAAGATTGGCAACAGATGTTAGCTCAGGGCGAATCTTTCGCAGCAAAAAAAAAAAGAAAACGCCAGGTCGATGATACCAGAGGGAAACTGACCAGAGCCTTCAGCGGGTGCCCTGCCTGTTCGTCCAGCTGACGGCCCCTACCTGGTGACCATCCTTTGTGTTAATTTCTCCTTTTGAGGTGATTGCTGTGGTTTCTGTCTCCTGGAGGCTGTGACGGAGACAACGGGTGAGGACCTTCTCACCTGCGTTCGACGCTGACCTTCCAGAAATGTGAAATCCCCTCAGAGCCTTCTCGCCCTTGGCTACAACAAGCCAGTTCCAGATGGAATTTCAGTTTTGAACCAAGACACAAATTTGTTGAGGTGACACCTGCCAAGCACAGCATTCGTGTGAAAGCCACTCTGGCGCATTTGATGAGGCCCGGAGGCTCGAGGGAGGACGGCCTTTGTGATCCGAGGACAGGGGCTCGTGAACCTGGAGTCATGATGGCTCTCGGCCGTTTCTCTTTGGGCCCCGCTGGGACAGGGAGGTGTGCAGCCGTCACCCCCTGACGCTCCAGCCAAGAGCCACGGGAAAAAGGAAGAAAACAAAAGGAGGAGGAAGAAGAACCGTGGGAGCAGCACGAACCTCACTGTCTGAGAGCAGGAGGGCTGGTATCGGCATTAGCAGCCCACAGGGGGTTCTGTCCCCACGGGGAGACAGGGACATGTGGAAACGGATGGGCACAGTGAGTGTTATTTTGTCCTGGTCCAGGGGAGCATTCTTTACCCTAGACTCACCTGTGTTAGTTGTGCTTGCTAAGGGACGTTTCAGTTTTCGCTCAGTTTTGTGGCCTAGGTAACACAGAAGAGTGGGGACATCACTGGGCTGGTAGGCGGGCGTGTGGGTTACCAAGCACCAGATGCGCTAATGGGAACAGGGTTGTCAGGTTGTCAAAACAAAGCCCGTCGGAGACACTCACAGCCAGGAGCAGAGGAGGCATGGTGAATGGTGTGACATGGTCCCCTGGAACAGAAAAAGGGCGTTAGCTAGAAATTAGTAATTCTGAGTAAACTGTGGTCCTTAGTTATGATGTGTATCAACGTGGTTCCTTAATTCCAACAGATGTACCATACCAGTGTCAGTGTTAATAACAGGGGTGTTAGATGGGAACTCTCTGTACTGTCTCCGCAATGTTTCTGTAAACGTTAAACTTCTAAAAAAAAGTATTTTAAGTGGGTTCTGTAAAAATTGCCAGCATTTCCTGGATGTGCCCCAGATGGGCACAGAACTGACCCTCAGGTCGAGGAGAGCAAGGTCTGGGCATCCACCCTGTGGACCCTGTTACGTGCAGGACAGCCAGGAACACTGCCCGGTAGGGTGATGGGCGGTCCCACTAATGAAGAATTATTCCCACCTTTTGAAAGGAAGGTGGTGTTTAACCTAGAATCTTGTTAACAACCAGGCTAGCGCTGAAATGAAGGGGTAACAACTGGGAATGTTTATCACCCACTCATGGGTTCTGAGGGAATTCCCACAGCATGTCCTTCGCCAAGCTGACCAACCATCCAGATTGGCTTGGTCTGAGGGGGTCCTGGGACACGGGACTTTTAATGCACAATGAGGAAAGTCCCAGTCAAACTGCAGTGAGTCGCTCCTAACTCCTGAAATAATCGCCAGTCAGTGCCACGGGGTGTGGAGAGAGTAGAGACAGGCAGATGGTCAGGGCAGCCCAGTGACCACATCAGCATGTGCTAGACAGTGTAACACGGGGGCTGCTGGGAATGACCCAGGGGGGTCTAGATAACTCGTCAACCTAGACCCCCACACTGGACGACTGGAGGTGCAAGTGTTATTTGCTTTTGTTTTAGTAAAAAGAGAACCTGAATTACCCAGTAATAACTGGGAACATTGCCACATTGCTACCTGACTACGCCTCCTAGACATGGCCTCTGAGATGAGAGCTATTAGCCAAATAACACAGGGGACCGCAGTGCAAGCAGCGGCTGGACTAGGCTTCACGGTCAAAGGTACCAAACTGAACAGGCCGGGAACACCTTCCTCCCCATCACCACCTGGAGAATAAAGCAGGAAATATCTTTTAACAAGTCTCGTTCAAAACTTTATTTGATCCAAATGATTTCTATAGAAGAGGAGCTGAAAAGCATTCATTTTGACAGAAGTATTTTATCTTTCTATCACTGTATGGAGTATTCCACATTAAAAGAAAAAGCCAGGCCGACTGCTCCCCTACTGGAACAATGTGAATAAGAGCCATAATACCAGGTCCACATTTGTGAAGTATAGAGTTCAGATCAGAATGAGAAAACTGGGTGAACCCTGAGGTGTCGAACTGGACTTGGAGGCATCCGTGTGAACTCAGGTATCTCAATATAGACAGACAGATACAAAAACAAATCTGGATGTAAATGTGCACACATGCACACACACACACAATGGGATACACAGTGTGAGGGAGGAAGAAATTTTCCTCTACCCTTCTAGGTTCTTCTGGCTGGTCTAAGAATTAGATTGACATGAGACAGATTAATAGGAGAAAATCTAATTTCATTTTATACATATGGGAACCCCACATACATGAGAGGGTCAGAGACAAAAAGGTAAAATGGGGTATTTGTGCCACCTTGAGCCAAAGAATAGGGTAGGATTCACAGGACGATAAGAAGAGCAGGTGTTCAGTAATTAGAGGTTTGCTCTGTCATACAGATGGGTCATAAAAATTTATTTCTGGTAATAACTCTTATTATGGGCAAGGCCCCCAATTTAAATTCTTTAAGGTAGAGGCGAAAGTTTCTCTTGAGCCCTCAGGGTCTCGCTTGCCTTTAGCTCAAAATATTCCACATGTCAAAGTGGCATGTGGTGGGGAGGCCGGTTCTGAACTCCTTCAACAGGAAGGGTGCGCCCCTAATAGGATGCGAGTGGGAGAAGGAAGGACATCATGGTTCAAACCGGGGACACCAGCACAAACGCTGCTCCACATTCTCTAGGGAGCCCCTGCTCTCCGTCCCAGGTGACTACTGATGGTCCTGTTGTGTGCAACCCGTCCAGATCTACCAAGTTACGGAGAAGTCCCCACTGACTTGCTGGGTGTAGGTGGTACCTAACCCACGTGCTCCTGCACCCAGAGATCAGCACTGGCAGGAAGGGTCCCACGAGCCGACGGCGCTGTCGGAGGGAGGCCTCAGGCCCTGGTGGTGGGTCCTGCTGGCTGGGATACAAGGGCCAGAGGGCCCTTTTCCCTTTCTGCCCCCTCCCGGGTCTTTGTGTTCTTCTGCTCCATCCCTGCTGAGACTCAACCAACACCTCTTTCCTCCTGAAGAAGGAGGTGTCCGGTCCTGTAAGGTCCTGCGTAGGAAGGGAAGAAGGAAGATGCCCTCCTATCAGGATGAGGTGTCCGCTAAACCAGTTAGTCAGCCCCAGCGTAGTGTGCTGGCCAGTCTCTGTCACTTTTCTCTTTTTTTCAAAGGACCCATTTTACTGTACTTTTTTGGTTTGACCTGGAACCGTAGTAGAGGAGTGGGTATGTCCTCTGCCTCAGAAGAGGGAGGAGGGCAGATGACCCCATCTCGCTGCATAAATAATGAAGCAATCTGCATCTTTGACTGCTTTTCCCGTATTTGGTATCATGTCTGGAACGTAGAATCCCAGAAGTAAAATAATGGGACCATCGTGTACGAATATCTCCAGGGCTCTTGTACATAGGACCAACTTCATCTCCAAAAGGAAGACAGCATTTAAATTCTGGCACACTCATTTTTTAAAAATGTTTGCGTGTGGGCGAGGGGTTGGGAACAGAGGTGTGGGAGGTAATTTGGTGGTAATCATGGAAGGCTGTGATGCACGAAGGTGCGTTCTGTGCCCGTAGGCTCCCTAAGACAGGGATGGCGGATGCTTCCTTTCCCAGATGCCTGTGATTCAGCGTGTCCCACCAGGTACCTGGTTGGTGTTTGTTGTTGAAAATTAAGTGACACAGGTGATGTACATATTGAAAATATTTAAGTCTTAAAAAGAGGACTAAACACAGTAAGGGCTCATCTGTCTGATGAAAAAAATACGTATAGCCATGCCATAGAAGAGATCTCTTTTAAAAAGATGCTGAAGACTGGCACAGAGAGGGAACAAGATGAAGGAAAAAGTTAGCATTTCCTAGGAAGTCTGGGACCAGATGGAGCCAAGAGTAATTTTGCTTCCAGGAGCAGAGTCAAGGACAAGACCCAGCAGCGGGGGTGTCGCTCTCATGATTAACGACGCTGCCCAGGAAGCCTGGGGGAGACCCCAAATGCCCACCACGGTCGGGTCTGCCTTTAACCTCATCATTTTATTCAAATTACTTCAGCTATCAACCCCGGAAACCAACTTTAATTAAGTTGGCTTCTTGACTATGTGTGGATTTTTAAAGTTGGAATGGTGATACTTAAAGTATTAATGGCTATTTTTGAAACTGGAAAGGGAATACTTCATTTCACCTTGAGAGAGCAGCTCGTGGAAAAGAAGTTAGAAACACGCTACAAGAGAATTTAAAGTGCCGTTTGTGTTGAGCCATCAGACTGGCTGAAGTTATGTATGCGGTCATGGAGGAAGTCATCGCTCTGCTCCCCCTACCTGGCTCTTAATTTCTGCCTGTAAAGATTGGAAACTTTTCTCTGAAACTCATTTTGTTTATGGAATGTGACAGAATGTGTTTCTCCCTAATTCAGGAGTTTACCCTTAAAGTGATAAGACAACCCAATTGATCAATCTGCATAACGAATAAAGAAATGCAAATTAAAACAACCACCACCAGAACGCTGACTAGTCCTGTCAGACTTGGTGGAGAGGAAAGCACGGTGACATGGAGCAGCTCAGTGGGCCGCCTCCGCTGCCCCAAGCACAACCTCCTCACGTACAGGTTCCAGAATCAGTTTCTTAAAGTTTCAATGTATTTGTTTGGGACAAAACATTTTCCACTGAGTGTAACTAGGGGTTTGACCCTAACTGTACGATGGTTTCAGTGCAGGGAAATTGCAGCTGCAGCCTTTTATGTGCTGCTTTCCCCCCTCCCTCCTCTGCAGGGCAGGATTTGCCCTGAGCTAACATCTGTTGCCAATCTTCCTCTTCTTGTTTCCTCCCCAAAACCCCAGTGCGTGGTTGTGTATGCTAGCTGTAAGTCCTTCTAGTTCTTCTATGTGAGCCGCTGCCACAGCATGACAATTGACGGACAGGTGGTGTGGTTCCACGACTGGGAAATGAACCCCGGCCGCTCAAGTGGTGAGAGCGCCAAACTTGAACCACTAGACCGTCAGGGCTGGCTCTTACATGCTTCTTGATCAGCTACATGATCTTTCCATGACTCGTTTGCGTGCTCTCTCCAGCTCTCTGTGGGATGGCCTTTCTCGCTGGTATCAGCTGTTGGTGATATCAGTCCTTCTCTCTGGATGGCACATTTTCCACCTTTCTGTCGCTTGTTTTTTAACTTTGTTCTAATGCCTTTAACCCACAGAAGATTTTTGTCAACTCTGTCCTTCTCTTCTTTGATGGTTTCTGAATTTAATTTCTTATGTAAAATTGCTTTCCCAGCCATAGGATTTCAAAAACATTCTGCTACATATTCCGTGAGTTCTTTCGGGGTCTTGTTTTATGCATAGTTCTCAATCCACTTAGAACTTATGGTTGCATGTGATATGAGGCCAGCGTTAACTTTTATTTTCTTCTGAATAGACAGGTACTGCCCCCAAATATTTATTGAATGGCTTCCTTCCACACTGTTTTGAAGTGCCACCTTTATCATATGGTAAATTCCCATATGTACTTGGACAGGCCTCTAGTTTCTGTTCCGTTCCTCTGATCATGTGACTGTGTTTATTTCAGTTTCCCACGTTTCTTTTCTATGATGTTCTTGTTATTCTTATATACTTATTTTTCCTGTTGAACATTAGAATTAAGTGATCAACTGCATTGCATCTCTATATTAATTTAAAAAGGACTGGCATGTTCATGTTACTCTCTTCCCGTTTGGGATGCCTCTCCTTCGTTTGGGTCTTTAGTAATGCTATTTTATATATTTATTTATATATATGTACATATATAATATACATCACATAGATATGTGCTATACTTATTCTTGGATGTTTCTCAGTTTCTGCTACTGTTATGAATGGAATTTTTTTTCTATTTCATTTTCTAATAATATCAATATAAAAGAATTTTTTTTGCATAAATTTGTCTCATATCCAGTCATCTTGCTGAATTCTCCTATTCTAATGCTTTTTTGGCTAAGGCTTTTAAATTTCCAGTCATACTTTATCTTACACCATACACAAAAATTAACTCAAAATGGTTTAAAGACTTAAATGTAAGATCTGAAACTGTTTGACTCCTATAAGAAAACGTAGGGGGGAAAGCCTCCTTGACATTGGGCTCAGCAATGATGGCTCGGATATGACACCAAAAGCACAGGCAACAAAAGCAAAAATAGACAAGTGGAACTACATCTAACTAAAGAGCTACACAGCAAAGGAAACAACCGAGTGAAAAGGCAGTCTACAGAATGGGAGAAAATATTTGCAAACCACCTATCTGATAAAGGGTTAATTTCCAAAATATGTAAGAAACTCCTACAACTCAATAGCAAAAAACCAAATAACCCAATTTAAAAACGGGCGAAGGACTTAAGTAGACATTTCTCCAAAGAAGACATACAAATGGCCAGCAGGTACGTGAAAAGGTGCTCAACTTTTTTCACTAATCATCAGGGAAATGCAAATCAAAACCCCAACGAGATATCATCTCACACCGTTAGGATGACTATTATATTTAAAAAAAAAAAAAAAGCTAAGTGTTGGTGAGGATGTGGAGAAATCGGAACCCTTGTACACTGTTCATGGGAATGTAAAATGGTGTAGCTGCTATATAAAACAGTATGGAGCTCCCTCAAAAAGTTAGAAATAGAACTACCTTATGATCCAGCAGTCCTACTTCTGGGTATATATCCAAAAGAAATGAAATCAGGATCTTGAAGTGATATATGCACTTTCGTATTCATTTCAGTATTATTCGCAACAGCCAGGATGTGGAAACAACCCAACTGTCCATTGACAAACAAATAGATAAAGAAAATGTATATACATTCAATGGAATATTATTCAGCCTTACAAAAGAAGGAAATCCTACCGTTTGAGACAACATGGATGGACCCGGAGGATGTTATGCTAAGTGAAATAAGCTAGACACAGAAGGAGAAATACTGCATGTTCCTCTCACATGAGGCGTCTAGACTAGTCAGACGTATGGAAGTAGACAGTAGAATGGTGGTTACCAGGGGGATGCGGGGAGGGAGATGTGGGGAGTGGTGTTCTATGGGTATACAGTTCCCGTTCTACAAGTGAGTAAGTCCCAGAGATCTGCTGTACGACACAGTGCCTACAGTTCATAGGAAGATATTGTGCACTTAAAAGGTGGTAAATCTCATGGTAAGTGTTACTACCACAGAAAACCAAAGACACAAGGAAACTTTTCGAGATGGTGGTATGTTCATCACTTTGTGGTGACAGTGACACGAGTGTATACATCTGCCCAAACTCACCCAATTGTATACATTAATAAAGCTGGAAAAAATATAGTTAAATTTTAGCCATTAAAAAAAATTAAACTAATGCTAGTTTGGCTTTTTTTTTGGCAATATTGACTTGCTCAATTTTCTTGCTTTATGGCTTTGATTGAAATGTCTGAAGCAGTATTACATAATGGGCATTTCTAAAGTGTTTCTGCCCTTAATGCCTTCAGTATCTCATCATTTAAGATCATAGTTGTTGGTTTCTGGAAAGTACCCTTTGTTATATTTTTTAAGTTCCCCTCTGTTTCTGTTTACATCAAGTTTGTGATGAGGAAATCTGTTGGATTTTATCAGGTGCACTTTGGCCGTGTAGTGACAAAGTCACATGCGTTTTCCTCTTTGGTGTGTTGGATGTAATGAGTTGTGTCAATGGCTCTCTTCATGATGAAGCGTCTCCGTGTTCCTGGGCTGAACCTCCTTGACCACAGAGTGTGTTTTTGAATATCTCTGGTTTCGGTTAGCTGAGATTTCGCCTGGTGCATCTGCCTCTGTGCTCGTCAGGAGCTGTGCCTGTGGGGAGGGGCGTCTTTGAGGTCTTTTGTGAAGGTTTTATGAAATGATGGGTCGTTTGTCTATATGTTTCTCTGTTCTAGAACAGTTTGTGTGAATGGGGATTACATGTTCCCTGGATATTTGGTCAAATCACTTGAAAAACTGTCTGGCTTCGGCAGCTTTCCACATTTTTTAGGGTAGTCTTTGCTATCCTCCTCCCAGGATTATGTGGTCATCACCTGTTCAGGCTTATTCTTACTTTGGGGGTGAATTTTTCTACAAAGTCATTAATTTCATCCATATTTTCAAATTCCTTGACCAAACGTTGTGCGGATAGTCCTTACAGTACTTTTCATCTCCTTCTTCTCTGTCATCGCATCTTCTTTCTCATTCTTAATGTTTATCTGCATCCCCTCTCGCTTTTCCTAAAAGTCAGGCTCACCAGGAGCTTGTCTTTCCTAAATGTATTTTAAAAACAACCAGCTTTTAGTATTATTTATGAGTTCAACTTTTTTTTGTATTCTACTTTATTAACTTCACTTTGATCGCTCAATTTTATCCTTCTTATTCTCTTGTGGTTGTTCTTTTTCTGGTTTCTTATGTTGAAAGTTTCTTAAAACCTTTAAGATGAAGCATATGTACTTGTTTTATTGATTTCTATACCAGTTACTTATGAGTGTTTTGTCTTTTGATCTGGGAATCATTCTTAAAAGTGTTTTTCAGATTTCCAAATGGATAAATGTTTTGGCTTCTTACTATTAATTCTCAGATCAGATAGTATGATCTGTAAGAACTTTACCCTTCACCATTTATGAAAAACTCCTACATATCAAGAACATGAAGAAATTTGGGGAAATTTCTATTGTCATAAGAAAAGAATGTACAAGACACACGCACACGCACACACACACACTTGTTAATTCTTATTTGAATCCTGAATGTCTGTTTATTTATTTCCTTCTTGACTGGTCAGATTGTGAGAGAGGGGTATTCAAGCTTCCCACTGGGGTTGGGATTTTAACAAACTCTCCTATATTTTCAGGTTTTGCCTGATACGTGTGGTTTGGTACACTGACTGTTTACCTTTTTAGTGAGCTATTTTTTTTAACTTTGCAACATGTCCCTTTGCCCAGCTGATGCCTGGGTGCTGTAGTGGTCCCTCCAGACCCCCGTCCCCCACTCACTGCCCTGGGAGGCTGACCCACCACAGACGGCCTCCACAGGCCCCTGCACCCTGGCCTCTGGTGAATCTCAGCGAGTGGAACGCCCAGAGGATTGGGGAGGAGCCCCACTTTATTCCCAGCTCCTCTCCTGTGGGTCTGCCTCAGGTTCTTCCTGTCATGGTGACCCCTTCCACTGACCCTCTCCCTCTGGGTCCTAGTAACACTGCTTCCCCCACCCTTCCGAAACTTGGAGAAAGAACAGTCCTACAGTCACCAGCCACCGAGTGTTATGCGTGGTGCCCGAGACGCTGCCCCACCTTTGTAAACAGTCCCGTTCCTGCGCCCTCCGCCAACTCCCCGAATGTGCGGGTGCCGTCCACCCCCGTTCTCTCTCCTTTGGGCCTTATGTTCCCACTTTGCCTGCTTTGCTGCTGTTTTGCATTTGCCTGTTCTTTTATTTTATTTCTTTAATTTTTTTGGCTGTCTCATAAAAATAATCTAGTTCAGTTCCATTTTGTTTCTTTTTCCTCTAATCTGAGTGGTTGGGAGGGAACACCAGGGTGCTCTGGGGTGATGTTCTGTTCCTTGACCAGGGTGATGGTTTCACCCTGTTCACTCATGATCATCCTTCAAGCCACGCAATAGTGATCGCCCATTTCACCATATGTGTGTTATAACTCAGTGAAAATGTGGAAACAGAACAAAGCTGTGCAGTCCTGTGATGCTGACAGGTCCCCAGACAGAGCAATAAAAGCTCGATCCTTCTCAGTGTTATGATAGGGTCCCACTGTTTCCTCAGCGTGAAGACAGGATGCTGCTTGTAGAAGGAATATTCTTTCTTTAATAAAGATACTAACAGTGTTTGAGAAATATATTTCCTTAGGCTCTTAGTAGAGAAGCCAGCAGGCCCTTACACTTTGCTGGAGTGAAGGCAGAAGGAGGACTGCAGAGCCCATGTTCTCCTTGCTCATGGGACCAGGGCCCGCCCCCTACCTGTCCCCACCGTGCCTGGATGAGCACAGCAGAACATCAAGGTGGAAACCTCATTTGACCATCAAGGTCCTTCCAATGTAAACCTAGCTGGACATCAAGGTTTATCTAGTGGAAGTCTGAAGTGAATATCAAGGTCCATCAATGGAAGCCTAGCTAGACCTCAAGGTTCATCCAACACAGTCAAGTAACATCCAGCTCAGTCAGAACTGAGCATCAAGGCCTGTCCAATGAAAGCCTGGGCTCCTTGAAATAACACAGTGAAGGGAGGGGTCAAGGAGGGTTCCTGTGCCCTCTGGGGAAGAGATGAAGTTCTTGGCCTGAGGGACTTGTAGCCCATGTGAGGCATGGGCAGGAACCCAAGGGCAGAGGAGCCAGCTTGGTGTGGAGGGAGCTTCCCTGGTTCCATGTCTTGAGGTGGATCCCCCACCCTGCGCATAGGAGAAATATTCTTTCTTCTTAAGAATCAGCATACTTCACCAAAGGTGCCTCCCCTCATGCCGCTGGGCCTATAAGTCTCCTCCTCTTCTCTAGATGGAAAAGTGGGGCACCCAAGCCACCATGTACAAGGAGCTCCCCCACTGGCTCCCAGGAGCCAAAGCCCCAGGTGCTGGTGGGATCCTCTCCAGGCTGAGGCCATAGGCCAACTTTTCTTTCTCTACAGTAACTGCTCGCTCCTCAGCAGGCTGGGTGGGAGACCGTGGGAGAAGGGGTAACAAGGCAAGCCAACATCTTCCCAAGACCCCCTTTATCCCATGTCTGTGAACACCACCTATCGGCTCAGGATTCAGCCCAAATCCCCTTCCTGAGCTTCAGCTCTGAATATTCATCTGCCTTTTAGAAGGTTCTACCTGGGTGCCCCGTTTTCATCCTCAAACCCAATCATCCTCCTATGTTCCCTATCCTGGCTAAGGGTGACGCCCGCACCCTGCTCCCAAAGCTGGAGGAGGTGAATGGCCCTTGCCTCCTCCCTCTTCCTCACCTCCAGGAGCCACTCCTCGAATCACAGTGATTGTAACTCCTGGGGGTTTCCGGAATCTCCCCTCCCCTCCATCCTCACTGACGCTGCCTTCATTCAGGCTTTTATTTGCTCTTCTTGGGCTGTAACTCTCTCCTTTGTTTGAACACTTCTGTCTGACTTCCACACCATTGACAGAGTTCTTTCTAAAACATGGACAGTGGATTAAGACCTTTTAATGCCGAACTGAGTCCAGACCCCCTTACTGTGAAACCTGAGGGGTTCTGCTGGCCTGAGGGTCTCCCCTTCTCCCAGGGAAGGGCGGAGAGGACGAGAGAAGGAGAGGACCTCAGAGCCACCTAGATAGGTTGGTCTGGTGGGTAAGAGGGACAGCAGAAAGGCCATGGCACAGGCTCTGGAGAGCCACACAGTCTGGGCTCACACCTCCATCCTCCCGGCTGTGAAATGGAGGAACAGCGTCCTCGTCACAGATTAAGAATTGAATTAGTCAATGCATAGAACTTCCTTAAAAGGTGCCTGGCCCGTGGAAAGCACTGCATAGGAATTAGTTATTACTACCTGTGTCAGTGTCCTAGGGCTACCATAACAAAGTACCACAAATGGGGGGGCTTAAAAAGCAGACTTATTGTCTCACAGTCTGGAGGCCAGAAGTCTGAAATGAAGCTGTTGGCAGGGTTGGTTCCTTCCGAGGCTGTGAGGGAAGGGTCTGTCCCAGGCCTGTCTCCTCAGCGTGTACATCTCTGCCTTCATCTGCACACAGTGTTCTCCTTGTGTGTGTCCCTGTCTCTGTGTCCAAATTCCCCCTCTTATAAGAACACAGTCGTATTGGACTACGGCCCATTCTAATGACCTCATCTTAACTTGATCATCTACAGAGACAGTATTTCCAAATAAGGTCACATTCACAAATACCAGGGGTTAGGACTGCAACATCTTTTAGGGGGGACGTGATTTAACCCATGATATAGTCACATGAAAATATCTAGTTGGCAATGAATAAATGAGTATTTTGGGACTCAAGAAGATCTAAGAAGGTATATAGATTTAGTTGTCAGATTCTAGATGATAATGGGAATGGGTGAGTTTCTTGTGTAGGAAGAAAAAAGAACAGGAAATATTGTCATTTAAAGGATGGCTAGGGGAAGAGGACACTGATAAGACTGATAAGACATGAGCAGGATTGCAGGATGAGAACCGAGAGCAGGGTGGACTGAAACCGTGGAATAGAGAATTCAGGAAGGAGGGTGTGCTCCACGGTGTCCACAGCCACTGGAAGATAAGTAGGGAAAGAACTGGAAAAGTGTCCAATCAAACTGGAGGCGAAGGGGCCACTTATGAGAGTGGGTTTGTGGAATGGTGGGGACCAGAGCCAGACAGCGAGGTTGATGGCAAAGAGAAGCTGTGAGTTTGGGCAGCTCTCGTTAATGTCAACTCTAAAGGGAGGCAGTGGAGCAGTAGCCAGAGAGGATCACAGAGTGGGGGAGGGGGGCGGGATTCACGACAGAGACTTGGGCACGCTCCTGTCTTGAGGGAAATGAGTGGTAGGGAGGAAGGCCACCACACCACAGGACACAGAAGGGACAACTGACAGATCGAAGTCCTTAAAAATTAGAAAAATCAACCATAAATCTAAGTCCAATAATCACTATTTTTAATGAGGGACCCAATGTTTTAATGTAATAAATAGAGCTAGGATCCGTGCAGTCCTGGAGACACTTATGGCCAGAGGCGCTCTCAGATTACTCCGTGGTCAGACTGCAGCCCAGCTCAGCTATTATTTAAATTTTGGAAGCTTAGACCTTTGGTCATAGTTGATTCAAAGCAGGTCACTAGATTAGCCAAAGATTCTGTATTGGAGATGGAGGATGGAGAATGAGAGTCTCACTGCCTGGTGCCCAGTGGCCAGGAAATAAATACTGGCTCCTGGCTGGTCCTTTTAAAAAGCTTACACTTGTTTGGTATGTAGCAGGACCAAATTTACAGATGTGACCCAAAGATATAACTTCCATATATCTTATAACCAAAATCCTATCTTGCTCTAGAGGTTCCATTCTGCAATGAAGCAGAAGGATAGATGGATGGATGGATGGATGGATGGATGGATGGATGGATGGATGGATAGATAGATAGATAGACAGACAGACAGATAGGGAATTAGGCAGACAAAAATATATAGAGTTAGACAGAGTTAACATAGGGCCTGTTACAGTTTGTGCATTGAAAGAAATTTGCCGAACACTGGAATGTTTTAACGGCTCCCCAGGGATGCCAATGGGCAGCCAAGTTATCCAAGTTGTAATTTCAAGAGGAGTCATGGAATTCCAACTCTGTTTGATTTTGGAGTTCTTTTATCGTGTGTAACTTTCCATCAAATATAAGTGTCGACTCTTGGTGAAGGGAGATGATGCGTCAACAGTTTCTGCTCAGCCACATTGCTCCTTGAAACTCTTCCTCCACCCAAACGAGGCTGCGGCAGGCGGCTCAGGACGGAGAGCATCCGATCTGAACATGCTTGGGCTCCTAGTGGCGCATTTTGCAGCATGTTGTTGTTAGGATCCATTACTGCCTCATTTGCCACAACTAATACTGCTTGTATGATGATTAAAAATCTTAAGTTTCTGCCATTTTGCCCAAGAATAAGTAAATTAAACAACATCTCCACAAGGAGGAAGGGCGAGTGGTCACTGGAAATTTGACATGGTTTGTGGAAATGATTCTTGGCTGCGCTGTCTAGAGGCGTCCCCAACCCCCCACCCCCCAGGCAGACTTTGTGCCCAGGGAACCTAACCTGGACTGAGATCGAGTGTGCACACATACACGTAAAGCACACGCATGACGCACACACACATCACACCCACACGGCACATGCAGACACACACACACAACACAGAAGCAGTTGTTGTCTGGCTCCCTCAGCCCGGCTCTGAGAGCCCACAGTCATGACAATAGCTGAAACGGCCCCACATTATCTTGAATTACCTTGTCTTTAAAAGAAAATGTCCTCATAATCTTTTGATCCACCGTGGAGGGTCTGTAACTTGGAGCAAGTAAATTTATCTGTCTTTTTCTGCAAATCATTATTTCTGTTCTTCAGGGTGAGGCAAACAACGAGATTGAGCTGTCATGGTTGGAACTTAGGTTATAGATGTTTCTGGCAAAATGTGTGAAACGTATCGTGAAATAGAAGGTGAACTCGAGGGACGTCTATGTGTGGCGCCCAGACCTGAAACATGGCATCGCTGGAGCTATCTTTTCACTTGGACCTGAGATGAAAATTCGTGTTTAAATAAATGTTCTTCTTTTTTCCCCATTATTTCAGTTCTTGGATTCTTCATCAAACAATTCAAGAACCTTACCTAAAAGTAGACAAAAGAGTGGTTTGATAAATAGCAGTATCTTTGTATCTATTGTATCTCATTTTGGCCAAATGACCCACTTCATGCTGGACTGCTTCCCCAGACATCACGTGGAATTATTTTATGTGTCTGTAACATTATCGTGTGGAAAATTACTGAATGCTTTTGAGGTCTGTGCCAATAAAACGTCTTCTAGTGTGATCTGTGGAGATGGGCCTGTGTCATCGTCCCTCATCCGGGACCTCCAGTGTGATCTGTGGAGACGGACCTGGGTCATCATCCCTCCCTGGGGACCTCTGCTGTGATCTGTGGAGACGGGCCTGGGTCATCGTCCCTCCCTGGGGACCTCCAGTGTGATCTGTGGAGACAGGCCTGGGTCATCGTCCCTCATCTGGGAGCTCTGGTGTGATCTGTGGAGACGGACCTACGTCATCATCCCTCACTGGGGACCTGTGGTGTGATCTGTGGAGACGGGCCTGGGTCATCATCCCTCCCTGGGGACCTCCGGTGCAATCTGTGGAGACGGGCCTGGGTATCATCCCTCCCTGGGGACCTCTGGTGCGATCTCTGGAGTCTGGGTCATTGTCCCTCCCTGGGGACCTGTGGTGTGATCTGTGGAAACAGGCCTGGGTCATCGTCCCTCATCTGGGAGTTCTGGTGTGACCTGTTGGAACAGGCCTGATGACCGTCTGAGAAAATGTTACTGTGTTGAATCAGTCACCCTCCCCTCCAACCCTGGCCTGCTGCCTGGGGCATCCTTGGCATCTCTGTGCCCCCGTGCTGGTCTGAGTGCCTTCCCTAGAGCACCTGCACCCCTGCTGTCACCA
Organism: Ceratotherium simum simum; assembly: GCF_057802395.1. NCBI lineage: Eukaryota > Metazoa > Chordata > Mammalia > Perissodactyla > Rhinocerotidae > Ceratotherium > Ceratotherium simum. Next base: position 2,876,215 of record NC_141909.1, read on the forward strand.
GACCAACCTTGGGTCAGCGTCAAGAGAGGCAGCCATACCTGGTCGCCCTGGGTGCCCTGGGATGGGGCCTCTCCCACACCGCCGGGTACAGTCTCCACAAGACGGGCACTCATGGCGCTCCGCCTGCACCTGGAGGGCAGGGGCTGGCAGGCAGGAGGAGAGCTTCTCCCTGTGGAACGTGCTGGGGTCGGAGTGGGGTGCTTGTGGGCGCCCCACTCTTCCTGCAGCTGTGTCTCTGCTCTGAGTCTTGCTTTCCTGCCCGTGAAGTGAGGCTGGCGGTGCGCAGCGTGGGGAGCGTAATCGGAGGGGAGGATGGCGGAATTAAGTGTGGGTGGATGTAGCTCCCCTCGCCTGCACCCCTTTGCTCCATCCTTTCCTACCCACATCTAAGCCACAATAAAAGGGACCTCCAGTACCACCGGAGCATTTTGTCACCTAAACCAGAGGAAAAAGTATCAAAATCCTGGCTTTTGAGCTTCACACCAAACCAAAACAAAAACCAGCTATCTCAGGCACGAGGTAGGAAGAGTTGGAAGAATCTGTGCTCCGCAGAGCTAGAGCATCCTGCGTCGCCCCGGCCCCGCCCCCAGCCCACAACCAGACCGAGATGCTTTGAGCTCGAAGGAAAGAGAGGCTCAGGGAGCAATGGAGAGGCGGGCAATGGAGAGTCCAGCCTCAGCCCCACTGTAGGGGGGAGCGCTGCCAGGCGGGCTTGGGAGCAGGTGAAGGGAACCTGTGCCCGACCCCGTGGGGCTAGCGATGGCCAGCCTCGGTTTGCAGGGCCAGGTTGGTGTCAGAGAGGAAAGATGGGCCTTGGCCCAGCAACAGATCTCACTCCTTCCCAGCCTGGTGAGGTCCCTCCCGCTGCCCCAACCCCACTGGAGGACTCAGTGCCCACGTTTCTTTTGAAGGGCTCTTCTTGAAATACAACTTCTAGTATCGAATTAGTTTCAGGGCTGTGTAACAAAGTGCCACAAACTGGGAGGCTTAAGACAACAGAGATCTATTGTCTCATGGTTCTGGAGGCCAGAAGTCCAAGATCAAGGTGTCAGCAGGGCCGCACTCCCTCTGAGACCCTGGGTAGAACCTTCCTCGCCTCTTCCAGCTTCTGGTGGCAGCTGCGGTCTTGGCTGTCACTCGGCTTGTAGATGCATCACTCCAGTGCCTTCATCGGGCGTTCTCCCTCTGGCTCTGTCTTCACACAGCATTTTCCTCTTCTTGTAAGGACACAGGCATGTTGCATTAGAGCCCATCCTGTTAACCCCATCTCAACCTGATCACATCTGCAAAAATCCTATTTCCAAATAAGGTCACGTCCACAGGTACCGGGGTTGGGACTTCAACATATCCTTTGGGGACACAACTCAGCCCGTAACAAGTACCAGCTCTGGGCTTTTTCAGGTTGCAAGTGAGACCCCCACAAACCCCAGCTGACACCTGCTGCAGGTCCAGGGGGGTTGTGTTCATAGCAACCATGGTGCCTTTACGAGGGTCTCTCCAGAGAATGCCAGAGGGGAGCCCCTTCTCAGTCACCACAAACCTTCCCTGCCTTCAGACTCTCCCCCGGACAGGAAACCTCTCTCTTCTTCCCCAAACCCAGCGTCTTCGGCGCGGCTGCCTCATCTTTTCTCCTCCAGACCCACCTTGTCTTCTCGGGGTTAATGTAAATCTACTTCTGTTCCGGCTCCCCCAGGCCCCCCTGCCCTCTGTCTGCCCCTCGGCACCCGCGGCCCCGGAATTGGGAGGGAGAAGTCCCACCACTAAAGCCAGGTTTTCTGCTGGGCAGGAGTTCGGGAGGAGGCGGCTGTGACCATGAGGGTGCTCTTTTTCGTCCCTGACACTCAAGCCACAGAGCCCAGTGCCGGTTGGTTTAATAAAGAGAATGAAAACATCCTCTGTGGGGCCGGCGGGCCCCTGGGGAGGCCAGCGTCTGTCACTCCTCAGCAGAGGGATGACGGCTCTCTTCTCACTCTGTCCTTGGGAAGGCTCAGCCCTGCCACCTCCCTCCTGCTTCCTCGTCTGCGCCTCAGACTGCCTGGGGAGGGCTCATGGGAAGCTGGTCCCCATCCAGCCAGCAGGGCCCTGCCACCAGGTCCTACTCTGGATCCTGTGAGCCTTGGGAGAAGATGGATGTGGCCCAGGTGCGGTCACGGTGCAGATCCAATCACGGAGATGACAGGACGGAGCCCCGGGAGGTACCTCGTAGGGTATGGTTGCACCCGAGGTCATGGGGAGGGGAGGACGCGCGGGGAAGACTGCTGCCCAGGCAGAGGGGATGGGGCAGCAGAGCCGGTGGAGGTGGGGGCGAGTGGCCCAGCCAGGGGGTCAGAGCCAGGATGTGTGCCGGGCTGGGCCGCCACTGGGCTGCTGGTGAAGAGGACCCAGGATGGGGCCATGCAGGGGTCTGGGCGGCCCACCAGGGGCCTCCAGGAGGGAGGAGGCAGGGACGCTCTTCCCAGGTCAGTGCCATGTACAATCCAGGAGTTGCCTAAACCTCAGGTCAGCTCAGCAGATAACAACCCAGATGATGACCGCAGGCCTTCTTCACTTTGAGATGTGGTGCTGGGTACATGGACCAAGGTGGGGGGACTCCAGGACGGACAAGAAAGACTCTGTCCTGGGAAGTTCCTGGCACTGCAGCAGGGCCCGAGGACCTGGCGGAGGAGAGCCTGCGGGGCTCTAAGCGGTTCCCATCCTTCCCGCTTCCTCGGTCCCCTGCTCCTGGCAGGATGGCGCCTGTCCCTGGACTCATGGATTCTGCTAACAGTGAGACGACTTCTCCGGGAGCAATTCGTGCCCATCAGTGGGTCAGCTGTGGGCTGTGGAAACTTGATTCCCTTAACCCTCCTTTGAAAGAAAGAAACCCGTCTGGCATGGCAGGGTTTGGTCACACGGGAGAAGGAACCGTTTATAAGCTAAGGGCCCGCTCTCGCTAAGCCGGCCCCTCGACAGCCCCTGGAGCGGAACAGGAGGAGGGACGGTTCTGGGCAGCAGAGCCCGCAGCATGTCCTGAGGGCTGGGGTCCTCGAGCACTGCTGACGGCTGAGAACAAGCCACCACCCAGAGGAGCAGAGCAGAGAGGCCTGAGGACGCTGCTCCCAGAGGACATGTTACAAGATCAAGTAAGGATGAGGCTCAGAAATGTAGGGAGAGGGGCCATGTGGGACACACCCCACCAGGTGGGAGGAAAGGCCCCTCAGGGAAGGCAGCCTTCCTTGCGCTCTATCTCCTTTTTCTCATCAGGACCTGGACCAGAGGTGTTTTCCGGCCCTCCACCACCCCTGCATTCATCGTGGGTGTGCGAGTGTCCTGGGGCTGTCTCCAAAGCACTACCTACGGGGTGGCTACAACAACAGGACTGTGTTTTCTCACAGTCCTGGAGGCTGGAGACCAAGGTGTGGGCAGGGCTGTGCTCCCTCTGAAACCTGGGGGAGCATTCTTCCTGCCTCTTCCAGTTCCTGTGCCTTCTGGCAGTCCCTGGGTTCCTTGGCTCGTAGATACTTCACTCCAATCTCTGCTTCTGTTGTCACATGGCCGTCTTCCTTCTGTTCGTCTGTGTCCTATCTTCTTATAAGGACACCAGTCACTGGAGTAGGGCCCACCCTACTCCAGTGTGACCTCATCTGAACTAATTACATCTGCAAAACCCTATTTCCAAATAAAGTCACATTCTGAGATTCCGGGTAGACATGAATTGGGGTGTGGCGGGGAGACATTATTCACCCCACTATGGTGGGTAATGTCACAAAGTTTAGGAAGCAGAAAAATATAAAGAAGAAATATGAAGAGAAAACCCTTCTCTCTATTTTGTGTCTCTGAGACTTTATGAGAACATTCCAGAATAATGCACTCAACTGGAAACAACCTAATTTTGGCTCTAGGCAATTCAGCCCAACTCCTGATCTAAATATTCTGAAGGTCCCGCCTGGACCCATGGCCTGTGTGTTAAAGACTCTGCCCTTCTCGGCCTCCACAGGCCGTGCCATCACACTGACACAACACAGGCCACGGTTAGGGGTGTGTGCAGGGCCACGGCAGCGGGGTGCTCACTAAGCAGTGGGGAGATCTGTGGAGTCTGACTGGCCCTGTGATACACGCGGGAAGACAGTTTGGTCTAACTCCTGTCTGCCACTGACTAGCACCTAAGTGTGGCATTGGTAAATCTCTACCCTCTCCGACCCTCAGTTTCCTCACCTGGGAAATGGAGACATCCATGGCCGCTATTTACTGGGTGCTGTTCTGTGCAGACAGCGTTCGATGGCATTACCGTATTAACTCAACCTTATAATGACTGCAAGAAGTGACTTCTATTTTTTTTCTTCTATAGGTCACGTAGACCCTTAATTTTTTGTTTGTTTTTTGGATTTTGGTTTTTTTGAGGAAGATTGGCCCTGAGCTAACATCTGTCGCCAATCTTCCTCCTTTTTTCCTTTTTTCTCCCCAAAGCCCCAGTGGATAGTTGTATGTCATAGTTGTACATCTTTCTAGTTGCTCTGTGTGGGACGTCGCCTCAGCATGGCTTGATGAGTGGTGCATAGGTCTCCACCTAGGATCTGAACCAGTGAACCCCAGGCTGCCAAAGTGGAGCACGCTAATTTAACCACTACTCCACCGGGCCTGCCCCTAGTTTCCATTATTATAGTAATTTCAGAGACAGGGCAGAGCATAAGTGACTTGCCCAAGGTCATACCATTGTAAGTGGTGGGACTGGGTTTTGGACCCAGCAGCCTGGTGTCCTGACCACTGAACAACTACTACTGGTAGGGCTGCAGGCACAGTTGTCAAAATGGGACAACCCATTGGCCCAAGGAACCCCTCTCCAAACAGAGGCTGGCCCACACCCCGGCGGCCCCACTGGTGGGCACAACTGGACAGCTGATGACCCCATCCCAGGTTTGGGGTGAGACTTCAGTACCATCACGTAGCGGGAGGTCCCAGCCCAGGGCCTAGAAAATGCGAGGTTGTCATGCCCTTCCCTTTCTTTCAGCTCTGTCCTCCTTGCCAGGGGTTTCTGATTCCTATAAGACTCCTCAGTTCTAAGTGGTGAGCAATTTGGATTTTTGGGTGGTGGGGAGGTAGGTAACCCTGCCTCTAACTTGTGATAGATACATGAAGAAGAGTTGGATCACTCCTTCCTCCACCCAATAATACCACCGAGGACCAACTGTCTTTTAGGTGCAGTGCGGGAATCCCAGAAGACTGAGAATCTAGAGCATTCAATGGGCCCAGCACCTAAGGAGTCTACGATTTATTAGGGAGGCCAAGAGACAAACACCACGGTAACAGGGCAGGATGGTGAGTCCACCATCACTGGACACTAGACACAGCGCCGTCCATTCAGGACTCTGAGAAAGCCCAGAGGAACAGGTTCTTTTGCATCTGAACAGCAGACTGGCCTTGGGACTCCGAGGGAGCCATGCCTGGTGGGAGCAAAGGCCAGGCGACCGGCCAGAACTGAGCCTTGCTGGGCTAACTCGTGTCCCAACGGCGATGGCTTTGTGGGTGACAGCAGTGAAAAATGAAACGGGGTGAGCTGTCACTGTCTAAAGCTTTCATCCGCAGACCGAGTGTAGTTTCTACGGGCTTTAATTTTTAATGAGGTGTTGAGTGAGACTCGTTTGATCAGTGAATTGAAGTATAAATATATTTATGCAACTAGTGATAAGCTATCAAACCTGATCCTTCTCTCTCTCAACCTGAAAAATCCCCTTCAGGAAATTACCAGAAAGAAATCCAACGATCTGGGGACCCTGAAGTCCTCTGGGGCTTCTTCCCACGGAGGCTTCGTGATGCTGACGAGAGCATGAGCTTTGCAGAAACCTTCAATGCGGTGGCAGATGAGATGGGAGCTGCGGCATTCACAGGGCTCCATGTTTCCCTAAACTTGATGAGGATCTTCAAATATTTGTCCAGTACCTACACTGTGTCCCCACTGTTCCGTGTACTGGGGGCACCGGAATGCACGAGGTGGAACGGCGCCTGCACTGGGGAGCTTATAGCCAGAAAAATACCCATCGGTGTACAGCGAGGACAGGCCCTTCCAACCAGGGCCCCAAGCATTTGACAAGGAGCTCCAGTGTCTTTTCCCTGAGGCTGGGTTTCTCCGTGGAGTGGGGAGAGGAGGGACCCGTGCAGTCCTCAGGCAGAGGAGGGATGTGCTGCAGAGTGTCCAGGGCAGGGGTGCAACTGTTGGCTGAAGTCTCCTTCCCCGAGGCCTCCCCAGGGAGGGCCATGGCATGGTGGTGGACACTTGCTTTGATAGCTGTTGTTGAACATTCTCCTCCTGGCTGGGGACTGTTCTAAAGGGAGAGGAAGGGAGAAGGGAGTCTGGACCTGTGTCCCTCAAGTGCGCACTGGCTGAGGTGGTCTCATGCTGGTAAGGACCCTCTGCCCTCAGGCCCATGGCCTGGAAGAGAGGAGCTGATGGACATGTACACCTTAAGCCTTCAGTAACCCTTCCCAGGGGCGTCTGTATTTTCTAAGAGGACAGGCCAGTGTTAACTCCATGCAACAGCAGACCGTGAACACCAGGTCTGTGGCACCTGGACGTGAGAGACCAGAGGGCAAGGATCTTCCAGGAACCCTCGCATCATCTTCTGCAGGCCAACTCTGTCCCTACAGCTGGCCCTGTTTCTACTGACTGCCTGAGTGGGAAAGTTGGGAACCCGTGGAAAGGTGTCACGAAATCGCTACATCTCCACCCCGTCCCCATCCCACATTCCGTCAGGGTGGAAACAACTTCCCCAGAATGTGTGTTTGTTAATTTATATTGTTCTCAGTGCTACATACAATATTATTTGAATAAAAGAAAGAGGAAGGAAGATAAAGAGTGCTCATATAAACAAAATTTAAAGTTTTGATATTTTCTGGCATCTTCATAGATTTTATGTTCTTTAATCAGAACTTCCTTGGGAGAGAGGGCAGTTAAACACATCAGCCTGGCCTCCTTCCTATTGGTTTCCGCCCCCTCTACCTGGTCAACCAGCCTCGGGATTTGGGAGTCACCCCCTTTAAATGGATTAATCAGTAAACCTCGCAATGTCAAATTCACCATCAGCAAAATGAACCCTCATTTTCTAGCAAGGGACATATTATGAGGAGGCAATCAGTTAATTTATGTAGAGAGCTGATTGCTCCTACAAGAAGCCAATTATGAAAGCCATTATCCTCCGGATGAACGAAAGCCAGCCTGCCTGCCAACATCAGACCCAAAAGGCTGAACCTCCACTGGCTGGGCTCTGACAGTCGTTGGATGAGTAGCTGGAGGCAGTTCCAGCTGGCACAGAAATTCGTTTAGGAAAACCAACCACTCATAAAACAGGTCTCCTCCTGAGTGTGGCTAACATCAGCTGGGCACACCCGGGGAGAGGCAGGAGAAGCAGCACCGTAGTGGGACGGGAGCCCCCTCCCCTAGGGTGGCTGAGATTGGAGAATCCCTGATGGTCACTGCCCGTCACCCCTCGTGAGTTGTTGCTGAAGAGCGTGGCTCCAGTGCTGGGTGGGCTGCGTTCAATCCCAGCTCCCTCCCTCACTGCTGTGACCGGGCTAGTTTCTCAGTACCCAGGGCTCTGCTTCCCAGTTTTGCTGTAGAGAAAATAATACTCACCCACCAAGGCTGTTTGTAGATTAACTTGTTCTACAAATGCTAGTCTCCACCCCCACTAGTCATAGCCAGCCTGTTGTAAGAAGTTGTCCTAAACTAGCCTCGGGATTTATGGGCCATCCCCCTTAAAATGGATTAATCAATAAACACCACATTGTGGAGTTGACCATCAACGAATTGAACGCCTAAATGGAACATCCAAACCGCAGGTAGTTGTGACAATGGGGGCTTAGGAGGAGGATGTGGTAGCACATGTTTTTCCTTTTCCAATTCCTATGATAAATCTCTTTATACAGATCCTACTGGTTCCATGTCCCTGGACAACCCTGACTGATACAGTCACCCAGAAGCCAGCCTCCTGGTCCACCATCTTGGCCCCAGCCTGAAGCCGGATGGGGCCTCGAATCAGTCATTCAGGTTGTTTTGAGTTTTCTCCCCTCAAGGAGTAATATGTATGATAGTATGGTAATTATTCATCAGATTTCTAAAAACATTGTCAGAAACCAGACCTGCTCATAAGCAAACCCCACATAAGTTGGTAGACGTTTGAATGAAAAGCACATAGTGAGGGGTGGCTGTGACCGAAGAGGCCAGTGGCCTGGGCACCTGGGCCTCACGAGGCGTGTTTACCTGGTCAAGGCGCCTGCTCCAGGATCTGGCCCACAGCCATGCACGCCAGGAACCGAAGCGGTGGTGGTGCTGAGGTGTGCTGAGGATGCCGACTTACTAACAAAGATGACAAGACCTGAGGGCACCTGGGAAGTCAGTCACTCATTCTGTCAGCACCTTGGATGTGCAGGCTCACAAAGGTAAATGATGCAGACCTGTCCATACCTCCTGGGGCTCACCTTCCTATTGGGACACAGAAGCAAACAGAACTACAATTCAGTGCTACGAGGGGAGAGGACAGGGTGCACAGAGAATTCACCTGGGGGAGGGGGTCAGGGGAGATTTTCCAGAGGAGGGAGATCCTCAAGGAGGGAGTCTTGGCAGGATGCTGCCAGAATTGACTCGGAATCTCCTTTTCTATGCTTCCTTTGCTGACCAACCCATCTTCTGAAAGAGCTTGTATTCCTTCAGCTACGTTAATACCAGTTCTCTTGCATTAAAAAGCAAACAACCCAAGGTTCCAGAATACAGTCCCACTGAATTACATCAAGGAGCTAAGCATCACCCGCTCTATTCATCCATATGCCTGGGTTGTGAGAAATGCAAGCAAGCGCAGGCTGAAGCAAGGAGAGGGAACAAGGACATTTAGTGCAAGGGCTGTCTTGGGAGCACAAAGCTGGAATGTGCCAAAGCCTCAGGAAGCACCTGGAACCAGAAACTGCAGAGACCACAGTGCTGTTTCTCCGCGTTCAGTCTCCGCCTCTCTGTGCATTTGCCTGGCTCTCTCTCTCTCTCTCTCTCTCTCTCTCTCTCTCTCTCCTGGCTTTCACTGGTCTCTGAGTTTCCAACCTCATGCAGACATCAATGGACAATAGATGTGCAGTGTCTACACCGGCCCAGTCTCCTGTGGGTGGGAAGTGGGCCACGGAGAGCACATATGGCTGCCAGGGGCAGCGCTTTCCTACGAGGGAGGGGACTGAGCAAGGAAGCCATTCCCCACAGGGTCTACCACACTTCAGAGAAACCATGACCACATCCCCAGGGAACCTTCCACTGCAAAGGCACTTTGCACACCTGTATTCCCCATCCAGTATGTGTTTATCTCATAATTAATAGTTAAACTCTCAGCGACAATAATCACGTATTTCCAAAGGTTTTCTCGGGTGGACAGTGGGATGGATAGGCGGGAAGCGGACCAGCGCAGCATGAACTTTTAACTGTAGAGCTAACTGCTGCAAGGGGAGCGGTCCTTAAAAGTCACCGACTCACGAAGTGCACTTGCACTTCATCCGTCAGCTAGAAGCCCTCCCGTGATAGCAACCACAAGGGCAGCCGTTGGACTACCCAGGCCGGCCCACCAATATCCACGATATTTGTTGGCATTTGAGACATGCTCCTAACCTGACAAGGACATTTTTTGAAAAATAAAATTGTAAGCATTTTTCATAATTTATGTATTGAAAGCTATTTTCAAGTGGAGTTGTAGGAGTAAACATACATAAATAAAGTTACATTGTATATCGGAACCCAGTTGAGATGACACATTTTAGATGTGTGGTGATTTTCTACTAAAGCTGGAAAAGGAAAATGAGAAGCCAAGGAGCTGAAAGGAAGCATGTTGTATTGGTAACTGTTATATAGAATGCAACTGAACACACCAAATTTACTAGTAAATTTACAAATACTTCACATACCATATAAAAGCCAATATAGGAATTATATTTCAGGAAATACTAGTAAATAAAAAGCAAGCCACAATATAAAATAAATTAGAATAAATTTATGTAAAATTCATATTGGCAAAGCAAATGTATTGCTAAAAATTGGTACAAAATATAAAGCAAAATAAAATAAACTTGAATGATTCTTTAAAAAGACATCCACAGTACATGTAAACAAAATCACACTCTAATAAAAGTGAATACACAGTATAGAACAAAGTAACACATTTGAAATAATTACAAAGTCAGGTATCTAGGAAAAGCAAAAATTTCACTAAATAGTTAATACCTGGTAAGCAGTGGGGAAACAGTAAATTCTGCTTGAAACCAGCTTGAATCGAGTAGCAATGCCACCATTGCTTTGGGGTCATGTGTCCAGGTGGCATTCACTTCAGATCTCAGATGTTGTAGGAAAATCCCAGCTTCTGTATCTGGTTAGCTGTGTGTCCTGTGGGAGAAAGGTACCCTAGAATGTGCAACCGTGTTTGTCTCTGCTCTGATGTTTTACGGTGTCTTCCTCCACCAGTAGGGGGCAGCAGTACGATCCATATCACCTTCCCGGCCATTTGGTAACCCCCACTGAACTCAGACCCTAAAAGAAGGGAACTGGAGGCAAAGTGAGTTTAAGGTATATTTTTGAGAATATAATACATATGGTACTTAAATCACATTATCAAACCTCAATAAATCTGGGCATGATAATTACAGGTAGTCACTGATAACTCCATGTCAGAATTAGGACAAAACCACAGCCAATTTCCAATTACTTGGGGAATCTAAGGGGTTTCCAGGCGATCTACCTGCTGTGAACCAGGCAATGCAGCAGAATGGAGCATCTCCCCCACCTCCACCCACCCCCTAGGAGCTGGCCCTAGTGCTAACCCGTGCTAAGTTGTGTCAGTAGATTGTACCAACCCATCCACAGATGATCTATATGATACTTGGGATAATTAGAGGTGTCTCATTGTTTCATATCCAGTCGAGAAAAAAAAAGTTCACAATTAAACTAAAAAACATTGTTTTCTCAATATTTAGAATTTACATTTTATATTTGTCAAAAGAGCTATTTTTGACTTATTTAAACATAGGTTTTACCAAATATCACTTCTGTGGATACATAAATAGGAAAACAAGGCAAAAACAATTAGTGAAGATTCCTTTGTGATTTGTCAAGTTCAGAGTCTGTCTTTCAAATCTCGTCCCACCCAGGGATGCACAAGTCAGGTCTCACCCCACATCTACACTGGCAAGAGCGTTGTTGAGCATTGATGAAATGAAGGGTGCTCCACTCCTGGCTCCATGGGGGCTCTGTCCTGCAGGATTCTACACAGATGAGGGGACAATGTAGTGCGTCAAGACTTCTGCCTGGCCCAGAGTGACCAGACCACGCATCCTGATCCAGAAGTGTGAGAAAATGGGCGTCTTAGAACTGATAACATGTGGTCTGAAGCACAGGTAAATGCATATGTATGTATATACACACACACTCTACATATATCTATATGTTTATTCAGTAGGTGTCCTGTGTGTAATAGAATATATATAAAAAGATGATAAAGTGACATTAAAATCTTAGCAGTGCTTATCTCTGGTGGTGGGATTCGAGTTGATTTAGAGATTTTTCCTTTTTTTTTTAATTTGCTGGGAAAGATTTGCCCCAAGCTAACATCTGTTGCCAATCTACCTCTCTCTTTTTTTTTCCCTTCCCCAAAGCCCCAGTACACAGTTGTACATTCCAGTTGTAAGTCCTTCTGGTTCTTCTATGTGAGCTGACACCACAGCATGGCTACTGACAGATGAGTGGCGTGGTTCCGTGCCCAGGAACTTAACCCGGGCCGCAGAAGTGGGAGAACACCAAACTTTTAACCACTAGGCCTTCAGGGCTGGCTTGAGATTTTTCCTTTTTCCATTTCTGTTTTACTGTGTTTCCCAGTTTTCTACATGAAGCTTGAAGGGTTTTTTTTTTGAGTAAAAAAGTTACTTTAAGGAAACAACAATAAAAAAGTAAAAACTCTCTGTGGCTTCATTGGATTTTGTTTAAATCACAACGAATTTTCTTTCTTAAGAAACTTGAAAAGCTGATTCTCAAATTTATATGGAAAAAATGAAGGATCAAGTGTAGCTGAGACCCTCTGAACGAAGAACAAGGCTGGGGGTCGTGGCCCTCAAAGGTGAAGACAACTCAAGGAGCTAAGTAGTTAGACTGGGCTAGTGGGGGCTGAGGACGCACGCGGAGACAGCAGAACAGAAAAAGAGCCAAGGACCAAGCCCAGTCACGCTCAGAAACAGACTTATGTTAGAGCAGCTACGCCTGTTTAATGACTGGTAAATACGTCCTTGTTAAAAAGTAGTCCTGAGGCAATCCACTAAACAGAGAGGAAAATGACATAAGATCCCTATTTTACATCATATTAAAAAAAATCAATTCCACATGGATTGAAGACTTAAATGTGAAAAAAACTGTAAAACTCTTACAAGATAATGAAAAGACTTTCTACAACCTCAGGGTAGGGATGGACCTTAAGACACACACACATAAAATCATGAAAAAAATTGATAAGTTGAACTATGTTAAAATTAAGAACTTCTGTTCATCAAAAGATACCATCAAGAGATTAAAAAGCAAGATGATTAAGTTCTCGAGCTCTGCGGTACCACGTCATGCCTGTACTTACCAATACTGCATCGTGCATGTAACGTTTAAGGGGGAAGATCTCATGTTAAGTGTTCTCACCACAATAAAAGGAATGTTTTTAAATAAACAAACAAAAAAGATGAAAACAACAAGCCAAGAAGTAGGAAAAGATGCTGACATGTAACTAACAAAAGATTAACATCCAGATTATGCAGCGAATTCACACAAATCAACAAGAAAAACACAAATAACCTAATAGAAAAATATTCAAAAAACACTATCAGATAGTTCACAGGAAACGAAACACAAATGGCCCAGAGACACATGTGAAGGTCTCGACTTCATTAGTCACCAAGGAAACTTAGAACTGAAGAAGCTACCATTACACACTTAGAAGTCAGGCAGTACCAACCATGGACAGGGAGGGGGATGTGACAAAACAGGGACTTGTTCAGCTCTGGCAAGAGTGGAAATGGGCACCAGCACTTTGGGAGGACTTGGGCAGCACCTGACAGACACGTCAGTAGAAACGTGGATGGAGAAACTGGGATATTACATAACAGAATACTATACAGTAGTGGTACAGAAGGAAATGAAGCCACGTAAATTAACATGATGTATCTTCAGCAAAAGAAACAAGTCATACAAGAATATACAACATGCAATTCCATTTGTTTAAGGTTCCAAAACAACACCACCAAACGGTATATGTATACAAGTAGCGACACATACGTAGGTGCTAAAACTCTAAGGGAAAGAACCAGAAGATGGTCAGGCCATGGAGGGCAAACGCACGCATGTGGAAGCGGCAGGAATCAGCTGGAGACATCTGGAGGTATTGCTGCAGCTCACCAGGCGGGGACCCACACGGGACGTATAAAATGTGCGGCGATACCTCCTCACAAGGTGATGGAGGCATCAGTGCTGACAGCTGGACCCCCCTCAGCCCTGTCCCACCTGGCTCAATCTACACGCTCCAAGCACCCCTCCAACGGTCCTTTGTCTCCACGTGTAGGTTTGCCATTAAGAACGTGCTACAGACTGAAGGTTTGTGTCCCCCCCAAAATTCATGTGTTGAAACCTAACCTCCACTATGATGGTATTAGGAGGTGGGGCCTTTGGGAGGTGATTAGCTCACAGGGGTGGAGCCCTCATGCATGGGATTAGTGCCCTCATAAAAGAGAGCCCCCTCACCCCTCCACTTTGTGAGGACACAGTGAGACACGCCATCTAGGAACCAGGAAGCAGACTCAGCAGATCCCGCATCTGCTGGTGCCTGATCCTGGACTCCAGCCTCCAGAACCCTGAGAAATAAATTCCTGTTGTTTACGAGCCACCCAGCCTGTGGTGTTCTGTTATAGCAGCCCGACGGACTGAGACAGGAGGAGTGTAGGACCAGACACCTACACGTGTTTGTCCTCTGGGTTATAGGTCTTGCCGTAAACTAACACAGCGACCTCTGTTGTCTCGAGTTCATATACTAGCAGTTCTTGGGCACCTGATCAACTTTTCTGTGCTCACTACTGAACTTCTGAGTCTACCAGACTGGGGCGGACCCTGAAACGTGGTGGCTCCGTCAAGGCAAAGTCACACGCAGCACGGGTGTGTCCCAGCTGTGGCCCTGGTGACACCAGCTGGCTCTCTGCCTCTCACAGGTGGTTGTTGCTGGGTGCTGACAAGATGACTGAAGTGGCAGTGGGACTAGGTCAAGGGTCAAGGTCACAGAGCTGTGAGCAGAAAGCCAGACTGGTTTAGAGGCTACTTTGGAGTAAACGGGGGGTGGGGACCCTGCTGTTTGTGTGTCCGGGCCGTCCGAGGGTCTATGCTTTGTCACTTGGGGAGTGAGCCTGCCACACCCCTTTGGTTATGGAAATGCTCCAGCCTGGACCGATTTTCTTGTTTCTGTATCGTCCCCTCTCCTGCCTTGAGAACCTCATTTCAAGTGCCAGTCAAAGGGATTGGAAGATGCCGCTTGCCCGAAGGACCCAGGACGAGTTGTTTCTGGAAAGCTGTTTTGTCCTTTCTTGTAGCAATCCTGTTCCTTAAGTAAATCAAAACAGGTACATTTACACTCTTGTGGCCGCATGGGAAGGACCCACAACACTCAGAAATAAAGCTCTCTCCCCTCTTTTTGCCAACAAGGGCACAGAAGGGCGGCAACGCACTCCGTTTACTAGCTCTTCCGTCCTTTACGATTGTTTTGAAAAGGCCACTTACCTACAACGTACCCTAAAGACTTCCCAACAAGGATCAACTGAGAGTCCCTGGCAGGAAGTGGGATATTGATCCGTCCCCTGTGAAAGCATCACCTCCTTCCCTGCCTCTCCCCACGGAGGCGCTCCTGGCACTGGGCGGGGGACGGCATCGCAGCAGAACCTCACTCAGGGGTTAAAGAAAAGTTCTCGGGTGGTAAGAGGGTGGAGGCTGGGAAAAAGGAGAGAGGAACTAAGAAAACACAGAGGCCGGCGTGGTCAGGACCCCGCGAAGCCCTGCCGGTCTCCACAGAAACCGTGAGAAATAAGTGGGTTGTTTCAAGCCACTAAGCTGTGGTGCTTTCTACACACTAAAGAAAATGAATCCCGAGGCTACAATGTGAGGGGGCAGCAGGGCACTGCGAATGAGCTCATGGGGCTCAGGAGCCGGCAGACCCACCTTCGAGGCCCTGATCTGCCAAGCTGTGTGACCTTGGGAAAATCACTTGATGTCTCTGAGCCCATGTCCTCACCTGTGAGACAGTTGATCCCTATGGTCCTTTTCAGTTCTGTGAATATTTTATTCCAGAGGCAAGAATGTTTAGAATTAAAGGAAAGTAAAAATCAAGAAGAAACCCTGGCAAGTTGTAGGGTAACCCTGCCTCTGAGGGCACGTTGTGTGGGCAGCACCTCTCTCTCTGGGACTCTCAGCCCCCTTTACTGTCTGGACTCTTCCTCGCTGCCCTCCAGCTCCCCCAGCAGCATCAGCCTCCCCAAGGTGGACCCTCCTCCCCCATCCGCCTCCCCCATCACCGCCTGTGGCTCCACCTCCCCTTCTACCCTGGCCCCATCTCCCTTCAGGTCCTGGAGATTCCGCTTGACCTGCCCCTTTGTGTCTGCCCTTGGACTGCCTTCCCTTCTGCAGGACACATGGACAGCGGATCCGTGCCGCTGAGAGGGATGGTGTCTGCAGGAAGCCACCCGCCTCCGCTGAGGACCAGGCCAACCCCAGGAGGCAGAGGGAGAGAGCTGCACAAAAGCAGAGTCGAGGAGCTCCCTGTGGACGAAGAAGCCACAGTGAGCGGCGTCCAGCAGTCTGCACCAAAACAGAAATGAGACCAGCAAGGCGATGCAGTGGAACGGCGTGGAACGGAACAAACGGAATGGGGCAGAACAGAATGGACAGAATGGAGTGGAATGGAACAGAACGAACAGAACAGAATGGACAGAACGGAGTGGCGTGGAACAGAATAGGGAAGAACTGGGCAAATGTGAGCAGAGGCGGAACCCTGGAAAACAAGCATGAAGGCCTCGGTAAGCCCACTGTGTTTAAACCACAGCTCAGGGGCTTCCGTGAAGGGTGCCAACCAGAGGCTGGTGGCCGGCTGCACACAGTCCCCATGTGTGACGTGGGTGGCTCTGAGCTGACGCTCTCTGAGGCAGCAGTGACCTCCCCACCCTGGCCTGGCAGGACGCCCCAGATGCAGGGCCTCTGCTCAGTGGAGTTCACTTTATTTGTCCAAGAAACAGGGAGCCGGGCTTTGCTGTGGGCCCCAGCGCTTACAGGAAAGTCACGGGAGCAGAGGAAAGGCTACGGAAGTCAATCTTACAATGAGGTTACGGCACAAAATTGGGATTCTCTTGCCCGATGAGCATAAAGAGCCAATTGTTACAGCATCAGCTTTGGGGAAAAGAAAACAGCTTTATTGTGGGATTGATCTGCAAGGAGACAGGGGTATACGCTCTCAGATCTGTCTTCCCGATCCAGGGCTTGGGGCACAATTTATGGGATGAGGGCAGGGTGGTCTGAAGTGTGGGGATAGATGATTGGAGGTGAGGAGAGGTGAGGGCATTGATGGTCTGCAAAAGCATGGTCAAGCTTCATGGCTCTTCACCGGATGCATGTTCCCAACATGGTGGCGGCTACCATGATCTTCGGGTGGAGTTTTCAGCCCTTTGATGTCAAAAGGGTCACCTATAGGTCATCCAAGCAGGCCCAGTTGACAAGTGGGTGGTCTTAACTGGCCTGAATTGGACGAAGGGGATCTCTCAGTTCCTGAGAAACCACTCTTAACTACTCTGTTGATAAGATGGGGTCAGTTGTGGGGCTGCCCAGTGGTGTAGCCGTTAGGTGCCCGCGCTCCACTTCTGCGGCCCGGGGTTCGCCGGATAGGATCCCTGGCGCACACCAACGCACCGCTTATCAAGCCGTGCTGTGGCGGCGTCCCATATAAAGTAGAGGAAGATGGGCACAGATGTTAGCCCAGGGCCTGTCTTCCTGGGCAAAGGGAGGAGGATTGGCATCGGATGTTAGCTCAGGGCTGATCTTCCTCACACACACACCAAAAAAAAGATGGGGTCAGTTGAACTGGTCCTAGCAGGCCCGTGGTGACAACGGGAGTGAAACCCCTTTAGCGTACGGGGCTCCACTTCCCCACAAACAGCAGAGTGAGGGGGGAGGCAGAGCTGGGCTTGCAAGGGCTCCCCCCAGACCTCTTGGGTTCAAACGTGAGCGCTTCTGCTCTTCAGCTGTGGGGCCGTGGACAATGGCTCCGCCTTCCTGAACTATTGTTTCTATCTGCAAGATGGAGGAAATTATAACACCCACTTCAAAGGATTGTTGAGGGGTTAAGTGGAGAGTTTTTGGAAGCACCGAGTAAACGTGCTCAGCACTCCTGACGTGAGTCAGTGCGCGGCTCAGCAGAGGGAGGCCTCGTGCTCAGTAGTACGTATGTTACTCTCAGTGCTGGAAGCACTTCCGTGGTCTTTCTCTCACTTCGCTAGTATCTGTGATAAATAATATCCCACACTGTGTTCAAAAAGGGAGAGTCGAAGGAACTTTGAGCTTCATGGGGAGCAGACTTAATCACCCAACATCGCCAGGACGCGTTCAGCCTACTGCCCTCCAGTTACACGTGTGAATCCACAAGCACCCAGCAGCTCAGAGCCGGGGGTGGAGACCTGCGTCCTCTCGTCTCAGAGCAGGGCTTGGGACTACAGCCCACCCACGCAAGGCCCCTTCAGGGATCCAAGACCCAGTGCTTTTAAAACTAATGAACCGATGCCGGCTCTCCTTGGGGAATGTTGATCACTTTGACAGTGCCCAAAGGTTGAGATAAGGAAGTCAGCCCCATGTCCTTGTGAGCCAAGAAAGGCCACAGGCAAAGGGCCGCTCGCTGCGGTGTGTTTGGGAATGCTGAGGCACAAAACCCCACTTCCCGGCAAATGTTTTGTTACTCAATCTTTTGGCTACCCATGAAACCGTAATTGGTTTCCAGTGTGACCCTGAGGCACACAGGTGCCTTCAGCCAGGCTGCCTTTCGTCTTTCCCAGGCCGTGAAAAACGGCTTCTCTTTAACCAGATGCCAGAACCTAAGCTGCCCAAAGGCAGAGAAGTGGTGACAACGCTTCCCTGGGCTCCTGTTCCACTGACAGCAGTGTGGACGGATGGACACCAGGATCTGGAGGAAAGAATCCCATGAACGCAGAGACACCCGGCCAGCCCAGCACTTCCCAGCAGGGAGCAGAGACCGTGCAGGGACTCTGGGTGCTCAGGGGGCCACCCATTCCCCTCTCCCAAATCGTGTTCCCGAGCGACGATGCTGCACAGGACTGGGCTCCAGGCGTTACAGTCAAACTCCCCCCAGCTCCATCTCTGGTCTCCTGTCTTATTTTTGCTGTAAACCTGGGGTGTCTGCTCTCTGTCCTATCCCGTCGCCTCACACAGGGTAAGCAACAGGGGTGCTTAGTAAACATCATTGAAAGAATAAATGAAAAATTTTAGTTCTTTTATTTTTGTATCATTCTTTGAATATGTAATATGTGCACCAGCACCCGCTCTGTTCCTCAGGCTCTCATTTCTTCTATCCAGAGATAAGCACTGCTACCAGCTTCTTGACAATGCAAGTATTTATGAAATGCATTCTCTGTGTGAAAAATATATCCATATACACATATCTCCAATATATGCATACACATACACAATCTATTTCATACAGATGGGAGCATATGAGACATACTTCCTCGTATTGTTTTTGTTGTTTTACTTTATGTATTGGAAACTGTTTCATTTCATTACATATAGAGCATCCCCGTTCTTTGAAATGGTTTTATGTATTTTATTGTACGGTTATACTAACATTTATTTAACCAGCCTACCGATAGACAGATGTTATGTCCATTATTTTGCTTTTACAAACAATGCCGTCCCGATATGCGTGGTCAGGTGTGGTTTTGCGGATCGAGTAGGATAAATGCCTAGGACTACTGGGTGGAGAGCTTCGTGTATTTTAAATTTTGTTACATACTGTCAAATGATCCTCCACAGAGGTTTTACCAATTTACACTCACAGCAGCAATGTATAAACTGCCTGTTTTCTCCTCACCTTTGCAAATATAATGTGATAGCAAACTTTATTCTTAATCATTCTTGCCAGTCTGATAAATAAAGAAATGGTATTTCAGTGTTGTTTAAATTTGCATTCTTATTAAGGGTATGAGCACCAAGGAACCAGTTTGTTGTTTTTTTTTTCCTGTAAACTCTTGACATATTTTTCTCACTCTTCTATTAAGTTCTTGGGCTTTTTTAGTATTGATTTTTAGGCATTCTTATTGTTAAATATATTAGCCATTTTTCTCTTATTTCAGGTACAGGCTTCATTATTTATTGACTGTCATTTGATTTTGTTTATGATGGTGTTTGCCAACTAACATCTTAGTTTGGGGGTGGGGGTTAGTCAAATTTATCAGTCTTTTCTGGCTTTCAGATTTTGTGTCAGAGTTAAAAAGGTCTTTCCAAATCAGAGATTATTTGATAATTCTCTCACTTTTCTTCTATTACTTTTAAAGTTTCATTTTTGATGTTCAAATTTTCCACCCATGTGGAATTTACTTTGGTAAATACGGGTGATTGGAATGGAACTTTTTCTTTTTTCAGATGATTACACACTTATCCCACTGATTTGAAATGCCGCTTTATTGTGTAATAATATTGCATTTGTTTTCTGGACTTTATAGATTGTCCCATCAATCTATTCATGAACTCGTACCATGTTATAATATGTTTTAATATATGGGAAATCTTATCATTTTTCTTTTTCTATATTTTCCTGGGTTTTCTTAATTGTTTAATATCTGTCTGAACTAATATTTAATAATTTTATTTTTTTCAAAAATTATATATTCATATAGTTCAAAATGAAAAAAAATCATAAGAACCCATGAAATAAATCTTCTGGTCTCTATCACCCGATCATACTGTTTCCTTCCCACGAAGCAATGTGATCAGTTTCTGGTGCATCTTCCCAGCAACAGTTTATATAAATTTCATATGTATGTTTCTTACAAGCTTTATAATCTACTTGTCTCATTTTTTAAAAATCCTCAGTACTGCTGGTGTTTTAAACGGGATCAAGCTTGATTTATGAATAAACTAGAGAGAGTTGATATCTTTTTGTGAGGTGACTTCCTACTCATGAATATTCGATGCCCTCCGCTTGTTTAAGTTTTCTTCTACGTCATGCAGCACTTGAAAGTCGTTATTATTATTATATTAAATGGTATCTTTTATTCCATCAGCTCTTCTATTTGTAGTTGGGATAAATGAAAGTTATTAATTTTTGTGTATTAATTAGGAGTCCCTAATTGCATGAAATTCTAACTGAAACAAGCTGCCCTTCTGAGGATCTATCGCCTCCTGTGTGCGGTGGCAGGAAAAAATAAACAAGCAACAGTCTCATCCTGGACAAGACAGTGCTTTACCCACTGACTCTCTGTTCCAGAAGCCCTGGGCCGCACGAAGCGCAGGCTCAGGGCCCAGCAGAGACGGAGCCGCCTCCGGCACACAGTCAGCCCCGCTCACTCTCACTTAGGATTGATTTTCAGCATCTTCACTGTGATGTGACTAGACATTTTTTTCTTGTATTTACCCTGCTTGGGGGTGCTGAGTTTCTTAACTCTGCAAATGTGTGACTTTTACCAAATTTAAGAAAAATTCAGCCACTATTTCTTCAATTCTTTTCCTGCGGCTCTCTCTGCTTTTCTTCTGGAACTCGATTGACTCACATGTTAGACCTTTTGATATTAACCTTGTTGAACTGAAACTGCAAACGCTGCCTCCTGGGTGTCTGCTCAGACCTCAGTCCAGGTCTTCATTCTGAACCGAGACGCCTGGAGTCTGCTCCGTGTACACTCGGTTCAGCGTCAGCTAGAGATTGGAGCAGAGTTTGTACACAGAAGTTGGGGCTTCCCCTCTCTGACTCCCTCTTTTCCAGAAATTTCCCCTTTCTTTCCAGAGGCTGGGATTGTCCCAGACTCTTGCTTTGGTTCTTCAAGCTGGAGGAACTGCCAGTTTCCTACCAAGTTTTGGCTGCCCCAGATGGTGTGGTCTGATCCTGTCCTGAGGCTGGAAACCATGACAACAGGACACCTACTCAGTGCCATGTCCTTCACCCGTGTCAGCCCCCCTCCAGAATCTGCCTATTTTTGGTCACTCTCCAGTGCCTTCAGGTAGTTGGTTTTTATATTTTTTCCAGAATGAATAGTTGTTATTGAGAGACTCATCCAGCCAAGTGCATACTCAGCATTGCCTGCAGGCAAAACCTGCTATAATCTTTAAACCTGCAAGGGGTTGCCTTTCAGTGAAGAATTTTCAGTGCTAGTGGTGGGAGAGGTACTACTCCAGGTCCTTCCACTGGAGAGTTTGTAGAAGGTGGGAGGTGATATCCATCTCCAGATGGTACCGGAAGAGGCCGTCTAAGAACTCTACTGGAGGTGAGTCTCCACGGCCTTTTCCTCTGACCAACCACATCACCCCCATCGGCCTCAGCATGAACATTGTCTGGTGAAATTTCCCACCACGCTAGGTGAAAGGGCAGTCTTCTGGCTAAACTGAACAGTCATTGGCTACACACAAAATGATTTCTTGAGTGTGTCAGTGTTTTTCTGGTAATCCCTTGTTTCTAGCTGGATAGAGAGTGTCAAAATGTGTTGATTCACCACATGCTTGGTAATTAGGACTTTCCTCTCTTGTTACATCTAAAGTACCGTGTTGAGTAATAAGGGAGTAGCACGAGCATTCATGCCTATCTTGTAAGGGTAAAGCTAAGCTGTTACAACAAAAAGTCTTAAAGACTCTGTACATCCATCGCTTTCTTACAGAACAGTCTCAAGGTGAGTCGTCCAGGACAGGAAAGCAGCTCCATTCCTCTGCCATGAAGGAACCCAGGCTCCTTCTGAGTCATTGCTCAGCTATTCTCTCTGGCCATGGTCATCACATAAATGGTCAATGCTGGCCTTCTGCCAGTGAAAAGGGGCAAAAGAGCACGGAGGAGCTGACTCAGATTTCTGAAACCCCACACCTAGATGTGGCACACCTCACTCCTCTCCACGTTCTTACAGCAAGAGCTTAGTCACATGCCTGCACCAGCTACAACTCTAACGTCGGAAGAGGGCAGAGCAGGTTTTGGTTGGCTACCCCCAGTTTCTATCACCACGACCAAAAGTCAGGAGTTCTCCTCCCAGCCTCGCAGGTAGACCTCTGTTCACTTGAGGACCTCTCGCAGCCGCACCTGGACGCATGCCATACGAGGGAGCTTGACGAGATTGACCAGAGCACATCCCTCTCTTCCCAGCTGTCTTCTCAGCCCCACAGTTTGCTTGAGTGTGGCTGGGGGCTGACAGCAGCAGCCTGTGTGTGGCTTCCCACACAGGCTCTTTAGCTCTGCATCCCACTGAGGTGTCCAGCAGTCTAGCTTGCAAACTACCGATGAAGACCTGCAACCATCACAGCAAGGCTTGAGACCAAAGAGACACACGGACTCTGACTCATTTTGAAAAAATCTTATAAGGATCTTCAATTCCTTTCCCTGGAAAGACCTTGAAAAATCAATGTAGATTCTCAACCATGGTTTTGGGTTATTTCCAGTTGGAAAATCAGGTACTTTTCGGGCTATGCCAATGCTTTATTTTTATGGCGCATTTTCTTTTGTTTCTCCATCTGAGCCAACCCCAACCCACCAGGCACCACTGCTAGCCAGCGTTCACTTGGAAAATTCCTGTGGTTTGGACAATATCATACAACCATTCCTTGGAAAGGGCATCATGACTTCTGCCTAAAAGTAACTTTTTAAGTGGGAAGAACCCAAGTGTGCAGCTTGTCATTGGCATGAACTTCTTTGGCCCCTGTCTAATGCAGACCAAACTGGAAATCCCCAAAGTTAATAATTCTATTTGGTCACCCTCAAATGCTTGACTTAATGAGGTCTTTTAGTGGCGAAACTGCCAACAGAGGTGATAGCTACTCGCACACCCTGACCACAGCGGGGTCTTCTTTCCTCGGGCACCACTGTCCTCTTTGCCCAGTAGAAACCTGAGAGACTTCAGAGGAGGGGAGGATGACGAAGGTCAGCCCTGGCAATCACGGTGGCAGTACCTGTGCTTGCGAGTGGAGTTGAAGCTTCTGGCTGTCTGTGTGAGAGCAGCCTGCCTCTCTAAGCCGCATGCTCACAGCCAGGCTGCCCCATTCCCATCCTGCCTGTGCCCTGGGACCTAGGCATAGGCAGGTCCTGGCGCAGCCACAGCCTAGCACCACACAGGGAAGCCTCCGCAGGGCTGGATGGGGCTTTACATGTTCCCTAGAGCCATGCCCCCGTGTTCCCGGATGGAGCTGGGCTTGTGTGTACAAGCGCCTGGGCAGGTGCGTCTGTGCACCTGGGCAGAATCGCAGTCCACACCCCCAGAGATGCTCAGAATGGCAGGCACACATTTATTTATTTTTGTTTGTTTTAAACAAGGACTGCCGCAGAAAGAAAGACCTTCTCAAGGCTGAATCCACTCCTGCTTAAGCGGAGGTTCAGTTACAGGAGGCAAACTGAAATCCTCCCTCAGCTGGAGGAAGGGAGCATAGGGAAGGAGGAGGGAACAGAGTGGAGCAGAAGTGAGTCCAGAAGCGTGCTTTGTACACATGCACCATCTCACTTTACTTTCTGGACAAGCAAACGAAGCAGAACTTCTATTCCATTTTACAAGCAAAGGAACTAAGGCCTAGAGAGGTTGAGAAACTTGCCCAAGAAAGAGGGAGAACCAGAGGGCCGGCCCCGTGGCTTAGCGGTTAAGTGCGTGTGCTCCGCTGCTGGCGGCCCGGGTTCGGATCCCGGGCGCGCACCAACGCACCGCTTCTCTGGCCATGCTGAGGCCGCGTCCCACATGCAGCAACTAGAAGGATGTGCAGCTATGACACACAACTATCTGCTGGGGCTTTGGGGGGAAAAAATAAATAAATAAAATCTTTAAAAAAAAAGAAAGAGGGAGAACCAGGATTAGGGCCCCGGACATCCAATTACAAAACTCCCTGAGACACCATGAGGGCTTTTTAAAAAGTGCTTTTGCATGCAGGCAGAGAAGTAAGAATAAATACTTCGGAAGCAGAGGCGATCCTAAGGAGCCCTGAGCATGTGGGAAGGCACGTACCCGGAGCTCTCCATCCACATCCTTAGGAGCCTGGCCTCGCATTGTCTCCCAGGGAGGTACTGGCCGGCTATGAACCCCCGGAGAAGGACTGGTCCCAGCACCCCTCGGGGTTGTCTGGCTCTGCACCTGTCATGGAGCACCACATTCGCAGCTTGGATAATGACAAACATGAAGTAAAACCGTTCTTCATGAATGTCCAGCTGGCTGGCCGCTGTAAAGGGGGGCAGCCGTGTGACAGTTCTTGTGTGGGGACACCCTGCACTTCATGGAACCTTCACCATCCCTCGCCCTTGCTCACTAAATACCTGTAGTGCCAGCAGTCACTGAGACAACCAGAAATGTCCCCAGGGATATCCAAAATGGCCCCTTGGGGGCAGAACCACCCCTGGGAAGAACCACTGAACTGCAGAGTTAGTAACGGAGATAGGAAGAAAAAGTAGATTCAGAATGGGCTTTGGAGGGACCACTTACAAGTTGCATGACCTTGAGAAAGTCATATAATCTCCCCTTCTGAACCTTAGTCAGTTTATCTGCAAAATGGGGGCTCAGAATAACGTCTTTTCCTCTCTCACTTGGTTGGTGTAAATACCAAACGTGGTCACGCTCCTGAAATGAATTTTGAACCTCAAACCACGCTGAGCTTTGCACAGGCTGGGCCCCACTCCCCACCCTGCCCGTGCATACACATGCACAGCTCACAGCCCATGTTCTCGGGCACAAAATTTCCTTCATTTAACCGTTCAGGAAGCAATCTAATAGGTTAAATCATGCTTAGGCATAAAAGGGTGATAACAAACCGCCTCTCTCCCAACGTATACTTGCATTTAAGAGAGTATTCCTGGAGACACAGACTTCACTGCACCCAAAAGGAGATTCTCCATCGTGGCCATGCAGACTAGAAAGAGAAACAGCTGGGTTTCTGCTGCCCCGAGGATCAGGAGATGTGCAGGCTATGTGGACAGAGCTCAGGCTCCGAGGCCGAGGCCCGTGGGAGAGCCGGCTCTGCGGCTCCCACTCCTGTGACCTCCAGCAAAGCAGGCAGCCTCTCTGCCTGGGTTTCCTCGTCTTTTGAGTGGGACAAATAATGCCCCGTCTGGAGGGTTCTTGTGATAATGGGATGAGCTAACATACATGGAAGCCTCTACAAATACAAACAATAAGTGGGAATAACAATGTTACCCTACAAGGGGAAAGAACTACTTCACATACAAATTAGAATGTTTTAGCTTCTCTAGGGAAAGCAGTAAGATTGTTTGCACTCTCTGTTGGTGTATATTTACAAGCTCTGCTTATACAGATCCCAGGTTCAACTTCTTTCTATTGGACACCCAGCCCACGAAGGCATTAACACATGTTCCTTTAGGATGATTGATGATTTTACTATTTCAGCCTCCATACTGAGCGGGAAGTCCATTTTAGAACACACCATGAAGCCCTGAGGACAGCTTCCATTCTGAGTCAGAATGATGGAGCGGGAGAGGCACAGGACATGGTTTTCCATTCTGGAAAGTCGCTTACTGCTTTTAAACCACAAGTGTATTTCTTACCTTCTCTCAGGCTCAGGTTTCCTGAACTAAACACTAGGGACAACTATTACTCGGTAACTATTACTTACTAACTAGTAAGTATTACTTACTAATTAAGACTTATCTCTGGGCTGGCCCCGTGGCTTAGCGGTTAAGTGCATGCGCTCTGATTCTGGCAGCCCGGGTTCTGATCCCAGGCTCGCACTGACGCACCGCATCTCCGGCCATGCTGAGGCTGCGTCCCACATACAGCAACTAGAAGGATGTGCAACTATGACATACGACTATCTACTGGGGCTTTGGGGGAAAAATAAATTAATTAAAAAAAAAATTAAGACATCTCTCATTGTTGTGAAAATTAAATGGGATAAAGCATGTAAAATACTCACTCTGAACTACAATCCGATCTTGGATTCAGAGCAGTCGTCTTCACACATTTTTGATCTCGCATCCCCGTAAGTGAAAATATTTGAGCAAACCCTCCTAGTGCATAAATACATATTTATAAACTCTGTGTAAGTACTACTAGGCTAACATATTACTTATAAAACATACACAACAATAAAAATGCTTAAAGGATGAATCAAAGATTAAACAAATAATACCCTCAAGTAACGTTGTGTTATTTATTTATGGTGAAGAAAACCCTTTTATGCTCACTAAAATCGTACTATTATCCATCATAATATTTTTAGTGGAGGGTAATGTGACTGAACACACTTCACTATTTCTGAGACTCTTAGAAACATTTTCTGATACAGCATTTGAAGGTCTGATTCTAAGTTGTTTCTTTTGATACTTGATTTTAATGGCTGTCAAACTTGTAAAAAGTATTCCTCAAAGAAGCACAAATCCAAATAGTAATGAGTAATTGACTTACTAAATCATGTTACCTGCTTCTCAATCTTATCCAGTTATGCAAACATTTTTTGTCTGAATTTGAAATTCACCTAGTAAATTTCCATCTTCCCTGATGTCAATTATTTGTTCTTGCAAATTAATTATAAGGCACTACATATTAACATTTTTTAGCAAATGGAATTATAACCCACTATTATTGGGAAGATTGTTAAATAAGATAGAAAATGATGTCTCTATTTTTTTAAGTATGCAGACAGGAGCTTTTTAATAGATGACACACACTACTCTGGGCAACAACAAAAATTCTAGCCCATCTGTTTTCAAGGTTCTCTCAAGTTTCTTTCAAAAAGCTGTTACTTTCTTACTGATTATTTTTAAAAAATCACCTTTATCTTGAAGGTACAAATTAGTAGTGTTTGTCATTATTTTTTTAAATATTTGCTAATAAGCATCCTTTTGATAGCCATTTGTTTTCCCAATGATAGGTCACAAATTTTGAACAACTATGCTGCTGTTTTGTAAGAGAAAACTGTATAATTCATCTTTAAGTTCAACACTCTTTTATTTACCATGTTGTTAGAATTTAACTAGAATAACGCTGTGTGGTACAAAATGTTTTCACGTCCCACCTCATTACTAAGTACTATAAATATTCTTTTATATTTTTATTTCCAAATCAACATAACTGTAGCACCCAGAGGACCTCTGGCTATAAGAGCTTGATTGTTGAAAGCGGCTTATGCAGGTGCAATGAATGGGTTTCACATGTGTTGTAACGACTGTAACCTAACCCGGATCTTTTCCTTTTCTACTTCAGTCAATGAGATTGGTTACAGTGTTTCCATTAACATTTTAATTTTAATAAATAAATCACTTCCTGTTAGGAATATATGTTCTATGGCACATCCCTCTGTAGATACACAGGGCAAAGTAGATCTTTTTTAAATTTAAGTTTTGAAACAAAATACAGCAAATCCCGAGTGGAGACACACTGGATACATAGGCGCCTGGATTAGAAACAAGTTATTTGCAGAGTCTCAAAATGTCTCCCCGCAAGATACTTATTAATTACAAAAGGAACAACAGTAACTTTACAAGAGAAAACCTGGCAGACAGGACCTTAACCAGGAGATCCAGGTGAACATCACCATGAGACGTACCGATCTCAGGTACCCCCGAGATGGGGGCTGAGAAGGACCCAACATCACCGCTGTGGCATTCCTGCCAAAGGTGCATAGCCTCGATCCGTTCCTGAGAAAATAGCAGATAAACTCAAAGGGAGAGACATCCTAAAAAATAACTAGCCAGTACTCTTCAAAATGTCAAGGTCATGAAGACAAAGACTGAGAAAAAGTCCCAGACCAAAAAAGTCTGAGGAGACCCCAGAACTCAGTGCAATGTAGGATCCTGATGGCATCTTGCTAGAAAAAGGCTGTCAGTGGGAAAACCAGAGAAATATGGATAAGATCTGCAGAGTAGTTCATAGTATGTGTCAATGTAAATGCCCCGGTTTCAGTCAATGTCCTGTAGTTTGATAAGTGTTAACTTCGGGGGGAACCAGGTGAAAGGTATGTGGGAACTCTCTGTACTAGTTTTGAAATTTTCCTGTAAATCTGAAATTATTTTAAAATAAAAAATTTAAAAAGGAACATCTATACTTTTATCCAACTGTGTAGCAAATCTCCCACCCTGTGTAATGTGTTCTAACCTATTTCTTTCAGTCTTCAGCAGTGTTTTCTGCATGCATTCTCACAGTACTTTATGACAAAGGAATGCATTTTAGTTTTCCACGCTATTATTTTCTTTGTATTTCAGCTCTTTGAACCACAGTTGTAAGTGCTTCCTCAATAGTGTTTGACTGAAATTGCTGCTAAGTTGGAAAACTCAAAAGATGCCTCTGCAAATTTATCAAACATTTAGTGAAATTTTAAAATGTACTATATTTAGGATCTTAAAAATGGTAAAAATTTATCTTCATTTTCAAGTGTTTAATTCTTAAGTATCTTACTCATTTTAATGATTTCATACTATTATTAGCTAATATTTCCAGGCACGACATATACTTAGATGAAGGTTACCCTTAATGATTGTGAATGTAAATCCATAATTCAAATAGTCTTGATCATTTTGAATCTTGTGGCTGTAGGGGAGAAGAAATTTTCCTGTACCCTTCTAGGTTCTTCTGGCTGGTCTAAGAATTAAATAGATGTGAGACAGAATAACAAGAAAAAATCAAACAAATTTAATAACATGTATATGTGGAGGAGACCCAGGAAAACTCACCAATATGGCTAAAGCCACCACCTTAAATACCATCTTCAGCTAAAGACAAAGGAGGATGTTGGGGTAGTGGTTTGGGACTCCAAAGGGGAGGAAGGCAATTCACATGAAGATGGGAAAGCAAATGCTTGGTGAACAAATGTTTGCCATGCCTTGCAAAGGTAATGGGACACAGAGAGGACTTTGACCAAACGGGCCTTGCTAAGTGCCTCCCTGTCCACCCCTTACGCTGGTTCACATTATGTTGTAGTCATCTGTGGTGAGAGCTCCTTCCTGGAACAGACCTTCTGTCTTAAATTCTTTTAGGCAGTTGGAGGGAAGGTCAAAGTTTCCTGCTGAGTCTTTTGTTCTTAAAAATAATCAAGTCAAAGAGACACATTTTGGGGTAGCAAATTCTGCTCCCCTACACGGCCTTGGCAGACTCAAGTGGGTTGTCATTGTTCTACCCCACAGAGTGGCCACGCGAAGCTTGTGCTACAGGAAGTGCCACATTTGCCATCTTGTTATTTGCTTGGGTTTGCTTCATCAACACAATCGTCAATATGCGATTCTGTGCAGAATTCTTTTTAGGTCAATGTTCCACTTTGCGTAGTTTTCCTTAAAACCAGATAATTTGTAAATCCAGTAAAACAGACACACCTAGGCTATTTATAAGATTCTGAACAAAAACCACTAAGGTGCCACTGTCAGCTCTGTGACTGGGAATTTCCCGCCGGGACACCTGCATATCCCTGTGACAGTGACCACAGAGAGTCACAGAGTGACCCAGAGTCACTCTGAATACTAAATGCTGGTAAGGTTTGTTTCTTTATTTTTTAGATGGAAGCAAATATCTGCACAGAGCAGATAGAGAACCTTTCCCTCATCGTGGCAAATTTTACCAGACAGTGGAGCTGCAGTGGGTGGTCCTGCGGGCTGCACTTGTAGCTGCTGCTTTAAGAAACACTAAACGCCTACGGCACGAGGCTGGCATGAACTAAAGGTTTACTGGCCTGAGCCCAAGCTGTCCGTGCAGACCATGTCCGCAGTCCAGGGTGGGGAAGGCTCTCCCTCCCAATCCCTGCACTGAAAGTGTTCCCTTCACGCTTTGCTCTCTCCCGGCAGCTTGAGAAGCAGGGAGCCCCTGTGAGGCCCTTGTGACCTCTCTGCTGGGTGTGAGAGCCGAGCTCAGGGCCTGGGCTGCCTCCTGACGCCAGCTGGGGACCTGCGTGCACTCAGCAACATCTGAAAAGACCAACAGCTCCGTCGGGTCTAGTTCCCGGTAAATGAAGGCAATGTCACAGCTGAAGTTGCTGAAACAGAGCGGGCATTATTATTCGTCCTGTGGTTTATTATGGGGCAGCTTACTGAGATGTCAAAGAAATCCGATTCTGGATGAGACCCCTTTAGAAGGTGTGACTGTGTCCATGTAATGGAAGCAGAGAGCATGAGCCTGGCACAAGCCGAAGGTGCGGGTGTGGAGGGCGAATGAGGGGGAGGAAGGAGGGCTGCAGGTACAGAGAACCAAGGGTGCCAGACCAGGTGAGGCACGGCCAGATAAACTCTGTCCGCCTTACAGTTAACCAAGAGCTGGGCCCACGGTAGGTTTTTCAGGTGACGGAAAGTATTGAATTGGCATATGCCAACCTGTGTTTCCAGCATAAATTATTGTTTGCCTGGCCGAGGAGGAAAACGCCACTTTCCAAAACTGGAAAAATCAGATGGGTGGGAGCTGAGGAAGCAATCAAACAATCCTCCTGCAGCCAACCCCACACCGACGGAAAAAGCAAGTCCTTCTCTGAAGAAATGCCCCCCTCTCTGGAGTCCGCTCTGCATGTCCAGTGGAGGGAGTCATGGCAAGCAGGAGGGAGACAATAATGAATAGAGATCAGTAGGAAACCATCTTTCCTGCCCACTTCTCACAAGTGACAGAGATTCTTTTCATTTGCTTTCTTTGTGGGTCTGATCCTGGAGGGAGAAAGAAATCCGTGAGGTTTGACCGCCTTACTGCTGGTGTGTGTCAGGAGATGTATAGCTCATTTCTGTAACAGGAAACAACATCTGTTTTTACTCAGGAACCAAATAATATTTTTCAAAGTCTGGCAGAGCAATTGGGTTTTCTTTTCCTGGCAAACCCAGCATAGCGCCTTATAAATTTGAAGATAACACCTTTTTCTTAACTTGTTTCTCCTGCTGACATATAGGAAAAGAGACCCCTCCCTGCATGCTCCTACAGCTTCCCGTAGGACTCAAAGGGATTTCCACCAGCGCAGGGGAGGGGGACCTAAAGCTGTCTGTAGCCCGTCCCCCAGGCCCCTTCTCAAACCTTTCGCCCAGACCCACCCCCTCTCTCAGACAGAGCCGACAATGCAGCCTCCTCTCTGTCCTGATGCCGCATTTCCCTTCTTTGCTCAAAATCACAGTGGCCAAGCTGAAAGAGGTCTCGTCCAGCAGCGGAAGAGAAGGAGCTAGGTTACTTTTTTTAGTTGAGGTCTCCATACATACACTAAAGTATAAAAAGTGCACCAATCTTAAATGTACAACTCGGTGATTTTTCCCATTTATATACACCAACTCAAGATCCAGAACGTTCTCAGCACCAAGAATTTTCTCTCACACACCACCCCAGTCCATTACCCAGCCCACCCCCAGTGGCAGCCGCTATTCTGATTTCTATGAACATTGATTCTTCCCATGATCCAGGTGCTCACTACGGGCCAACAGTCTCTCAGGAGGAGCTCATGTTACCCAAGATCATAAACTAGATGTATGAAACAGTGACGCCCATTTATTAAATTGCAGTTAGAAATGCAATTTTCCCAGGAACTCACTCACTGCTGGCAAAGCCTCTCTCTGGCCAGGAGGGTGAGACAAATGCAGTCAATTTCCTAAGACTCTCATTTCCCGGGGCAAGGCCTAGGTGAGCATTGCTAACATTCTCCTTGTTGTAAGCTTCCATAGCAACAATTCTCTAGAAATACAACAAACCCAACACTAATGTGAAAAAGACTGATAACACCAAGTGTTGGCCGGGATGTGGAGCAACTGGAAGCCTCAGACACTGCTGGTGGAGTGTAAGTTTCTAAAGAGACTTTGAGGAAGTGCATTGCAGAACCTACAAAACTAAACAAATGCCTCCCCAGACAAGGAGATCCGCTTCTAGATTTATACCTAACAGACAGGTATACGTGTGTTTGCCAAAAGGCATGTGCTCGGATGTTCACAATAGCTTCATTTGTAATAGCTGAAAACTGGAAGTCACCCAAAGGCCCGCCTATGGGAGAATGGGTACCTACAATGAGATATTATTCATCAATCAAGCAGAAAGATAGCAGTGATGCATCCAGTCAGCGGCAGAGCCAGGATTTGAACCCAGGCACGGTGATGCCACAACCTTGCTCTCAAACGTTAGACTCTCCTGCCTCTCAACACAATGTAATAGTCATGGTACTTTCCTATGTTGCTGGTGGGATACAGACTTGAAGAGCCATTTGGGGAAGTGAGTTAGCAGTCTATAATAAAATAGAAATAAATTGTCATCAAACCTAGCAATTTATCCTCTGAGATACACTCTAACCAACATTTGCAATTTACACAAGGGAATGTGTGTGAGCACAGTTGTAACAGAAAAAAGGATAAATAAACTGTCACATGATCATCAGATGGAAATCTATGCAGCCGTTAAGATAAACTCGATGTGCATGTATCTATTCAAACTGTGAATAGAGTCATGTTTAATCTACATGATCTACTCAAAAACATGAACAGATTCCAAAAGTATAATGTTATTCTGGTTCTGCTTGGGGATGTGGAAATCTGGAAAGAGTATCACTTTCATCCTTATAACAAGAAGAAAGACTAGCCAACTGAAAATTCATGACTTTCCCTGAGTCCATCAGGGAAGTCACAGGATAACCGATTCACTGGAAATCTGAGGAGACAGGCGCCCGCAGGTGGAGACAGAACACAAGCACTTGCTTAGCTGGGGCAGGTGCAGCCAGACTCCAGAGAGAAGAATTCAGCTGGAGTCACTGATGAAGGGGTGGAGGCTGCAGGCGGGCTGGTGGGAGAGTAGGAATCCCGCGGTTTTGCAGGCTTTTTCTACACTAAACCCACCAGGCACTCAGAGGGAGAGTCCTGAGTAAGCCTCCCTCAGGGTAGAAGCCGAGAGGACTTGAATTGAGTCCTAATCAGAAATCAGAGACACAAGCCCATCACCAGGCTGACAAGCATTAGGTCAAAGTGACAGTGGGATGCTGTCTGGAGGAGGGGCATGAACCTCACCCAGACCCCATCTCTCCTATGGAATCTGGGGAGAGGGGAGCACCGAAACGTCACTGTCACCATCAAGGTGTTTGTGAAAGCACATTGTATGGGGAGAGGGGGCAGAAACACGTGCTGGGTGCAGAGCCACAGCTGTAGATAGGGCAGAAGCACATCGAAAGCCACATCTCTGAGACCCAGGGATGGAGACCCTGCCCAAGACAGATGTGGAAGGAGAACATGCCCTGTTCCCCTCCCCATGGCAGCAGTCATCAAGTAAAAGTCACAGTGGGAGGACTGTATGGTATCAAGACCAATGTATAGACCAACGGACTAGAACAGAGAGCTCAGAACTAAACCCTTGCTTATATGGTCAAATGATATTTGACAAGGTGCCAAGACCATTCAATGGGGAAAAGACAGTCTTTTCAACAAATGTTGCTGGGGAAAAGGAAAGCCACATGCAAAAGAAGGCAGTTGGATCACTATCTAACACCATATACAAAAATCAACTCAAAATGGATCAAATACTTAAATGTAAAACCTAAAACTACAAAACTCTTAGAAGAAAACATAGGGCAAAAGCTTCATGACATCGAATTTAGTGTTGATTTCTTGGATATGACACCAAAGGCACAGGCAGCAAAAGAAAAAAATAGACAAATTAGACTTCAGGAAAATTTTTTAAATTTGTGCATTAAAAGACAATATCAATAGAGTAAAAACGCACCCCACAGAATGGGAGAAAATATTTGCAAATCATATTTCTGATAAGGAATTAATATCCAGAATATAGCGAACTCCTAAAACTCAACAGAGAAAAACCAAACAACCTGATTAAATAATGAGCACAGGACTTGAATAGATGTTTCTCAAAGAAGATATACAAGGAGCCAATAAGCACACAAAAAGATGCTCAATATCGCTAATCATTAGGGAAATGCAAATCAAAACTACAGTGAGATACCACCTCACACTCATTAGGATGGCTACGATTAAAAAACAGAAAATGACAAGGGTTGGCAAGGACGTTGAAGAACTGGAACCCTTGTGCACTGTTGATAGTAATGTAAAATGGTACAGCCCCTGTGGAAAACAGTATGGTTCCTCGAAAAATTAAAAATAGAATACCATATGATCCAGCAATTCCACTTCTGGGTATATACCCAAAAGAATTGAAAGCAAGGTCTTGAAGAGACATATGTACACTGGTGTTCACAGCAGCATTATTCACAATAGCTAAAACATGGAAGCAATCCAAGTGTCCAAGGACAGATGATAGATAAGAAAAACATGTTATATACATACAGTGGAATATTATTCAGCCTTAAAAAGGAAGAAATTTTGACACCTGCTACAACATGGATGAACCTTGAGGACGTTATGCTAAGTGAAATAAGCAAGTCACAAAAAGGCAGATACTGTGTTTCCATTTATGTGTGGTACTTGCAGTGGTCAAAATCATACAGACAGAAAGTAGAATGATGGCTTCCAGGGGCTGGGGGGAGAGGAGAATTGGTGCAGTTTCAATTTTACAAGATGAAAAGCTATGGAGATGGATGGTGGTGATGGTTCCACAACAATGTGAATATATTTAATACCACTGAACTGTACACTTAAAAAGGGTTAAAATGGTAAATGTTATCTGTATTTTACCACAATAAAAAAAATCTATTAAAAAAAAGGAAATATAACAAAATGTCTTCATGACTAGAGAGTAGGAAAAGCTGTATTAATCAGGACACAGAAAACACTACCGTGAAGGAAAAGGACTACATTTTAACCAAGAACTTCTGTCCATTAAAGAAATCTAAGAGCTAATAGCTAAGTCATAGAGTGGGAGAGGATGGTTAACTGACAAAGAGATTGTATTTTAATGATAGAAAGAACTCCTACAGATAAGAAAATAATAGCTCCGTAGAAAAACCGGCAAGGGACTTCACCCAAGACTATATCAAAATTTCCAATAACATGCTAAAAAACCTCTCGACCTCGTTAAAATGGTTACCGCTACATACACGTCAGAATGGCTACAATTAAAAAGAGTGGCAATAACACATGGTGGTGAGGTTGAAGAGAAGTCGAAGCTTCCAGGCACTGCGGGTGTGTCTGTAAATTGAAACCACACCTTGAGAAACTATTGGACACATCTTATGTCCTACCAACCAGTGTGCCAGGGTGGGGAGGGCGCGGCACTCTGTGGTGTTACTCCCCAGAGCCCATAACCCCCGTGTAACCATGATGAAAACAGGGCATCACACAAGGTACTGACCAGTGCTCCTCAAAACTGTGAAGTCACTAACAAACAAGGAACACTTGAGAAACTGTCACGGACCAGAGGAGGCCAGGCCGAAACAATGACTGAAGTTCGGGCTGCTGTGAGAGAAATACCACAGACTTGGTGGCTTAAACAACAAACATTTATTTCCTCTCACAGTGCTGGAAGTTGGGAATTCCAAGATCAGGGCACCTGCAGATTCGGTGTCTAGTGAGGACCTGCTTCCTGGTGCATAGACCGCTGTCTCGTCACTGTGTCCTCACATGGCGAAGGGTGAGGGAGCTCCCCGGGGTCTCTTTTACAAGGGCACGATTCCTGTTCATGGGGGCTCCACCCTCGTGACCTAACCACCTCTCAAGGGCCCCACCTCCTAACACCATCACACTGGGGACTAGGATTTCAGCATACAAGTTTTGGGGGGACATGAATGTTCAGTCTATAACGTGAGGTATCCTGGGTGGGACCCTGAAACAGAAAAAGGGCTTTAGTGGGAAAACTCATGAAACCAGAACAAAGCACGGAGTTTAGTTAATAGTCATGCATCCATGTTGGATCCTTAGTTGTGACAAATGTAAGATGAGAACATAAGGTGTTAACAATAGAGGAAGGGGAGTATAGGATATGTGGGAACCCTCTGCGTACTTTTCTTTGCAACTTTTATATAAATCTAAAGCTATTCAACATAAAAAACTCTATTTTTAAAAACAGATTGGCAGGGCCAGCCCGATGGTGTAGTGGTTCGGTTCACACACTCTGCTTCAGTGGCCCAGGGTTCACAGGTTCAGATCCCAGGCGTGGACCTGTGCACCACTCATCAAGCCATGCTGTGGCAGGTGTCCCACATATAAAAAAATAAAGGAGGATGGGCACGGATTAGCTCAGGGCTAATCTTCCTCACATGCACAAAACAAAACAGGTTAGTGAGGATCTACCTATATATAATTGGCCATTTTCTCTGGTTTTAACTTAAGGAGATATTTTCTTTTCTCTTTCCATCTTCGCAAATATTGTGGGTCATGCATTAAATGGAATTTCCTGGAAATGTGTTCATCATCTCACATTTGGGAACCATCATAAATGTATGAATTTGTAGAAGGAGTTGTCTATGTTTACATAATGATGCCATCTCTCTTTCCCTCACACTGGTGAACTCTTTCTTCATAACTTGCAGGAAGGGGGGCAGAAACATTTATATTGAGATTATGGAGCATTTGGGAATTAAAAGAAAGGTTTCCAAAATCAAAAAGGACTAAAAAATCTGGTCAATAAGAAAAAATTCAAATTAAGGACATGGATTAAAAGAGATTTGTAGCTAATTGAAAGCTTAAGATATTTAAAGAATATTGAGAATATGAGAGAGAGCCCCATCTGTCTGAATCTCATAAACCCAGGGGAGGAATTCAGGTGTTTTTTTTTCATATTGACCATTTTCTACACGTGATCAAATCTTTGCAGCTCCCAACATTTTAATCCCTGAGGGGCACATTTGAGTTCTCAGTCAAGAAAAATACAAATAAGGCCTCTATCTGTAGAGTCCAATTTCCTTTAACGTGTGATAATTTCCCGATGGTGTCAACCAGGCAGAGGAACTCGGTCACAGTCCTCTTGGGATCACGGTGAAGACTGACCTGTCATCAGGGCAAGAAAGACTTCTCGAGCTCAGTGTCCGACCTGAGTCCTGTGACCCTACTGTCTTGTCTGGTGCTCACTGTCCGGGTCTAGTTGTCAGATCCATTCACCGACCTGAGTACCCTTTGAGAAAGGGCGCCTCCCCCGGCTGCCTTCAGGATCAGAAAACTGGATCACGATTTTCAGTCTGCACCTGGACACCGTAGCTAAGAGGTCAGAATATTCTTTTCATTTTTACTTGGCATTCTTCACCCAAAACAAAGACTTAGCAAATTAATTCGTATTATGCGCACTCATAAGGATGAAGAAGTGAAGAATTTTGATTGTCCTTTGTTGCCACTGAAAAGTGTTTTTTACAAATTCACAAATCTTTTATAGTCTCAGAATAACAGATGGGGAGCCTTTCTCGGGCTAATTTCACGCCTGTACATGTCTTAAGGTGGTGGCTGCAAGTTTGAAACTGAGCCTGTTCCAGTGGTTCCCAAACTGTGTGCTGAGGAACCCTGGGGGGGAACCACAAACCCCTGGTGTACTGCAAAATACTTTGTATTGTCAAGGATACGCAATAATATTTCCAGGAAAAACTAGCTTGAATGAGTTCACAATTTCAACATTAGATTGCAACTACATGCCTTTAGATGACATCATACCTTTGTGGAGCTGAGTTTTCTTCAGCTGCTGTGATAAAAAGCAAGAACCAGGCAAAAATCAATGTGGAACAGAAAATGAGGGTGCTGTGTCCAACGACTCAGAGGACAAATTGTGTGGGCACCACTAGGCGTGCTGGCCCATTAGCAAGAAGTAGCGTTTATCTAAAGATGACATGAAATATTATTTTTATTTCAATTTATATGTATTATTTTTTCAAACAACTACCTAGTTGTGAGGATACAAATACTTATTAAGTTGTTTGGACGCTGCCATTTAGTAAACAGAATTGTTGGATGTTTCTTTCAGTCAAGGGGCACCATGACAATTTACCACGACACTAAAGGGGTGCCCTGAACTGAGAAAGTGTGGGAACCTCTGGAGCAGGCCAGCGTCGTCCTCCATCTAATAAAGGAGGTGCAGACAAGCCCAGAGAGTGCAAAATGACTTGCTCATTTCTTTTTGAAATTCTCCCTATTATTTTGCTCAAACTGAATGGCTCATTAAGCTTTAGCTCTCTTATTATCCCAAACCCAAACAGTCATTTTAAAAGGTTATTAAAGAAAAACATCCTTTTAAGATAGAGAACATTCCTCCAGTGAATAAAGCAGCATAATACTTAGAATTAGATTTGAGATTTCTGTTCCCCAGACTTCTGCTAACTAACTGCTGGCCTTGGGCCAGTTACTTAACCGAAAATCCCTTTTGCTGCAGACTGAATATATCTTTTTTTTTTAAAGATTTTATTTATTT
Organism: Ceratotherium simum simum; assembly: GCF_057802395.1. Lineage (NCBI taxonomy): Eukaryota > Metazoa > Chordata > Mammalia > Perissodactyla > Rhinocerotidae > Ceratotherium > Ceratotherium simum. The sequence goes on from NC_141909.1 coordinate 2,914,660, forward strand.
TATTTTTTCCCCCCAAAGCCCCAGTAGATAGCCGTATGTCATAGCTGCACATCCTTCTAGTTGCTGTATGTGGGACTCGGCCTCAGGATGGACGGAGAAGTGGTGCCTCAATGCGCACCCGGGATCCGAACCCCGGGCCACCAGCATTGCAGCGCGCGCACTTAACCACCAAGCCACAGGGCCGGCCCTGAATATATCTTTTTTTATAAAATTAGAGCTCTCTTAGAAGTCAGAGGCAGCAGAAAACTAACACTTATGAGCAAGGTTATAAATGAAAGGCAAATAAAGACAAAACACTCAATTAATGACAACTCAACTTAGTGACAACTCGACTTAATGACAATTCAATTAATGAATCCTCTGGGGAAAAAACCCTCTATGTGTCAACGTTGTCTCTAATTAAACCACAAAGACCAGAAAACCTCTCGTGAAATCTGTCAGTGGTGGTCTGTATTTCATTTCAGTTCAAGGTCGAGCTGTGGTGGGATCTCTCAAAGCTCGCTCTCACAGGTCCCCAAGTACTCGTGTGCATACAGATGTAAGGGCGGGCTGGTGACACCGTCTCGACTGCCAGCCTCCTCTTCACACATCCCCTACCCCGGCCTATAGGGGGCTCAATGTCTGAGCCTCAGAAACGTCCTGCTTTCTCGACTCCAACTTCTCTTAGCACCTGTGCTGGCGGCGGGGGTGGGGGTGTTCAAAGGGTCCGCACAGGCACCCCCACTGACCGCTTCTTTCTGATTTTCTGGCTGCTCTGTGCTTGTTTCCTCACCGGAAAATGGGGATAATGATAATTTCTACCTCAGAGTGTTGCTGTAAAGATTAAATTAAAGATTAAATTCACAACAGTGCTTACAGCCCTCGATAAATATTGGCTATTATTATTATTAGGAAAAACATCTGGTACTGAGTTGCTGAATCAAATGATGAGAGTATTTTTAAGCTTTTGAAATGTATGTCCAGATTTTCCTAAAAAATTTTTTTAACCCAACTTAGCTTTTTTTGAAAGGGTCTGTTTACCTGAATCCTCATCAATACTGGATATTTTAATTTTAAAAAAGTTGCTGATTTGATCTTTAGACCACTGTCTTCTACTGCACCCACCTCCCTTCCCAGATGTAATTTGGTCTTCCACTGCACTGTGATGCTAGTTAGGTCCTGTCCTGAAGCGTTTTCCACCTAAGCCAACCGCCATTTCTGAATCTGACAGTTCTGTCTATCCTTGGAGCGCCTCCCCTTGTGGCTGCAGGGCTGTCTCAGTATGGTGACCCTGGGGACACATAATCCCACTGTCCACTCAGATACCCACAGCTCACCAGGCCCACCACACAGCCCCCTGGCGTTCCCACCCCCGGCTCGTGTGCTTTGGGAGCAGAAGAACTCCAAGCCCAGCCCTGCAACCACGGAGCAGGACCCCTCAACTGTGGGAGGAGGACAGAAACAAGCACTCCAAAAAGGGTTCTTTCTCTAAAGAGATCGAATCTTGGGAAGATACACGTACGAGATAAAAATATACTACAGATAGAGGAAGACGTTAAAGAAACAATATTTATCAGAAAAAAATTGAACTGGCAGCTTTAAACTGAGAAAATTGTACCTATTAGAGGAGAGAAAGATATCAAATTTAGTTAACTGTAAAAGGAGATAAGTCCGAGTAAAGGGAAGGGAAAAGTACCTTATGAAACATGTAGACACAGAAAATGGGCATTTCTTCACAAGGAGTTGAAAATTAAAGAATTATATGAAATAAATGAAGAAATGTTAGTATGTAAAGTAAAAAGGAATAGACTTGTCTATAAAATATTTTAGTGTTTACTTCAAACAGTATTGTAGAGATAAATGACTTCAACAATCTCAGGACCAGACTCAACCTAAAGAACAGAACCAAACACAGCAGCGACGCGCAGACACCAGTGGCATCTGAGAGGTGACGAAGTTCAACAGCTTCGAGGATTTTGTCGAGGATTTTTGTGTCCATGTTCATAAGAGACGTTGGTTGGAGCTTTCTTTTCTGGTGATGCTTCTGTCTGGTTTTGGTATCAGGTGCTACTGGCCCCGTAAGATGAGAGGGGAAGTGTTCCCCTTTCTTCTATTTTTTGGAAGCCTTTTCGAAGAATTGGTATGAACTCTTCTTTAGGGGTGAAGCCATCTGGGCTCTTCTTTTTTGGTAGTTTCCTATTGCTGATTCAGTCTCTTCCATTTGTCCCCAGCCACCCTCAGCCCCGCTCTTTACCCCTTCCCGCCCCCCAGCTCTCCATCCTGACCCGCATGATTGGTCCTTCTTCAACTATGACAGAAGATCAATAAGCTAAGTGCCCACTCTTGATGCCTGTTCTCACTCAGATTTATGTACTGTTGTTACTGGACCCCCATAAGAATACGGAAGGATTTAGTATCAGTTCAGACTGGTCCTCAGGGCGTATCCTCCTGGGTTCTGTGATTTATATCAATTTCTTCATCCTCTAGTGGGCCCTGGAGATGCCACTTTATGTTTAAAAATGCCAAATGGACCACTCTTCATGAGGACCTTCAAGAAAACAGAACACTTCCAAGGTTTACAGGCTAAAACCATAAGAGAGAGACTCAAAATCCATTCCCACTGCCTTCCCTCAAAAATTGATTGGTTCAAGGTACGAGAGTGCAGGCTTCTAACTGTAGATGTACATTAGAGAGTTTGGAAGGACTATTCCAGTCTCACTTCGGACACCCAAACAGCTTCTGCCTTGGTCATTAGCTTCACTAATGGCTCACACCGGTCATTAGAGATGTTATCCAAAAACACAACGTAAATTAGCAAAATGCCCCTCTCTCTGAAATACAGATGCTAGGTCAGCACCGTGAGGATCTTTGCAGGAAGGCCAAGTGCACACAGTGCAAACTCAGGGCTTGACAAAACCTTAACAATTTGAGGAAAGCAAGCCGGGGCAATCTATTCCCTCCAAAACCCCCACAGGTAGGGATGTTTGCAGATACTGTAAAGAAAGGGGACGTTGGATCAGGATTGCCTGGCCTTAAGATGCAAAAGAGAACAAGAGTTTACAAATCCATCTCCCCATGAATTTCCTCCGTGGATCCTCCCCCTGTGTCCACAACTAACTCAATGCATAGGGGGAGATAACTATCCCCATCAATGGCCACTCACCACCTTCCTAGGGAAGCAGCATATCCACCATCAACACCTTATTTTCCTGCCACCTTGGAGTAGGCAAACCATGCTTAGGAGTCTCCCATAAGACTGCCTTTATCTAAACCAATTTCTTTCTCGTAAGGATTTCTTACTCCCCAGCCCGGCTTTCTTCTCTGCTCCACTGCCAGCAGTAAACCCTCAGGAAGAAGAGTTTCTTTCCAACCAGGACATCAATATTCTCTGCGCTCCGGAGGGCCGTACCATTCAAGTCCCTATCTCCCCTCCTGGCACCATTGTCTTTTATTGGCTGTCATTACCAATCTACCTTTTCTTGCTCTTATCCAAAGCCCCTGAACCGCTTCAAACCCCCTAAGCGCAAACTGTGTTAACCGAGACTCTTGACTCCCTTTGGGCTGCCTGATCCCCTGACATGGGCCAACTCCAGGCAGCTGAACCTCTCAAGGTAGAAACAGATTCTTCCACGCTTCTGCCAAGGTTACCACAACATCCTCCAGAACTAGAAGGCCCCAAGGTCTACAACCTACGACTCAAGGACTCCTCAACACGGTGTGGGTGAGAGAACGCACTCAGGTATGGGAGAGAGAGCTGACTCAGGTGAGTGTAGGAGAGAATCATCTAGGGTGTGTATGAAAGATCAGATTCAGGTGTGGGTGAGAGGGCCATTCAGGTGTGGGCATGGAGCTGAGTCAGATCACCATGGATGATGGAGCCGAGTCAGGCATGGATAGGAGCCCAAGAAGTTGTAGGTGCGAGAGCTGACTCAGGCTGGTGTGAGGACCCAGAGAGGATGAGGGAGCCGCCTCGGTGTGGGTGAAAGAGCCCTCCTTTCTCCCAATACATCCTAGAGGAGGCAATTTCGGAGTGGCAGGGGAATGCTGAAATTGGTATTACACAAAACAGGGCCAATTTTTAGTATCTTTTTTCTCTGACATTGGGAAACCAACTGGCTGGTGGTAAGATGAGTCTCGTTCCCTGCCGCTCACAGGCATAACTGCGGGCTTGGTGGGCATTGTGTCGATGTTGCCAAGGCCTTAGTGGCCAATGGCTGGAATAAGCTGTGCTATCCCAGCCTAGGGCTTTCTCCCTGCTGTTCTGGCTACAAGCAGAGCCATGTGAGCAGAAAAGAGGCCACCCGAGTAACCACATTCCCTGAAGAAAGGGAATTAATACACAAGCATCGAACGTGATTGGGCCGTTATGCTAAGTCCAGCAGTCAGGAAATTTCCCTGCAGGGATGACCTTTGGAAAGTCTGAGGATGTAGCTTTGCATGAAATGTGTGCCTCTGGTTTCCAGGGGTACACGACCATTAATTTTTGCCTGTCGTGCTCAATATGTTTGCCGGCACTCAGGGAACAGTGCAGAGTGCCTCCCATGGCTGCTTTTCCATCTGTATGTCTGGATAGCTGCTAACCCAAGACTCTAGAGTCTTATGGGAAAAGGCTTTGTTTCAAAATTCAAAGCCATTGAGTTCCAATCCAGTCAAAGTCAAATTTTTCACTAAAATTTCTATTAACCTTTTCCCATAAGAGAACTGTAAATTGATTCTTAACCCACTTTGAAAGGTTGGAACAAGCAGCATTAGGTCCAAGGACCTGCTCATATGTGAGGCCTCTCAGACCCCACCTGACAGCGTCCCTTGCTGTAGCACGTAAGCAAACACCTCCTTCAGAATCACTGAGGACCAAGGCGGTGGGGGAGAGGCAGGAATTCTGGCCTCTGAGAGTCAAAAAGATCTCTTCCATCTCGACCACTTACCAGAAAGATCTTCTGACCTACAAAACTTACTAAATAAGCTTCTTCAAATCATTTCACCTCTTTGTCCTTCAAGGTTCCTACAGACTCACCATGTAACTGATGGACTTACAAAAGGTGAAGAAAATAACTTAAAAATACATTTACTCTTTCTCAGTACAAAAGTAACATACATTTATTTTGTAGGCAACTCAAAACAGAAAATGACAAAGTAGATTTTTTACTTTTTAATAAAAATATTATAGATGTTATATCTAAAAAATTTTAAGAGGAAAGAACCAGCAAATACACTTCTTTTTTTTTTTTTTGGTGAGGAAGATTGTCGCTGAGCTAACATCTGTGCCCCTCTTCCTCTACTGTATACATGCTCAACATGGCTTAATGAGCAGTGTGTATGTCCACACCCGGGATCTGAACCCACGAACTCTCGGCCACTGAAGTGGAGCATGTGAACTTAACCACTACGCCACCGTGCTGGCCCCCAAATATACTTTTTAAAATACTCGTACCATCCACAATAGAAACACCAACACACAAATGAAAATGAAAACTCATGACAATCTGATTTGCCAGCACAATGGCACAGAACTTAGTGTGGAATTTTCTCTGAGAGCAATCTGACCCCTCACACCAGTGAAAATCTAAACAGCTTGAAATGAAGTGATTTTGGGAAAACGTGGCTACCGATCTCTGCATTATTTCAGAGACAAAATACTCCAAAGGCAAAAAATGTTTGTAGCCCACCAGCTTAATTAAGTAGCTCAAACTGGTTGATAGAGCTGATCGAGAAGGCTGTTTATTCAACACCGCATCTGCTCACTGAAATAAACAAGCAAGTTATTCTACTGAGGTTTTCTATTGAGTTATTCTATTGAGGTTTTCTTTATGGACTAATAAACAGTATAATCAAATTTTGTGACTCTTCAGTAGATACCAGAAGAGAAGCTGTATTTTGTTTCAAGGTACACATTCTGCTATATAACAATCAGACCTACTTCATTAATTGTGCTCTTCAGGATTGCCACATCCTCATTCACTTTTCTGTCCTCTCAATCTCACACGGATAAAAGGTGAATTTAAGACTCCTGTTGTATTTCAATTTCTCCTTGTATTTTTTAAAGTTTTACATTATAAATTGGATGGTTTTTAAAACTTTTTTATTTTTTATTTTCATTTAACTAATATTTTTAACTATTTTATTTTTTAACTTTTTATTTTATTCCTTATTTTTATTTTATTTAATGTTTTATTCATTTTAACTTTTTATATATTTTATTTTATCTTTTAATTTTATCTTGGAATGATTTCAAACTAATAGTAAAGTTGTAAGAATAAAACAAAGAACTCCCATGTACCCTTCCCCTCAATTCCCCAATTATCAATATTTTACCATATTTGCCTTATCATTCTCTCTTTCTGTTTATCTATCTGTGTTGTTACTATTTTCTGAACTGTTTGAGAGTAAGGCACAGACATGATGTCCCATCACCCCTAAATACTTAAGTGGTATTTCCCAAAAAGAAGGTCACTCTCCCACGTAACCACAGCAGCACGACCAGCAAAATCTGGAGATCAGCGTTGACGCAATACTGCCGTCTGATCCACAGACCTCATTCAAATTGTCCGGGTGATCCCAGTAAAGTCCTTTTTAGATGCAGGATCCACTGGGACCACGCACTGCATTTAATTGTTAGGTCTCCACAGTCTCCTTCGGTCCAAACCAGTTCCTGAGATTTTACTTTTCTTTAGTGACCTTGATAGTTTCAGAGAGTATAGGCCACTTACCTTGTAGAATGTCCCTAAATTTGGGTTTGTCTGATATTTCCTCATGATTATATTCAGAGTATGCATTTTTTGGTAAGAATACCACAAAAGCGATGCTGTGTTCTCCTCAGTGCATCATACCAGAAGGTACACATTGTGTTAACTTTCATCACTTGGTTAAGAGGGTCTCTGCAGGTTTCTCCACTGCAAAGGCAATTGCTTGTGGGTGGATACTTTGAAACAAGGTATCTGTCCTCTTCCTCACCACTGATGATTCTTGCCTGAAGTATTACCATGATGAATGCCAAACGTTGATTTTCTAATTCCATCACTCATTCTAATTTTACTGGTTGACATTCTACTGTATTTACTTATTCATTTATTTATTTATGTCAGAAGAGATCCATCGATTCTTATTTTATTCAATGGGTCATAATCTATTACTATCCTTATTTATCTTTTTTTTTTTAATTTTTTGTTTATTGTAGTAACATTGGTTTATAACATGGTAAAAATTTCAGGTGTACATCATTGTACTTCTATTTCTGCATGGACTACATCATGTTCACCACCAAAATACTAATTACAACCCATCACCACACACATGTACCGAATTATCCCTTTCACCCTTCTCCCTCCCCCCTTCCCCTCTGGTAACCACCAATCCAATCTCTGTCCCTATGTGTTTGTTTATTGTTGTTATTATCTACTACTTAATGAAGGAAATCATACGGTATTTGACCTTCTCCCTCTGACTTATTTCACTTTGCATTATACCCTCAATGTCCATCCATGTTGTCACAAATGGCTGGATTTAAAGCTTCTTATGGCTGAGTAGTATTCCATTGTGTATATATACCACAGCTTCTTTATCCATTCGTCCCTTGATGGGCACTTAGGTTGCTTCCAAGTCTTGGCTATCGTGAATAAGGCTGCAATGAACACAGGGGTGCATGTACCTTTGCAAATTGGTGTTTTCAAGTTCTTTGGATAAATACCCAACAGTGGAATAGCTGGATCATATGGTAGTTCTATCCTTGATTTGTTGAGGAATCTCCATACTGTTTTCCATAGTGGCTGGACCAGTTTGCACTCCCACCAGCAGTGTTTGAGAGTTCCCTTCTCTCCACATCCTCTCCAACACATGTTGTTTCCTGTCTTGTTAATTATAGCCATTCTGATGGGCGTGAGGTGATATCTCATTGTAGTTTTGATTTGCATTTCCCTGATAGTTAGTGATTTTGAACATCTTTTCATGTGTCTGTTGGCCATCTGTATATCTTCTTTGGAGAAATGTCTGTTCAGGTCTTTTGCCCATTTTTTAATTGGGTTGGTAGTTTTTTTGTTGTTGAGATGCATGAGTTCTTTATATATTTTGGAGATTAAGCCCTTATCAGATGTATGGTTTGCAAATATCTTCTCCCAATTGTTAGGTTGTCTTTTCGTTTTGTTGATGGTTTCCTTTGCTGTGCAGAAGCTTTTTAGTTTGATGTAGTCCCATTTGTTTATTTTTTCTGTTGTTTCTCTTGCCCGGTCAGATGTGGTGTTTGAAAAGATGTTGCTAAGACCGATGTCGAAGAGCGTACTGCCTATGTTTTCTTCTAGAACTTTCACAGTTTCAGGTCTTACATTCATCCTTATTTATCTTGATGTTCAGATTTGGCCCACAGAAGCTCCTCAAGATGGCTCTTATGTCATTTTGACGTGTTCCCAACGTCTTTGGCATTTCTTTATTTTCTGGCACAAGAAGATGTTGCAGGCTCAGCTTGTATTTTCCCTGTGGAGGCTGGAATCAGCCATTTTTCAAGAAGCCCTGGTTCCTTTTAGTGGCTAATGGTACCAGAAACCAAGATCTGGGTGCTGCATGTGCTCACTGCTACTGGACTGCTACTGTCAGTGCTTCTCGGCCCTGTAAGTGGACAGGACTAGGAAACACATGTGCACGCACACGCACTTCTATGTCGATTTCCCCATCTGCAGATGTTAAAAACCACGAGTTCAAATCATTGATAAACTAATCCTAATTCAATATAGCAGAGATTATTTAAGCTTTCCCTTTTCATACTTGTAATCCCCTAAGAGTTTGGAATATGGCTCTGATTATCCTCAATGCATTTACTTAGTTGCTCAGTTGCCTGCATGACAAACTTTCTGGCCATTCAGACCATCTATTTGGCACCAAGACTGCTGGCCCAACCACATGGATGTCCTCCTCGGCCCAGCCCTGCTAGCCCCCAGCCCCACCAACACACTGGTCACACCAGCTGGATCCTGGCCACTGACCAAAGAGAAGAGGAAAGGAGATGGTATGTTTTTGATTTGTTAATATTGATGACTATTGTATCTTCATTGGATAGTGTTCCCATTAGAATTATAAAGCACCATGCTTTGTCTTGTTTAATTCTTTTTATTCTGAATTCAGTGTTCTCTGAAATTAAGATTTCAATTTTTTAAAACAATTTTTTAATTTCACAATAACTTTATATTTCCAGAAAACGTTGCAAAGACAGCAGAGTCCCCATACCCTTCCTCCAGTTCTCCTAATGTGACCTCTTATGTAACTACGGTACATTTGTCAAAATCAGGAGATTAACATTGGTACTTGACTATTAACTAAGCTGCAGATTGCATCTGGGTTTCACTAGTTTTTCCGTGAACATCCTTTTCTGGATCAGGATCCCACTTTGCATTTAGTCATCACGTCTCCCTGGCGTCCTCTGGTCTGTGGCAATTCTCCAATCTTTCCTTGTCTTTCCAGACCTGGACAGCGTGAGGCGCTCTGGTCAGGTCTGTTGTAGAATGTCCCTCAGGAGGAGTTTCCCTGATGTCTCCATTGTGTTTAGACTAGGGTTATGGGTTTGTTGGGAGAACACCCAAGGTGAAGTGCCCTTCTTTCTCCCTGTGATATTGGAGGTACATGACATCAGCATGACCTATCACTGGTGACGTTAACCTGGGTCACAGAACTCTCCACCATGAAGTTACCATTTTCACCCTTCCAGACTCCGTTCTTTGGAAGCAAGTCATGAAGTCCAGTCCCCTCAAGGGCGGGAGGGTGGGGAGGGAGCTCCACCTGCTGGAGGGGGAGTTTCTGCATATATTATTGGAATTCTTCTGTGAGGAAGATTTGTCTCCTCTCTCCTCTTCAGGTATGTATTCAGTCACTTCTTTATATCAGTATGGATTCCTGTTCAGTCTACATTATGCAGACATATAGATACAGAAATAATTATGGATGTGTGTATACATGGGTCAGTGTACATGCATATGTTTCCTAGCTTCATCTGCTAAGAGGGCCTACAAAGAGTGAAAACCAATAGCAACAAGCACACTTACCACCCAGCTCTCAGCGTCTAAATATCACTCTCCAAGAAAGGAATCAGGCCCCTCGGCTCCTTGAAAATGATTGACTCTAGGGCTGGGGCTGGGAAAAGACAAGATGAGCCTGGAGCCTCCAGTAGTGCCAGAAAGTAAGGACGCACTCAAAAAACAGAAAGATGGGGGCATATCAAAGGGACACAGGAGGGCTGGCCCCGTGGCTTAGCAGTTAAGTGCTCTCGCTCCGCTGCTGGCGGCCCGGGTTCGGATCCCGGGCGCGCACCGATGCGCCGCTTCTCCGGCCATGCTGAGGCCGCGTCCCACATACAGCAACTAGAAGGATGTGCAACTATGACATACGACTATCTACTGGGGCTTTGGGGACAAAAAAAAAGGAGCAGGATTGGCAATAGATGTTAGCTCAGAGCCGGTCTTCCTCAGCAAAAAGAGGCGGATTAGCATGGATGCTAGCTCAGGGCTGATCTTCCTCACACAAAAAAAAGGGGGGGACACAGGAGCCAACCTGCAAGAGCTCCCAAGGGCCAAAGCTTGAACAATTTGAGCAATAAATTGATGTATTGGATTACAACCCAAAGTATAAAATAATATTTACATGTTGATATCTAGACCTTCAGTCTTTTCTCTGCACATATGCACTTCCATTACACAGAAACACATACAAACCCCACAGATTTACTTTCTACATTCAGACTGACACAATGTTCTGCACTTGGTTTTTTTCATTTAGCAACAGATCTCAGACATCTTTCCACGTCAGTAAGCAAAGACTTCCTGCATTCTTTTTGTTACTACGACTGCATGTTATTTTAACGGATGGACACTTACGTTGCATTAAATCTTTTGCTACTGCAAATATGCTATTTGCCTTCGAATAGCCATTGTACAGCCATTGCAGTGTGTGTATGCAGAGGACAAATTCTTGAATTAGAATTTCTGGGTCATATTTCATTTGAAAATCTGTGGTGGCTAGTTTCTCATAGTTACCTGTTCTTGTTTTAGCATGAAAAACATCCTCTTAAATGTCCCTAAGAATACTTATTCGAGCCTGTACAAATTCTCTGCTGTATTCATTCCTTTCACGGGGGACGTGACCTCTGATGATTCATCTCACACATCAAGTTGTTTTTGATCATAGGGTCACTTTTACATACAAAGGTTAAAATCTTATTTTCATGTTTCTTTGGTCGTTTAAATTGGTTTTTGAGGAAAGCAAGATAGACACACAAACTGAAAATTCCATCTTGAAACAAAAATATTTACATATTTTGTCATTTCAATAAAATTCTAGATTATATACACTTCTCTATTTCTTAGTGTTCTCCGAATAGAAATTCTCAATAGGGCCGGCCCCGTGGCTTAGCGGTTAAGTGTGCACGCTCCGCTACTGGTGGCCCAGGTTCGGATCCCGGGCGCTCACCAATGCACCACTTGTCCGGCCATGCTGAGGCCGCGTCCCACATACAGCAACTAGAAGGATGTTCAACTATGACATACAACTATCTACTGGGGCTTTGGGGGGGGGGGGAAAGGAGGAGGATTGGCAATAGATGTTAGCTCAGAGCCAGTCTTCCTCAGCAAAAAGAGGAGGATTAGCACGGATGTTAGCTCAGGGCTGATCTTCCTCACAAAACAAAAAAAAAAGAAAAGAAATTCTCAATAGCTGCACAGAATTCCCATTATCCAGTTAAGCATAGATTTTTATATTATTTTCCTATTGTTAGAGATTTAGTTTGTTTCTAATTTTTGTATAAAATAATTATAAATAGTAATATAAATTATAACCAAAACTGCAACGTATATCTTTTTATGTAAATCTTTATTATCTCCTTAAGAGCAGTTTTTGGAAGTGCTGTTGTGGGACAAACAGCACCCCTTGAAGAGGCAATCGCCGTCTCTACTATCTCCACTGACTGCTCCCCCATCAGGGGAGGGGCCTTCAGAGGAGTAACTTGGAAGTTTCTCTGAGCTTGTTACAATAGAGTTCTAGAAAAGGATTTAGTTAACTAGGACTTAGCTAACTAAATCCTAAATAGGATTCTAGCTAATAGGATTTAGCTAACTATGGATCTAGTGGATCCCGAGCCGCTTGAAAGACAAGGGCTGAGGAAGATGATGCAGGGGCGTTTGAAGGCCAAGGAAAGGTCATCTCCTCTCCCCATATTCAGAGAGATCTCTCCCCGATCTAGAAATCCATTGCACTCCAATGAGTTCTTTGGGTGAAAAATCTGAAGGTAAGACTATAAGGAAAAGATATCGAGAATGAAAAGTTTTTTGTCAGGGGAGGGATAGGAGGAGTTGGAGGGATGGTGGAGTGCATTGTGCCGCTGGGAGAGCGCAGGTTGGGGTGGGTGCCACCATGGTGACCACGAACCTGGACTTCCCTGCTCTGGGCACCTGGAAGAACCAGGAGAGAGTGAGGAAGTGAGATCCCTGGGGTCGGTCAGCTTCATGAAACCACCCAAGACCAGGGGCCACCCAAGCAACCCAGCACTAGAGTTTGACAAAGAAGTGGCTGAGAAAGGAGCCTACCCTGACCTATAATAAGAACTTGTGATGATAAGCTTTATAACTTACAACATGCATTTGTTCACATTTTTTTTCATTTGGTTTTCACAATGACCCTATTAGATTAAGCTTGGCAGGTGCTATTATTCATGCTCCCCATCTTCAGACTAAAACAGCGAGTCGTTGGTAAGGAACCCAGCTGGGAAGTGGCAGAGATTCAGCCCCGTTAGGTGGTTTTGGACACCGCGCTGCAATTCTTTGCAGAAGAGGAAACCACCTTTGCCCCAGGAAACCACCACCTGAGTGGATCTGATGAAGGACTCACAGCCTGGCTCGTTATGGTGCCTGCTGGAGAAGCTCTTCCTGGTGCTGGAGCCCCACTGTCAGAACGCCTCACTCCTGCTCCAGGGTCGGGCCCCTATGGTTGGGTCATGATAGACATCTGTTTGTTGACTGAAAACTGCACCAACTTCACTTTAGAAGAACCTACCAAAATGGTAGAAGGAGAGAAGAGAGATTCCAAGAGGCATGCTGGCCCCCCTGTAGAGGTCTGCAAGGGGAGGGGGTGAGCTAGGAGTGGATGGGGCAGGGTGAGGGGACCCCAGGGCCATATGTGCCTTAGAGTTTGCCCAGTCTACATGTAGTGCCTTGAGTGGCCACGCTTTTCTTACTTGTCAAATAAAACTCGGCAACATTCAAGCTGTGTTTGAAAGACCAAAAAACTTATTTAGAAATGACTTGTGTTAGAAAGGCACCTGATCCACAAAAAAAAGCATTAAAAATAATAAACGAATACAGTAAATTCACAGGGTACAAAGTCAACATACAAAAATCAGTTTCATTTCTATACACTAACAACAAAATAGCAGACAGAGAAATCAAGAATACAATCCCATTTACAATTGCAACATAAACAATAAAACACCTAGGAATATATTTAACCAAGGAGGTGAAAGACCTGTACAATGAAAACTATAAAACATTGTTGAAAGAAATTGAAGACGACACAAAGAAATGGAAAGATATTCCATGCTCTTGGATTGGAAGAATTAACATAGTTAAAATGTCCATACTTCCTAAAGCAATCTATGGATTCAATGCAATCCCTATCAAAGTCCCAATGACATTCTTCATGGAAATAGAACAAAGAATCCTAAAATTTATATGGACAAACAAAAGATCCCAAATAGCCAAAGCAATTCTGAGAAAAAAGAACAAAGCTGGAAGTATTACACTCCCTGATTTCAAACTATACTACAAAGCTTTAGTAATCAAAACAGCATGGTACTGGCAGAAAAACAGACACACAGATCAATGGAACAAAATTGAGAGCCCAGAAACAAACCCACACATCTATGGACACCTAATTTTTGATGAGGGAGCCAAGAACATACAATGGAGAAAGGAAAGTCTCTTCAATAAAGGGTGCTGGGAAAACTGGACAGCCACATGCAAAAGAATGAAGTAGACCATTATCTTGCACCATACACAAAAATTAACTCAAAATGGATTAAAGATTTGAATGTAAGATCTGAAACCATAAAAATTCTAGAAGAAAACACAGGCAGTTCACTCTTTGACATTGGTCTTAACAGCATCTTTTCCAATACCATGTCTATTCAGGCAAGGGAAACAAAGGAAAAAAGAAACAAATGGGACTGCATCAATCTAAAAAGCTGCTGCAAGGCAAAGGAAACCATTAAAATGAAAAGACAACCCACCAACTGGGAGAAAATATTTGAAATGATATATCTAATAAGGGGTTAATATCTAAAATATACAAAGAATTCATACAACTCAACAACAAAAACAAACAACCCGATCAAAAAATGGGCAGAGGATATGAACAGAGATTTTTCCAGAAAAGATACACAGATGGCCAACAGGCACAAGAAAAGATGTTCAACATCATTAATTATTAGGGAAATGCAAATCAAAACAACAATGAGATATCACCTCAAACCCATCAGAATGGCTATAATTAACAGGACGAGAAATAACAAGTGTTGGAGAGGACATGGAGAAAAGGGAACCCTCACACACTGCTGGTGGGAGTGCAAACTGGTACAGCCACTATGGAAAATAGTATGGAGATTTCTCAAAAACTTAAAAATAGAAATACCATATAATTCAATTGTTCCACTACTGTGTATTTACCCAAAGAACATGAAAACATTAATTCAAAAATATATTTGCACACTTATGTTCATTGCAGCGTTATTCACAATAGCCAAGACTTGGAAACAACATAAATGCCCACCAATGGATGAATGGATAAAGAAGATGTGGTATCCAGCATCTTTAAAGCCTGGCTATATGGCTGTTGGGATTGTCTTACCTTTTCCACTTCCCTGGGTAGCCCAGGGCCTCCAACCACACACTCCTTTCCAACACTCATACACACACACACACACACACAGACACACACACACACACACACACTCATACATATCCCTCACAGAGCAAGGGAACCAGAATGTGCCTCTGTTGCTTTCAATTCAGAGCCTTGTTAAATTTAGATAAGTTCCTCTGAAACTAGTTTTTCTAAAATGAACGAGTTGGATCTCACTAGATAGTCTCTAAGGTCCTGTCCAGATCTTGCTTTTAAAAAATTTTATGAATCTAATAAGGACATGAAGAGATTAACAACAACAGAAAAGAAGACAATGCAGTGTATATACACAATGGACTACTACTTGCCATAGAAAAGAGGGAATGTTGCCATTTGTAACACCATGGATGGACCTTCAGGGTATTATGCTAAGCGAAATAAGTCAGATGGAGAAAGCCAAATACTGTATGATTTCACTCATATGTGGAAGATAAAGAAACAAACAAACACATAGATAAGGAGAACAGATTGTTGGTGACCAGAGAGGAGGGGTAGGGACGGGTGAAAGGGGTGAAGGGGCACATTTGTGTGGTAACGAATGGAAACTAGACTTTTGGTGGTGAACACAATGCAGTCTATACAGAAGTTGAAATATAATGATGTACACCTGAAATCTATATAATGTTATAAACCAATGTTACCTCAATAAAAAGAAAAAAGAAAGGCACCTGGAGTAAGGAGTTAAATTTTCTTAATTCGGTACAAATTTCAAACCATAAATTGTCAAAAGGCCAAGATTCCAAGATGTCTTTTCCATGGAACAGCAGGGTGATGGCCTTAAGCAGATGTCGCAACATTAAGTACATTTAAAAACGATGAAGAGGGGTCAGTCCTGTGGCGTAGTGGTTAAGTTCGCGGGTTTGGATCCCAGGTGGGGACATACACCACTCTTCATCTATGCTGTGCCAGTGACCCACGTACAAAGTAGAGGAAGATTGGCACAGATGTTAGCTCAGGATGAATCTTCCTCACCAAAAAAAAAAAAAAAAATGATGAAGAGAGTCTCATTAACCCTTCTCAGAACTTCAAAAGATACTTTATCACATGCAAACACACCACTCTTCAAATAAAGTGAGAAACCTAGATCACCAACACTAAAATATATAATAGAAGGAGCCATGAAATTAATTTTGAATTATGAAGCAATTTCATGTTCGAATAATAAAGATATCAAACCTGAAATTAAACTTCTAAAATGCTATAGTGCATTTCTCACTGAATTGGCAAAGAAGAAGAGAACTGGGCTTTAAAATTGTTTAAAATTTTTTTCTTAAGTAGAAGTGGGATTTTAAAACCTCTAGGTCTATGAAAGGATAGCGTGGGCACTTATGAGGTTTTCAGAGGAGCATGTGGTTAGGCAGGACCCATCAGCAAAGCAAGACAGGCCTCGGCCCTGAGGAAAGACCCCGGTTTCTACGGCCACCTGGAGTCCACTTCAGTTTACGCTTCTATAATGTGATTTGTGGAAGGAGCTGCCAATTCATGCTTTTCTCAAAATATCTGCCCCCCACCCACCAGGAAGCTCCATCTTTACAAAGCAGCTCCGAAATTCTTGGTGTTGGAAAACAAATCAGAAAGACAGCAAGACTCTTATCACTGAACCAAACGTTGGCAAGATAACACTGTGTTCACGATTCAGATTTTGCACCCTGTAAATCTTACGTTAGCAGAACCAACAGCTGATTGGGAAGCCAGGGCCACTGCCTGGTAGGACATGCGTTAAAGCCAGAAGCATTTTTGCTTGAGAAAGGAATTAAATAAACCAGTGTTCTCCAACCTGTCTCCATTGTGCACCCCATCTGCAAATGATGTTTGAGTGTGCACCGCTCATCTATGCATATTTACAAATTACATCATGAAATAAACTGATATATATTATAAAACATAAAAACAGCAATTTTTAAAGGATAACATAAAAATAAATGATAAGTATTGTAATATTTTCTTTCTGTCCCCCAACATGCAATTTTGGGCAGCTCCTGGCTGCCCCTTGGAGTCGACTGAAATATTAAGAGAATTAATGAAAATATATGCAGCCTGTAGTTCAACTCAGAATATAAGAAATGCAAGTTGAAGAAAGAGGATGGATAAATAAAAACAGAAGCATGCTCATGTGGAAGGGGAATGTGTTCTGGATATTTTGGTTGTGTTTTTTTATCACTCACATTTCTAAATAGGGACCACGGCACTTTGAGTTTGCATTTATTTAAAATGTTAAATTTCAGCTTAGTTCTCCTAAGAAGAGAGCTCTAGCAAGGAACAAATTAAAATCCTATAGAACCTAAAGAAAGGGAGGGAGGAAGAAGGAGGGAGGAAAGGTCATTGAGGCCAGTGGCATTTCAACATGTACCAGTTATCTAGGAAGAGTGGGGACAGGAGGGATGGCCATCTGGTGAAGTGTCACCTTGGAAGGGCCAGTGAACGTGGTCCTGGGAAATGGTCAAGAAAAACTGAGTCCTTGGCGGGGGGGTGGGGGAGGGTGGGGGGCATTAAAATCGGAGCATGCACGAGCATTATGAAGCCTTGTCCGTTACAGGAGGGCAGCCTGGGACGCTGAATGGGGAGACGGGGCCAGATGCTGCTTCCTGCCCCCTGGCCCCACGCCCTGCCTCCTGGCCCCACACCCTAGCCCCTAGCCGCACACTCTGCCTCCCTGGGCCCACACCCCTTAACTGGTAAAAACTACTCTCCATTCCGGTCAACACAGCAGCCTTTTCTCCAGTGAAACCTTCCCCGGCTGCTCCAAAACACAGTGGCTCACACTCCTTTGTGCTACTGCCGTGCCCACTATGTACTTCT
Source organism: Ceratotherium simum simum (assembly GCF_057802395.1). Lineage (NCBI taxonomy): Eukaryota > Metazoa > Chordata > Mammalia > Perissodactyla > Rhinocerotidae > Ceratotherium > Ceratotherium simum. Next base: position 2,932,360 of record NC_141909.1, read on the forward strand.
ATTTTCTTTTTTACTACATGCAGTGATTAACATTGGTCTCTGCCTGGGAGAATACTGAGGCAGGAAAATGCCATCTTTGTGACCCGTGTTTACCACGGTGCATGTAACACACACTCCGTAAAAGCTGAGATGAATGCTGACTTAGGAAGCAGTGGATCGATGCGACAATCCGACTATCATGGCAAATGTCAATACCAACGAGGGAACGTGTAATGTCACTAGAAAGTAGCAGAGGTTGCGAAATTTTTATGCTGAGGATATTTTTCTAAACCTTTGCAATCTGATTCCTATAATTGTGTGACTTGTGTACAACATAAACTTCTCTGCTGGCCTATTGGATTGAATCCATGTGATTCAAATTAAAGTACAATCGGGCAACTTCCCAGTTAATTTGATTAAAACAGAAAACTCATGTGGATTATCAATTTCCCAAGGAATTCTCTAATCTATATTGTGGTGCTGAGTTACAGCCTTAAGAGTTTTCAGAAAGGAAATTGCCTTGATTGTACTTAGAATTTCAAACCAGCTACTTGAACCTGAAATGATTGTTTCTGGCATTCATTCAAATAATATTTCCTGTTCATACACTAATGTGTGCCAAGTCCCAAGATGTGAAAATGAATCAATCAAGGTTCCTGGTCTCTAGAAACTCAATGTCTAATGGGCAGAAAGCAGTTGATAAAAGACTTCTATTCGAGCAATATGGCAGGCTAGATATCCTGAACAACCCTCAGATTAAAGGGATTAATATGTTAAAAAATATTTTTTAAATGCATTGCTGAGATGGCATGAGGTTATTAAAAAAATCCACAGAGGCCAAAACCTAAGTGAAAGCAGAGGTCCTTGTTAGTGCCAGAAATGTCTTCCTCCCCTTAGGCCAAACTCTGGAGCCTTGGGCTTCTTGGAGGGCTATGTGGGGCCCAGTGTTCAGAGTGGGTGGGGAGGAGACCTAGCCGGGGCAGAGCTTCTCGACCTTTCTCAGGCCTCACAAAGGCTAGGGAACATTGCTTGGAGGTTCTGGCCCAGAGCCCACCCAGGCTGGAAAGTCTAGCATAGTCCATTCTCATAAAGCTGGAATGAGAAATAAATTTGCCACGCAGAACAGAGCAGCAAGGATGTAAATTGGTGCAACCACGACGGGAAACAGTACGGAGGTTCCTCAAAAAATTAAGAACAGAACTACCACATGATCCAGCCATAAAAAAGAATGAAATCCTGCCATTTGCAACACGGATGGACCTCGAGGGCATTATGCTAAATGAAATAAGTCAGAGAGAGAAAGACAAATACCATATGATCTTACTTATATGTGGAATCTGAAAAAAACAAACAAGCTCACAGATAAAGAAAACAGATTGGTGGGTACAAGAGGCAGGTGGGCAGGGGGAGAAATGGGTGAACTGTTTATTTTCTTTTTAGTTTAAATAAATTGAATAAAAAAATTTTTTTAATGGGCAAATGGTTAAAGCAGACACTTCACAAAAGAAGATACATGATTGGGCAATAAGCACACGAAAAGACGTTCAAGTCATGAGTCATTATAAATGGAAATGCAACTTTAAACCACGAGATACCAATATACATCCACTAGGCTAAAGTCGAAAGGGCTGACAATTCCTGACAACACCAAGCATTGGCAAGGATGTGGAACAACTGGCCCCAGCAAGGAAAGTTCCTTCTCAACCTTGGTCCTGTGTGAAGGTGGAAATTTGGAAACTCAAGCCAGTTTCCTGTGTGTTTGTGCTGTGGATTTATACTAGTTGTTGTGTGGTTTGAAAAACCCCAAGCTGGGATCTTAATTTAACTTGGTTTCCAGGTTGTTAGTGAGTTGGCAGAAGAAAAAGCAAATCCCCAAGGAGGAACTCACCTTCAACGGAGGCCTCAAGAATTCCAACAGGTAAAATTCCAAAGAGATTAGCTGTTTCACAGTAAAAGGAATTAAGTAAGTAAGGAAATAAATAAAAGGAGAAGGAAACAAGGTAGTACAACTGAGAAGAACAGACAGCAAAATAAAACCCTCAGGCTTCAGATATTAGAACTATCACACAGAGATTATAGAATAACTAAGTTTACAATGATTTTAACATAAAAGAAGCTCAATGATATGATCAAAGAACAAGGAAAAACTTTAAATGACCAAGTAGAAGTTTTAGAAATGAAAAACATAATTTAAATTTAAAAATTAGTGTACAGAATAAACAGTAGATCAGATATTACTGTAAAGAGAATTCATGACCTGGAAGATAGACCCAAAGAAATTATGTAGAGTGTAATAACATAGAAACAAAGAATGGAAATATATTTAACAGTGAGATTAAGAGAACGAAGACTGGAATGAGAACGACGATGTACATGTGGTTGGAGGTCCAGACAGTAATTGCAAAGAGGATGGGGAAGAGGTAAATCAGAAGAGACGAGAGACAAGTGTTCTCTACTTCTGTTGAGGGCTACCAATCTTCAGAACAATGAAGCTCAGTGGACCCTAAGAAAAATTAGAAAACAAAACTAGACAGACCAAAGTGAAATTATAGAAATCAAAAGAAAAAGGGATCTTGAAAGCTGCCAGAAGGAAAACATAGATCACTGCAGATGAAGAGCGTCCGGACACACTGCTGACATCTCTGTAGCAGCATAGAAGTCAGAGGCAGAGGAGGACTCTCCCAAGTGTTGAGAGAAAGATCTGTCACTCCAGAATTCTTTGCCCCGACCAACCGCCTTATAAAAATGAGAGTAAAATGTACATATTCTTAGACTGACCCTGAAAACCAGCGACAGATTTTCATTAAAGGAAACTCTAATGTCAGAACTGAAGGCAGAAAAAAACATCCCAGATAGAACTTCTGAGATGCAGGGAGTGTGGTGAGCAAAGACATTAATAAGTGTGAAGGCAAATCTAAACAAATATTGACTCTATAAAACAATAATAATAATGTCTAATTTGTGAGGGAAAATAGTACCACAAAACTGGACAACAATGTATACAAATTGGTCTTTATCTTGTTAGGGAGGAGGACAAAGATGTTCGTTAACTTCAGGCCTTGCTACGTATACAAGCTAAAAGTCTAGAGTAACTACTAAAGGAACATAGAGGGTGCATAGCTCCTGGATATGGGTGTTGGCAATGATTTTTAGATATGACACCAAAAGCACAGGCAACAAAAGCAAAAATAAACAAATGGGACTACATCAAACTAAAAAGCTTCTGCACAACAAAAGGAACAATCAACAGAATGAAAAGGCAACCTACAGAATGGGAGAAAATATTTGCAAACCATATCTGACAATGGGTTAATATCCAAAATATATAAGGAACTTATACGGCTCAATAGCAAAAAATTAAATTAAAAAACTGGCAAAGGATCTGAATAGACATTTTCCCAAAGAAGACATACAAACGTCCAAAAGGTACGTGAAAAGGTGCTCAACATCACTAATCATCATGGAAATGCAAATCAAACCACAATGAGATACCACCTCACACCTGTTAGCACACCTATTATCAAAATCACAGGAGATAACAAGTTTTGATGAGGATGTAGAGAAAAGCGAACCCTTGTGCACTGTTGGTGGGAATGTAAATTGGTGCAGCCACTATGGAGGTTCCTCAAAAAATTAAAAACAGAACTACCATATGATCCAGCAATTCCACTTCTGGGTATTTATCTGAAGGAAACGAAATCAGTATCTTGAGGCAATATCTGCACTCTCATGTTCATTGCAGCATTATTCACAATAGTCAAGATAGGGAAACAACCTAAGTATCCATCAACCACTGAATGGATAAAGAAGATGTGGTCCATCTTCTTTATATATATACATACATATTGTATATATATATACACTGAAATATTAGCCACGAGAAAGGAAATCCCACCATTTGCAACAACATGGATGAAACTAGAGGACATTATACTAAGTGGAATAAGTCAGACAGAGAAAGACAAATACTGTATGATCTTACTCATATGTGGAACATTTTTTAAAAAGTTGAACCCATAGAAACATAGAGTAGAAGGATGGTTCCCAGGGGCTGAGGGTGTGGGAGATGTGGAGATGCTGGTCCAAGGGTACAAGCCTTCAGTTATAAGATGAATAAGCTCTGCGGTATCTAACGGACAGCACGGTGATTATAGTTAATAAGACTGTGTTGTGTACTGGAAATCACTAAGAGAGTAGATCTTAAGCATTCTCATAACAACACAATAAAAGGTAACTCTGTGAGGTGATGGATGTGTTAATTAACCTGATTGTAGTAATCATTTCACAAAATATACATATGTCAAATCATCAGGTTGTACACTTTAAATATATACAATTTTATTTGTCAATTATACCTCAATAAAGCTGGAGGAAAAAATATAATAAATAAATAAAAGTTGTCAAAAACAACAAACTAAACTCAAAGAAAGAAGAGTGTTATATTGATAATAGAAGAAATCAATAAAACAAAAATAATAACAGATTTGATCAATAAAACCAGATACAGCCATTTTGAAAAGACCAATTAAATAGACTAATATTTGACAACCCAATTTAAGAAACAAGAGACAATACACAATAAGCAACATTAGCAAAGACAAAGGTTACATAACCGTAGTCATCAAGGAGATAAAGAAAATTAATACCTTAAACATGTCAATAAATTTGAAAACTCAGATGAAATAGACTATTTTCATGGGAAATACAATATAGCATATGGAAAATAGGAAATGGAGGCAAGAGGAGGTAGAGATCCTCAATAGAAGGAACTGAAAAGTAGTCAGGTTTGACTGCTAAAGCGATTATTTGCCCAGTTATTTCTAACAAATCTTTAAGGAACAAATAATTCCTGTGATATATAAATGCTTCCAGAGCATAAAAAAAGGTAAACCTTCTAAACTCATCCTATAAGGTTAATATAATCCTAATATCAAAATAAAAAGAGAACAGCTTACATAAAAAGCCTCATCTCAGAGACATAAAAATCCTAAAATATTATCAAATCAAATATAGAAGTGCATTAAAAGGGCCGGCCCCGCGGCTTATCGGTTAAGCGCACACGCTCCGCTGCTGGCGGCCTGGGTTCGGATCCCGGGTGTGCACCAACGCACCACTTCTCTGGCCATGCTGAGGCCGCGTCCCACATACAGCAACTAGAAGGATGTGCAGCTATGACATACAACTATCTACTGGGGCTTTGGGGGAAAAAATAAATAAATAAATAAAATTAGAAGTGCATTAAAAGAAGAATCTATCATGGCTATGAAGAGCGTATTCCAACAATGCTAAGATTTTTCAAAATTAGAAAATTTACTGGGCCAGCCCCGTGGCTTAGCGGTTAAGTGCACGCACTCTGCTACTGGCAGCCCGGGTTCGGATCCCAGGAGAGCACCAACGCACCACTACTCCAGCCATGCTGAGGCCGCGTCCCACATACAGCAACTAGAAGGATGTGCAGCTATGACATACAACTATCCACTGGGGCTTTGGGGGAAAAATAAATAAATAAATAAAATTATTAAAAAAAAAAGAAAATTTACTAAACTTTAAAAAAGAAGATTCACATGTAGCTGCTCCTACCTCCACCCCCACGTAAAAAAAAGTATCTGACAGAATTTAACACTAATTTCTGGAAATACCAGAAATCACAGCAGGAACTTTCCTGTACCCAACAAACAGTATTTACTAGAAATCTCTGTCAACATCAGAATAATGGTGAACTACTCAAAGCACTTCCATTAGAATCAGAACAAGACTCTGAGGAAGGAAGTGACAAGAAAAGTTATCCTAAGTGGGAATGCTGCTAAGCTAACATCTGTACCAATCTTCCTCTATTTTGTATGTGGGTTGCCGCCACAGCATGGCTGCTGATGGGTGGGGTAGGTCTGCGCTGGGGAACTAGGCTGCTGTAGTGGAGTGCACCAAACTTTACCACTAGGCCACGGGAGTGGCCAGAGATTTTTTTTTTTTTTTAGTGTAAAGAACATAGGAGAATATTTAACAGTCTTAGGGTGGAAAAGACTTTCTTAAGCAAAATATAATATAAAATCCTATAAAGAAAAAAGTTTAGAGATGACGATCTCAAAATTTAAAGCTTCTTTATGACAAAAGATGCCATAAACAAATGTAACAATAACACTGGGAGAAAATATTTCCATATAACAAAGCAAGAGGAAAATGAACAATTCTAGAATAAATACAAATGGCCAATACATACCTGAAGAGTCGCAGAAAATCACACAGAAACAAAGTGCAAATTATATTTAAATACATATATTTATATATAAAATATATAATATATGTGTATTATATAATATGTACAATATATGTACTATTTTAAGTAGTTAATAAAATATATAACCATGTATAATTATATATTTTTTTCTCAAGATACAAAAAATTTTATTTGATTAATATCCAATGATAATAAAGGTAAGAGGAAGTAAGTATTCTCATACACTGCTGGTGGAAGTGTAAAAGGGCACAGCTTTTTTCAGTAATTTGGCAGAAAGATAAAGTGTGAAAAACTTTTCTGCTAAAATTTCATTTCTATATATCTATTATAGAGAAATACTCATACAAGTGCATGATCAGACCAATACAAAGATATCCGTCTTAGAACGGTTTGCAACAAGGAAAAAGTTGAAACAACCTAAATGTTGATGAATAGAGGAGTGTTTAAATAAATTATGGCATATCAGTAGGACAAAATTATTTGTGGTAGTTAATTATATGTTAATTCACCTTTATATATTGACATAGAAAGACTCCCAGGGCAAAATGTTACACAGAAAAAAAATTAGCTAGTTGAAGATAGGCTATGATCCCATTTATGTAAAAAGCAAAGCAAAGCAAATGGTATGTTTGCATAAGAGTTGTTCCGGTTATCTACTGCTATGTAGCAAACCGCCGCAAAATTAACTTGCTCAGGCATCTGTGACTTGCGCAGGGCTGGGTGGGTACAGCTCAGCTCTGCTCACTCGGCGTCCCCTGGGGCTGGAATCATCTGCAGGCTTGCTCACTCACGTGAATGGCGCTTGGCACCAGCTATCAGTTGAGACAGCTGAAGACCTGGCAGGAACACCTGTCTGGCCTTCGCAGGCGGCTGAATCCCAAAGGTGAGTATCCGTGGAGAGAGGGATCAGCCAGAAGCTGTGTTGCCCTGTCCAGCCTCGCCCTGGAAGTGCCTTGGCATCACGTCTGCTGTACTCTCCTCATGAGGGCAAGCAGGCAGGCCCACCTAGAGGCCACGGGAGGGAAACCAGGCCCCACCTTTGACGGGAGAAGCGTGAAATTTGTGGTTTTAAAACCACCATAGTGGAGTGTGTATAATTTCCTAGAAAAACATCTGTAAAGATACTCACCATCTGTTGATAGCTGTTATCTTAGGGAGGTTAGCAGGATTGGGAAGTGGAGGTGGTGGTTGATTTGGTTGGTATACAAACCCAACTTGAACTAGCTTAAGAATAAAAGGATTTATTGACTTGCATAATTGGCCATTCCAGGGGTTCACGTGGCTTCAGGGGCTCAAACACTGCCCTTGAATATTTCTCTCCGCCTTCCCGGAAGACTTGCTCCACATGCTGGGCAAGGCAACGCCCAGAACCCTAGATCTAAATCCTCACAGCTTAGCGGGTCCACTGGAGTGAGAAAAAGTGATTTTGCTGGTAGCTCCAGAAACAAGTTCCAGGAAAGATACGTAGTGATGGGCTTGGGGTACCCGCCCATTCTTAGACTTCACGCTCTTATACTCATCACTGTAGCCAGCCGGGGCGCATTTTGGTTGGCCAGCCCTTGGTCACCTGCCTACCTCTTCAGCAGCTGGTGACTCTTCTTACTCTGGTTTCCTTGGCTTTGGCACATGGGGAATTTCGTTTTTTGTGTGTGCGCTTGGATATGTATTTAAAACTCTTTCCCTGTGTGTCTTTTGTCCAGCACGTTTAGTGTGTGGGGCTCAGTCCACCATATCGACCAGAAATTCCTCACAGCTTCCATGGGTGGAGCATACCGATTCTCTCCATGTTATCTATTTGATTTTATTGTCCACATTTGTTTCTACAGCTGATCCTCTGCTTGCTCTTTCTGCACTGAAGGAATGTTGGCCTGGCATCTTCAACTGTCAAAAGAGTCCAAGTTGCACCACTGATGGGGGTAACATAACGCTCTTGGTGATGGAACAATTTTTTACCCCATGCAGGCTCCAGTGTCGTGACTTCACCAGAAATGTCATTTGTTGGCTTCTTCCCCATGCCAGATGTTTAAAAATACATATAAAATTGTCAGAAGAGTTATCCTACAAAATGACCTTATAGGAATAAAAGAGGAAATAAAATTAGTTAAGTCTGTCCATGTGTTTTGCTTCCTCAAGACATTAGCCTCAGTAATTACAGTAATCCTGCTACTCCGTTTTTGCTGGTATGATCAAATTTGCTCTTCTATGGTCTCTTTAGTTGTCTTGTATTTTTCAAAGATTAGGTTGCACTGTGAACTCAGTGGCAGGAATTCTAACTTCATTTAAGATTTGCACCACACCAATATGTCCTGTCAGTGCTTAATAAATTATAATAATTGCTTACTTTACATTGAACTTTCAGATCATTTTTGAAATATAGAGTAATATGAATAAACCTCACAAACTGTTTCATAATTGTCCTCACACATTCTATTCTCATCCTTTCCTTCTGCAACTCAATCCAGTTTTCACTTTTGTTAATCTTCTTGAGTCTAGAAATAAGGTTTCAAAATTTGCAAAGTGAAATGCTCCTTATTGGCCTTTCATGTTGAATGAAGAGCTGAAAAATGCTGGGCAAGTTCATCCTCGTGTATTATTAACTTCAACCAACTGATATTTTATGGCAGATCTTTGTGCCCAGAAAGTCTTTCACTGGTAGTCAACTTTTAATTTTTCATGTTTATGGAGATCAACGATGCAAAGAATCAAAAAATATTTTGAAAATCATGCATGTTGACCATGGAATAATTATAATCCTCACCATCACCTAATTTTTACTTACCCTTAAAACACAAAAGTTAATTTCCATTCCCTGTGCACATCCCAACTCATGGGGAAAGAAGGAAGCTGGATCTGATCTGGTTGCCATGGTGGCAGTATAACTACTCATTTGAAACACGGCATCTATCAGGGCAAGAAGGATTTCAAAAATGGAAAGATTTACTCTAAACATAGTCCCTGACTGTCCAAGCCAGACTTGCAACAGCTCGCCGTCTAGCATGCCATCTGCCCCCTTGGCCACAGCTGATGCCAAGTGGATTTGCCTCCACCTAGGCCAAACTGTTTCTCAAGTCACGTCTGTGCTGCAGAGAGAAACCCATGCTGCCTGTCCGCTTCCTGGATTTTCTGAGACATCGCTGATCTTTTCCATCTTTGCTTAAGGCATAGTCAGTCAATTACTGTTACTTGCAACCAAAAGATGCTTAAATACAATAATAGCAGAAATGCAAATATTTACCAAGCAACTTCTAACGCAAAATAAACAAATTTGGGAGACAGCAAACCATTTCTAAGCATCTTTGTAAATTTATAAATTGTTAATAAACCCTATGAACAATTATTTACATTTGTTTTTATAAAATTTTATAATAGAAAATATTGAATGCATTGGGTGATGAAAATCTAACCAAATTCAATTTCTCACATATGAATCATTTAGAAATATTGCATTTCTAATGGCCTATACATTTATCCTAAAAATATTTCCTTCATACAAATCAATTTGAAACTCTGTTTTAGGTGTGATTATAGAATGTTTAGAAGTTAGAAAAGAAAACGTCTTGTCTGTCTTTGTCAATGCTTAGGTTCATTATTTATTCAAGACGTACTTATTGAAGTCCTATGGCTTTCCACTCAGAGTGACGGCCTCACGCCTGAGTGAGCCGGGGCCCACACGTGGACCAGCACGCGCTGTGGCCGGGCACTGCTCTGGAAGAGCGGCACCTGCATGTGGGCACCAACGTGCTGAGGGGCGTCAGTCGAGCCTCAGCTTCCTACCTACATGGGGAAGGGACTGAACTAATGTCCCGTCTACTCACACGCAATCAAGAGGTGAGTCAACAGAAGTTTAATGGGCTTTGATTGCTGCTGAAAATAACTATTTCTCTTCTTACTTCTGTGTTCTACAAAGAGAGACAGAATCATTTATAGAGAAGCAGCTGCAGACTTAACCCCTCACGCAGCAGGAAAGAGGAAGTGCCCACTTTATTCTAAGGCCGGACTCAACTTGTTTCTCTCCAGCTGTAAGGAAACTCAATTCCATTTTTCAGAATACATCTGCTAACTAGAATAATCAACTCACCAAAAATATTACTCAAATCATTATTCGTCTGGTGTTCAGTACTCACACAGTGCTGATGCACACGAGCTGGGCTAATCCTCCTGAGGGATACACAATATCACTGGTATCCCACGTGTATCCCTGATACATCTTATCACAGTGCCCATGAGGACACTGGGCTGAGAAAAGAGAGATGGTAGACTAGCCCGGATTCAAACCTTCCAACTTCAAATCTTGTGCTGATTCTAGGACAGCTCTCTGCCCCTGGTAAATTGCTTAAAAACTTATGGGTTAAATACAATCCTGAAATTTACTGTAGGACAAGATAACGTGCTATGATGGTGCACTGGTCCACCTGGAGGAAAAGCAGGTGCATGTGATGTACCCGGTAGCACTGGTCTCTCATTCAGGCAAAAAGTCCAGCAATGAAGACCTCAGGCTCTGCCTGCCCTGGGATCCTAGTCCAGCTCTACTCCTGGACCAGGTGTTTCTTATATCTTCTTCAGTTTTCTCAGTCATAAGTTGAGGGTAATTGCCTACCACACAGGGCAGTGAGGACCGAGACAGAGCACTGGAGACACTTAGCTCTGCTCCTGGCATCTATAAATATGGGCCAACAGGGCCAGGTCCTGACCACTGGGCGGGTCTCCTGGTGCAGGATGGCAGCACAAGAATACAGGTTTTTCAGCCAAGGGAGGGATGTACGGCCTTGTGCGAACCAGGTCCCTTTACCTGGGTCTTGGCTTCCTCCCTAGGAATACTAACATCTAAGTGGCAGGGTTGTTACAAAGAGTTCACACGAAGTATACAAAGTACCTAGCATAGTGCTGGCACATGGCTGACATTAAACGGTGGCTGTTATTTTTATGTCAGGGATACTGAGTAACTTTAAAGTTGACTTGCTTAAACAAGCATTTTGTTTACTAGAAAAACTCTGGTTTAACGAAGCATTGATAATATAAATCAAGATTTAATCTGTTAGTTTGCATTGTCTTCTTTTTAATTAGGGATTTTAAATTGAGAAAGTTATCAATTCCATCTTTATGAACAAAACCAGGTAATACAAAGTATTTGAGGCAAGGAAAGAGAAGTGACCTAATGGTTTTCTCCATTCCAGTTAAAACCGTCTTTGTTGTCATCCTTTTCTGGGGGGAGAGGACACAACACATCAGCTTTTGGTTTGTGAGGAAAACAACTGAAGAGTTGAAATATTCGGAAACAAAGCTCGTCATAAAAACCTCCAGAGGAATCTTGATTCCCGACACACCTCTTCCCACTGTCGTCTTCCTGAGCCCTCCGCACACATGGAGAATGAGATCAATGAGAACCAAGTGCCCAGAGAAAAGCAGGCACTGACGAGCAATTTCTCCAGATTAAACAAATCCGGAAGCCTTCCTCCCAAACTGCCTAGAACCACCTGGACCCCAAGATTAAGGAGGAATGGATTCCAAGCTAAAACGGGGGGGGGGGGAGGGGGCGGGTGCTGGCCCTGAGGCATAGCAGTTAAGTGCGAGTGCTCCGCTCCTGGCGACCCAGGTTCGGGACCCTGGGCTTGAACCAATGCACCGCTTGTCAGGCCATGCTGTGGCGGTGTCCCATATAAAGTGGAGGAAGATGAGCACAGATGTTAGCCCAGGGCCAGTCTTCCTCAGCAAAAAGAGGAGGATTGGTGTGGATGTTAGCTCAGGGCTGATCCTCCTCACAAAAAATAAATAAATAAAATAAAACAGAGGGAGACACACAATATCCACAAAATCTTGTTCCACACATGCCAGTAACTGCAGCAAATCGTCAATTACTCTACCTAGATCAGTGGAGAAAAGCTAGACCTCCTGCAAAAGCCCATTATGTCTTTAAAAGTGCAGAGACAAAAAGGTAATAATTTTCCCTAATGAAAAGGTTTATTATCTTACTACATTTTACCTGGAACACTGTAACTATATGAACATGAGATACAAAAGGTTATTTCAAGTAAATACCTATTCTAAAATAAGTACATAGTAATAATAAAATGGCTTTTACTTTGGTAAATGCTTTATTACTTCAGCACTCACAGCCTCTGATAATCTCTGGTCCTGAGACGACCACACAATGTCCACTCCCTGGAGGGCACAGCCATGCAGGCAGCCCACGGGTCCTGTCATCGCAGTATTCCTTCTCAGGACCCGGAATCACCCTCCACGCCGCCTGCCCCAGGAACACCGTGCCCTGGCTCCTCAATACACACTACTTCATTGTAACGTTCCACATTTTCAAAAGAAAAAATGCCTAGCCATTTGTCTTTACTGTAAACTTCCCTGAAGGTAGGGAAAAATATCCAGCATTTGATTAACTACACGCCAGTCTCTTAATCATTTAACCCCATTTATTTCTCAGAATTACTCTATATGAAACAGATATTTTAAAAGTGAAAAACCATTGATCAAGAGTTAAGCAATTTATTCAAGATCAAACCCCTAAGGAACAAATACGGGGTTCAAATCCAGCAAGGTCTGGCCTCTGTGCTTGTCTCCACTACAGCCGTCTGCACCAAAACTGAATAGATATGAAAAAATCCAGTATTAGCAATTGTGTTCCATTCAACCTTTAGTCCCATAACTTAATTTTCATTATTAGCTCAAATTAAAATAGAAGTGAAAAACTAGCAAATAGAATTTCATTTGAGCAAATATTCTTTTAAACTACTTGTATTGCCATTGGATTGTTATCAAGTATTTTAGTTAACTTATTTTCATATAATAAACTTTTTATTTGTCTAGGTAAATCTTACCACATTTATGGGGCCGGCCTGGTGGCATAGTGGTTAAAAGTTCACACGCTCTGCTTCAGTGGCCCAGGGTTTGCAGGTTCGGATCTCAGGTGCAGGTCTATGCACCACTCATCAAGCCATGCTGTGGTGGCATCCCATATACAAGATAGAGGAAGATGGGCACAGATGTTGGCTCAGGGCCAATCTTCCTCAGCAAAAAGAGGAAGATTAGCAACAGATATTAGCTCATGGTGAATCTTCCTCTCACACACACAAAAAAATCAAATTTAAACACTCAAGATTCTTAAATGTTTTGCAGATTTGCTGGAAAGTAAATGCCTATTTGTAGGTACTGATATGCAAAAAGTTCACATTTTAACGTATTATCAAGAACAATTTGCATTTCTCTACCAAATAGCCCTCTATAATGGAAATTCACTGTAAAACAGTTAGGGATTTATGTTTGGCACAAATAATGTTCTCAATGTTTATCAAATAAAGTAAACAATCAGAAAACAACTGTTTTACTTATAATAAACACATGCCATATAGATCCTTAGATGCTGCAGTGGTTACTCAATTCTTCCTTGTGGCAGCTTCAGAGACTATAAAACACACTATGGAGAGAAATGAATTCTCTCCAATATAGTATGGTTAAAGTGAACCACGTTATCGCTTAAGAAATGAAAATTCCGCTGACCCTTTCAATATGTGGGCAGTTAAGGACACAGATTTTATCATGCAAGGAGTTAATCTAAATCAGAGGTTGGCGAAGTTCTTCTGCATGGGGGCAGAAAATAAATAATTTAGGCTTTGGGGGGTCATGTGGTCTCGTCCCAACTATTCAACTCTGCCATTGTACAAAAGCAGCCACAGACAATACATAAGTGAATAAGCATGGCTGTGTGCCAGTAACACTTTATTTATGGACGCTAAATTTGAATTTCATATAATTATCACTTGTCACGAAATAAAATTCTTTTGATTTTTTAACCATTTAACAATGTAAAGATCATTCTCGGCTCACAGACAATACAAAAACGGATGGTGGCTGGACTTGGTCTGTGGGTAGTAATTTCCCAACCCTGATCTAAATATGTATTCTGTTTTGACACTTATTTATTTGCTTGCAATTAGGTAACTTCTACTTCATTATTAAGCGAGAACAATAATACAAAATTTGCTTAAGGCTTTGTCTAAACTGCTGGTGTACAAATTTTTAAGACAAAAATTTAAAATTACTTATGTCAAAATTAAATGTACTGCTAGAGGAACAAACTGGCCAAGTTTCATTTATTTCTTGATGTCACAGCTCTCGTGCACACAGCAGGAAACACACCTTGGTTTCACAATGGCATCTGGCCGCACTTCTGATTATAATACAGCAAGTGCAAGTTCACTTGGAAATGTACATTTACACACTTGATATAAATTAAAGACAGCTACACTAGGATTTGTGATAGTAAAAGTGTGATTTGAAGTTCCATGACTAGACCACTTCTGTTTAATAAAAAGTGTACCCAATCATTTAAAAATGACCATTTGGGGAATAGGCCAGTGTATAAAATGTCTGTCATGTAAAACTTAGCCATTTATTTTTTTAAAAAATAATCTTCAAACTTTAAACCTTTTTATTGAATTGTTATATGGATATACATTATTATAGCAAGAAACAAATTTGCTATGGGCTGTATTTTCAGCAACTTGGTTAATTTTTTAAAAATTTGTTCATGAAGAAATAACATTATTTTTATTAAAATAGCAGCTAAATGAAATCTTCTTTCCACATTTAATGTGCTAGGTTGCTTCCATGTCAGCCCCACTCTAGGAAAAAAAAAAAAAATCAGTCTGAGACTCACTTGAGTGTTTAATTCAAACCTATATTTGTAGTTTCTAAAATGCTGATCCACAGACCACTTTCTTGTTACACATGTGTACCAATGAAAACAAAAGGTAAAGAGAATGACTGCCATCCCTACAAAAGGAATGGCTCCTTTTCTAACATTCTTTAAAAATATACACTGTACAGTCCTTGTGCCTCACCACAGGTGGCGATGTAATAAATACACGGGCTTATCTTGTCACTTCACTGCTCAGTGAGGTCCACCAACTACCTGTTGTAAGCCCTCTCCTTTTTGGATTTCTCGAGGGCTTTGTCCATGGTTTTCTCATTCTCCCCTCGACATTTGGGACAGTACCACTTGCCCTTTGGTTTATGATTCAGTCCCACGCAGGAGAAGTGGAACCACTCGATGGGGCATTCGTCGTTGTCACAGCCGATCATTTCTCCATAGGAGACCTGATTGCACAGACAGTACGTGGGCTCGTTTGGGTCGATGGGGAGGTCTGCGGGGGATGCTTCCCTCTCTGCTTTGGCCTTGGAGCGTTTCTTCTTCTTGGAGGCTTTTGCTTTCTTCTCCTTAGGCGTTACTGAGGTGATGTCATCGTGGTCGTGAATATTAGCTGCGTTCTCTCGATTTTCGTTGTTGCGCTGTCGCCGGGACCTCTTGTTGTTGGGCTTTTCTGCCTGTGTGATTGTCTCGTTCTTGGACTTATCTTGGCCGGCTTTGCCACCGTGGCCGGTAGTGTCATTGACCTCTTGATGTGCCTCGAAGAGTTCCACGTGACTGTCCACCTGCCTGGTTCGGTTCTCCACCAGCTCCACCATCTGACTCACAATCTGGATCTTCTCATCACCCAGCTCCTGGCTCCGAATCAGGGCTCTCTGAATGCAGTGCAGCAGTCTCCTCTTCTGGGCGCCATCCGTCTCGCGCTTAAACTTCTCATAATAGTCATCTAGTTCCTTCAGGATTTCTGCAAAGGAAAAAATAAGCATTACATCTACAAACACTACCGAGCCTTTTATTTAATTCTCTAGTCTGTAAAAAAGTAATTGCATAGGAGAGAAATGATCAACGCAAGTCTTCCCTGTATAAAAACCTTACAGCCTGGAGGCCTCTCTAGCGACTTTTTTTCCTGTTGAAAAAAATCCCTGGAACTAAATACAAATGTCAACACTGTTTCCATCTAGCAAAATGCCACGCAAAGCTCCCCAAGGGACTCTGTAGTGCATTCGGAAGCATAGGTAACAAATACTCCTGGGACAGGCAATTAAGGGGAAAAGTTCAATTTTAGGGGAAGTGCTGGGGCCCAAACTTTTTTTTCTATAAAATTAATGATTATGTCCTATACTTCCATTGGGATTTTTTGCACATCCTAGTTGCTTATGTGGGACGCGGCCCCAGCATGGCCGGAGAAGCGGTGCATTGCTGCGCACCCGGGATCTGAACCCGGGCCGCCAGTAGCGGAGTGAGCGCACTTAACCGCTAAGCCACGGGGCCAGCCCACTTCCATTGTTTTTATTCAAGTATTTTTTGAATAACTTAAAGGCCTTTATTCTCCCCATTTTAATGTACTAATGTCTACAGCACCCTAATAAATTAGAGAATGTATACAAATATTACTTAGTGACCCAGGGCCTGGGTGTATCCGTGATGTCATTTTCCTCCTGGCATGTTATTCCTCTGTGTTACTGAAAACAAGAATGGTTTGTCACAATAAGCCAGACAACCTAGCCTTGCTTTAAAACACAGCTGGCAAATTTTACCTGTGCATTTATTGCTTAAAACAACATACTTACATCTGTAAAAGTCAACAGATTTCACAGCATTATCAAAAGCAAAAAACCCTCAGGACTAAGTTTAAACCTTCTTGGACAGGTTAGAAGGCAGTGTATGTGATTTTAAATGTAATTAGGCAAGTTCTCAAGAAATGAAAGCTGTTAAATAATCTGACTGAAGTAAGAAAAGTAAACACTCTGGCCAAAAGCCTATTTATTTATTTATTTTTTGGTGAGGAAGATCAGCCCTGAGCTAACATCCACGCCAATCCTCCTCTTTTTGCTGAGGAAGACTGGCCCTGGGCCAACATCCATGCCCATCTTCCTCCACTCTATATGGGACACCGCCACAGCAGGGCCTGACAAGCGGTGCGTAGGTTCGCGCCCGGGATCCGAACCCGTGCCGCCAGCAGGGGAGAGGGCACACTTAACCGCTATGCCACAGGGCCGGCCCCCCAAAAGCCTATTTAAATACACAGATAGAAATTCCCAGAGTTATTTTCCCCAAACAGTAATATTAAATTAAATGGTATCAGATTTTTCTCCTGAAAGCCTTTTGCAGTCTCTTAAAATAACTCAATTCTACTCTCCAAGTAGGAAGTGTGTGAGGTGATGGGGGGGCGGGGGGGAAACGTATAAAACGTAACCATCACTCCTTCCAGATCTCAGAACAGTGCTAAGGCATAAACCAAACACTGGAGTAAACACAGAACTCAGGCCAACTCTGGAGCTTACCTAAACGTTAAGTGTTATTTTCCAGGCTATATTCTTCAACTAAAGATAGCTCTGATGATGTTTCCTAGAGGAACAATGTAGGCTGTGCCACCAGAAAGCAGGAATGCTACAGTCTCATAGTCTCTTAGAGTAATTAATTCTGAAAATAAACAGCTATGCTCAACTTACCCAAGTTCTATTTCACAGAAATAGGACGATTTTAACTTGGGTAAGTTAAAATGGGTTCCTGTCATTTATTTTTAAATGGATTACACATTACGAAACTGTTCTCATTTCGTATAAGCAGGAACCAAATTTCCAAAGACAATGCTAGCATTGTCTACAAAACGCTAGCATTTCATAGAAAAGAGAACAATTCTATCAAATAGCTAATATAAAATTTAATAACATACAGCTTCTTTTACATCACAAGCAAGCTTACGTACATGTGAAGCCTCACTTGTGGGAAAGCAAGAAACACCTCATCACAAAATTACCACGAAGTAATTCTGTTACCTACACAACGGCATGTGTTTCTTAGATGCCGCAAGCGACGCACTCTATCAACAAAGCCACTGAAGTACAGACGTCCGCAAACAGGAACAAAACCAGAGCTAAGTAGGGAGGCATCCTGCCAGGACGCCTGGCTCCTTCTGCTCCATCAGCTCAAACTGCTGCCGACCCTTTCTTCTAAAAATGCTCCACGCCCACGTTAACGTAGGAAAGCAACGGTTACCTTAGAAAGAATTTAAGGATTAAACGAGATTTCTGCAAAATTTAATCAGATCTGTCCGATTATTTGGAATGTATTTTAATTTTACATAAGGCTTGCACTGAAGTTCTTTACGAAGCCACCTTCCACGGTGGGTATTTAAAAAATAACATTTGAAAAACAATCCAAAAATAATTTTGAATTCAATAATTCAAAAGTAACCTCAAATACCATTTAAAGTTGATTAATTATAATCATCCTTATGAATTCATCTCCAACTGAGGCGTACTAAGCAAACGATGGATAATCAAGTTTGACCTGCAACACAGTTGTTCTTTAAAAATAAAAGCTTAATTTTTTAGAACTATGCCGCATATATCAACATTTAACACCAGGTGCGTCATGACGACGGACGTGCCGGCCGTTCAGGCTTCACACCTCACTCACTGGCGCCGGCTCGGACGTGCACCGGGGTCGGGGTGGACTGATCATTTCTCTGCAGCAGCCAAACTAGCCCCGCCGCGTGCACCGAGTCCACCGCAGACACTCCGCCTCTGCAGCAGCCGGGCGGCTTCTGCCCAGCCACGCCAGGAGTAAGAACGCACCCTCGCCGGGGATACCAATGTGGACGTTTGAAGATTTTAAAGATAAACTTCATCTATCATCTTGAAATTTCCTAAAGTGCTCAAGAACAGAGTTTGTCACGACGAACTCGAGTATTGTGAAGACCTGTAAATCACCCCCGCGAACGGGTACACCCCCGAGTCGCCCCCGAGCTGGGCGCACACGGGACCCTCGGGGCCGCCCGGCTCTCCCCCGCCCGGTCACTCACGCTTCTCCCGCTCCGCGCGGCCGCACCCGCGGGTCAGCAGAGAGGCGGCCCCTGGCCATGTGCGGGCCCGTCCCGCGGGTCCCTCGGGCCCGGGCGGGAGGCCTCAGCTGCGTCCTCCGCAGTCCCGGCAGGAAGGCTCGGCGGCCTCGCCCCCGGCCCCAAGGCGCCGCCATTGCTCCGCGACCGGAAGCGGCCGGCACGGGCCCCTGAGGGGCGGGGCGGGGCCCCCCGCCAATGGGAAGCGGCCAGAGGGCGGCGCGCCCCGCCCCGGAAGCCGCTGCCTACGGTGATCGCCCAGCCGGAGGGCGGAGGGCAGGCGGGGCGCCAATCACAGCGCAGGGCCCGAGAACGCTGCCCGCCCCAGTCGCCAACCCAAGGCCGGAGGCCGGGCAACCCGAAGACTTCAAATCAACTCGACCTCCTCCCTCCTACCCGCCCCTCTACGAAAGAGAAAAAAGAAGGCAGCGGAAACAGAGACCCGTGCCAGTCACTGCGCAAGGCCCGCCCTCGCCCGGCCCAGCAGCCAATGGCTCAGCGGCGGCCTGATAACGACATTCCATGGGCGACGCCACGGCCAATCACCAGGAGGCTGAGGCGGAACGTTCGCAATATGCTAATGACCCTCCTATAAAATTCGCTGCGAAGCCGAGTCTCGGGTAGAGCGCGTCGGGGCGCCTTCCTGGCAGAGGCTGCTTGTGAGCTTCGGGGCAAGCGGTGGCTTTCCACCTCCCCCCTCTCTTCCGTTTCCCTGCTGCGCAGCCCTGTAAACATTAGTAAACTCCAAGTGACGATCCACGTTCCAAACACAGCCCCCAATGCCGAGCCTGACCTGGCAGGAAAGTTTCCCCAACAGCCAACAATTCCCAGCGGACACGAACCCTCCGCCTCTCTCCGGCACTCTGGGCGGCTGGGGCTGCAGAGAACGACCACAGGTCCTCTCCTCTGCCATGTTCCTCTCCAAGCCGACAATCTCTGCCCGCGCCCCCCGAGCGCAGCACAGATGGGCGACTTCCTCGCCCCATCCTCCCCTCCCTCTCCTCCCCTTGCTCACCGCACGCGCGGAATAAAGCCCCGGCCCTCCGCAAACTACACCCGGCCGCGTCGCCCTCACTCGGTGTCCAGCAGCACGGGAGGGCCGGGGGACTGGGCAGGGGCGACCGGGACGACACCGAGCGCAGTACCGACCCCGGACTTTATGTAACACTCATATTTGGGACTGGGTGGGGGCGGCTCCGGGGATGGCGAGCAGGGCCGGCGGACCCCTCGCCCGCAGCGCCCTCCTCAGCAGCCCTGCGCGCAGCGCCGTCCCTGCACCCCTCAGCCCTGGCGGCCGCGGCACATCCCTCCCTCCCTCGGCGCCGTAGCCTGCGCCCCCTGAGCCCCCTCCCCCGCAGCACCCCGCCTCGTCACTTCACTACAAAGAGCGCTTTGCTCGCGCAGCCTGGCATTGAGACCTCTCGTTCCTCCTTCCTCCTCCGTGTCCGGGCTTCGCGCACAAGGACCTTGGCGAATCAAAGACGCTCCAGACCTTTTGTTCCTGCCCTGCCAGGGCGGCCGCCGCGGGCCCGCAGCTCCCCGGGCGGCGAGCAGGACGGCCCGCGGCGCCGCGGCGCGCCGCGACCGGCGGGGATGGAGCGGCCGCCCCCGCCCATCCATCCCGCCGTACCTTGGTATTTCGCGTCGATCTCCCGCATCAGCGAGACGTTCCTCTGCAGGTCGAAAGGCAGGGACTCGATGGAGTCCAGGTAGTCCTCCACATAGTTCACCAGGTGGATCTGCTCCCCGTTGGCAGGGCTCAACATGGTTCACCGAGGTCCCCGGCGACTCGGCGCGGCTTTCCGCTTCCTCCAGCCCCCGCCCCCTCGGAGCCCAGCGCTGCAAAATGCAAAGCTCCCGCCCGCCGGCGCCCCCCCTCCGGCCGGCCCCGCGCCGCTACATCTGGGAGCCGCGCCGCCTGGGCCCGGGGACCCGGCGCCTGGCGGGCCCGGCCGGCTCTCGACTGGCGCGGGCGCGGGCGGGCGTGCGGGCGCGCACCCCGCGCAGGGGCCGGGGCCGGGGCCGGGGCCGAGCGAGCGCGGGAAGGGGCGCGCGCCGCCCGCCGCGCCGCACTTGTCCAACGTGGAAAACCCAAATACCAGTTTCAAACACTTGGGAAACATTCGGCCCCCCGCACTGCGCATGCGCCCCGCCCCCCGCGGCCCCCTCCCCGCGGGCCCCGCCCCCGCCGCATTCACGCCCCTCACCGGCCCCGCCGCGAGGGGGTGTGGCTTTGTCAGTCACTTTTGCCGGGGAGGGGGTCAAGGGTGCAGGGGGCGGCGGGCGAGGCACAAACTTTACAAGGAGTTTCGCACTTGCAGGCAGAGCCTGTCGGGCAGCGCTGCACGCCTGCCCGGGGACGCGCGGTGGCGGCCGGCCCCGCCGAAAATCCGGCCGGAACCGACACGGCCGCGGGACCGCTGCCTCGGACACCATCGCACCCCCACCCCACCTCCTTCCTCTCCCCACTGAGCCCCTCACTCTTCCGGGCCCGCCGTGCAGCGGCCCGTAAGTACTGCCCGGAACAGACGGGCAACCCCGAGAGCCAATCCGCTTGCCGCTCTCATATGGGTGGCCCAATCAGAATGAAGAGGAGGCGGGGCGAGCACGGAAGACTCCTCCCGGGATCTTACTACTAGAAACCCGCGTCCTCTGGGGGGCGGGGAGACAGGGCGGGCTGAGAAGGGCGGAAATAGTGGAGCATGCGCACTTGTACGGCCAGGGCGGCCGCCGGCCCGCGCGGGAGGAGACCTACCATTCGGCGGCAGGACCACCAGTCCCAGCAGCCTCGGTGGCTCGCGCGCCTGCGCGGTCCTCGACCCCTCCCTTTGTGTCGCCGGCCGGAGCCCAGCGCCGAGCGGCTTGGAGACAAAGGGGCCCGAGAGGAGAGCTGCTCCCCGGGCACGGCCCTCGCAGAGGGCGGGCGACCCGACCCTTTCCTGCCTGTGCCCTGGAATCCGCTCTCAAGTCCGCTCCCCCACTTCGAAAGACCACCCAAACCGGGGCGGGGCAGCCGTCCTGCCGCAGGGGTCCTAGGGTCTCTCCCCGCGCTGGCTCGGTCCCTCCCCTGCCCCGCCGCTCCCCTCCCCGCCCTAAACTCCCGATTTGGGCTTTCTGAAAAGCCGGGCGCAGAGGATCCCGTTGCCTAGACGACGGGCCCGCGCGCGGCCCCGCCCCTTCCGGCCGAGGCCCCGCCCCGTGGGCGTAGCCCGCTCCGCCTTTGTCCGCGGGCGCGGGGCCGTGCTGCGGCGGGTGCTTCCCGGAGCTTCGCTTCCCCGCGCCGCTCTGCTTGCGTCTGCGCCGGCTTACTCCCCGAGGGGGCGGGCGCCTGGGCGCCGTCTCTGGCCCGGTCAGTTCCTGACCCCCGCCTCGTGACGTCTCCACGGCCGCGCCCGGCGCTGCTCCGCTTTCCTCCTCTCACTGATGGGGCCGGTGTCAGCCTCGTGTCCCCGGTTGCCCTGCTGCCATCCAGACACTGCATTTACTCATAGAACTATTACACTGCAGCTCACAGGGGCGCGCCTTCTGGGGTTCAGAGTCGGAATGACAACTAAGACCACTGGCAATTTAAAAATTGCTATATGGAATCCAGTAAAATCTTGGACCAATCCAATTTCCATGATCTAGATTGTTATCCGCAGTGGATCCGACTCCAGCGATCTGTAGGGCGTTTTGTGATAGGGATGGCAGTACAGCAAATGAGACTAAATTGAGCTGTTTTGTCTTTGGAAATGGCTTGTTTACTTTGGAACATTGCTGCGGTGATAAACGACGAATAATATTTACACTTTGAAGTAAATGGATTTGATGTGCACTCTTAAACCTCCCCTTCCCCCACCTACATCAGGAGAACGTTCACTTTGATTTTTGGGAAAATGGTTATTTTACTTATAGATTCTCACTTTTTCCAGGCTTGGCCCAGTTAAAAGCAATGATGAGTAAAGTTTCATTTCGTTTCATTCAATAAAATGTATTGGCCACTGGTCTGCACAAAAGACTTTAACACTATGACATTATGTGGAAACGGAGACACGGAATAGAATAGAAAGAGGGTGCAAAGTTGAATAGGAAACATTATACCTTTTCCTCTAAGAACCTATAAGTAATTTTATAGTACAAAAGCAAGAAAGAGATAGGTCCTTTTAATCCTTGAATTTATTGTCCTAGAATGTGTAATGTTTATCTGAACTTAAGAGTAAAGGTTAGAAATAATTTACCCATTTGAACGATAATCAAGCTAGAGTTTGACTTAGGTTGTCTTTTCAAAAAATCCCTATACTATCTGAATAATGATTCCTCTCCTGTTTTCATGGACTTCACAGTAAAAAGGCATCTTATCCATCTGACAAGAAATATTTAACGAATGCCTACCGTGTGCTACCTACTGTTCTATGCACTGGGGATACAGTGGTGAGTAAGGAGCTTACATTCTACAAGACATGTAATTTCCCCTTGAGCTAAAAAGAAAATGTTTTATTTATTAGCTTTACAAAGTTGTTAAAATATGACAACGGTTGTCTGAACAAGGTTAGAAGACCAATTGCTAAAATGTAATTAACTATGATCATGTATTTTAAATATGCCACTAAGGAAAAGTTTAATTTTGAAGATACATTGAAGAATCTTGGTTGTTTCAGTTTCCCTCTTTGGAATGTGTTTCAAAAAGAGATATTAAATCTTTTTTCTAAAATTGTATTTCTGGTTAAACTGCAGATGCTCAAACCTATGGGAGTAAAAGATAAGAGATGAACATACAATTCTTTATGTTTTGAGGTGCTTAAAAAATAAATCCTAACACATTCATCTCAAACTTGAAATGCCCTAAACAATATGTTACCTTATCTACCCTACTATGGATTTTCAGGATTTTGCCTTGAAAGAAATTGTAATATTGAGAACTATATTTTTGCTGTTGTCATTAAGGACTAAGAAATGTCATTCGAGATATTTTGGAATCATTAATTTGAATACACTTCCTTGTTCTGACCTAGATCAGGGAGGGGTCACTTCAAATTAACAGATTCTGTTTTTTGGATATATATGCTAATAAATCTTCCCCATCATTTTTACTTTACCTTAATATTCAACCTGCAAAAGGAATCATATTTTTAACCATCATTAAATAATGGGTTATATTTATTGTTGTTTTGATGATTCCCACAAGACTTAAGAAATGGTAGAAGTGCCGCCAGTCAAAGGGCTGACACATGACAAGACCGGTTTTCTGAAGACAAGATACCATTGTTAATTTAAATCATGATTTTCTAAGGGCAATTCAAACATGCCACCTATCCAGATTCATGCGTAGGATTTGGTCTTCGATGTTTCTGTTTTCAAAACTTCTAGCTTTTTCCTCAATTTCTGTGTGTTCTCATGAATGCAGTCAAGCCTTTTGTTCATTTTCTTATTTTACTGGCACATCTAATATCTGGATCAGAGCTTTCTCATCAGATATTTTACTGCCAGAATTTCCTCCCACCTGCTCAACAGGTAGATTTCATCAGAGATTAATTCTTCTAAAGTTAATTAATTCAGCCAAAGTTCAACAGCCCTTTTCTGAATTTAGTGCTGGGTACAGTGAGAGACAAAAAGAATTTACAATCTGAAGTACTCGGGGAGAGAAATATACATATTGTAGAAACAAGAGACAGTTACAAAATAACATCAAGACAAGCATGCAGGCAGTGAGGAAGGGACAGTATACTCCAGTAGAACTTGGAGTAGTCAGGGAGCACAAGCTTAGCACTGATGCAGCCGACTCCTAATTCTGAGCAACAGGTTCTAACATTAGGATTATGCATTAGAACATAGTTTACATTAGACTACAGTTTAGCTTGAAACAGAATTGCAGAGTTGGACTCCAGGGATCTTGAAAAAAATTTTAAGTGCTCTAGGAACATACTGGTTTGTCTCTACTTAAACCTTTGCTTTCAGTAGAAGACCAAAACAATCCAAAAAAAGAACTGAGGAACCTCTGTGTTGTTTTGAAGACTGCAAAAGCAAGGGGGATTTGTTTCTTTTTTTTTTTTTGAGACACTGTTTTGCAAGATATCAATAGAGGCACGTTTGTCAAGATAATTTGAAAGTAACTTCAAGTGAATCCGCCTTTAAAAAGTTCCATTGAAACCGCAATTCAGAATGTTTTTGCTCTCAAGAGACAAGATGATAGAACTTCTAACCTTAAAATGAATCCCAAACAGATATTTCTTACTACGCGTACTTCATGAATGGGCGGTTTCCTAGCTTTGGTCTTTCATCTGGAGATAAAGAGTGTGTGTTGGGGTGCCAACGTGCTCTGGGTGTGTGTGTTGGGGTGCCAACGTGCTCTCTGTGCATTCTGAGGTGCAAACTTGCCGTGTGCGTCTTGGGATGCAAACGTGCTGTTGGGGTGCACAAGTGCGGTGTGCACGCTGGCGTGAAACGTGCTTCGCGAGCTGGCGAGGGGCGGGCGGCACGCGCGCGTGAACTCCCGCTCGCTGCGGCTTGGGCTCGTACCGCGTCCGCGCTGACGAGCAGAGGGGCCCTCCCCGCGGCCCCCGCGGCCGCACCGCCCCCTGCCAGCCCCCCTCCCCTCCCCTCCTCTCCCCCCGCGCTGCAGCGGACGCCGGACAGGCCTGAGGGAGGCGGGGCCGCCGCTCCCGCCCGCCTCTTCCGGGTGGGCGGGGCAGGCCGAGTCCTCTTCCGGGTGGGCGGGGCCTGCCTGGCCCCTCCCAGCGTGGACGGGGCGGGCACGGAGAGCCTGGCTGGCTGTCGCGCGTGCGCGTGCGCCTGCTGCCGGACCCCCGCGGGCTGGCCATGCTGCGGTCGCGTGGGGCGCGTGCGGGCTCCACGCTCCTCCGGGCACTGCTGGGTCTGGGGCCGGGGCGGGCGGCGTCGGGGGCGCGCGGGCAGGGCTGGCTGCGGCCTGCCGGCCACGACACAGGGGTCATGGTGTACAATAGCCTCACCCGGAGGAAGGACCCCTTGATCGTGGGCAGGGCGGACGCCGCCTCCTGGTAGCCCCCTGGGATGGTGGGGCGCGCTGGGGAAGGTGGCGCTGGAAGGACTGGGGACCCAGGGTTTTCCGGGACAGTGATCTGTGTTGAAAGCGGGGTTGGTTTCTCAGGTGGAAAGCGTTTAATAAGTAATAAAATACGTTGGAAATACCTTTAAAGACACTGTAGTGTAGTCGCAGTGATTCACAGGGTTTGGCTATGAATTTAGCTATTCTAGTTATAGAACCCCGGCTATACATTCTCCAAAAGCAGTTACTTAAAAAAAAGACATGGTTATATGAGAATCATAACAGAACGGATGTCCTTTCTTGCAAATATGTTTCATGTGGATTTTACCTTTGTTCCTAGGTATAGCTGTGGACCTACTGTCTACGATCATGCACACCTTGGCCATGCTTGGTGAGTTTCCTGAATTTGAATATTCACACATCAAGGGACCATTTATTTTGAAAAGAAAGAGCCTTTTGCAGTTTTTTTCCATCTCTCAAGTGGCAACTTGAGAATACTGGATAGTTACTATATTCCAGGTATTGTGGGAAACACGCATGTTACAGTCTCATTTGGTTCTTCTAGCAATTCTAAGCACGTCTACCCCTTTCACAGGTGAGGAAGCTCAGGGAGGCAATGAGGAGCGGTGAAAAGTGACCCGTTGTGGAATTAGAGCTTCTTGGTGGGTTTAGCAAGATGAGGCCCTGGAGTCAGCTGGTCAGGAGCTATTTGCGGCCCCCACCTTTTATTTCTTGCCCGGCTTTGGACAAGCCCGTTTATCACTTTGAGTCCTGGTTTCCTCATCTTTGAGATGGGGATGAGAGTATCCATCTTTTTGAATCTTCACACTTTTATGAAATAACGCCCATGAAATCCTGCTTAACACAGTACCTGAGGTGTGACATGTGTTGAGGGCTCGCATTGTTGGGGATGAGTAACCTACCCGAGGGCACACATTCTGGACGTGCTGGAGCTTCGGCGGAGCCTGGTGTCTGTGACCTCCAGGTGCTTGCTCTCTCTGCCTTTTAACCCTGAGCTGCACTGCCTTGTACCTTTGTCAGAATTACCACTTTTCCTAATACTTTGTGTGTTCTCTTGTGCATCTTTTAAAGTTGTTATTCTTCAGACCTAGACTAAAAGTAAAAAGCTACCTTTACTCAGTGCACTTTTTACAAAGTTATATGTCACCCAGTAAGGTCCAAACATTTCTTGTGTTTTGTTAGAACAAAGTAAGTGGTCTAGGAGTCATTTTTTTCCTTCACATTGGGCTAACTTACCATTAATTATAAAAAGCATATTTTGACCTCTTTTTTGAAGTGTAAACTATGTTGGGGAAATATTAAAAACCAAATCTCCCAACTCGGAAAACCTTTCCACAAAGGCAGAAGAGAAAGAAAACAGTTTTGTTATTGAATAAGCATTAAATCAGAATGGCACCCAATCACAGGCAACCCACTAGAAGGACTGCAAAGACAGCAAGAAGTCTCACTCTTACAGAGCTAGGTGGATACAGCTCTCGAGTGCAGGCAGGTGTGCAGTTTGGAGTCAGGTGACAAATTCGGCCCATCTCCTGTCACACAGCGTTACCTTCCCCGATGACTTCAGAGAGGTGGCTCCCAGGTCCTTGAAACTTCCCTGAGTTGGGAGACTGACAGAGGCTTACCTAGCCATTAAAAACATTTACATGTATTTTAAAAGGACTGAGGAAATTCTGAAAGAAAGGGAGAGTGAGGGAGAGTCTGTTCCCTTATTTTCAACAAGGAGAATCAGGCCTCTCAGTTATAATTTGTATTTGTCCTTACAAATGCAGAAAGGGCTACAAATATTATGTGTGTGGTTGAATGAGTGTTCACGGGTCTCAGATGGAGAAACAGAACGTTCCCAACACCCAGAAGCCTCCTCTGTGTCCCCCTTCATCACCCCCTCCCCCATCCCCACTCCAGGATAACTTCTGTGGAGGTCTTGATGGTGAGAGGAACCCATTCCTCAAGAAGAGTCTTTCAATTCAAGATGCCCTGAAAGGTAGAGAAGCTAAGGACTACAAGATTTCTGAAGGAGTTGTGAGGTCAGGCATGGCTCCACTGCTCTTAAGGGAAAGTTCAACATCCTAAGGACGTCTCCGTAGTCCTGGAGGTCTGTCCCTGCTTACTCTCCAGGTTCATGGCCTCGAGCCCCGCTCCCCCCTTCCTCCCAGGTAGCCACACCGCCTCTATTGTAAAAAGACATATACTTACAGACAGATAGCACTCGCTGTGTGCTGGGCACCGTTCTACATGCTTTACAGACACCAGCCAGTGTAACGATCCTGACAACACCAGGTGGTGGTGCTCTTATCCCTAAATGACAAATGGGGACCCTGTGCTGCAGAGGGCTGACGAACCGCCCCAGGTCCTACAGCTGGGAAGCAATGAATGAGGCTGCCGAGCCCAGCTGGGCCTGCACCTGGGCCTCCGAGGTGCCAGGCGTGTGTTGTGCTTGGAGTGGCCCCTGGGGGAGCAGCTGCTTCCGCAGCTCGGAGCCTTGCAGCCCTTGAGCTCCTCTGGGCCAAGCATGTGACTTGACTCTTGTTTCCACTTTAAGTTCCTGTTAACTTTTTCTCTTAAATCTCATTTCTTTTAGAATCTCCAGATGAATGAAGGGCATCATGTTGAGATGGGAGTGGTAGCTTGTTGGAATTGGTGCTGCAGGCACTGAGATTACAGCCAGTAACCCAGTTGGATTTTGCCCAATTTATAAATAAGCAGCCTGAGACTTCAAAAGATTAAATACCTTGGCAAGGAGTTTCAGAGATCATTTTGTTACTAGAATTGAGATTTGGCGTCAGCTGTATTTGGGGTGGGTGAGTGTAGGGGGTTCAGAGGATTCAATGACGAGGCTTGTTTTCAACGGAAAATGCTTTATGAACTCAGGTTTAGAGAGGCCGTATGATGACAGAGATGAGCGTGAGATTAGCTGACCTGGAGTATTAAGGTGGCTTTTATGGGAAACCAGATTCTTGAGATCTTAGTGGTTTCACGAGTCTGAGTTCCCCCAGTGCAGTCTGTCAGTAAGCTGGTGTTGGAAGATTCCACAGCAGTGTACACATTTCTGAGGAGTAATCTTATACAGCTTTAATAGGACTGTTCTTCTCTTGACTTGTTGTTGTTATTTGCTTCTATTTTGTCGTAGTGAAACATTACAGTTATTCCAGAACGTGAACAAGAATGGTAAAAGCTCTCAGTATTTTAACTACCTAGTGAGATTGTATTACAAGTGAATTTTTATACAATTAAATAGATGTAAACACACTTAAACAACAGCTCTAACATTAAAAATGCTAATATTGTGTCCTGAGATTGAGGCAATACCTTTGTCAGTTTCTTGTGAGGCCCCGTGTGGACCAGTCAGTAAAAGGCTTCTCCTTTCCTAGCTGCCCTCAAACCATCAGTTATCACACACTTGCAGTTACGCAGCGGCGTGTTAAAATGTAACGCACTCTTTTAAAGATCACAATGATGACTTCCTGTGTTAAAGATGCCCTAACATGTTTTTTTCTTTCAGCTCCTATGTTCGATTTGATATAATTCGAAGGATCCTAACCAGGATTTTTGGATGCAACATCATCATGGTGATGGGAATTACAGACGTGGATGACAAAATAATCAAAAGAGCCCGTGAGGTAGGCATGGAAGATTACATGGACTGATAACTTGATTGATGAGTGTGCTGACCGCAATGTGACACTGGTTCTTATTTGTGTTTCTCAGTACTTTTCACATCTTATCCTCCCCACATGGCCCAGTGAGTATATTAGGACAGGTTATCAGAGGAATCTTTTTGTCCTGGTTAAGGACGTTAAAGTCTATTTAATTTTGGTCACTGAAGCCTTTAATGAGTCATCTCATTCTGTGATGGCATCCTGGCTTGAATCCATAATCCCTGCCCTGGCCCCTCAGCCTCCAAGGTGAATGAAACTTTACTTCCTCTTTACAGAGGGAGGTTAAAAAGCCACTTCTGGGCTGGGGAAATTTAGCTCATATGAGGTTTAATTTTCTCATTTTTTAATTTAATTTTTTAATTGAAGTGAATATTATATTAGTTTATAGAATAGAATATTATGTTAATTTTAGGTGTACAACATAGTGATTTGATATTTTGGTACATTACGAAATGATCATCAGGCTGAGTCTAGTTACCATACAATATCATTACAATATTATTGACTATATTCCCTATGCTGTACATTACATCCCTGTGATTTATTTACTATAAAACTGGAAGTTTGTACCCCTTGATCTCCTTCACCTATTTTGCCCGCCCCTCACCACTCCCCTCTGGCGACCACCAGTTTGTTTCCTGTATCTGAGTCTGTTTCTGTTTTATTTTGTTTTTCATTTCTTTTGGTTTTTAGATTCCACATATAAGTGAGATCATACAGCATTTGTCTTTCTCTGACGTATTTCACTTAGCATAATACTTTCTAGGTCCCTCGTTGTTGCAAATGGCAAGATTTTTTTCTTTTTAATGGCTGAGTAATATTCCATTGTGTGTATGTACCACATCTTCTTTATCCATTCATCTGTCAGTGGACACTTAGTACGCTTCCATATTTTGGCTATTGTAAATAATGCTGCAGTGAGCATAGGGGTGCGTATATCTCTTGTGTTTTTGTGTTCTTCGGATAAATACCCAGAAGTGGAATTGGTGGATCATATAGTAGTTTTATTTTTAATTTTTTAAGAAACTTCTCTACTGTTTTCCATAGTTGCTGCACCAATTTACATTCCCACCAGTGGTGCACAGAGGTTCCCTTTTCTCCATATCCTCACCAATACTTGTTATCTCTTGTGTTTTTGATAACAGCCGTTCTGACGGGTGTGAGGTGATATCTCACCATGGTTTTGATTTGTATTTCCCTGAGGAAATGATTAATGATGTTGAGCATCTTTTTGTTTCCTGTTGGCCATCTGTATGTCTTCTCTGGAAAAATGTCCATTCAGGTCCTCTGCCCATTTTTTTTTTGCTGAGGAAGATGTGTCCTGAACTAACATCCGTCACCAATCCTCCTCTTTTTGCTTGAAGGAGATTCGCCCTGAGCTAACGTCTGTGGCATATCTTCCTCTGTTTTGTATGTGGGCCACCACAGGATGGCCACCAACCAGCAGTGTAGGTCCGCACCCAGGAACCAAACCCAGGCCGCCGAAGCAGAGGGCGCCAAACTTAGCCATAAGGCCATGGGGCTGGCCCTCCTCTGCCCATTTTTTAATTGGATTGTTTGTTTTTTTGTTGTTGAGTTATATGAGTTCTTTATATATTTTGGAAATCAACCCCTTATTCGATATATCATTTGCAAATATTTTCTCCCATTCAGTAGGTTGCCTTTTCATTTTGTTGATGGTTTCCTTCACTGTGCAAAGGCTTTTTAGTTTGATATAGTCCCATTTGTTTATTTTTGCTTTTGTTGCCTTTGCCTGAGGAGACAGATCCAAAAAAATATTGCTGACTGATGTCAAAGCGCATACTGTGCCTGTGTTTTCTTCTAGGAGTTTTATGGTTTCAGGTCTCTTATTTAAGTGTTTAATCCATTTTGAGTTAACTTTTGTGTGTGATGTAAGATGGTTGTCCAGTTTCATTCTTTTGCGTGTGGCTATGTGGTTTTCCCCACACCATTTATTGAAGAGATTGTCTTTTCCCCATATTCTTGCCTCCTTTCTCGTAGATTAATTGACTGTATAAGCGTAGGTTTATTTCTGGGCTCTCTATTCTGTTCCGTTGATCTGTGTGTCTGTCTTTATACCAGTACCATACTGTTTTGATTACTATAGCTTTGTAGTATAGTTTGAAATCAGGGAGCATGATACCTCCAGCTGTGTTCTTTCTCAAGATTGCTTTGGCTATTCGGGGTCTTTTGTGGTTCTATATAAATGTTATAATTATTCTAGTTCTGTAATTTTCTCATTTGTTAAGTGAACAGCGTACTTTGCTTAAATCTCATGTGGCATTTAGAGGAAGTTTTGGGGAAAAATCCTAACTGAGGGATAAAATTAAATATTATAGTTATTTTTTAAAAAGTCTGCTTTCAAAAGTTCACCTCTTCTGCTTTTTATAATTAGCAACCTTAACAGTTATCTCTAAAGATCTATAAATGATTGCTAAATTATCTAATTTATAGAAAAACCTATGTTGAATGCTTGACATTCCTGTAATTTTAAAAAAATGTATGTACATGTATATAGGATTTTTTTAGAAAACTAGTTTAGACTTTATTTTGTTTTATAGTATGCTTTTTTCACTAACTGTATTTTGAGTGATTTTTCATGTCCTTAAATATTCTTGAACATTTTAAAATAGCCTTATAACATTCCATCACACGGCCGTATCGTAATTTACCATGCTTATTTTTGGAGTCTTAGATTACTTCCATATTCTGCTGTTTTCTCTCAAATTCATTTCATAGAAACCTCGTCTTCCTGTCTTCCACCAGTTTGCCTTTTTAATAACTAGATAGCGTCCCACCGTGGCGGCTGTTCAGCAGTTCTCCTAGACCTCCCCGTCATTGACTGTTTGTGTTGTTTCTAGCTGTTCAAAATAGTACTGCTATGAATATCTTTTTTCCTTAAATATTTTTCCTAAAGTGGAATCAGTAGGTTAAAGGATGAACAGTTTATGTGACAAATTTTGTCACTCTTCTTAGAGTCAGATCATTTCAGAGAAAGGTTACTAGCAGATTTTGCTGAACAGCAAAGCAGAATTTGCTGAAAATCCGTTCCAACTTTAAACCTATTTCCTCACGTCCTTAGCACGGTGGGGTTTCCCATTTTTGTTTCGTTTGGGTAGTTTAGTCAGTGTGTCGTATTCCCTCACAGTAGACTCGGCTTACGTTTCCAGAACTGGCCCTGAGCGTGCATTGAACCGTCAGGGTCAGGCCTGTGCCTGGCTTTGTGCGAACAAAGGTGAGGAGGCCAGTTCCCGGGCTTGCGGAGCTTCTGTCCGGTGAGGCAGACCGACCTGCAGACAGACGCTCTGCGGGTGACATAGGGTATTTTATAAGCCAAGACGGGAATGCAAAGAAGATCACCTAGCCTTCCTGGGATTCAGAAGTGACTTACTGGAGGAGGGGACGCACACAGAACCTTGAGCGTTAGGACGGGGTTGACACGTGCAGAGCTCGACACGTGCAGAGCGGGAGCAGTAAGGGCCTGCTGTGCGGAGGGAGGAGCGTGAAGAGAGGCAGAGCAGTGGCACGAGGGAGATGCTCTGCGTGGGGCAGTCAGTCCAGTACCCGTGGAACATCTCGGGAGTTGGTGGGCAAAGCTGGAGAGGAAGTGGGGCATCCTGGGTCTGGGGGACATATTGAGGACCTAGACTTGGTTACTTAGCCTCACAGAACATTCTAGCCCAGGATCAGCTTGGTCCGGTGGAAACAGCTCACTCTGGGGGTGGGGAGGACATGACTAGAGACTGGAGCCCACTGGGAGGGGTCACTGGGAGCCACGCACCTAGAGACGGGGCGTCCCAGAAAGCAGACTGTGTGAGGGGAGACGGAGCGAGTTTGAGGTACCTAAAGAAACCCGAACCCTTGTAGATAGAGGAGTCGGAAGCTCAGTGAGCGCAGGGCTGTGGTATCGAAAAATATGGATTTGTTGCCAGCTCCTGGCACACAGCTCCTAAAAACCATGGAATGTCTGGAGTGATCGTGTCTTCTGTGTGTTAATGAGATGGGGGTGGCTGGGCCCCTGGACAGCTCCAGGATGGAGGCTGGCGCCAGAAAGGAGGAGCTGCGAATAAAGCTTGGAGGTTGCTCTCCCGCACCCATCCCTCCATCCCACCTCCCAGGAGGGAAGAGGGGCCTGAGATCAAGCTCATCACCAGTGACCAGTGATTTAATCAACCCTCCAGTGTAATGAAGCCTCCGTAAAAACCCTTGAAACAACAGGGCTCAAGAGCTTCTGGGCTGGTGAACGCAGGGAGGTGCCTGGAGGGTGGCGTGCCCAGAGGGCATGGGAGCTCCACCCTTCCCCATACGTTGCCCTGTGCGTCTGGTCCATCTGGCTGTCTCTGTGTCCTTCAGGACACAACATAGGAAGTGGAATGCTTTCCTGAGTTCTGTGACTCGTTCTATCAAAACCCCAAATTTGTAGTTGGTGGGCAGATGTGTGGGTGGCCTGGGGACCCCATTGTGGCTGGCGTCTGAAGTGGGGCAGTCTTGTGGGACTGAGCCCTTAACTTGTGGGGTCTGCCCTAACCCGGGGAGTTAGTGTCAGAATAGGATTGAATTGTAGGACACCCAGCTGGAGTTGGAGAATCAGAGAAGTGGTTGATGTTGGAAAAGACAGCACACGTTTGGTGTCAGAAGGAAGACACCACAGGGCTGGAAGTGAAGATTGGGCAGTGCTAGCATTTGGGGTTCGTCACCCCATCCCTGGTTCTCTGACGGTTTAGTTCAAGCCCTCATCGACGTCCAATTCTGCCCCATGTCCAAACGTCCTGCCTGTGTGTGGCGTCTCTGGGGTCAGGTGTCCACCCTGGTCCAGCCACCTACACCCTGAAGGCAAGGTTGTGAGATACTCACATGGCCACAGGAGCCGTCCCTTTGTCAAGAGCCCTCCCTTTGTCAGGAGCCCTGAGTGAGGGGCAGCATGCCAGGGAGCAGAAGGGGCGGCAGTGGTGGGAAGTGAGAAGGCCTGCCGCTCTGCCTCTGCGGTGGCTGACCTCAGAGCCCCAGCCAGGTGGAGCGTTGTCTCCCTTCACACCCGAGGAGAGGAGGGTCTGAGATTGAACTCGTTTGCCTGGGACAGTCTGCCTGGTCTGTGTGTCATCACTCACGGGGTGACAGGCCTTGGATTCTAGAGTGGAGTGTTTGAGCAAACATGATGAAGAAAGCAGTGTCCTCTAGCCCATGGTTAGGACAGACCACGGGGAGAGGTGGGGCACGGAGGTGCAGCATCCCTCAGGAGTCTGGGGATCATCCCGGCGGGAGGTGAAGATGGGGTCCGGGGGAGTCCCTGGGCAGGTTAATCCCAGAGACGCTGAGCAGGAGGGCCAGGTGGAACTCGACCTCGCTGGCTGGACTTAGGGTGGAAATGACAGAGAGAAATGAGTGGTCTCTGACACGTGAGTGAACCAGTAGTTTGCAGTAACACTGCAGCAGAGGTGGCATTTGGAAATGCGGGTGACCGGTTCCATCTGTCATCACACTCGACCGGAACCTGAGACAGCGCAGACATGTCCCTGCACTTGGTGAACTGGGGTCTGCCGTGGATCTTCAGAATTGGAGGTGGAAGTGTCACCCGAAAGTCATGGCAGCCTGGCTGGTGGGAGGGCGGAAACTGGTCTGGCTCTGGAGGGGGCCTGGTGGAGAAGAAAATCGAGGAGTGGAAGAGAGAGGGGCAAGAACTGGGGGGCTGTGCTGGGACAGCAGGCGGTTAGTGAAGTGGATGAAGAGCCAGGAGTCCAAGGAGGGCAGGTTTCAGGAAGGAGGGGCGGCAGGCAACAGTAAATGCAGGAAGAATGAGGTGTTCTTTTGTTTTTGGGTTTTTTTTTGATGAGGAAGATTAGCCCTGAGCTAATATCCGTTGCCAATCCTCCTCTTTTTCCTGAGAAAGATTGGCCCTGAGCTAACAGCTGTGCCCATCTCCCTCTATTTTGCAGGTGGGACTCGGGCCACAGCATGGTTTGATAAGCAGTGTGTGGGTCGAGCCCAGGATCCGAACCTGCGAATCCTGGGCCCCCAAAGCAGAGTGCACAAACTTAACCGCTGTGCCACCGGGCTGGCCCCTGAGAATGAGTTTTATTTAGAGGATTTCACAAATTCCATGAGGAGGCATTGGTTGTTACTTTTTAAAAACTTTATAATACTTAGAATATGAAAAAGTTGGTAGAACTGGTTTAAAAAACCTAAATATAGAGAGTTTAATTTTTGACACCTGAAAATTTCCACACTTGTTACACGGCAAGATGCTAATATGACATTGAATGGGTGTTTTTTCTCAAAATAGTGTCTTCACAATGGTAAACCAAGTATCTGAAACACATAGTTAGGAAAACACCTGATGTTTAGTATCCAGCGAAAGACTATTCTTTTTATCTAATGCAAGCTTTTTATTGACAACAATCTCTTTCATTCCACCTGCTCCCGCACTTGCTTTTAAAATATTTTAAATTATCATATTACACTTTTCTGAATCCTTCTCTTGACTTTAAGTTTTGGCAGTTTTATAGTTTGTCAAGGATAAAAACCACAAGAGGATTTCTGGGGTAAGAGTTAAAAGAGGTGTGGTGTATTTGCATAGTCACATTTTTTGTTAAAAAAAGTCAGGATACATGTGTCTGAGTGATTCAAGCCGAAGTTACTCTTTTCGTGCTTCAGAGTGTGGCCTGCGTTGCCCTTCTTTCCGGGAAGAAGACTGGACACCCAGTCTGAGTGTGAGAGCCCCGTCAGCGGGGTCCCCTGCCAGGCAGAGAGCTGACTTGAAGTGATTTGTGATACTATGGAGAGCGAGACAGTCATCTGAGGTAGCAAGGACTGAGACCCCATCGCAGCACCTGCCTCCTGAGGTGTATTTCACGGAGGCAGAGAGCAGAGCTGTCCTGATATGTGGTATGAGCAACTGCCTAAAATGGAATTTAAAGTTGACTTAGAAAATGATTCCCCCGCCCCCAGTGCCAGCAGTAGATGGTGTTCCACTTACGGTCCATCGTCACTCCTGAACATCTCTGCGTCACGTCCTCTAGGCTGTGAGCTGAAGAAGCCACATGTGGAACAGGGAGGCAGTGTTACACTTGGTGAGCCACTGAAGAGAGAGAGTGTGTGTGTCTGCATTATTCCCCCTTTCAGGACTAGACAGTTGAATCTGAAATTCATATGGGACAGCAAAAGAGCAAGAATAGCCAGGAAAATCTGTAAAAGAAGAGTGTTGAGGAGGAAGTAGCCCCATTAAATATTAAAACATATTTAAAAGCTATAGAAAGTTTTTTGTTTTCATATAGGTCTTTCTGTTTTTTGCACAGCTTTGTGCAGGTGGAACAGAGCTACGATGCGTTGCATATAGTGCCCACCAAAAGTGCACAGTGTGGTAGAACTTGCACGTCCGTGAACCCATCCCCAGTGTTGATGGTGCACATCTCCAGCCATCGTCCTGGAAGTTTCCTCTGCCCTTGTCGTCCCTCCCTGCCAGCCCGTCCCTGAGCTTCTGATCTGCTTTCTGTCCCTGTGAAGTCTGTAGAAATTAAACATTGTTGTACAGATACATGAATAGACAGGTAATGGAACACACAGAAGTCCAGAAATAGAAACAGTAAATAATGGAAATTTGTTTTATGATAAAGATGGCATTTCAAATCAATGAGGAACAGATGAATTATTCAGTAAAAAGTGTTGACAGTTGGGTAACCATCTGGCGAAAAAAATAAACCAGAGTTAGAGATATGCCTCATAACCAAATTTGAGGCAGATCAGAGATTTAATATAAAAGAACTGGAACCACAAATTACTAAAAGAACTTTAGGGCACTTTTTATAGCTTCTTATTGGGGAAGGCTTTTCTAAATTTGCTTCCAAACCCAGAAGCCATTTATGGGAAAGGATTGAGAGATATGAAAGATTGCTAAACATAAAAACGAAATTTTCCGCATGCCATAAAGTAACCATAAAGTTGAAAGGCTGTGAAAAAAATTAAAATTCATATCAGAGATAAAAAAATTAATCTCTTTCATGTGAAAATACTTCCTACAAATAGTAAGAAAAGACCTACAACTCAAGAGAAAAATGGGTCTGGGCAATTACAGATCGTTTAATACAAATGGTTCCTAAACATGTGAGATGTTCAAGCTCGTTCAAAATAAGAGAAGTACGATTAAAATTACAATGAGAAAGCCTTTGGAGCTGTCCTGTTGACAGTCCAGAAGTCCGCTAGCACCGCGTGTAATGATGGTGCCGGGGATGCACACCGCATGCACTGCGGGTCGGGTTCAAGTCGGTGCCCCTTCCTCGGGAGGCAGTTGGCGGTGAGTAGCCAGCAAAGGACGCGAGCACGTCCTCTGACCAGCAGTTTCACATCTAGGCCTGAGCTTAGAACCTGCCTGCACCTGTGTGACGTGACGTGTGTGCAGTTGTGTGTGTAACAACAAAAGTTGAGAAAGTCCTTGGAGAGGACTGGTGGACAGCCAGCGTACGTCTGTGAGACGGGACGCAGGCAGCCTTGACAGGACTGTGGCGGCTCAGCGTGCACGGCGCACGCACGGGTCTGGGACACTGAGGTGGTAGCGGAGGGAGCCCGCTGCAGGCTGTGTGTGCAGGGCGCCACATTTCAGGAGGAGGGTGCAGATACACGTGTGACCACACTCCCGCGACAGCTGGTGACAGTGTTGCCTTCTGGGAGGGAGGCCGGTCCTGCGCACCCCTTTGTGTCGTTCCAGTTACCCGGAGTGAATTACCTGTCCAGAAAATTAAAACTAAAGGTAAATACAGGCAATTGCTGATCTTTAGGTCCAAAATGGAATAGTATTTGAAACTTCTGAAGCGGCAAGATGACAGTGAATTTTTAGGCTTTTTGTTTGGGTGATCTTTTAATGGTAAGTTAACTGGTTTCTTTCTTACGAGGCCTGCTCTGGTACAGCGCTGCCCCGAGGGAAAGGACCAATCCGTACCGATCACCAGCCGTGCCTGGGTGCTGGTGTCTTGTCAGTGGAATTAACGCAGAATTTTCCATTCACAGACGCATCTCACCCATATGCACCTTGAATCCTCGTAGCAATCAAAGGGATTATTAGGTGGGACTCTCTCCATGTTGCAAAGGCAGCCTAAGGCACAGAGGTTTGTTGTCTTGCCCAAGACCACAGAGCCAGATGCCCCACACTCGGGCAGCAACACTGCGTTCACCAGGTTTATGTCTTCAGTTGATGTTCGTTGTCGAGGTTCTAGGATGATGGCCGTTTTAGGGCCCAGGGCTGGGAAGAAGGTGGGCTCCAGGAGGACGATGTTCGAGGTGGCGTTTCACTTGAGAAAGTTTGTTCATACTCCGGAACTGAAACTTCTTCACCTTAAAGGGGGAGCCCTGTTTCTCGGAAGGGGCACGCCCTGCACAGAGCAGATCCTGGTTCACTTCGAGTGGCTCACCAGTCACTTCACAGCCTCAACAGTTATGAAGCCGGGTCCGTTTTCAGAATGTCATAATGTAGTGCTTCTGTTCTTGGACTGTTTTTCTGCTGAAAAGTAAGAAATACTTTGGGGAGCCTAGTCTTGTGTGCCAGCCCCTCTGAGAACCTGCAGGGACGTGTCTCCATATGCCTATGCTCAGAATCCGACGTCCATTTCTGGGGGTTTTGCCTGTCCCCAGAAGCCCAGCTACCACCCCTCTGGATTGAACACCCATCACAATCCCTATTTTGGGGTGCTGTGTTGCTTTCAAGGTATTTCTTAGGGATTTCCTTTTTAATGTATTTTTGACCTGTTTTCTTTTGTCCCTAAGGGGTGAGGGATAAGATCAGAACTCACGTCTCTGGTTATTATGTAGAATAGATTGATCTGGCTTGCCCTTGTTCTAGAAGAGTGGAGGTTTTTTTTGTATGTTTTTGGTTTTTGTTTTGAATTATATAATGGAAATCATGACATTGTTTATTTCTTTTTTCTCTCTAATCAGAAAACAGAGCTAGTAAACCTTTTTGACTAGCTAAACTACTGGTACAAGTTTGATCCCTAAAATTAAATGCCCCTTTTGTGTGCAGGCAGTGCCATGCTGAGGCCAGTGCCCTGCCCCAGGCGGCGTGGAGACGGGGCGCGGCCTCCGCGTGGTTCTGTTGTGAATCCTCCAGACTCACTGGTGTGCTCTCCCGGTCTTTTGCAGATGAACGTATCACCCACTTCTCTCGCCAGTCTTTATGAGGAGGATTTCAAACAAGATATGGCAGCCTTGAAGGTAGAGCCTCTCGTTGATTCCTCTTTGCCGTGAGGATGAGAAGCTTGAACAGTGAAGGCCAGGGTGGCTGACCTAGGCTTCTGAACTGTGGAAACAGTCATTTTTTTCCTTCCTTTCTTTCAGGTCCTCCCACCAACAGTGTACCTGAGGGTAACCGAAACTATACCTCAGATCATTTCTTTCATTGAAGGGGTAATTGCTAAAGGCCATGCTTATCCAACAGCAAAAGGTAGGGTATGTTATTAAAACTGGTCATTGGGTAACACCGGTAGGATTTTGAGAAACTGGACATGTATTTATGAGTTGTTGGAAGGTGCCAAACGTATTGTCTTTCTTGATGTGATTCGTTCAGCAGAAACGTTGGAAGGTTTTCTACGGTTATCGTGTCTCTTTGCAAAACTGTTGAATCGATTCTTTTTAAAAATATTTTCCCCAGCCAAGGAAGAGGTGAACCTCTGGAGAGCCAGTCTAAATAAAGCAGATACGGCAAAATGCTAACAGTTGCTGGGTGTGGGTGTACAGGTGTTCTTTGGCGTCGTCTTTCAACTTCGTTGACAATTTTTCATAAGAAAAGTTGGGGGACAATGGCAGTACCTCTCAACACCCACTCCCTGCTTAAAGACCAGCCCTTGGGTGCTCGTCTCCATGTGTGGGCGTGTCGGTTTTGATGGACCAATGGAAGAAAGCTGTGGACACCTGACACTTGACCATGCATCTCTGAATAGACATCACCCTCTGTGACCCCAGTGTTGTTGACAGGCCTGAGACACTGGACGGGCCCCACCGGCATCCCACGTCTTCTGCGTATCCCCGTGATCTCAGTGTCCCCGCCTCCCCACGTCATAGTCTGACCAGGTCTCTGAGGCGCGTGGTCGTGTCCCTTCAGTCTCCTTAGCCTACGA
Source organism: Ceratotherium simum simum (assembly GCF_057802395.1). Classification (NCBI taxonomy): domain Eukaryota; kingdom Metazoa; phylum Chordata; class Mammalia; order Perissodactyla; family Rhinocerotidae; genus Ceratotherium; species Ceratotherium simum. The sequence goes on from NC_141909.1 coordinate 2,973,072, forward strand.
CAGTCCCACTTTGTTCCCCTCGTGGTGGACTGGTGAAGGGCCGACCAGCCCAGTTGCCTCGCAGGACGCGCTGTCCTCTGGGTCTGCGTGGCAGCCTCCTCCCGGCAGAGTGAGCTGGGTTGAGAGTGGCTGCTTCTTGTCTGGTGGCCTCGGGGAAGCACTTGTGTCCTGGTGTTTTGCTGTTTCTGTGATCCCGCGTTGTTTTCAGCTGTGCCCCTCCTTTCCAGTCCTTCTTCCCACACCAAATCCCGCCCATCCCGCAAACCCTGACCAAAGCTTCCTCTGCCAGGAGGTTTTCTTTCCCACCTGTGGCTGAGACTGAACTGTCTCAGCTTTCGTATCCATCCTGTACCGTTTGGTAGCCAATCATATACTGTCTCAGCTTGCTCTTAATGTGTTCATGTTTTGTCAATTCTTGGACCAGAAAAACCTTTTTCGGGCTGGCCCAGTGGCATAGTGGTTAATTTCGTGCTCTGCTTCAGTGGCCCGGGGTTTGGGGCTTTGGATCCCAGGCATGGACCTACACACCACTCATCAAGCCATGCTGTGGTGGCGTCCCATATACAAAATAGAGGAAGATGGGCACAGATGTTAGCTCAAGGACAGTCTTACTAAAGCAAAAAGAAGATGATTGGCAACAGATGCTAGCCTGGAGCCAATCTTCCTCACCAAAAAGAAAAAGGAAAACCTTTTGCTTTCAGTGAATAACCACTTAGAGTGTCCAGCCCAGGGATGGGATATGCAGGTATTGCAATGCTTGTTGCAAGTAGATGACAAAGTATGAAGTGTGATAATGGCAGTTTATAGGGATTACTGGGCTGTAGGTGCCTTCCTTCGTGGGCCCTACTTGAGAGCCTAGGGTATATGGCAGGGACCCCCGGACACGTGTGCTCCCTTTCTCCGCGGCCTGTGCGTGTGGAAGGACTTGCAGTTTTTTACTTTATCTTCTTTGCTATATTTAGATTTTGTTTCCAAGCAAAACTTATTCTGTGGGGCTTAGGTGACTGAACTGGAGTTTGCTCCGTAAAGTGCAGGGACTGTTTTCCTGCCGTCGTGTAACTTGAAATAAGACGTATTACCCAGATAAACCGACACATGTTCACGAGGTGCTTAGAGGGTCTCACCAAACATGGTTCAGGAATAAGTGCTGTTTGTTTCGTTACTGTGCTTTAGTGTACATTTTTAATAATGATAACATAAGTATAATTAATTCAAAATAAATTTACATTAAGTCAGACGCCATTAATTTGGACTTTGTGATAATTCTGCAAAAGCTTGGTTGTAATTTGTTCTTTGAACTATTTGTGAAGAAACAATTCCTTCAGCGAACTGATAACATAAACAAGGTGCAGGAGGATGTTTCCTCCATAAAGGGAGCAGTTTCTTCTTCTTTTAAAGCATCTTCAAGTGGTGTTTACGCTCTGGCTTCATAGAAGGCAGCTCCCGCAGGAGTTCTTCCCTTTCCCTGGTTTATCTCGGCTGGTAGTTGGAGCTCAGTAATACACTGAGAGAAGAGTCACCTGGGGCTGTTTTCCCAGCGCCCGCTGGTTGAGGAGTGCAGAGCTGCTGGCCAGATTCTCTCCCGGCCAGCATTAGTGCCGGTTCCCTGCTGGGGAGGCACAGCAGCCCCCCTCACAGTGAGCAGGTGAGCAGGGTCGGAGCTTCGTTCTCGCGAGAGCTCCGGCTCAGACACCTACCTCCGTGCCCGCTCTGCCTCTTTACACTTTCTGGTCGGAGGTATCCAGCGCTGGCCCCGTGGCGAAGGGCATCTCGCACCCTCAGTCTAACACCCTGGACCGTGCGCAGCTCAGTGAAAGGACAGCGTGGGGATGCTTGAGCGTGGAGATGTTTGTACTCTAAGTAGAAAGGTCGTCTCAGAGATGCCTGGTTGAGAGGGCTTTCTGTGCTGATCCATGTGTAACATAAAGCCCAGAGCGGGATGCAGGCCAGTGATAACACTTTCCCTTTTTCTGGTTAAAAAGAATTGTCTCAGCGTTTTACACAGAACTTACATGTGTGTCTTCACTGCCACATCCGGATGCTCATGGTGTGTCAGACGCATGCTTTTGTAAAGTGGTAGCGGTGGTGGTAATTCTGGTTTAAAAATACAGGAAAGGGAGCCAAGTGGAGGCCAGATGCCACCTCCTCTGTTTAAACTCTGATTATTTGGTAACTATTACGCTCATAGGGATGCTGATTTTTAAGACTGAGAAATGATGAATGCATAATTACCTTTATCAAACAGGCAATGTCTACTTCGATCTGCGGTCGAGAGGAGACAAGTACGGCAAGCTGGTGGGTGTGGCCCCCGGCCCGGTGGGAGAGCCAGGTGGGTGAACCCTCGGCCCCAGGCCGGGTTCTGGGGGCCGAAGCACAGAGATCCCCCAGCTCAGTAGAGAGCGAGGACCCCCACTCGTGCCAGACCATTGATCATAGCCATGTTTTAAATTTAATTTGGTTTTCTCGAATGGGAAAACTTGTAGAGGTTCAAGTTCACACAGCAGGTTGCACAGCTGCTCCTCACCCTGCCTGGTCCTCCTGCTCTTCTCCCCGAGACGGGGCATCCACCCGTCCTCCTGGTTCCTTCCAGAGGTGGTCTCTGCGTGTGCGTCCTGCACAAACATGGTGTCATGTTTAATGCTCTTCTCCATCTTGCTGTTATCGTATATTAGATTCCCATAGGTATTTTATCACATGTTAAATTCCCATATAAATTTTCCCGTATATCACATTCCCATGTATTTGAATCTATTCTTACACTCTCTTCTGTTCCAGTAATTGTTAGATCAAAGTCATTTTCATGGAGAAGAAATAATAAGTATGTAGAACTAAATTAAAAATAATTTTAAAAGGACGCTATTTAAGAGAACCAAGCAAAACCCCAAAAGACATTGTCGCCGTTATTTCTGTTTTTAGGCACAATCCTCCTGCCCTGTGAACTATGCTGTTGAAATCCAGTTACTGATAGCATTGTTGGACTCCTCAGAGATGGTACTGTTGCTTTTACTCAGGCAGTCGTATCCTGCTCCCCTCCCGAAAGGCCAGCACAGAAGACCCCTGGCTCCCCCCGCCCCAAAGCCCCCCACCGCCTGCAAGCGTGGCCATGTGCCTTGGGGCAGAGGACGAGTTTCTAGACTCACACGTTTGAGCATCAGCAACGCTTGTTTTTTTTCAAATAGACTTATTTTTTAGAGCAATTTTAGGTTCATAGCAAAATTGAGAGGAAGGTACAGAGATTTCCTATATACCCCCTGCTCCCACACACGCACAGCCTCCCCCACTCTCAGCATCCCCACCAGGTGGTGCCTTTGTTACAGTTGGTGAACCTCCATCATCCCCCAGACTCCACAGGGTACCTCAGGGCTCACTCTGTGTGGCGTGTTCTGTGGGTTTGGACAATGCATAATGACGTGTATCCATCCTTACGGTATCATACAGGGTACTTTCACTGCCCTGAAAATCCTCTGTGTTCCACTCGTTCTTCCCTCCCTCCCCTAACCCCTGGCGACCACTGGTCTTTCTACTGTCTCCACAGGTTTGCCTTTTCTAGAATGTCGTAAAGTTGGAGTCATAGAGTGTGTAGCCTTTCAGATTGGCTTCTCTCACTTAGTAATATGCATTTAAGGTTCTTCCATGTCATTTCACGGCTTGACAGCTCGTTTCTTTTTAGCACCGAATAGTATTCCCTTGTCTGGGTGTTCCACAGTTTATCTCCCCATTCACCTACTGAAGGACACCTTGGTTGCTTCCAGGTTTTGGAACATAAAATAGAGCCATTCCCGGCTCGTTGTACCTTCAACAATCACCTAACCCTCCTCTTCTGGGTTTTCTTACTCGTTGAATGTGATTGGTATTCTGGTAATTTCTCTTTCTCTCTATATGTTTATTGTCTCTTTTGGAAAACGTGACTCTGACTCTCAATTACTGGTAAGTACCAGATGAGAGTGCCCAGTTCACTACGCCCCTCAGAAGGAACATCGCTATTGTGTATTTGAAATCTTGACATTATTCAACTACTGAAACTGGCCTCACCACTGACAGACCTCGTGCTTCTGGCGTATTTTGGGGAAAGTATTTGGTAGTCCTTCTAGCCTTCATGTGGAGAAAGAGTTTTTAAAAACGTGTGAATGGAGATGTGAGGTTACTTATAGAAGGAACAGAATCTTTGGAAAGTGCTTCCTGCGTCTCAGTTTGTGGCAGTTTTGCTTTGGTTTGCCTGTTGTAGATTCTCTCCCACTGATTAACCGTTGTCATTGGCAGTTGATTCTGACAAGCGGCATGCCAGCGACTTTGCCCTGTGGAAGGCGGCCAAACCGCAGGAGATGTTTTGGGCCTCTCCGTGGGGAAACGGAAGACCTGGCTGGCATATCGAATGTTCCACCATCTCAAGGTGAGGTTTTCCTGGATTCTTCGTGTTTGTGTTGATGTGAAGTTGAGCGGGGCCTGACTTGCTTGGCAGGGTGTAGACGAGGCAGTTTGGTCCCAGTTTGGAAAGAGAGCTTAGTGCTCGGGTGGGCCTGGCTGTGCGAGGGGAGTGTGGTCCACGGTGTGTCATCTTTCCAGCAGTAGCACTGCCTTTCCACACTAGAGAAGCCCGCTTCACGTGCAGTTCAGCTCTTCACTTCCCGCCACAGACCAGCCAGTGCCAGGTGTGCCTTCATCTCTCCACGGTGGGCTTGGGAAAGCGATCCCACCCTGCCTGCCCCAACAGCTGAGGACCTGGGTGAGGACAGAGCCCCTCAGGGACAGGGCGGAACCACCTTCCTCTTACCTGCTCTCAGTCAGCAGCCCTGCTCCCCGCAGAGCTGCTGCTTGATCTGATCCCATCGGGCGTCACCCTCAGTTTCCACTTTCCCGGCTCATCAGTCTTCGCTCTGCCCTTTCCACCAGCTCTGCATCTCGGGCAACACCAGGCTCAGGGCGTTTCCGTGTTGGGGATCTCCATAAACACAGATGCTTCTCTGATCCCCATCCCCTCCAGCAACCCTCTTTTTTATCTGCTTCTCTTCTCACCTTGGCATAGGACCTGTTGCCTGCCAGGTGTCCCCACTGACTCTGGTCTCCTGAAGTCACTGGTGGCCTCCGCCGTCAGCCCGGTCGGTGGCGGGCAGCTGATGCCCTGCTCTTTCCTTTGCTTTCTTCAGGTTTCAGCCTCTCTGCTGGGGCCTCCTCCACCTTCTTTCAGACCTCCTCCATAGACTGTTCCTTCGGCACTAGCCATGGCTCTGCCGGTGCCCAGGTGCCCCTTTTCTTGTGCCTGTGCGTGCGTCTGTGTGCGTGTGTGTGTGCATGTAGGTGTGTGTGCGTTCACGTGTGGTACAGAGGGCATGGTACCACACATGCCCTCTGGCACTGTCTGTTTTCATTTAGCAGCCTGTTCTGGGACTCCCCAGGGATGAGTTCGCTGAGCCCTTCATCGTGCTGTCCCTTGTGGTGGGACCATCGTTCATTTGGCCAGTACCCTGCAGAGGAGTTTTAGCTTGTTCCAGTATTTTGCTGTTACAAATATCTGCAGTAGGTGCTGGCCTGGTGGCATAGTGGTTAAGTTCACGCACTCCACCTCAGCGGCCGGGGGTTCACAGGTTCGCATCCCCAGCGTGGACCTACACCACACATCAAGCCATGCTGTGGTGGTGACCCACATACAAAAGAAAGGAAGATGGGCACAGATGTTACCTCAGGGCCACTCTTCCTCAAGCAAAAATAAATAAATTAATTAAAAAATAAACTTTCTATTTAAAAAAAAAATACCTGCAGTGAATAACCTTGTGTATATATTTGCTGTTTGTGGAAGAGAGAGGTTTTTCAGTCTCATTATTAACTCGGATTTTGATGTATTTGATGTGTTTCAATTCATTGCAGATGTTTATTAAGCAGTTTTAAAACTAGGTATATAAAGTATGACCAAGGTGAACGTTTCAGACTACTAGCTACACCAAGCATTTTAAGATCCCCAAACCCAGTCACCCTCAAATGGGTCGTCGTGTGTGCTGCTGTTTGCTGGCTGTGTGAGTGCAGGTGTTGGCAGGGATAACTCTCCTGGAAGAGCCCTCTGCACCGTGCACCCACCCCAGGCTGTTTTCGTTCTCAGCGTGGGTTCACCCCATCCTAGTGGGTGGGAAAGCCTCGTCTTCCGCAGCTGCCTGTCCAGATTTGGTTCATCCCCGACCTGGAAGGGACTCTCCTTTCCCACCACGCCTCTGCCTGCTACCCTCCCCGTGTCTGTATGACTCATCTGGGAGTTCCTGAGACATCGAGCTCCATTGTTAGTGTGAGGCAGTGGTCCAGCTTTTCATTCAAAAAGAATAAACAAACAGCTATGTCCAGCCCTCATCCTACTGTAAACACTTATATGTATTTATGAATGTTGATTTAACAGCAATGTGGAATATATGTTGGATTGTAGAAAGATATTTATTTCTTAGATTCAAATAATTTATCTAAAGCAGGTGGAAAACATTTAGTAAATTTCAAATATAATGTTACCATTAAATATCTTATTTTTGTTGAAATCTAGATAAAGAGAATAGACTTTTATTGCTTCTCAGCTTTCTCTTATTTTAACATCGGTCTAAGATACAGACAAGGATAGAGACTAAGACAGTGAACACCGTGGACCCACAGTTTCCCTTTATTAAATCTTAACATTGTCCTGTTTCTTCAGATCTTTGGAAAAACGAATCCCCCATTACAAATACAAGTGAGGCCCCTGTGCTCTCCTCCTCTATCCTGGTCCCTCCTGTCTCATGCCCCCTTCACAGCATTTGAATTTCAAGGACTCAGATTCTCTAAAACCCATGGCCAACGACGTACGATCACAGGCGGCCACTTGGCCGCAGCACGTGGCTCCACCGCCACTCGGCTCCAGTGTGGCCGAGGATGGGCAGTTTGTCTGGGGCCTGGAGCCGGGCCAGCAGGAGAAGAGCCGTGACCTTCAGCAGGAACAGACCTCAGTGAGGCACCTCTGGTCTGTTTTTAACCATTTTTAGAAAATTCATGAGTGCCTCACTGAGCTCTCCACCAGGGAGGTGGCCTCCAGGGCTCTGTGTCCACAGCTGCGCCCCAGCCCCAACAAGCCCGAGTGTCTGCCGTGCTGATTGTTGTGTTTTTAATGATTTTTGCATTTTAAGTCCTCCGAAGCAGCGGACCATTCACGTTGGTAGCAGTTGTGTGTTCGCAGGTGCTCTGGTGACGGTGGCACAAGCGTGGAGGGTCAGCCCTGTCAGTGTTAGTGTGCAGTTCTGTGGGACATGAGGTTTCAGGAACATGTAGCAGAGCCATGTAGCGGAAGTGCTGAGAGCTGACGTGTGTGGCTTTGAATTCTCTTACCCCATTCTTCATATATGACCACTAAATGGTTAAATTTTTAAAAGCCAAATTAAAAATCCTCTTGATTTTATAGTTCTGTCTCATTTGTTAAAGTTGGAAAACCACTGAACTCTACCTATTGAAAGTAAGGAAAGGTAATTTTGTAAGTTTTTTAAAACCATATATTGTATCTGGAGCAAAGAGAATTAAGTCTCTTTACTAGCAGAAAAGCTATGAATTGGGGATTTTATGAAGTAAAAACAGAATTTCAGTTTCCATTTGCATCAGTTCACTTATCATGCATATTAATTTAAAACGGAGATCCATTTTTTCTGTTCATTGCACGCAGGCTCGGATGACGTATAAGGTGTGGTTGGAGAAACGTGTTGTTTGATGGGATTAACTCACTGCTCTGCTCTGTCTTGCAGTCTGGTGTTTGGAAGTCAACTGGATATCCATTCAGGGGGGATAGATCTGGCTTTTCCACATCATGAAAATGAAATCGCCCAGTGCGAGGTCTTTCATCAGTGTGAGCAGTGGGGAAATTATTTCCTGCATTCTGGTAAGTAATGACTTCACGTTAATGTGTTCTATTTCAGCTCTGCCAATTCTGTCTTTATTGGTGAGACAGCTCCATTTGGAAATATGTAGATCAGCTGATAGGTCAAGAAACAAATTTGTTTCTTAAATTGTTTTTGAATTTTAGTCAGTTGGACACGGACTTCCTTGGATTAGAATAATGCGTGTGCCATTTTGGAACTGGAATCTGAGCTGACTAGAATATGGAGAACGTTGGACAGCGCTGTTCTGTATAAGTTTCTCACATAAAACTGCTGAGGAGGAATTTCAAATAGTACTATGTAATAATTATTATGAAGATGCCATTTTTGAGCTATAATATAGCCACTATACAGGTCTGCCATCCTCTAACACTGCCTTCCAATTCACTATTCAAAACCCAGAGTTGTTAACACCAGCCCCCGTCCGCAGACGTGGCCACGGCGTGGATCAGGCGGCGTCTGGGGTGGAGCAGTGGTGGAGTCCACTCTGACGCACGGGAGGATTCACGCGTCCAAATTGTGACACAGATCCCGGGGCCACAGTGAACTAATTTTATTACCTTTTTGGAATGGACAGTTCAAGTGTTGGGGGCAAAGAAAGATAAAGGCTATTTGGTAGTGATAGGGTTGAGAGATGCAGATGATCAACATCTAAAACTCAGTGAATTAACAAATAGCATTTCTTTATGTCCTTGAATTAAGGAAATTAGGTTTTCCCAGCGAGGTGATATTAAAGCAGAGACACTGCGGTTTTATAATGTGCAGGCGGTTGCTTCAAGCCTGTGGTCGGGCTCGCTTGGTTTCTTCCTGACAGTGAACCCATGAGGCTGTCTCCCCCGACTGCGCTTACCGCAGCGCCCCCTTCCCCCCGGATGACCCCACCAGTACTGTGTGCCTCCCGCCACTGCGCTTACCGCAGCGCCCCCTTCCCCCCGGATGACCCCACTGTTACTGTGCGCCTCCCGCCACTGCGCTTACCCCCGTCACCCCGAGATGACCCCACTGGTACTGTGCGCCCCTCATGGTGCCCCGAGTCTCTGCAATGACCAGCTCATTTCTGTGCTGCCTGAGGCGATCTGAGAATGAACAAGGCAGAAACGAAGCTGGCTGATTGGCTGTTGAGGCGCATGAGCTGTCACCTAGTCCTCCTCTTGGTTTCCCGCCCTAGATCTCGGCAGGAGCCGGGATCCGCCTGATTGCTGCCCGCCATGTGACTTGCCAGGTGGATTCTCTAGAGAGAAGGACGGAAGCCTGACGAGCCACTTCCATTTCAGCTGGTGCTCGCAGGGCAGGCATGGGCACTGCAGGTGGAAGGCCGCAGAAACGACTCCCGGGCCCAGCGTGTCTCGACAGTCAGTGCCCACACTTCCCTTCAGACATCACATGAAGTAGAGTCGCCCCCTGTGCGGTGAGGGCTTGTGAGAGTAACACACTTAGAGAGGAAAGTGCACAGAGCCCTCCAGGGAGGAAGCCTTTGAGGTCGGAAGAGCTGGATATTCCACCCCTCCTCTCAGACCTGGGAACAGGTCATCGCAGTAGGAGCTGTCTGGAAGGTGAGGGCTTGTCCCCCGCGGACACTTCACCGTGGTGCTCTCGGTGAGGGAGAGTTTGCTCCAACACCGTGGGGTGCGGGGAGCCCCTAGTGAGTCGTGGGTCAGGGTTGGGAAGGAGACTCCCGGCAGCGCTGTGCTCACACTTTGCAGCCTCGGTCAGTTCTAATGGGGTGTGTGGTGTCCATAAAACAGGTCTCGTTTACTTCAACTGTGGGATGAGAAGGAGTTTTGTTATGACTTCTACAGTCTATTAAGACAGTAGGATCATCTTCATTCCATTTCCGCCCTGTCCTGGGAAAACAGCTATATCTCCTGACGCACAGGAGAATGAAGACTTGTTTTCTGAAGTAAATGGATGGAAGATAGAGATGAGTAGTCAGATGTGTTTCATTTTCCATATGTTGTCTATTTTTAAAAATTCTAATTGTGCTTGGTGTGTATCACATGTTACATGGAATTAACGGATCCAAGGTTATAATTCTTTTTGGAAGCCACCTCTTAACCAGTTCTCGGAAAAATTGGCCTTAGCGCACCCTCGTGTTTGAAGTTGTGTCGGAAGAAGCTTGTGAGGCAAGGAGAGGCCCTCCCTGGAAGTAAACCTCGTGAAAATACAGCCCGGGAGGAATTCCAGGCTCGGATGGAGAAGTTCTGGACGTGGGTTAGGTTTCCCTCCTGTCTTTCACATACATGGGGGGAAGTAATGCCAAGGTCTTGATAAGTCTGGAAACAAAATCTCCTCGCTGATTCTCAGGGACCTGCCACTCTGCTCTGCACCATGAAGGCCTGTCTCCCAGCTTTCATTGCCTGGCGCCTGGCTTGTACACCAGAGACAGGGCCTTTCTTCAGGTGTTGGGTCTGTGCAGTCTGTGTTTCTGTTACAGCAGGGGGGAGTGTGAGCTGTGGCCGTCAGTGTCCCGTCGTCTGCCGCTGAGTGCTGAGTTGGCAGTGCTGGGGGTGCCATCGCCACCCCAACCCCCAGCCCCCATGGGGCCAGTGCACCCGACGCCCTGGGACAGGCGCAGCTGTGGGCTCCGGCAGCCTGGAGGGTAGTGTGTGGGTGAAGATTTGGGGGGAAATCCTGTGTCAGCAACACTGGGGCTGCATGTGGGAGAATGCAGGCCCATCAGGTGTTTTCTTCGTGTCCCAGGCTGGCCCGCAGCCCCAGCTCGGGGCTCAGGCATCCACCAGAGAAGCACCCACTTCTCCCTCCTCCCCTCTGCCATGGAAGAGGCCCTGTCTTCCCACTCAGTTCAGAAGGAGTGACTCTGTTTTTGTTTTTATTTCAGGGCATTTGCACGTGAAAGGCAAAGAAGAAAAAATGTCCAAATCACTGAAAAACTACATCACTATTAAGGTAATGGGTTTTCCCAGCTCCTGCATCGCTGCCAGCTCACTGAACCTGTCCTAAAGGCAGATGCGGAGCATGAGACCCCAGACCTGATTCCCAGTGTCTCCGGCCCCTTCTCCATGTGGCCCTAATGGGCTTCTGCTGCTCCTGGTTTAAAGTGCTCTTTCTTGTCCTAAAAGCGCACAGTGCTGTTTCTCTGTTCCCCCGTCCTCTTCCTCGTGTTCCTCCTGCTCTATTTTCTGTCTGTTTGCTGCTTTCTCAGTGGGCTTTTCCTTTTCCCTTTTTGCCTTCCCAGATTCACACCTCCTTCTTCCCTGTCCTTTGTGACAGTTTCTCTCTTGAGTCACATTTGCTGGATTCCTTCCCCCTTTTCTTTCCCGCCTCTCCACCAGCCCTTCTATCTAGTGTGGCTGTGGGGTTGGTTGGTTGCTGCTTGCTGGCTTCTTAACCTACCAAAAAATTTCAGTGTGCGTGGGCGTGAAGAATGCTGTGTGAATTTCTGTATGAGTGGAAAACAGTGCACTAATAGGAGAACTCTTCTGAAAACAGTTTGGTCTTCCTTTGTCTTTGGGTCTGTAAAGCCACATTTAATTTTAATTGCAAATTAAATGGACAAGGATAGTAATCAGCCCTTCATCACCTCAGTCCCCAACACTGAAAGCTGTTGCCACTAGACTTAGAGTAAACCCAAAGGGGAATGCTCCTCACAAAAGAGTCTTTATATGCTTTTCTTAAATGGAAATGTTCAATGTTATTTTATACAAAATTTCAAACATACAGAAAAGTTAAAAGAAATGGTTATATACTCACCACATAGATTCAGGAGTTATTATTTTGCTATATTTGCTGTTTTATCTCACTCTGTGGGAGTGGTGAGTGCATATGTGTGTGCATGAATGTACATATTTTATTGTTGTTGAACCATTAGGAAATACGTTGCCAACACCATGACACTTCTCTATTCTGTCTGCAACTCCTAAAAATAAGGATGCTTCCCGGGCCGGCCCCGTGGCTTAGCAGTTAAGTGCTCGCGCTCCGCTACGGGCGGCCTGGCTTCGGATCCCAGGTGTGCACCGACGCACCGCTTGTCCGGCCATGCTGAGGCCTCGTCCCACATACAGCAACTAGAAGGATGTGCAACTATGACATACAACTATCTACTGGGGCTTTGGGGGAGAAAAAAAAAAAGGAGGAGGATTGGCAATAGATGTTAGCTCAGAGCCAGTCTTCCTCAGCAAAAAGAGGAGGATTAGCACGGATGTTAGCTCAGGGCTGATCTTCCTCACCAAAAAAAAAAAAATAAGGATGCTTTCCTGTGTAACCTGAACACGTAAAAAGTTAGCAGTAATTTCTTAATATGATCAATTGTCTAGTTCAATTCCAATTTCTCCATTTGTCCCAATATGTCTTTCATAGCTTTTTCTTTTTCTTTTTAACCAGAATCCAATCAAGGTTCATGTGTTGCATTTGTATGTTGTGTCTTCTTAGGCTTTTTTTTTCCAACAGTGGTAGAAAACACGTAACATTTACTGTTTTAACCACTTTTACGTGTACAGTGGCACAGACCCTTTTACTTTCTGTCTCCATGAATGTGACGACTCTAGGTCCTGCCTATCAGTGGAATCATGCAGTGTTTGTCCCTTTGTGACTGGCTTATTTCACTCAGCATGATGTCCTCAAGGCTTATCCGTGTTGTAGCGTATGTCAGAATTGCCTTCTTTTTTTTTTTTTTTTTTGTGAGGAGGATCAGCCCTGAGCTAACATCCATGCCAATCCTCCTCTTTTTGCTGAGAAAGACGGGCTCTGAGCTAACATCTATTGCCAATCCTCCTCCTTCCTGCCCCCCCAAGCCCCAGTAGATAGTTGTATGTCATAGTTGCACATCCTTCTTGTTGCTGTATGTAGGACGTGGCCTCAGCATGGCCCGAGAAGCAGTGCGTCGGTGCGCACCCAGGATCCGAACCCGGGCCACCAGCATCGGAGCTTGCGCACTTAGCCGATAAGCCACGGGGCCGGCCCAGAACTGCCTTCTTTTTTAAAGCTGAATAATATTCCACTGTTCTTTTTAGGCTTCTAAGCTACAACAGTCTTTGTACTTTTATTTCCCTATGGCGTTGACTTTTTGAAGAGACCAGGGATGTTTTGTTGAACATCCCACATTTTGGATTTGTTGGTTTCTTTGTGGTGTCATTCAACTTGTTCTTCTGTTTCTGTATTTCCTCTCACTGGAAGTGAGGTCTCAGGGCTTGACTCGATTCAGGTTAAACCTTTTTGGCGGGAACACTTCCTTGGTGGTGCTGTGGACCTTACACTGCATCCCTGTGGGGGCCAGGGCCGGGCCGTCTGACTGTTAGTGATGTTAAGTTTGACCGCTTGGCTAAGGGATGGCCACCAGCTCGCTCTGTTTATTTCTCTTTTGTGAATATCAAGAACGTGTGAGGCGATGCGCTGTGTGGTTCTGTTGTTCCCTGATGCCTTCCACGCTGTGGCTTTAGCATCCTCCAGTGCTCTTCCCCTTCTTGGTGCATTTCAGTGGTTCTTGCAAAGTCATGGTTGTCTCATTCTGTTAACTTCTTTTACCTTTATTTGTTGGGATTCTTCTTTAAAGAAAAGGTTTTTGTCTTCCTTTCTCTGTCTCTTTTTTTTCAGTATCACTACAGATATGTATTATCAAGTAAATACATTTACTTCATGTATTATCAATTCAGTTTTACTCTTTTTATGCTGAAATTGTCCCACATTTGGCCAGAGAGGGCTCCTGCATCCTGGGAATGTGTCTCCCATATGTCCTGGCTTTTGGCCCTGTTTACCTGTTGCATCCTGCCCTAGACGTGCCATTTCTCCAAGGAACCTCCTGCCTTTGTGGGGAAATGGAATTTTGACACCAACATCTGGGCACTCAGTATGTTTATTGCTGCTGGAGTGACATCGATTCTAGTCTTCTTCAGGGGACAGAGCTGGGGGAGGAAATAGGCCTATACATATGGAGTAGACAGTTTGAATTCATTTTGACATATCCGGATAAAATGTAATATTACAGGGCTTTTTTTGTTTTACCTCTTTTCCCCTCTTTTAATAAAAATCTTATTTCCTTATAACAGCATATCAAATTTGTTTTATCTTAAAATAGACAAAATAAGTTTAAAAATTTAATACAAACATTCCTATTAACAGTAAAACTATTGAGTAAAGTTTAAGATTTCCTTGCAATTCTTTAATAATAGGTTTATTGAGATATAATTCACATACCAAAGAATTCACCATTTAAATTGTATCATTCAGTGAATATTATCAATAGTACATTCAGAGTTGTGCGACCATCACCACCATCCAATTAAACAACATTTTCATCATCATCCGTTGGCAGTCACTTCTCATTCCCCGCCTCCAGCCGCTGGCGACCTCGTCCAATGTCTGTCTCTGTGGATTTGCCTGTTTCGGGCTTGCATTTCTTTTCTCTCTTAGACTCTATCCCTCTGGGGTCACGGGGTCAGAGTGCACTCGTGCAGTCAGAGTATAATTATTTTCTGCGTGGCATCTCCCTCCCCTTTGCCACACTGCAGGCTCATTGGTTCTGTTTGTTTCCAGTTGGATGGTGTCTTCCCCTTTTTCCATTTTCCTTTGTTTTTCAAATATTTAGTGAAAGGTCGTCTGAGTTCAGTAGTTAACACTATGAAGAGATACCGTGACGTTGACCCTTGCTTGCACCCACCGTGCCCATCCATGCAGGAACTTACATCAGGTTTGTTTCTGGATCCTCTCGCCAGTGTTTCACTTTACAAAACTGAGCCATCTGTGTAGGAGTTCTTACTTTCTCCTCTTTGTTATAAAATGTACGATGTATCCTGTGATGCGCCTGCTTTTGTCCCCCTGACAATTTAAGTAGTGTTTTAATCTGATTATAGAAGTAATGTGCTTCACGGCAGGAAGTCTGAAAACCACAGACAGGACAGAGAAGCACGAGGTGGGATGTGCCAAGGTCCTGAGTGTGGGACACGTCCTTCCCTCCTGGCCGTGTTCCCCTGCTGCCCGGTCGTGCTCTCCTGGGGCAGTGGTCACCGGTTTCTTAGCCGTCTCAGTGTGTGTGTTCGTGTGTCTCTATTCACATCTTTCTCATTTTTCCCTCTCCACACTGTTTTGCACTTGCCTTATTCACTCAGTGAGTCTTTTGGGTTAGTCCGTTTTCTTCCACGTGGACTTAATGTTTTCAATGACTGAGTCGTCTGTTGTGTGGGTGCACTTTAATTTAAGCAGTGCCCTATTGATGGTCATTTAAATTATATCAAATTTTCTGCTAGGGTATGTGCCTTTAAATGTTCATAGAGAGCACAGAGTCTGCGTTACTTTCACAACCATTCACTGTCCGTGGTGGCGCTGTACCGTGACCAAGTTATTTCCCTGCAGTGGAGGTGACCTGCATCCTCTAGTCTTCAGTACTGTGATGTGCATCCATGCGCACACCCAGCGATTAGTAACATAGGATAAGTGCACCGCAGAAGGTATGTACCCATGCAGAATGTTCTGGATGCAGCCTCTGGCATGTAGCAGTGTCATCGACATTCCTACTAGCAGTGTCTGAAAGTGCCCACTTCCCTCGTCAACATCAACTTAGAAGAATCCTAATCAAGTTACCATTTTCCTTGTTAATTTGGTGAAAAAATGACAACTAGATTTTAAATTTCCATTTCTTTGCTTATTAGCTATGATGAATTCGTGTGTGTGTATTTATTGGCTGTTTTTAGTTTGTATTTTGGCTAGCCAGCACCTTGCCCTTGCCCATAGTTCCTTGGATATGTTAAGCTTCTGCCCTACATGTTAAAAATATTGGTCCATTTCCAGGTTCCTAGCAGAGGAACGTCTTCCTGCCAGTCCTCATTATTTTGGAGAGCGCTGACAGGCTTCTGCAATAGTCTGCTTGAAAACTCTTGATTCTTTCTACTTAGAGGCTGGAGTCGACCTGTAGCATTTAGATATCGGCTCCCAACTGGCCTTTTCTAATTTCTAAGTTGTAATTTGGGACCAGTTACTTAACTCTCAAAGCCTTAGTTTTTCTTCTTTAAAATGAGATAACTACTTTGTGGGGTTCCTGTGCAGGTGAAACTACGTAATGTGCGGAGTAGGCGTGGGCCTGGCCAGGCGAGGTCAGGGTGCCACCCCCTCCCCGTGGTGCCAGGGCAGATCTCAGAGGGAGTGCACCCAGCTTCCTGCTGGCCCGTGCCCCTCACTTCGTGAGCGCATGGCCCCTCGGAGGGCTGGCTGCTGTCTCTGCGGATGCCAAGCTCCTGGGAGATGGCTTCCCGCCCTCTGAGAATCTTCTAGCACAAACCTGCACAGCTGTCATCACGTTTCACCTTTCAGGACGCCGTGCTCAGGTTGTGTGGTGGAACCAGAGTAGGGCAGAAGCTCGGTGATACCAGAGCACAGAGCAGGAACACGTTAAAAATTAACATCCGTGAAAACCAGCAGTGTGTGAGACCTTGTTACGCCAGTGTCAGAATACGATGACTCGGGTGTTCACAGCAATAAGGAAGAAGTTACGATGCTTTCCCCTCTTCCTCTATTTTTTCCCGGCTTTATTGAGGTATAATTGACAAAATTGTATATATTTAAAGTGTACAATGTGAAGATTTGATATACATATATGTTGTGAAGTATTTACCACAATCAAGTTAATGAACACATGTCACACCTCACGTAGTCCCTTTTAAGATGTACTCTCTTAGCACATTTCTGGTACACAACACAGTCTTATTAGCAATAGTCACCATGCTGTACATTAGATCCCCATCTTATAACTGAGTGTTTGTACTCTTTGACCAACATCTCCCCGTTTCCCCCACCTGCCATCCTCTGGAAACCACCATTCTACTCTCTGTTTCCATGAGTTCAACTTTTTTTCCCTTAGATTCCACATGTAGGTTTATTTCACTTAGCATAATGTCTTCTGCATTCATCCATTTTGTCACAAATGGCAAGATTTTCTTCTTTTTGATGGCTGAATAATATTCCGTTGTATGTATATGCGTGTATGTGTGTTTTGCACATTTTCTTTGTCCATTCATCTGTCGAGGGACACTTAGGTTACTTCCACATCTTTGCTGTTTTGAATAATGCTGCAATGAACATGGGGGTGCAGATATCTCTTTGAGGTACTGATTTTATTTCCTTTGGGTATATATCGAGAAGTGGGATTGCTAGATAATATGGTAGTTCTATTTTTAATTTTTTGAGGAACCTCCATACTGTTTTCCATACTGGCTGCACCAATTTACAGTCCCACCAGCAGTGTACAAGGGTTCCCTTTTCTCCACGTCCCGCCAACACTCTCTGTTAATCTTTTTGACGACAGCCATCCTAACAGGTGTGGGGTGGTATCTCATTGTGGTTCTGATTTACGTTTCCCTGATGATTAGTGACGTTGAGCAACTTTTATGTACCTGTTGGCCATCCGTATATGTCTTCTTTGGAAAAATTTCTATTCAGGTCTTTTGCCCGTTTTCGGATTGGGATTTTTTTGCTATTGAGTTGTATAAGTTCTTTATATATTTTGGATATTAACCTCTTAATCAGAGGCATGATTTCCAAATATATTCTCCCCTTCTGTAGGTTGTCTCTTTGCTCCGTTGATGGTTTCCCCTGCTCTGCAGAACCTTTTAGTTTGGTTTTGCCCCACTTGCTTTTTATAGTATTATTATCAGGAAATAGTCCGCAGAAACTGAACGCTATGGGAAGATTAGATTCCAGATTTCCATTTCAACTACTATAACTAACTCCATAGGAGCACCCCCAAGGTGGGGAAAATAAATACCCTTGAACGTTGCTGGGATTGGAGCACGACTTACTTAGATTTCTGAACACACATTGAGGTTAATTCTGAAGGAGTCTACATTCTGAATGTGAGGTAAAACTCTAAAAAAAAAACTGCCTAAAATCCTTTTAGGAGTCAAATAGAGAACATAGCTACTCAGAAAATATAAAATGCTAAAATGGAAGAGAGATTTCTTTTAGAAAAACCAAAGAATTTCATCAGACAAAATATCCATAATATTATAGTTTTTAAGTTTTGTAACCAAATGCACTCATATGAGCAGAAAGCAGATTGGGAAGAGGTGTGAGATTCACAGAGCACAGACGTGTGGAGAACTGGCCTCGGTGTCGTTCCTCCGTGATGAGCTGTCGGGAGCAAGGCCGTGATTGCTGACAGCGGTCATACGAGGGGAGGGCCCAGCTTTGGTTTGGTTTGGTCGAGAACCGTACCAAACGTGGCAACAATTTATACAAAGCAAAACAACAACAATTAAAAAACAAAGGCACACTCGCCTGAGGCAGGCGTGGCGATGAGCAGGCCACCTGACACTGTGCCGGAAACAGGAGAGCAAGGCAGTTGACTCTACGATTTGGGGAGTGAAGTCGAGAGAAATAATTCACAACTCGGGGACGAGTCAGAGGGTGGCCGGGGGGCCCTGTGGTGCTGCGAGCGGCCGTGCGCGTGCCCCCGGCTCGGGCGTGGAGCAGACCCGCCGTCTCGGCCATGGGTTCCTGGGGTCCCGTCCCGAGGAGAGCGCCGCCCAGGCGCCATGCTGGGACAGTTACTGCTGCACCACAGGCCTGTGCCGGGGGCGGTGCACATCACTGTGCACATCAGCCCCAACCGGACGGACCTTGGAAGCACCCCGATGGGACACGACCCCACAAATAAGACATAGGAAGGACTTGTTATGGAAAAAGCAGAGCATCTGGAGCTGGCGCGTGGCCTCTGGCCCTCAGTGGTGTGGTTTTCAGTTCTCTAAGCCTCGCCCTCTTGTCACCGTAAAGGACAGACACTAATTGTACCACGTTGTAGCATTCTGTGGACGCCTTAGTCGTCTTCAGCAGGTGACTTGTCTGGTTTTACTGTGTGTGGTGGTTTGTTTCCACACTGCACCTGCAGGCGTGCACGGGAAGTACCCTGAAGTGAAAAGGAGAGCACGTGGCGGTGTGCACACATTAACTCACACTGCAGATGGGCCGGTAGACTTCGGGTGGGGGCTCGAGTTAGTGGGCTAGTTTGGGGAAATTAAAGGGACCAAGAAATACTGTTCCTTTTGTCACACTTTGGGAAGGAGCACAGAGGAGACAGACAGATGGACGTTGGAACTCGGGCTTCATTACTGATTAAGGGTCGGATGAGACGGGGTTCTGCACTGTCTTCCCTGTAGATCCCTTTGGTGGCCTGGTGAGGTTTAATGTTTTTAAATACATAAAATGAAATGCAGAGGATTATAAAAGGCATCGATTACACTGAAATACAGGAATGTATGAGCTTCACTTTAGTGAGTTATCTAACAGAATCCAGCAGCAGGCGATCGCTGCCGTCATCTCAGGTGAGATCACATGGGAAACCTGGAGGTCCTGCAGCCTCAGGGCTGAGATGACACCTGTGGTTGCTCGGGGCCACAGCCTTCCACGTTCAGATGAGCCTCCTGTGGTTGGTTGCCGACACCAATCACTGGAGGAAATGTCACATTCAGTTGGAGGTTAGTGGAAGTAAACACGTAGCTCTGTTCTCCTCCAGATTCACAATCCTGCTTCCCCTCTTGGATTCTCTCCATGGGCCCCAGGAGGCCGTGGATCCCAGGCTGAGACCTCCTGGATGAGAGGACTGGCTGAGCAGCTTCCTAATTAATGCTACCCCTGAAGGAGAATGATCCCCCCACTGCCTCGGGTGCAGCCAGACAAGGGGGGTGGATTCGCGGTGGGGGTGCAGGACACAAGGTGGAGGTTCCCGCCTGGCGGAGGGCAGACCGGAATCACCCTGCATCCCTGTGAAAGGATCAGCCCGGGAGTGTGAGCGAGCAGTCCCTTCCTCCTTCCCCGGGGCGGACTGATTGAGGAGCTTCAGACTTGTGTTTCTCTGACGTGGGTTGGCGTTAGCCCCCATGTGTCATATTACTGCCACGTCAGCCCAGTGATCCGAGAGGCCGGGCCCAGAGTGAGGGGTGTGATGTGGCTGGCCCTCGTCATTGCTCCCACAGAGGAGCCACCTGACCGGTCGTGGCGCGGGGTCCCGGCTAGTGTTTTCTCCCAGCGGTGCACCCTGGGTCACTGTTGCTTCGGGGTGGCCAGAAATAACCGCTGGACAGGGAGGGGGTGGCCGGGAGAAGGGCTGAGAATGTATCCTGTTACTCACTGAGAATCCGTGACGAAGGAGCAGGATGCTTCTGTTTTTTTATCCAAACTCCGTGTTGTCAGAGGGTCCTGCCGGGCTTGTTTATCTGCGGTGCCCAGCGTTGGTCACCGGCGGTGCAGTCACTGTGGGCCGCGTGTCTGTGGGTCCAGGCGGTGGCCGCTGGCCCTGTGTGGGGACGTGTCCCTGGCAGGGCTGAGCAGAGCCCCACCATCTTTCCTGGGGCCACGCTGGAGCCTGAGGCCGAGCCCTGCCCTCCCATCTTCCCCCAGGTCTCATGCCCTCAGAGTCACTGAGCACTTCCCGCTGAGCCCACAGAGAGGTCGTGCGGAACGCTTTGCTGTTTTAACAGTTACTGCTAGGTTTTCCCTGGTTATCCCTCCTAACATGGAAACGTTCTCTTCTTTGTGTAGACATTTTAGAAATAATCTGTAGGTTGATACCGGTTGGGTTCTTAGTTTCCCTTATATTTAATCAGAGGTGGGACGGTTATATTCTTGGAGAAACGTGAACTTGGGGTCTGCTTCAGCCTCGGAGCCTCAGAGTGCCGCGTCGTCAGGTAGATGAGCTGGGCCTCTGCCCTCAGTCCAACCCTGAGTGTGGCCGTGTTCTCGCATCACCACGGCCGAGCTTCTCCCGGACAGGTCTCCTTCCTGCTCCTGGGACCTCCGTCCCTCTCAGACAGCCAGGAGCTGTGTGTCCCTCCTCCTCCCCACGTCCCTCCCCGCACACAGTCCCTCTGTGGTCACAGGCCGCCTGGTGGCATCTGGCTGCGTCCCTGTCCTCGTGACGAGGGTCAGGAAACCGTGTCACGGTGAAGAGCTCCCGAGGCCGACAACAGGGCAGGTTCCCTGTGTTCCTGCGTGGAGCGGGGACTCCAGGGCACACGGGCTTGCTCCTCTCGGCCTTTCCCACGGACACTGGGACAGAACGTGGGAAATCCAGGGGAAATTGTGGGAAAAGTGCTAATAGTGAGTTTGGAAACAAAGCAAAGCTTTTCATAAAAATTCCTGATTTCTTGATGTGTGAAATCAACTCACGTAATTGTAGTAAAGAATACAGTCTCCTAGTGATACAAATGTGAAAGAGAAGCATTCCAGGTTTCTCCCTTTCTCTCTCCCTCTGTTAGGACTTTCTGAAGACGTTTTCCGCCGATGTCTTCCGTCTCTTCTGCATGCGGAGCAGCTACAGGTCAGGTGAGCTGAAAAGCAGACCTTCCGGGGTGGCGGCCACGGCATCTGCTCCGGTGTAGCTCGGGAAAGAATCTTGGAGGGTATTTGGGGACTGCCAGGATACGGCTGAGGAATACACACAATCTTGCTAGTGTGGTTGCTTTGATGCCTTAAGGTTTGGGTTCTGAAAGTAAGCCCGAGGATGTGCTGTTAGGAAGCATAATCCCAGTACTGGGCTGGAAGATTCCAGAAGGTTGTCTCATGGAGGCCGTGGGTTTTCCAGTCAGTCCTGCCCCTCCTCTCCCTCTCTGTGGGGTCCGGACAAGTCTGAACCCCGCAGCGCCTCTGCTTCCTGAAATGGGAACAATTGAATTGGCCGTCTTCACACAGAGCCTGAACCAGGAGCCCTGAAACAGGGTCCCACCAGGGTAGGCTGTCCCCACCAGGCTGTGCTACTGCATGCTGCCCCGGGGGGTCGTCCAGCAGTGTGTCCCCAGGGCCAAAGGGCTCTCTCCCAACCCAGAAGGCGGGATCCTGGGGCAATGCCCTGTCTGGCTTGACCACTGTAACGGCAGTGTGGCCTCCAACGTCTGTGACTGGCGCTGGAGGAGGAGCAGGTGCCCTTGGGGGACAGATGGGCTCCTCAGCTCATGCACTGGGCCTGACCGTGTGGCAGTGGAGGCAGAGATTGGGGTGAAGTAGCCACCAGCCCAGGAATACCTGGGCCACCAGAAGTTGGAAGAGACAGGAAGGACCCTCCCCTAGAGCCTCTGGAAAGAGCACAGTCCTGCCGACACTTTGATCTCAGTCTTTTTCGCCTCTAGAAAAGTGAGAGGATAAATTGCTGTTCTGTGGTACTTAGTCACGGCAGCCCCAGGACGCTAACACACCCCACACGGTGCTCTGGCTGCGTGCTGTCTGCGGGGGCCTGGATGTGGGTGTCCAGTGGCCCAGGTGGGCTGGCCCCGGTGGAGCGAGTGTTCTTGGATCTGTGTCACGTCCTCTGAAACGCTGAGTGTGAGGACAGCCCTCTCTCCCTCTCCTGAAACACTGAGCCCAGTCCTCATCGCACCACTTGCCTGATGTTCTTGGAGGTGCTTCAGGCGCCCAGGCGGATCTCCCCCACTTTCCAGAATCACCTGTCTCTCTGTCCATCTGTCAGCGGGAATGAGCCCCCTTGGCTAAAATGTATTGGGAGAGGTTTCTCATGTTTCCTCCGAGGTGGCGAGACCCCTGAGTCAGGACGGACCCTGGTGGTCTGTGCGGGGCAGGCCTGGGAGCCGCTGTGTCCCTTTTCCACTGCTTGGTCCTGTGTGAGGACAGCCCGGCTGAGAATGCAGGGTCTGCAGGGTGGGGGCGTGCTTGACAGGCACCCCCAGTGACGGCCTCCCCTCTGCAGCCATCGACTACAGCGATGGCACCATGCTCGAGGCGAAGCACCTCCTCCTGGCCACAGCTGCCTTCGTCGAGGATGCGCGGGCCTACATGAAGGGGCAGCTGGTGTGCGGCCCCGTCAGGGAAGACGTGCTATGGGAGAGGTAGGTGCCACCCCAGGGTCCACCCAGACATGGGGCCGCCTAAGAGGGAAGCGAGGCTTTGGGGCCGAGGACACTTCCTTGAGAGTGCTGGCGCAGAAGCTCCCTCAGGGCTCTCTGGCCTTGGGTGAGTCCTTGGGCAAGACCGTGGTCCTTGGGCAAGACGAGGAGGCCCTGCCTGCGGGGTGGCCCTCCTGCGGGGTGGCCCTGCAGGTTACGCGTAACACGCGTGCCTGGCCCGGTTCCCGCTGGTGTCTGTTAGTGTGTAGGAAATGAAGGTTCTTGTCACACGCCTTCAAGGAGGACTTGCAGGCAGGTGGACGAGCTAGACCGTTGGGGAAAGGAAAAGGGTGGGGACGCCGGTCTGGTGACTCAGCTCAGACCCACATCAGGAGAGACCGACGAGTCTGTGGAAGTCGGGCGTGGCCCCCACTGCTGTCACCCCAGGAAGAAATGCCCTGGCGTTTGAGCCCGCCACCTGGGCTGTGCTGGCGGCTGCGGGACGGCGGCAGGCAGCCCGTGAGCGAGCTGAAGTGGGAGAGCGAGTACGAGGAAAGAAGGGTCTCCTGACTCGCCGGACCTTCAATACGGAGAGTGTTTCCAGTTCTCTTGCTTCGTTAAACGCTTACAGGTGTTTATGCTTGTTTGTTTTTGTGAGGAAGATCAGCCCTGAGCTAACATCTGCCAACCCTCCTCTTTTTGCTGAGGAAGACTGGCCCTGGGCTAACATCCATGCCCATCTTCCTCCACTTTATGTGGGACATGGCCTCAGCATGGCCTGGCAAGCGGTGCGTCATTGCGCGCCCGGGATCCGAACCCTGGCCACCAGCAGCGGGGCGCATGCACGTAACCACTACACCACCGGGCCAGCCCTATCCTGGTTTTATCACGTCCCAGAGTGTGGAAGACTTGGGATTACCATCAGAGATGGTGAGGAATTGAGAAGATTATGGAAGCTAGGGAAGCACCTGTCTGGAGACGAGGCAGGCGGGAGGGCCGTGCAGCAGTTCATCAGCGTTTATCGGACACTGATGGTGGGCGGGGGGCTGCGGGTGCTCGGAACGCTATGGGACGTGCCCCTTCCTTGAGGAATTCCCCGGAGGGGTCCAGAACCCTGGACTCATTTGGGGCAGGTCTGGGAAGGGGGAGCATCTGGACAAGACAGGGCTGGAGCTGAGTCTGTCAGTCACAGCCGTGGGACCCCAGGGGACAGAGCCCAGAGCACGGGGGTGGGACACCTCGGGGGTTTGTGTGGCTGGGAGCTGTCAGCAAGACTCCACAGCCACGGGATGGCCGGTTCGAGGGAGGGACAGGGGAACACTCTTTGTCTTGGGCGACTGGTAACACTGCTCACCAACAGGTGCGTAGGGGAAGATAGGGTCCGTTTATCAGAGAGGAGAGGCCAGGTTATGCTTTGTGACAAACAGCCCTGGATCTCAGTGGCACAAACCAGAAGGTCTGTTTCTTTCTCGTCCCTCAGGGGCCTAGGCTGGAGAGCAGCCACCGTCTCATCAAGGGCCCCAGGCTAGAGGGAAGAGAGTCTCCTGGGGGCTTTGCCTCCGCAGTTCTGGCCCAGAAGTGGATGCCACTTCTGCTCCCAAAAGCCGGGACTGGTCCCAGGGCCCCACCCTGCTATGAGGTAGCCCGGAGATCAGTCCTTCCCTGTGCCCAGAAAGGGCGGAAAGGAAGTGGGGTGAAGACCAGTAACGACGGACAGCAAGGAGAGAAAGCCTCGGAGGGTCCGTGACAGAAGCGGCAGGTGTGCAGAGACAGGAGGGCTGAAGGGGACCTGAGCCAGGAACCGGGAACCTCAGGTGGGACAGAGGTGCAGGAAGGCAGGTGAGGAGGAGGGCGACGGCAATGGGCGGAGAAGAAGGTGAGGAGGTTGACTTCCCAGGAGATGCTCTTGAGGGGTCTGAGAGCAGAGAAAAGGAGAGAGAGAGGGCTGCCCGCTCACAGCCAAGGCAGGGGCCGTGGACAGGCGGGGAGGGGTCTGTGTTCTCCGGACTCAGCAGGGGTTCCAGTCCTGCTGGGACCCCCGGGCCCCTAGAAGCTGTGTACTCAGCCCTGCTGCCCAGAGAGGCCTCGGCGGCTCTCCAGTGCAGGCAGAGCTTGAGGGGGAGCAGAGCGTGACCGTGACCAGGACTGGGGGACAGTGAGACAGCCAGGCCCCCGGAGAGCACTTCTGCCAACCCACTAGCCAGGACCTGAAGCCCCAGCCAGTCCCGCTCCCGGCACCCGCCTGCTCCTAGGGTCCCGAGCAGTGCCACCGAGCCTTCACCATGCCAGCACGGTCGCACAGTGCAGTCCAGTTAAGAACATGGCCTCCTCTCTCACTAACTCTGCTTCGTTTCTCACTGCCCAATTTTTAAACCATTGTGAAGTGCCACCTGTGTGCTGTGTGTTCACACAGGTCTACAGGTGCCCTCACTCTTGGATTTCTGGGCAATGTGACAATTCTGAGCTGGTCTCATCAGGTTAAGATTCTGTTACTTGTACAGGTGTTGGTGAACTTGACCTAGAAAGGGTCCACAAAACAGAATCACTCGAGCTTCTCCCCCTGGAAAGACTGGGCTGTGCACCGTCTTCCTTGACGGGCGTGACAGCCGCCCTTGTTTCTCCTCATTCTCCTCCAAGGCTCAGCCACACCAAGGGGGCTGTGAAGGCTGCCCTGGCAGACGACTTCAACACGCCCGGGGCCGTGGACGCTGTCATGGACCTCATTCACCACGGGAACAGACAGCTGAAGGCGGTCACCAAGGTAACTCCGGGGACTTGGCCAGAGTAGGGTTTCTGTTTGGTCGGTTTTTCCTCCTAAGGAAGGAACAGACGCCACCTTGCCAACTCCCTGGGGTGACTTCATCTCCCACAGCTGATGGCCTTCGGCCTCTCCTGACTAACCCTTCCTTAAGTTCTTGGAGCTGCTTCAGCTCGCATGTGGCCCACCCTCCTGGCCCTGGGGAGGAGGCAGCCGCTGCCCAGGCCGGGGGAGGTCGATTCGGGTGCAGGTGGGGCACAGGGCGGTCTGCACACGACAGTCAGCATGGCTGCCAGCACGCAGCACGTAACCCTCTGTTCACTCAGATGAACTCGGAATAATCTCCATTTGCTGCTAAGACGTGAAATGGGGGAGGAAGCTGTGTGTTGGGACCCCGACTCTGTGCCCACCCAACCCGGCCCCCCTCTGGGCCTCAGCACCAGTCCCATTGATGAGGCTCTGCCCTCGTGACCCAGTGACTTCTCAAAGGTCCCCTGCTAACACCATCACCCTGGGGGCTAGGGGTCACCACTGAATTTGGGGGGACACAGCATTCAGACCATGACACACCCCCATACTACAGATAGGGAAACCGGGGGCAGGGGTTCAGTGACTTCCCCACGGTCGCTGGGTTTGCTGGTGAGTGGCAGCTCCAGGATTCCGTCCGGTGTCTCTGGCCAGGGCTCATGTCCTCACCACACGGGACGCTGGGAAGGCGGCAGGCACAAGTGACTGCGGGGTCTTTGTTCTTCTGCATCAAGTTCCTTTGCTTCTCAAGAGGCTCCTCTGCGTAATGTGTCACAGGAGCCTGGTGGTCCTAGAAGTCCTGCTGTGTTCGGCTCCATCGTGTCCTATGTCGAGCAGTTTTTTGAGACTGTTGGAATTTCTCTGGCAGACCGACAGGTACGCCCTTCTCTTTTCAGTCCTCAGCTGAGGGATTATGTCTATGTGCTAGTACGATAATAACTGTTCTTTCCCTTTTAAAATGTTCATTTTAATGGATAATAACTGAAATTGCAACGATTCTGCACAGAACCGCAGTCCGTGTTACCTAGAGTGCTGTGTCACTTCTGCATGCACTGGTTTTTGTGTTATCTTGAAAGAATCTCAAGATGTACAGACAGCTAGGCGTACAGGAAGAGAACCTTCTTCCTGAGCCATCTGTGCGTCTCCTACAAACGGGGCTCTGTCCAGTCCAGACCCTTGGGCTGCCCCTTCCTCCCAGCGCTGCCCTTTCCAGCAAGAGGGTCCACTTCAGAAGCCGCGATGCATTCACCCATTGGGGCTCGTCTGGTACTTTCTCTGCACCGAGCCAGGAGCTGGCTGATCCTCCGAGGGGCCGGGCTGCTCCACAGAGAAGGGTGTTCAGAGGGAGGGTCTGAGCACTGGGTATGCTCTCTGTGCCTGGGCCGCAGCGGCTCGGGGACCCCGGCGGGCAGAGTCAGGAGGTGCGTGTGCACACTGCACACCGTGCACACCATATCAGCTGTGTTGCTGTATCCATCTCACTGACCTAAACCCCGGTGTTACCACCAAACCTCGTTTCCAGTCCCCCACAAAGGGTTCCTTCTGCTTTCCTTCTTTTCTGTGGGTAACTCCTCTGATAGTGAGAAACCGGCCTTCTAGTCTCCTAAATGTATTTACTACTGTGTTGTTCTCTCCACACGCAGTCAGTCTCCCTTTGCCACCCACCCTGTGCTGCCGCCTCCTCACTCGCTGGACGCTGACCTCCCCACCCCTCAGTCCATCCCCCCGAAGCAGGCTGCCCTCTGCATGGACACTTCCTTGGGCTCTGACACCCCACACCAGACCCCACCCCCCAGCCCCTCTCCATGGGCCCACCTTGCTCTGCTGCACCTAACAGCTTTAGGATTATTTAGGAAAGGAAAGGGCTAAAATACCCATTTTTAAAAACATTTTATGTGAACAGGTTGTTAACATGTAAAGGTCTGGACTGCAGACAGTAGTGACCACATCACAGGGGCAGTGGAATCGCTCTCTTCCCAGATTCCTTTACAGCACTGCCTGGTTCTTCTGCCGCCACGGGGGCTTGGGCATGGCACAGCTGCTGCCTGCTTCAAAGGGAGGCTGTGTGTTAGCTCAGCTGCCCGGCACCCAGAGGCTCCTGGCGCCCCCGTGCCGTGAGCTGGGGCACATCTCTTGGGACCTATACTACTGTGAAGTTCTCTGGCCTTAACACAAAGAATCACAGCATCTTTGTGACAATTCCAAGACTGGTTTATCGACAGACGTGTCGATTCCCTGGTAGGCCCAACATCCTCTCCGGGGCAGCCAGCCAGTTCATACGACATCTGTAACTCACTGGTCCGCGGTGACCAAGGTTTTGCAAGGTCTGTATTCACTGTCACAGGAGACTCTCCAGAGTCTGCTGTTGGCTAAGAAAAGGCATATTGGCCAAGCTGTGCCTGGCCCTCGTCACAAATAGCTCCCCCACCTCTCCCACCTCAAGGGTTGACACTGGAGCCCGGGTTGGGCTCCCATTTTGTAACAAGAAAAGTGCTCTTGTATTGTGGAAGCAACTGAGGATCACGTGGTTGAAGAGGTGAAATGTGAGTTCTGTTTCTTCTTTTAAACACGTGGACATAAACGGCCACTAGGATCCTTGCTCCATCATGGAGAAGGAAGTTGTGTGCCAGGGAGAGGACTCCTGGCAACTTGTGGTTCAAATCCCAGTTGCCCAATTGAAATTCCTCTGGCTGGGCACTGCGATGCTGGTCTCCGACTGTCCGGTGAAAACGCAGTGTGTGTGTGAGCCTCCTGGGGTGTCTGCAGTGTTGATGTATCTGGTATCTGAAGAGGTTGGTTGCATTAGTCGGTAAGGCTCAGACTTCTAGCTCTGCCTGATGAACCGGGTGAGATATTCGCACGTCAGTGCAGCGGCAGCTCCCAGCTCATTGGCGTGAGTTCATGGTGGGAAGAGAGCGCGCTGGCCAGCTCCAGGCCTCACTGAGACTCCTCCCGGGGAGGCCTGCAGAGGGTAGGGAACTCTGCCTGGGTGACTGACGTGCAGGCGAGGATGGAGACCAGCCAGCAGTCCGGCACCTCACAGCCTCTCCCCCCAGGCGGGGTGAGAAGAGCCGGCCGCCACTTCCCGGCAGAGCCCTCTGGAGGACGTGTGCTGGATTGGCTTGGCACAGAACTCACCGGGCCCCGTCAGCTGGGCCAGATCTAGGCTGCTGCCAGGGCCTCGCTGGTCACACTGCCGCCTGGGTGTAGTTTGTTTCAGGGGACAGCAGCTCGGCCACTCTGCACAGCGTGGTGGAGGAGCTGGTCCGGTTCCGGCTCAAGGTCCGGCAGTTTGCCCTGGCCACGGGCGAGGCCACCAGGGAGGCCCGGAGGCAGCAGCTGCTGGAGAGGCAGCCCCTGCTGGAGGCGTGCGACGCCCTGCGCCGGGACCTGGTCGCCCATGGCATCAGCATCAAGGTGAGCCCTTGCCACCGAGGCCTGGTGACAGCAGGGGTGATTGTAGTTGTAACCAACCAGCACTGCACACACATGGGACGGTCAGAACTCAGACATCCCCTCCCTGTGACAAATTAGGAGGGACCCGAGGGAGGGGCAGAGTCAGAGCCGGGAGGGACACTGAGGGGGGGATCCGAGGGAGGGGCAGTCAGAGCAGGGAGGGACACTGAGGCCCAGGGGCCTGTGAGCTTGAACACTCAGGGGCGGACACAGGAGCAGACCCATGTCCTTGATCAATCCCCGCTCCTGCCCCGGCGGCCCTGCCCTGGCCTTCGGCCTGCCTATGGAAGGCAGCAGTGTGACCGTTTCTGAGCGCACAGCTGCCTCCTTCAGTGCCCAGACCAGTGGAAGCATCAGGGGCAGCGCGTCTTGTCACTCTGAGCCCTGACCATCTGGCCCATTTACCCCTTGAGCCGAGTGAGTGCTCAGCCAGGACCTTGACCTTCTTCCTCTCCAGGACAGGAGCAGCACATCCACATGGGAACTGCTGGGTCAGAGGGCCGAAAACCACAAACCAGGGAGCTGAGGACGCGTTATGTGCCTGCTTACGACGCAATAAAAGCTTTATATTCAAGTTGCCCATTGTGGCTGTGTAGTCAACATTAAAATAAATCAAACTGATAAGTCAAACCGATACTGTAACTATGCCTAAAAATGCATTTCCTTGTAGTACCGACGGCCACAGACACAGTGCGGTTTTCGTAAAATCAAATCAGCCAACACTGTGGTCCATGATGCAGCCCAGCTGGCCCTATGCCCCAGGGTCTGGCACCACGGGAGGACCGTGAAACCGTGAGCCAGAGACCAGGATGGAAGTCCTAAAGGGGGTCCCTGAAGACATCCTGGGAAGGGCAGACGGGACCTGCGAATGGGGCCGACAGGGCAGAGGCTCCAAGGACGCCCCTTATCCCGAGGGTCTTGGGGGATGTGGCCATGTCGCCTGGTCCAAAGCAGGAGGAAGTGGCCCAGCCCTCAAGTGCTGGGCAGTGCTGAACTGGGGGTGATCCCGACCATGGAGGCTCCCCGCCCAGAGGTGATGGTGCATTTTGACATTTGTTTTTCTCGTTATGATAGTAATATGTTAATCATAGAAAAGCATACATTGGCGGTGAGCATGATGTAGTCTATTCAGAAACTGATAATGTACACCTGAAATTACACGTTACAAACCGTTACCTCAATTAAAAAATTTTTTAAAGTCATAGAAAAACATAGCAAAGAAAACTCTCTGTGGTCATTCTGCCACATTCTGATAGCTGTTCACGTTTACTCGGTTTAATCTTTTTAACAGTTGGTTCTGTGGTGTCCCATCACCATCCTTTGTTGCCTGAGCGACACAGGGGCCAGGGCTGTGCTCGAGAGGGGTTAACTCTGGAGGAGCCTGGCAGGGGCAAGACATGGGTGTGACTGACAGCTGGCCAAGCTGGACCCCACTTGCTGGCGGCCTTGCCCTGTGTCCTGGCCTTTTGTCACAGGTGGGGAGCTCAGCTCTTCAGTGAACCAGCAGGAAACGGGCTGACCCTCCTGCAGCACCCCCCGGCTCTCAGAGCCTGACCGGGCCCACCCTGTTGTCCGCTACCACCAAGCTGGGAGACTGATCGCGTGGCCCCAGCCCCGGGCAGCAGGTAAGCACACACTAGGACGGCTCGGCAGCCGTGTTTACTTTGTCACTGGCCTTCAGGACCTGAAAAGGCACTGCTGTTCCTAGTCTACAGACAGGGAAGCCTGTTCAGAGGCTGAATGCTAAAAGTGACCCAACTAGTGACTGGCAGAGCCAACACCCCAGATGGCTGGGAGACCCCTTACGACGAGACATCCAAATAGGGTGGATCCAGTCCTCGGGGAGCAGCTGTCCCGACGGCTGGACACCTGACTTGACCACGCATGCGTACTTCTGTGCTGCTGCTCTGCTCTCAGGGAAGCTCGCAGGAAGAGAGGGTCCTTCGCTGGAGCTGGTGAGCACACACAGGTTTGTGAAACAAGGAAGCGACGACTAACTGCATTTAACATATTGGCCTATCTCCCTTAAGCAAAGGGATTTTGTACTTGGAGCAAAAACTTAACAAAAAACATAACAATAGTTTCTGTGATTGCTGATTTTATTTTCTATGGAAAGAAATGGCTACATTTCAGGCTTATTCTTCAAATTACTTCATTTTAACAATATTGGTATGCATTGGTGAAATAACATTAGACAGCCTTATATATTTTTATCTCCCCAGTATCTGACAATGTCCTCCCTTAGGAAAGTTGAAAGGTGGGTTTTGGCTGTTTAAGAAAAAAATACAAAACTCTTCATTGTAATAAACCAGATCTGCCTTTTAACAGTTACCAGAATTTAGGTGTAATTCCCCAAAGGAAAAAATGTCCATGACAGTTTTTCTGGAGAAGTTTACATATAGATGGTGAAGCTTCTAAAGTTAGATGTGAAATAACAGTGGCAAATGTTTTTTAATAAATCTTACTGGTTTTAAAGAAAGTAGGATCCATCTGGGGTGAGGTGTTTGAATCACAGTATCACCCACGAGTGACTGTCAGGGGCAGACAGACTCAGAGGAAGCAGACAGGTCCTGCCCTTGTAGAAGGCTTGAAACGTATGCAAGGGCAACTCAAACACACCCCACTGAGGAATGACCAGAGAAAACAAGTAACTCCGGCCACTGAGAAAAGCACCCGTACAAACAACCTCCATACCGACAACCAGACAGAAGTTAGAGGCTGACGGTCACAGAGGCTAACGAGACAGACGTCTCAGGTGCTACAGTTGCAGAGTACCCACTTCCCGAATGGAATCTCAGTCTTCCTGAGGACACACCCACTTTCAAAGCAGGAGGACCTGCCGTCCCGCAGGCGTGAGGACGACGTTCAGTCCCCCGGAGCCTCCTTGGTGCCATCTTCCTCCAGACCCAGCACCCCAGCCTTCCACATGTCTAACGTGTCTGCTTCCTCCCAAGAGCACACTGATGGGCCACGTCAGGAAGAATGCACCACAGCTCTCGCGGGCATGCCTCCCTCTGCTGTGCGCCCTGCTGGGGCTTGTCAGCCAGCACATGGACTGGTGTGCACACAGACGTGGCAGAGTGAGCGTGAGACACGAGGTGTTTCAGAGCCCCCACCCCAAGTTCAGGTATCAGGATCCTATTGAGTTTCCCTCTTTGACTTTCCCACAGTGCCTCCCAAAGATTGCCAAGGTCAAACTGGATGTTCTGAAATACTTCAACCAACTAACCAAAATAACCAAGGCTTAGTATTTCTGCCCAGACGTTTTCAACCTAACTGTTTAAAAAACAAAAATGAGTTCCAGAACGAATGCCACATCCTTTAGTGGGCCTCAGTTAAAAAAATGCAGAACCCATTCTTCACAGTAGATACAGCAGATATCTGAAAATGACTGATGGATCCCCCTCAGAGGAATAGCTGATAAATCGGGAACTTCTTGCTTAAGTAAAAGGAACATGAAGCATGTCAGTAAAGAGAACGAGAAAAAACAAGCTCAGAGAGATTAAAACAGAACTCTGTGGTCTCGGAGCAAGCCCACAAATTCAGCTGAGCTGGTGGAAAGACTGTCTCATTCTCATGTGTGATTCTCTTCATTTTTTCTCATTTATTGCTGAGAAGCTAAGAAAAGTTCAGGAATACTTTGTTTAGTGTCACTATAACATCTCCAGCTACATATTAGTTTAGCCAAAATCTGACATTCCAAATCCTGGAATTTCTGCGTCAGCCCACGTATCCTACACTTAGCACCCTCCCGAGCAGCTGTTCTGCGCTGCCACCCAGAGGGTTCGGATGTGCTGGATGTGGGTTTCCCATGACACATGCCATCACCCCCGCTGTGTGTTCACTTCCTTCCAGTCCGCACTGGCTCAGGTTTCAAAGAGACTGGTGAATGCAGGTCCAACTTCTGCGATCATGTCAGTGGTGGTGGTGGAGCGGCCATGCTTCTGGAAGGCTTGGCGGCTGCACTGCCTTGTGAGGGAGCACGCGCCGAAGGCAGCCACAAGGAGAGGACTGAAACTGAAGAGGAGAGAAGTCAGCAGCCTCCCTGCTGCGTCAGACCTCAGGGCCTGCAGCCAGCACAGGCTCTGAATTTCCCTCCCCTTCCTACCCTGAGACCCCAAATTGGCAATTTCAAGTCTAATATGCCCCTGAGGCAGAAAGCAGCTTATTTCAGTTAGAATAACCATTAACCCGACAGTGAGACTCCCTAAAAGGCTTATGGAAAATACCTAGGCGTCTGGAGAAGGCCCGGACACAGCAGTTCCTGCTGGTGAAACCAGACCAGCACTTAGTGGTGCTGGTTTGCAAGTGCTCTGCAGTGCCCAGATGTGAGGGAATACTCCGAATCCGAGAAGCTGGCTCTTGCCACAATTTAGACTCCGGCTAGAGCCTCTCCTTCCACAGTCACACGCCCACTGGGCCCGTTTGGCCGGTGCTCCCTGCCTGCCAGGTGTACCTCGACTTCTTGGGCCCTGTAGACCCGGGACATCCCACCAGGCATGTGGGGCCATCACTGTCACCATGCTGAGTGTAGAGAAGAGAAACCGAGGCTCACAGAGGGGTGGGACTGCCTGAGTTCACTCACAAAGCTGTCCGACAGCAGAAATGGGCCAGAGCCCGCGTCGTAGAATTCTGCTCCCTCTTAAAGAACACTCGCATCCCTCAGGACAGCATCCAGCTCCACCTTACCTCTGCCCCGCATGTTTCCTATCTTAATATCTTGTTTTACAGACGGTACACATTAGTCCTCCTAGAACAGTGTTTTCAAACGGCGGCACAGCAGAATTCGCTGGAGAGCTTTAAAAACTACTGATGCCACGAGCCCATCAGCATTGATGGACAGGGCGGAGCCCAGACATCGCAGAGAGTTACAAGCTTCCCAGGCCAATGTTCTGGGATCCACCCCTGCCCTGGGATCTCTCACACACAACACCAGTATCTCATGTGGAATGTTCTAAGCGGCTACTTATTAAATGTATGAGCTACTAAAATACCTTACGCAGTTCAAAAATTTCACAGTAGGAGAGATGACGATGTGGCCGTACCCATTTGTTTTCTCGGGTCCAGCGAGGAGTGCCCAGTGCACCAGGACACCCAGGGAGCCTGAAAGGAGGTCTCCCTGCCCCCCACACCTGCGGCTGCTGCCTTCCTGGCTGCACTCGAGCACTGCAGAGCAGAAGGTAGACAGGGTTAGAGGGGTGACGGCGCCCACGATGCGCTCATCTCTGCTGGAGGTATGTTCTAGATCATCTACGGAGAAGAGTGCAGCTACACAGGCACACGCAGGGTCCTCAGTCCCACAGTTCCTGAAGCCAAGCCTGCCAGGGCACCTCACACTCCAAGGAGACACGCACAGCGCCAGCGCCCCCTGCGCAGACTCGGCCCATGACCGTTACGATTTCATTCATGCTGTGCAATGAGCAGTTTCTGGTTCTTTGGAAAATGTCTTGAAAGTGGGTTGTTGTATTCTCTGAATGTGTTAGAGTCTAGAGCACCTTCCAGCAATACAAGAGCCCGAAGGTTTCAGGGTCCCTCAGAGAACACTCTGCATCTCCCGTCCAGCGTGAGTGCACACACATGCCTAAGCGTGCCTCCCGTTCTCTGTGGGCCCTGACCTGCGTGAGCGGGCCAGCAACTCTACACCTAGGCAACAATTCTTTGTATTAAATGCTGTTAAAATAATTGGTGTGCTTTTTGCCTCCATATCAGATTTTTAAGGAAGGGAGGATTCCTGTTTTCGGGAGGCTGCAGATATGATACAATCGATCCACGGCCACGAATCTCCCTGTGCTGACACGAGTGCCCACAGCGCGTCTTAGGTGCTCCCCCCGTGCCTCCATCTTGCTCTTGCTCAACCGTCTGCAGCCTCCGGTGGAAAGAACGGGACTGGAATATTCACCACATTTGGCGCCTGGTGATTCCTACCACTGGTGTCAGCTCCTACGGTTTCTTCATTTTCCAGTCATTTTATAAAACAGAACAAAACGCCATGAGATACTCAACTACACCTATGCCACAGGCCAGATGGAGGCGCAGGTCGGGGACCCTGGAGTACCACCTGCAGTTACAGCCGCCTGCCCACCGGACTGTCTCCTGTAAATCACTGACAGAACGTTAGCCACTGCACCTGGCATCAACTAGGATCAACACTCGTCGCTGTCACTTCCCTTCGCAAAGTAGGAAGTCCTTGGTGTGGAACTTATACGAACACGTGTGAAACACGAGTGATGTATATGATGTGTGCGTGTGTGACATGAGTGAGTGCCTGTGCTGGGTAAGCACGTGTGCCATGTGTGAATGAGAGGTCTTCCTGGGGCTCGTGCCCTGCATGATCACGCTGGCTGGCCGACACACAGGGGGAAGCCCCAGGCCACTCACCCTGTTTGCCATCGGAGATCACGTCCCGCTCCCCTTTCCGGACCACGGTCACATTCCCCAGGGCCTGGCTGAGTCTCAGCACAGCTTCCTGGGGATCGCTGCTGTCCACGGGGTCTCCCAGCTATTACATGGGACACCACAAACAAGGCTGTCATCAGATACGTGAAAGGAGCCCACAATTGTGGACACAGTGAACATCCTGGTCCTCAGACTCGCATGTCTAAGAGAATCCCCCAGGCACTTGCTAATGGCTGAGCTCTGGCCCCGCCCACAGAGACATGAGTTCCATCCACCAGGTGGCAGGAGGCCCAGAGTGTCGTGGGTAGCAAGTCCTCCAGGTAGATGCCCACACCAGCTCATAGCAGAAATACTGCTCTGGTGCCCATCCCTACCTTGTCAGACCAAAGGTAAAAAAACTCTGTCCATAGCTGGGATTTTAAACATTTGCAGAAGTGATACTAAGACACACTGATTAGAAGATGCCCCATCATTACATGCAATACCAAGAAAAAAGCAACACTGTTAGCATGTGAAAAACGTGCATCGTAGAACGCATGCATCCACTCGCAGTCTGCAAGTCAGTCCCTGCAGATGCACCCACGAGGACGAGTAGGGGCAGAACCGCAGAGCTTGTCCCTCACCCCTCCTCAGGATGAGGAGGGCTTGCACCCCGACTTTCCAGTGGTCAACAAACTCACCACAGCTTCAGAAAGTCTGCTGAACTCCATGTGGTTGGGAGTGAGAACAGCCTTCTGGTAGCCTTGGATCAGGGCCGGCTGCTGAGCGATCAGCCACAGCCCATCCTGCACAGACAAGGACATGTGTTTACTGCACGGCCTTGGGGGCCCAGTTGTGAGGAGGGGACAGGAGAGCAGAGGCCACACTCACTGCGTCGATGATGACAGGGACATCTCTGGCCCTTGACACTTCTAAAATGCCCTGCAAGAAAAGAGAGCCACACTGAGCACCAAGCACATCACCTCTCAGACGAATTAAAGAAAACCGAGCAGTTCCTTGATGAATTTCAACATTACGTCATCAACAGATAGAAAATAATAAAGTAAATGCATAAAATAAACAAAGAAGACCCAAATGAACCAACAGACTCCCTTTGTGAGGCAGGGCACTGGAACTCTGAAGACATAAGCCCATGGGCACTGTCATACACAGTGCTGGGTCCCAGGCTAGTCCATGAAGGCTGACCCCAAGCTAGCCTCTCCAGATTTCCAATAGATGCT
Organism: Ceratotherium simum simum; assembly: GCF_057802395.1. Lineage (NCBI taxonomy): Eukaryota > Metazoa > Chordata > Mammalia > Perissodactyla > Rhinocerotidae > Ceratotherium > Ceratotherium simum. The sequence goes on from NC_141909.1 coordinate 3,009,571, forward strand.
AATCTTCAGGATTCAGAGATGGAAATCTGAAGTCTTGGGAATTCCCCAAATCATTAGTTTTTTTAATGTATTTTTCATAACACTTTATGTGTTTGAAAATAATGAGTGACCATAATCAACAAAAATCACTTCTCTCTGAAAAGGTTATGCTAAAAGTCTCAAAGGTTTTTTGCTAAAAAAAATTATATATATATGATCAATATATGGTTGCTTATTATTATGGACTGGTATTTTATGACAAGATTATATACTGTACTAGCATGTAAAAATGAGCTCTACCTAATACAGCCACTTCATAACAGAAAAAATTAAGAGAACAGTGAAAAAATATATGCTAAGTAGAAATCAAACACTGAAAGATACATGCACATCTATTTAATTACAAGTTATCATTCAGAAAAGTGCAGCGTGACACCCCACACAGCACGAGCCGCCCTGCCGACATTCTCAGTCACACTTTGCTGACACTCAGAGGGTGTCCAGAAGCCCCTTCACACGAGGGTCAGGGTGCGGGACACCATGGAAGCTCATTCCTTCTTTAACAGGACAATACTCTGTCTGCTTGCCTTGAGTTTGGCTTTACTGTTAACATTGATTCGGCTTTTGCTAATTCAGATTTTCTCCATCTCTAGTTTCACGCTGTGGTGTCTGGCCACAACACTGACATCTCTATCTCTTTGTATTTTTCCTATTGAAGGTCCTACAAAGAACAGTAGCCTAAAGTGAATATTCAAACACTGGGAAATGTGAGTCAATACGACTGGGTAGTATTTGAATAATGTAACATCACGTAACACTCAGGTCTCCTGGCATGATTAAGAGCACCACACAGACCTGCCCGCCAAAGTCACGCATTTAAGGACCGATTTTGCTCCCATCACTCAGAGGGTTTGTGTGAAGTACACCGTGCGTTGAAACCTGCCAGCTCTAACTGCATCTGCAAGGACTGCTGAGGTTAGCAGCAGCCGGGGTCTCCAGCTCACAGAGGATCGAGGAAACAGCCCCAAGTGAGACTGGCTGATGACATCACCACCAGCCCTCTCCAAACTGCAGCTTCAGCTGCTATCCAGTTAGTGATCGAACCCAAAGGAAGAATGGCAAAGGAACGCACAAGCCACACACAGACCAGAAAAGGCAGGGTGACGGCTGAAAAGCAGCGTGACGTCTCCAGTAACAAGAGCAGCTAAAGTAAAACAAGGAGCATTCCTAAAGAAGAGAGCGGCAGCAGTGAGAAGGAAGGATGGCACCGCGGAGCAGAGTCCTGGCAAGGGCAGCCCCCTGGTGGCAAACTGACTGCTACAAGCTCTCTGACTCAGCAACAGAATTTGCAGAAATTTATCCTAAAGAAAGTACCCAAAAGAAATGGACAAATATACATATAAGAATGTTCAAGACATCACTAATATGAAAAAGCTGTAAACAGCCTACATGAACTAAATACATTATGGTGTATTAAGATGTAGCTATTAGAAATAATGAGGCGTATCTACATATTCTGCCAAGAAAGAGTCTCCAGGACATGTCGTGAAGCAGGAAGAGCAAGCTGCAGAAGAGCATATGTAGTATGAGATGAGTCAGTCAAGAGCCTGCATTCTAGGTCCGGAAAACTCTGCTTCAAAACCAGCGTGTGAACTGGAATACTCAGTATTCTTAAGGCAGCAATACTCCCCATGTTGACCTACAGATTTGATGTAATCCCTACCAACATCCCAGCTGCCTATTCTGCAAACTGACAAGATGATCCTAAAACTCACAGAAATGCATGGAAAGCACAATAGCCAAAACAATCTTGGAAAGAAAAAGGTTGGAGGGCACCCACTTTCCAATTTCAAAACTTACTGCACAGCTACAGTGATCCAGACAGTGTGGTACTGGCACAAGGACAGCAATACAGATGAATGGGACAAAAACAAGAGCCCAGAAATAAACCCTTCCATTTACATCAACTGATTTTCAACAAGGATGCCCAGACAACTCACTGGAGGACAGAAGTGTCTTTTCAACAAATGGTGCTGGAACAACTGGATATCTACATGCAAAAGAATGAAGCTGGACCCCTTCCTTACACCATATACAAAAATTAATAAAAAAGGACCACCGACCTAAATATAAAAACTAAAACAATAAAGCTCTTAAAAGAAAATATAGGGGCAAATCTTTGATCAGGCAAAATCTTCTAAGACACCAAAAGCATGTGTGACAAAAGAAAAAATAGATAAATTGGACTTAAAATTAAAAATTTGTGCTGCAAAAACACCATCAAGGAAATGAAAAGACAACCCACAGAATGAGAGAGAATACTTGCAAGTCCTATCTTTAATAAAAGACTTGTATCTAGAATATATAAAGACTCTTAAAACTCAATAATAAAAAGACAAACAATTTTTTAAATAGGGAAAGGATATGAACAGATACTTCTCCAAAGAAGATCCACAAATGGCCAATAAGCACAGGAGAAAATGCTCAACATCATTAGCCATCAAAGAAATGTACACCAAAATCACAATGAGAAAACACATCCACACACAATAAGACACCACTTCAGTGCAGGAGATCAAAATATGTCTCTTTACTTTGATTATTTTCTCGGACAGACATTTGACCTCCCCCACTAACTGCCTAAAGAATTTAACATAGAAGGCCTGTTCCAGGAAGGAGCCACTACGATATGATAGCTGTAGTATAATGTAAAATAGATGAAATAAGAAAGGCACCAACAAACCCATCTTATCAAAAATTCTGTCTCTCCAGCCACATTCTCTATAGGTGGCCCTGTAAAGAGTTGTCTGACAAATATTTGCATTTCCATCTCCATGTAAATTGTCTTCTTCCCCTCTGAAATCCCAAACCACTAACTCAACATCCTCCTCTGTCTACCTGAATATACAATATAAGGAGAAAAACCTCCGCCATTTGTGGAGAAACTCAGTTTCCCTGGTTTCTCCCATGTATACATGTTATTAAACTCTGATTTTCTACTATTTGGTCTCATGTCAATTTAATTTGTAGCCCAGCCAGAAAGGACCCAGAGTGGGTAGAAGATAGTCTTCCTCCCCTTCAACAGCTACTGGGATGGCTGTAATTAAAAAGACAGACAACAACGAGTGTTGGCGAGGATGTGGAGAATGAGAACCCTCACACATTGCTGATGGGAATGTAAAACGGTGCTGCTGCTATGGAAAACACTGGGAGTTCCCTGTGAAACAAAGTTATCACAAAACCTTGTAAACAAATGTTCATAGCAGCATTATTCATAATAGCCAAAAAGTGGAAACAACCCAAATGTCCATCAATTGATAAATGGATAAACAAAATGTGGTCTAGCCACACAATGAAATATTAAACAGCCATAAAAGAGTGAAATACTGACATACACTACAACATAGATGAACCTTGAAATTATGCTGAATGAACAAAGCTAGTCACAAAGTGCCACATACTGTATGACCCCATTTCTATGAAAGATCCAGAACAGGCAAATCCATAGTGACAGCAAGTAGATTCCTGTTGCCAGGAGCTGGGAAGGTTGAAAGGAACAGGGAGCAATTGCTAATGGGAATGGGGTTTCTTTTTGGGGTGATGAAAATGTTCTAAAATTGATCATGGTGATGGTTGCACAACTCTGTAAATATACTAGAAACCACTAGTATATTTACAGAGTATTTACAGAAACCACTAGTATATTTAAATGGGTGAATTGTATGGTATGTAAAAATCTCAATAAAGTTGTTTAAAAAAAAACCTCCCCAATGTACTTGCTACATGACCACCTCAGGGATGTCATTTAATTTCTCCAGGATTCAATTTCCTCATCAGAAAAACGAGGATAGGAATAGAAATCTATCTGACAGGGTTGTTTTCAGGATTACAGCAGATAATGAATTCATTCAGAAAACATCTAATAAATATCTGCTATGCAGCAGGCCCTGAGCGGGACGCTAGTAAGGAAGAAAGCATAATGCACTGCTTTGTATTAGCTGGAACACAGGAAATGCTCATGAAATGTTAGCAGTTCTCAGGACCAGGAGCGCTACTTCACATGCAGAGGGAGAGAAGCCGGAAAGAATGAATGGACATGTGAACTCAGGCGTCTGGGCTGGGAAGGGCAGTGAGGCACACACTCACCTTCCACCTTCTAATTTGCACACTGCAAAGTGTTAGTTTTTTTTTTAAGATAAACATACTAAATTTTTTATTACAAACTTAAATTCACAGAGAAAACAACGATGTAGAGAGAACTCTAGCTCTTTTCACGTTAAATTCACGCCTGATCCCTCCTGATATAAATGTTTTTATGTTGCTGTAATCGTTTTTTTTTATTTTAGCATTTTAGATACAATGTTCTTTGGTTGAACACAATCCACTTGTCTGTAATATGGTCGTAAAAAAAAAAAAAAATGATTATGGTATCCCAGCCAAACAATGTATCAAGTCTGCGTAATCATGCCCCAATTGATCACAGATAGACACTCCATATACATGTCTACAAATCAGGATCCCACGCTTGTATTAGAATGTTTCCCTTTGAAATATGGTCCCCGAGGTGGGATTAACACGATCTGCGCAGGTTTCGTAGGAGAATGCATATTCTAAGAGATGGCCCAGAGGAGTTGCCCCCCACCCCCCAGGCATCTGTTATCACAGCTTCTCTCTCCAGAGCGGAGGGAAGCAGGCGACGTTCTGTTCACAACCGCTCAATCGCCCAGCACTCCACAGCACTCCACAGACGTCGGCCGGCTTCCAGTTCTACACAGTGGCCTCCTTTTCTTTGTTTTGAGAATTTTCATTAAATAAAAAACTTTTAAATTCAAAGAGGTATCTGCAGGCATTCTTCAGTTCCTTGAGTGAGCACCAGGCACGACTCAGGATACGTGTTTTATTTTTACTTTTAAATTTTTTCCCCAGCTTTATTGAGGTACAGTTGACAACTAAAAATCTTATATATTTAAGGGGTGCAACTTGATGTTTTGATATATGTACACAGTGTGAAATAATCACCACCATCAGGCTAATTAACATAGCCATCACCAGACACAGGTGAGAAGGCTATTTTTCTGTGGTGCGAACACTTAAGATCTACCTACCTCTTGGCCAATTTCAAGTATACACCACAGCACTGTTAACTCTAGTCACCACACGGTCCATTAGATCCCCAGAACCTGTTCATCACGTGTAACTGAAAGTGTGTGCCCCTGACCCCAGGCCCTGGCAGCCACCATCCTCTATCCCTGCTTCTATGAGTTCCACTATGCTGACTCACACAGAAGGGAGACATGCAGTATCTGTCTTTCCGCGTTTGGCTTAGTTCACTTAGCATGATGTCCTCCAGAGGAAACGTATGTTTTAATCAACCCTTTGATGGATCTACTATCAATTTTAAAGTCAGAATACACCGCTCAATTCCATTCACCCCAGTCACCTGTCACGGCTACTGTTTCTCCTCAGTGATAATTCACGAGTTTGAAGAAAGTGAAATTTCAAACCCCAACTTTCACCCTATAGGCTGGAACTGGAAGATCCGTCATGGAAGGCAGCCTTAAAATTCATGTTCTCACTAAATGCTGTAAAGCCAACACACCTGTACCTTTTTAAAATGTCCTTTACAATCAGATTGCTAAGAAAATACAACTAACACCACAGCTCCATACACCTCCTTTCACTCAAGCTTTTGTTCAATTTAATGCAAAAGGTAAAAGCTGAGCTGAGAAGAGTCCCCGTCGGTTACTGACAATGATGAGGATGGTAAATCAGGTGTAGTATGACTGCCAGCCCTTCGCCGGGGGATTCCTAGACTTCTGGACTTCCTCAACTTCAGAGAAGTCATGTCTCCTAGTCTTCTCTGTAGACTGCTTCACTCCTTGATGTCCCAACGCAGATGTCCAGCATTCAACATTTAAAACAAGCTGGAATAACATGTTATAGCTAATTTCAAAAGGGCATGTGGCCGCACACCTTCTATGGCGTCAGGCACATTCTTTCATTTGGAGCTCACTCGCAGCCCCCGTGTGGCTACAGCACTGCCTTCTCCCACGGCTGGGGCGGGGGTAGGCATCATGGAGCACTAAGAAGGGCCCTGGGGACGTCAGGAAGGTCTGGGGGGGCAGTGTCCACCCACAGAGGGTCAGAGAATGCTGGGCAGAGGGAACACAGAATAGGGCTGGCATGCCATCCAGACCTTTTTATTTTCCCTGATCTCAGGTGGTATTTATTTCTATTTCAACTTCTTGACGATAAAAAATTATTTTCATCTTTTTAGAGTAAAAGTAGGCATAAAATGAATTTTTAGTAATAAAGAAGAGCATAAATGATAAATGAAAAAGAAAATGAATGTATGTATCACGTAGAGGGTGAACTAGGGTCTTATGCCCACTCCGTATCACTGCAAGCCTGGCTGGGCTGTGTGTGTGCTGGTTTTATCAGAAAAGGATGACAGGGGAGCCGGCCCGGTGGTGCAAGTGGTTAAGTGCGTGCGCTCCGCTGCAGCGGCCTAGGGTTCACCGGTTCGGATCCTGGGTGCGCACTGACGCACTGCTTGGCAAGCCATGCTGTGGTGGCGTCCCATATAAAGTGGGGGAAGATGAGCACGGATGTTAGCCCAGGGCCAGTCTTCCTCAGCAAAAAAAGAGGAGGATTGGCAGATGTTAGCACAAGGCTGATCTCCTCACAAAAAAAAAAAGAAAGAAAAGGATGGCAGGGAACACAACCGAGGTCAAAGCTGCAAACCAACAGGACTATGGGGCTGAGACCCAGGGTTTTTTAGACCCAACGAGAAACTCAGGAAGATCAGAGAAGCACCAGGTTAAGAAATTAGACTAACAGAGCTTTCAAGAGAACCCAGCTGATAACAAAAAGCTAGAACCAACAAAATACCTTTTGGGTTTTTATCTAAATGTGTAACTTAAGCAAAAATAAAGTCCTCTCCCACGCAGGGCATCTGTGACAGTGACTTCGACTGTCCCTGCTGTATCACGTACTGGGCCTAACTGGGCATTGTGCAAAGCACTTTACAAGATGCGGCTCACAGTAACTCCCGGGGGCACAGTCACCCCCTTCAGAGGGGAGGCACGAGGCCCAGCAGGCTGAGCAAGCTGCCAGGGTCCCCAGCAGGAAGGGGGTCATGCTGGGGGGTGGATTCGAGCCTGGCCCCAAACCTTGTCCAATGCTAACAAAGCTCAGCCTGGACGCTGGGGCTCCCTAGCCCGTCGGGTATAAAACACCTGAATGGCGGGGCGACACTCACGAAATAGCAGAGCAGTTCCACAGTGACTTCCTCCTGCTGCAGCATGCAAGAGCCAGTGCCCCAGGAGTAAAACAGATTCCTTCAATCTGGTTTGGTTTTAAGATCATCACTATCCTTAGTTCCTCCTCTATCCCCCAAATCAAATTCTATCCATCTTAATTACCCGACAAAGAGGCACACAGAACACCACACAACGGACAATGCAAGAAAAATGCTTCCGTCCTGACTTCAGGGGATCTAGGCGCCAAGGCCCCCGGGGGAGGCGCATGGAGTAATTCCACACATTACCACATACCTTGACGGTGCTGAGAAGAACGTGGTCTCTACCTAAGCCAGGTCCGACGACCAGGGCGTGCAGTCGGGGCAGCCACTTTCCCACGTCTTGAACAGCATTAGGGCTGTCACTAAACAAGGAAAAGAAGGGCAGAACGGTTCACTCACCGTTTTCATTTATTAGTGAAACTACAGATTTTTCTGAATTTCTCCAGTTCTTCCCCCTGTCGTTTTCCTGTTCCAGGATCCAAGCCAGGACCCCAACCTGCATGTAGCCATCATGTCTCCCAGTCTTCTCTGTAGACTGGTTCACCTTCTAACGCCCCAACGCAGATGTCTAGCTTTCAACATCTAAAACAAGTTGGAATAAGATGTTATGACTAATTTCAAAATTACCTTTGCCAGTTTGTTTCCATCACAAAGAAGGACAGTATATACTCTGCACACTTACAGATGGTCCCTTACGTCAGACATACTGGGGAAGTCATCTGAACGACTCATGCAGCTGACCCTCTCTAACATGAAGCGCCCTCATTTAAAACAAGAACCGACAGCTGCACAGGATTTTGTTGTTTGTTCGCAACACCGTCCTGCTCATCATCTCATTTCCTAGACTCTAAGAACCCACTCTATAAGGCTGTCCCCCACAAAAGCTGCCCTTGTTGAGGTCTGTGAGATCCAACCACCATTCTTAGTCCTCATCTCTGACTGACTATAGGGACATGGGCTCTTCTAGAACAGTCTGTCAACAATTCTTCACTGACTCCAGGACACCCCTCCTGGCCTCTTCCACCTCCCCACCTATCTGCGTGCCAGGCCCTCCCTGCCTACATGCACTTCTGGGTGGCCTTATCCTTGTCTCCTGGCTTTAAACATCTTCCACAAGGAAGTTAACAATTCCTAGATTTACACCCTCCCTGACTGCCTCACTCCTATCCACTGCCTACCAGCCACGTCTGCTTGGATGTCTAACAGGCAACTAAAACACACCTAAAACCCAACTCCTGATCGTCACCACCGCCCAAACCCACTCCCCCTGTTTCCCCACCTCACTAAATGATGCTGTCTTGGACCAGACCCTGGGTGGCCTTCATGACTCTCATCTTTTCCTTGTACCCCATATCCCATCTGTCAGCAGAGCCTGGGGCTGTGCTTCCCAAATGTACCCAGAATCTGACCCCTCTCCTGTTTCTACCCATCATTCACCTATCACCAGGACCCTTAAAACAGCCTCCTAGTGGGACCCTGCTTCCACCCTGGGCCCCAAGAGCTTATTCTCAACACAGCAGCCAGACGTCCCTTTCAAAACGTAAACTGGGTCCTGCCCCTCCCCTGCTCAAATGCTCCAGCAGCCCCCTTCTCATTTACGTGAGAGCCAAAAACCCTCACAACGACCCCCCATGACCTGCAAGGCTTGGCCCTGAACCTCTCTGGTCCCCCCTCTCTGGTGCACCCTGAGCCCCCAAGTGCTCCAACACGCCCGCAGCTTGAGTTCTTGCACCAGCTCTTCCCAGCGTATGGAGGGTGCCCCAGCCCCCCATGTCTGCAGGACTTGCTCCCTCACCATTTTCGGGTCTTGACTTGAATGCACTCTCCGTGCCACTGCCCATGAGCATCCTCTTAAAAAGGCCACCCACGCCAAACAGCACCCACACACAGCCAGCACTCTGTCTCCTTCCCTGCTCCTGCTCTCCCTCGGACACACTGTTATCTTACTTATTTGTCTGTCTCCAGAGCTGTGTTGGCCAACACAGTAGACACCAGTGACATGTGGCTATCTAAATTTAATTAAAATTAAAGTAAAAACTCCGTTCCTGAGTCCCAGTGGCCACATTTCAGGTGCTCGGTAGCTACATGTGGTCAGTGACCACAGTCCTGGACGGCACCCAAGAGAGAACACTCTCATCACTGCAGAAAGTTCCAGGGCACAGGGGCACCCTGGACAGGAAGCTGCAGGGGAGCGGGTGTTTATGCCTGCTTGGTCCGGTGCTGTCCCCGTGGAACCCAGGACAGGGCCTGGCAGCGGAAACGTGCTGAGGGAACAGTCTTGTTACTGCCCGACAGCCCCCCATTCCTGCCACAGAAGCACTGCCAGAGGCAGGTCCCCAGACCTCTCCTGGACCTAGGACTTTTCAGCCATTTCTGATGGGCCACCAGGAGCAGCCCTAGGCATGTCACCCCACGCTGTAGCACACGGCTGTCTGTCTGTCTCCTTCTGACCACAGACAACGGGCTCATTAGAGTCTTCTCATTTCTCCTGACAGCACCTGCCTACCAAGCCCCCGTACAGCAGCTACTCAGCAGAGGCTCTGAGAGAGCAAGCGTGAGAAGGCCCGTGACCGCAGAGAGCCTCGGCAGGCAGAGCTTCCCAGTGGCCCCACTCACAGAACTGGGTGGACAATCAGCTCCGGGCTGTAGGACTTGATCACAGGCGCGGCCTCCCGGGTACAGAACACGTGCGACAAATCTGCGCCCTGAGAAATGAGCACAAGAGGCTGACTCAAAGCAGGACTCGCCCCAGACACCCGAAGTGGTTGTGGCACTCCCCACACCCCACAGGACACGTGGTATTCAACCATTCAAATTAATCAACACTACCGGTAAAAGACAAATATCCGACGACAGCAGTTCAACTAGAGCTTAGGAGAAGGACGTAGGCTGAAAAAAGACCTGGAAACAAAGGCGGACTGTTGCTGCCACCTAAGAGGCCAGTCGACCAGACTGGCTTAGGCTGCCCACCTACGAGGTGCGCAGGAAGCAGTACAGCCACAGGGCCCAGTGCAGGTCACGTTAACTGTGCTGACTGGGCCGTCAGGACTGGATCAAAATGCACGGGAAATTGCCCAGGTTACAAGACGTCAACTGACTAAGCTTGGACTGAAAAGGCATCCCAGGATGATTGTGGTGAAGTACAACACTAATAAAACTGTAGTTTAAAAAAAATGAGTTTCTTTTTTTTGTTGTTGTGAGGAGATCAGCCCTGTGCTAACATCTGCCAATCCTCCACTTTTTTTGCTGAGGAAGACTGGCCCCGGGCTAACATCCATGCCCATCTTCCTCCACTTTATATGGGACACCGCCACAGCACGGCTTGCCAAGCAGTGTATCAGTGCACGCCCGGGATCCGAACCAGCGAACCTCAGGCCGCTGCAGTGGAACGCGCGCACTTAACCGCTTGTGCTACCAGGCCAGCCCCAAAAAGGAGTTTCAATTCAAGTTATTTTGTCACTGCCCAAGAGGTCAGGATAGATTTAAAGGTGTTTCTCTCACCCGTGATCACCCTAGGATGTCATATAGATTTCTATCAGAAAACATTTCTTTTTTTTTTTTTTTTGTAAGGAACATCAGCCCTGAGCTAACGTCTGCCAATCCTCCTCTTCTGCTGGGGAAGACTAGCCCTGGGCTAACATCCGGCCGATCTTCCTCCACTTTATGTGGGATGCCACCACAGCACGGCCTGACACGTGGTGTGTTGGTGTGCACCCGGGATCCGAACCCAGGCCACCAGCAGCGGAGCACAGACACTTAACCGCTACGCCATGGGGCTGGCCCCAGAAAACATTTCTTTAATCATATTTGAAGAATCCAACTCTTCCCAATAAAGAAGCTATAAGTAAACATACCACTTTGAGAGCTGAGATGGCTGCAAAATAGGGGGCTCCCGTGTACCTAAAAAGAAGATATTCACAGTCAAAAACTTCTGAGCATGAGACCATCACCCCAGGTTTATCAATAAATTACACAGACATGAAGCACATAGCACAGCGCCCAACTCCTGACAGGGGCTCAGTAAACACGATCAGAACCAGAGAGGTCAGTCTCTCACACGAGACCTTTCTACCATGTCAAGAGAGGCCAATTCTGGCTCCCCGTGACTGCATTCCCTCTGTAAGGCTATGCTCAAACTGAAGGCTGGAGAAGACGGTGAGAGTTAACCAAAGGAATCTGCCAGGAAAGACGCCGTGCTTGAGGTGACCACAGTTCAGAACACTCCAAGTGGACAGTGCCCCATTCCCCGAGAGCAACAGTGCACAGAGGCAACAGTCATCTCAGACTGCAGGCCAGCCAGGGGACCCAGGACAAAAAGAAGAAGAAGAAACTCACACACCTCCCTCTCGCTTCCATCGTATTGTTCCAGAATGCCTGTAACTCTATTTTTATAGTTGCCTCAAGCACAGAAAGGAAAATCCTTGAACTTGTCATGAGATGAGCGACTGTAAGGTTTTATGTCAATTCCAAGCAGTGAAGAGATTTGCTAACCCAGGAAAAAGAAACTGGGGATAACACAGTGCACTCTACACACGTGACACTCTCCTGCAGTGCAGGGCCACCAGCGGGCCAGAAATGGCAAAGGACAGGACATGTGAGAGACACATAAAGACACAGACACACACACAGACAGACACACACACACACACACAGGGAATGTGTTATAAATGAAAGGGAATTTTCACAGACTTTTAAGGCGCAAATGAAGCTAGAGGACAAGGCGATCACATGCACAGATTACCAAGAGGAAATGACTGCTCCCGAGGAATCCCACTCAGCCAAGGCCCAGCTCCATCCACCTGCACAGCAGGCGCAGTGGATGTGCAAGGAGCAGGGGGTCACCTACACACTCTGCTCAAAGAACATGCCAGAAGACGCCAAGGGCCCCATCTAAACTGCAGACCCCCAGGGAGGGCAGGAAATAGGCAGCAGGGCGTCTGGCAGTATACAGAGTTATGTTAGTAGTTATGGGTTCAGCTAGGAAATCTTAGACCAAGTGTTACCTAAGGCAGCTGGACACCAGAGAGGGCAAAGGGGATGAAAAGTCATCTGAAGGGTCCACCTTTGTGGCAAACAATCACCAACACTCTCTCCCTTGAGTGGCACTTGGAATTCATCATGGTAGTTAGAAAGGACAACCACGAGCTGAATTTGAAAGTATAACAGATTTAGGGGCTGGCCCGGTGGCACAGCGGTTGAGTTCTCGCACTCGGCTTCGGTGGCCTGGAGTTCACGGGCTCAGATCCCGGGCAGGGACCTACACACCTCTTATCAAGCCATGCTGTGGCAGGTGTCCCACATACAAAATAGAGGAAAGATGGGCACAGATGTTAGCTCAGGGCCAATCTTTCTCAGCAAAAAGAGGACTGGCAACAGATGTTAGCTCAGGGCTAACCTTCCTCACCAAAAAAAAAGTAAGTATAAAAGATTTATAAATTAATAAAAGGAAAACCCTAGCAAAAGGCAAGAAAAAAAGGAAGCACCAAATAAAATAAAGAGGAAACATGACCAGCTTTAGAAGGTGCATCAGGCAGACTTTAAATGAGAACAGGTTTATCTTCCTTATTAAAAAGGGCAGTCACTGTCATACTGGGTAAAGAAACAAACTCTAGCTACATATTATTTACAATAAATATACCTAACTACACAATAAACTGTTGAAAATATGGGGCTAGGCAAAGAGACAGCACATAAATGCAAAGAGAGATTAAGCAGAAACTGAAACGGTAACCCAGGTGGAATTTAATTCAAAGGCAGCAGGCATCATTTTCAAACAAGGACAAATTATAAATATCTGTGTGCCAAACAACAGGGCAGCAAAATATATAAAACAAGAAGATAAAACAGGTCTTGAGAAAAGCTAGGATCTGTCAAATTTCATAAATGAATTCCAGGAATATCTTTAAATTAACAAAGTAAACCAAGCAGATGCTGAGTGTTTTTATCCTGATTACAAAGTAATACATGTTTATAGTATGAACTCGGGTCAATACAGAAAAGTATAAAGGAAGAAAAAATAGTCTTATCCCCCCACTACAGGCAAAACCTTAACAGTGACACACACCAGCAAACAGCTCAGTCAGGGCCCCTCAGAGTTTTCTCCCATTCGATCCAAGTTCATCACTGAAAATGACCAAGTGTCACAGTATCAGACTATGTCTAGAAACGGGGTCCGACTGGACAGACAGATGGACGGATGGCTGGCTGGCTGGCTGACAGGTAGGCAGACAGCCAGATAACAGAGACGGATTGTTTCAACATTAACATCTCCAAGTCACTCACTCTTGGCAGCCTCCAACTACGCCTATTCTTCCATCTTGGCCTTTGTGCTTCTTGGTAGTTAGAGGAGGTATGATGTTTCTCACCAACTGAAAAGTAGTTTCCATATCCTTTATCGAATGTGCTTTATTCAGCCAAAACGCTCTTTCTAAAACTGAGAAACAGGAAAATGCAATCATTCAGAAAGGGAAATATCTGTGAGTATACATAAAGAACAGAGACTTAAACAAACTACCCCATTAACCAAAACACTTCCCCAAGTTAACTTCATATGAACACCAGATTTTTATCCACAGCTTTCACTATTTTATTTCTGTAAGCAAATGATGTTTAGAAATTACAACACAACACTAACACACGCTGTATATATCAAGTTTGTTTCCGAAATGTTCCAGATATTTTGGAAGTCTACGTAATCTTTCAGAAAGTTTTTTAAAAATGCATTATTACTGGGCCTGCCCCGTGGCTTAACGGTTAAGTGCTCGCGCTCCGCTGCTGGCGGCCTGGGTTCGGATCCCAGGCTCGCACCGACACACCGCTTCTCTGGCCATGTTGAGGCTGCGTCCCACATACAGCAGCTAGAAGGATGTGCAGCTATGATGTACAACTATCTACTGGGGCTTTGGGGGGGAAAAAATAAATAAATAAATAAATAAAAATTTTTTAAAAATGCATTATTACTTAATAAACTACACATATTTCATTTCAATCTTCCTTTAAGTTTATCAGGTCTCTTCTCTCAAATTGGAAAAGCAACACCCCCATTTCTTACTTTCCACTGTCACATTCGAGTCTGACAGAGTCATATTATTCTCAATTTAATTTTCCAGTCTTACTTCCAACACACAATTAGATACTAATTAAATAACCTAGAAATAGCATTCTAGGGCCAGCCCCATGGCTTAGTGGTTAAGTCCACGCGCTCCGCTGCTGGCGGCCCGGGTTCGGATCCCAGGCGTGCACCAGTGCACGGCTTCTCCGGCCATGCTGAGGCCGCGTCCCACATACAGCAACTAAAAGGATGTGCAGCTATGACATACAACTATCTACTGGGGCTTTGGGGGAAAAAATAAATAAATAAATAAAATTATAAAAAAAAAAAAAAGAAATAGCATTCTAAACATAGAACATATCTTACATTGGGTTGAAAGTGGCATTTTAAAATAATTTGATCATTTTGAATGGTCTCTAAATAGCTCCATTTTACTTGGTCTTTCTTGAAAAACTTCCTGCGTTGTATATTTTGCCTTAATATTTAAAACAGCTTATCTGCGAGAGAAATGCCGATGTTCTATAGAGCCCACTGTATGAATAAATAAAGCCTATATTTTCTCTAGAATTAAAGGATGTTCGTAGATATAAACAATATTTTCTCAAACAAGGCATCCAATATTTTTATCCTTCCAACAATCTCAGCAGCTGAGAGAAACTAGACGTGTCACCAGCTCAAATGAAGACGGAGAGCTGACTCAGCTCCATATGCTAAAGCAGCTTTATCTCCAATAACACTCTTACAGTTTTACTTTTTATTCAACAAAATTATTCAAGTAATTTTCTTTAATGAGTAGCTATAAATGTCTCAGCTGATACATCAGATGCTTAGACCTCCAGATGTAAAGAGAATCTTAATTACCACCAGCCCAAACACCTTTTCACCTTCCAAACCAACACAGGGTTAAAACTCGAAACAGAATCACTGTAAACCTTTGGCCAAGAGAAGGCACACCTAGGCTTGCTCCACGACAGTACAGCTGGCCGATCCCTCTGCTCCCGAAGTCTTTCCTCATAGGCTGCATTCCGCTCCAGTGACAAGTCCACAGTACAGCCTCCCACGCTGACCTGGAGCCAGGCCACAGAGGCGCTGAGCTAACAGAGCAACCCTCTCTCACTCCTCCTCCCCCCCAGTCCACTCAACTGCCCAGATGCCCGCCCACACCCCGAATTCCCAGGATGCACACTCTCTCTCCACCATGCACAGTTACCGGGAAGTGCCCTTTCCCAGCGCTCCCCACCAAGCTGCATGCAAGACACTAGAGCTGGTATAATCAGATTTAATGATGGAATCACGGCCTGCTGGTGAGCAATCTATGCAGTCACGAAAACGCTTGCCATGTATTTGTTTCAAACTAGAAAATACCTAGCATAACAACATAAATAGTCAATACAAGAGTATCAGACAACAGTCACTCTTTCAAATCCCCCAGAACAGGAAATACAGTTGCTTTTTCAAGTCTAGAAATTGTAAAAGTAGAATCCAAACTTACCAGTCACTGAAGAGTTGTTCTGGGCTCCTCAAAATGTTTTGGGTTTATGAGATACCATCTCTCTCTCTCTCTTTTTTTTTTTTGTGAGGAAGATCAGCCCTGAGCTAATATCCATGCCAATCCTCCTCTTTTTTGCTGAGGAAGATTGGCCCTGAGCTAACATCTGTGCCCATCTTCCTCTACTTTATATGGGACGCCGCCACAGCATGGCCTGACAAACAGTGCCTCGGTGCACGCCCAGGATCCGAACCAGCGAACCTCGGGCTGCTGAATCGGAGCAGGAGCACTTAACCGCTTGCGCCACCAGGCCGGCCGCGAGGTACCATCTCTTTATATACAGCACTTAGTCACACACAAAATACCCCTAAGACCACCCCACTACCCTTTGTCGACACAGAATGTGGCACAGCTCCCACCTGTGGCTTAAGGGTAGGGTCCACATGTTTCCATGTTGGACCCTCGCCCTCAGTCACCTCAAACAGGGTCTGGCACAGAATAAACCACTGAATAAATGTCTGATGAATTAAGGGCATGGTCCTTCACTCTCCTCATTAGCAGCCAGTCTGTCTTTCTTTGACAGAGAAGGAAACTAAGGCCCAGAGAGACAGACCTATGAAGATGCCTCAGTTAGGAATGGATAAGCCAGACCAAAAGATACCATTTTGTGAAAATGCTATTTTAAGGCAAAATAAATCATTTTTCTTTAATCAAATATTCACCCCACCAACCAAAAGACAAGTCAAATCCTTCTCAATTGCCCTCTGAAACTCTTTGGGAGCAGGAAAAAAATCACTGTTGAGAAATACAGCATTTTCAGTTTTTAACTGGAATTGTATGAAAGCAAAATAAAATCCACACTGCTCACCAGTGTCTGTCCCATTCACCCTAGATGAACACCTTCTCCTAGCAAAAGGGCCAAAGGAAAATCAATTAAATTTCCCCACATTTCACAATGAATCACAGTTTCAACTAACCTACTGACATACACCATCTGGACTTATTCACAGAAATATTTAAATATAAACATCAAAGTTCTGAAGGATAAAAAGGCCTTAACAAGAGGCAACTTAAAATTTATCCTATTAAGTAACTTTGTCTTCATGACAATTCTGAGTCTGGAAGAACAGGTCAAACCTGTCTGGTTTTGTTTGTTTTACAGAAGTGTAGCTAAGAAAGATGGGAGAATTAAATAGATTTCATAAGTCTGGACTGTTTTCCAGAATTACTTGCCACTTACAACAGTCTGTGCTATCAATGTTTCTCTGCCAAACGTGATTCAAACTAATGTGAATCATAATCATTTTGGAGCATGTGACAGCTGTCCTTAAGATAAGTGAGATGCCCTAAAGCTAGCATGAGAAGTCAGTGATCTAGAACACCACCTGTTTTGTGGTGAAAGTTCAGCAAGTCAGTCTAATGATGAAAATTCAAAAAAACTCAAAGAGAAATCTTGCTAACTAATCATAGTGTGTGAGTTGAAGACAAACAGCTACCAATAAAAAGTCTCTGAATAAACTGGTACCCAGAAGCCCCTCTGCATCTGATATGATTAAGTGAGGTGCAGAAGCTGAGGGACCCCTCAATGCTCCTCAAAGCATCTGAACTATCGTGCTGAAAAACAAAAAGCCAAAACTCCCTAACAATTATCTCTGACCATGCCCAACACACATATACACAATAAAACCTTTCTAACCACTACTGTGGCAAAACTGCATTTTGCCATTTCAGCTACTCACTGGCTGGGGAAACCTGGCTTGGGTAAGTCTTATTTTTTCAGATCCTCTATCTTCTACACAAAGGTGGATACCAGCAATCTCTCCATTTTGTTGTGAGAAATGAGATAATACAATACACAAGCTACCTATTTAGTGGTCTTAAAGGTATTAGGTATGTTAACATCCACAGAGCAAACAGAGAGAAAAAGCCGTACCAGGGGGCACGGGGCGGGGGGAGGGTGCCGACTAGGACGCACCTGTTCCGTTTACGCCTAACTTCTTTCTACGCAGTCCGTCCTATGTAACAGCCAAGGCTAGGGTAAGGTCCTCGGGGGTCGCTCGAGTTAGCCCCCTCCGCAACTGACCCCCTGCAACACGCCCGGGCCCGGGCCGTCGGGCCCGAGAACTCGCGCAGGCGGCTCGCCCTCGCCCCCGCCCCCCGCCCGGGGGTTCCAGCACTCCAAGCCCTCGCCGTGGACGCGGCACTGCTCCGGCTGCGCACCACGTCCCGCCCCGCGGCTGTCCCCAAGGCCGCGGCCAGCGCCGCCGGGTTCGCGTGTTCCGCTCAGCCACTGGAGGCCCGGGGGGCGGGCGAGCGTCGTTCCCGGCCCGCGCAAGCTGGCCGCCCTGAGCCCCCCGACACACGGCCTCAAGCGGACCTCGGCCCTACAGCCCCCCGACACACGGCCCCAAGCGGACCCCGGCCCTACAGCCCCCCGACACACGGCCCCTTGCGGTCCCCGGCCCTTCAGCGCCCCGACACACTGCCCCCCGCGGACCTCGGTCCCCCGACACACGGCCCCTTGCAGACCCCAGCCCCACGACACACGGCCCCTTGCGGTCCCCGGCCCTACAGCCCCCGACGCACGGCCCCTTGCGGACCCAGCCCCACGGCCCCCCGACACACGGCACCTTGCGGTCCCCCGCCCTACAGCCCCCAGAAACACGGCCCCTTGCGGTCCCCGGCCCCAGGGCAGCGTCTTCCGGCCGAAAAGGGGCCCGCGGCCGGGTACCTGCGTCCAGCGGCGGCCCATAGAGCGCAAAGCCGGCCGAGAGCAGCGCGACAACGGCCACGCCGGTGACCGCAGCCCCGGCCGCCGCCCGAGTGGCCATGCCGGGGACAGCCGGTATCGATCTTACCTCGCCGGCCGGCCCCGGCTACCAGCCAGCCGGGATGCAGCGCCATCGGCGCATTTCCGGGCTCCCGGCCGCCCCCGCGCCGCTACCGGAACCACAACCCGGGGGGCACTTCCGGACTCCCGGCCACCCCCGCGCCGCCGCCGGAAACGGGCTCCCGATCCGCGGTAGTCGGTGATTCGGGATCGCCCCGACCCCCAGGCGGGCCTCCGCCAATCACATCCAGTTGCAGATGATTCACAAACTCGAAGCCCAAGCCGGCCCGGGTTACAGAATCAAGACGGGTCTTCGCGGTTTAGGGTCTGGGTTGTTTTTTATCTTTCCTTTGGGCAAGGGCATTATAGAAAATGATCGAGGCAGACGCTGCCCGATCGGAAAGCAGGCTGCCGTGAGAACACCTGTCCTTTGGCGTTAGGACCCAGAAAGCAGGTGGAGGGCTTCGAGGACCGCCTTTGCGCAGCCCAAGTCTGTTCCGTGCGGGGTCCGAGATTCAGGTCCCGCCCGACTCTCCCCGGGACTGCAAGCTGGTCTGTCCAGCTCAGTCTCTCCCAAACCCGCTCCGAGCCCGGGGCCCGCCACCTTCCCGTCTCAGTGGGAGCTCCATCACCCAGCTGCTCTAGCCGCAAACCTGGAGGGCATCCCGACTTCTCTTTTCGCCACCCCATCCCTCCTCGCGATGGCCCTGCATTAGAAACAGATCCAGAATTTGCCTGCCTGCGCGCCCGGTTTGAAGCGCCATCCTGGATAGGCCAGGGTGGCAGTAGCGTTCTGTACTAGTTTCCTGGCGCTGCCATAACAAATTGCCACGAGCGTGGGGGGGGGGGGGGCTTAAACAACAGAAATTCATTGTCTCACAGTTCTGAAGGCCAGAAGTCCAAAACCAAGCCTTGCTCTCTCTAGCTTCTGGTGGTGGCCATCAATATGTCAGCTTAAGAAGCAAATTTGCCTGTTGTTTTAGCTCAAAATGAGTTTATTCAGGAATAACCAATGGAATTGCAATTGAGGATGTACGTGCTATGGCAAACCATTGGTAAATCCAGCAAAGGAGGGGAGCTGCTTTTATAGAGAAAAGGGGGCAGTAGGGAGGGGCTGTTCTAAAGCAAAGTCCATTGGGGGGAAGTAGCAGTTGAGGGCGGCAGCGGCTTCTCGTTGGCTGGGCTGTTGCTGGTGGGAGAGAAATCTTCCTTCAGTTGTAAAGTAGTTTTTATTCCTGTCCAAGATGCAAGTGTCCCTCTCTTCCTGCTTGGTGTAATTGACGATGTGTGATAGGGTATGAGAGCTTCACCTACAGACCCTCCCAACTCCAATTTAGTTAAGGTTTCTTTCATTAATTTCCACAAATCCTTGGCGTTCCTTGCCTTGCACCTTGCAATACTCCAGTCTCTGCCTGTGTCATCACATGGCATTCTTCCTGTGAGTCTCTGTCTTCACGTGGTGTTTTCCTCTTCTCATAAGTCATATTGAATTAGGGCCCTCTCTAATGACCTCATCTTAACTTGTTCATCTGCCGGCCCTGCTGCCAAATAAAGTTACATTGACAGATACTGAGGGTTAGGACTTCAACATATTTTGGGGGGATGCAATTCATCCCACACCACCTTCTAAATTCACCTCCCTGCTTTCCTACAGCAGCAGAATGATCTTTCTTGCAGGAAAGACCATTTCACTCCCCTGCACAGAACCCTCCAGTGATTTCCCGCGTCACTCAGAATAAAATCCCAAGTCCCTTTCTTCCATGGCCTTTCAGCCCCGATGTGATCGTGCTCCTCAGTCTCCTGCCACTGTCCTCCTTGCTCCTTCTCTCTCAGCTATGTCAACTTCTTTGCCCTTAGGCTAACCTGCCAAGCATGTTCCTGCTCTCCCTTCTGTTGGAATGCTCTTCCTCCTGGGGTCTACGGGGCTCAGGCATTCATTTCATTTAGGTCTCTGCTCAATTGTCTTGTCAGTGCAAAGCCATTCCTGACTATTCTATATAAAATAGTTCATACCCCTTCTCTCTCACTGCCCCATCCCCTTACCATGTTTTATTTTTCTTCCTAGCACTTTTCACTGCTTGATGTATTCATTCCTTCATTCGTTCATTCATTATCATCTGTCTCACCATGACTAGAAAGTTAGCTTCAATGGAAAAGCTTTATTATCTTCTATACTGTATGCTCAGCACCTAGAACATGGCATGTAAGAAGAGCTCTCTCCCTTTCTCTCTCTTTACTGAGGTATGACTTACATAACAATAAAATTCACTAACTTTAAGTGTACAATTCTATGAGTTTTAACAAATGTATATAATCATGTAATCATCATCACATTCATGATTTAGAATACTTCTATCAACACACCTAAATCATGCTTTTGATGCTATTGTAAATGTTATTTTTTAGATTTTAATTTTTAATTACTCACTGCTCATATATGGGAATACAACTGGGGCCGGCCCGTGGCTTGGTGGTTAAGTGCGCGCGCTCCGCTGCTGGCGGCCCAGGTTCGGATCCTGGGCGTGCACTGAGGCACTGCTTCTCCCGCCATGCTGAGGCCGAGTCCCACATACAGCAACTAGAAGGATGTGCAGCTATGACCTACAACTATCTACTGGGGCTTTGGGGGGAAAAAAATAAATAAAATAAAAAATCTAAAAAAAAAAGGAATACAACTGATTTTTATATGTTGACATCGTATCCTTTGACCATACTAAATTAACTGATTAATTCTAGCAGATATTTTTGAGATTACTTGGGATCCTCTATATAAGTAATGCCAGTTGGCCCATTTTTTGGTGACATTAACTTCGTTAACTTTGATCACTTGGTTAAGGTGGCGTCCACCAGGTTATTTATTTATTACCAGCATGAACTCCTGAATTTTTATTTTATTCAGTAAAAATTCGTGAATTTTTATTTTATTTTATTCAGAATTTTTGTTTTATTTATTTATTAACTAGGTTATTTATTTATTACCAGTATGAATTCATAAGTTTTTATTCTATTTTATTTCATTACATTACCCTTTTTTATATTTTAGATGCAAACATATTTAAATGTTTACATTTCAATGAGTCACTAGCCTTCCCCACCCCCCAACACCTGTAATCCTTGTGATCCAGTGAGTCTGCCTTCCCACAGAATGCAGAATAGGAGTTCCTTCTCCTGTGCCCCCCGCCTTGAATTTGGGGGGGAAAGATCTGTGTACACTTAGAAAAGTTGGGCAAATCCATTCAACTCTGACTTTCCCTTACTCGGCTGTGAGGTTGTGAAGCGTGAGAGGCAGTCTGCCCGCCTGGTGGAGCTGTGGTGGAGAGAAGTGAGAGGGCATGTGGAGCTCATTGGACACTGACCTGCCACACTGTGTCGTTGTGATTTGTCCTCCAAAGCCAGACGACAGGGAGGGAAAGGGGACAAGGCTGAAGTGTGGGCACCCACTTCATTTCCTTTACATCACCTTGGACATGAAGCACGTTTTGGCCGATCTCTCTGGCCATGTTGAGAGGTGACCTCCGCTGCCTTTCCACACTGTCCTCCCCATTGTCCTGCGTGGGGTTCTCGGCCTGCAGGCTGCTGTCCTCATCAAGCCAGGCTAAGAAACAGATCCGAGAAACATCAGTTGGAACCCAGACCTCTTACCGTTCCGAAGGTGAAATAGCACATCGGGTAACATTACAGAAGACCTGCGTTTTTTAGTATTCACCCACAAAATCTGGAAAAGAGTTCAAGCTGGAATAATCTGTAATTCTCAAGTAAGCCTGAAGAGACGAGAAGTAATGTAACACAGACAACTGATTTGTACTTCTGTTAATTTAATTACCATCGTGGGAGCAGCTGCTTATCATGCCCATTGGTAACTGGGTCCTTCATTTTGGGAACTGTCCCTTGTGACATCTTAACTATTATCTTTAGCTTTGCAATGAAGAGGAATATGATTAAGGGATATAGCCAGAAGGAAAAATAAAATTTATTTCCGGGATCAGCAAATCTTTACTTTCAGACTTGAGGAAAAACCGGTTGGTTCAGGTAGATATAGTTTCTCTGGGGGCTTATTTGAAATGCAGAAACACAAAGGTACCTATTGTTATACACAAAAATCGGGTCATCTATTTTGTAAGTGATTGCTATGATTCAGCATCTTTCTTGAAAACACAAATAAAATAATCAATCAAAATGCTGATGCTGTTATTGACCCGCTTGGCTGTGGCGTAGAACACTTGTCTTCTCAGTCAGCTGTGGCAGCAGCAGCAGGAGGATTGCGGTGGTGACTCCGGGAAAGGCCGTCGACGAATGTTGAACTTCACCCTGTAATTTCACCACAGCCTCTTCTCATATGTCAGTTTGACGGGGCCAGGGAACAGTCTTCATCAAGACGTCAAATGATTAAAGCACTTCTCATATTTGTCACATTTGTAGATGGCGCTCTGTTGAGTATTCTTTTTCACTTTCTCCTGTATAAAACTCAAGACGATATTTCTCCATCCTTTCTCCCTGCATTTGCCAAAAGAAGCCACGCTGAACTGAATCTAAGATCATGGAATTCACCTTACTGATCTCTATTCAGGAAGGTAGGCTGAGAGCAAGTGAAATATCTAGCTGTGTATGCGTGTATTATGTATCAACCACCAACAAATGATGTGATACGCTCTTCTTGATAGCTCTAATCTCAGTTAAAGACTTCAGAAGGCCCACATTTTCAATAAAAGCCTCTTGATTAATCATAACAGAAAGGAAAAAACAGTCTATCCAGTTGAATCTGGATAGGAAAGTTCTGATTCCCTAGCAATAGCTCTGAGAATTTGGAAGAGGCACCTAAACTTTTTGGGTTATAGAGTTTTCATCACCAAAAAATGAAATATTTGGATTAGATAACCTTTAATGTTTCTGTAAGCTCTAATAATGTGTATTTGATCTGGTAATACATTTGCTTATATTTTTCCTTTTAGTTTGTGACTTTTAAATACTGTTTTAAAGTCCTCTAAGAGGAGCAGTAATGTGCTTGGGGGCTGTCAATAATCTGGGATTTATATAGAGCAAGTCCTAAACGATATTCGGACAAACACCACCCCTTGTATCTTTTTTTAATGGAAGTTTTTCTCCAAAATAAAATTAGAGACACTCACTGGAAGCGTGGCCGGGTGGTGTCACCTGATTGGAAGCCCAGTGACCTAAGGCACTCGGGCTCCATCACCTCAGGAGTTCAGCCTCTCGGCTAGATTAGTCCCTAGTTCTCACTTATTCTTGGTGGATTGTGTAGGGAGGAAAAAACCTTTTCCTCTGCACTTTTAGGGTAGGGGCCTGCGAATTAGACTGACAAAAGACAGATTAACAGGAGAAAAGTCATACAAATTATATTGTTAATATTTTAATTGTTTTCTGTAAATGGAGGCCTTACTTCATGGAAAGTAAATGAAGACCCAAAGAAGCAGTCCAATTTGGGGAGGGGAAGGCGACTCATATACCATTTCAACAAAAGGCACTAAATTGTGGAGAAGTGACAAGACAAAAGAAACAGGGTTTGGGATTAGGGGCGGTAAATTGTGGGAAGGTAAATATGGGGGGAAACTAGAGGAAGCTAAGTGTTGTTTAGTAAGGTTTAGTTTATGCAGATGTATCTCAGTACTGTCTCCATCTCTGCTGATAAAGATCGTCCTTCTCTTTCTGGTACAAGAGAGGGAGACACCTTCACAAGGGAAATTCATTCCCTACTTTTAGGCAGATGGCAAGGGCAGAGAGCTATTCCTGTGTCTGCTGTTTCATAATTGCCTTCAACTCAAAATAATCTTTATGCCAAAGTGACATATTTTGGGATGACATATTCTGATTTCCTTCAATTGTAATATATATGGAAACTGAGACTTCAACAGTGCTGTCTACTAGAACTTTCTGTGATGATGGGAATATTCTCTATCTGTGCTGTCTAATATGGTAGCCACTAGCCACATGTGTCTATTGAGTACATGATATGTGGCTAGTGCAACTGAGCGGCTGAATTTTAAATTTTAATTAAGTAGGCACATGTGGCTAGTGTGGACCATACTAGGCAGTAGAGCTCTAGAATACTGGGAAACTAAACAATGGAAAATATTGGGTTAGCTCTGAACAAGAGCAGTCTCACAGTGTGCTGTATCAGGCACTGCCCCAGTGCTCCAGACTAGGTTTCATTCTGGGATGTTTGCTTTCTAATTTACTTTCATATTTGCCTGGGTACCCTCTACTGTCTCTAGAAGAACTGTGTTTTGAAATGTCCTTGGCGTGAGCAACTTTGGATGACAATCAGTTCAATAAACTCTGATTAGCCCAGAACTAACCATTGTTATCACAAGTTTCTGTATCTGGGTCTAATCCTTCAAGTTTTATTCAAGCAGAACTTCTGCTGAAGGTAAGTTAGAAATTAACCCAGGAGACAATTATGGAACTGCATCCAGGTAGTGAGGGGACCATAAACCTTTCTGGATTCTTGATTCACCATTGTTTCTGCTAAATCTTTTCTTCTTGGCAGAGATAATATCTTTAGGCATTGCTAAGAGCTGATGTCGAACATTCACGTTTATATTCTGTGTTACAGTAAAAATAGGCAGGAAAACCAGGACTAGATTTGCAGGGGTCTGAGGCAGATGTAGGCAAAATGGCAGGTGGCTTTGGAACTGAGAGCAATGAATTTAAGTCCAACCCAGGAAGCCTGGAAACCTAACAAAGAATCTTAAGGAGAGGATTAGAACCTCTGTTTGGTTTGTGAGCTTAACAATTTTATGGGTCAGAATCATTTCCTTTATTTTGGTGAGGAAGACTGGCCCTGGGCTAACATCTGTTGCCAATCTTCCTCTTTTTGTTGAGGAAGATTGGCCCTGAACTAACAGCTGTTCCCATCTTCCTCTATTTTGTATGTGGGATGCCACTACAGCATGGCTTGATGTGCAGTGCATTGGTCAGTGCCTGGGATTCGAACCTTCGAACCCCAGCTGCCAAAGCAGAGCATGTGAACTTAACCACTATGTCACTGGGCCGGCCCCTGAATCATTTCTCATAGTTGACTCAGGGGCAAGTAAAAAAGAGGAGAGAGAGAAGTCAGGCTGGATTCTGCTTAGAGGATATGGTGCTATTAAATTGCAAACAATATTTGGCATAGTTAACAAACTTACTTTGGGAGAAAAAAAAGATGAAATCAAATTTTATGGAGGAAAATCATTTGCTTACTTGGTAGGCACATGAATCACTAAGTAAAAATTCGAGCATCAAGGTTTTATTACCCTCCCTCTAGGAAACGTGGAGTACACTTGGAAGACACGAGTAATAAGGATGCAGCGTGTGGGCTTAGAGCACAAACAAATACTTCAGAAAAAAGCAGAGAGTAACAACAACACGGTGTGCCTTCAACTCAACAGACCAAAGGAGTGAATCCAAGGCAGGAGGCCTCAGGGAGCAGGAAGGATTCACAGCTTTGCTTTGGCAGAAATTAAGAGACATTCCAGGTCGCAGGCTTGGTGCCTGATTAAGTTTCTAACCTGGGCCATCGTGATATGGCTATGGGTGGAGATTTAATTAGAAGTTTGGGAGACAGAATAAATATGTCAAAAGCTACTTAGTTCACTTCAATAAATATATATTAATTCTTCCTGTGCATGGGGCACCTGCAAGGTGCTGAGGATAAGAGCAGGAGCAAAGCAGCGTTCCTGGCGTTGACTAGCAGAGATCTAGTGGACCCATGAATCAAGCAGGGTGCCCACTGCCCAGGCGGTAGGCAGTGGGGGTGCTGGGAAAGGAGGGAGAAGAGGCAGTGTTGGCAAATTGCCCAAGAGCCGTCTCCTCCTCCTTCTGGTTGGCATAGATATGATGCTGCCTTTGACTCGGGAAGGTTGGTTCTCTCTCAGTCTGGAGGTTAATCCAGACTGATCTAACCCAAGCACTATGGTCCCATTTCCCCTGATGATTTTTTTTTTTTCTGGTGAGGAAGATTAGCCCTGGGCTAACCTCTGCTGCCAATCCTCCTCTTTTTTGCTGAGGAAGACTGGCCCTGGGCTAACATCCGTGCCCATCTTCCTCTACTTTATATAGGACGCCGCCACAGCACGGCTGGACAAGTGGTGTGTCGGTCCACAACCTGGATCCTAACACGCGAACCCCAGGCCGCCAAAGCAGAGCACAAGAACTTAACCTGATGATTTTTATGCACATGTGATGCGATCCCGGCCACTAAGCTGTGAGGGAGTCTTCCTAGAATGGGATCTTTCCTCTTAGAGAGACATGCCTGTTATAATCCAGCCTATACATGACACCTGGACCTGGGGAAGCCATCTTGGGACCCTGAGGGCATCTGGCCTGAACATGAGCCAACACGCTGAGGAGGGCAGATAGAGAGATGGAGAGAACCAGGGTCTTCAATGATGCCCAGTTAGCCAACACTGGACTTGTGGGGTGACCAACTGTCCAGTCTGCCCAGGACTTTTCCAGCTATAGCACTAAAATTCCCTCCTACACACCAGGCATTGTGCTGAGGGTTTTACGTATATTTATTCTTTCCTCCTCAACAATGACTTTTTTTCTTTTCTGTTTTTTTTTTTTTTTTTGGTGAGGAAGATCGGCCCTGTGCTAACATCTGCCAATCCTCCTCTGTTTGCTGAGGAAGACTGGCCCTGGGCTAACATCCGTGCCCATCTTCCTCCACTTTATATGGGACCCCGCCACGGCATGGCTTGCCAGTCGGTGCGCACCCGGGATCCGAACCGGCGAACCCCGGGCTGCCGCGGAGCTCACATACTTAACCGCTTGCGCCACCGCCACCAGGGGGCCCCCGCATGCTGCCTTTTTATAGACACACCCACCTCCCTCTCACCACACTCCCCCTTACCCCTGGCAACCACTGATCTGCTCTCCTTTGCTATCATTTTGTCATTTCAAGAATGTTACATAAATGGAATCTATAGCAGGTAACATTTTGGGATTGGCTTTTTTCACTCAGTATAATTCTCTGGAGGTTCATCCAGGTTGTTGCACATATCAGTAGTTTTTTCTTTTTATTACTGAGTAGCATTCCATGGTATGGATGTACGAGAAGGTGTTTAACCATTCACTCACTGAGGAACATCTGGGTCGTTTCTAATTTTGGGCTGTTAGGACTAAAGCTGCCGTGAACATTCATGTGCAGGTAGTCATGTGAACATAAATTTTCATTTCTCTGGGATAAATGACCAGGAGTGCAGTTGCTGGGTCATACGGTGGTTGCATATTTAGGTGGTTTTTTGTTTGTTTCTTTTAACGAAACTGCCAAACTGTTTTTCCAAAGTGGTGGTACTGACTGGTCTGCCTTTTTCTCTCTACCTCTCAGAGTCTTATGCTGTTTTACGTACAATACCCAGGGGTTTTAGTTGTACTTAGTGGGACCCCTCCATCTTCTGCCGCAGTGATTTTCCAAGATAAACATTATTATCCCATGCTTATTAGTTTCCCGGGGCTGCCGTAACAAAGTGCCACAAACTGGGTGGTTTAAAACAAGAGGGCTCTATTGTCTGGCAGTTCCTGCACCTGGAAGCCAGAAGTCAGCAATCAAGGTGTTGGCAGGGTCATGCCCCCTCTGAGACCTGGGGGGAAATCCTTCCTTGCTTCTCCCTAGCCTCTGCTGTGCCTCAGCTTGCAGCGGCATCACTCCAGTCCCTGCCTCATTGTCACATGGCGTTCTCCTTCTGTGTCTGTGTCTTCACATGGCCCTGTTCTTGTAAGCACACCAGTCATATTGGGTTAGGGGCCCACCCTACTCCAGGATGACCTCATCTTAGCCTCGCTAGTTACAATGCAGTGACTCTGTTTCCAAATAAGGTCACATCTGAGGTACTAGAGGTTAGGCCTTTAACATATGTTTTTTTGGGGGGGGGTACATAACACCAAGATGAGACGCTGACACTAAAGAGTGGCGGCTGGCATCTGAGTGCAGATCTGCCCTCTTCCCACTCTGGTTGATTCGTACCCCTTAACCTCTCTGGGGTTACCTTTCTCAGCCAGATAATAAAAAATACATTAATCCACAAGAAAAAGGAGTTCTCAGAAGCTGCGCCAACGGAGCTGTATTACAGGTTGGTTTTCTTTCTTTCGGTTGACCTCATTTTTCTACAGTGTCGGAACCTGCTCTGTGTCTCCCTTCAACAAGTCCATAGACGGATCCACTGGGGAAAGTATCTGTTTGCAGCCGTTTTCCACAGTGTCCTAGGGATTCAGGGAGTGGGCGTGGAAATCAGTTTGTCAGGCAGAGATTTGAGGCAGAGCACTACTTTCAACCCCAAGGCTGGCTAATCTTAAGGGAGTGTAACAGTCATGTAAGCAAAAAAATACACCCGGAACTTACATATTTGCAAACATGGCTTCTACTCCTATGTAATAGAGGGAGAGGCGGACCCGATGCATCCACACAGACAACTTTGATCTAGGACTTTCCTCCTGGACATCAGGCTCCTGGGTCAGGCACAGGCTCCTCTAATTTTAGCTCAGTGTCCATCTTTAGGCTTCTAGAATGCAATTGAATACATATTGAAGTTTCCCTTTGCTGGTCTTTCCCTTATTGCCTGGATGTCTGAGAAGAGCTCTGTCCAGGCCCAGAAACGTGTTCTTGGCTTCTTGTCCGATTGTTGCAGTCCCATCTGTCTTTCCTGTCCCAGCCTACCTCTCTCTGGATTGTCTACGAAATACGGCTTTCTGCAGTCTGTGAAGCATCTCCCTGCAGTTAAAAAGCTCTGTAAACCACAGGCTCAATTGCCACTCTTTTGAAAAAACTTTCTCTTTTTCCTATATTGAGCTTTTCTCTCTATAAATCTTTAGTAATATTTAGAAGCAACAATCTGTTTATGTCTGAGTAAGAAGGCTGCACTTGCCATTTAACCAAATGCAGAACCACACCTATCAGGTATTTATAACTTAGTACAAGGGTAAGGATGAGTCCAGATTCTGTGTCAAGTGCTCGAGACCAAAGAGTAATGTTTCCGGAGATGAATGGCTCTCCTCTGAGAGCTCGGGGGACTGATGCAAGAACCAATAGACTGTGCTGTAAAAGGCCCTTGTAGAGTCTAGTGTAGGGCTTAAAATAGTGTGTTTGTCCTTGGAATAGTTCTATCAACAGTCCAGGTGTGGCGTGCAGGCTTCGATGGCCCACAGAACCCCAGCCCCTGTGTGTTCGCCCCCTGCGTGACCCCTTCCCTTGCCTCTAACCAATAGCCTGTGGCTGAGGGGATGGGAAGTCCTGCCATGATGATGCTACGTAAGACTGTATCTTCCTCTTGCTAGTAGACTCCACCGTCCCTCTCTCTTACTTTTGGTTTACCAATGCTGGCATCTTTTTTCTATTTCATTTTATAATTATTTACTGTTGATGACAGTGTGCTATTGATTTTTTTGCGTTGTTGATATTATTCCCAACAAAACTATTATTTTCCTATAAATTGTCTCAGATTTTCTACATGTGACATTGTATCATCTGCAGGTAACAACAGTTTTGTGTCTTCCTTTCCAGCTTTTGTAACTCTTAGTTCTCTTTCTTTCTTGCTGTACCAGTCAGGACGCCCTGTTTGGTGATAAATCATAGGGCTTATAGGTGACTTTGTCTTGTCTTTGACTTTAATAGACATGCTTTTAGTTAAAACAGGAAGTATGATGTTTGCTTCTGATAAATACCTTTTTATCAGGATAAGGAAAATCCCTTTTATTCCAAGTTTGTTAAGACATTCTTTTTAATCACAAATAATTGTTGACTTTTATCAGACAATTTTCCTGTATCTGTTAAAGTGAGCGTGCTTTTTTCCTTTTATCTATTAAAGCAGTGGATTACAATAATACATCCTCTGACTTAGCACCTTGTTGTCACCCTGAGCTAAACTGCCTTGTCCTGGTGCATTAGTGTTTTATACACTACCGCAGTTCCTCTGCTGACATTTTATTTGTGAGTTCTACATCCGTATTCACAGGTGAGATTAGTCGGTAGCTCACACTTCTTGCAGTCTGTAGTCTGGGCTTTCTTCAAGGTCACACCAGCCTCACAAACTGATTTCAGTAACTTTCCCCCTTTTTCTACTTTTGATATAGTCTGTGTGAAATAGGGGTGATCTGTCTTTGAAAGGCTGAGCCTCGTATATTTTGATGGCTGGAGACTTTTGACTGCAGATTCAATTCTTTCATTATTATTTGCTTGTAGTTACTATTTTTCTTCAATTTTTGTAGTTTTTATAGAAAATCATATATTCATCCAAGTTTTCAAAATATTAGCATAAAACATTTATAGTGTTCTTATTATTTTAGTTTTGTTTGTAGCTATACTATACTTTCTTCCTAAATCTATTTTATGATTCCTTCTTGTTCAGTCTTGTTAGAGTTTCATTTATTAATAAACTCTTTTTAAAAACTAGGTTTTGATTTTGTTCATCCTTTCTATTGTTGATGGAAAATAACCAATAACCAGGTAAGAGAGATAAGGTGAGTCTTACTTGAGCCAGAGTGAGGATTATAATCAAGGAAGGCAGTTTCCACAAAGGAAGGAAGTGTTCCGGAGAAGCGTGGTTTTCAGTACAATCTTATATCTTTTTATTTTATTTTAATTTTTTTGGTGAGGAAGATTGGCCCTGAGCTAACATCTGCTGCCAATCCTCCTCTTTTTGCTTGAAGAAGATTGGCCCTGAGCTAACATCTGTGCTAGTCTTCCTCTATTTTGTAGGTGGGTCGCCACCACAGCATGGCTTGATGAGTGGTATAGGTCCGAGCCTGGGAGCCGAACCCGTGAACCTGGGCTGCCAAAGTGAAGTGTGCCGGACTTAACCACTATGCCACGAGGCCAGCCCCCTTACACCTTTTTAGAACAAAGAGCATACATTAAACAGGCCCAGGATACATATTCATCAAAGTTTTTTGTTTTGTGTGTGTGTGTGTAAGGAAGGTTGGCTCTGAGCTAACATCTGTGTCCATCTTCCTCTATTTTGTATCTGGGTTTCTGCCACACATGGCTTGATGAGCGGTGCATAGGTCTGAGTGCTGGATTTGAACCTGTGAACCCCAGGCCTCGGAAGTTGAACCGCAAACTTAATCACTAAGCCACCTAGTGGGCCCCTCATCAAAGTTTTAAAGAGGTATTCAGTTGCAAATTAGCAGGTCAACATGACCCTGATGTCTGGAAAGGGACTAATGAGGTTATACTCATAGGGCCTAGGAGGGGAAGTATGCAGTCTTATCTTAAGAGAGTGCCTTCTCTCCTTTAATAGTTAAAGCAGAAGTCTGATGTGTATTTGGTCAGCCATAAGTGAGGCTTCTTTAGTTCAAGCCCAATCAGTATTGAACACAAATATTCACCCCATATACCCCAATATGTGAAAATCTCTTGTCACTATTGTTTCTGTGATTGTATTTTTATCAATTTTTGTTCTTTATTTACTTTGTTCCCTTTTCAACTTTTAAAAATAAACTCTTAAGTTAGTTCTTTTTTTTAGTGTTTCTTCTTTTCTAATCACTGCACTGCAGGACATGAATTTTCCTTTAAGGGTCACTTTGCTGTGTCACACAAGCTTTAATATGCTGACCTGCTCATTGACATTCAGTTCTATTTTGTGATCACTATTCTTTCTTCCTTAATCCATGAGTAATTTATTCCAAGCTTACAAACATTTAGGTTTTCTAACTCTCCTTTTATTGCTTATTTTCAACTTAATTAGCTTTTATTTGGAGGATGCGGTATGAATGATTTCCATTTGATACTGAACCTTTTAATCTCAAGTTCATGTGCCCAATGCACAGCAAGCCAAACGCTGAGCCATCAGCGCTTGGAGAGGGAGAAAGGCCCCATTCGAGTTGGCCAAGAAGAGAAGGCGGGAGCCTGGGTTCGCTCAAATCCTCCTCAACCAGAGCAAAAGGCAGGGGGTTTATAGAGCTAAGGGGCTTGGCAGGAGGAGCTTTGGAGAAACAAGGGGTCACTCCTGACAAGCCCCCGGGCAATCTGACTTCTGGGCCTCAACAGCTGCTGAGGGGCCTGCCATCTAGTGATCGAAACCTCCCCGAAGGCATTCTCTTTCTTCTGCGAAGGAAACTCACAAATCCTCCCAAGTTAAACAAGAAAACAGCAGATTGACAAGATTCATAACAAGGTCAAAAGGCAATCATGTTCTTACTGAATATCTACTGTAACCCTCAAGTATCTGGCTTCAATCCCCACTGTCTTTTTTTCCCTTCCTCATTCTCATGGGAAGCTGGGTGTCGATTGTTCTGGCTGCTTCCCACTGAAAAGAGGGCTAAGATGGGGAAACTGGGGAAGGAAATTTTTAAAATACTCTCGGGTACCAGGTTATCTTTTGCATTATCATTACTTGACTGCCTTTATCTACAGTCTTAGAACAGCACTTATTCCATATTTGATTAACCCAAATTTCCAGACCTCAAAATACAAGAAGCCAATTCAATTTACTTATGTGACTGTTTGCTGTCAGCTGTCTTAACCCAGAACAGCAGCTTAAGGTCTTTCAGCTGCTTACGGAACCAGTTTTTTCTCTTTTCCTCTTCTGAGTGCTCTGGTTGTGGGGGCGGGCCTCACTGGGGTGTAACTCTGACCAATGTGACTGATGAATGGGTGGTCAGGAGGACTTCATAAGGCCTGGTCCACACGGGGGTTAGTTGATCCTCTGGTCCATGCTCCTGCCCAGACTTAAGGAGAACCTGTGTTACCGCCCAAGGGGGGGTCGTCTGCCCACCACAGGACATGCCAATAGTCAAGAGGCAAGGAGGGAGGAGAGAAAGGACTTTATTACAGCTTGCTAGCAAGGGGGAAGATGGCCCACTAATGTTGGAAAGAACCATCTTACAGAACAAAGACTACACGCCAGTTACATACCGGGCTGGTCTCCAGGTGGGGGAGGCATTTGGTCTTTGGGTGGGGGCAGACATCTGGTCTTAGTTCCTGATAGTCTTTTGTTTTACTAGATATGCATCAGAGACCAGAGCAATGCCCTATACCCAGATCTGCCTAGGCGGGTCATCAAATTCCTAAGGAACTCAAAAGAACAAAGTTATCAACTTATAGCAGCTGGGAGAGGCCATAAAATCTATTGAGCATGACTGGGTTAGTTAATCAGAGGTCATCCAAAGTTACAATATGGTTTCTTTTCTACAATATGGCTTCCCTTATGTCAGCCTTGTGTTGAGCGGTATCACCTGGTCACCTGCTTTGATGTGGTGGAGTGGAACATCTGACGGAACAAAGACCTGTGAGACACAAACTCATGAACAGAAGTTGGAATTTCATTTAAAACTTTTTTTTTTTTTTGGTGAGGAAGATTGGCCCTGAGATAACATCCGTGCCAATCTTCTTCTATTTTTGTATATGGGATGCTGCCAGAGCATGGCTTGATGAGCAGTGTGTAGGTCCACACCCGGGATCTGAACCTGTGAACCCAAGGCTGCCAAAGTGAAGTGTGTGAACTTAACCACTATGCTACTGGGCTGGCTCCTCATTTACGACTTTTAAGTGCTGCCTGATCATTCTTTCCTTCTGCAATATATAGTATCCCCACATTGGTGAAGCCCAGATTGGCCTCCCATACATCATTTCAAAGGGGCTCAAGTGAGGCCTAGTTCGAGGGGTCTCCAAAGATCCTCAACAGGGCAGAGGACAACATCTTGTCCCAGCTTAAATTAGTTTCCTGACAGATTTTAGTAATCGTCTTCTTTAATGTATGGGTTCATCTTTTTAGTCTTTCCCGTTGACAGGGGCCACCATGAGGTGTGGAGTTTCCAAGTGATCCCCAAGGCTCCTGATACTTCCTGGGTTATTTGGGGGATAAATGCGGCTCCATTGTCACTCTGGATCGACAGTGGGAGTCCGTACCTGGAAATGATCTCCTGTAGCAAAGGTTCGGTCACTTCGGTGGCCTTCTTAGTTCTGGAAAGGAAAGCTTCAACCCGCCCTGTGAAGGTAGCTACGAATACTAGGAGGTACTTGACACTCCCAGAGGCTTGAGGCATTGTGCTTCCGGGTTACATCCAAATGCTTTGCTCAGGTCTGTTAAGGCCGGAGGTTTTTAAGCTTATGGGGGCTTAGAGCTCCAGCCCTCTAATCTCACTGCTGGTTCCCCGGGCAGCAAGCCCCCACCCTTAGGGGCTTTTCAAAACACTGCCCTGGGCCGCAGGGCTTCAAATCCTTTGACAATTGATGATATTTCCATTGTGACTTAGTACAGATACATTTTTGTAAATATTCCATTTCACATACATTTCATTTAATTGTCATAAAACCTTGTGAGAAAAGGAGAGCAGGCAATAACTTCATTTTCAGATGAGGAAATTAAGCATTAAACATACTAAGAGCCTTCTCATGGTTGCATATTTATTGAGAGAGAACAAAGATTTAAACCCAAAGTTTCTTCATTAAAATTCCTCTCAACAGTTTACAGCAGTGACCCTTAGGGATGAGCACGGAATGGGTGAATATCAAGGGGGTGTTTCATTTTTACTTTGCATTCTTATGTAATATTTGACTTTAAAAAAAAAAACTAGCAGGGCCGGCGCCATGGCGTAGCGGTTAAGTGGGCACACTCTGCTGCTGGCGGCCCAGGGTTCGGATCCCGGGCGCGCACTGACACACCGCTTGTCAAGCCATGCTGTGGCAGCGTCCCATAAAAAGTGGAGGAAGATGGGCACGGATGTTAGCCCAGGGCCAATCTTCCTCAGCAAAAAGAGGATTGGCATGGATGTTAGCTCAGGGCTGATCTTCCTCACCAAAAATAAATAAATAAAATAAATTTAAAAAACTAGCATGGTTCACTTTTGTGATGTTATAGAAAACAATGAAAATGGGGCAGGGGTGAGGCAATCCCCCTTCTGGGAATTTATCTAAAGGACTTATTCCCGCAGATGCAAAAAGAAATGTGCCTAACGATGTTCCTCCAACAACGTCTGCCCAAGTGGAGGTTCAGAAGCAATGTGCATGGTGCCGTAAGGGCCCAGGTATGCCTTGTTCACACCACAGCGCTACTCACCACGCTGCTGCCTCCAAAGCTTCCTGTAAACCTGTGTGTGTGCAGAGTCAGGAACACTGGAAAGATCTTTCCAGTATCTTCCAACACGTTAACTAACGCTGGTTTCTTTCTGGATAAAACAATCTGAAGTAGATTTTATTTTTGCTTTGTAGTGTTGTAAATAATGGTTGACACTAAACTATGTATTTAAACCAGTTTTAAAAACACTAAGGCTATTATAAATAGAAGAGAAATGAAGGAGTCTCGCCTGAAAGGAGCCGCTTTGCCCCAAACTCTTGGTGGCCGTGCACTCCAGGGCCTTCTCGCCCCCACTTGGACCTGGAGCCTCACTAAGGGGAGCCTGCACCCAGGACTAGAGGGACGAGTCAGCAGGGCTGAGGGCCAGGTCTGTGTTCTTGGGCCGTGAGCTGGTTTCCTCGGGCTGCTGTAACAAAGTGCCACAAACTGATGACTTGAAACAACGGAGATTTACTCTCTCACAGTTCTAGAGGCTGATGTACTCTCTCACAGTTCTGGAGGCTGGAGGGCTGAAGTCACGGCGTGGGCAGGGCTGCGCTCCTTCTGAGACCTGTAGAGGAGAATCATTCCTGCCTCTTCCGGCCTCTGGTGTGGCCAGCACTCCTTGGCACTCCGTGGCTTGTGATTGTGTCACTCCAGTCTCTGCCTCCATCGTCACATGGCCTTCTCCTCTCCGTTTTTGTCTCCGTGTCCAAATTTCCCCCTGCTATACGGACACCAGTCACATTGGATCGGGGGCCTGCCCTACTCCAGTAAGACCTTATCTTAAATGACTATATCTGCAATTACTGTATTGCCAAATAGGGTCACATTCTGGGGTACTGGGGCTAGGGCTTCAGTATACTTTTTGGGGGAACAATTCAACCCGCAACAGGCAGCTCAGCAGTTCCTTGCTTCAGGTGAGGCAGGGAGGAGAAG
The DNA here is from genome assembly GCF_057802395.1 of Ceratotherium simum simum. NCBI lineage: Eukaryota > Metazoa > Chordata > Mammalia > Perissodactyla > Rhinocerotidae > Ceratotherium > Ceratotherium simum. The sequence continues at coordinate 3,046,150 of NC_141909.1, forward strand.
CTGCCCCGGACTCTCCCTGCCTGCCACCCCCGGCCCTGCTCCACGCACTCAGAACACCCGGTGTCTATTCCTGTGCCAGGTCCAGGACAGCAGGCTGCGGTCATCATGGATTCAAGCCCAGAGGGGACCCCGAGTACACTCCCTGCAAACACTCATCTGGGGGAAAGGGGATGTGGCATTGGGCTCCTCACTCCAGAGCTGCCTGGAAGAATCTCAGCGGAATCACCTCAGTGAACTTCAGAATCTCCACTGACTCTCAGGGAACAGCAAACTGCGAGGGAGTTCATCGTTGTTACAGGAGGGCTTGCCTGAAGAAGAAGAGGAGATGGATATTGCTTCTCCACATTCAAATCCCTCAAAGGTTTTGTGCTGAGGTTAGCCCCAGAAGGGTCCTTGGAATTCCGGAATGAAGATTCACCCTTTCCATAAATCTGGGTACAGGAGGGTACTACCTCCCACCAGTAGGGGGCACAAGAAGCTGACCTGGGGGCCACGGTATTTGTGGAGTTTTGCTTAGTCTTGGTGGCTCCCAACCATGGCTGCACATTAGAATCATCTAGGGGGAGCTTTTACAAAATACTACTACCTGTGCAAAGATTTGAACAGTCATTTCATCAAAGAGATCTACAGACAGCAAGTAAACACATGAAAAGATGCTCAACACCATGAGTCTTTAGTGAAACGCAAATCAAAACCAGAGTGAGATACCACTATACACCTAGCAGAAAGATGAAAATTAAAAAGACCAGCACACCACACGTCGGCAAGGATGTGGAGAAATTGGAACTCACACTGCTGGTGGGAACGTAAAATGGAACAAGCACTTTAGAAAGCAGCTTGACAGTTTCTTAAAAAGTTAAACGTATTCCTACCATGTGATCCAGCCATTCAATTTCTAGGTGTGTACCCAAGAGAAATAAAAGCGTGTGTCCACACTAAGACTTGTACCTGAATGTTTGTAGTGGCTTTATTTGTACTAGCCAAAGAGTAGAAATAATCCAAATATCCAGCAACTGAGTGGATAAATAAATTGCGGCACCTCCATGCAATGGAGTACTACATAGCAACAAAAAACAAACTATTTATACATACAACAGGGAGAAATTGTGCCGAGTGAAAGAAGCCAGACAAAAAGATATACATGCTGTATCATTCCACGTATACACAATTTTGGAAAATGCAGATTAATCTACAGTGGTAGAAGGTCAGTGGTCCCTCAGAGTTAGGGAGGGTGGGAGGGGCAGAAGGGACAGATGACAAAGGGGACAAGGAGACTTTTAGGGTGACAGACACGTTCATTATCTTGACTGTGGGGATGGTCCCGTGAGTGAACACTTTCGTCAAACTTCTCCACTTGCTCACTTTAAAAATGTACAGTTTGTTGCCTGTCAACTAGACCTTGATAAAGTTGTTTTAAAAAAAAAAGGACTGCTGCCTGAGCCCCAGTCCCTAGAGATTCTGACTTTATTGGTCTGGGTGGGACAATAGGCTTGGTATTTTTAAGAAACTGCCCCTGAAGTGCTGCCAAGTGTCATCACCGACCCTTGAATTTCTGGGATGACGTTGGGGTGTGAGGGAATAGGCTGAGGCTAAGCATTGGTTTTTCATTTTTGTGGTGAGAAAAATCATATATTTAAACCAATGGACATCATCTAGGAAAATAGTTGAATTTACCAAGTTGCAGGTTGAACTACATGAAATCACCATTTTTAGGTCATAAAAGCTCAAATGTCGGCAATTCCATATGGTTCAACCTGTATTTTTAATATTTTCACCCTCATCAAACAATAGTTGTTAAGAATTGTCGTATAGGGGCCGGCCTGGTGGCGCAGCGGTTAATTGCGCATGCTCTGCTTCGGCGGCCCGGGGTTCTTGGGTTCGGATCCCAGGCGTGGACAAATGCACCGCTTGTCAAGCCATACTGTGGTGGCGTCCCATATAAAGTAGAGGAAGATGGGCACGGATGTTAGCCCAGGGCCAATCTTCCTCAGCAAAAAGAGGAAGACTGGCATCAGATGTTAGCTCAGGGCTGATCTTCCTCACAAAAAAAAAAAAAGAATTGTCACATAAGTTCTGGACCAAGTTGCACTAGCTGTGTCACCTCAGAATATTAGCACTGTAATATGGCCATTTATACACCCTGTACTAACCACACTTTTCCTCCAGCTTTCCCCCCAAAGCCAGTAAATATTCTGAATGGTGCAAGGAAATATCATTTCAATTAAAAGTAAACACAACGAATTTTAAGCCTTTCATTTGGTCCGTCCCATAAACTTCCATCCCATTTTTCCAGGTTCAAATTTAAGTTTGACTTTGGATCTGCTTTTTCTCTTTTCAAAAATAATGTGTGTTCATTGTAGAAAATGTGAAAAATACAGAAAACCACAAATAAGACACTAAAAATTAAGCACAATCCCACTATGTTGATTGCCCACTTCTGAAAACCCGGGACTCAGGCCAGTGGTTAGCAATTAACTTTGGGTTATAAACAGTTCTTCGTGGTTCCCCTAAATTATTTAAGGCCCATGTTAATATTTACTCAAGTAGCTTGAAGTATGAACTAGTTCCTTAATAATCAGAGCTAGATCTCTTGTAGAAGTGTTTGTCCAGTGGTACAATAAAAATAGCTGACTCATATAAAGAATAAAAAGCTATTCAAATGCAGATCTGAGCATCTCTACCTGCTGGCTCTCAAAGATGGTTCTAAATGAGCAGTGTCTGGAAAGACCTTTTCTGGTTCTGATGTCTAATATACCAAACAGTCACCAGTCAGTTAGAGCCAGGGCTATGGAGGATCGAATCAGATAAGAAAGATGGGACGTGGGAAATAGGGCAGCCTGGGGTGGACTGAAAATCTGATAAGCTAATTTCTGAAAATACTTCAGAGCTATACTGGGGATGAACTACTGAACATAAATGATGGAAATCTCAAACTGGATTCTTAGTGGCACAGTGTCTTTTTTTAAAGATGGGCCAATCCTGGGTGACAGCTGACAGGGAGATGCCTTGGGGGGTCCTCCTGGCTCCGGTGGGTTACACAGGAGGAAAGTCCTGTCTTCAGATCCCCATCTGTTCATAGTGCCGTCAAAAACCATAGGGAGCATTTGGAAAATGAAAACACATTTATTCCCCTTGGGTAGTCTAAAAAAAGCATTATCTCAGTCTGTTCAGGCGGCTCTAACAGAATACTGTAGACTGGGTGACTTATAAATTTCTTTCTCACAGTCCTGGAGGCTGGAAGTCCAAGATCAAGATGTGGCAGCTTCGGTGTCCAGGCAATTCAGTGTCTCCCCACTTCCTCATTGCGGCCATCTTCTCACGGTGTCCTCACACAGCGGAGGGGGCAAGGGATCTCCTGGAGTCTCTTTCATAAGGGCTCGAATCCCGTTCATGAGGATTCCACCTTCACAACCCAATCTCCTCCCAAATGTCTCACCTCCTAATACCTTGGGGGTTAGCATTTCAACATATGAATTTTGGGGGGACACAACCATTCAGACCAGAGCAAGAATGCATCTTTAAGCCTTGGAGGTGGAAACTAACTTATACAACAAAGCGCAGGAATCTTCTCGTGGTTCCTACTGGGAAGTGCAGGGACTCTGGCCTTCTGGAGGGCATAGAGGTCTCATTTAGCACAACTCGAGGAGCCTTGAGCAGACGTCCACAGCAAGCTTAACTCTGCGCATGACTCAGCCCTTGAAGAGTGATCCTTCTGGTCAAACTCTAAGCAGGGTCCCTATTGGTCCCATAGGGGCCCACTCGGGCCCACAGAGCTGGTATAAAGATTATTTTAAACTGAAGACATTTGAGATCCAGCTGATGCTGAAAGAAGACTTTCCGGAGCTTCCTTTATGGGACTGAAGGCAGAGCCTTCCAAGAGTGACACAGCCACGAATACCCAGGAGCTTCACTCCCAGGAAGGAGGCTGACCACTCACACCTGGATGAGAAACTGCACAAGCAAACACTGTCAAAAACTGTCGTACCTCCCATTGGTCCCCCTACGAGCTCATTTGTCTCCCCATAGAAGCCCTTTCCGCCCCTCCCCTGTCCCTATGATGCTGGCATATAAACCCCCTTATTTAGCTGGTCAGGGGTCCTCTTCATCTGAGTGCACTCAGGCGTGTGTGAATAAAACTTGTTTTCTTTTCTCCTGTTAATCAGTCTGTTGTTCATTTGCAGGCCCCCAACCACTGAATCTAAGCTGGTGGAGGGAGAGCTTTCCATCCCAACAGTCCAAATTCCCAGGGTGGCCTTCTGGGGTTGGCACCATACCCCACGTCATACCCTGCAGGCGGCTGGCTGCTGCCCTACCTCTGCCCACACGTGGGACGTTCCCACTGTCCCTTCCCCAAAGGCACCCGAACCACATAGTGATGCAATTTGAGAAATTTACCAGAACTATGAAATCATGAGACTAGACTAAACGGTTGCTTAAGGGGTCGAGTTACAGCACTGGCTTAAAATCCTGAGAGGAACCCCCATCTTTCTGTAGCAGTGTTACATTCACTGTTTCTTATTTATTTTTCAGACCTTCAGAAAATCTAGCATCTTGAAGAAGGTCTGTTTTTACAACGCTACTCTCGGCAGGATTTAGGTTCTATTCTGAAGAAATCTAGACACCGTTACATGTAGCAGAAGTTTCAGTGGACAGATAAAGACTTATAGGATCCTTAGTGAACCTATGGTGAGTTTATTTAAAAAGCAAACCCGCATGATCAAGGGTAGATTCTGGGGCAGGCAGACGGACGTGCAGTCAGGAAGGTCAGGAAGGGCATGGGGACAAATAGAGGAAGCGAGAGACAGGGTCAAAGGCCACAGATGGGTTGAAAGACTGAAGTGACTGTTAGATTGGTCACTGGTAATGCGGGTGAGAGCGGTTCAGGGTGTGTGGGGAGGGGCAGGCTTCCTGGAGGAAGTGGCACAACCAGCGCTAAGGAGCACTGTGGAGAGAACAGAGGACAAATGACAGCTGCCTCTGTTCGTAAACCTGCTTGTCATCCCTAAAGCTTCGAGCTGAGTCAGTGAGGAGTAAGAAAGCGAGAAGTGATAAGAAGTGGGATATTTCAGAGTGGGCACGTCCATAAAAGACCAGGAAAAGTACTGCTTTCACAGAAAATTAAGAAAACCTCTCTGCTGCCCCCCTCAGTCAGACACGGTGAGATTCTCCGTCGGTGGCTGCAGTGCTGCCAAACGGTGAGATTGAAGAGATGATAATGGACGGATTAGCACAATTAAGAAAAGACTTTCATGTACAGTGTTTAAACGCGTTCAAATCTGTTCAATTTCGGAAAAATCGAAAGCAGTTGACTGAGAGTTCCTTGTTCTATTTGCTCCAGGAAGTTCACATGATTTCGCAAGAGGAAGTTGAGCTGTTCAGAAAAACCTGAATCTAAATATTAGACTCCAGGGAAGGACGAAGGTAGAATTGCCTGTATTTCTGGGAAGAGGTGAAAGGACCAAAAAAAAAAAAAAAAAGCAGAAAACAACTTGGAAACTTTTGTAACAGACGGGTTAATAGAAGTCTTTCAAACGGGATTCCACAGGGAGAAGGGAGAGGATTTCTCACCAAAGCCAAGGGCAGTGAGTGAGGGAAGGACCCTCTCCTCCACTGCTCTGGTGCGTGCGTCATCTGAAACGTTAGAAACAGTGGGTGTTAGGACATGGCCCAGACAGGCCTTCTGGAAGAACTCTGCTGAGGACTCTGTGGGAAAGCACAGTAACTTGAACAGAATGGCTCAGGCATTCTTCCAGCTCTGGGTGTCTCCATCACCATTACTCTGCAAATAAGCCAAAAACGTGAGGCAGAGGGAACACAGCGGCTGAGCAAACACTGCCCTGCTTTGGAACAAAGGAGGAGGATTCCTGCGGAGTGTCCCAGAGGCTCTGGGCCTGGTGATTAGAGCTGGGGAGGTTAGCCCCAGTGTTGATGGAGACCAGGGTCCCAAGCTCAGGATAGAAAGAATAGGATGGCTTGGAAGATTCCATGAAGGAAGGTGCTGTGGCGCTGATCCTGGACCAGTCCTGTGAGTTACAGGCAGGAATAACTCTAAGGCCCCCTGAAGTGTGTGTGATTGAGGGTTAGTGGCAGCAGATGATGCAGAGGGCGGACCAAGGATGCAGAGGATGGACTGGTGGTGCAGAAGACAGAACCCGTAATCTCCCCTTCTGCACGGAATGGCACCACATATTTTTTATTTTGGAAGATTCTTTTTTTTTCAGAAATCTACCATTTTTGGATTTTGTATTGATTTTGTTTCCATTTCTGTAAAACTCTATTAAAATTGCTTTGAAGTTCTACAATAATTTTTATGATAAACAGAAAATGAGCAGATGGAAGGCTTCAGTGTTGAATCACATGAAAATATTTTCTGAAACCTAGGCAGAAATGGTCTTGGCAGACGGCCGATCTAACACAGCAGCGTGTCCCGCAGCTGCTGCATCATTGCAGCTCTGGATACTTTGTTCTACTTTTTTAAGCAGGGAAGGGAGCTGTCAATTAGGTCTTCTCTCCCCACCCCCTACCCCGCCATCAGTGTAGACGTTGATGCCTACCAGTCTTTCTGTAAGTTCGGTTCCCCCAGCAGCCCTGCAAACAGTCCAGAGGCGCCGATTCTCCAACCCTGGAATGTTTGAGGTACGAGGCTTACAGCAGGTGCAGCCATGGGAGCACAGCCGGCAATTGAGCCCTCGGACCGTCATCGTGACTCGTGAAAGGGGAAGAGGATGAAGGGAATTCTAAGAGAAAGAAGAACGGAAACTCGAGGTGGTGGGTGGGTGTCAGAAATTGAAAAGTGAAAGAGACTCAATAAATACCACTGTTTCCCGCCCAAGCTGGGACACGATTCAAGGGCCTGATTCATCCTACTGAGGGCAGTTGTGCTGCCCGAGGGGGTGCTGGCCAAATTTGGGGGGGGGGTCTCAGAGAGGAGGGGTTGGGGGAATGACATTTGCTATGACCCCTGTGTAGAGGGTCACACGCCCACAGCACTGAGGGGGCAGCATCTATCGTCCACCCGTGACAGCAGGAAACCCAAGTGCAGGACACTTGGAGACATTTGCCCAGAGTCGCTTAGTACAAGGTGGCCCATCTGTATTTCAAGTCCAGTTCTTCTCATGCTCTTTCCTTTCACCCAGATGACGCCAGGCCTTTAGCAGGAAATTTAGAGGATCAAGGTGGATATTGAATTGTCCAGAAACTATGCAGGACAAGTTGGTAGATTTGGTTACATATAAAATAAAAAATACTTGCACATTAAAAAAATCACTATAGGGGCCGGCCCGGTGGCGCAGGTGGTTAAGTGCGCACGTTCCGCTGCGGCGGCCCGGGGTTCACCGGTTCGGATCCCGGGTGAGCACCGACGCACCGCTTGTTAGGCCATGCTGTGGCGGCGTCCCATATAAAGTAGAGGAAGATGGGCATGGATGTTAGCCCAGGGCCAGTCTTCCTCAGCAAAAAAGAGGAGGATTGGCATTGGATGTTAGCTCAGGGCTGGTCCTCCTCACAAAAAAAAAAAAAAAAAATCACTATAAACAAAGTTGACATAGTTATGTAAACAAATATATACATATAAGCTTTTACGTATGTTATATATCACAGAAAATTATTTACATATGTTTATAATTTACATGTTTTGTATTTATATATGTTCGAAATTTATTTACATATGTTACACACGACCCCAATTTTTTATTTTGAATGATGTTAAACTTATAGAAGCAGCACCCTGATTTAAACATGTGCACAGCTCCAGAGGCAATCAGTGAAAGAAAAACCGTAAATGACCAATAGGATTTTTTGTGTGTGTGTGTGAGGAAGATCAGCCCTGAGCTAAAATCTGATGCCAATCCTCCTCCTTTTTCTGAAGAAGACTGGCCCTGAGCTAACATCCGTGCCCATCTTCCTCCACTTGATATGGGACACCGCCACAGAATGCAGTGGCGACAAGCAATGCGTCAGTGTCGCCAGGGATCTGACCCGGCGCACCCCGGGCCGCCGCAGTGGAGCGCGCGCCCTTAACTGCTTGCGCCACCGGGTCAGCCCCAGGATATTTTTTTTTTAAGATTTTGACCTTACTGTTAATCAGAGAAGTGCAAATGGAAAGGAGATTTAAGTCCACCCACCATCCCGGTGAAGATGAAACTTGCCCAGGATAGTGAAGATGAAACTTTCTCACCCAGGTCGGGAGGCGTTGGGCCAGCAGGGTAACTACCCAGCACAGGCACTGCTATTGTTCTCTGCAGAGCCCACTGCAGGTGTCACTACTGTCGACACATCTGTCCACTGAACGCCAGGGAGATGACCAGTTAGACTTGGAACATAATTCAAGACTTATTTGCCACCCAGGAGGAGAGAGTACTGTAATTCAGCATTAATGGAAGTATAAAATTAAATAATAACAATGTTTTTGGCATTGAGGCATTTTGAACAATATCAATTAAATTTGTCAAATGTGGGTGGCAGAAATTGCTAGTTGTCCCCCAGTATCCCTCCTCCTCTTTTTTTCATAATTAGAGAATTTTTATCTGGGTACATGATGACTCAGAATAAGGACAACATTTCCCAGCCTTCCTCGCAGTTAGGTACTGCCATATGACTAACTTCTGGCCAATAAAATGTAAGTAAAAATGTCATGTAGTAGCCATTTGGTGCTTCCTCACTCCTGCTACTTGGAACATGCATGTGATGGCTGGAGCTCCATCCAGGACAAGGAGGGTGAGAGTCACCTCTCGGCTGGCAGAGCTGTGAGCTGGAAGGAGAACCGAGGATTTTGTAGAACAGACTTCAGGTCAGCCCCGATGGTCTACCTCTGAACTTTTTTGTGAGAGAAATAAATAAATGTCTATCTTGTTTCAATTCCAGTTATTTTGGGGTTTCTGTGGCTCTCACTGAGCATCTAATCCTAATGGATACAATGTATATATCCTTGACCCAGCAATTCCACCAGTAGGAGATTAGTTTAAAGAAATGACTGGACGTGCGCAACAACGTCTCATATCTCAGGATACAGCAGCTCAACCCACACCCTCCATCCTCTTGAGGGGTAGCATCCTCAGCCGCTGGTGGATCATTTAGAGCACAGTACCTTATATAGGAACGAATCATTTTTGTTCTTAAGCAGATATGGGCCCTGTGCATGTGAACTAAAGGGAAGGAAATCAATATTTTATGGATGTAAATGTTGGAGTCATTGCCCAGATAGCATGGTGCAGAGCTGGACTTTAAGATTAGATACACACTCTGCCACAAGCTGCTGTGTGATTCTGAGAAAGTTACTCATACTCAGATGTGCTTTCCCTTCTCAGGAATCTACTGTAAAGGATGCTACGGGCACAAGAGGTTGTGTATGTAATGAACCCAATACATTGTAGGTGACTATAAACAGTAGTTACTATTTTTTATATGAGACAAATAGGAGATTTCCACAATATTTATAAATATCTCATAAGGTATGTTTCAAAATAACTAGTGAGTGATGTTCACGTATAAGAAATTTAATGATAAATTTTCAAGTGCGTCGGTATTATTCTAGAGCAGTGGTTCTCTACCGAAGGCAGTTTTGGCCCCCAGGGCACATTTGGCAAAGTCTGGAGACATTCACTGGTAGTCACTATGTGTGTGGGGGTGTTAGCCTCCCATCTAGTTGGTAGCAGCCGGGGGCGCTGCTAAACATCCGCAGGACACCCGCCCCAACAAGAGTTATCTGGTGCAAAATGCCGGTCGTGCCGAGGCTGGCAAGTCTGCTCTGGAGAGGTACTGCTGTCACTCTAGAGTCAATAAAGATGGATGTGGCACCCCACCTTTCCAGATGCTCCTCCTTGGCTCCTTGCTCTTTCCTCTCTCCCTCTCCTCCTTCTTTTCTCTCTTCCTTCCCCCCACTCTTTATTCCACATCCAATCCACATCTCCGAATCATGCTGATTCTGATCATGCTGATCCCAGCCACCATTGTCTCTCTCACCCTGCATCTGCCATGGCCACCTCAACACAGCAGGCATGTGACCTCGTTTAGGACAGATCATGTGTCTCCTCTGCTCAGAATCCTCCGGCACCCTTCCATCTCACTCAGAGAAGAAGCCACAGCCCTTATGATGACCCACAGGCCCTAATGACCTTCTCTGCCCCACCCACCTCCTTCCTCATGGACGTGACTGCCTGTGCTCTCTCTCTCCTGCTCTGTGCTCCAGCCACTCTCACCTCCCTGTGGCCCATGGAGCCCACTGGGCAAGTTTCTGCCTCAGGGCCTTTGCACTCACTGCTGCCTCTACCTGAACCCTTCTTCCTCCAGATAGCTGCATGTTTTAACTCCTAACCTCATTTTAATGCTCACTGAAACTTCATCTTTGCAGACATCCTGTTTAAAACTGAACCCCTTGCATTTGCCCTCAGGCCTCAGTCTCTCTCTACCTGTCCTGCTCTGTTTCTCTCCATCTAGTGTTTAATCCTCGTCTAGGACACTATATATTGTGCTCATTTATGTTGTTGGCCATCTTTCTCACTGCTCGACCCCAGGCCGGGGCTCAGTGCTCAGTGCTTCCATTCCTATCCGCTGAATGAATGCATGATAGATGGGCAGGTGTTTGTTTGTTTGTTTCTCTTTTTAAGCAGGAGAAAAGTAGTTTAAATGGTAGAATTGTTCTACAACAAAGTATGTAGACACATTCCCAAGCCACCTTACAAAATCCGACAGAAGCAACCACATTTTCTTATTTCTTTTATAGTAATCGTAGACAGTCCCAGAACTGCTCGGTCTGCATCTCTTTAAAAAGAAACTACATAATTTTCTTGGCCTTGGGCACATTTCATCTAAGCAGTTGGAAAAAGGGTTACCCTGTTAGGCCAGTGGTTTAAATCTGGGCAGAATAAGCATCGCACTTGGCATGCAAGTAGCTAGTTTAAAACAGACTCTTAAGCCAACAGCTACCCCGGTCCTCAGCACCGCTTCCTGAATATGAAGAAGGTGATTGACGGTCTTCAAGGCTTCTTTAGGAGTAGCTGAAATTTGATATGGAGACATTCTCCTGGTTAAATTTAGTTTTTCTAAGTGCTGGCCAATTTTAATATTTTTAACAAACTTGCCAAGTGAATTCTCCAGGCCAGGCCTGGGGCGAGGTGCAGGGACAGACTCTCCCCTCGGACCCCACTCTGAAGGCAGCAGGTTTTCAAGCGGAGACAACATTCAGGTAACCAACAAATTTATCCACTTACACACTGACTGACCACGGAGTATGTTCCAGTTCTGGGCTCTTGTGGGGCACCGGAGAAACAAAACACAAAGACCCACCCTCAGCGGCTTACATTCCCGTACTTAGTGAACGGTGGAGTGGGTGAGAAAGATCTATCGAGCTGGGCGGGATGGGATACAGAATTAGTTTAAAACATGCTCCCTGGGGCCGGCCTGGTGGCGTAGTGGTTAAGTTCGTGAGCTCCGCTTCAGTGGCCTGAGGTTCGCAGGTTCGGATCCTGGGCACGGACCAACGCATCACTCATCAAGCCACGCTGTGGCTGTGGCCCATATACAAAGTAGAGGAAGGTGGGCACAGATGTTAGCTCAGGGCCACTCTTACTCAGCAAAAAGAGGAAGATTGGCAACGGATGTTAGCTCATGGCCAAGCTCCCTCATAAAAAAAGAAAAAAGCTACTAAAACATGCTCCCTGTCCCTATGGAATTTTTGAACTACTAGAGGAGATAAGGATAAAATAATGTGAATAAATGAGCCAGTCAGTAATCATCAGGGGCTAAACTGTGCGGAAAAGCCTTGAGAGAGTGGTGGGGATGCAGAGAAGGGAGCCTGAGAGGGCTCCCTGGAGGGGCCAGGGCTCAGGGAGGGGTGCTGGCTGACCACTGGAGCTCCCAGGCCCACCCACACGGATGAGGGGTTGGGGGGCTTTCCAGGGGAGGCAAACCCAGTGCATGAGGGTGTGGAGCACAGCTGGTGTGATGTGTCTGCAGGACCTCACTTCTGGTCTCACCAGCATGGTGAATTCTTCCATTCTGTCCTGACTCAGCTTTCTTGAGCACCAATTATGTGCTCGAGACTCTTCACCCGGCATAGTGATGGGCAAACCAGAAAAATTCCCTTCCTTGTGGAGCTTACATTCCAGAGAGGCAGACTGCACAGTTAAACAGGTGAATAAGCGATACAACTTTAGACAGTGGTGAGAAAATAAAGCAGGACAGGGCGCTAGAGGGAAAGGGGTGGGAAAGCAGGTTCCACATAGGCTGGTGGTTATGGGAAAAGGGAGAGAAGACGGATGAGCATGTATTTAGAAGGGAAAATCAACTGGGCTTGGTGATTTTGGACATAGATATAAAGAAGGTGAAAGAATCAATGACTTCACATCCAGAGGAAGGAAGATGAATGACACGGCGGACCGCCATACTGAGGCATCCATGGAGAAGGGTGTAGTAGGTGGACGGAGAAAGGACAAAGAGCTTAGGTGACAGAGTAGGCAGGAGATAATGTTTAGAGAGTCATAAAGCATACTCTGGGAAGAGATACATTTCCTCAAGAGAAAAAGGGTAGAGAGAAATGTAAAAGGTCTAGGTGAGCCTTGAAAACCTGGTGAATAAACGGAGAGGTACACCATGTTCACGAATGGGAAATTTTAATATAAAGATGTCAATTTTCCCCAAATTTAACTATACATTCCAATAACATATTTCGTGGAATTAGGTAAATTGATCCTAAAATTCATACAGAAAAGTAAAAGTCTAGGAACAGCCAAAAAAAGAATGATGGGGGGCCTCCCTCACCTGTTTTCAGACTCATTATGTAGCTGGAATTAAGCCACTGCAGTGTTGCTCAGGGTTAGACAAATAAATCAATGGGATAGACAGAGGGTCCAGAAATGGACCCGTGAGTAAGCAGGATTTTAGTATGTGGTATAGGCAGGATTACAAATCATGAGAAAGGATGGGCTGTCTCATAAATGGGAAAATCTCCTTTCTATATGAAAAAATTAAGTTAGGGCACTACCTCACACCACATCCAGAATAAATTACAGATGGGCTAAAGCCTGACATGTGAAAATTAAAATGTCACCACTTTTAACCTGCCTGTGGTGGACTGAAGATGGCTACACTTCCCTGTCACTCCTGCCGTCCAGAGATGGGGTGTAATGCCCCTCCCTGAAGCCAGGCTGGCCCTACAGCCCCTTGACATTCGTGCAGAAGTGGTGCTGCATGACCTCCCAAGCCAGGCCCTCAGAAACTTTGTCCCCTCCACTTCATTCCTCGGTACTGCTCTTGGGAGCTCTGATACTCCAAGCGAACAGTCCCCTGCCCTGCTGGAGAGAGATCCGCTGTGTGAGGAGGCTCTGGAGCATATGGGGAGGCGCGTGGAGAAAAGACAAGCACAGGGAAGGGCCTTGACGCACCAATGCCCTCGGAAAGGGGCCGTTTTGGCTGTTCCAGCTCTGGAGCCTCCCGTCTCCAAGGCCTCCAGTTCCAGCTCCGCGGGAGGCCCCAGGAAAACCAGCAGAACTGCCAGCATGACCCGGTCACAGAACTTCAGAGATAACCAAATAGTGGTTGTTTTAAGCTACTCCATTTTTCTAAATTGAGGTATAACTGACAAATAAAATCACATATATTTAAAAGTATACAACGTGATGATTTGATATATGTATACACTGTGAAATGATGTCCAGAATCAAGTTGATTAACACATCATCAATTCACATAGTTGTATTTTTTTTTTTTTATGAGAATGCTTAACATCTAGTCTCTTAGGAAATTTCAAGTATCCACTGCTGGCCATTAGAACCCCGGACCTGAGCTCTCCTTTGAGAGCTTTGACTGAGCTCTCCTTGTCTCCCCACCTCCTGTGGTGGTTTGTTACACACCACAGGTGACTGACGTGGTCTAATATATTGTTTACAAATTGTGTATAGCTACTGTTATGTGTTAAACTATGGCTCCCCTCCCTAAAAAAAAAAAAAAGATATGTTGAAGTCCTAACCCCAGTAACTCAGGACACGACTTTATTTGGAAATAGGCTTATTGCAGATGCAATTAGTTAAGATGAGGTCATCTGGAACAGGGCAGGCCCTTAATCCAATAGGATTGGTGTCCTTACAAGAAAAGACAAATTTGGACCCAGAGAAGAGACACACTGAGAGAAGCTGGTTGTGTGAGGACAGGGGCAGAGATTGCATTTACAAGCAGAGGAACTCCTGGGGCCACCAGAACCTGGAAGAGGCAAGGAAGGATCTTCCCCTAGAGCCTTCGGAGTGACCGTGGTTCTGCCGACATCTTGATTTCAGACTTTCCGCCTAGGAAAGGTGAGAGAAGAAATTTCTGTTGTTTAAGTCACTCAGTCCATGGCACTTTTTATGGCATCCCGTACAGTGACATGTAGGAGAGGAAAATTATCTTCAAAATGCACCTGAAAGGCACACATCTAACTCAGGAACATGGTTGCCTTTTGGGGAAGAGTGGGGACCAGGCAGGTGAAAGGAACAAAAGGGACACCAAGTTTATTTTTAGTGTCCTATTTCCCTAAAAATCATCTGGACTGGAAATCACACAACGTAAACTTTTGTTAGTTTTGGGAAGTGGGGACCCAGGTACCATCTGTTATATTATTCTCGTGCTTGAAAATTTTTCCAAAACAAGGAACAAACCTGCAGTCAGAGGAGGGGGACTGAAGGTGCTGGAGATCCCGGCAGGACGCTAGTCCAAATAACAGAGAATCACAGGGAACCAGCGAGTGCGGGCAGGGTGGGCCCACGGCATCCAAGTCAGCGGAGAAGCAAGAGTGCGTCTCCAGAAGGGGCTAGAAAGAGGCCCCCGGATTTAGAAACAAGCAAGTCGTTAGCGACCTTGAGTAGACACTTCTCCAGGGAGGTGGGCACGGAAGCCAGACGGCAGGGGCTGCAGGAAAAGGTGGATGACACCCAGAGAAGCTGGCCCTGAAGGAGAGGAAGGAGAAAAGATGGAGCTGGAGGAAGCAGCAGGGTTACACACAGACTTTCTCCCTCCAGATACGAAGACCTTTTTTTTTTTTTTTAACATCCATGCCAGTCTTCCTCTACTTTTTAGTATGTGGGCTGCCAGCACAGCATGGCCGCATGGCTGCTAACAGAGTGGTGTAGGTCCACACTCAGGAACCAAACTTGGGCCACTGAAGCCTAGCGCACTGAACTTAACCACTAGGCCACAGGGGCTGGCCCTAGGAAGACCTTTTTTTAAAAGAACAAGATGAAAGGCGACCTCCAACTGGGTTCTTCTTAAACATGTGATGAGCAGAGGGTCCTCTGCAAAGGAAAATTAGCTTCAGACAAGTTGTTCCGGACACCGTTGTTTGCTGTGGGGACCCAGAAACCCCTGGCATTTGTGTAGCTCTGTACCTGCCAGCAGGGTCACCCACACTGCCGCTTTGGCTCTCTCCTCCCACGCGCTCACAGGGTTGAGTGGCTGATTTGTGGCTGAAGAAACCAAGTCAGCGCCCAGGGCTTCGCACCTGCTCCCTCTGGAGGTCGTAACAGTGCTTCACATTCCAGGGGCTCTCCCCCACCCGCATTAGGGGCTCTCCTACCCCAGGTGCTTTCTGTTGATCCGCCTTTGAAGACCTGGTGTCCAGCCTGGCCCGCCTGTATAGCCGCAACAACTTAGATCTACTTGCAACCCTGTGGCAAGGTTTAATTTGTTTACGCAAAGCTTATTCATTCTATCTCATTGTGAACCTCTGGGGCAGGAACCGAATCTCAGAGCCCTCAGGCCTGGGGCTATAACGTGCATGCAACAGGCATGCAATACAGGTTGAATTGACTTAAATTCCGTTCTGAAGAGGCAGTGGCGGCAGAGAAGGAGCACAGAGGGAACAGGGTTCATCTATTAGGGAGCCTTCCACGCCGGAATGTTCACAGCCACTGAAGTCCCAGATTGGCCGGGTCTCAGCAACCTTGCCGCCTGAGATGCCCTCACACCTCTGCCCCAGCCGGGTCTCAGGGCGCCCTTCAGTGGGCCGGCCCTCCCCTTCTCCTTTTATGGGAGGCCGGAGGACACAGCGGCCTCAGCAAACACCCCCACGGTGCTCAAACCAGAGCGCCGGGTTCTACATCAGCATTTTCTCTAAAATAAATAGACGCTGAATATTTTAGAAGCATTTCAAGGTTTACTCTACGAAAAAAGGAAGGAGAAAAGATAGTAGTCACTGCAACTGCCAAAGTACAATTTTCTCTCCAAAGTTTAAAAGGCGACGGCTGTCCGCATTTCAGATAGAAAATAGCATAAACGGTTTCTTGCAAAAGTGAACGAAGCAACACAAGATCGACACTTCCAGCGCCCTCCTGCCGCCTCCCACCCCCCTAGCTTTCTAATCACTAACACAGTTCTAGGAGGGGTTTTCACAGAGGCTCATTGAAGGTAAACGTTTTATAGCGACCTTGACTAGTGGCCACATTTGTACCCACGCAGATGAGGACATGGACACAGCCAGCAAGGCGTTGGGTGAACTGGCCTGGCCAGGGGCCCGCGGCTCTGGGGTCACCAGCGCTCCGGCAGCGCTCAGGGGGCGCGACCCTGCGGTCTGGGCGGCCCACATCACCGGCAGGGAACTTGGACCGGCGGAACCCGGCCCCGGGACTTTCATTTTGCCTCCTCGAGCCGCCCCGAGCGCGGCGCTCCACCAGGCCCGCCTTCTTCCAAACGCTCCCCCGCCGGAAAGCACCCCCGCTCCCGGGCCAGGAGTTCCCGGTCTGGCGCAAGAGCCGAGCGCGGCGGGTGGGCGGGGCAGGGCCCGGGGCGAGGCCCGGGGAGGGGGCCGGTGTTCCGGGGGCAGTTGGGGCGGGGCCGGGAGGAGGGCCGGGGCGGAGCCGGGGCGGGGACAGGGGCGCCGTGGTCCGAGCGCGGTCTGCCGCGGTCTGGACACCCGAGGTGGGCGCCGGGCTGGGTGCCTCGCTCCTGCCCCGGGGGGGACACGCGCTTCCTCTTCCACGCTCCCGGGCGTCCGGACGGGAGGGTCACGGCCGGTCCCGTAAGTTCGGGTCCCCGCGAGTCTGGGTCCCCGCGAGTCTGGGTCTCCGCGAGTCCCGGGTCCCAGCGGTCTCGGGGGCGGCGGTCGGCTGCTCCCACTGCGCCGGGGGCGCACAGGCCGGACGGGAGCGGGGAGCAGGAGGGGGGCCTCCAGCGGGAAGATGAGGAAGCCCGACGGGAAGATCGTGCTTTTGGGAGACATGAACGTGGGCAAGACGTCCCTGCTTCAGAGGTACATGGAGCGGCGCTTCCCGGACACGGTCAGCACGGTGGGCGGCGCCTTCTACCTGAAGCAGTGGCGCTCCCACAACATCTCCATCTGGGACACCGCAGGTGAGGGCCAGCGTCGCCCGGGCCCACGCTGTCCTGGGGCTCCGCAGGGACGGGGCGGGACGGCGGAAGAGCAAGGGCTTCCAGCCTGAGAGAAGCGTCCCCCGGGACAGGGATCTTCCAGGGCAGGGGTCCCCCAGAGCAGAGTCTCCAAGGCAGGGCCCCCCAGGGCACGGTGCCCCCAGAGCAGGGGTTCCCCAGGGCAGAGTCTCCAAGGCAGGGCCCCCCAGGGCACGGTGCCCCCAGAGCAGGGGTTCCCCAGGGCAGGCGTCCAGCAGCGCACAGGGCCCTCCTATGGCAGGTGACCCCATCTGGGGGATCAGGCTGGAGGTCACAGTGCGTGGCCACCCCTGGCCACTCTCTGTTCCCACTTGCTCTCCTTTGCTTATCAGCCACTCAGTGCGTCTTAGCGACAATCGAGTGACACTTGAAAAGCACCCCTGGCTCCAAAGGGAATCTGCTGGTGACTTTGTTCCCTATGTGTGTGGCTCCAGAGCCCACAGTCCCGCGCTGAGCCTGCTAATGTGACCAGAGGTATTTAAATACTCTCAGGAACAGGATCTCACAACAAGCTTGAGGGGAGAGCAGAGCTATATAATTACCCCTTCTTTACAAGAGAGGAAACCGAGGCTCAGAGCGGTCCCCTGCAGGGTCTAGTCAGGAAAGTAGGGCACAGAACTGAAGCCTGCCCTCTCTTAGTGCCGGGCATATCTGCATTTTCCAGTTCAGTTATCATCTGCTTGATCTCTGCTCGTATGTAATGGGGGTTAGAAGTGATTTTCTGTAGAAGCATTTTTAAGACAAGTAATGAATTATTTTAGTGTGTGCAGTATTTGTGATTTTTCAAAAGTACCAGAGGATCTTGATTCGAGCTTTCATAAACACTGATGTTTATGGTGTTACGGTAGAAAATATTTCCTTCCCCATGAAAACAAATAAGGTACCGTAAGTAAATAAACTGTAAATGGTAGGGCACGTTTTCAATGAGCATGACCTTTTAAAAGCCTGAAACTTTAAGGTCTGGCTTTTTTTATGTCAGTACTTTAACAAGCGATATATATACCCAAAGGTCCTGTCCAGAATTTTTAAATTGCTAAGTTGGGCACACCAGTCTGCCAAATAAGCAAGATGATAACGAATTCTCTATGTAAAACTCAGTGAAGGAAGTACATCCACCCTTGTCCCTCCTGCTTTCTTTGTTGCTATCTTTTCTACCGTGGTGGTTAACGGCTCGACTAATTCATCTGCAATCATGCCGTGAAAACAGCATCTCCCAGGTACAGATGTCCCTCGCGTCTCCTGTCTCCAGCTCCAGGTGCAGAGGGTGGCTCCTCTAGGCTCCCGTCCTTGAGCTGGCTCCTGGGCACTAAGCATTGGCGGTGCTGCAATGCTCACTCTGGAGGTCAGATTAAGTGAACACGACTCGTCTGCCTGTTGGTACAAGGCTGGCCCTTTACTCCTTTTGTTGACTGGCTGGACTTCACTACTGTCCTTGGTTTACAAGAGGAGATGCGGGATTGGTGTCGGGGCCCCAAACTGAGAGCCCTGAAGTGGCCGCCATTAGAAGCCGGCCTTTACCACGAGGTGTGTGCTTCTGGAACAGGAGCTGACTTCGGTGTCGGAGCAGGATCCCCAGCACTGAGGGTGTGAAGGGGCAGTGTCATTTTGACTGGCCACGTTTTTCTTCAGTGACAAAGACACAAAGCAGCCAGAATCTTGATCACCAGAGGGTTTTGTAACACGGCCGATGAGGTGTGCTGGATATCTTGTCCGGTCCGGGGGCGGCGGCTGTGTCCTGGCTGCCCAGCCTGAGCCTTCTTCCTCCTGCACCCCGTTGAGCTCCATCAGGCTGTCTGGGCCCCGTCCCCACGTTGCTGACCTCCTGTGTACACACGCTCGGGGTGACCGAGGCTTGGAGCCAACAGTGACACAGGCACCTCTGTGCCAGGCTCCCCGGGGACTGTGGGCTTGTGGGAGACTTGGAGGGAAAGGACAGGTAGGAATAGACACCTTTTCGGTAATCCTGGTTGGAAATTCAGAAGTTGAAGCTTTAGAGGATGTTAACGTTTGTCCTCCTCCTGTCTTGCTCTTAAACTTGCTTTCCATTCCACAGACATTGTTTTTTAAGTTGTGTTCATGTTACTTTCTATAACCGGGGCAGGAGGACGAGGACCAGGTGGAGGATGGGTCATTTTTAATGCTACTCTGGGTCACACAAGGTGGGTGAGGAGGGCGTGTGGGGTGTGGAGGCTGTTAGGATGTTTAATAGCAACAATGAGAGGAAGGGGTCCGAGTTTCTGTTTTGCTCCTGGCAGGTTTTCTCGAAAGCCAAAGCGCCTGGCTGCTGGACGCCTGAGGGGCAGAGTGGTGGGTGGAGCTGGAGAGGAGAGAGCTGCTGGGCCGCTAGGTAGGTTTCCTTAGTAGGCTGACGCGAGGTTCCTTCAGAGGGAGGGAGGACAGCTGGCGAGTTAGAGACGGGACCCGGAGGCTGGTGGAAGTTGAGTGGGATTCAGACGTTTCTGTCCTGGTGCACACGTGTCCTTCCATTGTGCCTTCGTCGCTCCGGCCCTCGCCTCGTCGGGCAAATGGATGTGGGGTGGTCACCACAGACGGTTTAGTAGGTCCCGGATGCAAAAGGAGGTTTCCCCGGAGATGAGACCACCCACACTGAGCTTAGCGCCCTCCCCTCTGCCGCTCCTTCGGGCGGTCTGAGCAAACGTAAGCCGAGCCCCGCCCCTCCTGCACGGGGCGCTGGTTCAGGCCCAGGTTCTGCGGAAGGAACAGCCGGAGTCACTGGCCCATGGGCTTTAAGCTCCAGGGGAAGGGGAGAGGCCGAGGAAACAAGTGATATCATCTCCCTCTGAGCATCGTTTTGAAGAAAATACAGCAGCGTGATGAGGAAGTGACCAGTGTGCCCAGATAGACCCCGCGCTGGAGCCCTGGAGGCTGGACGCCCCCCTCGATTCTCCCTCCTTCCTCAAGGTGGCGGCCCCTGGCTGCATCCCCCCCGTCTGCCCCGGGAACGCCGTCTTCTGACGCCACCTCCCTCTCCTCCAGCTGCCAGTGCCTCGTTCCTCGTTTCCATCTGCGCTCCCCCAGCAGCGTCCTTGGTGTCGGTGGCTCTACCTGTAGTCTTCGTGCCGATTCCAGCCCTCTGAGATGACACAGCCTCGCTCTTCCGTGCTCCCGACCTCCCTCCGAGCCCTCGCTAGCGGAGCTCTTAACATTCGCGTTTCTCCCCGCAGTCTGTTAAGGCAGTCTTGGCGCTCTCTATCACGTGTCTCAGATTCTTCCAGCCTCTGCCCATTGGCCAGTTACAGAGCCACTTCCACATCCGTTACTGCAGCACCCCACTCCCGGGACCAAAATCTGTGTTAGTCTCCTCCTGCGGCTGTAACAAATTACCACAAAGGTAGTGGCTTAAAAAAACACAGGTCAGAAGTCCTAAATGGGTCTCACTGGGCTAAAATCATGGTGTCGCAGGGCTGCACTCCTTCCCAGAGGCTCTAGGGAAGAATCTGGTTCCTTGCCTTTTCCAGCTTCTGGAGTCCGCCCGCATCCCTTGGCTTCTTCATCTTCCATCTTCACAGCCAGTGGTGGCTGATCAAGTCCTTCTCTCATCGCGTCACTGGGACGCTGACGCGTGCCTCCCTCTCCCAGTTTAAGGACCACTGTGGTTACACTGCCGTCCTGATAATCCAGGGTCATCGCCTTGTTTTAAGGTCGCTGGTCAGCAATCTGAACTTGTCTGCAGCCTTGGTTCCCCCTTGCCGTGTAACATAACATACTCACAGGCTCCAGGGATCACAACTTTGGGGGCCCATTGTTCTGCCGGCCACAGCCACTGACCACCTGTGTGATTTGGTGGCTGCGTGTCATCTCCCTCCACCTCATTTTCCTCATCTATAAAATGGGCACAGTTACAGCACCCATCTGGGGCGTCATCGTTAGGGATCAGCGAGTTAATACTGGCCAAGAGCTCCGAGCAGCACCTGGAAGGAGGAAGCGCGGTTTTAGTGTTTGCTCAATAGACAGTTGTCTCCTGACTCGAGCTGCTTATGACAAGCACCAGCACGCATGTCGCAGAGGGACAGGAGAGGCCGGGGCGGTCCCCCAAAGGTCATTCTCCAATAAATGGAGAAAGCAAAGAGAGGGGGCATTCAGAGAAGATGGTTTAAGATCTTTCTCTTGAACAACTTTAGTGCAACCCAGGAGAAGATGCTGGAGTTCCGGGTTATGAAATCGTGGTGTCTGGAGGAGGGAGCATGTAACTGCTCATGCTGTGAAGTTAGCTAAGAGGTCTTGGCCGCCTGTGGCAGAACCGAGGGCTCAGCCCCATGAGCAGCTGTGCTGTTACAGGGGAGCATCTGTGAAGGACAGGGTGGCACACAGGTGAAGATGCCAGATGAGATGGACCATCTGTCTGAGGACCACAAGCCCCCACCGCTCTCCTTCCACTCTGCACAGAAGCCATAGCCCCTGGCCTCACACCTAGGCAGCTGCTCCTAGATTCAGGGAACGTCAGGGATGCTGTGTCCGAAGTGAAGTTAGTTCAGGCTGGGAAAGGTGGGAGGCCGTGGATGAACCTGGAGAGCAGGTAGCTCTTTTTGACAGGGACCACGGATTTGTCAATGGTTGATACTTTGGCCTGGCCTGGGAGGATGGCCCGTTTTAACAACCTTGAGAGATTGGCACAGAAGTGGGTAGACAGCCCGAGCAAAATGTGGACCAGTGGGTAGAGGACTGGGGTTTAGCTGGCTCTCCTATTATCCTCGTGTGGTGCTGAGTGGGTTCTGAGGTCCTGATATGGTGACTCTCAGCCCGACAATCAGTATTTGTGAGATGGGAGAGCATCTAGTGGGTTACATCCCCTTTCTGTAGATAAGGGCCCTCACCGGTCGTGGTAAATAAAGTTTTATTTACACATAACTGTGCTCAGCATTAACCCACTATCTGTGGCTGCTTTCACATTTGACAAGAGATTTCCACATATCGAGGTATATGGGGTAGCTATTTGGGTTCAAAACTGATTTGCCTTGAACTAAAGAAGCCTGACTTATGGCCTAGCAAACATACGCTGTACATCTGCTTTACCCATCAAAGAACGCACTCTCTTAAGATAAGAATGCAGGGCCGGCCCCATGGCTTAGTGGTTAAGTGCGTGCACTCCGCTACTGGCAGCCCAGGTTCGGATCCCAGGCGTGCACCGCGTGCACCGACACACCACTTCTCTGGCCGTGCTGAGGCCGCATCCCACATACAGCAACTAGAAGGATGTGCAACTATGACATACAACTATCTACTGGGGCTTTGGGGGGGAAAAAAAGGAGGAGGATTGGCAATAGATGTTAGCTCAGAGCCGGTCTTCCTCTACAAAAAGAGGAGGATTAGCATGGATGTTAGCTCAGGGCTGATCTTCCTCACAAAAAAAAAAATAAGAATGCATCCTTCCCCTCCTCCACCCTATTGGTAATGCCAGAATTAGTCCCTTTCCTGACATCAAGGTCATGTTGACCTGCTAATTTGCAACTAAATACCCCTTTGAAACTTTGAGGAATATGTATCCTGGGCCTGTTTAATGTATGTTCTTTGTTCTAAAAAGGTGTAAGACTACTGAGCACCGGTGCTTCTCCGGAAGGCTTTCTTCCTTTCTGGAAAAGGCCTTCCCAGGTTGTAATCCTCACCTGGGCTCAAGTAAACTCCCCTTCTCTCTCTCATCTGGACTGCTTATGGGATATTTTGTCAACACTTTGACAGAGACCACACAGCACAGAGAGACAAAAACGTTTCCTATCCGGCCCTTGGCGGAAGGTGAGCTGACCCCTGGTTTAGGTCATGTGAGGGGGAAAGCGCTTCTCCAAAGTCCTTCCTGTGGTTACAGAAACTCCCCAAGAGTCAGCGTTCAGGGTTCGAGGGACCTGTGATTCGGTTAGACTCAGCGGGGCGCTCTCAAGTTTCTCCTGTGTGTCTGCTCTGAGGCAGACCAGGTTGAGGGGGGCCTGCGTGTAAGACCAGCAAGAGCTCCTACTGAAAAGAGTTCTTGGAAATAAATTGTAGTTTAGGTTTGGGATCTGCAAGCTAAACCTGCAAAGCCTGTGTTAGGAGGGCTCACATCTTTGTAGGTGGGCCCACATCTTTGTAGGTGGGCTCACATCTTTGTGGGTGTGTGTCCACATCTTTGTAGGTGTGTGTCCACATCTTTGTAGGTGGGTCCACATCTTTGTAGGTGGGCCCACATCTTTATTGCTACTGAAGACTTTGAATGGGTGCCCTCTGGGTGTAAGGCCTCCTTTGCAGAATTCCTCTGCTTTCTTGACCAGAAACAGTGGCCTGAATATGAACGTGCGTATTAAGATAGGTGGAAGAAAATTGACTGTTCTGGGTTCAGCAGGGCAGACAAAGCGCCACTATACTAAGAGATTGCAGAGGACAAAGGACGCCTGTGAGCAGCTGCACGTGCTGGGAGGTCAGCCCAGAGTCCTCCTGGAGGGGGCGCCAAGAATTCTGGGAGTGGGAAGAGGTATTTAAGGCTCACTAGTGTGGTATTGATCTGGGAGAATTTAACTAATGAATGTCAACCATATTCGTTAATGGATAACTGGATCGTGTTTAATGTCTCTGGAAGATAATTCCAGGCTGTTATCTTTAAGTTGGCAGGAGAAACAGAAACTTTATGATTCCAAATCAAACTTGCCCCTCTTGCTTTGTTGAGAGTTCACATAACTTTTCTCTCCATGAAAAAGAAATTTTACACACATGTACACACGTGTACATACACACAAGTTTAAACACGTGTTTATTCTTAGAACACCAGCTTCATCACTGTGACGACACATTTCCATGGTCCCGCCATCTTGTGCCCTCTGGCCTCGGCAGGTTCCAGCGTTCAAACTCCCCTCTCTTCTGCACACCCCTGAGGGTGTCTTTCCGTTGGGCCCTGGGATCCAGTCACTGTCCCCTCAAAGCCTCTCCCAGCCTTCCTGGATAGTCTTTCCTGTCCTCCTATTAGCTGAGACAGGTGCCTTGGAGCTGAGCTCTGTGTAATTCATCACATACACCCTGTCTTCTCGCTGTTCTCACCTTCCCTTAAGCTTCTCCTTCTCTGGGAATGTCTCCTCTCCTGGTGGTGCCCAACTCGAATTTATCCCATCTTTCAAGGCCACTTATTTCATGAAGCAGCCGTTGGTCATCATAGCAGAGGGAACTGCTCCTTCCTCCAGATTGTGTGACAGAGTGACCTGGGGTCCTTTATTGTGTTCTGCCTTTTATCTATTTTTGTTACTTGTTTGTCTTTCCTCTGATTTACAAACTCCTGGAGGGAAGACTGGGTTTTATTCATTTTTATGTTCTTCATAGAATCTAGCATTTTACTCTACAGTGTTTTTTAAGCTAAATTTTTGCTGAATGAAATTGTTGAAAGCGATGGGAAAAATTTAGAGAAGCTGAAATTACTGGTTTTATTTTCTTAGCGATATATTGACTCTGAGTGATAAAATCAGTATAAAAATATCATTGTCATGAGCCCTATAATGCAGCTAAAAATAGGCCAGTGTGTGCATGGCAAGGAAAGTCTCATCTGTGGCATTAATTGTATGTGTCCTTAAACAGCTCTTTAGGAACACTTATCTCTTTTGACTTCGATATCATTACAAATCTGTTTAGAGATGAAGAATAACACACCAGGACTTCTGCTTCTGGGAAGATGGAGCAGATGTACTTTTCCCTGTTCTTCCCATAAATTACAGCTAAAAACTTTGGGTGTTAGATATAAAATAAACATAAGAAGACTCTGAAATGTGGAGAAAAGAAGGCGATGGACTGGGACCTTGGGATCCAAGGAATGACACAGAATGAGCTCCCCGGGTGTTCTTTTTGCCTCATATGTCCCAGACTCAGAGCTGGAGAATCTAGAAATTTAGCAATGCCAAAGGGCACAGACAAAACAAAATCAAAAGCCTGCTCTCTCGCCAAAGGACCAGGAAAGAGGTAGCCTAACAAGACAGAACCTGTAACAGTAGCCAGTAACTGCTGTACTCCAGCCAAACACACAGAAAAAATGCCCCCACCCCCCGCAAGGCCTATGGGAGCCAGGGCTTCCACCCTGCTGGGTTGTTATGAGACACTCCAACCCCCCACTAGAGCAGTGTCAGAGAAGGCCAAGTAGGGAGCTGGGATCTCATCCTCACCAGGCGGTAACGAGCCCTGCCACTTCACAGCACCAGTGGAGGCCACGTGGGGAATGTGGGTGTCTGCCTCTGCCTGTCAGGAAAGAGGCAGTGCCTACCCAGGCCCCTTAGTCCCTCCAAGATGGTGTCAGAGGGAGCCAGCTAAAATGGAAGGTTTAAGTAAGATCCAAAGTGTCATAACACAATATTAAATGTCCATATTTCAGTTAAAAATCACTCATCATAAAAGAACTAGGAAGATCTCAAACTGGATCAGAAAGACAATCAATGGATGCCAACACTGTGATGACAGAGATGTTAGAGTTATCTGACAAAGACTTTAAGCAGCCATTGTAAGAATGCTTCAGTGAGCAGTTATGAACACACTTAAGTGAAAAGAATAGAGAGCCTCAGCAAATAGATTTAAAGGAGACCCAGATGGAACTTTCTGAACTGAAGAACACAATAACCAAAGTAAAAGACTCAATGGATGGACTCGACAACCGAATAGAGGGGAGAGAGGAAGGAACCTGTGAGCTGGAAGATAGAACCATAAACATCACCCAATCAGAAATACAGAGAGAAAATAGACTGGATGAAAATGAACAGAGGCTCAGGGACCTGTGGGCCAAAAGATCTAACACTGTGTCATTGGGGTCCTGGAAGGAGAAGAGAGAGTGTGGCTGTCAAACTACTGGCAGAAATAATGGCTGAAAACTCCCCAAATTTGGCAACAGACATAAACCTGCAGATTCCAGAAGCTGAAAGAACTCCAAGCAGGATAAACTCAAAGAAATCCATGCCAAGACACATCATAATTAAACTCTGAAAACTAAAGACAAGGAAAAAAATCTTGAAAGCAGCAAGAGACAAAGAATTAAGAATGACGGCAGATATCTCGTCAGAAACCATGGAGGTCAGAAGGAAGTGGCATGTTTTTCAAGTGCTGAAAGCAAAGACGAAGAATGTTGATACATAATTCCTGTTCATCTTTAGTCCCGAAAAGTGACTCTGGAAAGACATGCTTCTATTATAGATGCTACATGTTGACCTATGGGGCATCCAGATTGCTAGCTCACAGCCCCCACCTTCCTGGAGGCCCCTGCTTGGGCAAGTAGCAGGATTTATCTTGGCTTCCTGGGTGCCAAACACCATGCTTAGTGCCCTCTGGGCCTTGTCTTGTTTATTTCTTACAGCTCCTTTGTGGGGTTGGGATTTTTATTGCCTCCCTTTTGCATACCAGAAGCTAAAGCCCAGAGAGGCCATGGAGCTTGTTCAGGTGCACTGGATGCAGAGGAGCCCAGATCTGAGGTCGGCTTTTCATCAGATATAATGGTTTCCTTTCCATCCTCCCAACACTCACCTGGTGTGGCCGGGTGCTTTCCTTTAGTGCCCTCCATGTGCAGAGCACTTTCTCAGACACTCTGACCTTTGAACACCACACTCAGAGATGAGATGAAGATGGGGACTGGCTCCCTCACGCCTGGGCAGAAGACACAGACAAAACCCCACATCGAACAGAGGCAGAACAAACCAAACAGTACACCAGGCCCCCAACAAGAAAACAGACCCACACACCTTGCCCCCACGCCTTCATGAGAATGGACTGGGGCAGACACGGTATTGCAGACATTTTTAGGATGACAACTGATTGGCATTTACATATACAACTTTTGATTTAAATGGCCTCGTTAGAAGAACTTCCAGTTTATCAGTCTGATTTCTCATCTGCTTTTTGAAAGAGAGTGAGATGTGGGAAGCTCACCTTTTTCCTTGGTTCCTGATACTCATTCAGCTCCCCACTGTTGAATGCCCACTGTTTTTTCCACAACGCCCAAGCCTAGGCCTCCAAAAGTTCCCTGTGCTGGAGAACAGGCCTGGCTGAGATGAGCAGCAACAAGCCTCGAGTTCTCCACCCAGGCTGCAAGTGTGTGGGGCGCCACTGTGTCTCTGAGAGTCCCAAGGCCGGTTACATGGGCTGAGTGAGACTCCATCAGTTTGCTAGAGCAGATTGGGAAGAGAATGTTTTCTTTTGTTTTTGGTAGAGTAACAGAAGACCTTTTCGTTCTTAGATGCTTCTACATTTATTTGTAAAACTACTACTTCAGGTGGGAGTCACCCTCAGGAGGGGTGGGGTAAGGGCAGGGGTTGTGGAGGGCCTGGGCGGCACCCGCCACGTTCAGACCTCACCAGTCCACACAGCCTTTCTGGGCTCAGACGGTATCTTTTCCTCTCCCCGAGACCTCAGTGACAGTTGTGTGTGTCCTTTGTTATAATGGGGCTCTGGCACCCTCTTAAAAGAAAATGTCTTCGTATCACCTTCTTTGGAACATAGGCCATAGTAGCTGCTTTTCACCAACACTGTGAGAACTCAGAAGAGGTGCTGGAACGCTCTGCTTATTTCAGGGCTGCTTTGAGGAACTATATAACTTCCTCGGAGCCCTGAGCTCTTGCAGTTCAGAAGCCTTGCAGCAGCTGGGATGGGTGTTTCTGACTTACAGAGTCTCAGAGAATGTCTTTCTTAGTCTTGTTGGGGAAGAGGGAGAATCCCTCTCTGCCCTTTCCCTTTTTCTTATGGCTGGACAAATAATTAAAAGACAGGTTAGCAGGAGAAAATAATACCAAGTTTAATAACATGTATACATGGGAGAAACCAGGGAAACTGAGTTTCTCAATGCAATGGCAGAGATTCTCATCTTAAATACCATCTTCAGCTAAAGACAAAGGAGGATGTCGGGGGTGGGGAGGGAGACAGAAATCACAATAATCAAGAGTATGCAGATTTAAGGCCTCATCCTCCACACTGATAAGTTTCTAGAGAGGCCTTCCCCCTCCCTTCCCAATACAGAGAGGGAGATACCTTTACAAATGGAGATTTCCCTTATAAATGTAAATGTTTGTCTGGCAACTCTTTGCAGGGCTACCTAGAGAATGTGAACTGGGAGAGACAGAATTTTTGATAAGATGGGCTTCCTGGTGCCTTTCCTATTGTAACATCTATTTTGCATTATATTACAGCCATCATACGATTGTAACTCCTTCCTGGAACAGGTCTTCTAGGTTAAATTCTTTAGGCTGTTTGGAGGAGGTCAAATGTCCGTTAGACAAAATAATCAAGGTAAAGAGATATATTTCAGGGCCGACCCGGTGGCTTAGCAGTTAAGTGCACGTGCTCCACTGCTGGCGGCCCGGGGTTCAGATCCCGGGCGCGCACCAACGCACCGCTTCTCCGGCCATGCTGAGGCCGCATCCCACATACAGTAACTAGAATGAGGTGCAGCTATGACATACAACAATCTACTAGGGCTTTGGGGGGGGAAAAAAAAATAAAATCTTTAAAAAAAAAAAAAAGAGATACATTTTAGGGTGGCAAATTTTGATCTCCCACAGTCTGTATTATGGCCTTCCTCTCTCTCCTCAAACAAACGAGCAAACAAAATGTATGTATTACTGGGAAACATGGAAAACATGGGGAAGTTGCCATAAGTTTGCTTTTTCCATTATTTTTTAAAATTAGAGGTGCACTTACTACACATTTTGGCCAAATGCTCAATGACTGAATATTAAATTGTTAGAATTTTACTAAAAATCCTAGGCCATGAAAAATTTCCAAATAGGGCATTTTCTTGAAAGACTCGTGGCCTGAGTGGAATTAAATAATGAATGAAATCTAGGTCTTACAGGTTGTTCTATGTAATGCTAGTGCCAGTGCAACAAACATATTGAAAGGTTAGAATTACAGTATTATTTGTTATTCTGCCTTGATTTATTTAAAATTTTAAAAAACATTTGTTGGATCCAAAGAACGCAACCTTCTAACTAAGGTTGCCTAGCTGATGCACTCATCTCTATTTTTGTACTCTGCTGATCTATTTCCTTATTTATTTTTTGAAAGTTCTTAATTTTATTATTAACAACTTTCACAGGCATCAAGAATTCTTGTAGATAAACATTTACCCCTCATATAAGAAGCTTTTTTGTTGCAGGTTACTCCTGAAATGCTTACCTGTATTTGAAAGTACATGTTTAGATGTGTAGAATAGATCGAATGGCATGTTTATAATACTGTTCGTGTAGGCTGATTAGCTGTCACCCAACCTGTGGCCTCACACGTCCTTCAGGGACCCCCCAAAACCAGCCATCAAATCTACAGGCGTGCCAAGATGAGGCTCCTTCACAGATTTTGGCCACGTAACAGCTGATGCTAACATTGCGCTGACCGTGTGCCAGGCCGCTCTCAACTCTGTATGTATTTAACTGCTGTAGTCCTCCCTGGGGCCCTGGGAGGTACCAAGGTTAGGTCCTGTGTGAGTTTACACAAGCCTGCAAGCGGCTGAGTGGGCATCCGAGCTGGGCAAGCCGCCCCGGGGTTTATGGACTTAGTCACCAAGCCGGCCTCATCCTTCACAGCAATGACATCTATTAAAGTGAGACTGAAGGGGCAAGAGTGCTCTGTGTGCACACACGATGTGATAAATAGTGTCTCGGTACATTCTGTTCAGTGCCCAGGAGCTGCAGAGGCACTGCTGCACCATGAGTGGGAGGTTAACAATGTTACAGCCTTCTGGGCTGTCTCCTAACTAACAGCTCAGTGTATCAAAATGCCCAGTCCTTAAGCGCCTTACCCTTGTGGAGTTATATGACTGTATAGCTGTGTCTTCATGTCTCAGAGGTGCCTTCTCATTCACACAGAACCAGCTACTTCAGTACGTTGTTCCACTTCCCTTAGACAGAGGTCCTGGATCCGTCCATTTCCCTGGCTCGGCTGCCCTGTTTCTGGATAACTTCGGTAGAGAAGGTGCCTGTGGAGTGCTCTCACCAGCACAAGGGGCCTGGCAGCCTCATTTGGTGGTGATCCAGGTTTCTGATGCATCCAAGTCCTGGAGAAAGAAGAACGCTGTGGTTTGTGCTGCCAAAGTTCAGCCTGTCCTGGTGGCAAACGCTCCGGGTCAGTTGAAGCCTTGTGTGCTGGGAAGCCACCCCGTGCCAGTCTCTGCACACCTCAGAGCCCCCTCGCAGACTGGGAGTGGCCTGTGAGTCGCTGTGTCCTCGATAAAAGCTGGTGTTTCTATTCAGAAATAGAAGGCTGAGGTGTGACTGTGGGTCTTTGGGAAAGCCATCAGCTCATGGCATTTCTTGAAATGACTTGTGCCCCCTCCATAGTCAGATTTAGACGTGCCACCCTTGACTCATGGCCGCATTTGGGAATCAAGTAGATTTTTTTTTTTATGAATCAATTGGGGCACTTTTGTATAAGGATTATTCTTTCCATCTCTGAGTCTCAGTTACCTCATCTTAAATTTGTAGCAAACTGTGTTTACAGAGTTAATTATGAAGCTTGTACAAGATAGCAGCTGAGAAAGGGCCTCACACAGATCAGTAGCTCTTGGTACATAATGGATGTGATTTTCTTTCTCTATGCTCAGAATAGGTGACTCCACCTTGTAAAGGGGACAGGGGTTAAATAGCGGGGCTTTTTGTGTGCCTATTTCGTGGATTTCTCTGATTTGCTAAGGAATAACTTTTAGAGTTATTGTCAGGTATGATTTGGGTTGGACATTTAATTTTCATTTAATTGCAGTGTGCGTTCCAGCTTCTGGCTGAAGACCAAATGGCCCGCTCTGTTTCCCCGAACTCAGATTCTCAAATAGGATTACAGAACTCAGAAGTAAAAAGGGAATATTTTTTCCAAAGTCAGGGTATTGTAATCATTAATTGCTTAAAAATGAAGAATGGCTAGGTATAAAGAGGCCCTTTACTTAGTATTAAAGGGCATATTTTATAGTCTCTTACTTCCCCTTTTCATATGTTGCCTTGTCCTTCTTTTTTTGGGGGGGGGTTACTGTCTCCTGACTGCGATGACTCATATTTTGTGCTCTTCCAAGCTCCATGGAGCCCTGCGGGGCCACGTTGGTTACCCGCCCCAACACGACCTCCAGGTTCGTTCTAGTTTTAGTGTCCTACGTACGCGAGCGAGCCCTTAGCAAATGTGAATCCGTGTGTTCATTCAGCCAGCGCCTCCCACGAATCGGCCGCTGTGCCCAGCTTGAGGAACAGCGGGAACAAAGCCGACAGCCTCTCCCGAGGGGGTTTGAGTCAGGTGCAGAGACTGGCGTCAGACCAAGAGCTTGTATGATACACCTGTCATAAGTGCTGTGAAGAGAAGGTGGGAGGTGATGGGACGGTACGAATTGGGAGCCGAATTTAGGTCTGAGGGTGTGAAGTGGGTCCTTCTTCCTTGTGGAAAAAACAGTTTTGCTTCCATTTGCACCTCCCTCCATCGTTGCTTTGTGTTTTCTACCTGCATTCCTGTCACCCTCCATGGACTCTGCTATTCCTACTGTACACCCCCCACGCGTCTGGGCCTTCTGGACGTCCTTGAGCTGGTCATGACATCTGTCTGGCTCCCTCATTAGATGAGCTAAATAAGATCTTTAACATGTATTTATCTTTTTGTATCTGAGAGTCATGATTTGGCCCTTTCTTAAAAATTGTCTTTTACTGCATGTAAGTGTGGAATTGCTTAGAACAGTGCTTGACCAGATCTCCTTCCCGTCCTCGTGGAATGCAGAGGCACTCATAGAATGGCCCTCTGCTGCCATTACAACCCTATTGTTTGGCAGGTCCTCACCCAGCCCATTCGTACCACTGTCGGTGTTACGAGCTGCTTACTTCTCCGGGCTCCTTGAGCAGCTGCGTGAGTGCGCGTGGCCTCTGCTTCGAGATCTGTAAAGTGGGCGCGCCAGTAGCGGGGAGGATGAAATGAAATGGTGAGCGTGTGTACATGTAGATGCACATGCATGTTTGTGAGTATGCTTTCGTGTTTGTGTGTGCACCTGTGTGTGCATGTGTGTGCTTGACACTCTGCCTGGCACTTGCAGTGCAGTCTCACTCAGGGTTGGCTCTTATGGCAATTCCTAGAGGGAACACTAGCCTACTTGCTTAGAGGAAATCAGACTCAGTTGATTCAAGGAAACTGGTGAGGACACCGAGCCCAGGACACCCACGTCAACAACCAAGAGCAGAGACAGCTGTTCTTTCTTTCTAACTGGCAGCTTGTCCCAAAAATGAATGTCAGAGTGAGTGGAGGACGATTTCAGTACTTCCAAAGTTTCTGTCGTAACTGGAACCATTCTGGGAGGATCTTGCGCTGAGTAGATAAGAATGGTCTGTGACTTGCATGTCACAGTGCTCGGCGAAGCAGCAGTGTTGCCGGCTGCATTTGTATTGTGTCCAGGCTTATTATAAACCATTTCTGGGCTGTTCGAGGACACTCTGCTCCCACTCTTCAAAGCTTGTTGACCCACTGTTTACTTGGCTGGGCACCTTTTCTACAGCAGTTGCAAAAACACATTCCAAACCTAATTAATTTCCAATCTGATTAACTCTGGTTAGTTACCATGTAGCCACAGGCCCCAGCAGCTCAGGAGCGAAATTTGAACGCCTGATGCATGTTCCCCTCTCAGCTGTCCCTGGTTGAGCACCTGCAGCTGCTCTGTAACTGTGACCAGGAGCAGAGGCCAGGAAGAAGGCAGCAGAGGGGGAAGTGCAAAAACGGCCACTCGGGTTGTTCATACTGTGTTCATACTCTTTCTCGTCTTGGGTTGGCGAGAGCTGCCCCTGGACTGCTCCAGGCTTTACAGCCTTGCTCTTCCAAGTGAGGCCCGTGGGTCGGCAGCAACAGAATCCGGGCCCCACCTAGACCTCCAGAATCAGACTCTGCATTTCAACCAGATCGCCGGGTGATTCACGGTCCAGATTGAAGAGAAGCTGTTCTGGGCTTGCTGCAGCCACAGCAGCAATGAGCTATGAGGAGAGAGAAGGGCAGCATCAGGCCATGAGAGTTTTGGGCGTTCTTAGTAGGCACTATTTTTACATGCCATTCTGTCTCTGTCTGTCTGTCTGTCTGTCGTCTTTCTACTTACTATCTATGTATCAATCAGTCTATCTATCTTTAACCATACGGAGTTTTTTTTTGTTGTGGTAAAATATACATAACATAAAATTTACCATTTTAATCATTTTTAAGTGCACAGCTTGGTGGCATTAAGTGCACTCATACTGTTGTGCAACCATCACCATCATCTCCAGACTTTTTCATCTTTCCAACTGAAGCGCAGTACCTGTTAAACACTAACCCCCATCCCCTCCCTCCAGGTCCTTTCTGTCTCTATGAATTTGACTATTCTAGGTAATTTTTAAAAATTTTACTTTTGTGCACAGCATAATATTGTTGTACTTAAATATGATAAACTAAATTCTAACAATATACTTCAAAATTATTGATTTAAAGGCACTGTTAAATCAATAAAATTGTGTCAGGTACTCCTAGGTTTCCCCTGTCATCCCTGGAAGGCATTTCTAATTTTATAGTGTCTGTCAATGGATAATGTACTTTTCAGGGAGTTTTATTAGAACACATCCAATCTGTTAAGCAAGAGATAACTAGACCTCATAAACATCTGTAAAATCCTGTTTCCTTAGAATTGTTCAGAAAGGATTTAATATGCTTCCCTTGGGATAGAATTAACAGGAAAACATTTGTTCTCTGCCGTGTATTTCTCAGAAGATTATACATTATGGAGAAGAAGAAAAAACTATTCTGTGTAGCAAAGCTGTTAGAAATAACTGGGATATTTATTGAATGGAGTGCTCCAGATAAGAGGCTATTCTAGATAACTTAGTATTTCTAGAAAACTCTTTAAAGAGTTTTCTTAATATGGTATTTGCAGTTCAGTCTTGACTTTGAAACAAGTTCAAACTTGCTTTAAAAAATCTGAAATGATTTTAGTTTCCTGCTTTAATAAGTAGAGAATTTAACAAATGATTGAGTTTTTCTTTGATAATCTCATTCTAAAAATTAATTATCGCAGGTCAACAGAGTATCTGTTGAAGGTAAAGGAGATTGGATTAAATATCCTGGTTTGTGAGAGTTTTTGTTTTTTAAAGCTAAATCTGTTATGTAAGTGTGTTTTCTTTGGATTTGCCTCTTTTTCTTAATATTAGAATGTTAAAGAACATCTTTTTATTGAATTATTTTGTCTTGATAATTGAATTATTTTTAGTAAATTCATGTCTGAAAAAAGTGAAGTAATTTGAGTATTAAGTTCCAGTTATTATTATGTAATCTTAGTAATTATTTCACAAGGCCCAGTCAGTGAGTCACAGTAAGGGATTAATTTATGTGCAGTTGATTATTTGAGTGGTTCATATGACATATGCCATGTTCTTTGTTTTTGGTTTGGTCTTCATATTGTCAAACAGAAACAACAGAAATGACACATATGCTGATTTGGGTAAAAATACATTGTATATGTGTTTAAATGTGAAAATAAATCCATTTTTATGAGACTCTCTTCCTCTCCCCCATAATGTTGCTGTTCCATTAGTTGGAAATTTTGGGTTTGGGTTCCTTTATAGAAGGAAAGAAGTCCCCTTTTACAGGAGTGGGTTTGGATGACCGTAGTTAAATAGTTGCTGACCGATGCCCAGTAGTTAAGTCCCGCAAGGCTGTTTTTCATTTTGTTACCAGTGGAAGTCCGTGGGCTTCCTATACTAGAAGAATAACTGTCTTCCTTCATGTCCTGACGCACAGCTGTGTTTCTGAATGCCTTTTAATGGTCACAGACTATTAAGGACAATTTTTTGTTTCCCCAAAGCCCCAGTGTATAGTTGTATGTCCTAGTTTGACGTCTTTCTAGCTCTTCTACGTGGGACCCCACCTCAGCATGGCTTGATGAGGGGTGCGTGGGTCTGCACCCAGGATCTGAACCCGAGAACCCTGGGCCGCGAAAGCAGAGTGCATGAACTTAACCACTACGCCATGGGGCTGGCCCCTTAAGAACAAAATTAGAGGAACTATAAATGCAAGCAACTAAGTTGGATGATTGGATTTTAATTATTTGCTTATCTTTAAAAAATATTACCTAATCGGCTCATTGGTTGGTGTAATTCATTAACTGGTGTTGAGGGTTTAGTTCTTCCTTCTGGCAGAAAAAAAATTTTCTTTTCCTTGTAAACTCCTGCTCTTTAATGTCCAGCTGATGACTGTTGGCTCATTGTCTTTTCTGGCACAGAGTTTTCGAGAGGTTTGTCCTGTATGGTGACACGTACCCATTGTGGGGGCTCTTACCTCGCTGGCGCAGCGGGAAGGGCCTGGTCTCAGGGTCTTTACCGGGAGATGGTGACTCTCGCCCAGCGTTGGAGGCCAAGACTGTGTAGTCAAAAAGTGCGTGGTGGACTCCAGCCATCTACACAGGCAGTGTTACCGCTGTTTGCAGACAGTGGACAGTTCCTCCAGGCTCGTCCACACTGCGGCCGTGCCGGGGGACAGACCTGCCCTGTGGGAGCTGGTGCCACTGGGAGGACTCCCAGTGTCCTGGGAGCGAAAAGCGAAAAGCTTTTCGCTTTCTGTGCTTCTCTTGCCTTTTTGGGTTTGCTCCCTTTCCAATAACAGAGGTATAACGGGTCATCCCATTGTTATTCCATCTGGATTTTGAAATACTGGTATTCTCTTTTTGAACCCAGTTTTCCCCATCCGTCTTAGAGCAGGACTTGAAGCTGATAGGGTAGCATGCGCTTAGGAGGGGGCTCTGGACCCGATCACAGGGTCAAGTCCCTCCTCTGTGCTCGCGGTCTGTGTGCTGTGGCCCGTGGACATCCCTGTCAGCGCCTTCCTCGGGCCTGGGGGTGAGGATGAGACGGCAGCCCCCCACGGGGGTGGGAGTTAATGACTGGAGCCCTAAGGGGCTGGGAGCCGGCCTGTGCGTGTAGGTGCTGTGGCAGTGTTGGCGGCTGGGAAAGGTGCTGGTCCTCAGCGTACTCTGGTTAGGAGCTGGAAGGGCGCTCATCCAGAGTAAGCGCCTGCTGCTCTCCTGTCTGCTTGACCAGGAGGAGCTCCTCACATCGAGGGCACGCTCGCAGGCACCCCGACGTCTGCCTGCCCTCCACAGGACTCCTGCACTTCTCCCGCAGGTCTTGAGATGCCGCCAGTCTCCTGCTGCTTTGCCTGGATAAGTCGGTAGTTTTTCTTTGATATCTTTTTCAGCGGTTACCACCTCTTCCTTCTTGTATTTCTCAAGAGACACAGTGAACTGGACTTGGATAATTTGTTTCTTCTTGTGCAAATCAGATTAGAGGGTGAAGATCCTTCCTTAGAGCAGCACCAGGTCGAGGCAGAAACGGTGAGGCAATTTTAGACATTTCTGTCCGTGGGAAATTCGCTTTGTGATTTCTGACTTGTTTCCAGGAAGTGAGCAGTTTTGCTGACTTTGGCTTGGCAGACGACAGATGACTCTTCATCTTTGAGAGTGGTTATTTGAGTTCACTGCTATCGGAACCATCCTTATCAACTTCTCCTTCAGTGTGGGTCACTGAAGTTCACAATCCTCTAGCTCTTTCTCCTGCTTGTGGAGAGAGGAGGAAGTGGCGAGGGGAAGGAGGCAGAAGCTTGTCTCTGACCCCTTCACATGGACGTTGTTTTTGTTCGATTCATGGCCTTTGGTATCTGAATGAAGAGGCCATCGGTCTGCAGCCCAATTCAGATCTTAGTGGGTGTGGTAGTTGCCAAGGGCTGTCGTGACAAAGTTCCACACACTGGGTGGCTTAAAACTTCAGAAATCCATTCTCTCCGAGTTCTGGAGGCCAGAAGTCCGAAATCAAGGTGTCAGCAGGGCCACGTTCTCTCTGAAGTTTCCGGGGGAGATCTGTTCCATGCATCTCTCAGGGGTTCTGGGGGTCGCTGGCGTTCCTCGGCTTGCAGAAACATCACTCCAATCTCTGCCTCCCTCTTCACATCGTCATCACCCTGCTTGTGTGTCTGTGTGTCCATCCTCTTCTCACAAGGACACCTAATCTAATAGTTATATTAGATTAGGGTCTACCCTCGTGACCTCATCTTAACCTGATTACATCTGTAATGACCCTATTTCCAAATAAGGTCACGTTCACAGATACTGGGGGTTAGGACTTCAATATATCCTTTTGGGAGACAGTTTCCCCCCGCAGGGGGCATGGACTACATTTGTTATTCCATTTCTTAAGCTGAGGTGGTGCTCCCTGCCCCCTGGCTCACCTTCAAGGAGAGAAATCAAAGCCCACGTTTGAAGTGAGCAGCCAGAGCTTCCCAGGTACCACTTTTCCCC
Source organism: Ceratotherium simum simum (assembly GCF_057802395.1). NCBI lineage: Eukaryota > Metazoa > Chordata > Mammalia > Perissodactyla > Rhinocerotidae > Ceratotherium > Ceratotherium simum. The sequence goes on from NC_141909.1 coordinate 3,083,768, forward strand.
TGTCTGGGGCCAAGAGGCAAGATGTGCTCAGATGCTCCTCACGTGCTCATCGAGTCCCGCTGCTCAGAGGGGTGTAGGGGTGGGGTGCAGTGCTTTATGGCCACCTGTAAAAATGAGCTGCACAAGGCGTTTCATGGAAGGGCCCACAGCTGAAAGGCGCTCCGAGGCAGGTGAGAGGGTGGGACTTGGCATCTGGAGAACTGGCTTCCAGCCCCACCGTTTGTTGGCTGGTGATGTTGGTTGTTGCTGGGCATCTCTGAGCCTGGATTTCCAGATCATCGGAAAGGGGAAAGATGAAGACTTCCTGAGGGAGTTGCGAGGATTAATGAAGATAAAGCATGCGGAGCTGTTTCATAAGTGAGCCCCACGTGGGTGTGAGTTACTAGTTTCTGTGACTCGGCATGTGCTCCCTCATGCCTATGACAAGTGGTTCCTGAGTGTCTGTGTGTCCCGAGAACTGTGCTCGATGCTGGGAATGAGCAGGTGGCATCTGCCCTCAGAGGACTCGAGGGTCAACATCTGGGCTGTCCAGAACAGTAGCCGGTGGCCACATGTGGCCTTGAACACTTGAGATGTGGCTAGTCCCAGCTGAGATGTGCCCTAAGTGTAGAGTGCACATCTGGTTTCAAACTGTTAGTACAAAAAATGGTCATCTCCGTCAGTGTTTTTTATACTGACTGTATAGTGAAATGATAATATTTTGGCCCTGTTGGGTTAAAGAAAATATAATTTAGAAAATAATACCGCCATTTTTAGCTTTTTATATGTGGCTCTCAGAAAATTTAAGATTACATATATGGCTCACATTCTATTTCTTCCGGATGGCGCTGCTCAGTCCGTAATAAAAACAAGAGGGACCATTGAGGAGTGTTTACTGTTTGCTTTTCAAAAAGCTTTGAGGGGTTAGATATAAACCTTTTTTAATGGTTTAGGGAACTGATAAGTGATAGAGCCAGGATACCCAAGTTTGTCCACCCTCGAGGCCTGTGCTGCCTCCCGTTTGTGAGTGAATGAATGATTGAACGACTGTGCAGGTGTGAAGGTGGGGGAGTGGGGAGCAGGATGGTGACGTGGGCATGTAGGGGTCTGACCAAGGATTTCTCTGTGCATTTGCCGGGGTGCACTGATGGTGGGGGGCACATTGCTGCTGCACACAGTCTCAGCAGGGGTGGTGGGCTCAGGGTCCCGAGTGCAGACACGGGGGCTGGACAGGTGTGAGTCTTGATGGTTTGGGTTTTAATCACTCTTTGAGAGCAGAGCTGTTGGCACCATGTCCAACAGGCACTGTCCTCAGGCCACCGCCCACGAAGGACCGAGACGAGGCGGTGGGACAGGCCAGAGCTGGGTTGAGAATCATCCCTGTGGCCGGGGCTCCCACCTGGTGCCTGGGCATTACAGGGCTGTCCCCAGGATTCAGAATTCCCCGGCATGACTGGGGCCTGAGTCCCCTGGCTATTCTCCTCTTCAGCCACAGGGAAGAGTCCCTGCCTTCTCTGTGATGGCTGCGGACAGGAAGGGGGGGTTTGTTGTGGCAGGTTTAGAAAGTGCATTAGAGGGCCAGCCCCGTGGCTTAGAGGTTAAGTGTGCGCGCTCCGCTGCTGGCAGCCTGGGTTCGGATCCCGGGCGTGCACCGATGCACCACTTCTCTGGCCATGCTGAGGCCGCGTCCCACATACAGCAACTAGAAGGATGTGCAACTATGACATACAACTATCTACTGGGGCTTTGGGGGAAAAAAAAAGGAGGAGGATTGGCAATAGATGTTAGCTCAGAGCCGGTCTTCCTCAGCAAAAAGAGGAGGATTAGCATGGATGTTAGCTCAGGGCTGATCTTCCTCACAAAAAAAAAAGGATACACAGAAATGAAAAAAAAAAAAAAAAAGAAAGTGCATTAGATCCCTGGGGCTGCCATAACAAATTACCACAAACTGGGAGACTTAAAACAGCAGAATTCATTCTCTCACATTCTCTGTTCCCTGGAGGCTGGAAGTCTGAAGTCTGGCAGGGCCATGCTGCCTCTGAAGGCGCTAGGGGAGAAACCTTCTTGCTTCTTCCAGCTTCTGGCAACCCTGGGCGTTCCTGGGCTTGTGACCGCATCACCCCAATTTCTGTGTCCATCGTCACGTGACTTCTCCCTTGTGTCCCTTGTAAGGACACTTGTCATTGGATTTGAGGCCCACCAGGATAATCCAGAATAGTCTCCTCAACTCAAGATCCTTAACTTAGTTACATCTGCAGACACTTTTTTTATCAAATAAGATGCCATTCACGGGTTCCAGGGATGAGGGCCTGGACGTCTCTTTTGGGACCACCACTCAGCCCACTGCAGATGGTAGGAGACTTTAGAAATCCCTCTTTTATGGGACAAAAGACAAGAATGAAAGACAGAGAAAGAAGGAGGAGATAATGGCAAACCCAGGAAAAATCTAAGTGTGATTCCCTGTTCCGTTCTCTGTCTCCCTGGGCTGTTCCCACTCCACCCCCAGTAAGAGATGGTCCTGGATGCCTGTTTTGGAAATCGTATCTGTCCAATGTTTGTTGTTTAGCTGTTGAAAACCTGGCAGGAGAGGACATGGGCGCAGTTTTGTGGAGTTTGGCTTTATTCTGAAGCCTGCTGGAAGTCTTAGGAAGTCCGCTGCAGATTTTCATGACTGGACCTGCACTTAGGAGAGAACTGGTCAGCCTAGTGGGGAGGGCAGACAAGGGCCTGAATGAAGAAGTAACCGGTTTGGGTCAAAGTGACACTTGCAGTTGCTGAAAAGCCCCTTTCAGGCCACTTCCCCCTTTCCCGTGGACCTGATGGCCAGTTTGGCTGAGAGGCCTGGCTTCCCGCTGACTGGTGCAGAGTGGGGTCTGGGAGCGTGACCTAGCTGGGAGGCACCAAGGAATGACTGCTGGGTGACCAAGTCCCAGGTTGCTGTGGGGAGGGACTCTGTTTATGGAGGGAATTGGGGCCTCTGTGGAGACATCTGGAGATGGGGGAGCAGGAGGGGAGATGGGCTGCTGAGAAGTCCCACCCTCTGGAGAGCCCCAGCTTTGACAGCCACCATGTTCCCGAGGGGACGTTTCCCAGAGAAACAAGTGAGTAGCTCCAAGTGTGTTAGTCTAGAGACACAGAACCAATAGGATATATGAACATATATGTGTGTGTGTGTATATATATATATATGTATATAGAGAGAGAGAGAGGAGAGAGAGAGAGAGGGTTGGGGGAGAGAGATTGGTTTTAAGGAATTCGCTCACGAGATTCTGGGCTTGCAAGTTGAAGTGTGCAGGGCAGGCTGTGAGGCTGGAGCCTCAGGGAAGAGTTGATGTTGCCGTCTTGAGTCCAAAATCCGCAGGCTGGAAACTCAGGCAGGGTTTTTTAAAACTCAGGTTGCAGTCTTGGGGCAGAATTCCTTTTTCTCCAGGAAATCTTAGTCTTTCCTTGTAAGGCCTTCACCTGATTGCACGAGGCCCACACACATTATGGAAGGTAATCCACTTTACTTAAAGTCAGTTGATTGCAGATGTTAATCACATCTAAAAAATACCTTCATGGCAACACCTAGATTAGCATCGGGTCACACAGCTGGGCATCTTGGCCTGGTCAAGTGGACACATAAAACTGACCATCACAGGTATCATAGTGGTAGCAGACTCACGCACCCGTTTCCTGGAACCTCTGCGTGAACGGTGGATGCTCAGATGAAGGGCCCTTGCCCATTGCCTCTCCAGGTTGCACACCGTTGGAAGCAGCTGTGCCTGGCACTGGCCCCGGAGAGCCAGCTCCTATCATCACCCCGGGAGGACGCGTGGTTCCTGTTTCTATTGTGCGAAAGGAGCTTTAACCACCTCCTCTTTCAGACATTCCTGAGTGGTCGTTGTTTCCCTGGGCCATTCTCTAACTAGGTTCACTATCAGTTCACTACCACTAACCAGCTTCCCTGACCAGTTTAGAAACACATACACACAGATGGAATGTTCTAGGTCTTGCCTTTGACTGTAAACTTGAGTCAAAACTTGTCAACCCGTACAACAGAGAACTAAAGTAATCTTTCAGGTAGTATTTATAATGCTGCGGGTGGAACTTGAAAGCGTTGGAAAAAGGATTTTAGTTTATTTTAAAAAAAATCTCTCTGGCTGTTTGCTGGTGGCCTTGTTTCTGTGCGTGCCCTGAAGTTTCCATTCGTTCGCATCCCTGGGTCTGTGAATCCGAGTTGTTTTATCTCTCTTCAAGTCGTCGCGTCGATATTTCTGTGAGCTCGTCCAGCGGGCGTCCCGCCTTTGCAGGGCGTTGAAAAAGTTCCTCTTTCGGGGTTGGCATTTGCGTTTCCTAGCAGACCTTACTTTTCAACTGCACTGAAATAAGAGCGTTCTGATTTTCACGCTGTAACAACTGCCTTTTATCTCCCACTTTCACTGAGCAAGTTGGGGATCCTCTCCTCTGGCTGCACCTCACTTTCGCCAGGGGAGCTTTTAAAATGGTAGCGATGCCCACGCTCCCGGCAGATCCTGATTCACATGCTCGGGGAGGGGGGGGGAGCGTCTGAGCATCAGTATTTTTCAAAAGTCCCCGCCCATGTTTAAAATGTGCAGCCAGCTTTGTAATGTGGTTTCTGACGGTTATGCCACTTATTCAGTTATTTTAGACCATTTAAGCAAAAGTGATACGATGCTCAGGGTGAAAGGCTGGCTGTCGTTTGGCTGGAGGGTGGCTGGAGAAAAACAGAGAAAGCAAGCAGACACTGGATCCTCGCTTGTCCTGCAGCCGGTGGAGATTAGCGTGGCCGCTGACGGCTGGAGCCCTGTGCCTGCTGCTTTGCAGCTCCTCACGCACGGGGTGCGGCAGCTACAGGACAGAGCCCCCCGGAATCTGAGGAGGAGGTCATCCCCCGAGAGTACACCCTGTACAAATGAGAAAGAGGTGGGAGATTGCTCAGGGGTCACAGGCCCTAGGAGACAGTGTGTAGACGTGCTGATGAAGACCCAGGACACTGCGGTCCTGGGATGGTGGGGTTCATCCTTAGGTGAGGGAGGATCTAATTCACGATTTACAGTGTATTTAACAGACGCGCAGGGCTGAACACGAGCCAGGTGCAGGTCTAGGCAGTTTGCCTGTGTAAGTTAATTCCGTTTTCACAACCACCTTTTGGTGGGCACTGTCCACATTTTGGCGACAGGAAACTGAGGCATGGACAGTTAAGTGACCTGCCCTAGGTCACACGGTGGGGATTTGAGCGCAGGTAGTCTCCAGAGTCAGGCTCTTTCTGAGTGGTCAGACCACAGACTACCTGGGACCTGGGGCCAGCGTCCTGGCTCTGGGCTCCACCCTTCCTGCTGGGGGCCACTTCTTGTGCTTTCTGTGCCTCAGTTTCTCCCTCTGTCAATGTGGGAAGGGGAAGGCCCACTTAGTGGTTGCTGGGAAGACGGCGTGAGCTTACTAAACCCCAGGGACTTGGTAACTGTTATCACGCTGACCAAGCTTCCTCCCAGTCACTAGTCCCATCTTTCCTGTACCTGATCCCTGGAAAGAAATATGGAGGTTAATATCTCATTCCCTGTTATAAATGACTCCATTGAGATTCTGGTTTCCCAGTCTACATGGAGAGAACGGAGTAGCTTCTGGGTGAGCGGACCCAGTGCGTTAGATCTGTGAATCTGAAAACCTCAACTTGGGCTCTGGCAAACCTGGGAGGACCTGCCTCCCCAGGGACTCCGTCCAGCAGCCAGCTGGCCTGCCTCTCTAGCTGCTCCGGACGCACCAGTCCACGTCCAGCCAGTTTTGCTGTTTCAGTAGTTTGTCCAACGATGTGCCTGATCAGATACGGGCGGCACTGTTACCGATTCCGTTTCTCCTCCACCACCAGGGATAATTGACATCCATGTCTGAATTGTGTTGGCGACACAAAGCTTAACAGATTGCTCTATTTTGGTTTGTATATTTTATTTTATCTCACTTAACGTGAGATCTCCCCTCTTAAATTTTTAAGTGCACAATGCAGTATTGTTGACTTTAGGTACAATGTTGTACAGCCGGTCTCTAGAACTTACTCACCCTGCTAACTGAAGCTTTATGCCCGTCAATTAGTAACTCCCCATTTCCCCCTGCCCCCAGGGCCTGGCACCACCATTCCACTCTGATTCTATGAGTTTGACTATTAGATGCCTCATATCAGTGGAATCATGCAGTATTTGTCTGGTGACTGGCTCACTAGCGCTCCCATGTTCACTGCAGCATTTTTCACAGTAGCCGCGATATGGAAACAATCCAGATGTCCTTTGACAGATGAATGGGTAAAGAAAATGTGGTATTTGCGTACCATGGAATATTATTCAGCCTTAAAAAAGGAGATTCTGCAATATGTGACAACGCAGATGAACCTAAGGGAAACAGGTCACTTCTTGATTTGCTTCACAGGGAAGCCAGAATTCCTGGACCCGTCTAACTTAGACCCCTAGATGCTCTGACAATCACACGTCCTTCTGTCTGGGCAGCCGCACTGCAGTGGGAGCCCAGGCCGCTTCCTGGAGGTGATGGAGACTGGGCCCCTCTCCTCTAGGCCAGCTCCTGCTTCCAGATCGAGGGCAGGCTGTCCAGCTAGGGCCACGCCACGCCTGGCAGCCTGGCTCCTGGACCTGGACCAGGTTCAGCAGCTTGCCAGCCCTCAGCTGCATTGATTTAACTTGAAACAACTGGAGATTTTTCTCTTTGCATTCTCAGGGCTAGTGCAGGGTTAGCCTGGAGCCCTGGCATCCTCAGGATTGGACACGAGGCTGTTTAGTTTCCCGGTGAAGCCCAAGAAAAGGACTGCAGGAATTCCTAGAGCTCTGGCTTAGGAATTGTGCTTAGGGACACAGGTTGGGGAGAGAAGACGAGAGAGGTAGAAATACCAGATCCGGTTACCATGGGAAGGGAATTTGTGAGATACCCTGTTCAAGCCCATCCGTGTAGACTAGGAATCAAGGCTCCGGAGGGTTGAGGAGCTGACGTTTATTTCGAGTAGCAGGAGCCTGACTTCGTAGCTCAGTGCACATTCGCAAACTACCGGACAGCTTACTAGAGAGCCTTGAATTCAAATAGGCTCTGAATTTGGCAGAGCCAGCTGCCAAAGGTCGAGTCTTACTTAGCACTTTATCTTCATTGTCTTTTTGATGCCGGAAATACCAGGGCCCCCACTTAAATTCAGTTAGGATTAAATTCAGAACTTCCGTTCCCTGTGGGACTGGCTGTCTTGTTATGAGCACTATGTTCATTTGAAAGCAGCCTGAAAGCTATAGAGTATATCTAAAACGATGTTTAAGAATTTCAAGTATGAAAACCACTTAATTGTAAATTCTTCAGCTGGAGTAACTTCATTTGATTTGTTTGCATTGGTTAATGGGTAGATAACAGATTTCGTGATTTGAATAGCTTCTCTTATTTGCTCTCTTTTCAGGCTGGCATTTGAGATTGCTCAGTTCCTACTTCCTTTAGTTATTTTTTCTTTTTGTATTATTATTATTTACTTTTTTAGTTTTTTAAAGGCAAATCAGACATTTTTATCAGGAAAAAAATGATTTTAGACGTTAACACGGTCACCTTTTTGTCCTCAGTGAACTCGGTAACAGACTTGGAAAAACCTCTCCCAGGGTTACTGGAATGTCACTTTATTTTCCCTTAGTCGCTCTCTTGTGAAATCTAGTGGGTGGGCGCTGATGACATTTTTAGCTGTTGGAAAACCTCATGGTGCCCGGATCACTACATATGAGATTAGTGTCCAGAAGAAAAGTCCTTGCTCATCTGTAATGATGGGAAAGCATTTCTTTCTTTCTTTTCTTTTTAACTAACATCTGCTATTGCCAGTTTTTAAATTTGTTTTTAAAGACTTCTTGATCATCATGTCCCTTAGGGGGTCCACGAAGAGACGGGAAAATTCTGTTTAGTTTCTGCCTGTTGGTGCGCAGTGTAATTTGACATGAAAACTTATAATTAAATTATCAGTCTTAGGACTGAGCTGCTATCAGTGTGCTAAAGGACAGGAATGTTGTTCTGTGGGTGCTGAATTCCAGAGTACATGCCGCTTGTCAGCCGGCTGCTCTTCCCGGAAGAGGGCAGCGAGCCCGGTGACGGTACGCTTGCTTTCTGGCGTGTCACTTCGACCTTCAGGATCGCTGCAGGGCAGGACGTGTACCTCCAATCCTGCCAGCTCTGGCCGGGCGTCACCCTCTCCATCTCCCCTCCCTGTCAGATCATCTGGGGAAACAGTTGGGGCTTCATTGGAGAAGTGGGGACTTGGGAGGAGCCCCGGCTTTGGGTCTGGCCCTGGGCGAAAAAGTCAGCGTCAGGGTAGGTCCATGCTGGGCCCTTCTCCCAGGATGTCTTTCTCAGCAGGCTGCTCTCTCCAGGGCTGGACATGGGGGTGACCAGCCTGCCCCAAATGAGGCAGCGCCGCCTGGCCTGTGTCAGAAAGTGGCCGTTCCAGAATGATTGGGGGTTGGGTGGAATTTGTTTGTGTTTCTTGGCCATTTGGCTGAAGACAGTGGTTTATTGGCAAAGGACACTGTGTTTTATATGAATATATGTGTGCAGGTATCATGCCTTCAATCCGTGCTCCAAACACCCACAGACCAAGGGTTCCTCACCTCTTTGGTGTCAGGGATCCCTTTGTGTCCCAGTGGTTTGAGACTGTGACCCTTCCTCCGAATTCTGTGTTTAAATGCATGCAATAAAATGCCAAAGTTTACCGGGAAACCAGGCTTCCTTCACAGCCGCAGGTCTAATAGCTGTTATGATTTTGAGGGGTGATGAGCAGAAGTACTTGGAGAGGCCATGACAACTGTTACGTGAGTTGAAAGCCTCTCTTATTTGTATCAGGGACAAAGCCACAGGGACTGGTCCTAATGATCATGTCTATGGTTTGTTGCCAATATGTCTAATCAAAGGAAATGCTAAATTTCAGTTAGAGGATGGTGAGAATAAAGTACCTGGTGAAGGTCATGGGCCTCCTGGGGGTGTGAAGCTCTGTGGTCCAAACTAAACACTATGGGCAGAGTCACAGAATTTCATCAGCAATAGTGCAGAGGTGATCGTGAGACAGCCTGTCTGGGAGCTGCTGGTGGGGATGGGCTGGGGGTCTGAGTGCGCTGGGTAGGGGTCCAAGGGCAGGATATTACCCAAGGGCAGGATGAAGTGTCTGTGTTACTTGCAGGAGTGTGTTGCTAACCTGTTGACGCTGTAATTAGATGGTTGTGTTGGGCGAGCATATAAAGACTGGGGAACTTTTAATTTACCTTCTCATCACTGGTGTGGGGATCTTTGTGTTTGCGTCTAGGGCAGAGGAGTGATCGAGTCCCCTGAACCAGTCCTCCTCGAGCTTTCCCTTATCCTTCAGGGAGAAAATGTGGCCCCTGTGGGCCCTGTGAGATTGAAGTGCTTGGGAGGGGCTGAGCGATTACCCGCTAGACTGGCCCCTCGTTTGCAGTGTCCCTGTGTTGTCAGAGGTGTTGACCGGCGGGATGGGTGGGTGCCACACCCCACACAGAAACGCAAACTCCAGACCTGGCTCTTCAGGATTCCAGTTCTGGAGAGAAGCCGTCAAGAATGTTATAAAAACAGAGTTAACTCTGCAAGGTGCTGTGTGGGTGCAAGAAGCCAGCCAGGAGGACGTCAGTCCGGCCTCTCCTGGGCTCCTCCTGGTGCACAGGCTCATCAGGAGCACAGGCGCATCGGGAGCGGGGAGGAGGGACGCCTGGGGAGCTTGGGTGCAGGCGGGTTTTCCTCCACACCATCGCCATCTGCGGGTATGGAATCAGATGGCAGCAGCAGGAGGGGTGATGAACCCTGGGCCTGGCACGGCTTCAGGAGGAGGCCCCATTCTGAATTATGAGTTACCCTTAGTGGAGTCAGTGAACCGTCTCCCCATAGTGAAGGGGGAGACGGGAATCCCAGGGACACAAACGCAGGTCAAATGCGGCCTCCGAAGACGACCTCAGTGCAAGGGGCCATGGGCCGTGCCGCTTAGCTGTGACCTGTGCAGTTTACACATAGGTTTTCTAATGATTTAACACAGAGGAGTAAAAAATACTCTAGTGGGACAACCTTTCAGTTTTCTGGGGATTTAACACCTCTGGGTTTCTCCTACCTCCCTCCCCCTCCCTTCTCCCCACTCCCTCACTCTGTCCTCTCTCCCCATCCTCCCTCCTTTCCTCCCCCTCCCTCCCTCACCCTCTTCCCCTCAGGCTGCCGTTCAGAGTGAAGGTGGGGAGTTGAGACTCCGGGGTGCAGGGTGTAAATTACCCACCTTGCAAATCAGACCAAATTGTTACAGAACAAACCAATAAACCTTACATAAGAGAAAAACTGTGTGGGTTTTTTTTAAACAAATGGAGGGGATAATTTGTGGCTTCACTTACACAGTGGATTCATTGGCACCGAATATAGGGGCAGGTAAAACCACACCACCCAGCCTTCCTGGCTGGCGGAGGGACAAATATATATTAACCGCAGAACCAAGACATGTGCAGTGTGTGAGCGGAGCTCAGAGGGAGCGCCGGGGCCGGGAGGACGCTGGAGGTGGAATCTGGAAGGGCGTCGGGGACCCTCAGGGAAGTGACAGCAGAAGGCCTGGGGGTGCCCCGCCCGCACCCACACTGTCACCAAAGGACCTGTGGGAAGGAGGTGAGCCCAAGGGTGGTTTATGCACAGGGCCATGCTGAGTTCTCGCGGTGGTTTGTCGAAACTTTGAAGACACCCATTTCCTCTAAAAACGGAAAAAGCAAAGAAAACCTCACTCCCCTGTGTGAGGTGTCGGTTTCCATGGCACCTCGCTCTGGAAGGCCACCCTCTGGGCGTCCAGAGTGGGAGCAGCCCCTGGGCTTGGGTTCTGGGGACCGTCTCCAGGCGTCTGGGTCCTCCTGGGACCTTCTTTTGTGGGTGTGCTCTCCCTCCCCTGGGGCTTCCACCTGGGGCCTGTGGGGTCCTTTGCACCCCTCACTGGGCCGTGGGCAGGTACGGAAGGGAAGCAGAGGGGAGAGGAGGATGGGGGGCCCTAGGCTTCAGCTGGTGAGCCTGAGATGTGAGGTGTCCTGTCTGAGCTTGGCCAGCCGGCCGGCCGTGACAAGACAGGGACCAGGACGGGGGCCAGCCTTCCGGTGCTGGGATTTCCAAGTCTGCAAAGTTGTCTGCCGCTGAGTGCAAGTGAAGGTGCCTTGTTTTCCGTAGTTTGTTCCAAAAGAGAGAGAGCCTCCTTAGTGTGTGTGTGTGCATGTGCGTGCTTATGGGCGTGTATGTGTGCGCACGTGTGTGTGCGTGTGCATATGTGTGTGTGCATGTGTGCATGTGTGTGTTCTCCACCGTCTTACCTCACTTCTCAGCTCCCCCCAGCAGTTTGGCCCCTCCTGGGCCCTTGGTGCCTCTGGGAGGCCCGAGTCAAGAGGACTGGCCTGCACGGGTGCCGGGGCCTCTGGGCAGCCTTGAGGTGGAGCAGGACGTTGGGCCCCAGGAGCCATGCGCCCATGTGAAAGGCAGGTTTGCTTGGTGCCGTGTCAGAACGGCTGATGCTGAGATGTGGCACAGACTATGTCATCAAGAATTCAGACCCCTGGTGGTAGCATTTTATTTAAACTTCTTTTAAAATGCAATAGTCAGACGGTCCATACAACCTTTAATAAGAAGGGAAGTGGGGCCCGGGGTGTCTTCCTTGGTCTTGTAGGGTAACTAGGGTGTGCGTGACTAGGGTGTCTGGGAACTGCTTGCTGTGGGGACGGGCCTGCAGGCTCCTGGAGGAGAGGGTGTGGCACTTAGATCCCGTGGGGCCTTGGCCGGTCACTTCTTTCTGCATGCCAGAGTCTCCATCCCGTCCAGCCACACCCATATTTGGGCTCGAGGTTGCATCGTCCCTCCCTGGGCTCCCGGGCCGCGTGGTCAGTGGGTGCATCCCAAGAGGAGAGATAACTACATCTTTCTTTCCCTCCCCTGCCAGGGCGTGAGCAGTTCCACGGCCTGGGCTCCATGTACTGCCGGGGGGCGGCCGCCGTCATCCTTACCTACGATGTGAACCACCCGCAGAGCCTGGTGGAGCTGGAGGACAGATTCCTGGGCCTGACGGACACGGCCAACACCGACTGCCTCTTCGCCATCGTGGGGAATAAGGTGGACCTGAGGGAGGAGGGGGCCACGGAGAGCCAGGAGAAGGAAGGACACAGCCCCGGGACGGCCGGTGCGTCACCCAAGGTGCCCAAGCATGTGCGGCTGGAGGACGCGATGGCCCTCTATAAAAAGATCCTGAGGTACAAGATGCTGGATGAGAAGGATGCGCCAGCCGCTGAGCAGATGTGCTTTGAGACCAGCGCCAAAACCGGGCACAATGTGGACCTGCTATTTGAAACCTTGTTTGAGATGGTGGTGCCCATGATCCTGCAGCAGAGAGCCCAGGGGCCAGTGCAGACCGTGGACATCAGCAGTTACAAGCCGCCCAGACAGACCAAAGCTGGGTGCTGTGCCTGACTCGCAGGGCCCCCGGCCCCCCGTTTACACGATTGGCAGGCGTGTGGCCAACAGACCTGCAGTCAGAAGGGGCACAGAAAGTCAAGGCGTTACTTTGTAATGACGCCCGGAGGAGGAGACCAGAGTGGAATGGACAGCTGGTTATGAAGAGAAACTCAACGTGCGCAGTCGCCTCCGTCTCCATCGCTGCGGTGGGAGCAGATGGACCATTTACAGAACCCACTCTGCAGAGCCGGGACTCCTGGAGCCCCGTCCCCTTGCTGCTCCTCTCCTAATAGCCTGGCTCCGACGGGCACCCGTTGCCTGGTGTGTGTGCACCTGTCTCGACACCTGCACGACCTTCATGTCTGTTGTTCTCAGACATCCCTCTTCACTGTGATTTATCTTTGGTCCTTGTATCTTGAGTCCTCATAATGATTCTCGACATGTGAATTTAGACGAAATCAGGAATCACGGTTTTTATATTGGTTGCAATAGTGTGATCTACACATATTATTAAAAAGGTTTTGAGAAAAACCTTGGTGTGGAGACTCTAGTGGTTTAGACTTAATTTGGGCTCCCAGTGGACTCCTTGCTGGGGGCGCTTGGGAGATGGCTGAGAGTGTAAGGTACTTCTCTCTGTCTTTAAAAGCTACAGTGAGTCCTTACAAATTCTGAAATATTCAGATTGGCCTATCTGCCTAGTTATCTTGATGGCATGACTTCCAATAATAAAAGCAAGACTAAAAGTTCTGTGTTTAGGTCTCTTTGGGTTCCCTGGCAGTTACTGAATCAGAAGCCCCCTTTCTGTGGCTGGGGGGTGGGCTGCTTTGTTGTTAGAAGATGCTGAGACAGGGAAGCTGTGAGACAACAACAGTTTTTGTTTTCTTAGAGGTTTAATTGAGAGCAAGTAGGCCAGACTTGGGGCTCTTTGTGGGAAAGGTGTCTCAGCAGCTCAGGCTGCTCTAACGACGTACAGACGGGCGGCTTCGACAGCAGACGGCTATTTCTCACAGTTCCAGAGGCTGGAATTCTGAGATCAGGGCACCGGCTGATGTAGTCTCTGGTGAGGGCCCTCTTCCTGGCTTGCAGGCAGCCACCTTCTCACTGTGTCCTCGCATGGTGGAGACAGGGAGCACTCTGGTCTCTCTTTTCTATAAGGGTGCTGATCCCATCATGAGGACCCCACCCTCTTGACCTCCCGAAGACCCCACCTCCAAATACTGTCACACTAGGGGTTAGAGCTTCAACGTGGATTTTGGGGGGACACAAACATTCAGTCCATGACAGAAAGCAAAGGGAGGCAGAAGGCCAGTGAGAAAACAATGTCTCGTGAGTAGTTTTTTTTTTGTGAGGAAGATCAGCCCTGAGCCAACATCCATGCCAATCCTCCCCTCCCTGCTGAGGAAGACCAGCCCTAAGCCAACATCCACTGCCAATCCTCCTCCTCTGTTTCCCGTTTTTCTCCCCAAAGCCCCAGTACCTAGCTGCACACCATAGTTGCACATCCTTCTAGATGCTGTATGTGGGACGTGGTCTCAGCACGGCCAGACAAGCAGTGCGCCTGTGTGCGCCCGGGATCTGAACCCGGGCCGCCAGTAGCGGAGCGCGCGCACCCAACCGCTAAGCCACGGGGTCGGCCCCTAGTGAGTAGTTTTTTTTGGCGGGGGTGTTCAGTAATTTTGGTGGGTGCCATGATCTCTGTTCTGGGCCCCTGCAGGCTGCCTCCTCTGCCCTCTGTGGTGCACGCTCTCCAGTGAGTGAATGCACCTGGTCTGCAGGATAGTGTGCTGGCAAAGCCTCCTGTGTGTGATGGGGTACCTCAGTTAAGGCGTCCTGTTCCTGAAGCCTGTCTCGAGGCCTCACACTTCAATTTCACAACTGTAGCCCATTGAAAAATGAAAATGGGACAGTTTGATTACTTTTCATTGATTTGATTTAATTTGCCAGTGTATGGGCAGGAGTTGTATTTATTTTCAGGAAAGTGCGTCTTTGCTGGTGACACATCTAGGAAATACACCACCACCCAGAGAGACCCTGGAACTTGTCTTTGGAGGCTGTGGAGGGAAAAAGAGCCTTGTGAATTATTTCTCTGGTTCATGCTTGAAGGCAGGGCTGGCTGAATGGATTCCCAAGGCCCTCTCCTCCCGAATAGTCTTCGAAATCTCTTGCCCATCTGCCTTGAGCACCGTCCCCAGCTCGTGTCCCCGAATGGCCACAAGTTCTGGGGGGTTGCCCAGGGATGGCATTCTCCATCAACACCACTTAAACATTTCATGCTTTATTGTTGCCCTCAAAATAGACTTCAGTCTTGGCTCTGTCCCAAGTGCACTTTGGGTGCCAGCCTGCGCTCTCCATAGGGAGCCTGGTCCTTGGGTCCCAGCCTGCCCATGGTTTCTGGATGGACCTCACGTGGGCCCCGTTCCCGACCAGGGAACCAGGTCAGTTCTTCAGGTCAGTCAGGGCTGCTGGTGTCTCAGGAAGGTGAGCGGGGCCAGTCCTGCCCATTCCCCATCCAGGGGCTGGCCGGCCTGGGGAGGGCCACCATCATCTCCAGGACGCACAGCGTGTGTCTCTCCGGGGGCACTTCCTACCCTCTTCCTCGGCCACACTCAGTCGTTCATGCCCCTGTGGGGGAGGGGGGGTGCCCATAAGCGGGAGCGAGCGCCTCCTGGTGGGAGGGAGGTGTGGGGACCCCCCACACAGAAGCCTCATAATCCAGATGCAAGAATTTCTTTTCCAAGAACTCTGCAGGTAAAACTGAATTTTTCTAAGTGTACAATTAGGGATAAGTCAGCTCCAGGCAAGAGCGTGTCCCCCCACGGAGAAGCTGGACCCTGTCCTGGGATGATCAAACCGCCTCTGCGGCAATGGCTGGTGTTACGGCCGGTCTGTGCCATCACATGGCCCACGCCTTCTGAGCCTGCCTGCACCCCAGCTGTCCTTTGCTCTTGAGCTTGGGCCGTGGAAGGGAGGCAGGGCTTCCTGAGTCAGCCTGTGTTCTGCAAGGGCCCCAAGAGTGGGGAGGGCTCGGGCTACCTGGGTGTATGTGCCTCTAGGGAGGATGCGGGTCCTCCGTGCCCCGTCCTTCGTGGCTCAGCACCTAACCCTGAAGTGTGGACAACATAGAGGCCTCAAATTTAAACCAAGTCCAGCAGGAGTCTTCGGGATGGAGACAACGTCATGATTGCCCCTTGATGGTGGGGACTGGGGTCTGTAATCAACAGCTGCCTCCACAGGCTTTGCTGGGGGTGCTGCACTGCGCATCTGTCAAGCCTCAGCCTCACAGCCTCTTGGGCCATCTTTTTGCTACAGCTGTTGCTATGGAAACCAGCTGTGTATAGGTGTAGCCTACGGTACCTTGCATCAGCTTTGCCTGGCTCTCTGCTGCCCCGACCTGGGATGCTGCAGCCCACCCCCCTGCCCACCCAGCCATGGCATACCCAGAAGTGAGAGGGAGCCAACACTCGTGGGCAACCCTTGACCATTGGGGACAAGAGCTGGAGGCTGCAAACGTCCTTTCCTATGCCCTGGAGGGACAATCTCAGGCTCCTTCTGTGTCCTTCCTCAGTGGGTTCCCCCAGGACAGAGCCCTCAACTGCCCATGGTGGTAACCCCCTTAGGAAGGTGCCCTCCTTCCTGGGTTCACTCTGCTCCAGCCCCACTCCATCCCCTGGAATCACGTCCCCAAATAACCCTCCTGTGCAGAGTCCTTGTCTCTTGAGCATCTGGGGGAATACAAGACAAGACAGTTGCTGATCTGTTTCAAATAACATTATCTGGTGGAATACTTATTTCGTTATGTGGAAATTGTTCTTAGAAAAAGTTTAATAGGAGATTGAATTTTAAAGGGTAAAAATAAATTCTGTGAGTGAGTTCCCAAAGGTCAGCCAGGCTCCAGAGAAATCGAAGCCAGAAACTCGTCTTGGAGACTATTTCTTGGAAATACTATGATTTGATTTGGATGCTATGTCGGAACAAATTGGATGGCTTTGCAAGGCCGTTTGTGAAGTACTCATCCTCCCAATTCCTATGAGTGATGGTCGGGATGTTTTCTGTAAACCTTAAGGATTATAAGCACAAACACAGCTCCCCGAGAAATGAATGACAATACCACAGACTTGGGTTCAAGGCTGCTGACTCAGAAAATCAGCGGCTGGTGCCTAGCCATGCACATTGCTAGCCCCAGGCCAGAGGTGGCGCCCCGGACTATGGCAAATTTTGTGCTCTACAGACTCGAGAAAGTTCAGGCAGTCAACAACTTGGGTATAAAAACGTTCAAAACCAACTTTTATTCCGTGGTGGTTACAGAGGACAGAGTGGGTGCGGGAGTGCACGCACCACAGAGAGCGGGCTGAGTCTCCAGACAACCTGGGGGTGGGGACACACCCCCAACTCCTCTCCGCCATCAAGGGGCCTGGTGGATGACAGGCTCAGAAGGTCTCTGCCGCCACACGAGTTCTGCCAAACCCAGTGGTCTGTGAGGACCCGGAGGAGGAATGGTGGCCAGTGTGCGACCATCAGAGTTGTAGTAGGAAAGGCCAGGCCGGCCTTCCTGAGGGGACTGGGATGGGTCACATCCACGGTCTCCGGAGGAAACAGTGCTGCCATCAAGGCTTAGAGGGCAGAGCCGGGCCGCCCCGGGAGACCCTCCCGTGGGGAGAGCGGAGGGAGTTCAGGAGCCCTTGGGCTGCCAGGCTTCATCTGTCTACACCACCCCACTAAGTGAGTTAACTAAGGGTCGTCTGTGGTGTCTGGAAGCGCAGTGACTACATGGGTACGTGGTAAGAAGGTAGCTACACCTAGCGCATTACAGTCTAGTACGGCTGACAGGTGCTGGGTTGTTAACGGTTTTCCGTTTTGGAGGGGTGTCAGTGTCACAGGCGGGCCGCACTCTGTGGGGGCAGGGTGGCGGGCGCCTGGGGAGACAAGTGGCTATGTGGTGTAAGTGCTGGTGCTGAATTCCTTTGGTTACCTTTTCTTGCTTTTTAAAGAAAAAAATGAAATTGATTTTTGGATGGTCATCTGAGGTAATAAGTTAAGAGTAAGCACCAAGGCGGCCCCGCTGCCCGTGGACCGAGGGAGAGGCGGGCCGGGCGGCCTCACAGGTTCTTCATGCACACCTGGCAGCGGCTGATGTGCGTCCGGATGAGCCCCGCCTTGAGGGTGTCGGAGGAGGGCGAGCCCTGGAAGCTCTCCTCGGGGATGGTGGTGAGCCAGAAGCTGTACTTGTTGGCATAGTAGTGGCAGGTCCCTCGGCCCCCATTGCACTCGATGAAGGGTGTGGCTCGGAAGTCCTCCAGACAGCTGCCCGGCGACACCAGCGACTGGCCGCCACCCTCGTCGCCCGCGGCCGTGTGCTGAGGGGAGAGAGGACAGGGCTGTAAGTGGCTCCCCGGGGACAGACGGGCAGGTTGTCATTGATGGCTTTGTCCCCCAGCTGAACAACAAGCAGTCAACATCCATCCGGGTCAACAGAGACCCCCTGCGACATCCCCTTTAACACTGGGGCTGCCAGGCCGGGGTCAGGAGGAAGCACCGAGCTGGAGGCCTCAGAGCTGGGACCAGCTGGGCCGGGGAAGGGCTCTGAGTTTGGTCCACACACACGTGCACACACAGGCACACACCCAAGCACACTCACGCAAGTGCACACAGTGGGCTCATCTTGTCACCTCGTCTTCGGGGGAGTCAGGTTCTGGGCTGGCTGGGCTGGGAGGGTTTACTGAAGCAGGGGTGGTGTGCTGATCCAGTGACCCTGACTGGGGGTAACTGCTCAGAGGGCAGGAGCGTCTCTGACATTTGGGTCCAGGACATCTCTCCCTTCGTGACAGAGAGGCTCGGCTCTTACTGTCCAATGTCACGATGGGAGTGAAAAAGTAGGAGCAACCAGAGCTCGTCCCTCCTGACACTGAGGCACCTCAAGGTCACGGGAGACCACAAGAGGGGTGCTCCGTCCATCCCCAAAAGTCACCTCACAGGATCAGCTTCTGGGAAAGTAGGAAGTGTGCCAGTCCCTGCATAAAATTTGTACCCCGTTGCTTCAAATGACTGTAGCTTTAAAAATATTAAAATATCAATCCTTGTTTAACATCTCCTTCCTTTCCTAGAATCTAGGGGTTTTCTTTCTGTTGTTTTGACAAAATAAGCAAACATTATCTAATTTATGTATTATGTTGTTAATATAATTTATGAAATATTTAACATGTTGGGCATCCAGTCAATATAGCTGGAGTTATGACAGTCATAATAAATATAAGTTCAATAAATATGAATGCAAGCTCTGTACCCACGGGGCTTTCTTTCTCCCCACAGTGGGGAGTAAGCAGGAAAACAGTAAGGGACCCCACTGTGGCGTAGTCTCTTCCCTTGATTTTAAGCTAAGCCTAAGCTGCCCCAAACCGAGAGTTCCCTATTTTATACCCAAAAGTGATCTGTCACTGGTTTTCCAGGATTTTCCTAATCAGTATGTATCTGTTTTAAGATTTTATTTATTTATTTTCCCCCCGAAACCCCCAGTAGACAGTTGTATGTCATAGCTGCACATCCTTCTAGTTGCTGTATGTGGGACGCAGCCTCAGCATGGCCGGAGAAGCGGTGCGTCGTTGCGCGCCCGGGATCCGAACCCAGGCCGCCAGCAGCGGAGTGCGCGCACTTAACCCCTAAGCCACGGGGCCGGCCCAGTATGTATCTGTTTTAAACCAACCAGTTAATAGATATTTTCTGAGGGCATTCTAGGTTCCAGATAGATTCTACATAAGCTGCTTAGGAATTAAAGTTCTTCCCTATGTTTAACCTTCTGATAAACCAGAAGAGCTTTACCTGTGGTGTTCTGCTTAGTAGGAAGGACAACAAGCCAAATTCATCCAAATTACAGCCTGTACAACGGCTGGGTGGCAAATTAATGGGTCCCCTCTAGGTGGGGGCAGCCCCATGCCTGGGCACATGGCTCTGTTAGCAAAGTGCAGGCAAAAGTGCAGGCTGTACTCTGGCTCTCACTCATCCTCTGGGCCAGGTGCCCTTGTGCTGTGCACAACCTGAACGACTACCCTGTCTGATTATTCTTAAAGGCAGCTGCCCTTGCTGCTTCCTAGCCAGGGTGTGGCTGGGGAGAGGAGCCAGACTCCCAGCCGGTTCCACACTCTGAGAGAGAGCAGGCAGGCACCACTCACCATGAGGAAGGAATACCCGATCCACAGACTCCGCCATCCCGCCGGACAGTGGGGGATGGAGACGTCCTGGCTGTGGACGGCGATGGCGACGGCCGGGGCCTCACACACAGAGCAGCGGCTGATGTAGGGCCTGATGTCCTCCTCGGCCACGGGCATCATGGGCAGCGGGGCAGTGGTGGAGAGCCAGTAGGACTTGTCGTTCCGGCTGGCGTAGTAGCAGACGTCGCCGGGGTTGCAGTACAGGAAGGGCATGGTGCTGAAGCGGGCCAGGCAGGAGCCTGCCAGCCCTGCGGGGGGGTGGGCACAGCTGAGCGCGGCCGGGAAGAGGCTCCTGCAGGCCCGGGAGGCCCACGTCAGGGACCGGTGGGGCTCAGCCGGGCAGGGGGCGGGGGTGAGGGGGGGACCGGGACCAAGCTTGGGCTTTCCACTTCCGTTTTTTGGAGCAGACCAGACTGGCATTTTAGCCCTGCTCTTCTAGATGTTCCCACACGCCTCTGGACTGGGATGGGCCAGCGGGGGAGGCGTCTTTGTGGAAGAGGACTCTGGGTGCGGCCCATGTTGGGGGTCTTAGACGGCCAGCTCCAAGAAGCTGGGATGGCCGCCAAGAGGAGGGCCCGGCTCAGCACAGCTCACGGGCCCTCCCAGAAGGGACTCCTGGGCAACCAGACGGCTTTCTCTTTGGGCTCAGTTAGGTGAACCCTAACTGAGCAGGGCTCCCTTTCACATCCATTGCTTATAAGCTCCAAGCCGAACATGAGCGCCCCTCCAGAAGCCTGTCAGGCGCTGTGGCCCCTTGGCCCTGTTCCCAGCTCTCTTTCGGGCCCTTACCCGAGTTTGCTTTGCCCCACTTTTTTAAAACTTCTTATGGAAGTGCACCATATAGACAGGAATGTGCACAAACCATCAGGGCTCGGCCTGACGATTTCCACAAGTGGCTCCCCTTGAGGTAACCGCTGTCCCGGCCACAGACACGCAGCCCAAGGCCCCCCGGGCCCGCTCTCAGTGCCTGCTGCTGCATTTCCTGTGTGCGCTTAACGCGTTTTAATTCCTGTTGGCCATCAGGCTTACTTGAATAAACACCAGCACACGTACGCACATGCCCATTTTCCTGGGCGTTCTAGGTGACTCCCAGTCCCTCAGGGCCCAGCCTGACTGTCTACAGAGCTTGGGGTGAAAAGCAAGAAGGAAGTGAAGCAGTTGGTGGCTCCAGGCGGAGCGGGGCCGCACGTGAGCCCGGGGTAGGCGCTGCTGGGTTAAGAGGCAGGTCTCCGCGGGCCTGACCTGAGGTTTAGGGCATCACAGGCCATTTGAATCTTTTCTGAAACCGCAGGGGTGTGGATGGGCCCAGTGCCTTCAATCAGGAGAGGCTCATCCGTCTTAGAGTACTCATGAACCTCGCCGTGGCCGCCCGTCCTGACCACCTCCAGCTGAGCCGGCCCCAGGGTCGGCGGGCGGTACCTACCCAGGTCCTGGTTGTGGGCTTTCTCCTGGCCCTCAAAGTACAGCAGGCTGTACCCACTCCACAGCTTGCTCATGCCCACGGGGCACATGGGCTCCTGCTCCGTCTGACTGTGCTTCACCAGCAGGTAGCCGATGCTCACGCTGCGGCCGGGCATGCCAGGCAGGCCTGGGCTCCCTGGGCGGCCTGGTGCCCCTAGGGTCCGGGGGGGTTGGGGGGAGGGGGGAGAGAGAGAGAGAGAGACGGTGGCCACCCTTCAGCTCCGTGCGGACCTCAGCCCACATCGCGTGGCTGACATGGCACGGCGACATTTTACAGCTGCCACTTTGCTTTCCCCCAAGGCTGGTGTCTCAGTGGCTCTGCCCTGTGTAGCCCAGGAGCCTCTTGGGAAGGCCCTGACCTACGTTCCATGCTCAGTACTGACACTGAGTGATGGAACTGAACGTGGGTATGGACCCAGTTGGCCCCACAAGCCTGCCCCTCAGGGTGCGCTGATGCTGAGCAAGAACTAGAGTACCTCAGAGCTGAGGGTCCCCGTAAGTATCTCAGCCCAGCCCCCACCCAATGAACAAGTCTCCTCAACCCCACGTGGCAGGCCCCCCTTTGCTGGATGATTCCAGTAGAGGTGGCTAATTGTACATTTGAGCCATTCCCGTAACGTCCACTCTGGGGGCTTGATTCTGCCCCTCGGAGCACGTACAACGTCTCATCTGCCTCTACCAGGACAGCCCTTCAGATACTGGAAATCAGCTGTCCTGGGTGAGCCTGCCTCCCGCGACCCCTCCCTGCCGGGGACGTCTTCACATCTCATCACTTTCTCCTCTCGTCACTTCCTCCACCCTTCGCTGTCTTGGTCTCCCAGGCTGGATGGTCCCCCCGTCCATGCATGTCTTCAGATGTGCATCCCCCACGTTACATAATCTCCTGGCTGTGGGTCAGTCCATCGGCGGACTGCTACTTCCTGTGATCTGGACTGCGTTCAACTTTCAGCACAGCCCTCCGACGGCTGGCTCAAACTGTGCGCAAGCGGACTACAACAAATCTCGAGGAATTTTTGCACACATTGTATCATTTCTGGCTACCCCATCCTGCACGTGCACTAATAACTTTAAGAAATCAACAATACAAGACTTTACAACAGCTCCTGTCCATGTCCTTGGTTTCTTTCTGCTCACTGCCTCAGGCCTTCAAGATCGTTACGAATCCTGTCTCCTGGAGTACATCGACTGCTTCCTCTCTGAGGCTCCTGCAGGCATCTCAGAGAAAGGAAGCAAGCCAGCCTGTTCTGGGGACTCTGCGCCAGGTGTTCTGCCAGGCGCAGGTACTGTGGAGTGGGGGCAGGAGTTATGGAGCGCCCAGGGACCGAGGCTGCAGTGAGGGCCCTAGGAGCCACGCTGGGTGGCGGAGCGGAAGGGGTGGCAGCCTCTCACGTCTGCTCGTCCGTCACTCGTTTCCCCCTCCCTGCACACCACGGTCCATGTGTCAGACCCACAGTGGGACCTGGAAGAGCCTCCCTGCCCTCTGGCCAGCACTCACCTTCCTGGCCAATGGGTCCCTGGTGCCCCATGGGTCCCTGGTCTCCTCGGAATCCGGGCACAGCAGAAACACCACCTCTTCCCTGGGGCCCCGCCTTCCCTGGAGCCCCGCGGAAACCTGCAGCCACCGAAAACAGGTGTGAGCGCCATGGAGAGAGAGAAGACGCTCAGCGTCACCGGTGTTGTACACACTTTTCAGCAAGAAAACACAAGTGGAAACCAGGCAAAAGGGGAAAGGAGCCCTCCCTGGCCCCACAGCAGGGCTCTACCTGGTTCTCCTGGGGGGCCCTGGGGCCCCATCTCTCCCTGTGCACCCGGGGGGCCTCTCCTTCCCTGTGGACCCACTGGCCCCCGCTGGATGGCAATCTTCTGGGGGATTCCGGCAATCCCTGGGGAGCCCACGGAACCGGGGGCACCTGGAAGGGAAAAGAAAGGCCGGTTGACACACGAGAACCACTTCACTTCCTTCTCTGATCTCTTCCATTTTTTTACCCATTGAAACCAGTCTTGGACCTTCCTGGAAGAATCTCACTCTAGAGACGAGACGGATAATCACCCGTCTGAGAGGTTGCTCCGTGCCTGCCCTTCAACACCTACTGTCACACAAGTCCCTGTACACAAGTCCCTGTGGGAGTGCAGGCAGGCCCCTCTTGGTTTCCTCTTTGTGCTTTAGGGTTTGGACCCACAGCAAAGAGTGACCCTAGAGGGGTCTAGGCCCAGGCCCGGAGCGGGGGGAATAGTCCCGGAGGCCTCTCTGGAGGCAGCCGACCTGGGACGGCGGCTCTGCAGGAGCGCGGACCGCCACTTACCCGGGAGCCCTCGGTCTCCTTTGGGTCCCTTGGGGCCTCGGTCGCCCACACTCCCGGTGGCTCCTGTGTTTCCCATGAATCCTTGCTCACCTCTGGGCCCTGTGAGACAAGCGGGACACTGAGGACACGTGTGTCCGGGTGGGGGCTCCAGTCATCTCTGACCAGTGCTGCCAGCCTCCCGGGAAGAGGAGCCTTCCAGGGGCACGTTACCTTTTTCTCCTGGGAGACCGAACACGCCAGGCCGGCCCTGGGGTCCCGGGTCCCCGCCCCATCCTTTGGTCCCTGGGTTTCCTGGAGATCCTGGGTTCCCTTCCTCTCCTTTGCTTCCAGGAACAGCAGCAGGGCCAGGTGGCCCAGGGGGCCCTCGATAACCTATCGACATTAGTCAAAGAATGGGGGTTGAAATGGGAGGAAGGCCCGGTCACCGCCATGTGGCCTGGGACCCGCTGCAGGAGGCACCCAGGAGGCCAGACGCAAAGTCATCCGTGTAGGGGACGGTCTTTGGCAAGTCTGTAACACTGGGTGACTTTTTTTTTATTGTGGTAAAATATACATAACACAAAACTTAGCATCTTAACCATTTTTATACAGTTCAGTGGCATTAAGTACACTCACACTGTTGTGCAAACATCACCACCATCCATCTCAGATCTTTTTCATCTTCCTAAACTGGAACTCTGTCCCCATTAAACACTAGCTCCCCCTCCCCCTCGCCCAGCCCCTGGTGACCCCATTCTCCTTTCTGTCTCTGTGACTGTGACGGCTCTAGGGACCTCACATCAGTGGAATCATACAGCATTTGCCCTTTTGTGCGTGGCTTATTTCACTCCACATAACATCCTCAAGGGGGGAACAAAGTCTGTCCATCCCTAAAGGAATCAGGTCCTCGCCAGCTCCCGCCCCCAGGGATTCCAACGCCCAGAAAGAAGTGTGAGTCCCGCTTACCTTCCAGGCCAAATATCCCCGGCGCCCCTTTGTCACCAGGTGACCCAGAGATGTTGGAGGGGGGGGTGACGCCAGGGAAGCCCTGAAGTCCTGGACTCCCCACTGGGCCGCGCTCCCCTTGGGAGGGAAACAGAAGTCATTTTTAGTACCAGCATCCAACGTTTTCACCTTTGTCTCCCCTCCATGCCATCACCTGTCCAGGAGTAGGGCCACCAAGCAGAGGCAGCGACGGAAGGGCCCCGAGGCCAGGGGACACGGCACGCTGCAGGCTCTTGGGACAGGTCGGGGGGCAGGGGCTATGCGGGCCCCACTCCCACCAGCCCCCTCCTGCTGCCTAGAGGGTCCCCAGAACCTGCCTCTGCTGGAATCTTGTCCTCCTGAGTATGCTTCTTGCTCGGGGGGCTGCCTGACTATGCTCAGCCGCAGGCTTGGCCAAGGGTCACTCACACTCGCGATTTTGCTGCTTGTGGATGAGGCCTCGGCCCCGTCCTGAGGGCCTCACCTGAGAGGTTAGCTCTCTTGGCCCGGCTAGCACTTGTGAGAGGACGGAAGTTTCCAGTAGTGGCAAGTGAGGCTGATGGACTACAGGGATGTTTTAATCCCCTCTGTGGCTGTCCTTCAGTATCTTGGATCCCAGCTCTGGACAGAGTCCACCCTCATTACTCACAGATTTTGTATTTGCCATGTCGCCTACAGACTAAGATTTACTGTGACCGCAAATCAATACTCTGGGCATTCCTGGACAAGCATGGAGAGGCAGAATAGTTGAGTCCCAGCCGAGGTCCAACCAAGCGACACCCCACCTTCCCGGTTCAGCCCAGAGGGTAAATAAGGGTCCTTTTCGTTTCTGCTTAGTGCCATGTTTCGGCATTTTTGTGCTTTTTGTTGGTGACTTCACTGTAAATTGGACCCCCAGCATCATGCTGAAGTGCTGTCTGTGCTCCTTAGCTCGGGAAGGCTGTGCCGTGCCCCATGGAGAAGACATGTGTGTTAGATGAGCTTCCTTCAGGCCTGAGTTACAGCACTGATGGCCATGAGCTCAATGTTAATGAATCCCCAGTATATATCAAATAAGGTGTCTTTCAACAGAAACACACATAAAGCTAGTTATGTATTGATCTGTTGATGATAATGTGACCAGGGCTCGCAGGAACCTCACCTGTATTTCTACTAGGAGCAGAGGCTGCGATTGCTAGGTCAGTGTTTGCAGCGACTTTACAGAGCATCACCACTGCAGGTGACAAGAATGGACTGCCCTGAGTCAGAGGCTGGAGCCCCGCGGCACTCATCGAGGACTGGCCCTGGAGGGCGGTCCCACAAGAGGAAATCGGTGGGAATTCTACTGCTCCCTGAGCTTCAGCCAACACGCCACTTGTGGGTGCCCGAATGTGCCGAGGCAGCGGTGAGCCGAACGGCCAGTGGGGAAGGCAGTTAGTTCTCTCTCATCACCATCTGAGTATTTGTTTTCCCTTAAGGCCTGGGGACTAAGAGATTAGTACAAGAACACTGCGAAAAATCAGAATGCCCAAGTATCCAGGGGCCATCGTCTCTAGTCTAGAAAGAACAGTGAACTGGGCCAACATAGTACAAAAATGTGAGACCAGAAAAGGTAACTAACAGGGGACTCTTGTGTGCCCCATGAGGCTTCATGACTAATCGACATTCATCAGCAACACGAGAGACTTCCACGACGGGAGGTCTGACACCCATCACGGGGACAGGACCCAGTTTATGTGACTTCTGAGTGGGACGGAGAAACATTTAGGAGGGTGTCGCCTAGTCTCACTAATTACAGGCAATAAGCAAGTGGATTTACTACACCTGTGGGGACTGACCAGCCACCATCTGTAGTTTGATATAAAATGACACCAGTGGAGCTGCTACTAACTACTGTCACAAAGTAACAAATAGATGGGGAGGGTCAGTGAGGAACGGCAAAAACTCGGGAGTTAGAAGACGCAGATTGGCCAGATTCCCACGAAAACACACTGAACTTCCCTGCTGGGAGCAGTCGTCTGTGAACGAGAACACGGAGCGAGCAGGAGTCAGTTTGCTGGAATTGGGACACAAACAACTCTGTGTTCTCGGTGCCCCGTGGATCTTCCTAAGACTGAAAAAAGAACCCCTGACTAACGAGGGTCGGCGAAAGGCCGTTTTGCACAGCTCAGAGGTAAACCACAACCTGAAGCCCCAAAGTGAGCTGCAGGGAGAAATGAGGCTGCAAATTCGAGCTCCTGGCCTGAGATGAAACGCGTTTGAGGGACGACAATGGACTGGGATTATTTCCCCACTCTCAGAGCAGTGTGCCAGTCCTGACCGAGCCGCCTGTGAATGTCACTACGGAAAGTCACCTATCCCTCATCCTGGCCAGACGCTGAGGCCCGGGGGGCAGCATGAAGGATCTGCTCTGGCCTCCAGGGCTGCTCAGAAGCCACCAGGTCACTGGTGATTGTGACTTTCATGCAGGACGAGGGCCTTGTAGAGGACAATGGCTTTAAAAAAGGGACACTGTGCCTCAGGATTGTTGAGAGCCTGACACACTCTCGGCCCCCTTGATGGCGCACAGGGAGCTGCACGGTCGGTTCAAGAGGAGTTTTAAGAAACTGATGCTGCACAGACGAATGAGCAATGGGACCGCTGAGGGTGAGTTAGGGATGTTCTGGAGCACACACACCTTTTCCAACTGAAGTCGAAGAGAGTTGCCCTACAGCTTCACAGGGTTCCTCCAGAACAAACATTTACCCGGCATGTACTCTGTGCCAGGCACTCGGCCGAGGTACAGATAGGGGAATAAGAGGTAATTTCTGCCTTTGTGGAAACTGTAATTAGCCCTCGCTGTCAGTGTCAGAGCCTGAACGGCACGCTTGTGATGCGTAACAGCCACAGTAACAGCTGATGCCGTGTGGGTGCTGTCCGCGGGCTGGGACTGCGTGCACCACGTGACACTGATGCCTCACGTCCCTCTGTCCCTCCTGGGCGAGGTCTCATCTCCGTCTCCCATGGAGTCTTTCTCATCACTGCGTTCCCTGACCCCTCTCAGAGGGCAGACAGGTGAACAGACAAGCATGACCAAAAAAATATTTTGAGGCCTGTTAGAGAAGCCAGCATTGATTGCTCGGCTCCTGTGTGCAAGAGCTTTACCTATATTATCTCACTGAATCCTCCCAGGACCCACATGGTGCGTTTCTACCCTCATTTTACAGACAAAGTCACGTCAAGATCACACTGCTCGTGAGGCATAACAAGAACACATACAGGCATTTGACTTTAAAGTCGTGGGTGTGGCCAGCTCCACTGAGGACTCTTGGGGGGCTTGTGCCAGTAGACTGACCCTAGATCCTCGCCCCTAAGTGGGCTTATGACAGTAAACTGACCCTAGATCCTCACCTCTGACTGGGTCTGTGACAGTAGAACGACCCTAGATCCTCACACCTGACTGGGGCCTGTGCTGGTGGACTGACCCTAGATCCTCACCCCTGAGTGGGACTGTGACAGTAGACTGACCCTAGATCCTCACCCCTGAGTGGGGCTGTGTGAGTACCTTGCAGCCTCCCAGGATACACACTAAGGCCCCAGTTGGCAGCCCCCCTCCTCATGCTCCTGCCTTCAGACCAACGCCATGGAGCTTGGATATCGGGGAATTCCGGAGTTTCTAGCTATGTGAAAGGGGAGACGGGAGGTGACAGACCCTGAAGAATTAGATGATGTGGTCTGAGAGGCCTGAGACACCTGCTGCCCCCCACAGGGGACCGGTCGCTGGCCTCAGGTTCTGGCTTCTCCTCTGTGGGATCTTTGGTTCCGGCTTCAGAGGGAACTCTGACCTGAGCACTTGCACTCAGGCCCTGGTGCTTGGAAGCCTAGTGTGTGGCGGGGCCCGGTCCCCCTGTGCTGCTCGGCACCAGTGCCTACACCACAGACAGTCCCCAGCTCAAGGCTGCCGTGCGGACAAAATGCTGGCTGAGCCGGGGAGGTGCCCATGGATGGTCAAAAAATGAACACTGGGGCTGGAGGCTCATGATCAAGGCACGCTCCGCTCCGGATACTGGTTACATTTTATGTGGGAACCTTTCCCACCTCAGTGCAGGCTCCAGCATGGTTTGGCTGGTGGATGGGTGGGCGGGGAGGTGGGAGGTGGGTTTCTTTCTCAGCGGCAGAGACCACCTCTCCCTGGTTAGCTGCCCCCACGTTCCAAGCCGTCAGGCGGGCTTAGCTCAGAGGCTGTGACACGTGAATTTGTCCACTTATCCAACACTCAGAGTGCTTGTATGGGTGAGGTGCCCTGGGGGTCACCGAGGGGACGGAATGTGATCCTTGGGCCCAGGTGCCTTATCCTCACTATAAGCTGGGGGTCAATAACTAACTTTGGTGGAATAAGACACGTTTTATAACAAAAGCGATGGAAGACTAGCCAAGAGGTTCTGCAACAAGGAACTCTCCAGCTTGTCATCTCTCAGACCCACACTCCCTCCCGCTGCCCCACCTTTTGGGTGCTGGATATGCAGATGGAATTACTGTAACTGTCTGGCCTTACCTGGGGCTCCTTGCTGCCCCTTCTGTCCCGGGGCTCCGGCAGGGCCTGGAAGGGTATTGGCCTCTCCTGGGTCACCCCTGTCCCCAGCAGGACCTGGGAAACCTGGGTCTCCGCGGACGTCCGCACCTGTGGCAGGGTTAGCAAGCAGCGACGTCAGCATCTTCAGCCATGGCAAGTTAACTCGCACGCGAAACCACAGTAGCGCTCTTCAGTGAGACTCAAACACAGAAACCGGAAGACAGCCACGGAGATTTCAGCTGGCTACGAGGCCTCAGTGTCCCAGAATCTGAGACTCAGAGGGACCCTAGAGATGGTAGTTGAACCCCTTCGCTGCACAGATGAGAAAATGAGACTCCTCTGAAGGCTGTGGGGCTGGGAGCCTGCCTGAGGCTGCTCTTCATGCCAAGCCTTTATCAGCTTTAAAGAGAGACACTGTTTCAAACCTTCCTGCTCCCATAGCAGGTGATCAGGGCAATTGATGGCGGGACAGAGTGATTAACTGGACCATTTAAACTGGAATTGAAATGTTAAATGGAGCATGAGTGTGTGAATTCACATATAATTACACACACACAAACTTACCTGTGGAGAGATAAATATTTGGTTACATAAAACATCTCTAAAGAGAATATTTTAATAGCAATAGGACTATGGGTGATTTTTTTCCTTTTGTTTAAATATATTTTTAAAAACTTTTCTCCACTGAATATGAATAACTTTTATAATCTGAAAAGAAGACAGACGGTACCTGGGGATCCCGGGAAGCCCTTGGTGCCTGGCAGGCCGTGCAATCCACTGATGCCTCGGATGCCCGGAAAACCTGTGGGGTTTCACTTGTGGTTATTTCGTGCGTGGGGCAGCAAAGAGACAAACTCTTAAACTAATTCAGACATATTTTGGTTTGCTATGGTACAGTCACCGACCGATGTATTCAGAAGCCCAGCAAACAGGAAGCAGTCCAGCATTTACTCTGACGTGTCAATTAATCACGTCCACGTCACCCAGGAGAACCGCTTAACTTAGAGACTGTTCTCACAGAATCTTTCACAGACTCGGTAGTGCCAGAGGGGAGCCGGTGTGCTCGCTTCTCTTCTTGACGCGTGAGTCACCAAGTATATTTGCTTTGTAAAAACTGTGCTCGGAACCGAGAGCCTGGCATTAGTTCCACTCCCTCTGGATTCTGGGGATAAACGTTTCTACAGCGGGACTCAGGAAACGGGCAGCGATGCTTCCCATGATGTGCGCAGTGAGTGTGGCAAAGGGCGTGTCTCAGGGCCCGGAGTGTGCCGGCGGGTGGGTCTCCCTCAGTTCGGAGAAGAGAGCAGCTGAGGGCCTGTTCCTGACCAGGGGCCTGTCAGGGTGGCAGAGGGCCTGTCCTCTGAGCAGGAGCCTATCCAGGCCAGGGCACAGAACCCCCCAAATTCCCCCAAGGGCTCCGCCAGACCTGGCTGAGTGGGAAGCCAGGGAAGGCCGAGGCGGAACAATAGGGACCCTGGCGTCCGTCCCTCCAGCTCGCCTCTGCACTGCCCTGTGCTGACCGGGGAGTGGCCCTAAGGCCTCCCGGGCAGGTGTGCATTCATCTTTCCGGGAAGTGGAAACTTCTTTGTGGGTTGGCATGTCTGTCTTTTCCACTGGGCTGGGACAACTGCAGACCCTGTCTTGGTGTGTAACACGCACACCCGGCCTGTTATCTCACACAGTCTTAGGGAAAATAGCCCAGAGAGAGGCCAGCCTGGCTGACGGCACCCTCCTCAACCAGCAGACCCCACTCTGAAGAACCCAAGGGAGGGATGGTCTTACCTGGTAAGCCTGGAGTCCCCGGCCAGCCAGAATCGCCTTTGTCGCCGGGCCTTCCGACCTGTCCTGGCTCTCCCTGAGGCCCCTGCAGCCCGGTCAGTCCTGGAAAGCCTGGGGGGCAAACGCATCCTTAAGTCAGACACAGGCACCTGAGGCCTCCCCGCCTCCAGCTCACGTCCCGCAGGGAGCAGGGGCTTTGTGAGAAAGGACCAGCTTCCCTTTGAGTGGGAACACACGCGGCCTTGGACCCCCACATTCAAGTTCAATGGGGTTAGCCTAGCCCGGCCAAAGAGAACAGCCTGTGCTTTCTTATTCCCGCCCCATCATCTAAACGGAAGTCTGGAGAGCCCATGAGAGGACCAGCCTCCCAGAGCTCCCAGGGCCTGGGCAAGAACAAAGGGAAAACAAAGGAAGGGGAGCAACAACAAAAAAGCGGAAGCCAGTTCCCCCGTGGCTCTCTGCCATTAACTTGGGGCCCCCAAACGATTCTCTGCATATTCAGTGCAGGAAAGGGGTCCTGTGACAGGAACTCAGTCTGTGTTTAGGGAGAGATGGAGACGCTTCCATCAGGGCGGCTCCCTGTCCCTGTGGGTCCCCTAGGTGGGTCAGCTGTTTCTCTCTGTGTGGTTGGCCCTAAGGCAGAGCCAGGTGGACCAGCAACAATGAAGAGCCAGCTTCACAGGGAGGGGTGTGACGTGACAAGGACACGGGCCAACTGGCTGCCTCTGTCTGGGGTCTTGCAGATTTTGAGGCTCGGCCCCGCTCAGCCTCACAGGCTGCTGCCCCATCCAGCCATGCTCCGGGGAGGGCGGCGCTGGAGGAAGAGCGTGTGATGCAAGAGATTTTACCTGTCTGCCCTTTCAGTCCGGGGGGGCCTTGGACGCCCACCGCGCCTGTTATGCCGGGGAAGCCAACTTCGCCCTCTGTTCCCTTCTCTCCAAAGAATCCCTTTAGACCTGTAACCACAGATTTGCTGCTTGGAACAAACCACAGAAACTGCATCACTGAGGCTTAATGCTCGTAGGGTTCAAGGGGACGCCTGTTAAAGGACACTGCCACACCACACTGGTGCTTCTCTTGTGAATGGGGATGGGCATCCAAACACGTTCCTTCCTCGACTAATTTTTTACCTAGTTACCTAATTTTACCTGAGCCTGTGGTCAGCAGCCTCATGCTGGCACCCAATGGTCCCCATGTCCTGGCATTCATGCCCTCATGCAGTCCCCTCCCACACTGCACCGGGCTGAACTGTGTGACCACCAGGACACTGCAGAAATGGTGGGGTGTCACTTCAAGCCTAGGCCATAAAATTCATCATTGCTTTCACTTTGTCCCCTCTCTGGGATCGCTCGCTCTGGAGGAAGCCAGCTGCCACATGATGAGGACGTTCAAGCAGCCCTGAGATATGCCCACATGGAGGAGGAACTGAGGCCTCCCACCAACGGGCATGTGGGGGGCGCCATCTTGGAAGTGGATCCTCCAGCCCCACTCCAGCCTTCAGACAATGTGGCCCTGCTGACATCACGACTGGAATCTCATGAGAG
The DNA here is from genome assembly GCF_057802395.1 of Ceratotherium simum simum. Classification (NCBI taxonomy): domain Eukaryota; kingdom Metazoa; phylum Chordata; class Mammalia; order Perissodactyla; family Rhinocerotidae; genus Ceratotherium; species Ceratotherium simum. Next base: position 3,116,001 of record NC_141909.1, read on the forward strand.
ACCCGAGTCAGAACCACCCTGATCCCAAATTCCTGGCCCACAGAAACCGTATGAGGTAACACCTGCTTGAGGCTGTTCTAAACCACTGCATTTTGGGATTATTTGCTAAGTAGCAATAGATCACTAATCGGGGTCCTTATTAGAGTGGTTTTGAACGCGTCATGGGCCACAGAAATCTGGGGAACTAGTTACACCTGCAGATGTTTGAGCCTCTCCCAGAGCTGGCTTAGTAGATCTGGGATGAGGCCTGGAACCTGCATTTTAAACAAGCATCTCAGGTGATTCTGAGGTGGTCATCGGGCAGACTTTGAGAAATGCTACGTCTGTTAGTGACAACAGTCTATGTGAAAATGTTTTTGGTGTTTTCTGGTATGCTGGAAGGTTTTGAAAACTTCAGACCAACCTGAATTCCACATAATCACTGTTGTCCAGTGTCTCCTTAAATTTCTGAGACTACTGCTTACAAAAAAATACTGTTAATGTTTTTGTGCTCATAAAGAAAAATTATATAAAAGGTTCTGCTTATTTTTTGATTCTTTTATTGTTTTAAAAATCTGCTCTGAACCCCTATTTACCCAGTGCGTCTTCTTTCATGAACCACTGCCATCACCTCCACCCAAACTGAGCGAGTCCAGCATAGCTTGTCGTCTCATCCTTCGAGAGACCAGGCCTGGGCCCTGGCTCCCTAGTGCCCCTCACGTCTGGGAGCTGATCTGACTCAGGGCTCCTCAGCCCACCGCTCTGCTGCATGGGCAAGGCTCTGTGGCTGACCCCACTTAGGCACACCTCACTTGTCTTAGGGAGAATGGAACACCTCCAAGAGTGGTTGACACAACTGTCATTGCCCCCTTGCCCCCGGGACCACAGTTCTGAGATACAGTCTCCTGGCCATGGACACGGGGGAGGCTCTACTTCCTGGGCCCACAGTCTAACTACAACCTAAACGTTCAAAGGTAACAACCATAATTCCTGGAGGGGCGTAGCTTCTCCTCCCCTACACATTTCAGTGGAACAAAAGGGGCATTGTTAGTGACACACGTGGCAAGATGGTCTCACATTTCTGCTTTTACAAACCAAACTGCCAAAGTAATTATTTAGGAAGGGAGACTCAGCCAGCCAAGAGGCAGAAGGCTCAGCAGCCCAGGCTTCCCCTGTGACCAGGAGGAAAGCCATCAGGAGACCAAATTATAGATCCACATGTGCCCAGGGAGGCCGGTAGGTGAGGCTGCCTGCTCCAGAGGGACAATCCTGCTCCCACGCTAGATGGAAAGCTCCTTTCCATTCTGGAGCTTCTTCTAGGTAAAGAACCAGCTCAGCATCCTCCCTGTTGGCTGATCACATGGACAGACCCTTCCCTCCCACCAGGACCATCCCTGGGAGCACCTGGGGCTCCAAGCAGCTTAAGCCTTGTGTGTTCCCTAAGATAAAGTCCCCAGGAAGGACGCATCTATGCAAGTCCCTTGGGGCATCACGACAGGCAGGAATTTTGACCTTGAACTTCAGTGATGCTCAGAGGACATGAGTAAGCTGCTGTGCCCCATGGGGCACCCTGAGGTGTACGGGGCTGGGGGCTGCTCCTTGTTGCCTACTCAAGAGATGGGCCTGACTCCACTGCCCTTTCTTCTAGACCCTTCTCTGCAAGAAGTTCTAGTCATTGTCATTTGCCTCACACCCTATAAGGTGTCCCTATAGGCCAGACACTGCTTCTTTTCCAGGAGCCATATTTTATGGGCCATAGCTTCTCCCATCTTCCCTCTCAGGGCGAGGCAGAGGGGGGTTTCCTGACTTTGTCTTCAGATTTAACTTAATTAAAAATTCCAGAGTCTTCCTTGCACGTTGGGCTTGAAGACCTCAAACCATTTCCTATAACATGATGCATAGTGCTTACCAAATAGTGACACACTTGGCAAGCCAGGTCCTGAGTGATGACACAGACAAGGGTCAGGGCTGTTGCTGAGATGAAGAGATGGAAAATGACTTACGTACCTGGTATTCCAGTGAGGCCCCGTTCCCCCTTCAGGCCCGGGCTTCCTGGTAAATCTATGGTGTCTCCAATATCACCTGTTACGTGCAAAAAAGATGGCTGACACCAGGTCTTCCTATTGGGAGGTGGTGAGCTTTGCAGCTTCTGTTGTGTTACATTCTTTCTGTTTTGGTGAGGAAGATTAGCCCCGAGCTAACATCTGTTGCCAATTCTCCTCTTTTTGCTGAAGAAGATTGGCCCCGGGCTAACATCCGTGCCCATCTTCCTCTACTTTATATGCGGGATGCCTGCCACAGTGTGGCTTGATGAGCAGTGCATAGGTCCCCGCCCGGGATCCGAACCTGTGAACCTACACCACCAGGCTGACCCCTGTTGTGCTGCATTCTTAATAAGATAATTTGCTTCCAAATAACTAATAGCGTCTGTAGGTCTGGGATCACCACACCTGCCCAGAATGCTCTGGACGGTGGACGCCCTCTTTTCACCATCCGAGCAACACTCACCGAAATCGCCTGTGCGGCCAACCTCGCCGTAAAGGCCTGCTCTCCCCGGAGCTCCCTTGTCACCCTAGGGCAAAGTCACACACGAAACCACCTTAGAAGGCTGTTCAGGAAATTAGTTGTGATTGGGAAGGGAGAGCATATCCAACTATTCGGTTTGCTGAAAACAACACTCAAGGTATGTGATCCTGTCATTTTGTAGAAAACCTCTAAAGCTTTTCAGGTCAACACAGTAGGTGGTTTCCTTACCCGTTCTTATTGAACAGTAACACGGTAAAAATGAAACAAGCCTGCAGCTCTGGTGAAATTAATAACATCGGCGATGCAGATCACAGTCATGACGGTGGTGATGGTGACCACGGCTGACTGCATCCTACCCTCTGCCAGGCTTTACACGGGGAATGCATGGGTCCCATCTCAGGAGCTTCACTGAAGCCTCACGACAACCCTACGAGGTAGGTGCCATTATTTCCCATTTGATAGATGAGGAAATTGAGGCACAGAGATGCTAAGTAATTTTCTCAAGGTCACTCAGCTAGTAAGTGGCAGAACTGGGAGATCAACTTGGGCTGCCAGATTCCAGAACTTGCTCTCTATATTATACAACAGTTCCATGGTGTGTACTTCCATCTGTGGAGAGAGTGAGACTTCTCCATAAGAGTGTTGGTAGCTGATAATGAGACTGGGACGAGGTCTGGGTCGCTCTGTGACTCCACAGAAACCATGGTTCTCTTGTCTGAAGTGGGTTCCTCCTCAGAGGGAGGGTGGGCGTTCTGGTCTACCTCCATCCTTCTGGTCCCCACTTGAGCAGCAACCCGGGACTTCAGAACTGCAGCACCAATGCTATTACCCTTTTCTAGCATGGCTTAACTTCAGTCTCTACATTGTTAATGTAGCTCCATTTTGTGGGAGGAGTGGGGGGAGGTGCCAGAGGCTGCACTCTTGTTTAGATAATAATCTATTTTTCTTTCTTAAAGTTTGCTTCATTAAGGCATAACTTAAGATGAGTGCACTGCACTCATCTTAAACACGCAATAAATTTTTACTCATGTGCCACCCAGATAAAGACACAGAACATTTTCAGCACTCTAGAAAGTTCCTTTGTGCCCTTTCCTAGTCAATAATCCTGCCCAAGGAAGCCACTCTTTCGACACACCTCTATCAAATAGTCTTGTTCGTTCTCTAACTTGACAAAAATGGAATCCTATCATATGTACTTTCTATTTCTGGTTTATTTCATTCAACACAAACTCTGTGAGATTCAGTCATGTTATTGCATTTATCAGTAATCCTCTTTTTACTGCTGTGTACCAGCCCACTGTCTGAATGTACCATGTTTACTTATTCTTTCTCCTGTTGACAGGCATTTGGGCTCTTTCCCAGTTTTTGGCTATTATGAATAAACTGCTGGGAACACACATTGTCATATGTGTCTTTTTTAAGTGACCTGACTAGCTGCAGATAAGACTGAGTATAAGGTCCCACCAGCTACAGATTTTGGGAGTGATGGAAGGAAGACACCTGAAGAATTCTGAGAACATCGTGTACACTGGGGTGGGCTAGACAGAAGGCCAAGCTAGGGCCTGTCGCTAGAGGTTTACCACAGAGTGGCCAGACCTTCTGATCTGCCCCAAACATGCTGATCCCACTGTGAATGCCAGAAATGAGTCAGCTGTGTGCTGAGGACTGTGAGGATATAATACCTTTAAACGAAAGGGGATAAAAAGAGAATTCCATGAAATACAATCTGTGGGGAGCCACTCTGTGTAATGTTACACACTGTCTCCACTGCACTCGATAAAACTGCAAGGTGGCCGTTATCTGAGCTTTACAGGCAAGGACACAGGTGTGGAGAGGCGGGCGCCCTGCCTGGGGTCAGGGTGCACACTGTGACCACGACAACACAGAGCTCGGCACACAGCAAGTGCTCAAGAGACCTGCGCTGAGTGAAGAAGTGAGTGAACGGCAGCCCGGGATGTTGTCTGCGGTATGATTTGGCAAGGGGCTCTCTTGTCCCTTATGTCCTGATGTCACATATGTGCTCATATCTCGGGAAATTCAAGTTTAGTTCTCTTAAGTCCCCCACGGAAAAATGCAGACCCCGTGGTTGGTCCCACACAAGTCCCCCGGAAAAGGCCGGGACCGTGGGCGGCACTCAAATCCCCATTGGAGCTGGTGCAAGCCCAGCGGCTCCTTACACTGCCTGGGGATCTGGACAGCCTGAGGCTCCCACTCTGAACCTGGGCCTGACCACGCGCACCCTGTAAATGCTGGACCACAGCGCTGTGGTCACGAGCAGAGGGAGAGCAGCTGACAGAAGACGTGGGGTACGAGGTGCTCACTTACCCTACTTCCCGTGAACCCTGGAAATCCTATGATCCCGGGGGGGCCAGGCACCCCAGGGAATCCCGGCAGACCGGGCACTCCGGGCACGCCGACGTCTCCTTTGACTCCTTTGATGTGGCCGGGCCTCCCGGGCAGCCCAGGGATGCCCGACAGCCCAGGGATCCCCGGCATTCCTGGAAGACCTGCAGGAAGACGGCGGGGGTGAGGCCCTGGGGAGGGCCAGCACCTGTCCCCCGCCAAGCTGTCAACTCCGCAGTCCCCAGGGCTGCAAATCTCAAAACAGGAACCGAGGCTACTCAGGCCTCAACGAACAACCCGCGAGCCACGTCAGGGCGTGAGGGGAGCTGAACACAACGCAGGCTGGCAGGGCGCAGGGGAGCCTCTGGGCAGAAGCCGCTGTTCCTCCAGGCTGAGAGGCAGGGGCGGAGGGAGTGCGACCCCAGACCAGACGGCTCGGGGGTCCAGCCCAGCTGTCGGCGACACCTCACCTTTTAGGCCCAGGTATCCTTTCAGTCCCATGGGTCCTTCATCTCCTTTCTCTCCTTTGATGTCTTTCATTTCTGGCAGGATGATGGGAGGTGGTCCTGGGGGGCCAGGGTCCCCTCGGCTGCCTGCAAGGCAATCACAACGCTGTCTTTCCCTTGGCCTCTGGACCAGGTGAAGAACACAGGTAGGGGAGGCCTCTCAGCTGCTGCTGTCCCTCCAGGCCCGAGCGCCGAGAGGCCCTGAGTGGGGCACGTGTCTATCCTGACCTGGAAGCCTGTGAGCTGGGATGGGGCTCTCCGAGAGAGACCCGGGCCATGGAAAACGCCTGTCTTCTCCCCCACCCACTTCTCTCTATGATAGTGGAGTGTGGGCACAGAGCAGGCGGATGGAAGACCTGCTCCCCGCACAGTGCTGCCAGGACAACCCAGGGACGTGTGTGACGGGGTGACAAAGAACGTGACACTGTGTTATTTATTTGCACTCTGACGAGACAGCGATCAAACTTGATCACAAGCAGGAAGGCTCAGTGAGGAAGGACGCTGGCTTAGCCCTCTTCCTGCAGGCACCAGCCGAGCCTCAGAATTCACCAAGGGTCAGCCAGAGCTGGGGAGGTCACAGCAAGAAGCTGGTGGGATACTGCAAGGGAGCCTCTAAGGAGACGGTGGGCTTGGAGCTCAGGCAGCTGGCGGCTGGTCAGGGGATTGTGGCATAGAGTTCAGGCTGAGAATGTTCTGGAATCTATGTTCATTGGATGAGAGGGCGGCTGGTAAGTGAGATTTGGCTGAATAAAAAAAATTTAGTTTCATTCACTGAACATCTACTGAGTAGTCAGTGCTGGGCTAGACACTGACGGAACAAAACCATAACTGTTTCTGCCCTTGGAGAGCTCGCCGTCCAGGGAGGGTCGGGCACTCCACGGTTAATGTCACTCCAAGCAGGCTGGAGGAGAAGGGCGAGTGGAGCCGAAGGAAAACGGTGTGGAATCCAAGGGTGATTTCATCTTAAATTTAATTTAAAAATATCATTTCTTGCTCAATGGCCTGAAATCTCTAAGCTAACAGGAAGATTATCTGAAAATGCAAGTGTGAGTACAAAGCTTGGAAGAAGTAGTGCCCTAGACTGCAGTTTCTATTTTTCTAAGAATTTGTACAAGTTATGACTCTTGGTGGAGTAATTTTTTTAAAAAATTACTCACTTAGGACAATTCAATGGTTTTTAGTATATTCAGAGTTGTGCAACCATCACCACAATCTAACTATAGAACTTTTCATCACCCCAAAAAGAAACCCTGCACCCATCAGCAGTCATTCCCCAACTGTTCCCTGCCCACAGTCCTAGGAGACCGCTACGCTACTTTTTGTCTCTATGGACTTGCCTATTCTGGACATTTCTTGTTAACGTAAGCAGATAATATGTGGTGTAATGTTTTCAATGTTTGTCCGTGCTGCAGCATGTACCAGAAGCTCATTCTTTTTTATGGCTGAATAATACTCCGTTATACGGCTATACTGCATTTTGTTTACCTGTGATGGACAGTTCTACTTTTGGCTATTATGAATAATGCTGCTGTGAACATTCACATACAAGTTTTGTACGGATACGTGTTTCCAGTTCTCTTGGGTGTACACCCAGGAGAGGAACTCCTGGGTAACCATGTTTAACTTTTTAAGAAACTATCAAACAGTTTCCACACTGGCTGCACCATTTTATGTTCCCACCAGCAGCAGATAAGGGTTCCCGTTTCTCCATATCCTTATCAACACTTGTCATTAGTAATTCAGCTTTCAGAGACCATTGTGATAACTTCAGAACAAAAGTGTCTGAACAAAAGACATGAGAATGTGGCTTGTGGGTAGCACACTTCCTGAACAAGGAGCCTCACCCATGGGGTCCGAGATGCCTGCCCACGCCTTTCTGTGGGTCATGTCTCTCTGGCATATGTCGTCCTTCCACCTGGAGTGCTGTGTCTCTGCTTTGCCATCGACACGCCTCTCTTTTAGAATTTACCTTCTGCTTTTCACCTGGCCTCACCTCCCTGCGCTCACCATGGAGTAACCGTGGTGGGGGATGTTTCTTATGACGCTTTTGAGTCTTAATGCTGCTGTCATTTCTGTTCTCCGAAGTTTCCTTTGGTCAGGATTATTCCCTTACACTGGCAGGGTGTTGAGGCAGGGATAAAGCCTTCCCGTTTTTGTTAGTTAGTTAGTTAGTTTGTTTTTTAACAGCATCTAGCATCTGGGCTCCTGGAAGATTCGTCCTGAGCAGTGTTAGGCCCCCACGAAAGTGAGTCTCAACCCAGTCAGAAAGACCTTAAGAGAGGCGGGCATACCTTTCACACCTGGCTCACCAGCCAGACCTTTCAGCCCCGGAACTCCAAAAAAGCCGGCCTCTCCTTTGCTTCCCGGGAACCCGGGTCTCCCTTTGAGTCCCAGCACACCTTGGAAGCCGTCCATCCCGGGTGAGCCTCTGCCTCCTTCAGAGGGAAGGAGAAAAGTGCTGGGTTAGGCATGGATAAACGCACGGGGTAATTCAGGCTCGCTCATCCATGACATGCCCACAGAGTAACCCACATGAGAAGATGCCAAGATTCTCAACCTAAAACAGGGATTTCCGGGACACCATTTCCTAAGGGGCTTGTCTGCCAACCTACATACAGACCGAGGGGTATGGAGTCAGCCTTTCTGCCGTCTGGCCACTGGGGACAAGACATAGGGCAAATGCACAGCGGTCAGGCAGAAAGACACGAGGAAAACTGGAAGTCCCCTAGGTCCATGGACCCCGAGAAGAGGTTGGAAAGGGCCCTAGACGTTAACATGACGTTCACACTGCACCCAGCATGGAAATCTGGCAAAGGACCATGGCAGAAACAGATCACTGTGTCTCTGCACAACAGTGAAGGGCCAGAGGCCGGCTTCTAGAGAAACTGGTCTCAGTTTGTATGCAAATAAACCCGTGTGGTGGCCAAGCTTCTCCTGTGTTCTGGTTTTTGTTCACTAACTGGCCTCAGGATCTGAATCCAGTCTCCCGAGGGGCCTCTCCACAAAGTTCCCCACCAGATAGTAAGTCCTGGTCCTCAGGCAGTCCTGCCCTTGGTAAATCAATAAACTGGCATTTGGGGCACACGAGTCCCGCCAGCCTAAGAGCACTGGCCTGTTTTCCCAGGGTCTGATGCCTCCTGGGCAGAGGAGTCCAGACGCTGCAGCCTGCAGGCGTTTGGGGTTGGCCTCTCCTGGCACAGCTGCCCCAGGTCCCAGGGTAACCCACCCAGCAACCCTGCAAGGTAATTCCCTCATCCTGTTATAGTTACCTTTTGGTCCTGGGATACCAGGCATTCCGGCCATTCCTTTAAATCCAGGGCTTCCTGGGTGACCTCTCTCACCTAACAACCCAGGGTCACCTCTGTCACCAGGGACACCCTTCATGCCCACAGGGCCAGGGACACCTGTGTCACCTGGCTCCCCTCTGTCTCCAGGCAGACCTGTCAAAGAGAGGGGGAAGGAAAATGAAGCAGGACCAACAAAGCACACACAGAGAGAACTTCTCTACGACACTTTTAAGGCATTGATTACAAAAACTCTTGACAAGAAAAACTTCTTGGAAGGAGAATGGGAGACTGAAGCTAGAGAGGTGAGTTTTAAAGGTGGGACCAGAGTTTGTGGAACCCGAAGGCTGGTCTTTCTAAGGAGGTCTTCCTTGGAAAGGAAGGCTAACCTGTGAGACGCAAGCCAAACACGACTTCCAGACGAATCCGACTTGCCCCACTCAAGCCCTCCCGCCTTCGGAACCCAAAGGGCAAAGCTCCAGAGGTGGATGGGGAGGCGGGCGCCGGGGCACTGCCAGCTCTAAGCCGGGTTGCTGAGGTTACTCACGGGCTGCCCACCCTCCTGACCATCGCTGGCTCCAGGAAACAAAAAATTTCACTTTCGGGAAACGATTTTGCCTCTTCAAAGCACAGCAGTGATTTTGAACTTTTGCAGTGGGAATTTCTTTTTTTCCCCTAATGAAATCTTAACTAGAACCCTAATATACACAACAGTTACAAAGGATGAGCAGGTTTCTCAGGCTGTGTGAATTCTCCTTGTTTGGTGATGTACATGTCCCATTTTTGGAACCTGTTATGGGCTGAATTGCGTCCCCTCAAATTCATATGTTGAAGTCCTAACCTCCAATACCTTGGATGTGACTGCATTTGGAGATGGGCCTTTAAAGAGGCCATTAAAGTTAGATGAGGTCGTTATGGTGGGCCCTAATTAGATATGACTGGTATCCTTATAAGAAGAAATTAGGACACAGACACACCCTGAGGGACGACCGTGTGAGGACACAGGGAGAAGACAGCCGTTTACACACCAAGGAGGGAGGCCTCAGAGAAACCAACCCTGCTGACACCCTGATGTCAGTCTTGTGGCTTCCAAAACTGTGAGAGAATAAACTTCTGTCATTTAAGCTGCCCAGTGTGTGGGACTTTCAGAACCCCTGCAGCTCTTGAGAGGGGGGCTCCTTGGAGCACAGTTTGAGAACTCCCTGGGGGGTGGTGCTTGTTCTATCGTCATACGAATGAGGCCTCGACCCCTTGATGGGATGGTGGGATCCTTACCTCCAAGACCTGGTGCGCCTGGCAGCCCCAAGGGCCCCTCTTGGCCGGGAGCTCCTGGGAAGCCGTACTGTCCTGGCGGCCCAGGCAGTCCCGGCTGGCCTGAAGGTCCTGGGAAGCCTGGCTGACCTTTCAGGCCTGGCATTCCTGGCATCCCCTGGCTTCCTGCAGGAATCGAGACAAGAGCCATGAGGCCAACCCCATACAGTTCATTGCCAACCACATCTACCTCCTCAGACTTGTTCTATAAAAATAGGACTTAATTTTTTCTGGATTGTAGGAACTCTGGAAAATGCAAAGAAGTATAAAGGATAAGATCAAAGGAACCCACGCTATCACCCGGAGATAATCACTAACACCTTGGTTTATTTCCTTCTGCCTTTTCTCTGGTCACATGACATTCCTAGCAATATTTGCAGAACTGACATGGCACTATAAGTACCATTTTAATCTGGTTTTTTTCACTTGACGTTATATTTTGAGCACTTTGCCACATTTTGAAATAGTCTTTACAAGTGTGTTAAATGGCTACATGCATAACATCCCACCGCGTGGGCACTTTTAGCCCCTCACCCTTTTTGCTTTTACAAACAGTGCTGTGAGGAAGAGTCTTTTGGTATTCGTATCTGTGCCCATGATGCAGGTCATTTCTCTAGGAAAGTGTCCTAGAAATTGACTTAGTGGGTCAAAACAAACTCGAATGTAAGGCTTTTGAACTCACACCATCACACTGGGCTCCGAGCGCCTGCACCAATTTGCTCCCTTGCCTGTTCTCCCAGCATTGAGGGCTGGACTGGACCACGACAGAAACCGGGAAATACGGTCGAGCACAAAGCAGGGCCTAAGCTGTATGACGATGTGTGTTTTTGATTCTGAGTTACTTTTCTTTCTCCTAACTTTTGCTTTTTGGTGAAATTTTTGTTCTTTGCTGATATTTTTCTTTTGGGGATTTTGATATTTTTTTTATAGATTTTAGTATTCCTCATACACATTAATTTTGATATCTATTGATATCAATTGTAATTGATATCTTTGTATCCTTGATATCTATCAATCCTTGATATCTATTGTAAAGTTTACTTTGCTGCCACAATTTTTGTTTTTGACATGCTGAATATTAACATTTGTGTGCAGATTTTATACTTGATTTTATGTTTAGAATATCCTGCCCTACCCAGTGGTCAGATAACTACAAGCATATATTTTCTTCCAGTTTTTTTTAAACACTAACTTCCTGGACCTCCTTATATTTAGGCATTTTTCCCTCTCTTCTTGGAATTTCGAGTTTGTTACATTCATCCCATCAATACCAGCGGACGGGCCAACGCCTGCCATGTGCATAATGTTCCTCCAGTGACTTCCAGGTACCCTGGCTCATTTATCTCCTGACATCCCACCAAATGCGCAGGGGAACCTGAGAGGAAGAGGCAGACAAGCTGGGGGAATGGAGGGGAGGGGCATTAACGAAGGGGACCAATTCAGCCTTGGACCAACCCAGAACCTGACTGTCAAGGCTGTGTCCCAGTTACGCGATTACGTGAGCGGCATGGTGGAGAAAGGCCTGCAGTGAGCAGGATGCACAGTCTCTCCCGTACTCCAGCTTTACTGGGGGAATGAGGACCCTTCTGTGTTTCGGTTTCCGTCTTTAGCGTTAACAGCCCTAGGGACAGTACGACTGCTCTTGGTGCTGACGGTGTTGAGAGGGCAGGGGCAGGGCTGCAGGCGGTGAGGTCGACCCTCAGATCCTGCCATGACCCTCTGTCCCTCCACAGCACAGACAAGAGAACATCACACCACATGCCCTTGTGGCTGGTGACCCGAGAGAACTGAGCAGGTCAGGTCACAGAGCTGGGGCTGGGGGCCGGCAGGGTCAGGACGGTCCGAGCGAGGGTTTCCGGGGGTCCCCTCATAGAAGTGGGAGGACAGGCCATGGATAAATGAGTGTGAAACAGCTCTGTGACTTCAGTGTTGCCTCAGAAAACTCAGGCGTTCTGCTCCCTCAGCTGTCTGTCGTGACTGGTGCTTCCGAGCTCAATGTTTTAAATCAATTTCTATTTATAGAACATCCATTAAAGAAGGAACAACTACGAAATATCAGCTTTCCTCAGCTAAATAACATCTACTCCGCGGACTTGGGCGACTCCTTCCTTCCCAGGTTCTGTCCCAGAAGGCGGGCGGCACGTGGCGCCCCGGGACCCGCCTCCTGCCGCGGCCCCATCACACGGGTGGACTGAGTTGACCCGGAAACAGCTTCTCAAAACTCCGACGCTTCGGGAGTCAGACTTCTACCAAACGAAATATTCTGTCTGAACAAGCTGGTCACTGAGGTGACGTCGAACGTTTTCACAGGCTCAGGAGTAAAGTCCTGCCGTGTTTTGTTGTTGTGCACAAACATTTTTAAGTCTGCAGGAAATAGCTAGGTTTTAAAAAATCTACCAGAATTTAAAATTTAAAATTTAAATTTAAAAATCTACCAGTCCCCCCTGTGAAAGAGCCCGGGGCAGTTTCACAGGCGGATTGTGGAACAGACCAGTGGACAGGTTGACACACGAAGTGTGAGCGAGAAGGGGCCGCTCCTTGAACTAGCCCCGGGAGGCAGACACACAGGGCGCCCTCCCTCCAGCGCCGCCGACTCCTCAGTGTCCACAGAGAGCCGCCGAGTGACACCTCATGCTCCATCACTGACTGCTCACCAGTGAAGCTGGCGAGGGCAGATGTCCTGCCACCGGGTCCCCACTGCTCAGTGGTTCTTCCAATGGCTTGAGTGCTTGGCTGGCTGTGGATGGAGCGGTGTGGTTCATGGGTGTGTGTGGATGTGCGTGTGTGTGAGCATGTGCAAGAGTGGGAGTGTGTAGGAGTGTGTGCATGTCAGTACGTGTAAGAATGCGACCGTGGGAGCATGTGTAAGGGGTTGAGTGTGGGGGCACACGTGTGGGTCTCTGTGTGCATGCACGTGAGTGTGTGATCACATGTGCATAAGTCGGTGTGGATACGTGTGCACATGTGCATCAGTGTGTGCATGTGTGTATAAGCACATGTGTGTGTGTGTGCATATGAGCCTATGTATATGAGCACGCGTGTGCATAGTTGGTGTAAGTGCACGTGCATGAGTGAGTGTGTGCACACGTGCAACTCCAGCTGTCTTGGGCCCTTCTGTTTTTTGGGCCTCACCACAGTGGGTCTCCCAGTGAGCCCGACACCCACAGTGGAGGCGCGGGTCAGTCTCATCATCATGGAAGCCACCTGTCCTGTGCCCCTGCCCCAGGCCTGCCAGGAACCAACAGACTCATCGGCAGACCAGCTTGCGCTCCTGAGCTTGGTGAGTCCACCTGCCCGTCGAGAACTAAGCTTCACCCCGCTTGTGTCTTCACGTAAAGGATGGCCGACTCGGTCTGATGGCATCCAGGGAGGGGACACTGCCTCCTGCACCATGTAGGAAGGCCCCTTCTGCCTGGGCTTGGGAGCAGGCACTGAAGACAACGCCGTCAACAGACAAACGGTTGACACATGAAGTCACGGTGCATCCTGCATCTTCACTTTGACTGTTTGAACACGAAACGGTCCGGCAGTCTCCAGCGTGGTGCGCCGAATGCAAATACTTGCTCTTCAGTGACACAATCTCTCATTAAAGCGAGGGTGTTTGGGCTTCTCAATGCCAGTTTTGCATAAATTGGAAACGTAAAGCCATCTGATGCCTGGTTCACTCAGCAGACAATGGGCAGTCTTTCTACTTTGCTAAACATACACTGACAGTATTGTGAACAACATTAGACATTTTTTACACCATCAATTTTACACCAACTGATTAAACTCCCTTCCAGACTGCCTCCACCTTCCTCCTCAACCTCTCACGACGCATGTGCACCTTCCTCTTTTTTCATACCCACTGCACACATTCTGCTGGGAGCACTGGTGAGCCCCCTGCCCTGATGCACACCCGACTTGGGAACAGAGTCTATCAGTTGATCTGTACTTGTAAAAGATCGCCAATGGCCACCCTTTCCTGGCCGTGGAAGGTACACGCGGGATGATGATGATTGTCCTAAAACAATCTGAAGGAACGATGGAACTGAGTGAGGGGGAGAAAAAGCAAGACTCGCACCATACAGTCCTGTGGCTTCTTACCAAATTCCCCAGGAGGGATTTGGAACCCACCCTTGGGAGCCCCCGCTCCCCTCCTGCTTCGGTGACTTACCCCTGAATCCAGGCAGGCCTCGCTCTCCTGGGAGGCCTTTCAGCCCAGGCTGTCCCGGCAGTCCAGCATCTCCCCGGGGCCCGGGCTGGGCTCCCAGGACTTCTCCAGGAAGGCCCCTGTCCCCTGGGGGCCCCACTGGCCCTGGCAGGCCGGTGAGACCTGACTGTCCATCTGGGCCAGGGAGGCCCACTGCACCTTTAGATCCTCGAGGGCCGACGAACCCTAAAAGGAAATACAGATCGGCCCCATAACCACAGGTCAGCATCATGACGTACTAAGAGAGGTGTCAGAAAGAGGCTGGAGACACCACCGGTTTGCATTTGGGGTCCTCAGCTGTAGCCCTGGCCCTGTCACCCATCTTGGAACCCACATCACTCACAAGGCCGTCCTTGTGCCTCCCTCCACGTCTGGCCCCAACCTACAACTTGGCTAAGGTGGACAAGGCCTTTCAAACCAAGTGCTCCTTGGACATAAACCTTCACAATTCATGGGTTCCTGTGTTGTGCAAATACTCCCAAAAGAACACCTTCTGTGGGACCTTCCAGGATGTGTGTGAAGGGGAGGGACAGAGTGGTGTGACGGAAGACCCCAGGTGGTGAGAACGAGTAGACCCCTTGGAGCCCAAACTCTGCCCCTCGAACTCTCTCCCTGTCATAAATCCCGGCCATCAGTCAGTTTGGAAATGCTCTGAAGGGGCGGCAATACCCCTCTGTCGTTTTTACCGGGAGAACCATCAGCCGTCCATGTTTGGATGGAGGGAGGGTGCTGTCATGATCTTGGACAGTGGTGCCTTTCCTGGACGCCACCCAATCAAACAGTCTCGTCACACGAGTTCCCCGTTCAGTGCCCTCACCCCGAGGTGACCTCAGATTGAACCCCAAGAGCAGACAGTCATGTGCTTGTTCAGAAGGAAAGCTTTCTGAGGTCATTACGGCCTCGGCCGTGGGAAAGGAGGTACTGTGTGCCCATTCTGTGTGGTGGATCTGACAAAAAAGATCCACGCGCCGCGCCCAGGCCTCTCCCAGCACGGTGAAGCTGCCCCGCCTGGGGCTGGAAGGTGGGTTGATGGGTGTGCCCGTGTGTGCAACGCAGAACAAAGATCTGGACTCAACCCGAGGACTGAATAGCTGGACCCTATTTCAGAGTTTTAATGGTGTGATTTACTCACATAAAGAAGAGATGTGGCTTTCATGGAAATGTTAAAACTATACATGGGAACTGGGGACTTAAGTTTGTAGATGTGGATCTTACATCTGGAATGGACTCTCTTGGAGTTTTGTCATCTTTGAAGTGGGGTATTTTATTTTCTTCTGCACGTGGTGATAGGGTATAGTACATTCATTGCCATAAAAAGTGACATGCATTTCAAAAATCGAAAAGGTCAGTTCCTCATTTACCCCTTCCCTCTGGTCTACCCCAATATCCCTGTTCACTTAAGGGCTTACATTTCAATATAGAACAGGCTTTACACCCACACTGTCAGCTTCCTAAATCCCCTGATAATGGGCACATCCCCCTCACTCTCCACTCCAGGAGCGCGCTCTCTACAGTTCATGCCCATTCAGCTGGGCATGCAAATTACGATTACTAGGTACCCTTCATGTTTAAGGCAAGAAGTTATTAACAAATTATTATCCTTCTCTCAAAATATTTTCCCACTTAACTTTAGTATACGTGACATCACCAGAGTGACAATACGATAACTTCTAAACGTTCAGGTGCTCCCAGCAGGGCAACAAAATGATACAGTCTGATCCTCTGGTGTGGCAGCATGAAAACTTGCCTCTGCTCTCTCTAATACAGGGTTTTTACCAACACTTTGATAAAAGACACGGGGAGCATGCCTCCCAATTTTGCAAAACCCGGAGAGATGCATCATATAAAAGGCAACAAGATCAAGGTTTGCAACAATGTGTACGGGCTGGAACACTGAGTCCAGGAAGAAAATCTATCCTACTGATACAAACGGTACATTTAGGATTAAAACAATTGTCCAAGTGTAGGACAGCGAAGAGGCAAAATTCAATTAACTTTTGCTGAAATATTTGCTAAGGGTCTAAATCTAAGGACACAACTGTCCCACTGTTTTGTGTGATAGTCTAGACATGTGGAACATCTGTTCCTTTTCAGGAGCCCAGTGTGAAAGGAATGCTGAGAAGCTGGAGGGCGGTCACAGACGGATGGTCAGAATTCTATGGGCATGGAGATTATGGCCTAAAAAGAAAGTTTCATTCCTGAGGTCAGTTCTGCCTGTTCAAGACATGTCTACGGGGAGATGTGGCCCTGTCTCCTGATGGGTGTGAGGGCTGGTTGTGCAGAAGTGGAACCACTGGCTGGAGGGACAACAGAGTGAGAACTGACGGGGAGGCAGGTTTCATTCCAACCAAGGAAGAACTTTCCAGAAATAGGAGGGATTCAATGTTTCCCAGGGGCTGGGTGATGAGAGTGATTCCAGTAGAGGCTAGGAGAACACCTGACCTGCATCCTGCAGGGGGATGTTTGGCCTTGGGTGGCCTTAATGACTTCTACGGTTTCATCTAGATAATACAATCCCAGAAGGTGGTGCCTCTGCACACCAAGAAATGCACCCATGCTCACTCACACCATTTGAGCCAGAACCACAAAGGGACACCTGTGTTTGGGGACAATAAACTGTATTATAGAGCATGGTGACACCTGAGCAGGTACTCCCTACTTCTCATCACAGCTCACTACTGGAAATGCATTCATTTTCCTCCATATACAGGTAAACGGCTTTAGCTGTTTTAGCCACTAAACGGCCTCCATAATTCTTTGCTGTGTCAAGTGTAGATGGGATGGTTCAAACTGTTTACTCAGGCTAGCTGCAAACTGAAGGGTGCATAGGCATTATGGTGAAAAGCAGAAACACAGCTGTTCTGTGCGTGGTATGCTTTGTATGTGGTGGCTGGTGAGTGATGAGCAGTCTGGGAGCTGATGATGAGAAGGCTCTTTGTGTCTTTAATGATAATCTCAGAAGAGCACAACATTATGTGGCCCTCAGAATGCGTACTATCAACCAGGGAAGAATCCTTCTGCACACTTATCTCTATTTTCCTGCACGATCTGTAGTGTGTGCTGCAGAACCGCAGCACACTAGTAGTGAAAAAGCCAGGGCTTGTTACTCTCCCAAGGACAACAACACAGTCATCGTTGAGTATTCACCAAAACAAGTTTCTGACCATCAAAAGACAATAGACCTGGGACACCCGATCATATGCACACACAGTCATTTCCCGAATCCAAAGGGCTGAGTGGGGGTCCCACCCCGACTTACCTGGGGGTCCTGGGAATCCCTCACGTCCTGGATCTCCTGGGAGTCCCTTCAGCCCTGGGGCTCCGTCAGCTCCTGAGAATCCTGGTATCCCTCTGAGGCCTTTGGCACCTAAACAACCCGAAGAAACCACAGCACACGTCAGAGCCCCACGAGGAAACACCAGGAGTAGACGAACGGGAGATGACCAAGTTTGGCACCTGACTTAACGTGCTCTCTTATGAAACTGGGAAATGATGAGGCCAGAGGAAGTCAACCCTAAAACAGCACCTCCGACAGTCGGCTACCCCTGACCGTGGACCCTGCAGACCCCCGCAGCAGGCCCCACCCACCAGTGGACGCTGCCAGCTGGCTCTCCCAGAATCCCAGGCAGGGCTGACTGGTGAAAGTCTTTCCCTGCTGAAGCCAGCCAGTAGAGACGGGAAGAGGTGACGCTTCTTCAAATGCACACACACCAAACCCAGGGACGCCAGCATCAGGAAGAACCAGGGAAACAAGACCCACCAAAGAGAACTCATAAAGCTCCAGTGACCACCCTGGAAGGAGTGGGAGATCTAAAAACTGTCTGACCGAGAATTCAAAATAATTGTCCGAAAGAAGCTTGGTTACTACAAGAGAACACAGACAGAAGCCCAAACAAAATCAGGAAAACAACACACGAGCAACATGAGAAGTTCAACCAAGAAATAGAAACCATAAAAAAAAACCCCACACAGAAACCCTGGAGCTGAAGATTACAACTAAAACAGCACCTCTGGGCTTACAGAATGATTTCCAGCTTTAAACATCAGGCTCAACGTTAAGATTGCACAGGGTACTAATAAGGGGCTCAGAAGGCCTAGTGAGTCTTGGCTTTACCTCTCCTACCTGTGCGACCTGGGCAAGTTTCTGAACCTCTCTGTGCCTCAGTTTCCTCGTCTGCAAATGGGAATAATAATAATGCCTATTTCACGGGGTACCGTGAGGACTAAATGAGATGATTCTCGTCAACTATCTGAGCGGTGCTTGCTCAGTGCGTGAGCTCCATAAATGTTCCTATCATCAGAAGGCTCGTGTCCCTCACCAACGCCACAGAACTGAACTCCATACTTTTTCATCCACATTCCCAGCTTTTCTTCGGGAAGGGGATGCTGTGTGACACACACCTGCCCCTCCCTCCGTGGAAAGTGGGTATGTGGACGGCAGAAGTGACAGAGAAGAGTCAGACAGAAAGCTAGATAGGGGCTCTCAGCCACAGGGGAGCTCTGTGCAGGACGATGGCCTGGAGCCCGAGACACCCAGACCCAGACTTCTGAGCCCTTTGCAGTGACCAGGCCTCAGATTACGTCTCCGTTCTGGGTGTGTGGGCCTCTGGTCGTCTCTGACCATCAGAGACTCCTGTAGGAGGTTCTTGCATGAAGCCAGGTTTGCAAACTGACACTAAGCCCAGGTTCCTAAACACAGTATTGTTGGGAAAAATTCCTCGTATTTGACTCTGTCTCCATCAGGTCCAGAGTCAATGTCAAGAGACACAAGATCGAAAGCTCCACAGACTTGCTTGAGCCGAGTAGACCCTTTATCATGATTCCTGGGACAAGGCCTGAGAGGGTCTCATCGTGACATTCAGTCCAGGAAAAGGAGGACTGAGAGCAGCGCTCCAGAAACAAGACACCGCTTCCCGCTTCACTGAAAGCCTGACTGCAGGGACCACGAGAACGAACCAGAAAGACTCTCATCTGCAGGGCACTCGCCCTCCTCCCCTTCGAGCTGAGAGGCGCTGTGTGGTCCCTGCACGCACGGAGTTCAGGCCTGCTCCGCGTCTAGAGGTCTGGCCAGCCCTCGGAGTGGCGGGTGGTTCTCAGCCCCCCGCCTGTGGCCCCTCGGATGCCCTTCTGCACTCACACTAGACTCTCCTGGAGCTTCTGAAAGAACACTGGTGTCTGGGTGCCACCCCGTCCTGTTAAGTCGGATTAGGTCCGCCTCACGTCATCTCCAGCTGCTCTGTTCTGTTCCCACACACCCAGCTGAGGACATGCACTGAGAAGTCAGATTTTCGGGCCAGATTTCAGCATTCCTGGTGCTTCTGAGCCCTCCCTGCCCTTCACCCGACATTGGGGAGCTCTGGGCTCGGAGAGGGGCAGGCCTGACAGGATTCACTAGAATCTTCCAGAATTCTGCTCCTTCCTCTTCTCTTTTCCTCTTCCTACCTCTTTTTAAATAAAATGACCAAAAAGTAAGATAAATATGTTCCTAAGTCTTTGCTCAGATTTCGAATGTAAGTATGACCATATTAAGAAATCGCTCCCTCTTATGTTCCCCCTTCTGGAAATTTCTACTCCCAAAGTAGTTAGCCTTGCCCGGTTTACCCAGGTGTGGTGCCTCCATCTTGTTGACATACGGCTCCATCTCGATTACCTGTGCCAATATTTACAGTCCTGACCTCTTGGTCTGAATAAAAATGTAGTTTTCAAATGAGATGACTACCCAAATACTAGGATTGTGGTCGCCCTGCCTGGCTGAATTCTGTACAACCCCTAAAGCCCACAGGAAATATGTCCCAGCTGAGTCACATACTGATGTTGGTTTTTCAGGAGGGGGGCACGCTGAGGGGACCTGGACGGTGAAACAAAAATTAGGAAAAATGAGGGGTGGAGAACTGGGGTGTGGGCACCCTGTGCCACACGTGTCTGTCTCGCTGTCTCAGTGCGAGGAAGTGAGTCACACCCTGAGATGCTCAGATTGGCAGGAACGATGACGCAGACCATGGGAGCCCGGGTCAGGGCCTCAGCGTGCACTTGAGAATGTCTGACATTTGCATCTGGAACAAAGTCAGCCAGAACGGAGAAGCATCCTTGGTACTGATCTCACGGGAACCGAGCTCCACCCACCAGGACCTTCTTGCTTTCTTCTAGAACATCCAGGAAAAATTCTTCAGGCGGTCTGTGGGGAATTGGTATTGGAAGAGCAATGGGAACAGCCTTAGCGGGGGCAGAGGGATACGGGTGTGTGTCCTGCTCCTCACTAACCAGCTGTGCGACCCCGGCAGGTCATTTGCCATCTCTGGCAGGCAGATTTCCCATCTTTATATTCGGGAGTTGGACTGCACCAGCGTTTCTATGAGGACCGCGTTTTCAGTAGCAAGGTGCTAGAAGGCCGTGACAGTCTCCTCCAGCTCTATCAGCCTTCATTCAACCTCCTCCATTGCATTCTGCAAACATTTACAGTACCTTAAGCATTTTTAACAAGAACTTTCTTGAAAGTTTCCCGTATCCTTCACCCAGAGCCAATCTAGTCAGATTTGAGAAATGTTTACTTATATTACTTGTAATGAATGACTTAGACAAACAAAACAAAACTTCAGATCAGCAAAATGCCATAACTCCTAATCTATCAGATGTCTTTGATCTGAACCTTTTCATAAAGGGAAGCAAACGCAAGACATGTTTCCAGGTGTCTCTGTGCCTGTCTGCTCTGAGGCTCAGAGACTGCCTTCACCTGAGGCTCTCAGAAACCACAGCCAGCACACCTGCCTCTCGCAGGCAGCCAGATGCCTCAGCAGTCATGGAACTCCCCGTAAACAGCAGCCGTGCAGACAGCAGCCCCCTCTCTGCAGCGTGCAGGCCAGTGCACAGGGCGGGGGCAGGCAGAGCTGGGTGGAGAGGTGAGTAGGTACACGAGGGATTCCACTCT
Organism: Ceratotherium simum simum; assembly: GCF_057802395.1. Lineage (NCBI taxonomy): Eukaryota > Metazoa > Chordata > Mammalia > Perissodactyla > Rhinocerotidae > Ceratotherium > Ceratotherium simum. The sequence continues at coordinate 3,137,067 of NC_141909.1, forward strand.
CTCCGGGCTACTGTTCCTTTAGAAATGTCCTGCAAGCCATTAGGTGGGGCTGCTGCTTTGCTGTCATGTAGAAGGGGTCAAATCCAGCAACGTGGAGTTTTCCATATTTTTTTATGTGGCTGCAGAAAAGGGTCGAGAGAGACTCTCGGAAGCCCTTCCCCAGGGCCGGGGAGAGAGGGGGCTGTGTGTGGCACCCACCAGCTCTCGCTGCGGGACCCCATTCACCGAGGGTCCTGTGGAGGCACGGCTGGCCTTGGGAAAACCCGCTGGAGCAACGTAAGCTCCACTCCTACTCACACTGCAAGTAAATGCAGAGATTATGCAAAATTTCCTGTAGATAAAATGGTCCCCATGGACCATCATCTCCCACTGTAATTAACTGATTTTAAACACTCTTATACTTGACTGGGGGCGATGAGGAGGGAGCAGTCAGAGCCAAAGGATGCTCTCTCTCACACAGGACTGAACTTTCCTAAGATTACAGCTCTGGTGGTGGAACAGGAGTTCGGTCAAACTCAGATGTCCAGGAATACACTCCTCAGAATTCCAATATGCTTGTGAATCTAGAACTATGAATGGCTTTGCATCAACCAAGTCCCACATGAATATGAAGTTCGACAGTTAGGTAAAATAAAGAAAAGCGTTCATTTTTCAGGTTGTTCTGAAGTGAAGATGAGCTCAGCTCGTAAGTCAGCTTCTGGAAGGAAACCCCAGTCAGGCCTAAGAGAAGTTCTGGTTAAAATTGAAAACAGGACACAAGCTCGTAAGTCAGTTTCTGGAAGGAAACCCCAGTCAGGCCTAAGAGAAGTTTTAGTGAAAATTGAAAACAGGACACAAAACATCAACGCGCTGGCCCTGAACTCTACTGTACTTCAGGGTCATAGGCTATGTCACTCCCATGAGATCATTATGTGTGGGAAGCACTACAGATCATTTTTTGCAAGTCCACCCAACTGCTCACACCCGATTCATGTATATTTTGGGCCCTGCTTCACCCAGTTGCACTGAAACCTGTCCCATTGTGTCTCTGAACAACCCACACAGGGCCTCTCCCCCTGGAGTTGTCACCATTTGGGGGACTGCTGCATTAGTGCCTGAGCTGGAAGCCATGACGGACAGACCTCTCCAGAGCTGGAGCATGCAGAAGGCCACAAAGCACCCCATGGATAATGGAGTGAGGAAGACGCATGCTCAGTTCTCAGAAGACAATATGGGGACCGTTAACGCTGCTTCACGGTGCAAATGACACTGTGCATTTCATCCTGTTGTCCCCAGATCCTACGATCACTGTGCGCCTGGAAGATGCCTTTAAGGTCTGGGATGCAGACAATAAGTCAACACTCTTTTGTAATTTTGTCTCACACAGGCTTAGCACTTTACAGTTTACCTAGGACGCCACCCACAATATCATGGGCAGTGTTAAGGGCATCATTTGCAAAGCAGGAAGAGTCTAGAACACCTGCAGTATTCCTACTGGATAGGTGAGGAGACTAAGTTCCAGAAGGAATAAGTGAGATGCTCAAGGCCCCACTGCTAATTAGCAGTAGAACTAGACCCCAAGGCAGGCTCCGGCTGCACGTCTCATGCTCTCAACCCCGAATTATTTGAGTGACTTCCTCAGAGGGTGATGGAGGCGCTTTCCCTTGCCCTGACCGTCAGAGGAGGAGGAAGAAAATCACAAGGACGATCCCCTCGGCTGACCCCCATGGACTGCTGCTGTCCGAGAACTCGGCCGTCCTGGGATGACCGACACAGACATCTGCGCAGCGCTGAGTGGCTATGGCCACCCAGGCCCGTCTGTTATCTCTGGAGACGCCATGCCATGAGTGGGCGCACGGACACCTCTAGACACTGGATCTGCTACAAGAGACAACTCTAGACACTGGATCTGCTACAAGAAACCTTACTTATTTCACATGGGCTCTTGAGTTGGAGCAATTGGTCTGTGTCAGCAAAGAAAAGCCCAGCTCCTTCTAGACTATAGAGACAAATTCCCAGCGTTGTTTATTTCTGTTTTCCTCCCTCAAAATCCAAATGAAACAATCCTCTCCCATAGGTTCTTCCCATATATCTTGGGACACAAAGGGATAAAAGAAAAATACTCAGAGATAAGCCTCCTTTCTGGTCTTATAACATGTGTCAGTCTCTGATGCTCTTTGGGTGTTCACCAAGGTGTGCACCACAGCTGAGGCTGAGTTCTGTGTGGCAGGAATTTTCTTTTAGCCTGGGGTTCAACTAAGTGTCAATGACCACAAACATTTTTCTACAGTGATGTGTAAAATCTGCTTCCTGGAGAAGCTACCACAGTCTGAGGTAGAGTGCCAAGATGGCGGCACATGGTGACATCTGGGCTAGGGAGGAAGGTGAGGGCAGAGGAAAGAGGTACAAAAAGGGGAGAAGAAAACTGAAGATGCACAGAGGAAGGCTAGAAGTGCTCCCTAGATTACTGGGGCACATTACCTGTGGGGCCTGGGGGTCCCGGTGGGCCTGGTGATCCCTTGGGCCCTCCAACACAACCTGGGAAGAGAGAGGAAAACACATGAGCTCAATCTTTAATATCAAGTCTCGTGGCTCTCGGCGCTGCCAAGGTTGAAAGCACCAGCTATGAAAATTGGCTACCATTTTACGATCAGAATAATTTAATGATTTAATTAATCTTGATTCTGATATAAATAAAAGTTTAATTTTCAATGTGTAATGAAATCAGAATATTAATATAAAATGCAAATGAAGTAAGTCCAGTCAAATAAAAATTAGCACTGTGCTGGCAATGATTCATCCTCTCCTTTAGGAGAATACCTCGGCACAACTCAGTTAATCTGTGTCCTCCCCAGTTAGTCAGTGTGAATGCCTCTTTGTCTGGAAATGCCCACGAGTGGATGGAGAAAGCTTTTGATCTCAAAAGGAATTCTTTGGCTTCTCCTTTGTGACTCTGCATACTTTCAGAATTAGCCACAGTGATGAGCTGCTTTGAGCTGTGCAAAATGAAACTCGGGTGGCAGCCACTTCTGGTTGGCGTGGCCAAGGGCAGTGACATGCAAGCAGAAGGATTTTGTTGTCTGGCCTTTGTATGAGAGAGCCCCCTTGCAGGCACAGCAATCCTTCGAGATGTCCTTCGTCTGTTTGCCTGGGACTTGGCTGGGCTCCTATCTTAGCCTGACTTAATGGCCTCCTCTGCCACACTAGAGATACAGGGGTGCAAATCGGCCAGCCCAGGTCATAAGAAGAAAGGAACTGGATGTCTTCGGGGCACACGGCCTCCAGCCCGCAGAGCCTCCCACCCGGGCGCCTCGCCACACCTGCACGATTGGCAAGTTCTCTGAAAGCTTTGGGCTTGCCCCTCTGGCTCTGCACCCTCACCCTGAGTGCCTGATGCCTTCCCACACCTCCTGCAGGCGACCCACAGACGTTGATGCTGATTCTCTGGCCCTGACTTTTATCTTGAGAATTACCCCCAAGCTTTCAACTGCCATGCGTGACTTGCTACCATCCAAATGTTCCACTAACCCCGGTAACTGTGCAAAACACATCCTCTTTGCTTATCTCTTCAAAATCCTGACCGAGGTTGGCGTTCCCTTCATATCCTGGACTCATCTCTCTCCCTGGCTTCCCACTTCACCTCTCCGATGCCAGCCAGGTCAGCTTCTGGAGTCTCCTTTCTCTTCCTGCCCACCACTGAGCCTTGGCTCAGGGTCACCTACATATCCTCCTCTTCTCTGTCAGTCCTTGCTCTTTCTAGCATGCCTGTATCACTAGACCAAATCCTTCTCTTCTGGCATGTATCCGGACTCACTCTTCACCCTATACAACAAGCAAATAATTCTCAGCTGCTCTTTACACACATATGGACAAAGAGATGTATACGTGCATATATTTTAAGTGAGAAAACACTCACATGTTGAGTTCTCACCAACGTAAATTGGTGCAGGTGGGCTTACATCGCTAGGAAAACTTGGTGACCCCACATGTATTATACCTTCCTCCCCTTTGACTCGAAGCTGAAGCAGACGGGCTTCCAGCTCCAAGTTTTGCACATATTTCTCTCTCTCACTGCAGCTCCGTGCACACTGCAGGAGCTCACAGCAGTTGTTGGTGAGTCACATACTTTATAAACCAAAAGTTTTAAAGCCAACGATCTTCATTACCGTACCTAGTGGGATGGTCTCCTGTCCGTCACCTCCGATGGGCCTTTTCACACCTGTATCACAATCTGGGAGCAAGGCACAATGAGAGAGTGAGGCAATCTTGGCACACCTGGAAGTTACTGACCTATCCATGGGTGTGTGGGCGGCCTGGTGGATCCTTGGGCAGGGGATCCAAGGCCCTTCTGAACTTCCGTGCGGAGCCCCCATGGCTTCAGCACTAGAGGGAGAGGCCCCGTGTTCCAAGTGGTGAGAGGAGGCTGGTGGGCCCGGAACACCCCGTGGCTGAGTGTCGTTTGTACGTGCCAAGAACCGATGGTGCAACACAGACAGCATTCTCGTGTGACCCCCCGGGGAATTTATGTATCGCCAAAGAAGAATAGCAGATGTTGAAGCACAAACAGTGTCTTGTGGCTTTGAAAGATAACAGAGAGGATTCCTCCATACCTATTAGTCCTGGAGAGCCGGGGAGGCCAGGAGGACCGGGGAAGCCTGGGGGGCCAGGTAAGCCGGCATCTCCGGGGAAACCACGCTCGCCTTTGGGGCCTGGCAGGCCCAATCCTGGGGGGCCCCTTTCTCCCGGAATGCCCTTTGTGCCAGGCACTCCTGGGTGACCTGTGTCCCCTTGGGGGCCTTTGATGCCATCACCCTGTGAGAAAATTCGGTTGATCTCTTAAGGGATGTGTAAACCTCAAAGACAACCACATCCCAGTTCCCTTTCCTCCTTCCCCTGAATTCTGTGCCACGTACACAGAGCAGACAGACAGCAGGGATTCACATGAACCTACAGTCATGGTCTAACCAAAGCGCAGAAATCAGGACAGGTTTTACAACAATCATGAGCAACAAAATAGAAGGTAGTTCTGGAAGGCGTACAGATCTGTTTGAATATTTATTTTTCTCTTTGCAAACACTAGTGCCCTGCCTCATTCAGACTTTCATTCACAGGAAGGATTCTGTATGAGAACGGTTAGGCACAGATTTGGATTTAGGGGAGCAGGCACACATTATTGCGATGACTAGGCATTTGTGACACATCTACTATTCCCAAGGGCTAATGCCTTGTTAAAGGAAAGCAAGTCTTTACTTTGGACAAGAAGGAAAGAGCACTGTGCTCATTAGAAATAGGGAGAGACAACAGGATCAGAAAAGCAGGGAGGAGGGAGTACTCAGCAACACCACGTCCAGGTGATGAAACTACTAAGCAGGTGCGGGACCTGTGGTGGGTGGGGGCGTGATAAAAGGGGAGGGGGCTCTGAGAATCGGGAGGGTAGGAGGAATGATGTGGGCAGGGTCACAGGCAAACCAGGGGCCCCTGCTTTGTGCTGAGTGTATCTGCACGAGCTGGTACAACAGCCATGCAGATAAGTCCCAGCCCACCCGCCCAAGCCCAAGCTGTGAATGAGACCAGGATATTCCGGGGGCAAGTAGGGAGCAGCTTTTGGGAAGTGAAAGGCTGCTGTCCATTGAGGTTACTCTCCTCCATTTCAAATGGCATGAGGTAGTGGGACGATCACTGATTAGGGACCAAGCTCTCTGTATTTGTATGGCCCTGATCAAACAACACAGCCTCTGCATTCTGGCTTCTTTAACATGGGTGTCATAATAAGGACGGGAATTTCCATTTCCCAGGCTGCTGCAGAGATCAAACGACCGGGGTAGCAAACTTAGATGGGGGCAGTGATGACGATGAAGACGACCACTGGGGAGCGTTCCGGGGGTGCTCACCGAGGTTTCTCAAGGCGGGTGTTTACGTTCATAACTTAGAGATTCCAGCAAGCAAGGAAGGAGCACGCATGCCGACAAAGCCACCAGACTGGGACTCAGACGCGGTGGGTTTGCTGTGGGCTCTTAATAACAGAGGAGAACAGCAGCCACCTATCTTAGAACCTTCGATTTGGGAGGCTCTCATTCTATGTTACACCAGGAGGACTATTTGCTTACTCGTTGACTTTCAAATGTTCACGTTGCGCTTGGCTTCCAGCCTAACTCACTGTTTCCTAAAAAAATATGGTTTCTGCTCATTAAAATCAAATGGGTTGCACTGGGTAGATTTAGTGCAGTGCCAGCACCATTCACTTCTCGACTGTGTAAGGACATGACTGGTCAGGATGAGGCCTGAGCCTTCCCACACACGTGGCTACTCACAGGAGGGCCTGGAAGGCCTGGGAATCCATCGAGCCCGTCACGTCCCTGGATGCCGTCGTCACCTTTCAAACCAGGCACACCTGGGACACCTGGTTGTCCCCTCTCACCTGGGAAAGGATTTGCAGCGTGAGTCTACTCATACAGTGCAGCCACAGACAGACACACAAGAATTGCTTGGCCATGGAAGACTGACCTTTGGTGGTTACTGTTCTAGAATCTCCCTTCACTCCTTTGGGCCCAGGAGGTCCAATGCCACCAGGGGCTCCCTGTGGAAACAAGCACAAAATGTCTTCCTCCTTCATACTGTTAAGGACATCTGAGAAGATGACAATTTTCCGAGCATACAACTTGAGGGTCATGAAGCCCAGCACTGTCCAAAGGACTGCCTGCAGTGCTGGGGATGCTTCAGATCCGGCTGTCCAGTACAGAGGTCACCAATCGCAAGTGGCTATTGAGCACCTGAATGCGGCCAGCAGGACTGAGGAACTGAACTCTTAACTTTAAATAATTAAAACTTAATGGAAGTCGCCACACACAACTGGACAGTGAAAACCAGAACCTCGCTCCTCAAAGTGCAGTCCGGGGACCAGCAGTATCAGCCTCTCCCGGGAGCTTGTGAGAAACGCAGAACCTCAGGCCCCCCCGAGGCAACTTAACCAGAATCTGCATTTCAGCAAAGTCCCAGGGATTCATAAGTTCACGGACTTTGGAGGAACAATGATGTAAACCACAAGGTTGCTAACTCTAACTACAATTATTCAGAACCCGGGTAGGTAATCAGCTCCCATGTACACAGGATGGAAATCTGTCACTCGATGTTGAGAACTACAAAGAGTATTTCATTGACAGCTTGTCTTCCAAACTGAAATTAAGCTTGGAAAAAAACACACTCAGAGACAAGCTTATGCAGGGACACTCACATTTGAGGCTGTAAAATCTAGTTTAAGTCTTGCAACCAGCAGAAATGAGCAGGTTAACGATTCAGGATGCATTTTAATATGTGTGATAACGCTAGTTTTTGGCAAATCTTGGTTGTTATTGCAAGAATACGGGAGCTTTTTGTGTTGGTTTAATTAAATGGAATGTTACAAGTGATTATGAGTTCCTTTCTCCTAAAAAATTCCACAGATACTTGATGCATTGATTTAGTTCTTTGCAGAAAAGGGCGACATTCCTTCAGTATCCAGGACAGTGTTTGGCACACAGATGGTGCTCCAGAAATAGGTGTTGGGCAGATGGATGGATGAATTCATTTACTGACCAACTCCCATCATTCAAGCACTCTGCCAAACTCTCGCAGATGTGAAAAAGCAGAAAACCCTCTCAGGCATTCCCACTGCTGTGGGGTTGCCGGGCACATAAACATATCAGTAAATGCAAGACAACAAACGCAGCACCAAGTGTTGGAACAGAAGTGCTGTGGGCGTGCCTAACACAGCTGGGGAAAGCATGCGCTCTAGGAAGATATTAGACATTCCAGGTGCACAACATGGGAGCCGTCTGGCTTCTAGGATGCATTCAGTCATTTTATAAACAACTGAAGATCTTACCAGTTTTGCCATTATTAAGTTTGCAATTCTCACTACATACACTTTCTCATGCTTAGACAGCCATGATTTGGAGACAGTGTCATTTTTAAACTGGGATAAAATGTAGCACCTACTCTTTTTAGTTGGATAAAACTACAGTCATGCATCGTTTAACGACAGGGACACGCTCTGAGAAACACGTTGTTAGGCGGTTTCCTCGTTGTGTGAACATGACAGAGTGTCGGTACACAAACCTAGAGGGTGTAGCCTACTGCACACCTAGGCTCTGTGGTACTAATCTCATGGGACCACCGTCGTTGTATACGGGGTCTGTTGTTGACTGAAGCATTGTTACGCGGCCCATGATGTATTTATTGTCTGAGAAACCCTGGGGCCTGGAGCAGAGAGGTGCTTTGGATCTCACTTCACCTGCGAAGCTCCCGTTCCATGAAGCAACTCTAGTCACACCTTCTGCACCAGTAGCTCCGCGTGGCTGCCATTCTCCTGCCCCGTGTCGTGGAGCCAGATCTTTCTAATTGTCGCTGGCCAAGAGTCCTGAGCAATTTTTCCTCTATTGCTGAATACATAAAATGATAGCTTTTCACTTTCTAAATCTGCTGCAGTTCTCTTTTTAAGTAGAAAATAAATAAAAAGTATATATTTTTTGCTTTCATCTGAAATTTGCTGTGAAATCATTGGTTATTTAAAACCTGTCACAGAAGAAAGATCTCCTCCAGATGACCTTTTCATACGGTGTGAAATAAAGTCCACTTAGCTGATATCCACAGGGAATTCATGGGCAGGGAATTTCATACTTTCATCCAAAGTAAATTTATGATTTACTTGGAAGTTTCACTTTTTATTGTGTTAATGGAGCCTTCATAAAATGCTGAATCAGTTCTATACTCAATATGAATGCTCAATAAGATGCTTTACATTCAAAATGATAGAAGTTCTTTTTGAGATGTTCATATACCATAAAATTCATCATTTTAAAGCATACAATTCAGTGGTTTTTAGTATTTTCACAAGGTTGTGCAACCATCACTATTATCTAATTCCAGAACTTTTCATCTCTCCAAAAAGAAACCCCATACTTACTAAATAGTCCTTCTCCATTCCCCCCTTCCCCCAGCACCTGGCAACCACCAATCTGCCTCCTGTCTCTAGATTTGCCTGTTGTGGACACTTCCTACAAATGGCATCATATAATATCTGTTCTTTTGTGTCTGTTTTATTTCACTAAGCATAACATTTTCAAGGTTCATCTGCATTGTAGCATGTATCAGAACTTCATTTCTTTTTATGGCTGAATACTATTCCATCGTATGGGTAGACCATGTTTTGTTTATTCATTCATCAGTTGACGGACATTTTGGCTATTGTTATTAATACTGCTACAAACATTTGTGTACAAGATCTTGTATATGTGTGTTTTCTTCTCTTAGGTCTATAAGTAGGAGTGGACTTTCTGGGTCCTATGGTAACTCTATGTTTAACTTTTTGAGGAACCATCAAACTGTTTCTCACAGCAGTTGCACCATTTCACATTCCCACCAGTAAAGGTTTTCAAGGTTCCTCTTGGAGGACGTGGCTTTTTTGAGCGGAGCATTGGGTGCACGCGTGTTGCTGGTCTAAAGCTGTGTTACTTCAATAAATAAAAGCCGGGAATGAAAGAATGGGGATAAGCATCAAGGACGTCTCACCGGCTTTGTGACAGAGCTGGTCTCACCTTGAAGCCTGGGAACCCAGGGATGCCGTGCTGGCCGGGATCTCCTTGGCCGCCTTTCTTCCCTGGCTCCCCACTGATGCCCGGAAAGCCCTTGGGTCCTGGCAGCCCCGGCAGACCCTTGACGAACTCATCACCCTCTGGGCATTTACAGTCTCCAGCTTCACCTGCCATGTGAGTGAGAGGGAGGGACGCGTTATTTATTCGTGAAGCATATAAACACGCTCCCTGGCTCTTCCACAGACGTCTGACTCCTGCAGTCGGCCCCATCCACCCCGGCGTGCTGATGCACCAGAAAGGTCTGGGTGTGGTTAAATGCCAGAACGTGCTACCCACGCTCAGGGATGGGAGAGCTGAGCAGGTGTCACAGTGGACCTGACAACCTCACAGAGAAGGGGCCACCCAGGCAGGCCCTTCCCTGGAAGGGGCATTGAGCTAGGGGCAGCGTCCCCCAGATGCAGAGGGAAGGGGACAGCAAGGACAGCTGGTTCCAACTGCCCCTCTACCACCAAGTGGGAGCGAGCTGCTGGGCAGGTCACCTCACTCCTCTGAGTCAGCCTCCTTGCCGCTAGCTGACGCCCAACTCAGGGGGTCCTGGTGGGTCAGCCAGTTGATCATTCCACAAGTACCCACCATGGACGGAGCCCACCAGCTGACCCCTAACTCAAGGGGTCCTGCTGGGTCAGCCAGGGGATCACTCCACAAGCACCTGCCATGGATGGAGCCCACCAGCTGACCTCTAACTCAAGAGAGTCATCTTTATGATCAATCAAGATGATTACTACACAAGCAACCGCCATGGAAGCAGCCCTTGGCTACACGGCCTTGGAGCTGAGCACTTGGATGAGTCATTGAATTCAGCCTAAGAAATCGCTGCTCATCGTTTTTGTCCTGTACCGGGCTCTGCGCTCCCTGAAATTCACTGACGGAGACGGCGGACCAAGGACAGAGGAGGGTGGGCAACTGCGTGCCAGGTGCACAGCAGACACCCTGGGCGCCATGGCCTCAGTTCCAGGGTGCTGTCCACGGGGCGGGGCCGATGGGGAAACGGAGGGTCATTTTCACTTGAGAACAGTGAAGAGGGTGAGGTGGACTCGGGGCCAGGTTGTCTCCCCAGCCTTCTCCATCATTCCCGCATGTGCTTACCTTTCCATCCTTTCTGTCCGCGAGCCCCAGGGAAACCAGAAGCCCCGGGGAAGCCCGCCGTCCCTCTTGCTCCTTTAAGGCCGAAAAGGAAACCTAAGGAGAAGACACACAGGCACGGGCACGTTAGAACAGCACAGAGGACCCCACGTCTCGGCCAACCCAGTGTTGGAAAGTTTTCAGCTAAGTCTCCCAACATGGAGTGACAATGACCCCCATGCTCCAATTCCACACTGACACTCCTCGTCAGAAGACACGGACACTGTTTGGTGGCCACAGCTTTCCAGGACGGAAAGATGTGAGAGCCTACGAATTTAGTTTTTCTGTTAAAGTCTAGAGAAAAACTTACTTTTTTGTGTGTGTGTGAGGAAGACCAGCCCTGAGCTAACATCTGATGCCAATCCTCCTCTTTTTGCTGAGGAAGACTGGCCCTGGGCTAACATCTGTGCCCATCCTCCTCCACTTTATATGGGACGCCGTCACAGCATGGCTTGCCAAGTGGTGCGTCGGTGCGCGCCCGGTATCCGAACTGGCGAACCCCGGGCCGCCGCAGCAGAGCGCGCGCACTTAACTGCTTGCACCACTGGGCCAGCCCCGAGAAAAACATCTTTACTTGTGATAAATATTGAGTCCAAAGAAAGGTTTTGATTTTTCGACCACATGTTTTCCCTCTGTGCCAAAGCCTTGGGTTCTAAGTCAACCACAACTCCGGTTCTCCAAAAGACAAAAACAAAACAAAACAAGGTATTAAAATGAACTCCGTTCCCTATTCTGTGCTCTCCCCGAAGGGGTGCACACATGTGCATACCTCCCCCAGACACACACTATACCCCGCACTCTGTCCTTTTCCCCTCCTTTGGGTGCACACATGTACACACGTGCACACACATGCACACACGTGTTCATGTAATTAATGTAGTCACTTGTGACCCATCTGATTTCTGTGTGCTCACCTCCCCCCTCCCGACCCTCGCCCCCATAACTAGGATGAGGGTACTTCAGAAGTCCTGCCACCGTCTGCAGGGCTCTGGTAACTCCAAGCAGGGACATCCGGGCAAAGGCGTAAGAAATACACTCTAAAAGCCTGCAAAACTCTCCATGTAGCACTCGAGAGGAGCACCACCTTGTGGCAGGACTGGGGCTGCACGTGTCCAGGAAACACTCCTCTGAGCATGGACTCTGGACGGACTGTCTCCCGGACCCGTTCCTTCACTGCAAACCCTAAAGTGCTCATAGCTCCACGGATCCAATAAAACTCCCCCAAATGAACTAAACTTCATGCTGCCATACCTACCTCATGGTACCTGAGATGGGGCGAGATTGAGGTGACTAAGGAGGCAGGAAGGAGAGGAAAACACTGGATTTTAAAGCTTTTGTTATCTGCTTGGGAAAATGACACCAGATCTGAATGTCAGGACGCTCCTAGGTAACCATAAATCTTTGTGGAAAGGTGGCAGCGACTACCGTCCCATGGGATCTGTTCTCACTACACATGTAACATAATCTCACTACACCTGTAACATAATCTCTCCTGCATTCATTCATCTATCCATTCATTCATCAAACATTTGTCCAGCACCTATGCTAGCTCAGCAGTGTGCCAGGTGCTGTGTATACAGTTGGAAACAAAACTGAGAGACCCTCACGGAATTTACAGTTCAGATGTGGAGACACATCAGACACACCTTGGTAAACACACCAACACAGAATTTCAAATGATGGCCAGTGCTGAGAACAGGAGCACTCAGAGGAAGTAATGGGGAGAAGCCTGTTTACAACTGGGGAGAGGGTATCAGAAAAGTCCTTTCTGAGGAAGTGACCCTTAACTAAAGAATGAAAGAGAGCCAGCCAGGGAGGGGGCAGAGGGAATGCTCCAGAGAGAAGATAAGCCAGTCTAAAAGTCCCTGAGGCAAGAGGAAAGGCAGGAATTGCAGGGGGAGGCGTGAGGGGAGGTGGAGGAGATCACCGCAGCCATGTGGTGAGGACCGGGGTTTGGATTTTATCCCAAGGCCAACAGGAAGCCATTAAAGGGTTTTGAGGAGGGAAGTTACACAGTCTAATTTACATGTAAAAAGGACCCGCTGGCTGTGTAGACAATTGGCTGGAGGGAGAAAAATGTAAGATGGTCAAGAGTGGGCTGGCTATTCCAGCTGACTAAGCGTGAGACACTGTGGTGGCTTCGATTCCGACAAAGGCAGCGAAATGAAGAGCAACAGACAGATTCAAGATTCAAGAGGCAGATCTCCAGGCCTTGGCGATGGATTCAGTGTGCGGATGAGCTCTGGCCTGAGCTCCTGGGTTTGTGCAGATGGGCGAGGTCCAGGAGAGGGGCATGTTGGGCAGGACTTGGGGAGCAGGAGGTCCAGAGTTTAATTCAGGACACACAGTTTGAGATGTCTGGAGCTCAGAAAACGAAACTGGGCTAGAGACACAATGAGGGAGTGCTGGCATGTAGCTCGTATCTAAATTCACGGGAACGGAGGGGTCTACCTAGGGAGAGAATACAGAGAGAGGGGCCAAGACTGCACTTCAAGGAACTCCAGCATCACTGGATGGGTAGAGGAAGAAGAAGAAGGAAGAGTCAGCCAGGGAGCCTCAAAAAGAATGGCCAGTGAGATAATAAGAGGCAAAGACAGCGGGGCGTCATGGAAGGCCAAGAGGAGAATGTGTGAACGAGGGGATGCCACTCCCTCCTGTGCGGCTGAGAGGCTGCTGAGGGGGCAAAATGGCACCTCAGGATGCGGCTCCGTGGGTCCCTGGTGACCGGGTCAGGAGCATTTCAGCCCAGTGGTGACCCCGTGGGCTTTATTTCATCTCCAAGTTCTCCCCATGTGTTAGGAGAAGTGCAGGATCACAGGTAGTATTTAATCACGGATACGTAGGGGATGTCGGCATTGTAAATGTGAGACAAGGAGATCGCCGGTGTTCCCTAGAGCGGCTGCAAATCTAGTCAAAAAGCCCTGCGTGGCCATCTTAAGGTGCCGTCCTTCCTCTCGCCTAGGGTGTTTTCTCTTTAGCTAATAAATTAATAACGTCAAACAAGCCTTACAGAACAGCGGGGGCCTCCTGGGTGTTTTCAACACACCTTTCCTGAAGAGGCCGATGGCCATAACACACCAGGCAGCATGTGACTTACTCTAGAACACAAGGGAACTGCCACAACACTCGACTCAGTTAACTGGGCTGGAACTAGGAGGAAGCAAAACACTTAGCTCCGAAAGAAAACTGACTTCACAGTTTGATTTTGTTGGAACTGCAAAAGACTAAAAATTCTGGTTTTCATCAGTAGCAGCACATAAAACAGGATAAAATGCAGTTAACAAGAAAAGAATCCAACAATTTCACTACGGGGGGAAAAGTCGAAGAACTCTGTGGGAGTCAAGGTCATTGATAGTAAATTATGACTATACACAAAAATGTTTTCAAAGGCCATTATAGTTGGCTACTTTTTATACAAGAGATTGCTTTTAAAAAAGTGATTTGGAAACAATGTGTCTCACAGGGTAAAATAAATATTTCAAGGAGAACTTAAGTTGTGTGCTTTTAAAATTTTAAATTGATAAAATTTATCAGGTACCATTCTGTCTATCTTGTAAATTCCCCCTTTAGTCTACAATATGGACCAAAAATTAATTTGTTTACAGATGACTTATGCTAGTAAATCATAGATTTATCAAGCAAGATTTATAAAGCAAGATGACATATGTTTGTGTCTTTATCAAAATGGAATCATGCTTTTACTTTTAACACATCATGTTCTGTTGCCAAAAAAGGAAAACTCAACAGATACCATTTACTTAGGAAATATGATGCTCAGAGAAACTTAGCCATTATCCCAGATGTCACAGTAATAAATGTTACTTCCAGGATAATAAAAAATATTAAAGATAACACTGCTCAAACTATTTGGCAAATTACAGGGAAATATCTGTACCTAAAAACTTTCTAAAGAATGTGAGAATCCGGTTTTTCCAGTTGAAGGAAAATTGGAAAAGTAGAACCATATTAACTTAAAAATTTACTGTAGAATACAAAAATGGAATCAGAGAAGTGAGAGCTGATTTTTCAATGGAAGAAGCCTGTACAGACATGCTTCTAACGCCACCAATGGTCTTCCTTCCAGAGATGGCAAAAAAGTAGCTTCCAAAGAAATTCAAGCATGGATTTGCCCTTTAACTGAGATCAAACACTATCCATTAGCAAAATGATGCCCTTCTTCATCAGGAAGCTGCAAGAGATTATCAAGAGTGATGTCAGAGAATCTAAAGTCAAATATTTTGAAAAGAAGAGGCTGCTAGATGTGGCCCACGTCACATAGAAAGAAACTGTGACCTCATATTTTCTTCCAATGCCTCATTTATCCAATCTCTTGAGAGGATGAAATGTTCCCATTAGGAGATTTTACAATGTCTAAAACATAACTCTTTCAACTTGGAAGCTGAAAAGAGTAACCGTTTTTGAGGGCAAACTCAAAGACACAGAGTGCACATTTTCCTGCCTCCTTAGAACATTCTCAACTGAAAGATGAGCCACGGTAACACGGGAAACTGGAACTACCACTTTGTGCTATGACCTGGTGATGCCCTCTAGGTAGCACATGGGTCCAGACTCTCATGCTCGTCTAGTGTATAGACTTTCATGGCCGTCCACCTTGGCCTCGGCCGACGGCTGCCACTTCCTTTTACAGGTAGAGCAGCCATCTCTTCTTGTCATCAACTATTGTCACCTGTTCAGGTATAGCTTTGGCTCTGCATGGGCTGAGAAGCCAGATTATCAAGTCTGCTTAAAATTATTGGTTAAACAGAGAGAGGCTGTAGGTCAAGGGTGAGGCCTCCACCCTGGAAGAAGGTGTCTGGAACTTATCGCAGACACCCGACAGCTTTCGGCTCTCATCTGCTTCCAGACTGCCCCTCTCAGATGTTTCGCTGAGGGACTGATCTCACTGGAGCCAAACAGCCCACCCTTACTGTGTAATATGCATGGGATTGTCGGTACAGGCATGCCAGGCTTTGCCCTTCTTCCATCATCAGCTTTTTCCGTTTGCACCCAGAGCTCCTGCTACATCCTAACCCACCATCTACTGCATTAGTTCATGGAATGATTTAGCAGAAAAACCCAAGGGAAAATCTGGCTGGGTCAGCCTTCCTTGTCTGCACACTGGAATGAACCTCCCTTGAGTTTCTCTCCACTTACCATCTGGTCCAGGTGGTCCAGCAGGCCCTGGGGGTCCTCGGAGCCCTGGCCTTCCATCAGCTCCTGGTGGGCCAGGGTATAGCGCAGGGAGGCCCGGGTCTCCTGCGAGGCCTTTGGGTCCCATTTCACCCGGTAAGCCTCTCTTCTCATCTGAAATCCAATAGCAACCCCCAGCAGCATGACACTTCTGACACTGAGCAGCTGTGCTGGCATTCCTGTCCACAGGAAGCCACCAGCAGGACAGTGGATTCATAGTCCAGTCAGTCACTTAAGGGGTGGATGTCAGTGGTATATTCCACTACCATTTTTTCACTTTAAGAATGCCCCTCTCTTTGCCCCCAAATAATGGCCTGAGAGTTGCTATCAGCACTTAGCAACAGCTGATGACGGCCATGCTCTTCCCAGCCTCCCGACAGAATCGTGCTAGTTACTCATCAGCGGCGTAAGCTAACCCCTAGTTGGGGTTACCGTGACGGGCACAATGGTCTGTGAAGACATCCACAACATGTGGCGAGACCCATGGGAGCTGCTAAGCCTGGTCTAGAGAAAAAGCGCCAACCTGACAGAACTGTGAAGTCAGTAAGGACCAGCACATGAGTGAAGACCTGATGGGGTGTACTTAGGTCTT
The DNA here is from genome assembly GCF_057802395.1 of Ceratotherium simum simum. Lineage (NCBI taxonomy): Eukaryota > Metazoa > Chordata > Mammalia > Perissodactyla > Rhinocerotidae > Ceratotherium > Ceratotherium simum. The sequence continues at coordinate 3,153,579 of NC_141909.1, forward strand.
AGTTTTTATCCCAGGGAACCACATTACCTTCATCTCCGACGGATGTGCCAGGGAGGCCTGGCAGGCCGGGGTCTCCCCGATCACCCCGGCTTCCTGGCTCCCCGTAGGCCCCCGGCAATCCTGGGTCACCTCTGGCACCTGGAACCGAGACAGACCCCACAATAAGAACAGAACTGCTGTCTAGGACTTGTGACAGATGCTCACGTTTTCATTGGACACGTTTTTACTGCTTCACTGTACATTGTGTGAAGCGTGGTGGGGGTCCACATATATGGCGGGCCCTGTTTTCAAGGAGCTCATTCCTGATCAAATAGGGATGACACAAGATTCCTGCAAATATCACAAAACAATGGAGAGGCACAAAATGCCAAAAGGATACAGAGCGGTTTCAAAGAAGGGGAAGATTATTTTGGGGAAAAATCTGGTATTGAGGGACCATAGAGAATAAAAATAATAGAAGTAGATAATATTTTTGAGCTGTTGCTGTGCACTAGGCTCGGCGTTAAATACCTTACATCTATCTGGTTCCCGTAAAGCCAAGCGGCATGGATAGTATCATAGCCCCAACTTTATAGAGGTGAAGCATTGGGCCTATAGGCACTCAGGTTTCGTGGAGAAGGTAACTGACAGCTGAGTGTCAGACACAGTGGAGTTTGGAGACAGGAGAGGGAGAGCACAGAGGACCGCCGAGGGAAGGGCAGACAGAAGGGAGATGAGCCAGACTGGAAGCACAGAGCTGGGGACGCTTAGCCAGACTGGGCTGGAGTTGGGGTACAGGTGAACAGGAGCTGTGAGAATTCAGGCTGGATAAGAACTGAGTCTACAGCGTGGATAAAGAAGGAAATATCTGATCAGGGATCTTCTCACGCACCAGGCACCATGCCAGGGGGAAGGGGCAAGGAGGGGCTGGCTCTCCTTGAACCTCTCCTCCCGAGCCCCAGCTCCGCCTGGAGCGGCTGTTCATGTTCATGGCTGTTTGCTGGGTGAACAACATATGTGAAAGCTCTTACAAACCTTCTCCCTAAATCAACAAACGCAAAGTGGCTTCACTACATTCTTCGGCTGAATAAATAGCAACACTATACTGTATAACACATTTTTCTGCAACATAATTGGGAAAAGTGAGAGAAAAGAGAAGACAATATGATATTTTCCCAGGCAGATATTAGTAATTGTTAGGAAAGCCAGCACTCTGTACGTGATCTCTAATTTTTAATCTCAAAAGAAAGTCCTTAAAATAAGGAGGGGATTTTGCTGGGCATCGTAGTTGACTTGTACACTTGAGGAGTGGAAAATGTGAGTCCGCTGCGCCTGCGCTGGGGTTCGGGTCCCTGTGGAGGGCGGTGGGGGGGCTGAGGAGGGCAGGGTGGGGCCGGAGGGCGGGGCTCTGGAACCAGGTGGCTTGGGTCTGAGTCTTGCTCCTCCACTGATGACAGATGTGACCCTGGGCAAGTGACTTAACTTTCCTGTGCCTCAATTTCTCCATCAGCAAAATAGGGCTAAGATCGGTCCCCATCTCATAGGCTTGGTTGTTAGGAGGAGGAAATCAACAGACAAGTGCAATCAGAACAGCTTAGATCATTGCCTGGCACCCAGTAAGCACTATGTAAATGTTAGCCATTGTGACTGAATCAAAAGAGACAAAATAAAAACTGCAGACCTTCCCATTTGTTTGGAAGAAGAGCAAGATTACTTTTATTTTCAGTTACCTTGCAATCCTTCTTTATTAAATACAAAGCCTCCCCTATGCTTTTTCATTTTGACAAGCTCCTGCAATGCTACTTTGTGAAGGACACCTTTATTTTCCTCTTTTCCCTGAGGGAATCTGCTCATTAGTCAACCTCTCCCTCTAAGGAGCTCTGGACTGCAGCTTGGTTAAGACTGCAGCTCACCAGTAATGCAGGAAGGCCTTCAGGCGGCAAGGAGTGCAGCTGTGGCATCTCTAACTCTGCACGTGGGGAAAACACCCATTTACAACCACCCGCCCTCCCAGAGTGGGTTCCAGGAATTCCGGGTGGTGAACAGGGCAGCTAACTCAATTCTGGGCTCCCAGGCAGTGATGTTTTTCACGAATACAAAAGAGACATAACCAACGCTAACTTTAAAAATTACGATTCCAAAGCCTCAAAGACCACATTTCCATTTTACCAAAATCACTAACAGTAAGCCCACCTCATGCTCCTTTTTGTGGGGTTTCTGCTTGGCAGGCAGGCTGGACTCCTCAGACAAGGAGGCAAACTCCGCTCTATGTGAGGTGGATCCCAGGTGTTGAGCATGGATCCGAAACAGACTCAATGGTTCAACGTCAATCTGGAGAATAATCTCCCGGGGCTCCCCCCAGCCTTGTTCTTGGCCCTGCTCTGTTCTATGTTCTCACCAACATTGGATGAAGACGTGCACAAGTAGTTAGTAAACCGACAGATGGTTCACACCTGAGCAGGACAGTGAGTCCTTGACCCCAGGACATATATGAGAGGGCTGAGCCAGATGATCTACTGGGCACAGGAAGAAAACATCAAAGCATCTTTATTTTTAAAACATCTCACCCTTTAAAACCCCTGTGTGATGTGTATGTTTTAGCATGAACATTATTCAGTCATTCAGGTCAATATGTATTGAGCGCCTACTGTGTGCCCAGTGCTGTTCTAGATACTGGGGATGCAGCAGTGAACCACACGGGGGGAAATCCCCACCCTCATGGAACCCCTATAACATGGATATACTATTCACAAATAAACATATATTTGAGGGATGCTGAAAATATTTTTTTTAACCTAGAAGGATGCACATTCCAAAAGGTTTAGAGACCACTGCTCTAATCACAGAATTAGAATCCTATTTCACTCTGATCTTGCCAATTTGGAAGGCTGAGCTAAAACAACAAGATGAGCATTAGCTGCAGCACCTGCTGAACCCTTCATTCCCACTCAGCGGTCAACTATGACAGCGGGAGCATCTTCCCGGGTTGTGGCTCACGTGCAAATATCTGGGGGTTTAATTCCTTGATGTTTAAAAGGACGTGACCGTTTACAGATTATGGATTATCATCAATTCCGGGCTTCGGACCGGCGAGCAGAGGGCGTCAGCATCTTGGTGCATTTGGAGCAGAAGTGGGGGAAGGTGGTTGGGACTGCTGCCATGGAGGCCCAATGTGCAGAAGGACTGGGTTCCTTCAACGATACTGCAGATGGGAAAACCAGAACCCGCACGAGGTATGCAGGAATGAAAGAATTTCCCAGTGGAGGGGTCTCACCTGGAAAGTGCGGAGCACTATCTCAGGCAGAGGAAAAATGAGGGTCTCTCCGTGATACCACATTGGAGCTGCGAGGGTAGGTGTATGTGAGACGGAGATTCTCCAAAGCCTATACTCCAAACATCTTTTTTTTTTTTTTTTGCTTTGTTTTGTTTTGCTTAGAAAATTTCTTCTGCAAGTTCATGACTCCACGTCCGTAACAGAAGAGAACATGTGTGTCATGTAAACACATACACACCTTTCCCTAGGGAAGGATGAGGGGAGTATGTAGGTGGTCCCGGCAGGCCTCGGTCACCCACTTCTCCCTGGAGAAAGAAAAGAGGAAAACGGAAGACGTGAGACCAGCCTTTTGGAGTTTTGGACAATAAGTGTATTTCCAAAGAGTAAGGCTGAATGTGGACCATCTGCTCAGCAGAGCAGCTCTTCTGAGTAATCAAGCCACAGACTGCGCCTGGGCACCATCTCCACTACGCTATATAGGTGGTAAGTCTGGGCATCCCAGCCGCCGGCCAGACACAAGAGAGAACAAGGGGGGTGGGTTCCAATCTCATTTTGAAACTCTTGTCAAACGCGGGAAGTGGTGAGGAGGCTGCCTTCTGTGGTGACGACTATTCCACGTGGATGTTGGTATACGAGCCTTGCCAGGGTCACCGGGGGTGATGCAACTACGCCCTGACAGGACACCACCCGGACTGTGAGATCTACAATCCCAGGTGCCGCCTTGATGTCTCTGAGGCTCACAGGCCCCAAAGGCCTAACTATGAGGTCACTTGATATGCCCCTCTGCCCAGCAGGAAAGGCTCCCCACGTGGCTGGTTCCCCTACCAGCTGGAGCAGCTGAACCCCACCTGGTCCTCAGCCTACTGGGATTCACCTCTGCGCCAGCCCATGGAATTATTCAAACAAGTCAGTCACATCCTCCTTCGGGAACTGGGGCACTCCATCCTCTTGTTACTACAAAGTCAGCCTCATGCGGGCCTGCTGGTTCACTCTGCTCCCACGTGCAGCTCGCAAGGGCAACCTCCACGTGGCCCCGCATGGCAGGCAGCATGCTTTTCCCCGTGGCTGGGATAGGTGTGACTAATAAACCAGTGTCCATCTCATCTCTCCAGTGCTGGGTGTTGTGTGTCTGGCTGTCTTGTATGACATGGGATGGAGGATACCTCCTTCTCCAACAGGGTGAATGGGAGGTGATCAGAACACCACGCAAAGGGAAGAAACGAAAGCCACCCAAGTGAAAACTGAGCTCACCTTGGGTCCTGCGGGTCCGTCAGGGCCTTGATAACCGTCCAGTCCCCTGCTTCCCTGCAGGAAAGATGGGTGGTGCTTACTTTTATCTCTAACATATAATTTACAGTGACCATAATACCATTACAGTGCCTAGTCAAATTAACAATAACTAATTAAAATTACCTATTACCCAGGCTGTGTTCAACTTTCCTTGATTTTTGGTCTCAAAAATGTCTTTTTAAAGTTGCTTTGTTAGAATAAGGATCCAAGCAAGTCCAAATATGACATTTGGCTGCTATGTCTCTTAATTATCTTTTAATTCATAACAGTTTCCTCTTCCTTTCTGCTTTTTAAGTAACTTTTTCTTGTTATTTTGAAGAAACTGGGTCATCTGTGCTGCAAATATCCTACGTGGTGGATTCGGTCCACTTCATCCTGTGGTGTTGTATAAATGCTCCTCTAGCCCCCATTTTTCTCTAAATTAGCTGTTAGATCTACAGGTTCATCTTTTGTGCAAGAACCGGTCATGGAGGGTGCCGTGTCCTTCCTCCTGCACCACTTCAGGAGGCATCTATGCCGTTGCCTCACTTCAGTGACTTCACGATTGAGCAGTGGGGTCAAGTGTTGACAACCTCATCCATCTATTAAAACCTTCCCCCAAGATGGGTTTTGAAAAATTTCAGTTAACACTGAATAGAAGCATTTGAGCCTTTCAATTTAGAATTTTTTTCCTCTTCAAAAAAAAATCTCTAAGGCTAATTATTGCTTTCTAATTCTCTCAAATATTTACCGAAAGAGAAAGTTTACCCTTATGAGTCACATCATATCTAGATAGATGTACAAAGCTTTTTAAAAATCTAGAAATACTCCCTCTTGCTAAAGAATATGTATAGTAAGGCCCTCAAAATTCAGAATACTAGGTGCCAATGGTAAAAAAATGTACATTATCTAACTATTTTACAGGATATTTTGAAATTCAGAAGCATGTATGCTGAAAGTCCTGTTGTTTAGAATGAACTAAGATTGGTTTAATTTGTTTTTTTCATTGTGGGTCTATGGTTTAGACTCACTTTCTTTCACACTAGGTGGAGCTGAAGATTCAAGAGTGAAGGCTAATTCCCCTGATATTAAAAATGATCTCCTATTTGGAAGCCGTCTTGTGAGATAGGCTGGGAATCCTTAAAGAGCTTGCCAGTGACTGGGGAGTTGGTAAGCAGGCATTCAGGCTGAGCCGTGTCCAGCATCCTCGTAACAACCCAGCTCAAACAATACGCTGGACTCTGTCAAATCTGCGTCATTCTGGGCCACCCAAGCGTCGCTCAGCTGTGCTGTGACATCATCAACAAGCAATAACAAGCATCTCCAAATACCAAGTGCTCACCACCTGTGTTGAATAAGCCAAAATAGCACCAACTCTTTTGAAATATGTCTGAACAATTTGGAGTTAACTGGGTATTACATAAAACCAACTGTAGAAAGGGGAAAAATTAAATGGCACTCAGAATTCCTCTGAGACTAGTGGCAGCTGGAGCCCCAATAATCTGGAACCTCAACAGCCAAAACAATGACCTAAAAGTTTCCTTGTGAGTTCTTGGCAGCAGATGAACTGACGGGGGAGGGGTGGGGGTGGTTGAGTACTATATAGTCTGTATAACTCAGCAGAGTAAAGGGAAAAACTCACGGTTCATCTGAGAGCACTGGTAGCTGGAACCCCAATAGTCTGGAACCCCAAGAGTCAAAACAATGATCTGAACTGTGCCCTTTGTGTTTCTGGGTGGCAGATATAACGACAGGGTTTGGGTATCAACGGGGTGTGTGATCAAGGAGGAATTATCTGGGGGTGCTACCCAGAGTGGTATGGAAACCATAATCCCAGGAAGGACCAGCTGGGGGTTCCTTAGCTGCTGCTAAGAAGTATGTCACAGACCTCCCACCACTTAGAGAACTGAAGTATGGAAAGTGACTTTCAGATAAATGTCTATTTTAGAATGAATAATTATAAAGTGCTTTGAAAGTATACGTTCCTCTCATCCTGCCCCCCCCAAATTTAATAACACATCACTAACTTGAACTCAATAAGGACACATATGATTGATGGGAAGTTCTAATTGTAGAGTTTTAGAAGTAGTCAATTTCATGTTTTTCAAAGGTAGAAATAGCCCAAACCAAGCTCAGGAAAGTCATTAGGCAGAAGATATTACGGACTGGCTGTAACAAACAGATAGAATTTCTGATCAGATGCTTCTGAGGAAATGTCTACTTCTCAAGTGCTTAAAAACAGTTTACTGTGGTAAGTAGTTGGACTGACTCCCCCTCATCTCTCTGCTGTTCATTTGTTTATTGTACCCTTTTCCCACTTCAATGGCCAAGGAGCATCAGTCAGGTTCTATTGCATGAAAGAAACGTGCCTCATAAAAGAGGCACCTCCGCAAAGAAACTCTGCCAGCCTGAAAACGAAATGGAACTTAGCATGCCAGAATGGAAGCCAGTGGGGTTTCCATAAAAGAACACATTCTGAAATCACGTCTCCACTTGGAGCTTTTCAGGGGTGACTCTACATGGCCATCACCAACATTCCTGCGTTGGCATCTGGTAAACATCAAAGTTATCTACCGTTACACCAGGTGTAAATGCGACCTTACAAGTCCTGAGTAGTTCTGAGACAGTGCAAACAGTCCTCCGGATAAACGGAGGGCTTCTGAGGACATGACACGGGGTTGCCATGAGTCCTCAGAGGAGACTAGGTCTCAGTGAACACTATTTTCAGTGACTCTAGGCTGTGAAAAGCTTTTGCTCAGATACTAAAAATATGTTTCCCCTAGGAAAAGGAGGGGAAACAATCTCTCATTTTTCAGCAAGTTTCCTATAACCACATCCATAAAACACTCTTCCTCATTCACTCTCAGGAGAAGTTTGAACTAACAGAACCCACGGAAGTTCCATCAATCTCAGTAGGAATGAGGGAGGGGCCCATGATGCTCCTTCCGAGAATCTTCTCTTTTTTGGCTCATCCCATTTCTATGCATTGTTTATGTTGGTGCTCACAGTTGCTCCCTGGAGCTGCTTTTGGTTTCTGGTTCCATTTTACATCCTAAAACCAAAGTCTGTGCGTACAACTGAAAAGTCAGTTGGGGAGTAATGGCAACTTGGCCTGTAGGGTAATGCATGGAGACATGTCTGCTACTGACAAGTGGGACGGCTTAGCCACGTGTGTATGTCCTGGGCATTTCCTATTTGTATGGTCGAGCAGACTATTCCTCTCAGCACCTGAGACGTCCCACTTAACCGGAAGTACCCGAGTCTTCACCAGTTGTTGTGAGTGCAGAAAGCGAGCTGGAAGATGTGAGCCTTCAATCCTAACATCTGGGCTACAGCAGTTAGAGGCCCCAGATGGTTAGTGCTGCTAGGCATCTTGTCCTTCACTAACTCCTGAGGTCTAGGGGCAGCTGTGTTGAACTGCACTTTAAGAACACTATAACTCCGTAGTGTTGGGTGTAGAAAAACAGATCATAATTATGGCCCAGTGGCACATGGCAGGCAAAGCATTAACAGCAGCACTTGAATTATGCGGGGTGGGCGGAAACAGGTTTCTTTTAAATGCCCATGTTTGCCTTAGTCCTCTGTCTCTTCACAGCACTTGCTTACTGCCATGCTTAAACTAGAATTTGGCCTTTTCGCTTTTGGTCGGGGTGTAGCATGTGCAGCAGGTCCAGGTACGCATGCTGCCTTTGGGGATGCTCCTATCAGTTACTAACGATATGAGAAGATGGGTGCAATTAGGGCAAACCTCGGTGTCATCCCTGGCCTGAGTTTAGGATAAAAGACAGGAATGGGAAGAATAAGAACAACCAAGGTTGCAGGAAGGAATCAAGATTGGTGCTCATTGTGGGTGGTCAAAACTAGAACACGAGGTTAATACGGTTGCCTAGAGCCAGCCAGGTCAGAAATCGAATCTGGGATGCCACGTCCACCTGTAGTCCCAGAACAAATACGGTGTAACTCCCACAGGGGACTGACGAGCCCTAGTGCTCACTAGCCGTGTCCCAGGTTTTCCAGATGTCACGCTGCCATCCTGTGATGGAGCCAAGAGCAGGATTCACCGGAGCCATGATTCAGAGGCTGAACTGATTTTTTAAAAAGTCTAATTTATGCACCTACGACTGAATTATGGAGACACCAGTCCATGGGCATCAAGATGTGTGCACCACAACGTTGACTGCATGATTGCTGGAAGCAGCAAGCAGCTGGAAACCACTGCCGGGGGCTCGTTAAGCAAATGTGGTACATCCACTTACTGCAATTCTGTGCAGCTCGTTAATAGAACTATGGAGATGGGTATGTGCTAACGTGGAACATCTCCAAGGTACACTGAGTGAAAAAAACACGGGGAAAAACAGCACAGATATGTTCACTTTCTGCTGTTACATTCATTATACGCACATAAAAATGCACGTCCTCCGAATGCTAGCACTGATGAAACAAGACCCACAGAACTACTGACAGTGGTTGCCTCTGGGGAGAATGCTGGGGTCTGTGACGGGAAGGCGGCGCGCTATAAATTCTATGATTGAATCAGTGGAAACAGTGAAGAATGAAAATAAATAAATCATTAATTAAAAAAATCTATTTCTATGTGTACTCTCTCATATAACCTAGCGTTCAGACAACTCTAAGCCTGATCCAGATTCATAATACATTTCTCACATAACATTTTCTTCTAAAAAAACTGCCAAAAATCCGGCCATAGAACACAGGATACAAATAACTAACTGGGTCTCATTGAAGATACATGAAGTGTCAGAACGTGTGAGATCAGTATGTAAAACATGTAGGTGGGCCCTTGGTCACCACATGGACATTTTGCCCGAGAATGACACTCGGGGACGCAGAGGAGGGATGTGAGACGGGAAGGTACAGAAGCCGTGCGGATGGGACTGGATGGCGGGAGGCCAGCAAGGTGAGAACCAGACAGAAGAACCAAAGGGCTGGTTTGCAAAAACGAGGAAGACTGTCAATGACCTGACTCGAGTGTCGCGGAGGAAGACTGTCAATGACCTGACTCGAGTGTCGCGTGTGATCTGGGAGGAAAGATCATTTATGCTACTGTAAATGCAGGCAAAGTTTTAAATGTTTTTTCTGGGGCAATTTTTTTCCCTGGGATACCACAGTCTTCATATTTGACCTTTGTAAGATGTTTTTGGCCTGAAACGCACTGCATTTTATGCGTCAAACTTACTTTTTGTCCTGGTGAGCCTTTTTCACCGTCGAGGCCAGGAGCACCCTGGGAAGAACAGAAAGGAGAAGGAAGGACAGCTCAGAGGACGCAGCAACATGTCCCAGAGGCACCTGACATCGACCAAAATACAGTACCTCACTATGAAAGTGTCAAAACCACCCAAAGACTCCTTTTATTTTCTAAAGGAGATGGGTCCTTTTAGTGACACTAAAACTATTTAGCAGTAATACAGCATATCTACCGCTCAAAGAAATGCGGAGAAATCCATAAAGATGATAGAGTAAAAGTGGTCAAGAGACAGGCCTGCACTCTGATGTTCTCACGAGTCTCTGCTCTGATTTTTGGAGCCTGTAACACGTCTCTTTAGTGGTAGTGGCTACCGGGCAGTCACTACAAGGCCACTCTCTCTTCTTCCTGGCCTGTGGCTCTGGCCACACTGCCCACCTCACTTATGGCTAGGTTTGGCCAGGTGACTGAGTTCTGGCTGATGGAAGGAGGTGTCACTTCAGGCCACATTCTGAAGAATGAGGTCTGCTCTAGGCATGGGGGCCACAGGTGGCTCACTCTCCTTGGGAGGAGACACCCCCACCCCCCACCCCGCCCACTTCGTTGGACTTTTAGGGCAACTAGAAACCAACTTCTTGTGTTGGAGACAGTCTACATTTTTGTTACCACAGGTGAATTTAGCCCAACTAATACAAGCAGAAACGTTCATGTTCTGTTCCCACCCTCCTGCAAATGGAGGTGCACAGTTTAAAAATTGCAGTTACTGGGTGATGACGATGTGTCAATCAATGTAGCCTCAGTGACTGGAGCCCATGGACCACCCTGGTTCCGGGCGGCGATAGTGGGGGAAGCTGTGAGTGCGTGTGGGAGGGAAGGGAGTACATGGGAAATCTCTGTGCTTTTGGCTCAACTTTGCTGTGAACCTAAAACTGCTCTGAAAAATAAAGTCTATTTAAAAAACAAAACAGAACAGTCTGTAGTGACAGAACACATGGTTTACCCGAGCTCCTGAGAAGCCCATGATGCCTTCTTCTCCCTTGAAGGAAATGCCCTAGGAGAGAACAGAGAGACCTGAGGATGTGCCCAACACTTCACGCTTTTCCTGCTTAGGGACTCTATTTCTTCGCGCCCCAACTGTGGCCAGCCTGCCTCTCGTTCCCCATGCCAGCTGAGCAGAATGGCGGAGTCCTGGGAAGTCTGTGAGTCTGCCTGGGTTATCATCTTTCCAGGTTGTCACCTATCATCGTCACACAGTAAGTGACGATGGGGAGATCTGGGAACACGGGGCAGGCAGGACAAGGATTAAAGTGAGGACAGAGTGAGTCCGCAGCTAGAGCCCCAGAACAGAAGCCACCACCAAACCCGCCCAGCCCCCTCCACCGGCACATCTTCTCTTTTACAGCGTTTAGGTTCATTTTATGAACTTAGAAAACATTGATTAGCCGGTGTTTATTATGCAAAAAGGAAGACATTCAAAAACTGTTTTCTGAAAAAAAGCGTAAAAATAAATAACACTTTCTTGCTGTACACAAATGGGTTGCAGACCAAGAGTTGGAGGATCATTCTGACCCCTGCACATTCTATCCTTGCAACAGGAACACGGAGAATTTGGGAACTCCCAGGGAGAAGAAGCATCTTTACTGCTCGACTCACCTCTCTTCCCGGTTCCCCCTCACTTCCTTTTTCACCCTGTGGAGAAAATGAAAAATAAGGCATGTCACTAATTCAAGAACAGTAATATTTAAAATCGATCAGGGTTTATGACATAAGGTGAAAAGTACTGAATAAAACTGTAAACAGTGATTATAAATGAATTGTAACAAATGACTCCAAAATTTTGCAGCTGCAAAATTCAAGGGAAAATATGTGCTGTTTCTTTTGGGTTTTCACAAGATAAGTTAAATCATGCGTTATTTTTGATATGATTGCAAGGCTGTGCCTCTTCCGTGAGGCTTCCTTTATGACCCCACAGTTGCAGGCGTATATCAACATCCTTGTGGTGGGAGAATATGCCCAGGGAAAAGTCCCTAATGGTAACATTCATTTAAATAAAACATTATTAGGAGAGTCCTCTGAGGAGAAGACACATTTGGAACATATTAAAACCCCAAGACTGGGCGGGCCTCGTGGCTTAGCGGTTAAGTGCGCGCACTCTGCTGCTGGCAGCCGGGGTTGGGATCCCGGGCACGCACTGACGCACCGCTTCTCCGGCCATGCTGAGGCCGCGTCCCACATACAGCAACTAGAAGGCTGTGCAGCTATGACATACAACTATCTACTGGGGCTTTGGGGGGAAAATAAATAAATAAATAAAATCTTTAAATAAATAAATAAATAAATAAAACCCCAAGGCTTTAGACAGCAATGTCAATTTTATATGACCTATTTGTTCCACTTCTCTTGGTCTAAAATGGTGAAAGAAGTGTGAACGCCAGTTCCTTTTCCCCATCACTGCTAGGACGGCACAGGAGCCCCTGCAGCCCAAGACTGCCCCCTGGAGGCTGGCCAGGCCCCAGCCCTGGAACCAAGCCCAGAAGAGGGTGTGGTTGCAGATAACGAAGGAAGTCTGTTTCAGAAGCTTGAGCATCTCGGAGTGGATCGAACCCGCTCTGGCCCTGCTCCCTCCTTGGCTCCTGTCGTGAAACTGGACAGAGGCCCCACCTGCCTGATGGTCAGGTCACCACCGGGAGCCAGAGTCCCTCCTGGTCCCCACCCTGACGACTCGGTGGAGCCCCCTCCTGCTTGGTTGTCCAGGGACATCCTGCTCTAAACTCAGTGAACACTCAACCCCCTGCTCTGACACGCTTTCCTCTGGCACTCTGCCTCGCACCAGCCACCTCCCACGCCACTGACCACTCAGCCACAGCTGGCCGACTGATCCTGCTGAGACAGTGCTCCAGTGTGCCCTCTCCCACCCACGACCGAGCACCCCAACCCCATCTTGACGGAGACTTGCAAGATGGGAACTGTCTTCTCTGTCTGGGGTTTTATTTTGGTTCCCCTGGATGGTCTGCACCTGACCCTAGATGGCGCGTTTCCCCCGTGCTCCTGTAACCCACTCTGCAGCCCCCTCCAGGTCAGTGTTCACCTGACACAAGGGAGCACGAAGGTGCAGGCAGGTTAAGCGGTCGGTCTGAGCGAGTCAGTGGTAGAGTAGGACGTTGACTTTTATTTCAGACTCCAAGAGTACGTTTTTAATCAAACGAACATCGATAGAAATTATAGAGACGGGCCGGCCCCGTGGCTTGGCGGTTAAGTGCGCGTGCTCTGTGCACCCCTGGTGGCCCGGGGTTCGGATCCCGGGCGCGCACAGACGCACCGCTTCTCTGGCCACGCTGAGGCGGCATCCCACATACAGCAACTGGAAGGATGTGCAGCTGTGACATACAACTATCTACTGGGGCTTTGGGGGGAAAATAAATAAAAATTAAAAAAAAAAACAAAAAAAAACAAAAAGAAATTATAGAGAAAAGGTCAGAAAACTGACCTTGATCCAAAAAAACTGACCACAGTGCTCCACATCAGCAAAGACTAAAAGCAGGTTTATTTGGCAGAATACATTTTGCTCAGCTAGTTCCATGATCTGGCTTTGAATTACGCTCTGACCACTACCTGCGTCTACGCTGGAGACTCCTGTACTTATGGACAGACTCGAGATTTTTCAATGGATTTTTGTGTTGTGTCCAATTCATCACAATTATTTATGATGATGGACTGGTGCACCTGTGTGACTCTGAACAGCGCTTTCATGCACAATTTGCCAGTTCGGTGGTGAGGCCTCTTCCACTTTGAATAAGATCGAAGAAAGTTACCTTTTCTCTTCTCCTTTTTTTTAGTTCAACTGGGAATACGGTCAGTGTTGGCGCAGCCCCTTTACCTTGTACTGCTCTAGGTGGATCGTTTCCTTCGTGGGCCCGATCATGGCGTGGTCAGTCTCCCATGGAATCCCATTGGGTCCTGGCTGTCCCATGTCGCCCTGTGAACGGTTTAGCAAAGCAGTCGTCTTTAAATTGAGAAGGCACTCTCAAGCATGAATAAAAGCACAATCCCACCACAACCTGTTCTTTTTATCTTTGCATGTTACGTGTCACATGTATGCCAATTTTGTAGTGTTATAATCATAATATAAAATAAAAATCATACTATAAAATAAAATGATCATAATATACAATTATTTGTATCCTACTTGCATTAATAATCCTTTAGAATGTATGCATGAAAGTTGTTTACGTTGTTCACAACTTGGGGCTGCATTTGCTTCTGTGGTATTATCTCCTTATGGTGAATTTCTGTACCAGGAAATTATTAGGTCTGAGGGCTAAATGTCTTCATGGTTCCTGATATGAATTACTCTATTGCTCTCCAAGACTGGTACCAAGATAGAAGAAATGCCTAAGAATGAAAGCCTACTCCAGTTTCACCACTACTCCACCAGTTAAGGGTTGTTTTTATAAAATACAAAGCAGGATCTTTAATAAGTATAATATCTCAAGATTGCTTTCATTTGCATTTTTATCATTAGCAAGAAATGCTTTTCTACGTGGTGCAAAGAAGGTGAAACCTATAGATCTGCAACATGACTGGACAACGATTCTTGCATAATATGCTGGCTTCCTCTCCCAGGAACTAACTGATACAAAAAGAAAGTTATTGTCCTTTCTTTTGCTATTTCCACATATAAACTATATAATACAAGTTTGAGCCCAGATATCACACAATATGAACAAGAGCAAACTGAGATGACGTACCAGCTGCAGCAAGTGGTGCTCCACAGTGTATTCTGGACGCCCACTAATACTACACCTAAAACATACCTACCTGTTCCTCTGCCCTTTACCTATCGGGACCATGATCTTTTCACTAATATTTGAATACGCTCTTTGTACATTACAGACATTAATTTCCACTCTATCTAACGTGACTATTCTCTCTTCCGCCCAATGATTTCTTCCTAGATTTTTCTTCTTTTTTATGTTATTTTACTATTTTGTTATATTCCATTGTACACAAGTTTAAATTTTTATGTATTTGGATCTTTCAAAGTTTTTCTTTCGTATTTTTTTTCTATGGTATTAACACAAAGGACAAAGTCTTTCCTCTTCAGACCTGAGCAGTACTGGATTCCATTTTGTGTGCTGTTCCATCAAAAAGCAAAAATGAGAATGTGCAAACAACGAGGCCAGAGGAACAAAGCTCTTTGACAGTGGGTACGTAGGTTTTTCGGTGAGTGCAGTGGGGTTATGTGTTGGTGAGGTTCTACTCATTGGGTGTGGCGCCATGTTAAGAATCTCACACACATGTGATCTCAGGTGATCCTGTCAAAGGCCAGGAGGTCTTTGAATCTTGTCACTGTGGGGCATTATAAAAGTCCATGTGGTTCTCTCTCCTGCCTTTGAGCAGTCAGAGCTGGCCACATCACCTGTCCCTGAGCTGTCTCCATGTCAGTCTGTGGCTCTTGTCTTCTCAGTCACCTCTGGATTCCCCATGGTAGAAGACACCTCAGGGAAATGCCTTGACTTTCTGGGTGCTGAGGACGGCTGAAGTTATATCCAGATTAGAGGTCTAGGGCCAAACTAGACGGTTGGGTTTCACTGCCTTATTGATCCCTAACTATCACTGGAGCATGTTTCATAACTTGGCATTTTAAATGATTATTTCCTATACAAACGTCTGTTTGCAGAGCACCTCAAGACAGCAACGTGGTCATTAAATGATCTATTTCCTAATTTCTAAACACTGCACACCTTCGCTTTCGTCTATTAAATTTCTTTACCTTCTCACCCTTTTCGCCATAAAATCCAAGACCTCTGTTGCCCTGAAAAAGAAATGGTTTCTGTAAGTTTTTAAAAGTCAATAATCACAGTGAAACAAATTTTTTATTTAGAAAAAGAAACCTAAGACCTATCTATTTGCAACATTACTGGACAACTATCCTTGCATAATATTCTGGCTTCACATCCCAGAAACTAACTGACACAAAGAGAAAATTATGTCTTTTGTTTTGCTATTTCCATATACAGTGTCATACAAGTTTGAGCCCAGATATTGTATTACATGAACAGGAGCAAACTGAGATGATGTGTCAGAGGCAGAAGGTGGCCCTTCACAGTGTATTCTGAGCGCTCACTAAGATTAAACCTAAATGATGAAAATTCTGGGGTTCAGAGAAATGATATGCCATTCTTTTAATACAGATGTGCTTTTAAGAAATCTGTATTTTACACTCTCAGCAAAACCTCAGAAATAGTGGACTAATAGCAGTTCTTCTGTCACCTTTGGGAATATTTAACAGTTTGCTTTTTGAAATATTCTATTGTTCAAACATCCCGAAAATCAGAAATTGACTGTGTGATTGATTCTACAACAGCTCCATGTGCTACCCGGGCCAGGGCCCGTGCTAGATGCCCCGCTCAGCCTTTAAGCCTCTGTTCCCCATGATGAGTTTGGATGTCACAGATGGTGGAACTGTCATCTCCTTTGACCAAGGCCCCTACAGCTAACGGGTGGCAGGGCTCAGACTCGGTCCTGGTATTTCTGACTCTCAGCTGCCCGTGCATCATCTCTATAGGTTAGCGTCTTAGAGCATTTCCTCAGGTTCTCGCCCCCTGACTTAGAAAGCAGCCATTTTTTGCCCTGGATCCCATGTTTGAAGATCATGATGCATTCTGTGTTCTGCCTCAGCCTTTTCCCATTCGGGTAAGACAATCCTGATTTCACATAAACATTTCCTACCCTCCTAATGATTTTAGGGGCTGGTGATTCTTTCGGTTTTATCCAACATTTTCATCTTCCTTTTTGCTTAAGAGACAAAGCTAGGCTCAGCGACTCAGCAGGTATTTAACGGATTCATGAGTGAGGCTGCCATGTATGGGAGAATTGACTCCACCATGATGTCTAAAACAAACACATATGAAAAGCTATACTGCAAATTCATGTACGTTAGATAAACAGTACTCTTTTCTTTGACCTCCAAACAACTCTGCTTCTTTCCCAGGGTCTCTACATTCCCATCACAACACAGGATCACGCGGGGCCCTATCTGATCGTTCTCTCTGCAGTATACTGTCTGCCTCCCTCCAATGCCCAGATATTTTCTAAAAATAAAAACAAAGCCTTTAATTAATTTTTGCTTTTTGCTTCTTTCTCACCTGGCTGTGAGCTGAAATCAAAGCACAGAAACACAGGCAGGCTAGATGAGAATGCAATTTCCATGAGCCCCTGCGGTCCCTCTGCCTCATGAGCTGGTTGTCCGACGAGTCACCAGGAAGTGACGGGTCGGGGGTGAAGGCTGTTTGTGTTGCAGCCAAGCAGGGATCTGAGGCGACCTTGGGGCTCGGCCGCCCTGTCCTACATCCGCTTCTCTTGGCTCTGGGCCGTTCCCACCATGCTTGGGGCTGCTAGACAGTGGGGAGCCCAGCAGTGGGGGCAGCAGCCTTAACGAGCTCCAGGCCCGCCCGGAAGCCATGTCAGAGGTGATGGGAGCTGGGGCCTGAGGGTGGTGGCAGCTGAGGTCCCCAGGAGGTCACAGAGATGGGATCTGTGTGGAGCAGGCATGGGAATGTGCAGGCTGGGAGATGTCCTCAGCCATGTGCAGGCCACAGCATGGTCCTTAAACGTTGGTAATGGTAGCCCACTATTTCTGACTCATGTCAAGTTTTAATCAAACACTTCCCTTCCGACCTCCTACCGTTCATCTTGGACATTTATCCAACTTTCCCAGGTCATCCTGAACCCTAGATCTGTCTCCAAGTTCTAACAAGCCACCTACTCTGTTGTGCTCCAACCAACGTAATAATCTTCCTCTGATGGAAACGGTACAGCTTTGGGCTCCAGCTTGACTTGAATATCATTGACTATATTTTTTGGAGGCCGACACCAGACTCATGTAGACCCTAATTCTATCCAGGTAAGAAGGCCACCAGCTTCCCTACACAAATATAGCTACATTTTGTCCATTCTTGTAAATTAACACATGGATAAACACGAGCTGTCCCTAAATCTATGCTTCTAATCAAATGTACATCAGTGTGATTTTCATACAATGGGAATGTTATCAATTTGCAAACACCAAATCGTTCAACATATCCACTTAGTTAATGCAGCTGCTCCAGGTGACCACTGGATTTATCCTTGAAGTTTATAACATTGTCTTAAAAACCTACAAAGTGGTCCTCACCGTGAAATAAACAATCCACGGTTGTCAACCAAGTGGTTCTACGGTCAAGACAGGTGGACACAAACACGTAAGTCTCCCCCCGCCCCCAACAACCAACTTACTCGCTGCCCTTTTGGTCCAGGGGGTCCAGGCGGTCCCTGCACAAATACGAAGAAATTTGTAAACTGTTTTCTTTATCCCAGGACCCAGATAACATCTGCTAAAAAGCTCTGGGAAAGCCATTCACTGTATATTTAGAACACTGTGCAGTATGTATAGAGGGCTCTGATACATTTGTTTTGGCAGGGAAAGACTGGAGGGTAGAGGACTGGGGTCAGGCCCAGTTCTCAGGATTTGCCAGCTGTCCATGCACAGCTGTTTCAGGTTTGCTTTTCTGAGTTTAGACTTTGGACTTCACCCATGTCCTAGCTGTGTTTGCTCTGAGCCCTCTGCAAGGTTCCTGGCCTGTCACGGCACAGACCGTCTCTCCTGACTTCCCCTGGGGTTCCCCATCGGGCACCGTCTAGCACTTTTTGCTGGTGGGTCAGCAAATGTTCATGGACAGAATAAATCTACAGGCCAACACTGTAGGGTTGAAAGTCCATCTGCAAATATCACCACGTGTCTTTCTGCAAAGCATTCAGTGTCAACACCACACTTAGGATGAAGTTTTAAAAATGCATAAGAAGGCCGGCCCTGTGGCTTGGTGGTTAAGTGCGCGCGCTGCGATGCTAGTGGCCCGGGTTCGGATCCCGGGTGCGCATCGAGGCACCACTTCTCCGTTCATCCTGAGGCCGAGTCCCACATACAGCAACTAGAAGGATGTGCAGCTACGACACACAACTATCCACTGGGGCTTTGGGGGGAAAAAATAAAATAAACAAAATCTTTAAAAATGCATAAGAAGAACAATTAGTGTGCAAGTACAGAGAAGTGGACAGGCAGGGGGTTGTGGGCAATTTTAATGGCCCATGGGAAGAACTTGAAGCTGTCAGATCAGCTAAAGCCACAGCAGGTACAATCCGTTGTTTCAGATTTCCCTGAACTGTGCATTTAAAGAATCAAACCTCCAAACCGTGTGGTACGTGTGCTGTGAGTAAGCCAACAACTGCATGCAATGGGAGAGCCAAGACTCTCTGGTCACACAAGCCTTGTTTCATTCCATTTGGCCATATCTTTCAGAGGCAGAGGGCTATTTGCAGAAATAACTTTCACAGCACCAGGGAAACTTGCTTTATAGAAAGAAAATTAATTATTATCATCTATAGTCTGAAGGAAACTTACGAGTACTCCCACTCCCAACGATGATATGACTGACTCTTCCTGAACATGTGTGCCTCCATTGCTTCTCAGTATGTGTAGGGAAACTGATACCCCCGCCTCCCTGGATGGCCTCCCTCACTCTTGAGCAATGCTTTTCTGTGAGAAGGTCTCTCTCACCCGTAGCCAAAATCTCTCTTTGTAATTTAAGGTCTATTTGTCTTACTACTAAAAAAATGTGGGAATGAGAGAGTCAGGATCTTTCTTGCAGTAGCCGGTTCATCTCCTGGGGCCCTTGTGTGATGGTGGGAGTGGCCTGAGGGCTGCACAGACACTAGTAATTCTCTTTTCTCCTCCTCTCCCCTCCCTGCAGCAAGCCCTCCTTCATCCGAGTATTTGTCCTGTCACATCTCACTCTATCACTTGATTTGCAGGGGAAGGGAACACCTGCAGACTGCCACTCAGATGGGGTACTAGGGCCATTTTGTTAAGTGATGTCCAATATCTCACTTTCTATAATGGCCATGCCCAGGTACAATGCACCTGCTATAATGACCATGCCCAGGTGTGATGCACCTGCAATGACAGCCATGCCCAGGTGTGGTACACTTGCTATAATGGCCATGCCCAGCAGAGTCCATTTCCTCTTTATTGACCCTGTTGGACTTTGGCCTTCTTTGCCCAGGGATGACCCCTTGTCAGAGCTTGTGCATGGCTGGCTGGAAGGGCCCCAGCCAGCACCAAGTCAAAATTTGACACAGTTGGTAGTGATGTGGTGACCACAAATTTCGAGTCCTCATTCTTCAACCCAGATAGCAGCATATGTGTGCAAGGGCTGACCTGACCCGTTTTGTCTTGATGCTTTCTACAGCGACCAGAAGCAGCACAGTTGTATTGTGAAGCCTTCACCAGCATCAACAGTGGAGAAGCTGCGTGTCTAGGGGATGCCTTGACAATGGTCCAAGAGAGAGCACATGCACCTGGTACTCACTGGTGTTCCTGGAGGTCCAACTGGACCCATCTGTCCCACAGGCCCAGGGCGGCCGGGAGGCCCCTAAAGACAGCAACAGGAGAAGGCTGGTAAGAGAGGTAGACTGGTATTTGGAGTCCTGAGTTCTTAAAGTTTTGCTTGGAATATTCTCTAATAAAAATAAAACTTACCTGGAAACCAACCAATCCAGGCTCTCCAGGTTCACCCTAATTGAGAAGAAATAATTTTAGGAGCTGTTAAGCATCTTTAGATTTAGTTACATTTTATTGCAAGTACATAAAGTATATTGGCCCTAATAGGACTCGACAACGTTAATGACCTAACATCTGTAGTACTGTGAACGTGGGAAAGGGACGCAGCCACAATTAAACTGAAAACAGAGACTGAAAACATCCTGAAGGAAAATAAGATGATTTTAAATTAATAATGATTTGGATGACTCCATCATTCTACGCATTCCTCCACTTCCTTCCTTCTCACACCTTAGAGTTCACCTGGAAACGAACTTTATCAACCGGAACTTACACTGGACCCCTTCATCACACCTCCCGCCTCTCGCAAACTTACCCTGTACTTGTCTCGGTCGTCAACAGACAGCGCGTAAGGTTCGCCTTTCTGCCCTTTGGGTCCTTGGGGCCCCTAAATTCGCACATATATGATAGAAGAAAAAACACAAAAAAGTCAATTAACATTCAGTGCAGTAATGTGGATGATTAAATACTGACTTTCACGGGCAACCCCTAATCGTTCGTATGGCTTATTTAGGTTATTCTGAACACCAGCTGTGACATCCAACCACAGAGGTGAGACTTCTGCTTTCACATGTACCCAGCAGCATCTTTCCATCTAAAATGGAAATACATTCTAGGACTTAAACCACTCTCAAAAACCCAAGTGAATGCTCAGTACACTAATCCTTTTGTACACCAACATGTTATTTTTCTTTGTAATGATATTATTATGTGTTTTCTTTGGCATTAGTGTACTAACAATATTAACACATATACTCTCAAGTACCACTTGTGGGAGAGATACTGGGTCCTTCTTTAAAACTGGAATTGTGTAAAATATACATGATATGTGTATACATATATATATGTATAAATGTCTTTTAATACCTACATACAAAACCAAAATTTTAAAGTAATGGATATATTCACTGATAATGAAAGCTATGATATTAGAATAGACTAGAACATGATGCAGCTCATTGAAAAGTTAAACCACATAAAAAAGAAGTAGCCAATGAGGGGGAACCTGAAGGCAGAGGTGTAAGTATGATGAGAAAGTGATTGGCTTCAGGGGGAAACACGGGGAAGGGTGTTTATGATTGCTCTTCTCTCACCTTAAAAACGCTTTCTTAAACAAACAGTTTTATCAAATAAAATGTTAGTATAACCCTGAATTTGCAATATTTTGGTGGTAAGAGGGTAGCAATATAATGCCAAAAAATATTTCAAGATTCTTTGCCAAGACCCTGAAAATGTAAAGAAGCCACACAATAGATTAATACACGAAAAGTTCTTTCATTAAAATAAACAAACTCCTCCGTTGTCTATGTTGGAGAATGTCATTGTTCTTTACGTCACAACGGACTTGAGAATCTAATAAAGATGGTGACCAATAGAGAATTTTGTCAAGCTTTAAGCTTTTCTATTTTACTATCATTCACTATTTTTTGAATGGGAGCGTGGGAGACAATGAAGTGACGTTCAAGAGACTGTGGGGGTAAAGAACATAAACCAATTATTTTCTATCTAACATTTAGAGAATGACTATGGAAAACGAAGTTGTATGCATCCAGGAAAATCATGCCTAGATGTATGCAGGAAAAAATAGCACAAGAAGGTATGCTTCGTCCTGACCACCAACGAAGGAGAGAGGAGCAAGTTTTTCTCAGAGCATAAGGGTAGGCTTAGTATGTGCCTGCCCGGCCCTCCTGTCGAGTGGACAGGAGGCAACCCACCCTGCTTAGAAAGTTTCCCTAAGACAATGTCTTAAAGGGTCCTGTGCTGGCCTTCTGGGCTCCAGGAAGAGAGCTCAGGAGACGGCATCTTTCATTTATTTCCACCGATGAGTCCCAGCCACCCAGGTTCTAGAGCTGACCCTCCTCCCAACAGCACGTGCCCTGTGATACTCACAGGAGAGCCGGGGAACCCCCCAGGGCCGGAGGGTCCCTGCGGGCCGGCATCTCCCCTGGTCCCGTTGCAGCCATCGTAGCCCGGCGGTCCTCTGGGTCCACCTTGCCCAGGATGTCCCTGGGAAAGAGAAAAGGGAGTGAGTCTTCCAGCCCATAGGTTTTAGCTTTCATGTGACTGTGTGACAAAACAGTTTCAAACCTTCTCCTAAGAGATGTCCCTGGCATGAATCCAAGGGAAAAGACAACTCAAAAAGAATGAATGAATGAACGAATGAAAGAAAGATTAAGTAGACAAGGCACACAGTGCAGTTGTGCGCAGGAGAAAGGCCTTCAAGACAAAGTTCTGATCCCATGTGCTTTGGTGAGAAGTAACCTGTCTCAGCAATTCTCCTGCTTTGCTTCACAGGGTGACTGGGAGGACTGTTTTAGCAGGAACAGGTAAGGGTTGATTTAAAACTCTAGAGGAGGGCCGGCCCTGTGGCTTGGTGGTTAAGTGCGCGCGCTGCGATGCTGGTGGCCCGGGTTCGGATCCCGGGTGCGCATCGAGGCACCACTTCTCCGTCCATCCTGAGGCCGAGTCCCACATGCAGCAACTGGAAGGATGTGCAGCTATGACATACAACTATCTACTGGGGCTTTGGGGGGAAAAAATGAAATAAATAAAATCTTTAAAAAAAAAAAAAACTCTAGAGGAAATTCTAGAAGCAGCTACTCCTTCTCAGAGACAACAAGGATGCCTCTATCAGATGTGCCCAACTAAATTTTAGGTGGTGAGTTTGACAGACCCACATCCTGAACAGGTGAGAGATTCACACCTACAGTGGGATTTCATCAGTGGCTTAGCCAAAGGTAGAACTGGTCTCCTCTTATTTACTTTCTTTGGAAACACTCCTTTTTAGATTTTAAACATGAATAGAAGGCAAGTCAGCTGTTCTGAGATGTCTGGTGGGAAAGGGAAGGC
Source organism: Ceratotherium simum simum (assembly GCF_057802395.1). Taxonomy (NCBI): domain Eukaryota; kingdom Metazoa; phylum Chordata; class Mammalia; order Perissodactyla; family Rhinocerotidae; genus Ceratotherium; species Ceratotherium simum. Next base: position 3,176,811 of record NC_141909.1, read on the forward strand.
AACACACTCAAATGTCTTTCGAATAACTAGGAGGGTCAGGTTGAGTCTGCGGACATCTCAACCACGTTAATCTGGTTCCAGGAGACACACAGGGGCTACAATTTATGGACTATGAGACCACAGCCTATGTTACTATTTCTTTATACAATAGATGTTTAGGTATATGCTTTCTTATTGTGTAATTTCTTTAAAACTTTGATTTTCTTGATAATAGACTAAACATATATTCTAGAGTGATTTTTGAGGCCATTAGGATGTCTTTTAGATTTACTTTGAGAAATGTGGTTCATGATATATGAAAAAATCCTACATATAGTGCCTGTACCTTGAATGATATCAAGAAATACAACGAGAAAAGCAGTATTTTTTTTTGGTTTGCACATCTGTTTGCTTCAGATGTTCAAAGCCACTGCTTTAACTGGTACCATCAGACAAGGGATTCAACAGGCTTTTCAGTCAACCCTCTGGTGGATGAGAGGGATCCTGATCACTCCTGGAAATCACGGAGCACAATCTCTCCAGCTGTTAGAGAGCCAGCTGTCTGATGGCCTTCAAAGTAAAGCCCTCTTTTTTGGGGTCTCTGAAAGTGGATCCTTCAAATTCAGCCTGAGAAAACAAGCTCTGTAGGTGCTCTGCTCAAGATCTGTGATATTCTAGAAAGCTTTGCTTAAAATGTACCACTGAGTTATTTTTCTTCTGAATTTTCTGTCTGCTGCTAGTCTGTCTTACTCTCTTAGTATTGATCTAAGTCATTTGAAATTGTATATCAATCTGATGTTAGTTTGAAACTGTCCAAAGAAAAATTTCAATTATGTTGAGCTGAACATCTTGTTCAACATCTAATTAGATCCATTTCTATATGATATAACTGTAAGATTTTACTGCATATCACTTTTTATATACGACTTCTAAACAGCTACCCAGGTCCCTCAAACTCGACATTCATTAACTGCTTAGGTCTGGTGGGTGACATCTGATTAACTTATGTGTAGCATCAGAGATCTGCAGTTAAAGAGCCTGTCTGGAGCAGCACCAAGACTCTGTCGAAAGTGATCTGTTATCTGCTCACCATGATCACTCCCCCACGATTACTTCCTCCCTCATTTGTGAAATGTTTGCTTCTGATATTAAATGAGTATGAAGCGGAAAAATAAATTAAAATATGATACAGATTAGTTACAATATCTTTCCATAAAGCCACTCTGTTTAAACTCAGATTTCAACTTCCAGAAGACAAAAACTGATGAATGGTCCAACGAGTTCCAGACAATAGTTCAAAAATGGGCAATTTGGTTTGAGGCACTTGGTAGAAAAATACTTTCATTATTTGTTTAACCCTTGAAATCTGCAGATTCTTCAACTGTGCCAATTTCTCAAGATTCTGACTAACGTGAAAGTTATTTCCTTATTTGTCCATAGCTGTGCGTTGTAATTGACATATCTTTTTGAGCTCCCCATCCAGGTGACGCTTAGGATCACTGGCCACGTAGGTCTCAGGTCTCAGGTCTCAGTGACCGTGGCTTTTTTTCTTTAGCTCTGACCACTTCCTTCTATTGTTGTAAAAGTCTTCCCCGAATGTGGAGTTAAGATCTGAAGAAAAGTGTGAATTTTCCGTGACTACTCTCCACTCATGCCCTTCCTCTACTGTCCTGCAAGGGAGCAGCCTCATTTGCATAGCCTGGGGGATGAAGATTCTCTCTCCCTGTGTGTGCACGTGTGTGCATGTGCATGCGTGTGTGTGCGTGAGCGTGTCAGCACGGTGACAGAGAACATGTGGATGCAGGGTAAGGGTGCAGACATCTGTGTATATGTGTGAGGTTCCTGAAGCAGATGTCTTAAACTTCAGCAGTAGGCAGATGGGGCTGGTCTGAATGTGCAATAAACACATTTATCCCCGAGGCCGGTATCTGCAGGAAGCCGGCCCTGGGAAATCTGCTCAAGGATCCTTGTGAAGAAGGCTGTGAGTCAGGCTGCTTTGTTTATTTTGTTATGCCACAAGAAGTAAAGTAAACTAGGTTAGAAAAACACACATTTTATTGCATTTTGAGATTTTCTCATGGACAAACCATGCCTTCTCGTCTTCTCGTCTACGTGTGGTTACTACAAAGAATTTGAGAAGCCGCACAAATGTTCAGCAGGGCTTCCTACATCCACATTCTTGGCTGCACTACTTTATATTCAGGTTGTCCTACAGTTCAAACAAAACTTCAAGACTGGCTCTTTACTGAGCATCTCTGAGCGACACATTACCTTTTCATTACAAAACAATGCCCAATTTTAGCAAAGTAGCCTCAATTCTGAAGCCAAGTCTAGAAGAACGTTTACAAAGGAAACAATTTGTCCAATATTTGACTGGATTCCAGGAGAAAAAATATGCACATACAGCCCCACAACTTTTATGTTATAAACAAAAAAGGAGGTCTAGTTCAAAATGTTTCTGTAAGTCACAAATGCACTGCTTCACATGTGTACAATGGTTTAAAATTCTAACCTTACGAGAAACTTACAGGAATTCCGTCGGCACCAGGGAATCCAGAGACGCCTCTTGCTCCCTATAAAGAAGGCAGACAAATTTAACGCGGGCCACCTCTCCCACTGCCCTTGATAAAACAGGGGACAGACCGACAGTCGTCTGTACGTACCACGTCTCCCTTCGGTCCTGTGATCCCGGGATGGCCCCTTTCACCCTTGTCACCTTTGCGGCCCTGCAGTCCTGGGAATCCTTGTAACCCTGGGGGCCCGGTGTACCCCTGGGGGCCCACGGGCCCTGGCTGACCCTGTAGAAACAACACACATTCAATTTCCACAATTAATAGCAATGAACAAGCATGCTGAGTCACACTGCTTTGAAAAATTCACTTTTCATTCTCAAAGAGCTATAGTCTCCAGAGAGCACTGCACATAAACCACCATCTGCCACGAGAGCCACAAAGCGATTTCTGGCTAAGAAACAAGTCACAGAGTTTAAAGGGAAAAAAAAACTAAATGTAAGAAAAAATTATCCCAAATTGTGATCCTAATAAAGTGATGTTATTATGAAATGATATTGGGTTGGAAAGAATCAACTTATACTTGGCTTTTTAAAAAAGTCCTTTCAATAAAAAAAGTTCCAAACAAATTTCTAAGGTTTTCTCTCTATCTCAATCTAATGCATACAATAGATAACGGGAAGTGTGTACTGCATTCAGGCATCAAAATGACCCCCAGACGTTTAATGATTAGGTAATCTCTTCTTTGTTCACACACACAGGAGTGTGTGTGCATGCACACATATGGAAAAAATAAAAGGTTTCTGAGACATATAAAAATGTATGTCCATATCCATTAAGATGGCTACTATTAAAAGAAAATTATGTGTTGATGACAGTATGAAGAATTGGGAACCTTGTGCACTGCTGGGAATATAAAATGGTACAGCCACTGTGGAAAAGAGTATGGTGGTTCCTCAAAAAATTAAAAATATAATTCCACCTCTGGGATAATACTCAAAAGAACTGAAAGCAGAGACTTGAACAGATATTTCCATACCCATGTTCACTGCAGCATTTTTCACAATAGCCAAAAGGTGGAAACAACCGAAGTGTCCATCGATGGATGAATGGATAAGCAAAATATGTTATATACATACAATGAAATTTTATTCAGCCTCAAAAAGGAAAGAAATTCTGACACATGCTACAACGTGGACGAACCTTGAGGACATCATGCTGAATGAAATAAGGGAGTCACAAAAGGACAAATACTGTGTGGTTCCACTGATAGGAGCTCCCTAGAGTCGCCAAATTCATAGAGACAGAAAGGAGAATGGGGGTTGGCAGGGGAGGGGAAATGTGAGTCATTGTTTAATGGGGACAGAGTTTCAGTTTGGGAAGATGAAAAAGATCTGGAGATGGAAGGTGGTGATTGCGTAATAATGTGACTGTACTTAAAGCTACTGAATTACATAACAATTGTTAAGATGATAAACTTTATGTTATGTATGTTTTACCACAATAAAAATAAAAAGATTAAAAAGGGGGTTCTATCTCTGTTATTAACGGAACTAATTCATGTATTATAGTTAGGTTTCAATGAACCTCCTAGGTTAGACTAAATTAAAAAAAACAAATTCTATGTCTTGATTCCTCTTTAAATGAATGAGTGTGCTGTTTATTCATCATACAGAACCTTTATCTGCTAAGCCCTATTTGCTTTCACATTTCAAATTCCTATTTTGCCTTTAGATTGAGGGGGGACTGAGCCATTATTTTTAGTCTTCTCTTCTATTGCCTATAAGTAACTTTTTCTACATAAACTGTGCTGCTAAAAAGCTTGTCTGTGTTTACAGAATGTTTATAATCTGTCCTCAGCAATTGAGGGGAATCGAAGAATTTCACAATGCAGCCCACGCTGCAGGATTAACGTCATGACGCATTGGCCTAGTTGGGTGTGGGGAGGTCTCTCCTCTGAATTTCATTATCATTCCTATGTTGCCTGTTTCTGTAGATGTTGGCCCCGGCACGGGGGAAGCAGTTAAGACATTTCTTTGTGGTGGAAGATACATGGAGACTAAGATCTTGGTTGGTAGATAAGACAGGACCCTGCCACCTCAGACAAAGGGAAGGTTTGGGAAGCTCATTCTGGGCTCCCTCTGGACAAGGTCCAGCTCTGCCCTGCACATGTTCCGGAGGAGTCTAGTCAATACACAAATCAGCGGGTACTCAGCCTGATCACAAGCATCAGTACGGAATGGCGAAGCCAATGTATTTAATATCTTTGAAGAACGTGATAAAGTGGGGCTACCGCCACTGTTTGTTTCTTCCTAGTGGAGGAGAACTGTGGTCAAAGACAGACAGCCCTGACCTTGGACATGTCCTATCCCAGGCTCATCCTTGTCTAATGCTCAGGGGTCTTAGTATGCTACATTTGTTGTATGTCTGGGGACAAAACATGCTTTGATTCTGATTTTTATGGATCTTTCCCAGTTGTGCTTATCTTTGTTTTGTGGCTAAGTTAGAACACAGGCTTCCTGTGATTACGGTATATCATGCCTCTAAGCCTTCACATTCCCCTCTTCATGGACAGGCCTGCAGTTTGCTAGTGTTTACAGGGAGCATCCTTTGGAGGATAAAATGTTCCTCATTAGTTCTGTCATTTTTACTGTCCATAAAGTGCGTCTCTATCTGGGGGATTACTGTACAGAGCCATCTGAGGAGGAACATTACTGCTAACCAGAATGGAATATGTGTGTCTTCATGATGGAGAGCCACATTCTTGCCTTGCATCCATTAAGCTCTCCTCAGTTCCCTTTGATGGGGAAAGTGACTAACGACATCATGTACTCATTTTTCTTCAATTGTCAGTAAACTTTTTAATATTTATTTCTTGGATGGGAAGTCTGACTTTTGGAATAAAATTCTAGTCTTTCCTTTTCTGGAGCATGCTGTCACTTGTTTCTTTTTATCAAAGTGAAATTCCCATAACACAAAACTAACCACTTTAAAGTGGCTTCCAGTACATTCACAATGTCCTCTATCCATCACCTCTATCTACTTCAAAAACATTTCCAACACCCCAAAAGGAAACCTCATACCCAGTGAGCATCACTCCCCATTTCCCTCACCCCCAGCCTCTGGTAACTACCAATCTTTCAGTTTCTATGGGATTTACCCATTCTGGATGTTTCATACAAATGGAATCATATGATTGATATGTGACTGTTTGTGTCTGGCTTCTTTCATTTAACATAATGTTTTTGAGGTTCATCCACATTGTAGCAGCTATTAGTACTTCACTCACTTTTATGGTTGAATAATATTCCATCCTATGCATAGACCACAATTTGTCCATTCATCCATTAATGGACATTGGGAGTGTTTCCCCTTTTTGGCTATTGTGAATAGTGCTGCTGTGAACACATGTGTACAAGCATCTGTTTGAGTGCCTGTTTTCAATTCTTTTGGGTACATACCTAGAAGTGGAATTGCCGATCATATGGTAATTCTATGTTTAACTTTTTGAGGAACCACCTCACTGTTTTCCACAGTGGTTGCACCATTTTACATTCCCACAAGCAATGTGTGAGGGTTCCAAATTTCTCCACATCCTTGCCAACACCTTATACTCCTTTTTTTTTTTTTTTCAACTATAGCCATCATAGTGGGTGTGAAGATGGTGTCATTCTGAAGAGATCACCTTGAGCTTCTGACAGATGGGACATTTCACAAAATTCCATCCAGGTTTCGCCTGGGGAAGGACCAGGAGGAGTTCGGAGAGAATGTGAATTAGACCCTCGTCCTCTGGGACTGAACCCTCAGTCTTGCCCACAGTGCAAACTCATAACATTGTTGTGAGTTGTTGGGACTAACTGGACATTTAGGTCACGGTCCTCGGATGCCACAGGTATGCACGTTTGGTCATCAGGGACTGAGACTTTCCTTAGGATATCCTGCCCACCAGGGCATTGAGAGTGTTTGTAAAGAGCAGCTGGAATGATCAGGTAATGAGAAGGGTTTTCCTCTGCCTAATCATCATCATCAACTTCCATCCTGAGTTGAAAAGTCCGGATCGGAAGACCTATTTCCATCTCTTCCTTTCCTTCTGTAGTAAGTGATGTTAAAAATAAAAATTACCCCACAAAGAGTGTGATTTTAGTTTAAATGTCCTTGCATAAATCTCAAAAGCTCCTAAATTTCTAAAGCTCCTAAAATTCCTGCAATATATTTGATAAAAGTATTTCCACAAAATATTTCTTATAAGCCAGCAGACATTGTGGAAAGGAGCTATAAGACCATGCACCACGTCCCCTGTCCCACCACAGAATTTGATTCATTTAAATGGATTACTTCCTAGGAAACAGGATCACAAAAAGTATCATTTAATCGTGTATCTTCTAGGATGAAGCACTGTTACGGGTCTTAAAAAATGGTTTATCCCATTTTATCCCCATGACGACTGCATGAAGTAGGCATCACCCCCACTTGAGAGCAGAGACAATGGAGTCTCGGGAAGGCTCGGTATGAAGAGCTCTCTGTTATCCCCCAGACATTGGTCTGGGGGATAGGGCTGAGTCCATCTTCCATCACCCCTGTGCTGCTCAAAGTGAGTTCTGTGAGCCACATCAGCACCACCTGGGAGCTTGCAAGAAATGCAGAGTCTCAGGCCTGGCCCAGACCTCCTGATCTGCACTGAACACGCTGCCCAGGAGGTTTCTCTGTACAGTGAAGTTCGAGAATCACTGCACGATCCCACCCTCCTTCCCTTCCTGACCTTCTTCTGGGGGGAAACAGGTATCTTTTAATAAGAAAAGTCTCGAGCATGAAGTCGGATCTGAGAAGAAAGGTCAGGCTTATTGAGCCAGGCAGAGGAAAACTAATATTTATGTTTGTTAAATACTGTTCTAATTAAATTTTTTCTTGGTCTTATGCTTTAGTGATATCCGCAAGACAGAATAAACTCTGATTGCCGGTAGAACGGAGGGTTGCGCGCTGCCCCTCCCTCTCCTGAAGTGTGTGGGACCTCCAGGGTCGGCTTCCAGGAAGCCGAAATCTGGAAAGGCAGATAGAATGAGTCCAGACTTGAACACACCTTACTCAAATACTGTGACTGTGGAGAGAAAGCACTTAGATCCTGAGCCTCTTACTAAGCTGTCATGAATTTGGAAATTTCACCTCTGAGAAAAGGGGTAAAACATAATCAGATACGTGCACGTGGGAATAACTATAATTTCAGAGTCTAAAATAAAGGTAGAAAGATGGATGATTAATCAGGGCCCCAAGAAATTTTGCCTCATATTCATGCACCCCCAAGGTGGTGCCTGTTTCCATTCATAGTTTATTAACCTTAAAATTGCCTTGGGTAAGGGAGTAAAAAGAGTTTCATTTACCAGGGAAGGATAAAGAGAAATGTTTCCAAAGATAAACCCTGCTTCATTGCACATCAGGATTTTTCATCTACAGTACAGTGTTTTCCTAGTAGAATAAGAATAAGCTTTTCATGACTTACTGGCCAACATCTGAATAGTAGGAAATCCCTTCTCCTTCCTAAGTTTACTCTTCCTGTCTCGCCTTTTATGGGCACCGGGCACTCCACTAGACATCCCATATCCTCTCCAGTCCCCTGGGGGGCCCCTCCCCTCCTCACTGCTCCTGCAGTGTGTTCCAGACCTTCCCGGCCTGGACGCTGCAGTTCTCTGTGACCCTCAGGAGATTTCCAGCCTCAGTCCCAGCTCATTCCTCGAGCCATTCACACACAGCCGAAAATATGTAAAATGGTCCTAAACGCAGGAAAGGCCACTTTTTAGGATCCAGGAAAACAATTCTTTCATCTAAAATTTAGAAATAGTCACTGCTCTTAAGGATGATCATTAGCATTTGTGAGCAATTTCTAGATGACCCTGGCAGGATGAATTAAAACCACATTCCAAGCTAATAATAATGTGAAGGTTAGTATTTGAACAGTATATCACATATATAATAACTATCAGTCAATAATGACCAACTGCCTATTCCATGCAAAATAGATCTCAGGTTAAATCTGCCACCTTTTTTTTTTTTTTTTTTGGTGAGGAAGATTAGCCCTGAGCTAACATCTGTTGCCAATCCTCCTCTTTTTGCTGAGGAAGATTGGCCCTGAGCTAACATCTGTGCCCATCTTCCTCTACTTGATATGTGGGATGCCTGCCACAGTATGGCTTGATAAGTGGTGCATAGGTCTGCACCTGGGATCTGAACCTGTGAACTTAACCACTACGCCACCAGGCCAGTCCCTGCCACGTTTTCCCTGTAGCTTTTTAGTTAATGTGTAACAAAACATTAGTCCTGTGCCGGGTTCTATTTCAAATTAAGGATTCCACTTACATGAGGCAGAGTTATATGGGCTCTTGGAATTCCTGCTCTCCAAAATTATCTGACACAGATTGTAGGACTAGTGGCAATATAAAGGAAGTAACAGCCATAGTAAAGAAACAACCTTGACGCTCACCTCGCTCCATATACAAATATTTGGTCAAAACAGATCATAGACCTAAATGTAAGAGCTAAAATTGTAGCACTTCTAGAGGAAAATATAGGGAATGACCTTTGCGACTTTGGATTAGACAAAGATTTCTTAGATAAGACACAAAGATCACAGACCATAAAAGAAAAATCGTTGATAAGACTAAAAAGTTTGATCTTCAAAAGATACTGTTAAAAAATAAAAAACAGGCTATAGATTGGGAGAAATATTCACAAGACACATATCTGATAAATGACTTTTATCCAGAATATTGAAAGAATTCCTAGAAATCAATAACAAGGAAATAAACAACCTACTGAAATAACGGGCAAAACATTTGAACAGACCCTTCATCAAAGAAGATGTACAGATGGAAAATAAGTATATGAAAAGATGCTAAACATCACTGGTCATTAGGGAAAAGCAACTGCAATCCAGAATAAGCTATAACTGCAGCCTGTCAGAGTGGCTAACACACACAGAGAAGAAACGGGCAACGCCAAATGCCGGAAAGAATGTAGAAGAGCTAGAACTCTCTTTCACTGCTGGTGGGAATGCAAAATGGGGCAGCCACTTTGGAAAGCAGTTTGGTGGTTTCTTATAAAGTTAAACACATACTTACATCAGCTGTGTAGGTAAATGTTCATAGTGGTTTAATATATTTTAGTGAAAAACTGGAAACAACCTGAGTGTCCATCAGGTGATGAGTGGATAAACCAACTGTGGTACATCCATAAAGTGGAATACTACTTACCAATAAAAAGGAAGACACTGATGTGTGCAACAAAGATGAATCTCAAAGGCATCATGCTACGTGAAGGAAGCCAGACACAAAGGCTGCACACAGTCCGTCCTCTTTATATGATATTATGCTATTATCCTATTTCTGTCACATTCCAGAGAAGGCAAAAGTAGGGACACAAAACAAAGCAGTGGTTGCCAGGGGTGGAGGGGGAGGGAGCGAAGCGACTGAAAAGGGCACAGGGAAACTTTTGGGGCCTGTTCTACATCAGGATTTTGGTGGTTGTTGTATGGCTATACAGATTCGTCAATATTCACTGAATTGTATGTAACTTATACCTCAGTAACTTGACCTAAAAACAAATAACCAACCAAAAAAGGAGCCTGGTGAAGGCAAAGATCACAAAGACAAGCCCCAAAGTTCACAGGCACATTGCATATGACCAAGTCCTTCTGGTACATTCTTAGATGTGAATTTATAAAGTAGATCATATTTAGAAAAGGAAGAAGAGTGGACACTTTGAAAATTAAAAAACATTTAGCCAAATGCTTTTTTAAAAATATCTGCTAGGGAGATGAAAAAATCTGAAGACTTAGCTTTCCTTGTCTGGAATCTGGTCTATTTAAGTGTGATACTGACAGAAATTAGAACCGTCCAGCGTCCAGCCAGGGAGCAGCAGAGGTGGAAGGGGGTCAGGACTAAATTAGACTCAAGAGTGAAAGATAAGCCTAGGACGTCACTGGATTCCATTATGCATGATCTTTGTAAAAGACAACAACAGAAGGTGTCGCCTATAATTGTAAGATGCTATCGTATAGTTTTATCTGAAACAATTTGACTTGGATAGATTCACATTTTAAAGCAGACAAAACATGGATCATCTCTTGTTCTCCACCCACAGGACCAATAAGTCTGAAAACTCTGCTCCTTATTCTAAAAATAGGCAGCACACGGCAGTCTCACTCAATGGCTTTAAGCCCAATGCAAGGCCAAGCTTTTTATAGTCTGGATGTGATTTTGCTTGGCATATGTTGGAAAAGTTGATTTTCTGGGAAAGCCTTTCATTGCCTCTGTGCTTGTAGCAATAAATATGTTTCATCTGCCTAAACGTGAACCCTTGCCTAGCAGACTGACGCACTTCCAAAACCTTCTGTCCTCCAGGAAGGCACGGAGTTGAGTGCGGATGAGCCGAGGGCCTCAGGGAGCACAGATGGCAGCTGAGGAATGGGCTGGCAGAAGCAGATTCTGGGGCCGCAGGCAGCACGCAGAGAGCTCGGGTTGTCAGGCCTCCAAAGTATGAAATGCTCTCTCTTTTTTTTTTTTTAAAACAGTTTTATTTATTTATTTATTTATTTATTTATTTATTTGTGAGGAAGATCAGCCCTGAGCTAACATCCATGCTAATCCTCCTCTTTTTGCTGAGGAAGACCAGCTCTGAGCTAACATCTATTGTCAATCCTCCTCCTGCCCCCACCCCCCCAAAGCCCCAGTAGATAGTTGTATGTCATAGTTGCACATCCCTCTAGTTGCTGTATGTGGGACGTGGCCTCAGCATGGCCAGAGAAGTGGTGCCTCGGTGCGAGCCCGGGATCCGAACCCAGGCCGCCAGTAGCGGAGCCAGTGCACTTAACCCCTAAGCCACGGGCCGGCCCTGAAATGCTCTTTCTAACTCAGCAGCTGACAACATGGAATACAATATCAATGACCAGAGCATCGTCACCAAATAGCCTTTAGGTCATCATGAGTCAATAATACAGGGTGGCTCCAGGCTATACTTGTAGGATGAGAAAGTGACAACTAGAATAGGATGCAACTCTTGAGTTACTGAAATCATGAAATTACAGGTAATTAAAACAGGTGGCTGTCTATATGTACAGCCTCAATAACAGACTATTAATTTTCATGTGCCAACCACACGTGCCAACATTTTACCAGCATTCTTAAATCATATTCTTAGGTCTTATTCAAGCGTGACATGACTCACAGTGGAGACTATGTGTTCTAATTACGCTATGTTTCTGCACTGCCCCATGTGGGGCTCTGCACATGGTGATCGGCCAGCTGCCCCGGGAACGCTGCCTCCAGATGGAAGGAGCGGCAGGAAATACCTGTGTGCTCGGCCTTCCAAATACTGCCTCCCTGCTGAGGTCATCAACAGGCTGGCAGTCTCCGAGGGAGACCTTTTAGGATCTGTGGCACAGGCCAGGAACGGGACCAACAGTTACATCCACTTTGCATTTAGACTAAACAGTCACATGAAAGAAAAATATTCTTGAAGTTGGCATTATATTGAGTTTGTCTGTTATGGTAAAAAAAATTGGCCAACAAAGAAAAAAGGTTAAGAGCAAGGGCGTGTTCCGACTTCGCTTGGTACACAGCTTTTTTTCCTGTTAACCTTTATTTGAAATGTCCCTGAATACGACAAGTTTTAAACAGAGCTCCACATTTTCTGTCATCAGGAAAGACGTGGCCACCACTCTCTATCTCTCCTCTCCTTTCTCCTCCTCATTCCTTGGCTTTAACCTACTGAGCTGTTATCTTATTTTCATGAAAGTTATTTACCGTTTTCCTTTCTTTTTTAAGATTTTAACTTATTTTTAAATTTACATACAATGAAATCCACTTTTCTGGGTGCAAAGTTCTGTAAGTCTAGACAATTATTCAGGGTGGATCTCCCCCAGTCCCTGTGCTGCCCCTTTGTGGTCAAACTCTCCCTTCCCCCACCTGTCAATCACTGGTCTTTCTCCAGCCTTATAGTTTTGCCTCTTCCACGCTACCATACAATGGGCTCATACAGTGTGTCGTCTCTTGAGTCCAGCTCCTTTCACTCAGCGTGATGCATTTGAGACTCACCTGCTGCTGCGTGTATCGACAGTTTGTTCCGTGTTATCGCTGAGCATGATTTTGTTGGATCCCATTTTCATAATTTATCTACTCACTTGTTGAAGGACATTTGAATTGCTTCCAGTTTTTGGTGATGTGAACTGGGCTGCCATAAACATTCACATATGTTTTTTCGGTGTGGACACATGTTTTTGTAAATACCCAAGAATACGATTACTGGGTCACACGGTAAGTGTATATTTAACTTTATTAACAAGTTGCAGGGTTGTTTTCCAGACTGCCTGTTCCGTTTGGCATTCCCGCAGCATCTTATGCGAGTTCCAGGTGCTCCACATCCTTGTCAGCACTTGGCAGCGTCAATTTTGTTCTCTTAGCCATTCTGCTAGGTCTGCAGTGCTAACGCATTGTGGTTTTAATCTCATTCCTTTTTATTAGCAGTTACTACATTTCTGCTAATTGTAGATCCGGTTCAGGGTTCAGCGTTTCCATTCATAGCATCATTATTACTGTGCTGCGACATCCTTTGGTGCTGAAAACCGATGGCCTAGCCCCTGCAGCACCCGTCACACTGTGGGCAGAACCCGGGTGGTCTGCTCAGAGTCAGTGGGATGTGAGCACCGTTTTGGCCCCTGGCCTTTCTCCATGAAGACAACAACCCAGTCAACTGCTTCACAAATGTGTGAGTCTTGTTCCGAGGGCGGGAGGACCTGAGAGGGAGATGACCCGGCACGAACCAGACCTCTGGCCTGAAAATGATCTCAGAGTAATGTGCCTCAGAGGCGTGGACTCACAAGGACGACCTTTGGTGGGGCCAGCACCTTACTATGAAGTCCACAGAGGCGGGGAAAAAAGATCATTAGAAAAGTTTCTACTGTACAGATACTAAAGAGAAATTTAGCTCCCAAGCTCTCACTTATCCTATGGATTTTATTTTATTTTGGGTAAAAGAATATGCCCTTCTCATACATTATTGTACAAAATGCACGTCTGTCTTTCTGGCCCAGGAACCAGCAGCCTAATTCTACAGCAAGAGTCTTACAGGGAATAACAGTCATTTTAAATTGAACCAACATTATACCATTTTTCAGATCTACACCTCTGCCCTTCACCATCGATAACCTAGTACTCTCCCAAAGGCTTCATAAAACACTAGATTTGGGAGGGACTTCAGAGCATCTGCAGGAGGCCCTCAGTCAGCAGCATGAGCATCACCTGGGGCTCATGAGCAGGGAGGGCCCTCAGGACCACCACCCCACCCGGACCCTCTGAATCAAATCTGCATCTTAATAGATCCCAGGTGACCCGTGTGCGCCTTCAAGCTTGAGAAAACTGCCCTAGAAGCGCTCCCTGCCCCAGGACTGGTCTTGGCTGGCTGCCAAACATCAACCGGGGTGTCCTGGACCTCAAGAATTCCTGGTCTAGCAGTGTGGGGGTGGGAAGGGGGGGAGCCTGGGAATCTGTATTTTTAACAAGCTCCCAAGCGGGTCGGATGCACAGCCAGGTTTGGGAGCTGTACAGGTAGAATTCACACGCAGGACAGGCGAGGAAGCCGCACAGCGAGGTGAAGCATCTCACAGCTCTGTCGACCCTCCGCCCAGAAGCGCTTCGCGACGTCGCTTCTGACGGTGCTCCAGCATCCCTGCGGTGGGCAGGGTGACTCGCCATTGCCGACCCTCTGAGGGTTGACCTCTCCTGTGTGTGAGACGCATGTGGAGGCCTCTAAGACCCCCTCCAGCTTTAAAACCCAAGGATGGCTCCATTGCCCCCACGCACAGAGGACAGCATGAATGCCCCTCCAGTGGAAAGGAACTGCAGCCCAGCAAAGTGCTTGAGGGTGGAATTTTCCTGTATTTTCAGCATTTGTAATATCTTTTCTTCCAAAGGTTAAAGAGGAAAACTAGAGGTCAGTGACCTTATTCCGCTGATTTTAAAAACGCGTGAGTCTGTACGCCCTGCGGCGCGGCCGTCCTGGCTCACCCTGGTCGGTTTGGATCGGTGACGCTCCATGGCAGTCCCTGGCGACTCCCAGGGTCCCCTCCCTGGGACCTGAGACCCCCACTGTGCATTTCAAGGGAGTTTGGGCTCCCAAGCTCCAGAGCAGAGCTCCACGGAGCAGAACACGGTTGTTGCAGTTCTTTTTATCCTTTGTAGCATTTTTTTCCTGAAAAAATCACTTAATTCTCTAACAAAATAGGAGACATTCCACACCTTTTAAAAGAAAATTTAACTAATCTGCCCCCAATTCCATGATTGCCTAAATGTAAGTCATTCAAAATTTTAAAAGAAACAACCATGTTTTGTTTTGTACTTTGTGAGTTCAAGTTGGTAGGTTTCTAACTCTGATGATAACATGGATCAGCGATGAGTTCAAAACCACGGATGTAGATGCCTCAAGTTCAGATCAACCTGCGGAGAGCAGCTCGGCTCGCAGCCAGGTGGGGGCTGGTGGGAGAGGGGGCCCCGTCTCCGTGGCAGTGAGCTCAGCACAACGCCAGAGTCTTACACCTGATGGAGGTCCCTGTGGTCACAGAAAGTGTCACTGTGTCCACTGTCCTATCCTGGAAGACTGTGCAGGCCCTGATGGTGGCGGCTCCATCGAGTCACGCGAGGCAGGGGCTCAAGTGTCTGAAGAGGGGCGACGCCTGGTGCTCGCTGCCAATTGGCACGACCGACATTCCCAACTGACACCACCCCCGTTTACCCACGGGTGCTTGGGAAGAGACGCCCTCCTCGTGACACCAGTTGTCCTCAGACACTAATTATGTGCAGAGAACCATCTGAAGTCCACCACGGGATGATGCTCTTCATGCAGCTGCAGGATTCTGCAACCATTTGTGGTTCCTCTTCTCCTCTCTTGCCCCCACCTTCCACGTCAGATTTGTCATCAGGCTTCAGGGATTCCACCCCAAACACAAACCTCAAATGTGTCCCCGCCTTGTTCAGCCTGTGCAGGTGGAGACATGTGCTAGTTGTCTCTGTTCCAGGCTAACTGAGCTCCCAGCAATTGGGCCAGTTTCTCTCGCACCTCAGGTCCTTTGCACATGCCTGCCCTCATTGCCTGGTGACTCTCAGGGACACTAGAAGATGTGGCTCACGCCTCTCTGAAACTAGATTAGGTGCTCCCTCAGGTTGCTTCTATCACAGCACTCACTCTGCTGTACGTAGGGACCAGGCATCATTTAAGCTTCTGTCTCCAGCATCTCTTACAGCGTTTGACATACAGAACACGCTGCACAACAGTCTGTTAAATGCATGAATGATGGCGCTGTGATTATGCACCTCTGTCTGACTCCAAAATGCAGGTTTTTCTCACATGGAAGTGGGAGGCCAGAGTCTTCTATTTTTAGACCATTTTTATGACCAATTATAATGAGTTCATGATTTCTGAAGCATTTCTGAACCCAGCTTCAGTGGGAAATACTGTGAAGGGCTATCATCCTCTCATTCTGCCCCCCCGCCCCATCGATTCCTCAAGTCACCTTAATATGTCACCCACAACCTCGGCTCTTCTCCAATCTCCACGCCCCTCTATTGGGTGTTTGATTGTTGATTCTACCGGATAATCTGCGTTTATCTGTCTGCATTGACAGAGAGAATGCTCTCCAGGCCCCTAAAATGGAATCATAAAAGCAGACCACCCAGCCTTATGGAAAGGAGTGCCAGCCCCATCAAAACTGTGCTTAGGATCTGATCAGTGAAGAAGACATGGTTGCTGAAACCCAGAGCTAGGAAATGAGGCAAGGGCTCTGGAATGCCAGGACTCTCTCCTCCAGGAGGTCTAGTTCTGGTAATATTTGAACCAAGCTGCTTTGAGGACAACTGTCGGTCATAAACCAAACACGGTTAAGCCATTTAGCACAAGGACGGTGACTCAGGTGGGTTAGAGGTCATGGAGAAAAGGGGTGAGTTTGCCAACATGGGTCTGTGAAAAGCTATAAAAAGATTTTCAACACTTACGGAATGTCTCTGTTTTAAAATCAAATTTCAACTTTACATCAACAAAAGATACCTTCTTATTCCCTTTTATATTCCCGGGTCTGAGGAACAGCAGACTAGAAGGAATGCTTTGCAGTTCCCGTGGTCAACACTAGGTGGCAGTCAGGCGTGCCCTCTGGGAGCAAGAACCCACCCCACCCTGGACTTGGACACATTTGCAATATCAGAGATTTCGAGATTGTTTTGGGTTACCATGACCCCCTCAGTGGAACAGAGGGAGGTCCCTCATTTGTCCTGGGGAGCTAACGTCCCATGGGGAAAATTCTGATTAAAATTCTGGCTGCAGAATTCCAAAGGTGTACAAAGAGCATATCAAATTCCATTTTTCTTTTTATAGGGTGGTTGAACTCAATAATTAATTATTTTATAATTCCCTTCCCTGTTGACTTGCTCAAAGGAATATGCTCTAAATGTATGTAGATATTTGAGGACCTATCAGACCCAGGCCCAGTGCAGAGGTCCAAGAGATAGAGATCGAGTTATTGGATTTGATCCCCGGGTGGGACTAAGTCATAGGAGCAGCTAGCATTCCTGCACCGGAGCATTTGCTGTGGGAGCACTTTTAGACAATAGCCTGATTTAATCCTCCCGCACCTCTGTGAAGTGGGTACTGCTATCACATCCTTCTTATGGATGAGGAAAGTGGGGCACAAGGGTGGGTCGCTCAGCTGGCTTGGAGAGCAGGGGATTCTCACCCAGCTTTTCAGAACAGTTCCAGAGGCACTATCACGGTGCATATGAACTTCCCCTGAGTGATGGATATGACTGTGGACCCTGAATATATCTTTTTTTACTGATCTTCATGAAGCTATAATCAAGACAAAAGCAGATGGACAAATCGTCTGCAAAAATAAAACAGCTCTATGCCTGGGATTCCCGGAAATCCACACAAAACCCAGCCAGTGATTCTCTAAGACCCTGCTTCTCTGCTTTAACCCTGCCAGGCTCAATTGTAGCCATTTCATGGCTCATTAATCCCCCCTCCTGCTTGAAAGTGACCAGGGCAGTAAGAGAAGGGGAAACTCAAAGAAGTCAATTCTGTTACTTTTTAGCAACTCTGGTCAAAAGGTATGCAAGGAAGGCCTGGGGGCGGGGCCACAGGCTGAAATACTGGGCTATCACAGCGCTCTAGGGGACAGACATAGCTCATGAGCTGGGTTTTCTCCAGCTTCCATTAACAGACTCATTGTTGGAGAAGGATTGTGTTAGGAAAATTTCTGAACAGTTGTGGAGGCTTTTTATGGTAAAAAAAATAAAATCAAATTGTTAAGCATTTTCTGAACAAAGGGTTTAGCTGGATCTTTGAGGGAATAAGTTGTCAGAAACAAGGAAGTTGAAGAATCAAGCATACACCTCCGGGAAGAGCAGGTTCATCTGGGGAGAAGGCCATCGTGGCTAAGAAGGCTTGGGGGGCAATCCTCGGGGCCCTACCCTCAGATAGGAACTGAGACATGAAACAGAAGGCGGTGCACTGGCCATTTCTGACACTGGCAGAACTGCGCTGGAGAGAAGAGGAGAAAACACCGGAACCACTGGCTATGTGGTTGTGAACAAAATCAAAGGGTATAAAACTGATTTCTAATTTGATGTTGAGAGAGACATTATGAGACAGAGAATGGGAGCTGCTTCCTAGAGTAAGTGTGAGAGAAAAGGAATCCTCAAAAGAGATGCTGAGGATGGTGGGTGGGAACTCATGGATGGAGGGATTTTAGAGAGGCAGCTGAGATGTTAGCCCCAGAGGCAGAAGTCTATAAATCAGGTGGTGAAGGGACTTCCATGTTACTTAACCATACATGGCTGTCCAAGAATGAAGAGATTCTGATGGTCTACAAATGACAGGATTATATCTGTGTAGAGCTGGAGGACACCCTCAAGATGTCAGAACCACCTTAAGGTACCTAAACATATTTGATTATGGACACATGAAATTATAAGCTTGGGAATAACTCCTAGAGAAAGATCTAGCCTAACTTTGAATATGATGACTACAATCCCAAGTGGTCTGGACAAGGTAACACAGCCAGTCAGTGGCAGAGTAGCCTGGCATTCTAGTTCATTAATTTTTCATACTCCATGTCGCCCTGGGAGTTTGATATTGGGAAAGGTTAAATGACAGACAGTAAAGCCAGATCAAAATTCAGTCTTCCCCATTCACATCTTAAAAGTATCTAATATTTTGGAAATTGTTCCACAAAGTATTTTTGCAAAAATATTATCAATAATAATACCCAGTGCATTGGGGAAAGTTCTGGAGCTCCTGATCAATCAGAGCCACATCATGGCAACGTCCATGGGTCACAGTGTGGGTGTGTGAGCTGCAGGTTTTAGCCCACTGTCAGGGTTAAATCCACTTACAAAGGGCTGGTGCTCACAATCGAGGTTGACACCGCAGATGGCTATCTGGATGTCCTGACTTCCCTCCTAAGACTCCCCGGTTCAGAGCAATTATTTGGATGGACATTGAACACACATCCGCAATTAAAAAAAGAACAACAAACCACGAGAAACTGATCTTTTTTCAGTCTGGTGGAAAGATAATGGATGGCTCATTTGTCCAGACATGAAACCCGGGGTCTTGGGCGAGAGGAAACCAAATGACATTAACATCCATTCCAGAGAAGTGACTCAGCTGGTGCACTGTTCTCATGACATGGGGCGAAAACAACCTCCAGAACATTCGTTCTTCTCAACGGCATTTGTTGAAAGAAAAATAAATAGCAGTCTTCATCCACAAAACGGAAGGCGGCAACTGAACACAGCTGCGTTTCCAAGGCAGACACTTACTCCTGATATGCTTCCTGTGCCTCTAAGATTGTACAAAGATCTTAAGGCATCACAGAAGATAAGTGAAGATGCACACGGTTCATTTAATAAACAGGGAGCAATTATGGAGAGAGTTAAAATATAGACTTGAGTAGGGTTGTGATTAACACAGTACATTCTTGCTTTCCTTGGGGGTTAGAATATCCACATTGTGGTTTACCCGTCACAAATTAGGAGTTAGCTTCTTAACGGGATTACCCCCAGAAAGCCTCACCCACGATGTCTAAGATGTTCCCCTTTGCGTGTGAGTGTGTGTGTGTGGCTATCTTGCTCTCCATCATCACCATGGCCACCTTCTGGGTCTGTCCTACTGTGAATGGGGTGTGCAGCCAGGCAGGGGTACCACAGGGAGGGTGTCTGGAGGTTTCTCTCTGCACCTGTGCCTGGCCACACGGATGGCCTTTCATGCCCAAACATTGGTCTTTCTCACTCCTGAAGGACCTGCCATCCGACGATGGCCCAGAGGGTACTGTGCAGGGCTGGCGCTTTATGAACCAGTGGGATGCCCGTTACCTCTGGCAGGGAAGGGAGAAATGGCAGACCTTGGGGAGACGATGCAGGATGAAGCTCCCCAGCTGCCCTGACATCACATCTCAGAGTTTGGTTTTGTTACTTTTTGGGAAGCGTCACGATTGGTAGCACTTTTTTTGTGTTCAAATAGAACTTGAACACATCCCAAAGCCACTTCCTATCTCCATTCACATCTGGAGCCAGGGCGAGCAGGTTTCTTGCCCGGCCACTCAAACTCTCCCCTCGACGGTCAGCAATGACATAATTCCCACTGCAAGGGCCTTTCTCAGCCTTCCAGATCCTTGGCAGTGCCTGGCGTTGTGGCCTGTCTCTGGGACATTGCCTCTCTTTGGGGTTTCTTTGCACACTTCTGACTTATCTTATTGGGCCTCCTTCCCTGATTCCCATTCTGTAAAAGGCTGGTTTTCTTGGGAGTTTTGCCGTTAGCTCTTCTTTTCCTGGGCACTCTTGAGGTGAGATCTCTCGTTGACTCTAAATTGAGGCAGGAAACGCTTAGGTGACTAAGCCACCAATCTAGACTCCGAACCTAAAATGGCAGAGACACTGTTGGCGCCTCTCCTCACACCGCACCCCCAGTAATTCAACCCTCCCTGGAATGTGCCCCAAGATGGACCTGGTTTTACTCACGGTAGAGTAGGTCATGCAACAGCGCCGTGTCCATATGCAAATGGAATTGTGTGCCGTATACTCTGCTAACGTACGGGCATGTTCCTGGTTACACTGTAACTTCTTTAAGACCAGGCAGCACGCAAATCTTCCAAGTCTATTTCTAGCACCATGCAGTGTCCTGCATCCAATGAGTGCTCGGTGATTACACTTATTTCTGTGTAGATCAAGTAAGCCATAAATGTCTATTATAGCAGTGATACTCGCTTCTGCAGGCCTCTTACACATTTCTCTGATTTCAGACACATTGCTGGTCACGAATGACAGTTTACTATCTGGTTTACATCTGGGATTTATGGCTAATGCTGTCATAGATTTACTAGCTGCTCTGTTCAGCACTGATTTCTTTGAGCCAAATACTCTTCTTTGTCATGCAAACCAGTAGCACTGTCTTGGAGGCTAGAATCTGACATACCAGGAAAGAATTCAGGAGGCAGAGACTTGACCACTAAAAGGCTGGCATGGTTTTCCCCTCTGATAGTGATTCATCAGACAATGATTTCCAATGGACTTCCATTTCTGTAGCTGCTTTTCAGCTCACCCCCCCAAGCCCATGCCCTCTCTGGAACACACTGACTGGCATGGAAACCAAAGGCCGCTGGCTGGTGGGCAGAGATATCAGTCTCTCTCTCCTCTTTAAAAACCTCAGAAACCAAAAACCATGGGGAAAAAAATGAGGTGATTTCAAATGGTCTGTAAATTATTCAACTGGAACTTGTTAAATTCCATACTTGTGGTTGCCATCCCTGAACAAAAAGGGTGTCCCATGTCCACCTGTAGAGAGCAGAGCAGGTGTATGAGCCTGACTGCAGGATGGGGCCCTGGCGGAGCTCCAGCCTGTCGCTTTGGGAGGTCATTCAGGCCTCTAGCCCCTCCCCTTGTCTCAGTTGAAGGTCTCGCCTGGTAAAGTTCTATGTCCTTCTAGGAAAATGTTCGGCAGTGAAGTTGACTGGTCTGGGAGTCGATTCAAGAAGTGGGAAGGGGTGGAAGGTGGTAGCCCCAACCTAATGCTCCCCGATGGGAATGGCACTGTCTAGTGGGCATCTCCAGGACACAAACATGAAACAGGTGTCCAGGCTGCCTGGTCCCCAACAAATTCCACATTGCCAGTCTCACCCTTCCCCAGCACCTCTGGGGCATCCGCCAGCGTTTATTCCCTGCTGGTCGTCTGAACAAAGACCATTTTCCAACCATGGTTCTTTGATCTCTGGAATAATCTGCTGAGTTTGGATTTTACAGGAATTTTATAATTCCTCCAGCCCACATCTCCCACTAGTCACCACCCTCTTTCTCCTTTTCTCTTCTCAACTCCTTGCTTTAAAAATGGTCTTGGCTCCATCCTTGCCTCTTGGAGGCATCCGATGCTGCAGACCACCCTCTTCCCCGGGGATCACTGCTGCTGGACCCATGTCTCTCTACTGCTTGTTCTCCAGGTTCTGTTCAGGGGCTTCCTTCTTGGCTCCTTAAGTGGTGCTGCTCCTCAGACCCTGTCCCCTCGCCCCTGCTCTTCCCACTGCACTTTACAACGGCGAGCCCATCCAAGGGCCCTCGCGTGTGATGTAGCTGCTCCCCCTTGGCGTCGCCATCGTCAGGGCGCTGTCATGTGGCCCCGAACACGCCATACCTGACGTCTTCGCTAGGAGGGCCTCCTGCCCTCTCCTCCACTAGGCAGTGCCTGCTGGGGCGGGGGGGGGGGGTGGTGGTGGCCACTATGCCTTACTCAAATTTGCATCTCCAACTTCTATCACAGTCTCCTGCACACACTGGGTGGCAGCATGTTTGCTGAATAAAGGAGTGATTTAAATATATTGATTTTTACAAGTCTTGCATTTTACAGGAAGAGCAGAGCCTTTAAATATGTGTTCAGACCCGAAGAGCTCCACTGGCCCAGAAAGTTTATCTTAAAAAGGCAATTAGCTTAAATAAGGGAAACCGAGATACATCATTATTATATGTTTTGCTACGTTATACTTTTTTGCTTTGAACAGTAACTGATTCACAGAGATAGATACAGTTTAAGACCTTTCAGACCCAGAGAATCCTTCAAAATAGAAGTGGATATAGCCTGAGCCAACGAACCTGCGTTGACCGAGACGAGCCTATCGGAGTTCAGTTTGCAATGAAACTGAGCTACTCAAAAAGTAACGGAGCTGAACGTTTTCCCAAAACAAAATGTGAACTTTGAAGAAGCTTTTTAAAAATAAGTTTTGTTTGCTTTAGTTCGCAGGCGAATATGCAAACAACACCCCATTGCCTCTGCTAAACACATCAAATTAGGTTCCCTTGAGTTTATACGGCAAACACCTTCACGAAATGACATATCCTGTACTTCATGTCACTGTGGTGACTTTCTTATTCATTGTGAAAGACACAGGTCATACCAAAATGAATTGGTTTGAGTCCCTTGATCAAAGCCAAAGCTAATACTAAAAAGACCCAAATAACCAATCCTCATCTACAAATTAGCTTTTAGCTTTGACAATGCTTCTACCTATGACGTGTTCTCTGCTGCTTCCTCCCTCCCGGACTAACAGTATGTAATCATACATATTTATGGAATAAACAAATGGATAATGAATTTATCATAACAGGCAAAACTGAACAACTGTTTGGATGGAACCATGAGTTACAAAACTGAGCACCGCTAAGCCAACTCGATGGTTAGGGAAAAAGTTGGGAATGTGTGGGTGAGTTCTCAAGGTCCTAGAAAAATCCAGGAAGTCCAGCAGATGTTTTCTGTTAAGAGGCGTTGGAAGCCCCAAGAGCTACATCTGCTTTTTTTTTAAATGTAAGTTTATTTGTGAGACTATTTTTTTCTTTTTAAATAGTTCTCTGCTAAAATTTACAAAATGGAATGCTGGCCAAAGTGCAGAACTCATGAGGCTTCAGTGAGTAACTCAGAAGACGTGCACGTGAACAGGAAAATCCCTATAGGAAGCAGAAATCTATGTCAATCATTTTGAAGACTTGATTTTCTGAATAACCTTTTCTTTTCTCTGATTGATTGAAGCAGAATTAGGACTTTTTCTTTAACCTAATCGATTATAAATAGTATAACGCAGATTTCAGTAGTTACCATATTTCCTCCCTTTGGAAATGATGTAATAGTCATAATGATAATTATTCTGTTTTTTGGTGTGTGTCTGTTTTTGATATAAAAATTGATAAATGAGGATCACATTCAAGGACTCAGAGATCAAGTTATTGAAGAAAATTTAAAATATTGAGATTTTCTGCTCTCCAATCATAATTTTGAATATATGTTTGAATATCTATGGAATGGTAGTTTTCTTACTGTAGTTGTTTTGTTAATCAACTTTTGAGCTATGAAAGCTGACCTGTGACTCTTCTAGTTTCATTTTGTATGATATTGAGGGGAGAGGGACAAAAGTTTCCATTTGACCAAAGTTTCAAAAGCCACGAAATGAATTAATGTTTAGAAAACATCTAAAACCTTATTTAAATTTCTCATCTGCTCAGGAACTTTCCCACTTTTATTACTTAAACAAATTGGTCTCCAAAGGTTTATAAAAGATTAGATTTATATAACAAACATGCACTCTATGAATGAATTAAAATGGAAGTTATCATCCTGGCTGGCTGGTTAATGAGGCTGCAGAATAGCCAGCATACAAACCTTACTCAAGTTGAGAAATGCAGCTGGCTGCATGTTTTGGAGAATTTGTCTGATTACTACACATGGTTACTGGATATATTATGAGTATGGAACAAATTCAGGAACATTAGATTCCCTTAGCCTTGTGGCGATTACTGGAGTCATCAAGAATTTTAATCAAGCCTCTTACAGAAGGAACTTGTGCAATTATCGAGCTACAGAAGCCGTGACCGAAGCAAGCCTCACTCAGATCCCCCTTCTCTCGGCCTTGAAACAGATTGTTTTCCCCTCTGCAAGGAGCAGGTGGCCTCTCTTACTCCTGCCAGGAAGAACATGGATTGCAAATATAATCAGATTACAATAAATTAGAATAGTTGTGTGGGAATTTACACTTTAAAACATTTTCATGGCCAATCCCCCCAAATTTAAACCATTTTTGAAAAGTTCCAATATTTTCATATATTTCACAAAAGTGGAGTGCATCACCCAGGGAATGATACAAACCTGGAGGACGAAAGGTTTCACAAGACCTAGGCTGAAACCAACACACTTGTTATTTGTCAATTTGTGGGAAAGAAAATAGGAAAAATGGGTCAAATATGCAAGACTATAGGTCTAGGGTGAACCAAACTCAAAGAGCCACTTCAAAGCCCATTGTGGGTAAAGCTAGACTTTTTCTTCATTCCCAGACCAAGTCAGGATGGGACACTTGAGCCCCCAGTGCCAGTATTAGTAATACGTGATGTCTGGCAGGGTTATCTGGTTGGTGTATGAGCGTGAGCTTTTCAACCAGGTTTCTAGTCTCCTGGGTCTTCGGGTCTCTGGGAGGAACACCGTTTATCTAACTCTGCTGCTTTCTCCCTCCAGGGCTCTGCGAGAGTGGTTTAAGCGAAAGCTCGCCATCCATAGAGCGAGCGTTTCTGGGAGGATTTCAGGCGTTGAGGGGCTGGGCAGGGTGTGTGATAAATGTGCACGGCCTCTTTCTCCCACTGCCCTTCCTTCCTTCTACTTTTCTTAAACATCCTTCCCAGTAGCCGCCAGAACACCGGGCTTCCTGTACCTGCTTGACATTGCACACACTCTCTTGATTTTACTGCCAATGAAGAAAGTTCTTACAACTAAAAACTTGGGGCCGGCCCCGTGGCTTGGTGGTTAAGTGCACGTGCTCCGCTGCTGGCATCCCGGGTTCGGATCCCGGGCGCGCACCGACGCACTGCTTCTCCGGCCACGCTGAGGCCGCGTCCCACATACAGCAACTGGAAGGATGTGCAACTATGACATACAACTATCTACTGGGGCTTTGGGGGAAAAAAAGGAGGAGGATTGGCATGGATGTTAGCTCAGGGCTGATCTTCCTCACAAAAACAAAAAAAAACTGGCAGGAATTTCTGGTTGATCTCTTTTGATAAAATGGCCTAAGCGAGCCAAAACAGATACAGTTAGACAATCAAGGAAGAAAATTATTCTTTTATGGATTTAGCCCCAAAAAGGGATGTTTTTAAAATCAATCTAAATTAATGTGGTTGAGGGTCCTGCTGATTTCCAACTCTGACCTGCCTGGGCTGGAGATGGCTGGTACGATATCAAGTTGATGTGCTTTTCATTATTCCATTCCCAAAGCCAATGATGACTCTAAACTTGTATCTCTGAGCTTTGCTGATTATAGGCACTGCTGTTATTTCAATAGGCTGGTTGAGTTGTCCTCATAAGAGACATGCATTTCACTATTTTTAGTTGCACTTAAGTCAATACATTTCACACTGTGCCTTTCCCCCAAAAAGCAGCATTGTAAAAATAGCAATGGAAACAACCAAGAAGGAGAAGAGATAAGAAAAGGAAAAGGAAGCAGGAGCAAAAAAAAAAAAAAAAAAAAAAAATCTGATTTTTGATTCAGATTTTTGCGTTTTTCTAAAAATAACATCAAAGCCCTTAAAATCCTTCCCAGCATGGCAAGGTTATCTTTCTAGGAGGCTGATGTTGTTTGTGTGTTTTCCCAGGGGGACTGCTTCTTTCTTAGGACGGACACAGCTGCTTTCAGCAAATATCAGCCCATCTTTTCAAATTAGAGGGCTGTTAAAATTTAACTTTAGAAAATCTTTTTACAGGATTCAAAATGACATAAATAAATTAGCCAATATAAAAACACAGTGAGGAAGCCCCATTCTAAGTGTGCTCTTGCAGCCCCCAAGCCCAGAGCTGACTCTCCTACCCACAACAGCCCACTCACTCTCTTTATGCCCACAAAAGACCATTCATCCACTTGGAGTTGGTCTTAATGATTTCAGATCACTTTCTGCCACGGTTCACGAGATCCATCATTCCTCCGGCAACATTACTTTGCAAGTGGCAGTCCCGTTCACAGCCAGTACTCCTGGCCTCCAGTTTTGACTTACTCCAAAAATGTCTGCTTTTCCAAGGTTGTGTAATACGCCACCTACAGTGTTCTTAGTGAAAAAAGTTCAACAATTCACTCATATAAAAATATGCATCCATCACTAAGTGAAAATGAGAAATCATAAATTCATTTTTTAAAGTCTTCTTTAACGTTTCCCCTCCCCCCAATCAAGCCCATAAATATCAACGACCGGAAACTTCACTCCAGTGACAGGGACACAGAACCAGGGAGACAAAGGGGTGGTTTACAATGCCATTGAGGGGTTATTTGGTTCCAGGTCTGCACAAGCCACTTCCCTGTTCAAGTTGTGTTTGGCAGAACCTTGGGAAGAAGCAGCCCTAGACTCTTCTGACGCAGTGGTAAGTAAACTGACTGTAAAATTATCTTCAGACAAATATCAATGGGGGCGTATACACAGCGAGCCAGAGGAAGTTTTCCAAAAAATCTCCGACTGTCATGTGATATTAACAGGGCTACGCTGCGGTCTTGGCAGCCCCGCTCCAGCCCTGAGCAACGTTATGACCAAGGATGGTAAGGCTGTGAATAACCCCGCATTAGTCATGTCCCCGGGACCTGGGCACTCAGAAGGGAGCGCAGGCCCCAGGCTTGTGGAATTCAGTGCTCTGGCTTGAAACACGAAATAAAATCACAGAACATCTGCATAGTCATTAGACCTTTTTTCCTAACATCTCTGTGCATACAATTTGACATGTTCAACAGTTTAAACATATGATGGAAGACAAATATTTGCTATTCATAAAGAAACAGCAACTGTTTAAACACCTATGTTGACTTTATTTTGTCATTAGGGATTGGAAACCACCTTCAATTTTTTCCTCATGGGATAAAAGGGCAATCTAGTCATTTTTAATAAACTTTGAATGGCTCAATTTTAGACAATCATCATCTCTAGTTACAAGATTTTCAGTCCTTATATTTTGGAGATCATTAGTAATTTAACAAGAAAAAGGGTGAGTGAGTGTGTCTGTCACTTTGCTAACGTGAACCAGAGTTATGAAGGCATGTTCTACAGGAAATAAAGGATTCTTATTCCACGGAAATTCTTGCTGGCCAGACCACTGCTCTTGGAGCTTGTCCAAGTACAGAAGTCCCCACTGAAGCTAAGGGTAATTCTATGTAGAGAGCTACTCTGGGAGGGCACAAGCTTGTGTGGGAGCCACCATGACCCTCTAGTTACAGAACGAGAAGCTTCCACTGTTTCCACCAGCACTGGGTTGGTTGTTAAAAATCTCTTTCAGTCTGCATTATTCAATGGCACAAATCCCCAAAGACAGATTCCCATTTAAAAAAATAATGGAAGGTCAATATTGGCTTATCAGTTGTAACAAATGTACGGCCCTAATGAAAGATGCTAACAATAGGAGAAACGGCGGGGGTGGGTATGTGGGAACTCTCTGTACTTTCTGCAATTTTTCTGTAAATCTAAAACTGCTGTAAAAAATAGTCTGTTAAAAATAACAGGAGGGAGAGAAGAGTACATTCCATTATTTTAGTCTCATTTTCATTAGGACCTTTGACTTCCTTTGGGTCCTTACTTATTATCTGTTTTATTTCATATCCCTCAAGCAGAATTAACGATCAAGATCAAAAGCAGCAAGAGTGATAGATTTTGTTGGGGAAAAAGTTTTAATTATAAATTAGGTGTTATATTCAGTTGGCATAATGCCCACGTCTAAAGTGGTAAAGTAAACATTACAGGAGAAGTGCATCATAGTCTCATTTAACTTTCAAAGTAAGGGTAGGGGGATAGAGAGAGAGAGAGACAGAGAGATAGAGAGACACACAGAGACAGAGAGAGAGGGAGGCAGAGAGAGAGACAGAGAGAGACCAAGAGACAGAGAGACACAGAGAGAGACACAGAGAGAAAGAGAGTGGGGGAGAGAGAGAGAGAGGAAAGGAGGTGGGGGGGGGGAGAGAGATCTCACCTACTGAAACAGTGTGGGCACTTCCCCTGCCATCCTACCCAATGTGAAAACATCCCACGTGCCTTTCACATGGATGAAACTGCCCTCGTTAAGCCTTCTCTCTTTCGTACAACATGGCGGCTGCAATCACTTCGTAGAAAGCGCTCAGCAGAGGATGAGCTGTCCCAGTACTGAAGGGAAAGCTGGCTTGGTTGGACTTACTGAGAGACGATCACTGGGCTCTGGGGGGGCTCTAAGGGGAATGTTGACTGTACCTAACTGTCATCTTACTTGTTGACTTGAGATCCTTTTCCCCTGAGGAGACGTGTCTCCACTGTTTACTGCAAACCTGGGGGGGAGAACTAGCGGCCTGCAGAGAACGGCGACTTCAAGGAGCTCCTGGCTCCTTTGCTGACATGGAGCAGCCTGTCCACGTGCTTCCAGTAATAAGCTGTGGATAATTCGACATGTGCCCACGAGTTCCATGAGATCTCTTACCTGTTTGGGAATCAGTTATGAACTGAAAACCAAATCTCTGTCAGTAAGTTGTGCAGCAGAGAGAGGTTAGGGGTTGCTGGCTGCTCTGTGCGATGAGTGTCGGGTGGGCCAGAGCTCCTGTGCTGGATGTTTTGATGTGTTAGGTGATGGGATGTGTCTTATGCGAGCAAAGGCAAGGAGGAGTAATTCATCATGCAACCCATGAAAGAGAACACCTCTCCACTAGCAGTTCTGGAAAAAGCTAAGTGAGGTGTGGCAAGCAGCAAGGAGGGGACAATGGATTGAATACTGGCCGGAGAACTGACTAAGTGATGCCTCAAAGAGTGTCCTTGTGTTACTGAGTGTGTTAATAAGGGATGTATGTCAGCACGACCGGGCGGGGCATTCAGTCTGTGACAAGTATCTGGAAACACCCACAATCCAGGATACAAGGGCATGATTAGGTAAGACCTCTGACCCAGAAGTAAAACACTTCTCTCTTTTTGTGTGCATGTGATAATCTATCAAGCACTGACTAGTCCGTGCAACTCCCACGGCCAAAGCAATGCTTTTTAAAGCCCTTCTGGTCACATAACCCTTCTGCCTAAAATTACTCAATGGCTTCCCCTTACTCCTCAGAGGAAGACCCAGCCCTGGGGCCTGGTGTGACCTGCCTCATCTCCTCATGCTCAGTCTCTGCTCTCCGGCTATGCCTGCCTGCCTCCCACTGCCCAGAGGCGCCTGCTGTGCCCTCTGCTGGAAAGTTCTCTCTCCCATTTGCTTTAGTACGTACTCCTCTACCTTCCATCCTCGGTTCAATCCTCCTGCCCCAGACAAATCTCTCAAACCCCAGCACCACCAACCGCTCCTTCAGAGCCTCAGCACAGGGCAGTCTTAGCAATTCACAGCACAGTGGCCCGATTCCTGGCTACACAGCAGAAGGGGAGCTCCCAGAGGGCAGGCGCCAGGTCTGTTCATCCTGCAAGCACACTGCAAGTTCTCAAAAAGCACCCATAAGTGAAGACGGAGGGCTCGGTCCAGCAAGGCTGAGGCTCAGGCCGGCCTCTCCAACACCCGCCCCCGGCGCCTCCACCCTTAAGGCTACAGTGTGTTTCTTCTACCCATAGAACATTCTCTTCCTTTCTCCAACTCCCCCGCCCCCACTTCTTCAGGCTCTCAGCCACCAAACTTTCTTGGTTCCTTCTTGAGCACTTCTTTCTCCCTCTTCCTCTTCACCATCTTGGCCAAGCCTCAGCTCACCATGCCTGGATTACTCTCCTTTGCCTGATTTCACCCCCTACCACCAGCCCCTCAACTTCCACGGAACCCCGAACCAGCCATCACTACACCAGCTTCCTTTTTTTTTTTTGAGCAAGATCAGCCCTGAGCTAACATCCATGCCAATCCTCCTCTTTTTTTTGAGGAAGATCAGCCCTGAGCTAACATCCATGCCCATCTTCCTCTACTTTATATGGGACGCCGCCACAGCATGGCTTGACAAGCGGTGTGTCGGTGCGCGCCCAGGATCTGAACTAGTGAACTGCGGGCCGCTGCAGCGTTTGCGCCACCGGGCCGGCCCCGACACCAGCTTCCTTAACACCTCATTCCCACCATGTCGGGGAAATGCTCAGGAGGCTGCAGGGCACCCCCTGTGTGGAGCTCACTCACCTCTATTCAAAGTCAGCTCATCTCACTCCTGCCACTGTCCCTCTGCTCATGACACCTCCCTACCTGGGATGTACACTGGTCCTCTAGGGACAAGCCCTAGCTGTCCTGCATGGATTACTCCAGCCCAGATGTTCACTTTTTAAAAAAATTTCTCCTGTTCTTCTGGTCTCTGTTTCTCAGTCTCACAGTTAGCTTTGCTCTAATTCATTCCTCGTGTGTGAATTCCATGTCTCTAACTGACTGTAAGCTGCTTAGGACAGGAATCGTATTTGTTTTCTTTATTTTTATTATAGTAAAATATATACAACATAAAATTTACCTTTTTACCATTTTAAGTGTACAATTCAGTGGCATTGAATACATTCACAATGTTGTACAACCATCACCATATCTATTTTCAAACTTCTTATCATCCTAAACTGAAACTCTGCTCCCACTAAGCAATAACCCCCCATTCCTCCCTCTTCCAGCCCCTGTAACCTCTAATTTACTTTCTATGTCTAGAGTTTGCCTGTTCTAGATATTTCATATAAGTAGAACCATGTACTATATATCCTTTCGTGTCTGGTTCATTTCACTGAGCATGATGCTTCCAAGGTTCATCCCCTTGTAGCATGTATCAGCACTTCATTCCTCTTTAAGGCTGAATAATATTCCATTGTGTGGTTGTGCCATATTTTGCTTATCTCCTCATTTGCTGATGGACACTTGGACTGTTTCCACCTTTTGGTGACTGTGAAAAATGCTGCTAGGAATATGGTTTTACAAATATCTGTTTCAGTTCCTGCTTTCAATTCTTTTGGGTATATACCTAGGAGTGGAATTGCTGGGTCATATGGTAACTCTATGTTTAATTTTTTGAGGAGCAGGAACCATATTTCTTACACTTTTCTATGGTGCCTAATACTGCTGGGGATGGGGTGGTGAGAAGATAATGGGCAAATATTCAATCTTTAATTAACTCAGTGGCAGCAGAAGGTAGTGGTTCCGAGCATGGACTCTGGAGCTGGAATGCCCGGGTTAGAACCAGCTGACACTGGGCAAGTCACCCAACCTCTCTGTGCCTTGGTTTCCTCATCTTAAAGGGGGAACATAGCAACCTGCCTCACAGTTATTGTAACAAAGGACTTAATATCTATAAAGATAGAACAGTGCCTGGTACAGAGGAAGCACTATCTGGGTGTTTGCTGTTGTTTTATAATGATTACTAACCATTTGCCAACTTGTCAAAGGGGTCATAAGATCCCTAACCTAGAGGCCTGCAAGAAACCCAAGTCAAAAAGACCAATAAATAAATGTAAACCATAGGAAATTCTGGCATTAATTCTTATTTCCTGCTTTCATTGCCTAATTTAACTTGTCTGGATGAAGATGTGGAGGAAGCCCTTGCTATGGAGGGTGTGGGGGCATGACTAACACTAATGCTGCATGAAGCTTTTCACTAGTTAGGGTCCTATAGTCATGCTTTGGGAAAAGATACTTGACTCTCACTGTATCTGAGTCAGGCAATAAAGGTTTTTTTTTTTTTTTTATAGTGAGATTCTCTTGAAATTGTCTAGAATTACAGCACAAAGTAGAGCTGAAAACTGAGTAATTAAAATCCAATATTAAAAACCTTACTACCCGGAGAATTGAAATGCATTTCAACAGAAATATCATTTCATTTTACATAAGGCTTACATTATACTGTATTATGGTCATAAAATAGTAATCCTAACATAATATCCACATCCAAGTATTGGCATTTTAAAACTCTATGCTTTTGAAATTATTCTTGGATGGGAGAGTAATTTAGCATTAGGAAACTAAGCCAGTGAAAGATTCTGTTTGATATTTTAATTTTACTTTTCCCTTGAATAGTTTTTAAAATGAGCTTGTTGGAGAAATGAAAAAGCTCAATTTTATATTACTAAAGAGAATCTCATGGGATTAACTTGTTTCACCATTTTTCATGAGCTCACACTTCGAGAAGGGTTCTGCAGCTGTCTGCAGCATCATCATGGGTAAATCCTCCCAGATGGTACCACCGGGCGGGGGGGGGGGGGAGGGTCACCAACATCTCAGTTATTCATGATGGTGGAATTCTTTCTCCTGGCTCAAACAAACCCTCAGTGCCTTCACTTCAAGTCCTTCCCATCATTCTCTATGTGGTGGGGCTGGAAATCTTGTGCAAATTCCTGGTTTGTCAGCCCCTCCTGCACTTGTCGATTGACACAGTTATTCCTTAGCTTTACTCTTTGGTGCTAAACTGTCTCAGTCCCTTTACTTCTTTATTCCAGGACTTAATTTATAGTTAAAGAAAGACGGAGTGTGGAGGATACCACAGAAGACCAGATGGTTCCCAGGCAGGAAATACCCAATAATTACTCCTGACCGTAATTGGATAAGGGGGGAAGGGGAGGAGGAAACTCCAGCGGGGGATTCTCAGGGTCCCGTGAGGAAACAGGAAGGAGATGGCGTTGTGCTAATATGGTCTGTCTTCTGCGTGGGGCAGGGGCCATCAGCTGCCCAGTCCTTGTCTAGGTGGAAATTCACAAGCGTTTTTTGCATACTAAGCGCATGCACATGCGGAAGGTTCTGTAGAGCCCTCGGACTCACGACCTTGCCCATGACCTCTCCTCTCCCGTTGGCTCCTGTTAATCCCAAGTCCTTGTTTCTTCAGACTCAGAAAGTTTGGTCCTAGTTCAGTCCTCTCTGAAGCCCACCTTTCCCCCTACACCTGGGAGATAAATAACCAGCCCAGACACACTTATCTTTCATCTACAGTGTCCTTCTCTGAGTTTACTCAAATTCCTTGGGAATGTGGATGGGAGAATAAATAAAATAAAGTAATTATTTGAACTCTTCAAATTGGTTCCTTTTAATGCTCTTTCTTTGATGAATTGACTGAGCTGTTTTCTCGATGATTCTTTTTCACTCTTAAATTCTCACAATGTTCAACCCTGACTTTCAGTATTGATTTCAAGCTCTTCTTTTTTCTAGAATCTCGAGTCTGAAATTCTTTACCTCTTGCCATTTATTGTTGAAAACTAATATGTTTGTCTCGACTCCCTCCAAATTCACCCTGGGAGGGAATGGTATGTGTGGTGGCAAGATGAGAGAAGGTTCCAGAAGAAATTCATACATGGATGCTTGCAACACAAGGAGGCCTAAGGAGGACTAAGAAATTCCAGGTAAATGTTGAGGAACAGCAAAATGAGACTGCCATAGCAAGCTGAAGAGAACCGCCAAACCATGCCTGCAAATGTGGAGTCTGCCGAGAGCGAAATGGTCCACGCTCAGGACGGATGAGGACACCCTTTATCGAGTCCCTGCAGGAGCACTGACCACAGCCATTACTCACTATATATCGGAGATGACTTCATCTCTCTTCAACACCTATGACAATATTACTATTCCATCTGCAGAATTAAAGCCTGATGCTCTCAGAGGTAAGGGATTTCCTCAAGGCCACCAAGCTAGTAAGTGGTAGTCAACTCCTTCTTCATAAGCATTCTGAGCGACTCGCGTTACGGATACGTCATTAGTTCTCTGGACATTCTTTTAAGTCAACAGATCATTCGCATTATTAAACATTTTGCACTGGAAACAGCAAGGCAGCAACAGTACCAGCTGCAGGGCACCTCAAGAATAATCAGGTCTGATGACTCCTAGCCGGTAAGGTTTTCTGATTGTCCCAGTTTTGCTAATTTGGAAATAGATACTTCTAGTTCTTTTGCTACCCAAAGTCACACCCCTGCTCAGTGGTAGAAGGGCTCTCAGATGCCCTGTAGACACTACAACTATTTCTTTAACATATGGATTTGATACATGTAATGGGTTACGCAGCTCAATGCAGCCAAGTCAGCATTCTGGAAGCACAGTTTCCAATGACACTCTTTAAAATGCAACAAAACAAAAATAACAAAAAAAACCCCCAAAGTACTACTAAAAATGAATACATTTTTATGTGAATAAGGACATATTATAAAAAGAAGTCTTAACCTCACGGTTTCTTACTCAAATTGGTGAATTCATAACTCACTTGTGACGCAAATAATTGAATAAATAGTTTGAAAAGATACTGTCAGATACAAATGAAGTAGTTTCCACTTGATATATATCTGTTTAGAAAACAGATTTCAATATAAAACAATGAGAGTTTAATTCAAATTTGGCAATAATTCCAAATGTTCTCGATAACGTGGGAATGAGGACTCATCAACCACAGTCCTTCAACGAGGGGGATTACTCACTCAGGTTAACAAGCTGTTCTGTCATTTCTCAGGCTGCACACCACATAGCCTTGCCATATAGGCTTCCTCTGGTGAAAGCATCCTGAGAATGTGTCGTTGGGAATTAACATCAGTGAAGTCAAAGGGCATGAGAATGGACTTTCCAATCCCTAAAGAATGGTTTTCAACTGCCCTATGGAATAGCCGCTGCCGAGTTTAAACATGAACTTAAAACCAGAAATCCTAATAAAAAGTTCTGAAACCTGATTTAATGGGGTGTCAATCTGTGGATGTGAGTCTGGACCAGGTTCTGTCTCTCACCTATGGCATGAAGCTGAGGGCAATGCCGCCTCTGTGGGTCTCACCCATAGAATCCGAGGGTGGGGCTAGAAGGTGTTGGGGGTCCCTCCTGGCTTTAACATCAAAGATTTTGAGGTTCCTGTGCCAGGTCATCATATGGGAATATGTGGAGACGGGGATGCTGCCCACCTTCCATGGAAGTCTTCCTGGGATTCCCATCAGTTCAAGGAGACTGCACAAATCTCGCCTGGGGCGGCTGTGTCTTACGAATACTGGCAGCCTGGCACCAGCACATACCTGGCACCTAGTAGACGCTCGATACATACTTTTGAATAAATGAGTGAGACTGTAACATTGACAATTCCCAATGCCAAGTAAAATAGGCATTTAATAAAATTGAGTTGGTTTGACCCAGTACGTGGTATAGTTGGCTAACATGTATTTATTAAACATTGATTCTTTTTTGAGAGGGGATTAAGAGTCAAAAAGAAAGTGAGGTATTTAAAAACTTTTTCTCTTTAGAAATGCTTAGGGCAAAAAGCACCTACCACAATAAACAAGGATGGTTGTGTAAACCAAACGTGGCTAACCCTTATCTCCGTAAGCTGGAATGAAAGGTACTAGACCACGAGGGAGAACCCCAGAGCAGGAGTCTGTTTCCTGCGTCAGGCTTTATTCCTGGAACCCAAATCTCTGAGACTCTCCCATCAAGCTCTGTGAGATGTCAGTACTCGAGAGAATGGGCAGAGAAGAGGAGCCTGCAGCCCATACTATTTCTATCGTCTTCCCTGGAACAGGGAGTCCAGAGGGCAACAGTGAGCACAAATGGGACTGAGAGGGGCCCCCTGAGTGGGGCCCTTCTGCAGGGAGGCCATGTTCCCATCAATGGCCCACTGCATGGCTCTGACGTTCATTGCTCATTGCTGTGCAATTTCAATTAAGTCATGAAGGGTGGATTCACTCCAAACTGTGTATGTGCAAATCTGTGTGTGTGTGTGCGCAAGTGATATGGCACAATGCATGCTAAAGATTGGTAGTGTTGTAAAGATATTAAATGGCCCCAAATGATGCACCGCTTTATAGAAAATAGAAGTGATATGATTTTCTAACTTGAATGTTAAGAGGTGATGGCAGTTGACTTCTGTATTTCCTTCTACAACCAGGTTTTGACTCTGCTTCTCACACTGGCCAGTGGCCTCTCCTCTCACTCATGGACCGGGCCAGGCCTCCCTCAAGAAGCTGATCTGCAGGGACATTGTGACTGAGCTGGGAGAAATGACCTGCCTGTGTAAACTCAACTGGAGATGTCAGATACAGGAGGGTGGACCTGGGATTCTGTTGCTCGAAGACAGGATGAGATGAGAAATCTGGACACGAGGAGGCACAGAGCGAGCTCCCTGGTTATAGGGCCACAGCCTCACCCACCAGGTGGGGGAGGGGAACACCTGTGAAGGTGAGGCCAAGAGAGCAGGCTGGACAGAGGGACCAAGGAGGAGAGGAGCTTCGGAGCAGCTGGCCTGACAGACCCACAAGGAATCCACAGAGGCGGGCCCAGAAGCCATGGAGACCAGACTTTGAAGTCAGAGCAACACAGTTTATCACGCACAAATCCTGATGTCAGAGGAGAGTCTGTGCCTCGAACTCGGAAAACTACAATAAATGAGCGAATCAAATCCTCATTTATGTGAGGGGCAAAACTCTTTTTTGCTGACTCACCACATGGAGACTTTATGCCATGTTTAAAGTCAAAAAGCATTGCTATCTGATGGATAAAAAGTGCTTCTGCTATAAACACATTCCTTCCGACAGCATTCATCTTGCTCTGTGGTCTAAAAATGTGGTAGCAGTGTGGAGCATGACAGAGCGCAGGGCTCATTCTCTTTCTCATTCAACCAGTAAAAATAAACCCCGATTTTTGGGCAGAGGAAAGGCCCCAGTGCCAGGAGTCCCAGAAACCTTCCCTTTTCAAGTAGTGTCTGGAGCACCGAGACACGCCTGGCACTCTCAGACGCCAGGAAAAGTTCCACAGCGTCATTCCTGCCTCCTCCAGCAGGAGTGTCATGGTCCACAGCCAGCGCGTCCAGGCTGGTGAAGGCACAGGGGCTCCGGGGGCCCGCTCCGCTAGAGGAAGACTTTGGGGATCATGTATTGTGAACCTGCCCTGGGGTTTCACGTTGCACATGGATCTTCCCTTACAGCTTATATTTGGCCTACTGGGGTACAGCCTGAGGAATTCTATTCGAGTCAAGTTTAAACAGAACCTGCCTCTCAGTTTCTCCTTGACCATTTTTGGTGTTTTACTATAAAGGTTGTACTGTGGGGTTTTCTTAACACATTCATCATTTAAGGATACCAGAAAGTCTATTTTTGGTCCTGCAATCAACATGGAAGCTTTATAAACATCCCTGAGGCATACATACTTTAATCGCAGGTAAGAGCCAGCAGAAGGGAAAACATACTCTCAACACTACAGCATTGCTTCCTTAATAAACATCAAACTCTCCTGATCTGAGTCCAGAACAAAGCGAGAGGCAGGTTCAGGGACTTTCTGAAAGAGCAGTGTGCTGGCTCCAAGGGCACAGCTGCCAGTACCCAGGTGCTCGGCTTTCCAAGGCGGGGCCAGGGAAATGAGGAAGGAGATGGAGACATCACTGCCGCGAGGCTACTTATTTGGCCCCATTATTTGCCTCTGAGTCTCATGGGCTGAGGTGTGTTTAGAAAAAAAAAAATCGAAATCCCGGAAGCCATCTAAACTTAGAAACAGGCGCAGGGCTCTGTCTGGGCTGCAGTTGGTCCCGCGTTCCTTTCCAGCTCGGTGTCACCAACAGCCAGGCGGCTCCCTCTGACCCCCAGTGTGGGATTGCGGGTGGACAGGTGGCGAGTTTGGCCAATAATCGGCTTCCCTAGAAGGTACCATTTCCCAGCACATTTCAGAAGCTCTCCTGATATTGAGGAACAGCCATACTGAAGGCTCAAATGCTGCCAATGCATAGCAATTGCTCTTACAGATGGACCTACGTACAACGCTGTTCTCAAGACCTAAAGCAGTTCAGTTTTTGGCCATCAAGGAGGCAGACTTCTGATATACTAAAAATACTGGTTGTAGTAATGTACCTGGTATACATGGGTATTGAGATGGTCTATTTGAGTGAGTTTTCTGGATGAATCCTTATCCATTTAACACCCAACCTTGGGCCACTTTCAAGGGACAACTTGCTAAAAGCCCTTGACTCAGAAGACCAATGTGGGTAGTGTCTGTCACATTCTTTAGTGATTATTTAGATGTGTTTGCTCTCTGCTCTCTCCTCTATCTTTGCTCCAGATTGTGACATTCTTGAAAGTGAGAATCTCACTCATCTTCTTCACTTGCGTACTTTTTCCATAGAAGGTGCTCAATTTTGGGCCGGCTCCGTGG
This sequence comes from Ceratotherium simum simum, assembly GCF_057802395.1. NCBI lineage: Eukaryota > Metazoa > Chordata > Mammalia > Perissodactyla > Rhinocerotidae > Ceratotherium > Ceratotherium simum. The sequence continues at coordinate 3,215,399 of NC_141909.1, forward strand.
CTTGGCGGTTAAGTGCGCGCGCTCTGATGCTGGCGGCCCGGGTTCGGATCCCGGGCGCGCCCCAAGGCACCACTTCTCCGTCCAACGCGAGGCCGAGTCCCACGTACAGCAACTAGAAGGATGTGAACCTATGACATGCAACTATCTACTGGGGCTTTGGGGGGAAAAAAATGAATAAATAAAATCTAAAAAAAAAAAAGAAGGTGCTCAATTTACATTTGTGGGCTGGATAAAGAAGTGGAAGGATACAATCATAACACTTAGCCACCCCAAATGGCACATTAGTTAGCTGATAAATCTCATTTCTAATCTCCACATCAAACCTGTGAGGTAGCATTTCAATTTCCATTTTTACAGATAAAGAAGAAGGGCTCAAAAATGTTAAGGAACACACCCAAATCACACGGCTGAGATCTGAGTGTGGTTGATCTCCAGAATCCATTCTATTTCCAATGTACCATGTTTTTACAAGGAAACACACTCCAGTTTTTCTTCTTAAAGAGTGAATACTGAAGTCATTCTCTCATGTGGGGACACATCCAAATAGCTTAGAGGGCTCATTCTACACTGACTGCAGGGCTCTGTCCAGAGTTTCCCATGCTGTAGGTCCCAGGAGATGCTGATGCCGTGGGTCTGGGGACCTCACTTTGGGAACCCTTGGAATACTGAGTGTAACTCAACATTGTCTCAACACTCCACTTATGACCATGAACGATTAGCATTGCTGTGCTTTCCTCAGCAAATACTTTGGTCTACAGCATGAGCGCTCCCTTCACGAGATGGCCCCAGATTTCTAAGCCCTTTTAGTTCTTCGTTTTTAAAAATATTGATCCTTTTTGTCTTTTTCCATCAAGTTGCAAGCATCATTTCTTGCTTCCCTCCAACAGTACTTCTATCTCCTTTTTTCTTAATTCCTTCTAATTCCTTGTTTGCTGTGGAAATGGACAACTACCCTGTCTTAGCCGTCACGTTGACATGCCTTGCTCACATTTACTAGATATCGACTGGAGGGTGGGGAAGAGCTTCCTCCAGCAGCTCAGGTCCTGAGGGCGATGAAGTCAGTCACCACTGCAAAGGCGGCGAGGGGCACGGAGGTGGGCACCGGGCTCAGCCAGGCAGGCAGATGGTTGGGAGTGGCATCCCCGAGAAGGTGAAATTGGGTGAAGTCTTCAAGCACAAGATGGAAACAGGTAGAGAGGAAGGCAGGAGGGGGCCATCTGGGAAGAGGCCAGGGAGTGCGCACATTCAGGGAATTAGAAGTCACTTTTTTTTTTTTTTTTTTTGTGAGGCATATTAGCCCTGAGCTAACGTCTGTTGCCAATCCTCCTCTTTTTTGCTGAAGACCGGCCCTGGGCTAACATCCGTGCCCATCTTTCTCTACTTTATATGGGACACCGCCACAGCATGGCTTGACAAGCGGTGCGTTGGTCCACGCGTGGGATCCGAACCTGCGAACCCCGGGCTGCCGAAGTGGATCGCGAGCACTTCACCGCTATGCCACGGGGCCGGCCCCTAGGTGTAACTTTTTATGGCTGGATCGTGACCTCGTGGATGAGTGAGTGACTGCCAGAGGCACCCACCTAAGAACAAGGGCACCTGATCACGCTCTCAAGAGTTGAGGTTGCTGGTTAAATTCTGTCAGGACAAGGGGGATGTTGCTACTCACAGAACCATGGAATTGGATACCTGAAGAGGATTTCACAGTTCACCTTGGCCTTTCCCCTGTTTTCATAAGCTGTCAAAATTCCCTGAAGCAATTAAGAACAGATGAAGGTCAAGGTGCAGCTGTCTCCAGAATCCTCCCCCGGTCTGTCTTCATGTACTCCTCTGTGGTCAATTTAAGACTATCACTTAATTTGTATGTTTGCAGGGCACCTTTGACCCTGTGAAGGTGGTTTTGTTATTTTCTTTTTCTTCTCACACAGAGTGGGCCGCCAGTGCAAACACACTACAGTTCTTGTAATCCTACTTACATACAAGGGATGGAGTCTGGGACACACGCTATTCACGGCCCACCCCGCAGTCCCTTCCTCTTCCCCTTACGTTGGCTTGCCTTTCTTCGAGACCACGTGCATCAGTTTGAATGATGAGGTAGTTTGAAAAGTGCCAAAGTAAAACAATCACAGATTGTTTTCCCCTGTTAACTTCTTGGTTTATTATGTCTATAAAACTTTGCACAATCTAAAAAGCCAAAAGGAAAAATATCTATTCTTGACCTGATACAAACCTATAAATGTAGTCCTCAAAAACCCTACGTGCACTGCAGCATATCAGTACTTACCAAAATGAAAATATAATTGACTAATTTCTGGATCTATACACTCTTAAAGGGCAAACTTTGTAAAATATTAGCTTCCAGGATTCAGACACACAGCTCTTTTCCCACTCTCTTCCCGTCGGCCCCCATGAGTATTGTAAGTAGTATGTATGGCTAACAAAATCAAGCAACAAGAAAATAATGAGTTTCATATTTGTTTTTTCTGGATCTTGTTCTGACACTATCTGCCATAGCCGGAAAAGGCCAGTGTCCCAGCATGGACACTGGGAACACAGCATTATTCCCCTAAGCCTGAGCAAACTTTTTTTTAAATAAACAAGGGTCATTTTTTTTTCCCCAAATATGATGCATCAAAAGTGATATTTACAAGACCTAGTTGAGTTGATTCTCTGCCAGTATCTTATGGAGGAGATTAGATAAAATCATTGGTGGAATTTTGTGTACACATTTTATTTTATTTTGGTGAGGAAGATTGGCCTTGAGCTCACATCTGTTGCCAACATTCCTCTTTTTGCTGAGGAAGATTGGCCCTGAGCCAACATCTGTGCCCATCTTCCTCTATTTCGTATGTGGGATGCTGCCACAGCATGGCTTGATTAGCCATGGGTAGGTCTGCACTCAGGATCCAAACCTGAGAACCCTGGGCCGCCGGAGTGGAGCACGAGAACTTAACCACTATGCCACTGGGCTGGCCCCTTCTGTACATATTTTAAAGAATAATATCCATAACTCACAATCAAACAGCCACTCGACCCCCATTCAGAACCCTATTTTCTGAGGTTAATACAAACAGAAATCTATTACCATTGAACTGAGTATGAACCTTTAAAAAAATTATCTGCAGATCATTTTTCTGTTATTCAAAATGTGCATTTTAAATAGGGAAAATGTGCAACTATTTTCAAATTCCTTGAAAAAAATTGCTTAGGAAATGCAATAAATTAGTCCCCATTAAAATAGGTAAGTGGGGTTACTGAAGGTAGGAACACAGGGGGTGTTTTCTTCTTGTTGATTTCTTCTATTAATATTCCTTCTCTTATAATTGGATCAGTTTAAGAAATCATTTATTTGTTAAAGTGCTATTTAAATGTTAAATTGTTAAAGTTAAAATATTAACTTGTTAAAGTGATATTTAGTAGATTCTTCAATTTTATTTACTTTGTACAACATGGCATTTACTTTGTGTAAGTCATTGTAAGTAGAGTTTATGCACAGAGCTACCACAGATAAATGCTGTTTTATTTGTGGAGTTTCTAAGGAAAAAGATGATTCATGCTCTTCAGTTTGCAGCACCTGTTTTGATACTTGGTTCATGTGCAGGGTTGTGATTCATATATTTCTCTCTGGGGAAGTGGGAGGAAGATGGGTGCACATTGTTCTACGAAAACTCCAAGTCTCATTTTGTCCCCTTAAGTCTTTTACAATGTGCTGTGGAAAGAATTTATTCCATTTGGCTACTCAGCAAGGATGCTATAGCACTATGCAGCTGTTTTTGAGAACAAAGGTCCTCAAATATGCTAAACATCATAATGGCTTTGTTTGAAGACATTTGGAATGGAGAGAAGGTTTAGTCATGGATAGAAGGGTTTTTCCTCCTCTTTATATGATTTGATGTATGCAAATCCTTTTAGACCAGCTAAACTCTTTTTCCTTTCTGAGCTTAGCATAGCCGTCCTAGAGCAGGACACAAATGAGGCTGGTATTATATAAGGCAGCCACAAAAAATTCACCAACAACAATACTGTAGTTCTAGTGCAAATTTGTCCCACTAAAATAACTAATAATCAAGGCATGGCATCAAGCTCCAAGAGGAAAAACAATCCAGCAGAAGTGATATTATAAAATCTTAGCGTGGGAATAATAGCAATAATAATAATATGATGATGATGTGCTAAACTCTTGGCTATGTGTGTTACACATCTCATTTATGCCTTGCACCTCGGAGGTGTCTATTATTATGTCCATTTTACAGATGAACACACTGAGGCCATGAAAGGTATGCACTTGCTTACATGCCACAGCTGATGAGGGGGTGAGATGGATTCCAACCCAGACTGGTTCCAACCGACCTTTGGACAATTAGGAGGATTCCTGAATGCAAATCCCAATCGGATGAAGAAGTAGTTGATTATCTGAGACTCATCTTCTGAGTTGTCCTTGAAGCTGAGTCCTACCAGGTGTTCACTGAAATCCTGCATTCAGGTGTGGGTGGGAATCACTGATACCCAGGACTTGCTTGGCAGTAAAACCAGCACAAGTCCACAGCTCTGGCTCTTGATGAACTGGCTTAACAATTGTTCACTTCCCATAGGAATTACAGTATTTTAACTTAAAAAATTAAAAATTTAAACTCAGTTTTGCTAAAGAATTCGTGGTTATTCAGGTGTTTACGTGAGTAAGGCTGGGGTTGGCTTCGGTTCTTCTGGGGTGGGAGGCTTCAAGGGGAAAGGGGGCGCCAGAAGTTCTAGGTTTGAGATAAAACAATGTGGTTCAATGACTGTGGGCTCTTTAGCAAGTCTCATAGCCTCTCTTTTCTTGTCTGAATATTGATGGTAAAACCCCCTACATTCTTTAACTAAAAACACATGCACATGTGTGTGCATGTAGGTAACTACCTTACCCCTAACATAATATGAGAATCCAATGTGTTAGCACGTGTACAAATATGAACATATTTAAGATACTAATATTTTTTAAAAATATTAAAACTGCAAAGAAAAACGAGTATAATTACTATGGATTAGGCAAAGGCACAGGAAAAGTTCTCTTTAAAAAAGATCTCCTCCATTACATAAGAAACAATACTAATACATGGAAAAACAAAAGACCTAAATAACAAAAATTATGTTCCACTCAACCCCTAAAACAAAAGCACCCCAAAAGATTTCTTTCAAAATCTACCTTTTAAGAGGCTCATTTGGGTGAATAAGCTCTTATCAAGTGCCATGAATAATTTGTTCTTTAGTGAGATGTAGGTTAATCAGTAATCCACAGACACTGTACGCAAACCCAGAAGCTGTGAAGAAAGTGTGAAACCGATCCTTCCGATTCTTCCGAGCAGGATGGGCTGGGAAGACTGACGGGATCGGAACAGGCATTGATGAGGGAAGGCTGCCGTGCTAACGGTTACTTGGCCTCACAAAGGAGAGCTATAGTGACCGAGGAGATGCCACTAAGGCCGAGAAGGGGGAGGAGGTGCACAGGGGGAGCACGGGTGGACTTGAGGCTCCTGCAGGCAGACGAGGCTACTACGAAATGCCTTCCTTCCAGCAAATGCCGAGCTCGGCCACACCTCCTGAATGATGAGGACGACTCAGCCTGACACGAGCTCACTGCGTCCCAGACACGGCACTCACACCCTCTACATGTGTTAGCTGTTTCCTACACACAGTGTCCTCACCACATCAGAGGTTTCTCACATTCCAGAGATGAGAAAACTGGTGCAAAGAGATGAAATGACACGTCCAATGCCACGCAAGGATAAACAGGAGAAGCCAGCATTGGCTCCTCAAACCCAAGCGCCCTGGCTCCAGCGTCTCTGTGCCCAAGCGTTAAGGCACCTCCAGGTTTGCATTTGGGGGTGATCTGGAGGGAGAAGGAGTCATGCAGCCGCCTCACCGCGGGAAGTCTGCACGCCCCACCTCTGTCCTTCACCCTTGGTTCCTCAACTCCTGGCCCAGGGCCTGGCACACAGTAGGAACTCCAATATTGGCTGAATAAATGAAAGAAATGAGTAGCAAGATGGGCGAAGATCACCCAGCAGAATTTTTTAGGGGCTTCCCTGAGAGAAACTCTTCCATCGCACTCAAATGCATACTCTGCTGGAAGGCTCTGGCCGATTACAGTTTGGGCCAGATAATTTTCTGTTGTAGGGGTGGCCCTGTGCGCTGCACCAAGTTTAGCAGCATCCCTGACCTCCATCCACTAGATGCCAGGAATACCTTCCCCCCAGTTGTGACAACCAAAAATGTCTCCAGACATTGCCCAATGTCCCCGCGAGGCAACATCGCCCCTGGTTGAGAAGCCCTGCTGTAGCCACTCCAGACCAGACACTGAGGTAGGTTGTGCGCCGATGAACCATTGCCAAGTGAAATCATAAATGGGCTCAAACACCGCCAATTCCATTATCTCCGATTCACAAGCTCTGGAGAACGAACAAGGAAAGTCCTCCTCGCTGGGACATTGATGGTTCTGTCTCCTCCGGAGCAGCTTTCATTCATGATTTTGTCGACCGATATAAATGCACGGCTTTCCACTAAGGTCCTTCAAGACAGGTCGTCTTATTACGACATTGTGGAGAAGTAAATGCACCAAGGATTAAATTACTTGCCTAAGGACAGTCTAGATCAGATTGGAAATATTTTTCCTAGTCTTTCAAAGAGTTTTTACCTCCTAAATATCATTTAAACGCTGTCTGTAGAGAAAGCTGCATTCAGGAAGTGCCAGCTGGGTGGATTTTAATATGAATTTCAACACAGATGGAATTTGCTTCAATTATTTCCTTGTAAAACAGACTTTACTGATTATTTTTGTTTCTTGGAATCAATTCTTTTCAGTTATTACTATTTTCTTCTAGCTCTTTAAATCAACTTTAAAAGGCTGCCTGATCTGGTGGTAATTCTATAATCTTGTTCTATCCTGGGGAATCTCCCGGGGTGTGCGAGACCCAGAAGAAGGCGGCCTTGCTCTGGCACATGAGGCTGCGGACTAATCCCTAGACCAGATGGGCCTTGATGTCCTCACTTGCAAAACGAGATTTACTAGTAGGGTTAGGTGCTTCCTAGACCTAAAATTCTCCAAATTTGTCCCATATATATTTTTTGGATAAAAATTTTTCCCTTGTTTATATTTCCTTATGTCTGTGTTTTATTTACAAACTATGATGAGCAAATCTCTGATACTGAACCTTGTGAGAGTAAAGGCCCTGTATAAATGAAGATGAAATTAAACATGTATACATCTCATTTTTAGCAGAGAAAACAGAAAACCCTACTCAAAAAGAACAAAGGCCCAATGAAGCCCGTTGAGATTCTTTATTTCACATTATAGTTCGATTCCAGACACCTGGGTTATTCTCTTTGCCAAAGTCATGTAAAATGGGATAGTGGGCTTAGGATTCTCACAAGATGTGCTTTATACCTCTGTTGAGTTCTCATAAGCCCCATTTGTTCTTTTTTAGAGCAAATCACTGTCTTCCAAACTGGGTTTTGATTACTAACAAGAGAAACATTTTGACAATATGCATTTTTTTTCCAACCAGAAAAGTTTTGCAAAGAAGAAAAGCTGTGTTGAAATACTTGCAATATGTTCAAATTATGTCTGAATAAAACCATTATACATAAATTAGGCTAATTTTTATAAATCATATATTCAAATGATTTTACCTTCAACATGTTTTTCTATCACCTTGATTTTAAGCATTGTTCCACCAAATTTAGCTCAATTTCATAAATCTCTCCACAGTCAAAGCAAAAAAAAAAAAAAAAAAAAAAATTGGAGGGCAGGAGGTGATCCTCTGAAGAGCTGGCCCTTGGGGGTTATTTTGAAAAGCTTTTCCTACCGTCATATAATTTCAATGGCACCACCATTCCCACCCCTGATGGCACAGTCAGTTCAGGGCCTCTCAAATCAGGGCTGAGCATGCCCAGGAACAGCTGGAGGAATATTCCACAGTCCTGGGAGGGTGAGCACCTCTGGGCGATTTTGGCATCTACTGAAATGTGCCCTTGACTTCTGTACCTCTAGGGCGAGGAAACAAGCTGGAGGGGATGGAAGGTAAACCAGCGAGAACACCCAGGCAGGAGCGCAATCTGGGCTAGTCCATGTGTTGTAGGCAGGTAGGAGCTTCCGGAGCAAAGGGATGGAACAGCTGGGGATGAGCAGATAACAGACGTAACAAATGCTCTATTTGAATAAAAGCAATGTGACGCCAAGTAAAGATCCAGATGGCAGTCACTGCATGGAGAATAGAATATCCTGCCCACAAGATGTGACACGATGACCCACTTTGGTGAACATAATCAGAACCGCCATGGGTGCTGCGGGCGGCGTGAGCATGTGCTCCTCCCCACAGGAGCTCTAAAGGGTGGGGGAAGAGAGACCCTGCTCAATCCTCAGCTGGTTCATCAATGAATGAACACAGCAGCATTGAACTTAACAAATAAAATGACAGTTTCCCTTAACAGGACAGGACACGCTGGTCATTCTAAAGATCGATGATAACTGACTGAAGGCAGGTCTAAGTCTACGTCACGGTAAGGAAGACCACTTTTAGGGTGTGTTTTCTAGGTGTACAATGAATATCTGCTCAATAATCTGGCTTGATGTGGGTGTTGGGAGAGCACCTGCATGCAGCACACTCAGGAAAGCCTCCAGGTGGGGTTCCTGGACCAGCAGCCCTGGCATCACTTGGGAGCTGATAGAAATGCAGACTTTCAGGCCCCACCCTGGACCCACTTAATTAGCATCTGTATTTTAACAAGATGCCCAGGCTACCTGTATGCCCATTAAAGTTTGAGAGGCACTGGTTTGGGCAATTTGCAGGGTGGAACAAATTGGTAACACAAGAAAAGGCAACTTTTTAATTTTATTTATTTATTTTTTTTCCCCAAAGCCCCAGCAGACAGTTGTATGTCATAGTTGCACATCCTTCTAGTTGCTGTATGTGGGACATGGCCTCAGCATGGCCGGAGAAGCGGTGCGTCGGTGCGCGCCCGGGATCCGAACCCGGACCGCCAGTAGCGGAGCGCGCGCGCCTAACCGCTAAGCCACGGGGCCAGCCCAAAGGCAACTTTTTAAAATGTAACTTTTCCAAGATTAATTTGAACTTTTGCTAAAACCCTCTCAAAAACTATCAGAAAAAGTGACATTATTAGTACAAGAAACACACACACATAATTATTTTTTGGCCAGTGACTACATATGTTATATAATGAATTGCAATCCATGTATCAAATATCTGAATCCAGGCAGTATGATTAAAATGTACTTCAGGAGGGAGGAGACTAACATAGTATCAAGTGGTAACCAGCAAGTCAGAGCAATGAAAAGAGAGCTCGAATCCTCTGACACGTGTTCCAGATTCTCAGATCTGCCAGGAGCTGTTTATTCATGTATTCTTTACCTAGTTCTAAAACGAACTGAAGGTGGCAGATAGGAAGCTTAGAAACACATCTCTTACTGTCATGAGCAAGCAGGAGCTGCTCTGGATAGCAAACTCTCTTATATGCTACAAAATTCCTAAGCCAGTGAATGCAAAATATTTTTTCCTCAGTAAAAAAAAATTGTTTAACAAAATAAACAATGTGATACTAGTGGTACTTGCTCAGTATAATGATATATAAATTACCAAAATCAGGATACAAGCTGAAAAAGTCTTAATTTACCCAAGGCGTTTTGAGGGTAAAGATACGCTTCTGCAGAGCAAAAAAACTAAAAACTTAATTGATAAAATTTGTAAAAATCGTTTACATATAAAGGTATAACATAATCACGTTTTTCTTTGTTAAAATTTAAAGACCTCAAAGTTCAAAATATCCTCATTTATGCAATTTCAAATGTAGCCTTAATTTTGAGATGTTCACCCATAAATACAACATCCCCCTAAAATGTCCAGTTCACTTACACTCTATGTGATAAAGAGGATGTCAGGCGTGGAAGTTCTAGGAAAGATAACACATCCATGATAATATCCACCATTTGTCAAGTGTTTAGAGTATGCCTGACACTGAACTAAGCATTTAAGAAAGGTACCTCAGGGCAGCTGTTTCAAGTGGGTACTACTGTCCCATTTTACAGAGGAAGACAGTAAAGGTAAAGGAGTGTACGTGAGTCACCCACCATCTAGAGACATGAGTGGCAGAGCTGGAATTCGACTCCAAAGTCAAGACTTTCACCTGCTGTTCTCATTCTTGGATACCAATACCCTCGTGCATCTTAGAGCCCAATTTTGTGACACATCCACCCCACATTTCCTTACATTGTTGGAGGTCTTCCCTATGCCCTATTTGAGTAGGTCCTAAAGTGAAGGGCTCCAGGAGGGAGAGGGCTTAAAACCAGGGGTTATGTGAATTAATTTTAGGATTGAACCCACCCTAAGGAGGACAATTAGCAGAGCTATACAATATCACCCCTTGATATACGGAGGATAAGACTTGAAAAACCTCCAGTCCATTCAGTGTGCTCTTTAACTTCAGGAATGCTTCTGAAGAGGGCAGAAAACCACTTACTTAATGGAACTGGTGGGATAATCAGGATAAAGTTACACGTTGGAGGAGGCGTGGGTGGATGCAGAGATGAGCAGGGAGATGGAGAGAGTGGGAGGAGAGGAATTGGTGCCGAGGCAAACGAAGAGAACATTTGCAATATTTGGCAAGCCTTCTGGTTTACAAATAGGAGACTCCTTGTGAGCAAAGGGGAAAGCGAGAAGAGCCAAGCTGATTTGCCAATTCAGGGGACGGAACGGCCTCCAGAAGAGGAAAGAGAGCAGGATAAATACAAGCAGATGGGGGAAGACGGATTTTTAATTTACAAAATTGTGGTTTTATATATTTCTGTTTCTTCTCTGGCTTACTGGTTTTATTTAGGAAAAGATATAGTCGAGGCAGAAATGATGGGTTGAGAGAGAGAATACTTAGGAAGAATTGAGTTTCAAATGTGCAACATCATACCCAGATTTTAAAGGATGCCCTTCAAGAAAAGTCGAGAGTGAGGGCTCTAGGTCTGGGTTCAGATTTTGTCTCCTCAACTCTCTAATGATGTGACTTTGGAAAAAACAGGGATCACATCCTAGAGCTCGTATAAGGACTGAGAGTTGACCCATGCAAAGCCCGTACCCAGTGCCTGGACCACGGTAGGCCACCACACATACTGGGCATCATTACAACTGACAGTGACCCAGCTGGACACCCTTTTCTGTTTTTTCCTATAATTTATATCAAGTGCTAAAACTGACAGGATACAATTATCACTGTCTTAATAATAAAACCTGAGTTTTGGAAACCCTCAAGCTGGATAATTTGTAGGGTTATTCTAGGGTTCTTTGTCTAAGCTGCAGACATGGAAACACTGACTGTGGCTGTAGAGTACTGTGTTATCTCCTGGAAAAGGCGCAGAATCCAAAAAAGGGGTAAATATAAAACTGAGGCGTCACCTTGGCCATTAACCCACAGCTAAGAAGCGGTAAGGAAAACACAGAGATAGGTAGGAGCCCATGTAACACATGTTGGAAGATGGAGGTACTAAGATGGGATAATTCTCAAGGTTTGGTGGAGTTAGATATAATTTCAGGGGCACCTTGGATTCCGAGTCCTCCAGCTCTGCTATGTGGATATTTCTATCTCATGTGCACAGCAAAATATCTGCGAGCAGTGGCTCTACCTGAAGGCCATGTTACTCCACACAGGAGGTACCCTCCATCATGGTGGAACTAAGCCACATGCAAGGAGAGGAGAGACCACAGCCTTCTGTTTAAATCCCAAGTGTTACTGAATTTCTTAGTTCAGTGCTTTGAGTACAACAGTTGCTTCAGATTTGTTATTAGCTGATCCCATTGGGACGACTGTTCTATGAGATATTTTGATTTTTACTTTTTAGAGAAAAGAAGTCAAATATTTCACCACTAAAAACCCTTTACAATGGACACTTTATGAAGGTAAGGTAAAATATGTTCTTGAAAATGTGCTAGGTAATAAAAGTCCAATTAAATATCACCACTGTGAAGGTAAAGAAGGCTAACATCTGTAGAATATTCTCCCACCCACAAGACGCTTTTGCAACACAGTTGATCTTGGTTGGGCGGTGTGTGTAAGGGAAATCCTGGGGTTTAGGATTCTAAATCAATACGGGTGTTCTGCAGCCCAAGTATGCTATTGAAGTGGGACAGATACCCAAAATGAGTAAGAGCACCGGTAGGAAAAACTTACAATTAAATCATTACGATTCCTTATTAATTACAAAAACAGGCAGTGGACATCCCAACTCTGAGAAACGCTATGTGGACAAAAATAAACAGTTTAGTCACTAAACCATATGGCTATGGAAAAATGGGGTAGATAGCTCCATAGTGGCTAACAGACACCAGAATCCATACCAAAATTTGGAAATAAAATCATGTGAACCAGAACAATGACCTTCCATAGCAGGCATTGTGCACGCTCCAGACAATGGGAAATTTAGACACACAAACAAAAGACAAACAACAAAACCTGCCAAAAGGCATAGGAAACACCTGTTATTTTTTTAAAATGGAAAAAGACACTAATGAGTATTTCATATGAAGGATTTAAAATAATAGATGTTCTACTGTAGTGACCACAAAACAAGATTTAAAGCATTGTAGAAAATATCAGTGCAACAATATCTGTAGTTTAAATAGGAAATTTCTGTCTTTTCAGGTTATCTCTATTGGCAAGAGGAGAAAAGATCTTTATAGACAAAAAAAAGCTTACTTGTCATTCAGAAATAACCCATGTTAAAAAAGAACCCCAATTATATACAAACAGTAAAATGTCTCTAAATTTGCAACAATAGCATAACAGTGATTACTTTGATTAAAAAAGTTACATGGGACAAATTCCAGAGAGGTGAAACTACCCAGGGTGACACTTCTCATTTCCACATTCCTGTCCTGTCAAAAGAAGACTTAACAGATTCTGAAATCGCTCACAAATCCCATGAATGAAAATGGGTCAATTTGGCATGGTCGTCAGAGACAGAAACAGTATTTTTTGTTAAACAAAAAGTCTGTTGAGAGGTTTTGGGAAAGTCTTTCTCTTTCTGCTTGACCCCACCCCTTGCAAGGGCTGGTGCTCGTCCTTTCAAAGGACCCACCTCAGCAGTGGTCCCCAGGCCCCAGGGTATCAGCTCGGGGACATCAATGGCACCGTTGTCAATGACTTTGTGAAATATCCAATTGTACATGTTTCTTTTATGTTTTAAGTTTCTGTGAAACATAGTAAGGACACTTGGAAACTCCCAGGGTGGGATAGAGCATCCTTATTACAATAAAAGCAAAGGGTGAGGGAATTCCCCCAGCTACTCAGGGTGGAGTGTGATCCTGGCTGTGTCCGCAGGCTCCTGCCGTCTTTCCCATCTGTGAGCCAACTCCCTGTCTGTTTATTCCAGGAGTTCCTGGTGACTCAAAGCCAGCAGAATATAGAGATCAATGGGGCAATAAATGGTGGAAATGGGAATGACAGTGAATTCTGGGAATCACCAATGTCAGACCAGAGGCAGAAAAGTTTAATTCTAGAGTTATTTCATTTGACAGTGACATCTCCTGATGCTATTTCCCAAAGAACGATGAATACCAATGCCAAAAGGAGAAGTACCACTAGAACACTTGATGTTTTCAAAAACATTTTTCAATTCTTGTTCAAAGTGCTTAAACATCTGGACTAGGTTTAATGTAAAAACTTGGTAAATGTATAAAGGCAATAGTGTATTCTAACAAAGTTTCAGGGCATTAAAAATACACACTGGGCTTCATTTTAAGTTCTAAGATAAGAGTAAATGCTAAAAATAACCAAAATCCCATGTTGAACATGTGAATAAATGGTTTTCTACAATAGTAAATTGCTATTCTCCTGGAAACACAGACACACACGAAAGATAGAAATATTTAATAAACATAAAGATATATGTATACACACATATATGATGTATACATTTCAAATTCCTGATCTTATTTATTGTATCATATATATCTTAATTCCAGGAAGAGTTATCTAATTCTAGGAAGAATTATCTCAATTCCAGGAACTTTCTTTTACTACTTCAGAGGCTGCGAGGAAAGGTGCAGGCTGACAGCGCAGAGGCCCTCATCCTCCATAAATGCCAGTTTCAAAGGACTAATCTATTCATCTTTCTGATCAGCATGGGATTTCCATTACTCATCTTTCCTTCCAAGATAACGGACATTTTTGAAGGGCATCCTTTTTGTTAAATTTATTTCCTTCTGCTAAAGAAGTCTTTTTAATCTTCTGGAATTAAGGAGTTCATTTTCATCCACAAAGTTCTTTTTGTTTACTTCCTTAGTCTGATTATTCTACTTGAGGGTATGCAGATGGCTACATATCCCTTTTCATCAATGCTATCCTCAAAATAAAGTCCTAAAAATACCAGTGGCAATTAACATTTAGAAATCTCCTTTTTGGTTAGTAACCATCCTCATGGAATGTCTGTGTTGGAATTAGATCAGTATTAGACAAGTAAAAGAGAGAGATAAAAAAATGAAGAGCAGAAGAGCACCCTCATTTCCCCACCTTCAAAGGAGAAACTTTAGTTGTATAATTCAACAATTTCAGAGGCATCAAAGTAAAATCTTGGATCCAGGTTCAAAAGGTAATTGTGCAAATGGAAGACCAAAAGTCAAAAAGCAAAACCAAAAAAGGAACACAATGAAAAACTTACTGGGAAAAAAAAAGGATTTTGGGTAGAAATACATTGCTTGTGAGCCAACGCAATAATTTGTTTGGTACAAAAGGGTGACATGATTTTACGACAGCGTTTAGAAGCATAGCAAGGAAGAGATAGTTTCCCTCCATCCACACTGGTCAGGCAGCTGTTAGAAAGCTAAGTTCAAATGTGCAGGCCAGGACCCAAGAAGGGAAGCGAGAAACTCAGAAGGATGAGGTGAGGTTTTCACATGAGCAATTGGTCAGGAAGTCAGAGGGGCAGTTAAAGCAACAATCGATATCTTAATATGAAAAAGGTTAACAGGTCATGTTCTTTCCTAAATTCTGCTGAGATCAGTAAATTAGGAGGAAATGGAGTTTTGATTGGGGGCTGGTAGAGGGATGATGGAAGAGAAAGCTCACTGGAGTATGAGGAACTCTGTGGCTGGAGTGGAAGGCTGGAGTACAGACATCAACAGGGTATTTGTGGGGTGGGACGGGGAGGGTGGGATTCCTGTAGAGGAAGGAGGCGTGTGTCATAGCTAACTTCTATGTTGCAATTTTCTCAAGAGGTCTGGTGACAGCAACCATAGCACATGTCACACCTCTTGGCTGCTACTGTGATGGTCCTTCTGGTCTGATGAACCCTTTGTCAATGGCTCCTACTAATGGTATTACATTTTAGTGGTCTAATAATGATTGAAGCGCATCTGACGCTATTAACATAGCTATATTGTAACTATGCATTATTTCAGCCTTCTTGGATTTCAAATTAAACATCCTAATGCTATTATTTAGTTCAACCTCTTTTTCCTTGCCTCTAGTTGACTGGGAGTTAAAAAAAAAGACTGTTTAAATATAATACAATTATGGCACTAGTACGAGTTTATTGTATGATTTGTAGAGGTGAATGCTATGTTTCCAGGATGCTCTTTAGTTCATCTCCTATACAACACTTGAGGCTGATGTCACTTCCCGGCATCTCTTGCTTTCAAAATATACCCTTTAAAGGGAAAACCAGTTCATGGAAAACACTACCTAGAGGAGATATTATTTCTAAGAAAGATATGAAGCTGATAAGGGGACAGAAAGAAATGTTGTAGGCGCTCAAATACGCTTACTTTATTTCTTGTCAACGGCATGTCTACCATTGGGTTTCTCTTTTAAGTGAAGCTGTGAAATGAATCTCATTGTCGAAATTTTCAGTGGGACTCAATGTTATATATGAAAGCCTCAAAGAAAAATTCTGTTTTTGAAGAAGAGTTGAACTTTTCTAGTTCAACTTTTAGTAGTTAGATTATTTTCTTTTGCAATAATATACTATACTTTTCATTAATTGAGCGTTTTTAATGAATTTTACTCTGGACATATATAGATCTACACTGAGTTAGTTTTTGTTGTTGTTGTTGTTAAGTTACCAGGAAAGTCTGCCAGCTGCCTTCCCTGGAGTCCTCCAGGAACAGAATGGGTACTCATCAATCTCAGATGTATGCTTCCATCCCTCCTGGATATGACGTTGGGAAGAAGACTTGCCATTGTACTAGACCAATAATTCTATCTTTCTATGAAGAGAAATAGAAATATTTGCAAAATATCAGGTGCTAAATGATGAGGAATTCACCCCAAGGCCGTCTAGTGAGGAAGCGTGCCTTCTTGTTTCAGAGCTGGGCTCCAATTGTCTGGGCTACTCATCTAAGCCTCCCTTTTAGGTTGTAATGGTGTGGCTTGGGGCTGTGGGTGCAAACGGTAAAATCTGTTCAAGATTTGTGAATCTTGCCCTCAGTGGCTGGTGGATATAAGATTTGCCACTTCTCTAAGCCGGGGAGGAAAGAGTAAAATGTTAAAGCAACAAAAACAAAATAGAACTGCTGCCTAGAGAGTTACAGGAGCTGTTACTTTTGTTCCAAACCATTACAAAGGCCATGGCAATGTTCCTTTTACCAAATCTAAGAAATGCTAGTTTTGTGGACAGATGTTAAATATGTGTGCAATGCATAAAACTGATCTTGACATTAGGGTTCTTATGAATATATCTACTATCTTCACAAGGCTTTAAAAATGCCATTATTGGGGCCGGCCCCGGGGCTTAGAGGTTAGGTGCGCGCGCTCCGCTACTGGCGGCCCGGGTTCGGATCCCGGGTGCGCACTGCTTGTCCCGCCACGCTGAGGTGGCGTCCCACATACAGCAACTAGAAGGATGTGCAACTATGACATACAACTATCTACCGGGGTTTTGGGGAGAAAAAGGGAAAAAAAAAAAAAAAGGAGGAGGATTGGTAATAGATGTTAGCTCAGGCCGGTCTTCCTCTCACACACACACAAAAAATGCCAGTATTGCCACTTAAAGTGTATTTTCTTAAAAATAATTACTACCACGCAAAGCTAAAACATGCCAGCATTTTAATTTTTATTACAGAGAGGCCAATCTCACCATAGAATTCATTCGTCCTTCTGTTTCTTTATTTAAAACAGACTTTAAGTCTGAAGAACAGTGATAGGACCTTTTAAAGACGACAATTTAATAAAAAACATTGATGCTTATAATGCTGCCAAGAACTTATTAGGTCCAAGATATTATTTACCCAGCATTAATTACTTCCATTCATTTAGTTTTGCTTTGTTTTTTCCTTTCTGGTTCCAAACCTTGAGGAGTTATCCATCCCAACAGTGTTTGGATATAAAAACGTTTGTTCCTAGGGTGGATTCTGAATGTCCTCACAATGGCTTAGGAGGAAACCGCCATCAATGCAGGGCTTGTGCTGGGTTGCCGGGAGGTCTACTCCCGCCTCAGTTCTTCTTGAATTTAAACTTCTAGGCTGGACGCACAGAGGGAAGGGATGGATACTTTGATCTTTCTAATCAGTGGGGACATATGCCCTTCTGAAGGCCTGCTTTGTACTTCCACATGAGTCAGACATCTGACGA
Source organism: Ceratotherium simum simum (assembly GCF_057802395.1). NCBI lineage: Eukaryota > Metazoa > Chordata > Mammalia > Perissodactyla > Rhinocerotidae > Ceratotherium > Ceratotherium simum. Next base: position 3,232,997 of record NC_141909.1, read on the forward strand.
CTTGAATGATTTGGTTGTCTACACCACAATGGACTAGTTCAGGTGGGATGCCAGAGGGCTCAGAGCTGCAGGCTGTTCAGGGTCTTGGGTTGCGCAGTATCTTAAGAAAATTTTGAAATGCCTAAAGCGGTTAAAAATAAATTTATTTTATGTTCACCCTGATGCCAGTGATGTACGTAGCATCTTTGCCTTTGACTATTAAGGACACGGGTAGTTCCCTCCGATTAAAGGAGAAAATAAGGCAGAGATGAGATGACCCCAATTTTCCTTCTTTCCAGGGTACCCACAGTATGCATGCATTTAGGTGGCAAATTCAAAAGGCCCTTTAGCGAGGAACGTGTGCATACGTCACTTGGTTTGGTCATTTCTGCCATTTTTTCCCTGGTTATTATTTTACTATTTCTGGAAGAAAACAAAAGGAGTAATTTCAAAACTTTGCAAAATGATCTATTAGTTTTCCTTCTATTACAGGAGCAGTCTGATGGAGGGGACTTGGGTGCAAGAGCATTCAGCCTCTCGTACGGACTGCCCAGCTCTGAAGGCCGGCGAGCTGTCTGAAGGATGGGCAAGGTGGAGTGGTTATGCTCTCTCCATACGAGACTCAACCGTGTAGACCCTCTCCTATCCCACCACATGAGGGAAGGTAAATTCAGAGAGAACATTTCTATTTCAGAGTAGCTTTTAGAAAGCATATCATCTTTGGTAAGAATTTTGCTCTGGTCTTTTTAGAAATCCTGCAATTGTTTACTAAGAATGAACTGGAAGTGAATAAAACAAAGCAAAGGCCTTTGAAGACCGGCGTTCCTTCTCTAACAGAAAGGGAAATGCTTTAATGCTATACTTGTCCAAACATTCCATCAGGAAGGAGGAAGAATGAAGGATTTCTAAAAGCAGAGCTCTAGTTGCTTTAGAAGAACAGGAGAAATGTCCATTTCTCCCACCCAAGTTTATCAACAGTCTCTCGGAGTCTGTGTGAGGTTTCCAATCAAGACATTAAATAGTTATTATTGTCATTATCCTGGCTGATGTATATGTTTTCCTTGGAAGGCCATTTCCCTAGAACTGTCAACTTGAGACTGGAATCCAGTTAACAACTCTGTCGCCATTCTTCGTGCCGGTGGCCAGTGTGGATGGCCTGTCTCCCTGCGGTCCTGCTTGCTGAGGCCACCGCCCAGAACCCCCCAGAAGCTCACGGGCACTCCTCCCTCTCCACCCACACTGACCAGCTGGCTGGCCTCACGGGGTCTTTTTTGTGCTTTGGCAAAAACCGTACTTTCACCGAAGTCCCAGTTTGCCACTCTGTTTTTCAAAAAAATATCTGATCACAGTTTATGGTAGGGGGAACAGGGACCCGCCTAGGTAAAAAAAAGTATAATTTTTTTCTCTCCACTTTGTTCCCTCTTCTGCCTGAGCTCTGAAAATGTCTACTCTGTGGTTTGTTTGTGTGGATGTACATTCAGACGGGAACACACGGGTGTGTGGTTCTCTCAGAAAGAGACAGTGGGCTTCCCCCTGCACCTCCAGGGTTACGGACTTTTCACTTAAGATTCGTAGTGTCTGAGGCACCGAAGCGATCATCTTTCTTCAGCAACACCTGAAATCACGAGCTCAGCACGATGTTTTCATTGTGAAGGAATGTGGCACAGGCTGCCAAAGCAATTTTTTGGGGGTTGTTGTGTGTAGTTCATCAGAAGAGGGACAAATGGATACATAAAATATGAAAACATTTTCGATTCTTCCTCTGCACTCAGGTACTAAGACACCAGTGTGCCAGTGCTTCATTAGTAATCCCTGAATATATACTGTACTTACTGTAAATGTGTTCTCTGCTAACTACATCATTTATCAAACATCTCTGCTTTGCTGTGACCATTCGCAGCTGTGTTGGGCAATTCCTGTCGAGGTTGATAAATGCTGGGCCAGAAACACTGTGATTAATTTCCACCACTGACTTTCATGATTCCTGTTATTTAATAATGTATTTTACCAGTAGAAAATAACAGAATCCAGGGTAAATTGTGTCATGCTTCGGGTAAGGGACATCACTTCAATAGCTGTGGAAATACTTTTCTTCCCTAAGTGCTGACTCCCCACTCTCAGAGTCATCTATGATGATGTTCTTTGAGTCCACTCAGGGAGGTGGTATTAAAATTTTGTCTTTTTAGACAAAATTTTAGATTTTGATAATGTATTTTTCCTTTTGGATGAGCTTGAAACTGGCCTGTTTTCTGTCAAATCCTAAATAGCATTATAATGGTCCTTTTGAAATTAAATATTTATCATCTTGGGGTGGGATGGAGAGTGGGCCAGAGATTCTGTAAGTGCTTCTCTCGTCTCCAGCTGTACAATTAACTCATTTCGACAACAGTTTATTAAAAGTCCTACTTTAAGAAAATGCTTACTTAATCTTGCCAGGAAGAAGCAAGAGTCACGTTATGTTTCGAAGCTTCGGGTTGAATTACCAAAGGTCCCTGCAGCAAAGCAACTAGCAAAGGAGTTTTCAGAAGCGGGGGGTGGTCCTTGATCAGAGCTCACACTGGAAAAGCAAAAAACCACAGTTTCCCTAAGTGGCCATGGGGTGAGGTGACCACTGGCTGATGGATACATTCTGCACACACATCATTTCCAATGGGCTGTACCCATGAGTCTATATATTTCTGAGATAACATCCTTTTTGTAAAGATATTAACCCAACAGGTTACAAATTCTGGTCTTCCTTTCATGAAATCCCAACTTTACACTGTGTTTTCTTTTCATCTATAATTTAATATTTAGAATATCCTCACATATACACTATGAGTTTGTCTCTTTCTTCCACTCTAAAGCCTCCACACTCACTAGAATTGTGATCTGCACTATGGTAGCCACTGGCCACATGGGACTATGTACTTTGAATTTAGTTAACTAAAATAAAATTTAAAATTCAGTTTGTGTGTTTCACTAGCCACATTTCAAATGCTCAAATAGCCATGGTGGACAGTGCAGACACAGACACTTACATCTTTGCAGAGCATGTCTCTTGAAGAGCATGGCACTGGAATATCAGCTCCCAAAGATTAGAGATATTGTCTGCTTTGTTTACTTCTGGGATCCTGGTGCCTGGACAGGGTCCAACATGTGACAGATGTGCAGTCAATGAACAAATTTGTGCCTAAATCTTAGTAGCCAACTCTGGCTACACGTAATTTGCTGCCTGTGTTAGGGGCCAAGTGTCATGGCACTTTCTTTGACTAGAACTAGACCCCAGTTGAATGGATTACCAAAATATGAACCTCACACCTTCCCCACACAAAGACCTCTGGGACTTGAGTAAGTTATAAGCTGCATGACTTCTCTAAAGAAGTCTCCTGAACAGCTTCTTGCCTTACTCGCTCAGTCAAACGGTCTCTAAGACTCTGACACAATCTTCTCCCCATCCCCGATCTTCTTTCTTGGACCTCATCTCCCACGAGTCCCTCCCTCCTTGCTCTGCTAGAGTCACCCTGGATTCCTTGCTGTCCCTTAAGCATAGCAGGCACACTCTCACCTCAAGGCCTTTGCCCCTGCTGTTCAGCCTCCTTCCCACTGTTTCCTGATGTATCCCCTTCTCTAAGACAAGTGCCTTATCTTAGATGACACAAAATACATATTTGGGTGGAAGGAATGTAAAATTCCTTTGCCAAAAGGAAGCTACGGTTCTTCCGGCGATGGCAGATATAAGAGAAAATGCCACTTTAAAAACACATCACCTACATGTGAGGTAGAAGCCGGGTGGGCACCATCCAAATCTGCTGCAACACCAGTTACCCTGCAGAAAATAACCAAGTCTTCGAGTTGTGCAGCTCCGTCGGCAGTGGACGAGCCAGAACCACCCTGGCTCCAAAAGCATGCTAAAAATAACCACACGGTTTTGAAAGTGGGTGAGAGCTGTGTGTAGACAAAGGTTATAAAAGCCCAGAGGCTAGGCAGTATTTCTGCTATTTCTGAATAATTCTTTGTCTTTTTTGGGCTGTGACAGTGCATAAAATGTTGGAGACGACTTCTGCAACCTGCCAGTTTCGTCTCCAGTTTGTGGCTTGCGCTGTCAGGCCCACGGAGGGCCAACGTGAGCTGGATGACTGCTGAGGGATGGGAGACATGCCAGTTCACTCATTCAGGGGCTGCTCACAGAGCTCTGGGAACCAGTCAAAGTTGTGGTTTCTCTTTTTCCCACTATAGTTTGACAGGGCCATTTAACCATCTCAATAATTCCCAACATTCTGGACTTAATTTGTCTCCGTATTTACTAATTTTTGAAATACCTGATTGCCTAGGAGCAAGGTGTCCTGTGAAGGATGATGTCATTAAAAGGTTGAAATAACCTACTTGATCGAGTTTATGGTCAAAAACCAAAGGGTTGGGGGAAGAGGAACCTGGCTAAGTAACTGAAATAATGAATTAAAATTGACCTCGCTTGGAAAAATCTGACAATGTCACAACCTTTTAGGGGAGTTAATACTTGAAGCAAAGTTGTCCTTTTTGTCTAATCAGATGCCTCCCCTGCTCTCCCTACTGTTTTGTGTACTATTAATCTCTATATCACATGGTGGCAGTCACTCTGCTGTGATAGAAATTCTGTAACAGAAATTCACTCTGATGCTTTCCATTCAACTGCCTTCCATATCCATGGTGTACAAAGAAAGAAAGAGGAAAAAGAACAGAAAAAGATCAGAGGGCCAGACAGCTTTGTCTGGTATTGACGACTGTATGACCTTTAGTGGTAGAGAAAGTCTGAAAAGTTAGTTTGTTGACTTTCTTTGCACATATCGCCCTGTGTAGTAAGGTGAATTAGGACTTATAATTTTTAATTACTCCAATATACTTGATAGGGATAATTTGAAATACAGACCCACCAACAACAATAAAGTCTTAAATCATTTCTTAGAGTTATTTATTTATTTTTTAATTTACTAAACCACCGAAGAGGTGGTTAGAGAATTGGCCAGGGAGTCATAACTCTGGAAGAAAGGGAGTCAGACCTCTTTTCATCTCTGCCTGTGTCCTTTCCCTCCACCCCGGAGAGCTCCCTCATATAGGTTAACATCTGGCAAGAGAAGTGCCCACACAAAAGATTACTGTACTGCAGAAAAAACTTATCGAAAAGTCCAAAAACTTGAGTTTTGCTCTGGACCAAGATTGGAGCAGGTCATTCACCCCCGATGTCACTGTCCTCCTGCCCTCCTGTGATATAGAGGATGTGGCCAGGTCATCCCCCTGCACCATCCAGCTCCGACTAGGGAGTGAGGAGTGCACAGACAGCTGGGCCACAGTTCCCACCCCTTCATACCCCAGCTACCAGCTTGCTGGAATTATCCACGGGGCTGGCTGGTTCTGCTTGTGAGAAACAATTCTCTCCCTGTGACAATCCACCACCCACCACTCAAGGGTGGAGAATCAGGCTCAACCCACTTTACACAGAGCTTATTCATTCGGTAACAGGAGAATTCATTTGGAATCGGAATCCATAGCACATTTTTGATTTCTGCTTAGAGTCCAAAAGTTATCCAGTAACATACAGTTTCTGATGTTGGCCGTCACCATGGTGAGGAACAAATTAACTCTACCCCATGTCCATATAAGGCTGAGCTAGCCAAGTGCTTGGGGAGTGGAGAGCTCTGCAGCCAGGCATTGTCATCGCTGCTGCAGTAGCACCGTGGGGAAAATATACAGCAAGGGACCCCAGGGGAAGCTGTGGGAAAGAACAAACTATGCACACAGCTCTTTGAACAGCAAAATCTGTCTGACTGCTATTTTTATGTATTACATTACTTTTAAAAAATACTATCAATCCAAAAGTAGGGCAGAAATAGCCCTGCTTTCTACAGGAACGCAGTTGCGTAAATTTGTTCATTAACGAATATTTAATACATGTACATCAGGTTTGTAGAACTGAAATAGATATCTTAATAAATAATGAAGTGATATGCAATTGTCCTAACAATAAATATCTTCAGTGATATACTGGGCTTACGTGTAGAAAATGATAAATGGTATAATTTCTCTCTCTTCACTAGGTTTTTTCTTACCTTTTACCATCAGCCATTTCTACCATCTTATTGATTTTTTTAAAAATAATTTTATTTATTTATTTTTTTCCCCAAAGCCCCAGTAGATAGTTGTAGGTCATAGCTGCACATCCTTCTAGTTGCTGTATGTGGGACGCGGCCTCAGCATGGCCGGAGAAGCGGTGCGTCGGTGCGCACCCGGGATACGAACCCGGGCCACCAGCAGCGGAGCATGCACACCCAACCGCTAAGCCACGGGGCCGGCCCAGTCTACCATCTTATTGATTAATATTCAATGACACACCTGAATCAATGGGGCAGCCTCCGGTGCTGACTGTTAAAACAACCCAATTTGGATCTGTATGATCCAACCGCAGTGTGGGTCTAAGGCCAGCCTTAACGACATGCGAGGCATTAAGCAGTGCAAAGAGAAGAGCAAACTTAGCAATGTTTCAGGCTATCTGAACATCACAGAGAGTGGATCCTGTAGGCCAGGCCCCAAAGTGGGGAATCATTGGGCTCTGTCTCTTGAACAAACTATTCAGACGATTGCCAAATCTCAACTTAATTTGATCAACGTTGATAACCTGGATGAACAGAGGAAAGTCAAACCCACACTGGGGTTTGGATTACTCACGTTACTCAAATTAACCAGAAGGTGTCAACCTTCTATTTTCCTTGGCAATGTGTAGAAACAGACTAAAGGTATTTTCTTATTTAGGGACAATGGGAAATAGAAAGGTCTCAAGGCCTGTACTGTAAACTTTCTCCTAAATCAGAAAGACCTAGGGGCCCTTAGAAATCATAGAAGACCTCTGGCATAATATAAGAGTACACTGCTATGCAGATAGCATTATATATTGAAATAATCAGAATGAGCTATCTTTACTGAAGAACAAAATTCTTGTAAAAGCATTATGGGAAATGTTGATATATTGGTTCTGCATCAGATAATCACAAAAGGTGAAAAAGAGTAGACCCAGTAACCTTCTACTCAGTTTGTTTAGGTTCTGTTTGGCCGATCACATGGAGAAGAACGTCAAGTCCCTCTAGAGCTGACTCCCTCCGACACAGGCGGGTCTCGCAGATATTTGTACACCACTAATTTATCTTCGCTGTGCCCATATAAGGCTGAGCTAGCCAAGTGCTTAGGGAGTGGCGAGTTCTGCAGTCAGGCATTGTCATCACTGCTCTAGAAGCATCGCTGGGAAAATCTATAGCAACGGACCCAAGGGGAACTTTAAATTTAATGAAACAGCTTCCATATATTTAAAAAATACTTATCCTTGTTAAATGTGATAAACGATCTTCAACTAGCAATTCCTAAAGCATAAAGTCCCCACTCCAAGCAGAAGAACTCTTTACTAAAACAACAACACAAAAAAACTGTTTTGAGGTTTGTAACTCATGATGAACACAGCACGTGGAGATGGAAACTTTGATCTAGTGGCAAGAAGCTCCTCAAGTGATATTTGCCATTGAAATAATAATTAGTCACATGTTAGTAAATAAGACCACCACGTTTATGAAGGGGTTCCCTAACACAAATTTTACTTATTTGATTTTTGGAGGGGACTCAGGTAGGAGAGGATTATGTTTTAACACCCAGGCACAGAGGCCAAGCTCCACCAAGACATTTCTTCCTCTTGGTGGGTGGGATAGGGAATGACTACTTTAAAAGCCAATTTCAGGATTCAACTTGGTGAAACTCATTGGGAACATACAAGGACTGCTATAATTTCTGATTCCAACAAGGACAGGGCAATGCAGGCAAGAATTTCCAATTGCCTCTCACAACCTGGCATTGGATGAGCATAAGTTCTAGAGGGAAATGCCTGGTTCCAAAGCATGAAGACTCAAAAGACTTTGCGTCGTGAAACAAAATACTGCTCCCCAAACCACCACACACCAAAACAGGCTTAACCATATAAATATAAACAATATCTTTTAAAAATCAGTAATGCCAAGACTCAAACATCAGCTTTAAAGGCAAGAGAATGAGATGCCAACCACTTTGATTGAACATATTAAACTCAATATCCATATTTCAAATTCTGCCAGGTGTGACAGTGATAATTTGGGGTGACCTTTTTTCTTATTTATTAAATGAGCTACATATAGGACTTTCAGGGAATGAGTGGGATACTTTTAAAAGCTAGAATGATTCTTGGTAACACAATGCCAGTGCCCTCTAGTTTGACAGATTCTGCAGTATAAACGCAACTTGTTTTCATTATGTGATATTTTTACAAAATAGATGTTCATGTATAATATCATAAGTATAAAACATAGTTGCATTACATATCCATATATGCACACATATATGTATTTATAACAATGAACAACAGAAAAGATGTTTCAGAAAGTTAACGTTTTCAATTTATTAGGAAAGTGGTTTAAATTGACCCAATTTTGCATTATATTACTGTTTCTTCACTGGAGAAGAACATACCTGTATTAAATTTCTTAGGAAAGTATGCAACTGACTCAGACAATTGAAGCCAGTTCCATTTAAAATGGAAGATACCATTGATTGCAGTGTCGTGACTTACCCGCCCTCCTTTCTCGGGGTAGCACTGGCAGCCTCCGCTGCAGTCTCTCCCTCCACAGGGAACATCAAACTTCTTCACACCCTGCGAAAACAAAACACAAAGCAAAGAAAGTTATCTAAAACACTGTCAACTACAATATATATCATAATACCATCTGCTGAGAGCCCTTCCAACTCTAACAACTAACTACTCATTCAAAACATTCAATAAGTCTTTAAAAAAATATAGACTTTAATTTTTAGAGCAGTTTTAGGTCCACAGCAAAAGGTACAGAGATTTCCCATACATCTCCCTGCCCCTACATAGGCACAGCCTCCCTCACCGTCAACATTCCCCACATTTGTTAAAATCAATGAACCTACAATGACACATCATTACCACCCAATGTCCATAGTTCACACTAGGGTCACTCTTGGTGTTGTACATTCTATGATCAATAAGCCTTTTTTTCAGTGCCTACTAAGTGCCAGATGCCAAGTTAAGTCCTGGGGCTCGAGAGTCAAGGAGAACATTCCCTGGATCCAGGGACTCCGTGTGAAGTGAGCCCATAAGGACACGCTGGTAAGCACTTTAGTGTGAAAAAGAAACTCAGGCACAGAGGAAGCAGCCCTTCATTCTGCCTGGAAATGTGGGGGACACATCCTGGGGGAGGAGATGCTAAAGATGAGCAGGATCGGGTTAAGTTAAACGCAGCAGGTCAACTCTGGGCCCCATCATATAACACAGATCCTGGTGAATTAAAGGGAGAAGGGGTTCTGATGAGGAGGTGGGACTTGCAAATACACCTAAGAGGATGGCAAGCTCTCACGTCCACCACAGAGGTACCCAGACATCCAGGGTGAAGCGCCTGCAGAGGAAAGCTCATTCCCTTCCCTTCACTCTGCGAGACGCTCATTTGCAGTACAGAGGAGAGGGAGGGGGAAGAGGCTTTCCAAAGTGTTTATGTAGTGGGGTTGGGGTGGCATAACCAAAACTTCCGTCAGACACTGAGCTATAACTCTTTAATGAGGTTAGTGGGTAACTGAGGGAGTTCTCTGGCTGGACAGTTCCAATGGGGAAAAAGGCGTTTCTTGTCCTTGATCTCAGTATTCAGGTAAAAGAGGGACTTGGAGATTGGACTATGTCTGAGCTCTTCCGTTCAGACTGTGGTCACAGTACTAAGTATTTTGAATAGGAAGTGACAATCAGATTGACCTTCTTCTCTCCACTCTCTGATCAGCCAAGCCATCGGCCCTGCCTCCCCTCATCCTCCCGACAGGTGAGTTAGTGCAGCTGTTCACTGAGGAATCCCCATCTGGCTCGTCACCCTTGGCCAGACTGCCCATCTGGCAGGCATGTAGACTCAGGGACCCTGGGCACAGTTAGCTTCCGGTGCACTGAGTCAAATCTTAGCACGCACTCCCCAGATAACAGAACCCACTCCAACTTGAAACAAAATTGCATTTCACCACAGCTCTTCTACTCTCTTCTGAGTTAGGTCTCAATGACTAAACAGGATGGTCACTCGAGGACTCCCTCTGTCAGTTTGTCTGTCTGTTTTTCGTGCTAGCACATCTGCCAGAATCTTCCCTGTTCCCAACATGTACTGAATGTGCATGTGGCAATGCAGAGAGTGTGCCCTGGCTGCCTCTGCAGCGCCTGCCAGGACCGCCGTCCTGGACGGTCAACCTTGGATGGGTGCAGAGTAAACTCTGACTCACGGCCATCTGGCCCGAGTTACCTCAGACTCAATGTGCTTCTTGTAGTGATGATAAATTCCTTTCCTTTGCTAACAATTTTCTACTAGAGAGGGCTCATTAGAGAGTTTCACATTTTTTGTGTTCTTATTATAATTCTTTACCTAATCTAGTATCTGATGCATCAGTCACTAGTTTGAAGAACTCAAAAAAATCTGAAAATCTCAAATCCTTTAAAGAAACCAACACCTCAAATGCTTTTTGAATCTCTCAGTCATCTTGCTGTCTCGAGTGACATAATGAGACAGCTTGAGTTCCATCGTGCGAAAGTGAACATATATAAAATCCTTTCACACTCTCAAAATAGGATTCTAGGGGTTTGTCAATTTTTTTATGGCTTCAATGTTTATCTACAATGGGGCTCATTTTTAAATTCCATGATTTTGAATATTTGCTTTTTATAACCCCTACTCCAAGCTCCGCAATTGGTTTTATGGATTACCCTTAGCACCAAAGGGAGAAGCCTGTATGGGTCACCACACATACACTTTGTATTACATATGACCGTGACATGAATAGGTGCCTTGGCAGGTGTCCATGGCTCATGCAATAATTCATTTACCAGTTGTTTGGAAAGGGTAGGGGACTCCTCAGTCTAAACGGTGAAGCAAACTCATATTCTCCATCTAGTGTCTCACATGTTATTGTGAATTTTGGTTCTAAAGCCACTTGCCAAATCCCTGTATATAAATCAATGGTTGAAATGATTTTAATGGTTTTGAATTGATCTAACAGACTCTCTATTCTAGGTTTAGGATAGGTACTGGACTTAGTTAAAGAAATGAGTTCTTCATAGCCTGCTCAAAGTTTAATAATGCTTTCTTGCTCTTGGAACTAGGACTTGTAGGTCTGGTAACTCCCATTCGTAACACTTTTCAACGATATGTCTATGGCTCAGATACCCTGTCTCAGAAGGAGGAATACATCATTGAGAGGCAGCCCTCCCCCTTACAAGCCATAGCCAATTTCTGTCATGGAAATTCCAGCGCTCTGTGTGTCTGTGTGTGTGTGTGTGAGATGTGATGTGTGTGTGTGTATGTGTGTGATGTGATGTGGGGTGTGTGTGTATACGTCTGCGTGTGATGTGGGGTGTGTATGTGTATGTCTGGGTGTGATGTGATATGCGGGTGGAGGTGTGCGTCTGTATTTTCCCATCAGGGGCTTACATATCCTACAGAGGGACACTTATGAATTCCAGCATCTACAAGAGCACTAAGTACCACATATTGGAATGTCAGATCTCCAGGATGAACAGAGGTATTTACTTTATTAGGGCAGGGCATGTGTTCCAGACGTCTCTTAGAGGCTTAACAAGTCTCAGACCTGAGCCTTGGCATTCCCTTGACAAGACTTGGGATCTGGAACATTCTCAAGGTATGAAAGCTCCTGAGCACCCCGGAGGAGTGTGTGAACTGCTCCATGCGGTCCTATGCCTGGGTCCCAGGCACCCCCCCTACCCCTGGCAAACAGAAGAATACTAAAAGCTCACACCACCACCGCCCATGATCCAAGCCCTTGAGTCTACCCTTGATTTGAATGCTCAACACAACTCCAAGACAAACCATGATCCTTCTTCTTGTCAACTCCTTAATAAAGATGACTAGTTTCCTCCTACCCTACATCCACCTCACGAGTCTGCCTGCTACCGTCACACCTGATGAACTGGCCCTGGTCCAGATCTTCAACTTCAGAGTCTCAAGCAGGGTATACCTTCACCTGTAAGGTCCAAGCTCTCTCAGAAACATTAACAAAATCCTCGATTAGTTTCTCACTTCAAGTCTGAATTCCCATCGGTGGCGGCGAGTAGAGCAATATTCCAACACCCCATTCTCCCCGAGGCCCCCTACAGGTCACTGAGGTCATCATCTAAGCATCCAAGGAGGAGATGCAGTTCCCAGGGCTAGGAGGCTCCTGTAGTCCCTGCTCGAGGTGTAGAAAGTGTCCATTGTCATGGACCATGCCGCATCCACCGAACTGAGCTGGCCAAACTCTCACCTGTGTTTGGACATCCTTCATCCCAGGGCAGACAAGGGCTCACGGCCCAATGGGACCAATTATGCTGAAGATCCATGGAAACTGGTAAGGGCCCCCACACCCCAGAGAAAGCTTGAATCTAAAATGCACGAGTTCTTATGTCTTCGTATTCACACAGAAACCGCTCCCACCCAGGCGCCAGGACCATGAAGGAGCCCATGCCATGTGCTTCCCGGCTTGAAGTGTTCAGGAAAACACTTTCCTTCAACTGCACCAGTAAGAGAACACCTAACAGCCGCAATTCCAAAAAAATATGACAGCTGGAAGGGGTCTTGGGGTAATTCATCCACTCTTTCACCTTGCAAATTCACTCATTCATTCATTCTTTACTGAATGTTTCCTCCAGCTGCACTGTGCTGGGCCATGAGTATACAGTGGGGGATAGCTCATGTAAACAAGGAGACAAGAAAATTTAGTAAACCAACAATGAAACCTACATGATTTAAATTATGACAAGCGCCATGGAGAAGAGGGTGGTGTGAGAGTGAATAAGAGTCAAGGAGGCCCTAAGTATTAAATCACACCTGGTAACAGAGAGGTCTAGCATAGCCAGGCCCCTTCCCTTAGACTCTACTGTGCCCCCTACTCCTTACATGCCTACCCCATCTCCCTGCTGGCTGACCTGAGGCCTCGGCTGCTATAACGGAGGGACAGACAGAGAACCGCCAGCCTACAGGCCTGGGAAAGCAAGACCTCTGGATTATTACCATCAGGGAATCGAGAGCATCTCGGATTGGAGTGAATTTGAACCCATTCTTCTACGACCCTCAGGATGCCACTGCATTGCTGTATCCCCCAACTTCCCACTCAGGACTCAATTTCAATCCATTGCCACTTTATTGTCTGGGACAAAGACAGTCCACAGGGGTGGGGCATCCTCAGTTCTTGCTCAACTGAGAAACATCTCAGTTGCTACCAAGATGCACGACCATTGCAAACTGTGGCACTAACTTCCCAACTGTGGAAGGAGTTTGACTAGGGGATTAATCACGAATTCCTTCAGCAATGAACAAACACTCACTGAAGACCTGTGGGCGCTCCATCCTGGCAGCTCTCTCATCCCTCACCAAACAGAGACAGGGCCCCACTGGACTCATCTGCTCCTTCCAGGAAAGGCAGAGGAATTAAGGAGGTTGGGAGAGGCATTGCAGACACAGGGAAAGGGACGCTGATTTCGATACCACTGTAAGCTCTTGACATCTTAATTAGTGTTGTGGAACCGATAGGAGTAGTTTTGAAAAATAAATGCGAATTATAAGTTTTGGGGAAAAAGACAGAAAGCAGAGTAAACATGAGAAGCACAGTAGACCAGGAATGTCTCTGAGCTGCACCAGGAAGAGATGAAGATGGGTAATTCTTGCAACAATTAATAGGAACAAAACCCATCAGCAAGGGAGCGGTAGAGCGGAGAGAGCGTTGACACTAAAGAAATGAGAGAACATGCATGGTGAAGACAGTGAGCAAAGAGTTTGAGGAAGATTTATCTGGAAATAGTGTCACAAACGAAACGGGGTGGGTGGGAGGCTGACTGATTAGAGGTAGGGGCTCAGACACAACATCAAAGAGTCAATCAATCATGCTTGAAATACTGCCGTTCTTCGTCTAGACCCTCACTACTCCCAGTGTGGCGTGTAGATGCAGCATCAGCATCACCTCGGTGCTAGTTAGGATGGCAGAACCCACCCCAGATTTACTGGATCACAACCCGCTTTCTAACAGGATTTCCAGGTAAGCACACTGGCGTCTGTGGAGCACTGCACTAGATTAACAGGCTGGCATTGTGAGGAGACCTTGCTCAGAGACAATGGGAAAATTGCAAACCACTGAGCCATCTCCTTTAGGGGAGTAGAGAACAGTATATCCTTCAGGTTCAGTGTGCTCCGTGCCTAGAGTGGACCCAGGCATGGCCATCCTAGAAAAGTGCCGGCCCTTGGACTCCCTCTGACCCCTGCCATATGTGGTGCATGGAAGGAGGCTCTGAGCACCCAGGGTTCAGTCGCTGAGCTTCTAAACAAAGCGCCAAAAAAATTTTAGTTCTCTTTTCCTTATTCAAAACATCTTTTCAGGGGCCGGCCCAGTGGCGTAGTGGTTAAGTTCACGTGCTCACTTGGGCGGCCCAGGGTTCACAGGTTCGGATCCCGGATGTGGACCCACTCACTGCTCCTCAAGCCATGCTGTGGTGGCCTTCCACATACAAAATGGAGGGAGATGGGCACAGATGTTAGCTCAAGGACAATCTTCCTCACCAAAAAAAAAAAAAAAAAAAAAAATCCTTTTAGACTCTTCTCTTCTGCTGAATTTTATCTTGCCCTGAGTAGGTAGCCTGCCTTGCTGTGCTAATTAGAAATTCTAGGAATTGGAAATCACCTGGATCACTTAATAGCCAATTGGCAATGTAAAGGCATAGATACATTTTCTAGAAACCTTGGATCATATTCTAATCAAATGGAATGCAACAGATATTGTTTTCAGGGGCAAAGTGGAGAGCACTGAGCAAGAGATTTCTTGGTGAGCTTTTTAAAAGGGAATTCTTTTCTTTGGAGCCTTATCTGAATCTTGGTATCATTTAGAAAGATTTGCATGGGCATCCAAGACACATCCAAATCACCCTAGATGCATGATCTACATTCCTTGGTGAGTCTTTCGTCTCTGGGAGAAGTCCTGGAATCTTCTAAGCTTCCTGAACCAGGCATCTATCAGGTTCAAGTAGAGAATTTCTTGCCTCGAGCTACTGGCTCTCTGGCAGCCAGCAGAGACTTTGCTCTGCCATCTATAAACGGAATTCAGTAACGAGGCGGAGAAGACATCAATAGCAGCAGCTGCAGGATTAAGGGAGCATCCGGTCCCGCACGGTGTTGGCGCTGCCTCCTATTTGAGCGATCCACTGGCATCAAGAGAAGCAGGTACCACGCTGCCTTCGTCAGGGATCATGTAGCATCGGGCAGAGTGCAAAGCCTTTCCTCGGCCACCCGGTGAGAAGGGTGTACTGCTCCGTAGGCATCTGAAGAGTGGCGCCATCTCTAAAGGTCGAGAAAACTGCTCATTGTCACTTCCCCCAATGGCAGATTTGTCCTTATATTTAGGATATTTAAAAATAGGTTTAAATAATAACTTGAATGCCAGAAAATAAAACACACAAAAGATTTAGATTCTTTAAGACTAGCTATTTCTGTAACTCCCAGTGTGACCCGTCCTCGTATATTAAGGGAACGAATCTATGGATGGGCACCCGGCTTTTGGCAGATGTGAGTATTGTTTAAAGTGATTATATATATAAATGAAAGAAAAAAAACGCTCACCATTGTTCTCAACTTGCACATAAGAAATGAATATTAACCAAATTTATATGAAGATGCAAGAACAAAACTCATTTGTCCCAAAACAAAGAATATTTTGTCCTCCACATGTTCCAAGAAACTTCTTGTCCAAGAAAGTCTTTTTAAGCCAATATACCTCCAGCCAAAAAGCACAAGTCTCTGTAGGGAATTTACAGATATTTTACCACTGGACTGCCCCCAGCATCGAACCCAAGCTTCCCGTCCAGACAGATATTGAATAACCCATTCTAACTGACATAAAAGACAAACATTTCTTATTGTAAAAAAGCAATCATCTTCCATATTTAAGGTAAAAAAAAATCTATACAAGTCTTTGTCTTTGTCACAAGTCCAGTCAAGCCAGACTTTTTATAATTATCCTTTTAATCCAAAAAAAGGCCAACAAAGAAAAAAGCCAACTTGGGAACAAAGTTCCCAGTAAAGTTCTGTTCGTTTATCAAAACAGGAAATATAAGCCATTTCCGCACATGCAGCTTTAGAAATTAAGGAAATAATTCCAACATAGTATTAGCAAGACAAAGTATATGGCAGAGGAAATTTAGATCACAGCCACTCCACAGAGAACAAAACCCTTCTCCCCAATAAACCGGGCAGGAAACCCAGCCATCCAGCTTCCTTTGTTTAAAGCATTTCCAGGGCACCCAAAATAAACGTGTTCAATCTAGAATGGTCCTGAAATTGTCACCAGCTAGAGGCAGGGAGATAAGTGATGGACAAAAATCCTCACCCATTTAAAACGAAAAACTCCAATGGACTTTTCCCCAGTACCAACTGGTTCCCTGAGTCCCTGAGGTTGGACCTGAGTCCCTGCCCGTCCTCACAGGGCGGGGAGTTTTGGGGAAGGAAGGAGGAGGGGAGGAAGGAGGAGGGGAGGATGTTGTGTTGGGAACCAGGGAACCAGAAAGGATGACAGTAGTTCAAAGGAGAGATGACGAGCTACAGAACGTCTTTTAGGATGCAGTCTGCACATCCCATAGAGTCCATTTACCTCTGCCAAGGTGCATACCTGCGGGATAACAGCGCCCCACCTCCCGGCTTGCCTTCACAGCAGACAGAACTAGGAGGCGCTGCCTTCCGTGCCCTCACTTGAGTCATTAGCAACAGCCACAGGTTTTTATACCTGCATACTTATACACCTTTACGAGCAACCACTAGACAACTTCTCCAGCTTCTCTTTCTCCTCAGGCAGCTCCAAGTCCAGGGGTGTTTTCCAAATAGAATTTGCTGTTGATGAGACAACCTATGACAGCCATCTTTTAATGCTGGGGCTGAGGTGTTGACAGGCAGGACTAGCTCACAAAACCCCCCACAACTCAGGAATCTGACCAGATGGGGAGGCTGCTGGCAGGAACAGAGAGCGTGGTAGGCCCAAGACCAAGGCCAGAACACTTCCCCAATTACATCATTTATGCTGATGACATTTAAAGTGGGCTAAATGACAGACTGCATTCGAGCTGCTGAACTCAAGGATGAGGAAGCCCCCTCGCAGGCACTGTTCAGTGCATGAGCAGGTGGACAGCAGGAGTGAGCCAGACCAGCAGAATCATGATGCAGCCAAGGGCAGAGTCTAGGCAGAGATATGACCTAACTTTTCTGGACTGCAGCGCCCTTTGCACAAAATGAGGATATTAATGACCCTCTCCCAGGTCTGTTGTGAGGATTCTATCCCATACTTCATGAATCTCCTGTACCATCCAAATCCAAGGGTCATTAGTATCAGGGGCAGGCCTGGCTTGCTGGCACGGAACCCCAGACACAGGAATGAGAGTTGAAACCCTGCCAAAGTTGTATGAGCCAATGCTTCCTTAGAAATACCTTGCCCAGGGCTGGAAATGATCTCAGAGTATGGGTGGGCCTGGGCCTGTAGGTGAAGACACGTGGGCTGTGTGGCTCAGTTGGGAAAAGGGGGGTATGGCGCTTCCTGTCACATCCTCTGCCCTGGCAATTTTTCATAGGCACTCTCCTCCTCTCGAGGCAACAAGCAGAATCTGAATGAGTGTCCTCACCAGTGAGGATGGCAGGTATGTCCCCCGGCCCCTCTGGCATAGGGAGGAGTCAGTGTAGTTGCCGACACTCGATAACGAGCCACTCGGAGCACACGCGATACATGCTCTATCCAGAAGCATCCCTCCCCTCTTCTTTCACAACGTCCTTTCCACAGAGCGACCTGGCCTTCACCTGAGATGCGTCAGGCCTCATTGTTGGGTTCCTTTACTAGGGGCCGGGTGGAGATCTGGAGTTGCCTCATCTTAAGTCATCTAGTCAAGAAACTTGGAGCCTAGACAGTGAAGATCCAAAGACACGGGTGTGTGGCTGTTGTTACGAGTCAGGCAGGCACGAACCAGTGAGGATACGGGCTGGGGGTCAGCTGGGCAGCAGCCTCGACAGGCAGCCTTAAGAACAGATGCAGAGCCAAGTGAGGACACCTTGACATGCAGGTCATTCCCATCTTGAAGCATGAAAGGATGTCCCATCTGAAGTGTAAGTGGCCTCCATTTTGAGGTTTTTCTTCCCTGTCTTCTAATGTATAGATCATCTGAGTCCTGGTACCTTTTTCTTTGTAATTCCTGTTTACTTCCTGGAATCTGTTCATTACCCCCACAATATCTGCTGTCGCTCATAATATCTATGGCAGCCACAGTCCCAGCTCCTAAGATGTCTGAAAATTTATTTTCCTTGCAATTTAGATATGTTTAAGAATCTACAGCTGAATTCTACTTTGACTAGGATCTTATTCACTCAATTCCAAAGGCTGTTCTTAAACCTCTTCCCTCCTGGGATTCCCAAGGCCATGAGTTACCAATGAAACACAGTCTCCCAAGTCTCAAGTGAGAACGAGTTCTTCCTCTTTTCAAACATTTGAAACAGCTTGTTCAGCTTCCCATGAAGGCCTCTCATTACCCACCCCACTCTCACGTACCGATAATGGCTCCTTGGCCACCAATACTGTGGCTCATGATGGCCAGGGCACGGCCCGTCTGACTGGTGTACTGGTACAAGATCCCGGCTGGGTGAGCCTCCACGTGTCAGGGTCCTTCCAGGTGGTCTGGTCACTGGTCAATAAAGCCCCTCTTCTTGATGTCTTCATGAAGTTGCCACATAGCATGCATATTTTGAGAGCCAATATGTACGCCAGCTACCTTGGTGGAGTTGGCATATCTGAGGACACACGTGCACGTGCGCGCGTGCACACACACACAGGTGGAATGAGACTGGACACTGGATGCTTCTATTTGAAGTCATTTGACTGCTGCCCTCAACTTCTTTGTGGGGGGCCTGTCAGTAGAACAATTTCGTGAAGTCGCCCACCCTCCGCCCCCTTGACTTGTCCATCCTTAATATAGACTGTCACCGTTCATGATTTTATTAATCACTCATGTCCAGTGTCTTAGTCTGTTCAGGTGGCTATAACTAAATACCACAGCCTGGGTGGCTTATAAACATCGGAAATTTATTTCTCACAGCTCCGCAGGCTGGAAGTCCAGGATCAAGGCTCTGACAGATGTGGTGTCTGGTGAGCCTGCTTTTTGGTTCACTGATGGCCTTCTTGCTGTGTCCTCACATGGTGGAGAGAGGTCCAGAGAGCTCTGCCTCTTTTATCAGGACACTAATCTCAATCACAGGGGCTCCACCCACACGACCTAATCACCTCCCAAAGGCCCACCTCCTATCACCTGGGGGGTTAGGACTTCAACATGAATTTTGAGGGGACACAAACATTCAGACCATAGCACCCAGCTAGTACTATGGTATGCTAGATGGTATTAGCCCTTTAGTTTAGAGCCCACATCATATTCTTTTCACAAGATACAACATATTCTGTGTCTACACATCCTCTGATCTCTACACCCTCATTGCTTCCCTGGACGCACATGCCTTGCTTCTCCTGAGACCTGACTACGTGAGTTCTGTTCCTTTCCATCCAACGTTCCTTCTGCTCTCAAAGTCTCCTTCCCTTTCAAGTCCAACTGAGTGCTTAACAAAATACTTTCACACAATGGTGGAATGTTAAGTTTTAAACACATTGAGCATTAACACTGCCGGGTCTCCATCCCCCTCAAAGAACGTGCCTTTGTACAAGCTGTGCCTCCAGCCTGGAATGTTCTCCCTCCCGCCTTCACCTTCCCCATCCATATAGCTGAGACTCACTCAAACACTCACACACACCTGCCACTCATCCTGGGGAAACAAGAAAGTCAAACTGATGTTGATTTCACATCTTGTCTCCACTCATTCTTTTTAAGTATGGGTGTTTCTGCTAAAGCACAATATATGACTATTTCTGAAAAACTCTCACGTTCTGCAAGATCGCATACCAAACCAACAAGGCATATAGGGAAAATAGTGTTAGATGCAGACCACTCAATACCTGTGCAACTTTGTAAGCAGGGCACTAATAAAACTACTCAAAATCCCAGTAAAAGTAATAGCACAGGTGAATAGACATGTAAGATTCCCAATGAGTAAAGAAATACTACAGTAGATGTGGCACTTTATCTTAAAGAGCAGTGAAGGCAGTAATTTGATAGAGGGGGATGTAAAGAAGTGGTAAGACTGCTAAGTTGCAGAGAACAAGGGCCGCATGGCCAAAGATTGGGAAGAACCATGCAATAAGCACTTCCAAGGAGAGAAGCAGCCTAACTGAGCTAAAAAGAAGAAGGCTGGGGACGTGGGCATCCTGGACAGAGTTAAATTCTTGGATAGCTTGCTGTGTTCACTGTGCTAATCAACTCACCTTCAGCTACTCTGGTACTTGGTGTGCAAACGACACGCTGGGCAAACATGCATGAAGTAACATGACTTCCACTTTATACTGACATCATTCTCCTGTTTACCAGCAGATCTGAGTTAGAGAAAAAGCACTGTACCAAAACGGAGTGTACTTCAATATTCTCTTCCTCGCTACTCCCTCAGGTGTCAGTGTTCTCACCAAATAATTAATAAGAAAATCGGCCACATTAAAGACTATTTTTGACAGAGGCTATTGTCATCCAGTCATTTATATAGCCTTAGGGACAGAGTTCTGTCTCAGCGTTGAGGAAAACAACTCATCAGGAGCTTTCAACTCTTGTCCAAGAGGCCACCCATATCATTACAGCTAGAAATGAGTATTCTGTTGTACAGGAAACAGTCTCATATGTTATATTTAGAATAAATGCCCTTACATATTTATGAGCTATTCTGTTTATGCCCTGTTCAGCTACTGAGAGACAGTCTACCAAGACATCATTTAGTATAGACATTACCTCCCACGCTGTCTACACTCATTTTCATTACATGGCATGTCAGTTCTTGGTATTCCCTGGCAATGAATAAAAATGTGTATGTTGTGAGTGTTGGCATATGAGTCTGAAGTGAGTATTTAACATTGTTCTTTTTTTTTTTTGAGGAAGATTGGTCCTGCACTAACATCTGTTGTCAATCTTCTTCTTTTTTTCCTTTTTCTCCCCAAAGCCCCAGTACATAGTTGTGTATCATAGTTGTAGAGTTGTAGCTCTTCTATATGGGACACCACCTCAGCATGGCTTGATTAGCGGTGGTAGGTCCACGCCCAGGATCCGAATCGGTGAACCCTGGGCTGCTGATGCGGAATGCGCGAACTTAACCACCAGGCCACCAGGCCTGTTCTTAAGAAACAAAGCAGAAGCTATTTATTCCAAGAAGTATGCCCAGTTGAGGAGTTTGCTGAAAATCCTCCCCTCATGCTAAATTTGGTGGGGGTGGGGGGGAAATCAGAGAAGAACAGAATGAAAGAGACTTAGTAATACTTTTTCATAATACAATAAGATTTCTGTTCTGGTTTGGTAAGGGCTGGTCCAGGCAAGGCAGGTGTTGGTTTGTGTTGGCATGCAAGGAATACCAGCAGTCTGTCTGGGCAGGCTCGGGTCTAGCTCCGAGTAGCTGAATCTTTGCAAATTTGATGGTTATGTGAATCAAAGTTATGGGGGCTTTGGGGCCAGCGGTGAGTCCACACTAAAACCATGGTCACTTTACGCACTGGCTGGCCTAGCTTCTGGGGTAGAACTTCTAAACTTCTGCCTTGCTCTTTCTCCTATATGTACACAGACAAATTAATCATACCTGGCAGCTTTTAGAAGGTATCTACGTAGCCTGTGCATATCAGCAGTGAGTCAGGATTCCTTTGCTGTGAGCTTACCAGTTTTCTCTTTGCATTGGAAGAAGGTCTGTGAATAAAATCTACTCTCAGTCACAACAGAAACATTCCTGGGGCCAGTAGCTCCATCTCAGAGTCCTGATCGGTGCAGGCAGCACTCAGTTATTCCTGTGGATTATCTGCTCGGATATTCCAACAGTGAATTTTCAATCCCATGTTTCTCTTTGCTCCTCAGCAGGCTGTTGGGCTCTTAATTCTTGTGGTCCTGTGCTGCACACTCAGGGACCACATATGACAGTAACTGCAAATATTAAACCTACCAAATATTAAATTTTCCCTGGACTAGGTTCAGACCAAGTTTGGGAGCTGACCTCCTTCAATAAGGCTAATTTAGAATTAGCATGCACACATTTTTAGGATCAGGAGCCAGTTCTGTCATACTCTCTTATGCTGGTGCATGAGGACAGTTAATCCAATCTTTTCGTCCTGAATTTGGGGGGTTTGCAAGAGGATGGGGTCTTCCCTGGTCTCACAGTGCTGTGTCCTGTTTCCTGGGCTTCAGTCAGGTGTGCACGTCTCCACTGGGACGTGCCTGGCTTTGCTGGCCATTGGGCCGTGTTTGGGGGGACGTGCAGGGCTCTAGGCCCAGCACTGCAGCACTGTGGCCTTGCGAATCATCCTCATCCCACGTGTCCTTCAGTCTCCTCGTTTGCAAAATGGGTGGGGTTGTTAGGAGAAAACTAGACAAACCTGTGGGATGAGCTTAGCACAGAGCCTGGCACATGGCAGGGAGCATCTGCCATTCATGGTCTTCACCTTCGTTTTCCTTCACCCACCGAGGGGGAGATGCCAGGCTGCCTCCACCCTCACAGCTCAGATCTAGATACAGCAAGTGTCAACATCTTCACTGTTTAGGGAGATTGTTGTTTCTGGAGACATTTGAATATTTTCTTCAATAAGCAGGCATACACTACTGAGTCCATATAGAGCTCATGGAATGAACCTTGGAAAGTCGATACTTTAAGTCCCATGTACTACGATTTCTCAGAGTTGAGATTTTGAGAGGGAAAATTTAGTGTGCTAATTCATCTTTAATAATGGAATTCTTCTTCTTTTTTTTTAATTCAGTGAAGAGCTGGCATAGGCACAACTTAAGCAGCTCAACTACGCTGAATGTTGTGCCCAAGGTCAGCCAATGAGTCAAGGTCACCTGGGACTCCAGCCAAGACCTCCTATTCTCTTTCCGTCGCTATGAGCCTAAGTTAAAAATTCATGAATACTGTCTGAGCAACAAGGCCTGTAACTCCCCCGATGTATCAAAAGTGCTCTTATCATATTACAAACAACTAACATACTGAGATTATAAACATCCAAAAAAGTGGACTTCCTCAAATATTTTCAGTGATGTCATCTGGCCCTTCTTTCATATCCGTTTTTATTATGCTCCTGTCCTTTCAAAACAGAGTTTGTGCCACAGTACAACAAAAACCAGGAAACGTTGGTACAGTGGCAATAAGACGGACCTGGAAACGAGCAGAGACTGATAGAGCACAAACACCTCCAGATGGAAAAGAAAAGAATCATCCCCAACAGCAGAGCAGTCTGGTGTGGTGAAAACAGGTATTCCACGACACAAATCGAAAACGCTTGCTTTGCTACTTGGAAAGTAAATTATTGAGTTGTTTCCATTGGTGCAGACGCTCCCCTACAATGTCTCCTAGAAAACATTTTGAGAGCCTACCACCTGTCATGCATGCAAAGTACCAGGGATCTAGAGGCGAACAGGAAGGCTCCTTGCCCTTGGGAGATTGCAAGTTCATCAGTCCTTAACAATAGAAACTTAACACCACAATACATGCTATAATAAGATTATGTGCAAAGGAAGATGAGGGCACAAATGGGAAAGTAATTCTTACATGAATTACTGTGTTTTAACTTTAATTTTGATTGCTTATCTGCATTGTTTAAATGAACTTGCCTTGTTGATTTAAAGCATGTTGCCAGTCCTTTCTACACGCCAGTATGGATTGTCCATCTAACCTGATGTGCTTTGGAGTCAGTCCCACACTCACATCCCTGGGGTCTGGATCCCCAGCAGACAGATTTCCCAACTATAAATGGCAAAGTGGGAGGAGGCAGCAAATACAGAGCTTCGCGGGCTGAGGGTGAGAGAGCAGGGCAGGGAGAGGTGTTGGTTTGACCTTCTAAGGCTGGGCAGCCTTCGATCATGGTAACTCCATGATTCGGGGGCTTAGACATATTGTGAAATCAGAGTCTGATTCTAAGGCAGTGCTTCCATTGTTTCCCTCTCGACAAACGCATGTGAAGTAGAACAGTTGTGCTTCTTTCCCGACTTCATCATGATTCAGAGCTTCCTTTCACCCAAAGCACCACCCTTGGGAGGAAACCCCTGCCAGGAGCTACAGCTCCCTTACATCCATAAACAGTCAAGCGCTGATGGGAGGCCGGCGTTTCCTCCTACCAGTTCTCTCAAGTCTTTGCCCTTAATAGACAATACTTCTCCTCTCCTTGGTAGCAACCCATAAACACCCTAATAGATTCAGGAAGGGATGTAGTCCTTTGAAGTCCCAGCCAGTGGTGCCCCTAAGGTCACTTAGCAGAAAACAGCAGGAGGAAGGCCCGAAGATGATCAGGGGCTGCATGTATACCCGTCAGACTGGAGCAGCAGAAGTTGGGTTTGCTTCAAGATCACTTAACGGTCAAGGACAGAGTGACCTTGAGACCCTTTTAAATATTCTCTGTCCCTTTACAACTCTTTGTGCCTAGAATGCCTTCAGGAATTACAGGAGTGCTCTGCTTTCTCCTGGAATTGGCAGGTAGGACGGGACTTTTGGGCCCTTGAGCCGGGAGGACCACCCCTCAGAAGATGCTCCCCAAGGAGCCTAGACGTTCTGCCATAGCTAGGGTTGGTGGGAGGAGCCAAACCTGAACTTTCACTACAAGACTCACAGCACCGAGTATTTTCTTTTTACATTACCACTGTCCCCAAGTCTTCTTGTCCCCCACCTCCGCTTATCCTTTTTCTTTCTTTTTTGTCTTCAGAATGAGAAGTCTCTGGAAAGGGTTGACTTGCTAGATTCAGAAGTCAGCTTGTTGGTGGATTCGTGGCTGTATGGAACTAAATCCACAGGCTGGGCTGCTGGTGGCACCAGTTACTACTGGACCAGAGCTTCTCAGACTACTCCACGCAGCCCACTAGTTATCTGCTCCCCCATTCACCCACCCTCAAGGACTAAAGCCATGATTATGGTGGCATAAACAGCCAGGATGACCCTTCTTCCCATCAGTGTCAACAGCATCAGTAGAGTTCCCACAAACAGAGAAATCTGATGCGTTATTAGCATGTACAGCATGTGTCGGTGTTCAGTTTCTGGAATGCCTTTGAAGTGCCACACACTATCCCTGCTCTGGGAGTCAGCTGAGCAAGCCCGAGGCACCTCCACTCTGCCTCCCTCAGTGACTCTCCCCTCCACCAGGCCTCCTGACTGTCTGCCGCGGTACCAGTGTTGTGCTAGCACTGGGCACGCCAAGCTCAAACATGAGATTTTTGGAACTGGAGAAGACTGACAGGATGATTAAGTAGAGGGGACCCCAGCCTTTTCTTAATGAAGACCTACTTTTGACTTAGCTTTTTGTTTTTCTTAAGTCTTAGCCTTATACATGACGAGGATGTGGTGCTGGTGAGGGCTGAGGGTTGACCAGCATCCCCTCAAGCATGATCTGGAAGTAGTCAACGGGTTTAAGACTGACCCAGCTGGCCTCAGATGGGGCAGAACCCCCGCTCTACCCCATTTCCCACTAGAAAACTGGGTGCTACAGAGACTTTAGATAACGCCCCCAAGATTAAATACCAATACGCAAACTCCGAAGTGTTCAAATGCATGTTAACTCCCTCCCACATCTGGAAATCTCGTCATGCGAATTGTCGTGATAACATGCCTCTGTCAATGATTGAATTTGGTCCTCTTTTCCATAAACAAGGATTTTCCGCATAAAAGTAGAAAAAGAATCCCAACTCTCTGACCCACTTAAACAAGTCACTGAAATTTCTCTGAGCTCCAGGTTTGCTCTGCGTGTCTGAGCTCCATCGGTATTCTTACAAGAATGGAATAGCATGGAAAAGTGTCTGAAATCAGTGGCCCCCGTCATCTCCACTGAGGACGTGAGGGAAGGAGAGTTGCAGCCCCTGGCTGACACTGCTGCAGGCAGATGCATAACTGCCAACCACAAGTCACTGATTACAATCCAAGAGCACCATTTTCTTCCTTTTATGGGGCATACACTCTTCCAAAAATTGTCCTGCAGATATTTAACAAAACAAAACAAAGCCCCGAACTAAACCTAGCTCGTTATCCAACACACAAAGTGACCTCCCAGCCAGAGCACAGCAGCCTAGAGCCCTTCACTGGCTGGGCCAAACCTGGGGCAGGGAGGGGGATGCTGACAGACGTTGTCTTAGCTCCTGTCTTCAGGGGACAGCAAACACCAGGCTTTCTTTCTCTTGCGAAATTCAGGCTAGCAATTCAGGAAAGCAAAGCACTCCTTTCCAAGCTGGAAAAGTACGTGGATTTCTTTGGTTACTCTGCACTTTTTCCTCTAATCTTTCAGATAAGCGATCCCTTGGGCCCCAGTTTTAGCTTCTCATTAGAGGCCTGTTGTTTTCGTCGACTGGGATGGCCCAGGCCGTGCCCGCCTGCTCCAGCAGCCCTCTCTGGGTTAGGCTTCTGGCCTCTTCAAGGAAAGCGTTTTACCAACTCACACAGCCTTTCCCGTGTCTTTCCGCCTAGGTTTAGAACATCAGCCTCATGTCTCAGTAACTGTGCCCTTAGGAACTCTCTCTCTCTCTCCCCCTCACCATTTGTTTTCCATTTCATTTTTGCCCCTTTACCAGCTCAGGGTAAGAGATCCCCATCTGTGCCTTCCTAAGATTCTCAGCTTGAGCCCTTCCTGTGGACTAACCGCCTGGCCTTAACTGCCTCAGTATTCTCTCCTCTCTTAAATTCTGGAAGATTCTTTTCCTCTAATTGTTGGAATCAACTAGTGAAACATTTATAGACTACAAAATGCATATAAAGCTGACTGAATAAGCACTCATGAAAAGATCTAACTTAAAAGTCAGCTTAGAATATAAGTTAGCAATAAACAGCCCCTATTGTGGTAGATGGCCCATTAGGAAAATTTTTGCTTGTGGTTCTAGAGTAAAATCATGCCACTAGCCTCATTAAACAGCAAAACAGCAACAAGAACGGTAACTTCAAGCTGTTGGTGTCACGCTGTTTACTTTCAAAGCAATTTCACTAAGTGGGCTACGTTCAATCTTCACAAGTACCAACGCTCTATTTTTAACAGTTGAAGTGTTTGCTTTCTCCTAAGCTGTCCCAAAAAACGTCCTGGGGACACAGGCACACACAGCAAACCACACCGCAGGAATTTTCTGGAACCCGAGCGTGTCAAATTCTTATAAACACCAGCATCAGTGTTGGAGGGCCGCTGTGGTCAGCCACACGGAGCGGAGCCTCAGGACCACTAGGGTGAGGCTGAAGGCGGGACGTCAAGGCCCAAGCCTTCAGAAGCACAGGCTCTGACTCGGACAGTGCTGAGTGAGTTCCGAGGCAACCCTCGCTGACCCGCTGTGAACGGGTTTCCCTTCTTGCCCTGATCCGATTCCACTTCTGCTCCCGCCCTGGTGCTCCCACCAGCTGTCCTCTTGGCTTGGGCCCAGTAACCACCCCTGCTATTTGGGCCCGTCCGGCCCGCTGGGCTCCACTGCCCTCCAGCTGTGGGCCCCCACTGGCTCTTTTGGGTACAAAATGTTATGAGCATCCCATGTATGTCATCTACATACACATACAAATACAGTCTTGCTCATTTCTTCCCTCATTTCTCCTCGGCCCACTGAAACTTCACTGCTGACCAGGCCAGGACTCAGGGAAGCTGTGGGAACTTGTGCTGTAACTCATACGGGAACCTGGTGAGTGTCCCATGAAGGCACACAGGGCAGGACTGTGCAGCCCGGGGAGGGAAATGCTTCTGAGATAACGCCGCCCACAGCCTGACGCGGCCACTCTCCCTGTAGCTGCTCAGAGGGAGCAGAGGACAAACTGCCCTCGTGTAAGGCTTCCCAGCGGCTTTGCGTGCCGAGACACTGCAGTATCAGGAAGACGGTGCTCGGGGTCAAGGCTCTGTGTATAAAACGTTCAAACATCCTCGGGAAGGAAGCTCGGGACAAGCTGTTCGCAGATGTCACCCTGCCTGGTGACATCCAGGCCCCGCCTCCTATATTCCTCTACCAAAACCTCACACAGATCAAAAGGACCCATTCCCAGTAAAGGGAACGACTGTGTGTTTAACCCTTTTCTCCACAACATAGTTTTTTGTAGAAAAAATGAGGCCCCTTCAGCTGGCTTGTTGCAGGATCAGAAATAAAGCCATAGGCCGGCCCCCAGGAGGCCAGCGCAGCTCCTGTCAGCCAGCTTCCCCCGCAGGCCTCCAAAACACATTTTGTTTTAAGGATCCTATAAAAACCTACTGTTCAGCTTCATTTTGATATTCACTCCCCATTTTTTCTGAATTCATCTATTTTCATGAATAGTACCCTTATATTCAACTTTACAAGTGTAGCGCCATTATAATCCCCTACATGTTCATAAAAGATTGGTTATGCTTGAGACATACAATCACACATATTCTCAACGAGAGTCATTATTTTCCAGGAAAAGAGGAAATGGTCAACTTTTATTTTTCTATATCAGTGTGCCAGAGTAATTATTCCAAAATAATTTGGAATAGTGAGAGACCCAAAAAATGGTTTGTTTGTTCTGTTTTTGTTTTTAAACTCTGGGAATACACACAGATGCAAACTTTTCTAAATTTTATTTTTACATATATCAGCTCTAGGTGGAAAGGTAGTTTAGAAGTAACTAAGTGACAGTGTAAAGTCACATTGGAACGAAATGCATTGCTAACAGGACTTAATAATATTCTTACTTTTGCAAAGCACAATATAAGTGGGCACAAGGTAAGAGACAGACAGATGGACAGACCAGGTCCCTTGGAGCTGGGTCCCAGGCTCGTTAGCTTCCTCCTCCCCCTCTGAGGATGGCTTATGGATTGGATTGTGCCGAATCTGCCTGCAGAGGGCATCTTAGCATCTTTCCTCTGGTCTTCCTTCTTGTACCTCTCTCTATATAACTGAGATTGCACTTTATATAGAATTTTGCAACCTCATTTTTTCTTAACATTAAACATTTCCCCACACTACTAAAAGCTCTTCATAGACAAAACATTTATAAAATGTTGGCTGCATAATATTAGTTAAGAGATGCACCATAACCTTCTTAACCATTGCCACAATATTCTGCACAGAAGCTTTTTCCAAGTTTCCCAGATTATAAATCTACGTGCTGAAAGGAACAAATTTACTTAGCTAATAAACATCTCAAATGAGTGTTCCATGACTGTGATGAGTACAAAGGAAATGGAACGCTCCTCAACTTGGGAACAGAAGAAGCCTACTCCCAAGTGTGAAACCTGGATCTCACTCAAACTGAAAATGTGCGTGAATACCTTCCAAAGAATGTAGTCATGAACCTACTTACTGATGCAGATCATTATTTTGTGGCCTAAAGGAAGACTTTGGAACAGAATTATCTGGACGTAATGCAAGCACATGCACATGGCAATAATACTCATAAAGGGTTAAATGCCAGCCACATCTGGTGTGCTAAATAAACAAAGAAAGAAACAAAGACATGCTTCAAAAGCTCTTGACTCCCAAGAAGGTGGACTTTACAGCTCAACCTAATGGCAGATGCTACTCAGCTCCAAAAAGAGACACAAACTGTGCATTAATGTCAAAAGCACTTGTTCAACTCCCTGTGTTCAGGCAGTGGACTGGAGGGAGACACACTCGAGACGCCATCTCCCGTGCTCCAAGAGCTAATATCATAACGGTGAGTTCAGATGCACGGGAGCAGCAAGGAAGAGCAACAAGCCTGCTCGGGCTCTGCCTGGCTCCACCACTCACTGAACTTTCTAGATCTCAGTTTCCGCGACTATAAAACGAGAACACCATTAGTTCTTACCTCACAGGGTCACTGTGGAGGTAGCGGTGGAAAGCACTCAGCTCCAGGTCTAGCCCTGGCGAGGCCTCGATGGACCAAGCTCTTACTAACTGTTTGTCACTATGATGATATAGCAAAGCAGGTGCGACTGTCTGAGTGCCTTAATGAATGTATAGAGAATGGGCAAAGGAATTCAGACATGGCAGAGAGCATCTCCTGATGGGAGAACTCAGCAAGGCTTTGTGGATGATGCCCCGTGAGTGAGGCTTCAATGGCAGGCAAGAATCCCATGGGGGGATGCGCTGTGGGCAGGGCGACAGTCAGATACAGAAGGGGTCGTCACCAGTTAGCAGGAGCTGGGAAAGTGCCAGGGACTGGAGGGAAGCAGATCCAGTTTGCTGGAGTGTGCAAGGCTGTCAGGGAGCAGGAGTGCTCGGGGCTGGTGCAGACTGAGACTAACAGGCCAAGAAGTTATTTCGTTTGTTAAGTGATCTAGCCTCACAATTATGATGATGAGTTTCCCCTTTGAGGTGTATGATTGGAAGATGAGAAGGACGTGTTGATGGTCACTGGGGAGCAGGTGATGAGGTTTTCCAGAGAAAAGGTAGTGCACTGCCGGAACGGTGAAATGACTCCAGGATGCGTCATCTTTCTCTATACTCAGGTGACTCTTGCTGTAACAAGAGGGGCATTTTCTGTCTGGGATAGCTCGGTCATAAACCATCCTAGAGAAGTTAGAAAACGTTTGGAGAAGGAGAAAAAGTGCTTCCAAACATTGTCCCCTATCAAGAGAGTTAGAGAAGAGATGGGTGTAGAGAGAGAGCACCCAACAAGCGTGCAGGCACAAGAATGCACACCCTATCAAAGGGAACCAAGAGGCTCAGCTGCTCTCCATCGTCACTGCAGGCAGATCAGAAGGACCTGGGCTCAGTCAAGCAGGCTGGATGTGGGAAGGACATTGGGTCCCAGGACACCAGGGCTGCGATGGGGAGTGGAGAATCGTCATGAAGGGTTGTCATAAAGACGTATTTCCATATTACAGCATCAGGAACCATCAAATGGCAGCCATACCCCTGGAGTGGTCATGAATCAGAGGTGGAATGTGGGGCGCAGCAGATCCAGAGCTGAGATTTTCTTTGACTCTCAAGAATAGTTCTCAGGGTGATGGTAGACCACCGGCATGGCTACAAACTCCCCCCACCCTCTACCTCTTTCAGCTGGTGGAACACATCCCCTCCAGAAGCAGGCCTTGTCGGCCCCTGCGAGGACCCTGGCAAGTTGTGACATCTCTCAGCTCCACCTTCTCGCTGGCTCAGAGACATGACTTTCACAGCTTCCACTAGAATTTGGGATTCTGGAAATATCACTGTGTGTTTAGGTTGTGAAGAATTTCAACTGAGTTCAGCACCAGACCTCACTGTCACTGGAAGTAAGCATACATTTGAGAATACTGCTGATGTCAGAAACACATTACAGGCCAATTACACAGAAAAACCTGATACTGCTGGCAGGAGTCATTGCTTACCTTTCAAACATAACTCTCAAGGGTGCCAAAATATAGTATAAACATAGAAACTGATTCCTCTATTAAAAGTGAACATATTAGAAAACTGGATAGATCCCTATCTCTGAGAGCCCATCGTTTCTCACCTTCTCTGTGCCAGTGCATGCCTTCTTAGGAACATCACATACCAGTCAGCATTCAAACTCAGGAGCACAGAGGAGAGAAGAGAGAAGTGTGCTGCATGAGAAAGTGCTGTGTGACGATGGCTGGCACATTTCTTTCACTACAAAAGTAAAAGCGTTAGTGTTGTTGCCTCTATCACTTTATCCCTAGTATACTGCTCTCTCTGCATCTCAATCTCTGATCTAAACCTAATTAAAGATGAGGGGGGCTCGGAAAATTGTTACCTATGCCACCTTCTATTGAATGATAGTCCAATAAG
This sequence comes from Ceratotherium simum simum, assembly GCF_057802395.1. Classification (NCBI taxonomy): domain Eukaryota; kingdom Metazoa; phylum Chordata; class Mammalia; order Perissodactyla; family Rhinocerotidae; genus Ceratotherium; species Ceratotherium simum. The sequence goes on from NC_141909.1 coordinate 3,264,825, forward strand.
CTAATCTGAGGATCATACAATTTGAAAGGTGAGCTTGTGTAGCCTCTAACATCCATTTCAAAGTCTATTGGTGAAGTGTACACAATACGCAGGGGGTTAGTAAGCATTTCCTGGTTTAACATTGTTAATGTATTCTAGATAGTACAATAAGGCAAGAAAAAAAGAAATAAAAGATATAAGGACTCAAAAGAAAGATGTAAAGCCATCATTTGTAGATAAATATAGAAAATACAAAAGAATCTAGGGTAAACTTTTGGAATTGAGTGAGTTTGGGAAAGCACTAACCATAAAAAAATTTGATAAATTGGACTACATTAAAATTTAGGGTGTCAGTTCATTAAAGGACATCATTAAGAGAGAAAAAGCAAGCCACAGAGTGGAAAGAAGTATTTGTAACCATGTAACCCTGTAACCATGTAACCAAACAAAGGCTTGTATTTAGAACAGACCAAGAGCTCCCAAGTCAGTGTGAACATAGACCCCCAGCAGAAGAATGGGCACAAGACTCCAACAGGCAGATCACGGGAAAGAATATACAAATGGCCAATAAATATACACAAATGTGCTTGATCTCATTACTAATGAGGAAAATACAAATATTGTGACAGTAAATATAAGATACCAAATTCTTCTGATGGTTGTTTTGAATTAGATTTTGGAATATTGCCTCATCTTGCCCTTGGTCTCAGAAACTTGGCTCTGTGGTTGTAAATGATTTGAATCTGAGAGCTGTTGGAAGTCTGTTAGCACATCTCCCTGCCCACCCTCTCATGGAGCTGTCAGGGTCTGCTGGCACATGCCCCTGCCCACCCTCTCATGGAGCTGTCGGGGTCTGCTGGCACATGCCCCTGCCCACCCTCTCATGGAGCTGTCGGGGTCTGTTGGCACATGGCCCTGCCCACCCTCTCATGGAGCTGTCGGGGTCTGCTGGCACATGCCCCTGCCCACCCTCTCATGGAGCTGTCGGGGTCTGCTGGCACATGCCCCTGCCCACCCTCTCATGGAGCTGTCGGGGTCTGCTGGCACATGCCCCTGCCCACCCTCTCATGGAGCTGTCGGGGTGTGTTGGCACATGGCCCTGCCCACCCTCTCATGGAGCTGTCGGGGTCTGTTGGCACATGGCCCTGCCCACCTTCTCATGGAGCTGTTGGAGGTCTGTTGGCACATGGCCCTGCCCACCCTCTCATGGAGCTGTCGGGGTCTGTTGGCACATGGCCCTGCCCACCTTCTCATGGAGCTGTTGGAGGTCTGTTGGCACATGGCCCTGCCCACCCTCTCATGGAGCTGTCGGGGTCTGTTGGCACATGGCCCTGCCCACCTTCTCATGGAGCTGTTGGAGGTCTGTTGGCACATTCTCTGCCCACCCTCTCATCGCCACAGCAGTCAGAATGTGAGGAATGAGGGTCAGGCATGAATTTTCCTGGGTCAAGGCAGCCGAGCCCAGGCGGATTGCCTAATGGCTCCAGTTTTGTGGTGGACTTGACCACTATTGACAAGCAGGGAAAATTATGACTTCCTCCTTTTTTAAAAAACATGGAAATCTCTGAGATGAGTAAGATGGAAAATTGTTGCAGAAAAAATATTACGGAGATTTTGGGTAGCTTTTCTATCTCTCAAGTAATCTGGTTCTTGTCACCACCTTGAGGATGAGTCTCAAGGAACTGGGAACATATTATATAGTATTAATTGTCCCATGCCAGCAACTTTTGCTTTGTTATGACCTGGCATTATCACACCATTTTCTTGGTATATTTTAGGTCCAGTACAAAATGCTCAAGCTGATCTTTGGAGGATGGTTTAAGAGCTTTGGGCTCTTTCTAGAAGAAAATAGTATCAGTACATTTCCTTTTGTAAAAAGCGACATGGAAAGAAAACTATATTACTGACCCCTAGAGAATCTGAACACCCAGGGATTATTTAAATAGCATTTGATGAGAAGCTATTTTATGTGGAAGTTAAGAAGATCTAAGACACACCATAGAGGAATGTAAGCAGCGAAGACTCCAAAACAGCCTAATCTCCTGATTACCAAACTATGTAGAGAGGAATCAGTCAGCCAAAATAGGTCAAGACGGGCAACGCTGCTGTCAGTTACTGTAGAAAACTCTTAATTGCTGTTTTGGAAACTAATTGCTCTCGGTAAAAGCATCTCACAGGAGGTCTTTAATTCAAAGGAGCAGGACCAAGTGATCTTGCCATATGGTACCTATATGGTACAGCCTGGGAAGGCACTCGACAACAGATGAAATAGGACCACGCGGCTCAGAGCAGCATTTCAGAAGGAAGGTGGATGGCTGATACTGGAAATCTGGAAAAACAAAGATATGCACTTTGCTTTGAACCATAAGAGAGTCCCAGAAATACTGGCCTGAGGAGGTTTTAGCCAATTTTCAGAGTTGCTTAGATGAATTGTGAACCGGCAGATGGGGAGTCTCAATAGATTTCAGGGGATTTGCCCGAATCAGGCTGACATTCTGGCTGGGAAGGGCTCTGGCATGGTATTGTTCCTTCCCCCCCACCAACACCTCCCAGCCTCATTCCAACTCGCCACCCACCTACACAATGAAGCCACCCAAGTAAAACATCGTGTTACAGCAGTATCTTTCCACGCTTGCCCTGAAACCTTATCCCCTTCTAAACGCTGACACGTCAGTTGTCTGCTTAGTGACCGTTATAATACTGAAAATTCCTTTATTTGGCTTGCTTGAGATGAAGTCATGCAGCTATAAGAGCGACGTGCAAAACAAAATCAAGTTCCATTCTCAGTTAAAGGGGCTGTGGAAAGCCTTGGAACCTTATTATTCATCACATTTCATTAGAAAACTGTTACAATGTCCCAAAATTTTTAAAAAAGTAATTCATATTTACAGAAGAACAAAATACACATAGTGTTGGTTTGGCAACTTAAAGCCATATATTTATTGAATCTGTCACGTTTGGTTTTGCCATTAAGAGATGAAAAGCTGGCTTCATAATACTGTATTTTGCTGCATCTTATAGACTCCTCCTCCACTCACTATGGAATTACACACTTTGATGGGTGTACTTGGGGAAACCACTGAGTGTTTCTCTCTTTTACCACCAATGTCAAGGCAGTTATAATATCCCCTATTTCTTTTGTGGGGTGATTGAGAATACCAAATGGACATGTCCACGGAGCTACATGAATCTGGAATAATTTGCTTGGGACAAACCTTTCCAGAAAAAGAAGGGTTCTGACACCAGCTCTGCCACTACCTGATGCCTTTACTACGTCACTGAATTCCTCTGGCCTTGCTTTTCTTCAGCTGTAAATAGGGATGACAACACCTGTCCCATCTATTTACAAAGCTGCTCTGAGGATTAAGTAAGATAGTGGCTATGAAGCTTTTCTTTGAAAAGTACAAAGAACTATGACAAATATAAAGTATCGGCAAGAAGGCGAGGGCAGGGATTTTCTGTCGTGTCCAGGAACATTTAGACAGCTTTACCCTCCAAATTCCACATCTGACGTCTCCCTCTGGTGACTCTATCTTCTTTGTATTCTCTCTTCAGAACCGCCCCATTCCCAACCTTGCGAATGGTTCTCACTATTGTCTAGGACTTTTAAGAAAGCCTTTGGTATGTCGTGAGTCACATCTCAACCTTCTGGATTCTCTAAATTAGGTATTCTTAGGCTTTCCAACTTCAAGAAATCAAAACTCAGGTTGACTCAAGGTGATGTCAGCGAGGGGGGGATTGTTCTTAGACATCTACAGAGAGCAAGGAAAGAGCAAATGCAGTGGTGTCTTACATTATTTCAAATTTAGTATATCTTTTAAAATACTAGCATTGGAAAGATCTGATACCCCAGGGATTGAAGTAATAAGTGACTTGTTTAAAGGTCCAAACTTCTCCATTTAATTTACTCTTGCGTTTTGTTCAGATTAGCATGTCTCCTATCTCTTTACCTGGTTATGGATGTTAAACATATTGTGCTAAAATAGAATAAGAATTTATTTCTGCCATAATATGGGACCTCAAAGAAGTATGAGTTTTGTTCCATGATGTAGCTCCATGAAGATCAATGGGTTTAGGCTTGGTAGAATGTTCTGTTCACCATTTCCAAAACAAGCCTTTAAAAACAGTGAATCATGTAATTTACTCAAAAAATGATCTAATATATAAAATGACTTAATTAGTGAAATTAGATGACAGCATTAGTTTATCAAGGCTGTCCCTGGACTAGGGCTTGGGTGTCTCAACTCTACCAGGAGCTAGCTGTGTTATAGGTGGGTCTCTGTGCCTCACTGGGTTCCAGCCTCCTTGTCTTTAGGAGAAGTTTGGACTGGTTTATCTTTAAGGTCCTACTTTCTCTGAGCTTTTCATCTAGGATGAACCCTACACAGAAAATGTCCTTATATATCATCCTTCATATGCTATAATCATTGAACTAAACATGTCTGCACCTCCAATTTCTTCTGAAAGTACAGTTTTTTTTTTCATATTTCATAAAATAAAGGAGTGAAATGGAGAAAAACAGTAAAATGCTTAATAGAGGCAAATCTTCCCTTATACCACATTTGCTTCGGCAAACTTGATCGGCCTCGTTTGGCTCCTCTTCAATGTTAAACTTGAGTGAAAAATTTGACTAATTTTATTTAATTGTGGAAAGATTAGACTGAACAGGAAAGATATCTGAATTGGGGAATTCTGAAAAGAAAAATATTACTGATTTTTAAACAAGTCAGCAATCAAGCTAAGGAGTGATGGCCCTCAGCTAGAGGTTCTTCAAGATGGTTTAAACAAGTGGATAACACTTATCAGGAAGAGAGTATTTTGCACATGCAAATGAGCATTTCAGAAGTGCTTTAAGGAGATTTGTTTTCTTAAGCAGACTCAGTATCTTCCTGATTAACTTTTTCAGACTATTCATACTAACTGGACTCCTTCTTGCCTACAGCTGACTGAAGACAAAGTCATCATTATTAGTCTAGATTAAGGTTTACGGTACATTATTTATAGTTTATAGTTCTATCATCACCTAACAATCACTTAAAATATTGACTCTGCTTCATGAATAAAATTTCAGGAAAATGTTATGAAAATCTATTTTGACTTTGCTAAGTCCATGGGAAATTAATCACTTGGTGTATGTGACCAGGAAAAGCTGTTTATGTTCCCAATTTTGTTTTAAAGGGTGATTTCTAGAAGATGACGGCCAAGTGCTGAAACCTCACTCAGAGCAAGCGCCTTAACTAGTTATGAAAACAGAATTCGCTGGGTGTGGGTCACCGCAGGAGAACTATTTTTTTGGAACTGCTGGGGGGATTTTAACGCTTCAGTGACATGCACAGAATGAATTCCTCTCTTGAAACAACACGAGCCAATGACTTCAAGCTGGATTTCTTTGTTTTTCATTCCAACACCCCAACTCCAACTCTTCACTATAAAAAGACATGCACTTCAAAACCATCCGGGACTATTTCAGAGGATCACTCTAAAGCACTCGCAATTCCTTGTCTTTTCATGACAAGAATAAAATGTAAAGGTCACTTTGACCCTGAGACTGACTTGCCAGGATGGATGGCTGGGGGCAGTGGTGATGTAACAGAGTTGTTCTCTGGATGGAATCCAGTGTGGTCAGTGCTGTGGGGAGAAGTTTGTCTGCAGTACCCAGAGTGGGTGATTGTATGGGCTGAGCCCTAGGGTGGGTGAGGCCCTGAGCAAACGGAAGGAAGCCAGCCAGTGCAGGAAAGTGAACTAACCCAAGTAGAGGAGCTGGTGAAGGCAAGATGTGGATGGCCAGGAGCCCTCCTGATGGCCAGCCACAGAGTTGAAATGGGGGTCCTGAGCACTGAAGACCACCACGGTCAGGAGATGAGAGATGTGGGGTGAGGGTGGAGGCGTGTATGCTGGAACAGGGCAGAGGTGTCTGAAGCTAAGACTCTACATGTGACTAAGTGAACGCCGCTTCAAACTTCTGGGGCCAAATGAGGGTATACATTGAATAAGGCTTCACTATGAATAAGCTTGTAATCTATCCATGGTCAAGACTTTTTGGTCACAAACTGGCCAAGTTTTTCAGTCGGCTATGAACCACCATCTGAGACTGTGAGTTTCACTTATTTTTGAGCAAAAACTCAACAATCAAGCTAAGACAGCATTATTCTCATGTTGTCATACAGGCAAACAGGCTGAAAATCAAGAACAGATTAGGAATCAAGATGCTCGTGTAGATGGATCCCACTGGGCATGACCTAACAGAGTAAGAATCACTAAGGAGGCAGCTGGATGTCGTGTGGGGCAGTGTGGCGTGCCAGGGCCTGGGGAAGAGCCCGAGTCTGGTGTGCAGCCCCTCTCTGTGGAACCTCTGTCCTTAAGGCCGTGGGAACCTGAGAAGGGGCCCATGCAAGTTGGGATCAGCGAAAACTCAAGTAACTGATGTCCACAAACAGCTTATTTAAGACATTTCCAGTGGTCCGTAATGTGCTGACGGAAAAGAGACTGGAGGAGCTATCTCTACACTGAAAACCTTTTGGAGTTACTTGCCAAGGCTCCATGAGTCAGGGGTGCAGAGGGTCCAGGGGGAGTGGGCTGTCACTGGGGAGGGTGACGAGGAGGACACAAGCTCATGCTCAAGTGATCATTGAGTTCAGAGGGAATCACAGTAATCACAGCACCTGTCGGGGGTGTATTCTCTACCAGGCACTGTGTTCAGTGCTTTACATACATTACAGAATTTAGTCCTTTCAGCGACTAGCTGAGGCAGGATTATAAACTCATCTTACAGAGGAGGAAAACAAGGGCCTCAAGTAACTAAAGATCTCACCCAATGTCACAGTTCATGACTGATGGAGCCTGACTTGAAGCCCGATGAGCTGGACTCTGAGGTTGTAGCTCCTCACCCTCAGCAACGGGCAGGTGCAATGTGAGTTCTAAGCAAATAACTTAAAAAGAAGTTCTGGGACAGGATGCACTCATAATGTGGGAGACGCCTGTTCCTCCTCCTCCACCACATACAAAGTACAAATCTTGTACCTTGAAGGAGAGAGGAGAACCTACAGGAATAAGGAGCCTGAAGAAGAGGAAATACAGACACACAAAGGGACGAATTGGTCAAGGTCTGTAGGAGGAAACTTCACATTATCACACTGCCTCAGTCATTGCTCAAGTCAAGGATTCTCTGCCTCGATCGGCTAATCTTCCCAAAAGATTCCCCTTGTAGACACTTACATGATATGTTTGCCTACTTAATCTCTGCTTTCATCTCCAATACATGGCTGTCTTACAGGGAATTTTCCTGAGGACTCTGTTTGATAGATGCTTTAACCAGAGTCGGTCAAACGCATGACTGACCTTCAGTAGGGACAACCAAGTGTCACTCCACGAGAAGCAGAGCTGCCTCTAACAATATAGAAAGATAACTGGTGTGTGTGTGGGGGATGCTTTCAATGTCATTTCAATAGCAAACAGGCTTTAAGTAAACCCATGAAGCAGGAGTACTGTTTTCTGTTTCCAGTAATCGGCTCTAAACATTGTGATTTCTGATCACAACTTATACCTTTGTTTAAACTTTGTTCAAACAAGTGCTGAGCTAAGGCGATGGCGTCAAGAAGATGCATTTCTGCGGGATAAGTGTGCTTTCAGGAAACAGGCCACGATGCCCCTTCTCCTGTTCTCCTCACTCCTCTGACAGGCTATTTTTGCAAAGCTCAGGGTCAAACTTGCTCTCTGGCAGGACATGACCCCAGAGGCCTCAGCATCACATGTCAAAAGATAAAACGCTTTGCAAAGAAAAATTCCTTAACCCTTCCAGGGAGCAGCAGATGACAACGATCTTTCTCTCATCCATGGCTTTCCAAAACTAGCCTGCACAAGTGAGTGTGGTGTGTAACTTGCAGCATTTTAGAAGACTAGCAGGACATTTTAGGGGCACGCAGGCCCTGGTTATACATCCTATTGATTGCTAGGAAGCCACTATTCAAAGGGAAAACAGCATCACAAGGCTCTAGAGACACTGTCTAGAATGTCTACCCAAAGTGTGGTCCCCAGTCCAGCAGCATCCCATCTCTTGGGTTAGAAATGCAGAGTCTCAGGCCCCACCCAGACCCACTGAATCTAAATCTGCTGAATCAAATGTGGAGTCTGCACAGTGCTGCTCTGGCCTGGCTCTTCGGACTCCAGCCAGGATTGGGGAGCTGTGCCCAATTTGCTTTCTCATGCATCCAGGCGAGGAGACATCACCTCCTTGTGGACTCCTTGTCACAGATCAGCGTTTACAAGAGAAAGTGACTTCTCAGGCGAGCCCCCTTCCCTGCAGTCATCTCAGGGGCCTAGGAGGCAGGGACTCATGAAGGAGCAAGTCCAGTTATCACCTGTATTGGTAAGTGGGGGGCTCTGATTGACGGCTTTCCCCCTTCCCTCGGACTGTGTGGTTGTGGTCATTGGCCTACTTTCCACATTCTTACTCTCGACAGACCATGAAGCCAAGTTTCCGGAAGCACAAAGGAGGCCACTGGCCAACCTCTTCTGCCCTGAAGAAAAAGTTCAGCTCAGCCCATAGACTGATCATTGGCCAAACGCCTGACTTCCCTTTGGGTCTGAAGCTCAAGAAAAAAAAAGCACGCTATGAAATAGCTTGGCACTCTGTCCTGCAGTGGAAGCATATTTTGCATTAGTTTGACTTTGCAGATAAGCCAACGTCTGTCTACCCCAGTAGTTTTTTACACAGCGATTCAAATCGGGTGAAGCCAATAGAGAGGAACTCCTTGTCAGTTGACCCCAGGTGCATATTTCTGAGGGATGTGCCTTTGGCACTGAGCGTAATGATTTGTGCTGTGATCCTGAACAAAAAAATTCCCCACTTAGCTTCATTTCTGATCAGGACTCCTAGACTCCTCAAACTCCAGCTTTCTTCACTCCTGCTGGCATCTGTCTGTCCTGTGAGTCAACTCCTAGCTTGACTCTGTGCTGGGCACTGGGGAGCTAGCATGCCCATGACCTGGGCCCTGCCTTCACGGAGCTCATGGGGCCCAAGCTCAGGTTGGGGATGAAGAGGAAGCCCTCTTTCCTTTGGACGTTTCTTACTGCACGTCTGTGTGCCCCCGCCCCCCCACACCCCCAAGAGCACAGTGGAGGCAGTAAGAGAAGACGCCCCTGAGCCATCTTCACTGGCTTTCTCTGTCTGGGAGAGGGACCTCTGGGTTGGCCCCATAACTTTCCTGACACTCACTCATTTATTTTATTTATTTATTTTTTTGTGAGGAAGATCAGCCCTGAGCTAACATCCATGCCAATCCTCCTCCTTTTGCTGAGGAAGACTGGCCCTGAGCTAACATCCATGCCCGTCTTCCTCGACTTTTCATGGGTCGCCGCCACAGCATGGCCTGACAAGCGGTGAGTGGGTGCGCGCCCGGGATCCGAACCAGGGCCACCAGCAGCGGAGCGTGCGCACTTAACCGCTACGCCACAGGGCCGGCCCCGACACTCATTCATTTAAACCCCGGGTTTCACAATTGCAGAGGAATGAGTATTAGTTAAAGAGACACATTCAGCACTACTAATGTAAAAAACAAAAAGTACACAGCAAGACTGATGCCAGGGGTCCCTGGGAGGCTCCTCATCACAACCTCTAATGTTGTCTCCTGCCTTTCGGCTCTCCTCCTCCTGGGCATCGGATCATGGCCTGCTGACAGCTCCCCAACCAGAGGGTGCAGAAGAGAAACTCCAGAGTAGCTAAGGAGCCTCAAATGATCCCATCTTTGGGATCTAGACCAGTGATGTGGCCACAGGCCCTCAAACTCTTTGAGAAATGTTGCCGCCACTCCCACCGTAGAATTCCACTGGACTGGCCATTTTCATGGCATCAATACCTTTGTCCATTCGCTTCTCTAAGACTGAGAGACAGTTCAGCAGCTGGGGGCTGGTGCAGAATGAGAGCTTGGGCTCAGATCGTCGCAACCAAACACCGACAATGGGGACCCTTCTCTGAGCCTGCCTCTGGATGTCCTCCCTCCCACTCCAGCTGACCTCACTGGGTGGCCCCGGGCCTTCTGATCAAGCTGCCAGTCTCCTTATTTAGAAACCTGAAGGATCTTGAGCCTTCCCATGGAATGGTGAAATAACACCTTTATTTAATAAAATTTGCTAAGCACCTCATGCAGATTGCTGTGCCTGGGGAGGACACAAGTTCCGAGCTCTCGGGGAGCCTGGAGTCCAGTGCAGACAGGAGGAGGAGCAGTGACCGGAGGTGGACACTGATAGAGTAGTTAGAGTCACTGTCTCCACTTCTCCATGCTCTGGAGTCTCCCCAGCCCACTGTGCCCATGACCCCAGCAGTATGAGAAGAGAGGGGCCTGGGGACCTCCAGCTTGGTAAACCCATGACAAGACCTCAGCCTTAGTGGCGTCTGATGGCCTGACCACACCCTCCCGGAGACAGCCTGCGCTCCAGGCTTCTGAGTCGCAGCTTCTCCTGGGCCTCTTCCTGGCTCTCTGTCTGCCTTCCTCCCTTGTCTTGATGTTTCCACCCTCTATTTTCTTCCTAAGAAATCGTGTGCAGCCCTGGGGTGTCGGGAGCTGCACTAGGTCTGTGACACCCTCATCTGCATCTCCAGCCCAGACTTCACTTGTGAGCTTCACACCTGCACATCTGTGCTCTCCCAGATAGCTGCATGTGCTTGTCCCAGAGGACACCCGAAAGAGCACGCGCACGGAACCCACTCTGTCAGGGAGTGGTCCGCATTTACCAGAAAGCAAGACAAACATCAAGAGGAGAGGGGCCGCCAGGAAGCCAGACAAGTGGGAAGACAGAGTCTGAGAGATGGATGTGCAGGAGGGCCTGCGGCCAACTGGCCCACTGGCACCTTTGCTTTCAGCTGAGCTGTGAGTCCCTTCTTCTAAACCTGACGTTAACCACTGATACCTACCACCCAAGAAAACAAAACTGAGCTTAAAAATCATAACTTAAAAAGTATAGGAATATTATTTGGCCTCAAAAAGGAAGGAAATTCTGATACACGCTACAACATGGATGAACCTTGAAGACACTATGCCAAGCGAAATAAGACAGACTCACAAGGACAAACACTGTATGATCCCACTTACATGAGGTATCCAGAATAGAAATAGGATGTAGCACAGAGATTACCAGGGGCTGGGGGGAGTCACTGTTTAATGTGGACAGAGTTTCAGTTTAAGATGATGAAGAAAGTTCTGGAGATGGATGGTCGTGATGGTTGCATAACAATGTGAATGTTCTTAATGCCACAGAACTGTACACTTAAAAATGGCTAAGATAATAAATTTTATGTTATATGTATTTTACTACAGTTAAAAAAAAACAAAAAAAAAGTATAAAAGAATCAACACAGGTTTGTACTGTATATACACAAGAGACCTGAGGTGACATTTATAAGATTGTTTTCAAATGATTAGTTGACCAACACTGCATGTTTATTGTGTATGTGACGTATGACTCGTGTGTCAAAATTTTATTTATTTATTTTTTAAATTATACTTTTTTTTCTTTTGAGGAAGATTGGCCCTGAGCTATCATCTTTTGCCACTCTTCCTCCTTTTTTCTCCCCAAAGCCCCAGTAGACAGTATGTCATGGTATGTCTGTATGTCATGGTTGTACATCCTTCTAGTTGCTCTATGTGGGACGCTGCCTTAGCATGGCTTGATGAGCCATACGTATGTCGGCGCCCAGGATCCGAAACGGCCAACCCTGGGCTGCTGAAGCAGAGAGTGCAAACTTAACTGCTACGCCACTGGGCCAGCCCTTCAAGATTTTATTTTTCATTTCAGGAAATTTACCTAATCTTTAACACATGAAATGCTTAGAAAGAATAAAGATCTAAAATGTTTTTTTGATGTGAGGAATTAAGAAAAACCTCATGAAGTCTGACTTTTTTCAATGTTTACTCTTAGAGACTCTAGTTAATTAAACCCAGTGAAGAAGAAAAACCAACATGAAGGCAAAAATGTTGCCTGAATAAACAGTCTTAGCCTTTTGTCCTTACTCAAGAACTAGAAGAGTAAAGATTTTGTTAGAGGTAGTGTAAAAAGGAGAAAAAAACCATTTTAAAAATTGATGAAATCTTTGTATATGTGTCTACTCCTCTCCCCCTTTTAAATAAACTTATTTTCCTTGAGATACTGCTCTGGCTTTGCTCTCCCGTTTTTACAGCAAGCAGAAGCTGATGGCCCAGTGTTAGATTCTCTTCCAGGGGACCCAACCTTTCCAGTTATTTGAAGTATCAGTGTTGTCATCCATTCCTCATTCTAGAACTTCCAGACAGGATCCATACTATTATCAACTGCTCTCACTCCCTAAGTAAGGAATTTACAGGTTTAAAAAAAAAAATCAGGAGCAAGCATGACTAATCTCATTTCCTTCCCCCTCTAGAGTAAAGTGAGTCATTTATTTCTAGAACATTAAATTCCAATCAGGTGAGAAGCAGGAAAAAAACCACTCCTGTGGGAGAGCAAAGAAATCACCCACCAATCATGGTGCAGAGGCTCAGAAGCACCCACCAATCACAGCACAGGAGCTGAGTTGAAGCGGGAATGGCACTCACGTGGCAGGGGCGGCGGAGATCCAATGACTGTGTCACCAGCGGGGGAGGGGACCCCGGGCTGTGTACTGCCAGCTGTGCCTCACCACCTTCCCTAGTGGGTAAGCCGTTCCCAGGCATGGGGCTGCGTTTAGCGGTGGAGAGCCCAGGACAGGAGAATCAGAACCTTCTGGTGAGCACTGCAAATCGTCCTCCTGATCTTAAAGGGTGAAGTCGGTCTCTGCATGGGCTTTGAATTCCTTTACAGTCATTTGAGGGACTCGTATAAATCCCAATGGCCAGGCTGTACCCCAGACCCAAGAAGTCAGAATCCTTGGGGGATGGGCCCAGACCAGCATTCTGGAACATTCCCTAGGTGACTGCCATGTGCAGCCCAGGTTGACAAACACTGCTAACCCAGAGGCCCACCCCAGAGCAGACTGCTCAGACTATCTGAAGAGCAGGGTCAGGCCTGTAGTCTCACAGAGTTCCCCAGGTGACCCTGATATCCTGCCAGGCCCAGATCCCTGGGTTCACGGGAAAACCAAGGCAAAGTCTGCATGTAAATACTGATGTCAGATCCACTTTTGAGCAAAGGTTTAGATCTAGAAGAGCACAGGGTCTTGGTGGAGAAATTTTGGAACAGGGATGAAAAAGAGGAAATTAGAATTTATAAAGAGAAATTTTCCTCTTTCTTTTTTTTCCAATTTCCTTGATGGGACTGCATTGACATGAATTGGGAAAGGATGACTTTTGTCTTCCATCTCCTGGCAAGAACAATTCACCTGGAAAAGCAGAAAGGTGTGCTGCTACTAGGATTGGTACTACCGCTAGTGGTACCAGTGCCACTACTCCTAGGAGAGAGAGGGAGGGAGCAGGCATGTACACTCATGACTAGATGAGGGGTCGTGGAGCCTGAATTTGCTCCCTTAGCTTGTTCCCTGCACCTTTCCTCCCTGCACAGGCAGCCAAAGCTGAGTGCCTTGAGTGAGTTTCCATTTTAATCAAGAGCAGACCTGACAACTATATGCATCATTCCTGTTGCTCTAGTTCCTCCTAGAATCACTTGGGAGAATATGAGAACTACATTCTCCTTTGAGACCCCAGGAAATCTTTTAAGAGTCTGAAGGAATGCTTCATGTCATGCCTTGAGTGCATGTTCTTATGTGATGGTGGGAACCAGACCTCTTACTGCAGGAAATGATACTAATCTGATCCATCATTCTACTAGCCTCCATTCTAAACATGAATGATTTTTGCTAAAATTGTCATTTTTAACTTTGCAGCTTTTTAGAAATGCAATTAAAATGAATATGTTTGCTGTTTTGCAATTTAACAAAAGCCAAGGCGGACAGCTGGACACTCACTGTACTGTGTGACTCAACCAGAAACGCATTTGTTTTTCCAGCCTCTGGTATCTTGATGTCAGTGAGCACACACAAAAACTGATGTCTACTCGTATTGGCATAAGGTTTACAAATCATTTCAGACTATTTGCTGTTAATATTCCTTGTTTTGCAATGGGGAGGGGAGGCTGGACCATAAAAGCTGATGACTAAGATGAAGGAAATCCTGTCTGAGCTAAGATTGTCTTGCCGGGGCGGGGTGGGAGGGAAGCAGCTGAAACCTGGTGGGAACTAGTAGGGAAGGAAGGTGGTTTTTCTATAGAAAAGGAGAGTATCTCAGGCCCCTATTTAGCCCTTCATTGTGACTTGGACGGTTGTTACAATTAGGACAATGACCAAGTAAGAAAGAAAGGGAAGGAGATGATTTTTCTCCCTGTAATTTCCAGCTGGAATCTTCTTGTTTGAATCTACCCATTGGCCTTGCTCACCTGGGTGCTTAGGAGGAAACAGGTTGGTCTGTGTGTCCTGTTCATCCTGACTGTGGAAGCACAGCAGACATCGAGTGTTGCTCATCTTGAAGCAGATGCCCTGTAGGAGCTGGCACAGGGAATTGTCTCCTAAGAGTCTATTGTGCAATTTCTATGCTACGTTGCCAAACCAAAATCTCTTGAGTTTTCTTGCTTTGTTGAATTATACCTAGGTCTCAGAATTATTTGACCAAAATGTTCTTTGTTCGTAAGTCTTCCATTTGCTATAGAAATAATTTAGTTACACTTGACATAACTTTAATTAAAATTCTCCCCTTTGCTGGTATTTCTTAAACTTAAGAAAATGAAAGCAACTGTCCAAGGGCGTCGGGAAGATGCCCTTGCGCCTGTCTTGCCGTGTGAACTGTGCGTGCAATGGCGAGCTTGTCCCCAGTGCAGCCTCCTGGACCAGTGACTCCCTGCCAGGCACTATGAAGATGGCAGGGTCTCAGCGCTCTGGGCACCAGAATCCTTAAGATGAGAACCTGACTCCCCACAATTCCCTCCCACATCTTTTCAGTGCCGTTGGCCTGGTGTACCTGTGCCCACGTTCTCCTTTGCCCTACCATGCCTAGCTGGGCCCAGACTCTCCTCTCCTCTGCCTTGAAGGCCACAAGCAGAGGACGCCCTGTCATGGCAGAAAGGCCTGCAATAATTATTCTCTCCTCTAAACTCAGTAACAATTGAACTTTTCTTTCTGTGGCTTCAAGTTTTTCTGTTTTGAGGATGAAGACCAATATTTAATTGAAAAAAAAAAAAACCCTAAAACTAAGCAGCCATCAGCTAACATTTGTCCAGCACTACCATGCTAAGATTGCGAAGATCTTTACATGTGATTCCTTCTTTTATCCTCAGAGCATACTTATGAGAAGGAACTATTTTTATTTGTTTTAGAAATCCAACTAAAGCTAAAAAGCTAAGTAACTTGTCCAAAGTCATGCCGCCAGGAAGCAGCAAGAGCAGGTTTCAAACTCAAGACCCAAGCTGGCCTTGTTCCTCCCAAACCCCATGCCATAGTCCTGCTGTTTCTTCCCTAATCCCCTCAGAACAGAGCATGATTCTGAGTCTTGAGTGCGGCTTCTATGGGTGTTTGCTGATGAGTACGTCGCCTGTGGAATCCACAGTACTGTAGGTCTAATGTAGTCACAGGAGAGAGAAACTGTTCTCAGACAGTGAACTTCTGTAGGCTGCTCTCCCATCATGGATAATCCCACATGGCATATTTAACTCAAAAAATTCGGTCAGATAGTTGGACAACTTGTACCCGCCCCCCCCCGCCCCCCCCAACACACACATGAGCACTCAGAACACTCCCACCTACTGCTCCTGGCCTGTCCTCACTCTGGCCCCAGACCTGAGTCCACGGGAGGATTAATGTACATAATTTGCGAGCGAATACTATTCCTAGGAGAATTGAACACGTTCATTTGGTGAATGAATTTCACATAAATGATCTCACCATGAATTTGTGACACAGTTATCAGCATTCCTGTTTTACACATGAAGGAAAGCAGGCTCAGAAAGAAAAAGTGACTTTTCCTGGTTATGGGACTCAAACCC
The DNA here is from genome assembly GCF_057802395.1 of Ceratotherium simum simum. Lineage (NCBI taxonomy): Eukaryota > Metazoa > Chordata > Mammalia > Perissodactyla > Rhinocerotidae > Ceratotherium > Ceratotherium simum. The sequence continues at coordinate 3,280,776 of NC_141909.1, forward strand.
AGATGCTCCAACTCTCTTTAATAGACCAGACCTGTCTACCTATTGGCATGTGGGAAACTCCACTGAAAAACATCAGAACAATAAACAAAGCAGTAAAAGCAGACCCCAACAGAAAGGAGGTGGCATCAGTCCAGGAAAAAGTGGATTCTGTCATTGTTCCCCTGCTGTCCACGGGGGTCTCCTGCACGGCTGAGATAATTTTTAGAAGGTCTCTTACTCCCCAGGGGGTTTCGGTAAATTTTTCTCCAAGTTAGGACTAATAATTTTCCAATAGCCTCTCCATCTGCCCTGAGATAAGGCTGTGTTTGCAGGTTCCTCTCCCCTTTACGGAGCTGTAGTAAAGATACCTTGCCAGCCTGGAATTTCCAAAAGGACCTGGAGAAGGAGAGTCCCACAGGACCTCTGTTCTGCTCATTGGATCCCACTCTGCCCACTCTCTTGGTCATCCTTTGTGAGTCTCTCCTGAGTGCAGCCTTTCTAGTCTTTGTTTCTCAGAGTTCACGAGCTACTCAGTCATCTACATGCAGAGGTCAGCCTCTCTACAGAAGGCACCTTAAAGAACAGGTCTGCCTGATGCTCCCCAGAGACAGACATTCTCCCTTCTTCTACCTGGGTGGAGAAAGGAGCCAGGAGCATCCAAGGGCTCTGTGTGTGTGTGCACGTGTGTGCGCACACACGCACGTATGTCCTCTGTTCTCTCTCTCATCTCGATATCTATCAATCATCTATCTATATCTACCTACCTATCATCTATCTATCTATCTATCTATCTATCTATCTATCTATCTATCTATCTATAATCTATTTCTATCATCTATCAATCTATCTCTATATCATATACCTATCTATAATCTACTTATGTATTTCTATCATCTATCTATATCTATCATCTATATCTATCTGTCCTCTGTCTATCATCCATCTATATCTATATCTATCTACATCTGTCTATCTCTATCAATTATCTATCTCTATTTATCATCTACATCCATCTCTCATCTATCTATATTCCACACAGATAAATAATATATACATATATTTACACACTGGTCTGTTTCCTGCATCTCTCCTTCCCAACACCAGTCTGCAGTTACTGCACAGTCGTTGCTAATCAGCATCCCTTTTCTCTAAGGGACAAACCAGAGCCTTGGAGGCGTCCCAGGGAGCATGCCCACCAGCAGGAGCCCTTTCTTCTGTTCTCACATGGCCCAGAGCACTCCATAAAGACAGTCACATCCCAAAGTGCTCAACATGCAGAAAAACACATTGTTATGTAATTTCTACCAGGTACCAGAAAATTAGTCCATGTAAGTCAATAACACAAATTCTTCTGTAATTCCCACAGGGGAGATAACTGGGCAAAAGCAGCAAAATAGGAATTTTATGGGTGGGGTTGAAACAATCCCTAGGAAAAATGCAAATCTTTCATAGACAGATCAGTGCTTCCTTTACCATCATATACGGCTAGCTTTATCCAGTGGGGGGTTTAATTTCTAGCATTTAATTTGGAAAAAAAACCACAGTGAGAAAAACTACATTTTTATCTAATCTTTTATTATTTGTTCCATGACTGTATTTCTCATCCAAAAGATTTGAACACTTTCAACTCACTACATCTTCACTCATTTATGGAATAGACACTTGATCGAGTGCCTACGTGCTTCAGGCCCTGGAGCGTACAGTGTCCCAGCGAACAAATCCTGGAGAAAAGATGCAATAGGCCCTAAACTTCGGGTTGTGGTAGCGGTAATTACAGTTGACGCTGAGTGAAGACAAATGTTTAGTGTCTATAGGGGCTATGAATGATGATTTCAAATCATTGATCTCTAATGATAATTTAAATCCTAGCAGTTTGAGAGGGCACTTTAATTAGACTCTTAAATGGGTCTCAATTCCAGGGGATAGAGGTTGCAGCCAGGTGCAGGCATTCTGACACCTGCCACATGGGTCCTCTGATAGGCAAGAGGGCAGGGTGTCCTTCTGGTCACAGAGGCTGCAGGAAAGGATGTGTAGGAAGCTACACAACAGAACTGGCAAGGGCCAGGGGCCACAGGCTGCTCTGTTCCTGCAGGGTGGTGACAGAGGCAAATGTGTGAGGTAACAGCCCTTGGCCACTGGCCATCCTTGTTCCTGGCCCTCTTCCCCAGCCCATAACTGAAGTAGAAGTTGTGGCCACTTGGAGATTGCTAACTTCAAATTCCACCACAATTGCCCGTGGCAATGCAGGGAGCATGAGCAAAGGTGGGCCTCAGGGACCCTGGACATCCCAGGGCAGAGCCACTTTCTCTTCCTTACCACCCACTGGGTTTCCTAGACATGCAAGAAGGTGGGGGTGAGGCTCTCCTTTTCCATACGGCACCTACGGATGCTGGCCTGACGAATCAGTCAGGGCCAGCGGTGTGAGCATGTAATGTTTTATGTCTTCCTGGAAGCAACACCATCATGCAAACCTGCCATGCCATTGCAAGCTCGGGACACAACTGTGCAACCGTCGTCCCTCCCCGGTCAGTCGGTCAAGAAGAGGGAGGCTATTGTAGCTCATCCCTGGACCCCCTGCGAGACGCTAAGCCGTGGAAACTCCATCAGGATGCCTTTCCTCTCCTCTCTTCATAAAGCACTCCACCCAAGTTAGGGCACAAAAGCCATTTTCCCAGGCGGGGGCCTCTTCTGCTATATTTCCAAGTACACAGAAGTGCCTTTTGTTTACTTAGTCCATTAGAGAAAAGAATGGGAACAATATTTTCCTCTCGCTGGCCACATGTGCTGCTCACTAGTGTAAGACTTGCTGATTCTCAGCTTTCTCTTTGCACTTGTCTGTCTGGTTCAGGCATGGACCAAATGTGACTGGTCCATGGCTTCTAGGGGTTTATTTGGAAATAATTTGGATTTCCAGAAAAGTTGCAAAGATAGTGCAGAGAGTCCTTGCATACCCTTCGCCCAGACAGGATGATGCTGTGTTAACCTCTTATATAACTTCAGCACATTTTGTCAAAACTAGAAATTAACATGAGTACATTAACTAAACTACAGACTCGACTAGAATTTTGCTAGTTTTTCCACTAGTGTTCTTTCTTCCAGGATCTAATCCAGGATACTGCATTGCACTTAGAGGAGCAGTTTTTTACAAAGGAACTTGTTGCTTCAAAAGGCAGCCTCATTCAAGGCACAAGAATACATCCTGACAGAACGCCCAGTGTGCATCAGGAGTCTGCCAGGAGCCGCGGGAGATGGGGAGGTGCCAACGCCAGGAGATCCAGGCACTCAGGGCTTAGGGTCTAGTTGGAGAGGGTGGGCAGAGCTTGCAGGGGGGAGCTGCCAGAGACTTGCACTTCCTTTGAAATTCACTCCTTAACCACATGGACAGGACTGGAGAAACTCACAAGGTCTTCCTAAGATTAGACACCCCCTTCTTCTTTCATGGATAATCTAAAGAAAAATCACAGACCCCCAGGAAAGCCAATGAAATTAAGGTTAGTGAGTCCTTCAGGCCTTCCCCTGTCCCAGAGGAGTCTCATTACTGAGGGAGCAGCTTCCAGGGAAGTGGCAAGAGGTAACCACCATATAACCTGCCCGTTCTCTCATCTCAGCTGATTAAGTACCACTCACTGGATTCCAGAAGCTTCTCACACTCAAAGAGAGAAAGCCAAATGCAACATACTTATCTTTAAGTCATATCCTGGAGCAGCCCAAACACTTAATTGGAAAAGCATTCCCATTCCCAGTGCTACAGCTGGGAAGGGTGAGGGCCAGCTCACCTCCGCGGTCTCAGCCCAGCAGCACCACCTGCAGCATACGTGGGTGCACGTGTGCTCAGGTCTGACTCTCCAGCTCACCTGGGTCAGGGTTCTCCAGCACTGACACCACACGACACAACTCTTCTTCAACCCTCCCTCACGCCCCAGAACCAGAGCAGGAAGTGACTTGCCCTGGGGTCAAACAGCCAGTTAGGAGCCAGGCTGGGTAGGGGCTTTGTTAACCCCAAGACTGCTGTGCAGTCACTGGCCCTGGAGACCACGAGCTACTGCACAGACTGCGTGGTTTACAAGGCAAATCAGCCAAGGCCGGGGTTCCAGACTTCACCTGCCACCTTCCCCAGTGGTGATACCGCCAACTGACACCAGGAGGTACAGCGAGAGGCCAAAGTCAGAGCTTTCTCTAAAGCCCTATCTTCAAAGGTGAGTGTTCTTCAGATGAGAAGAACAACACCTTCCAGAATCAGCTTCTACGTGCTGACATCTTTACATCATCATCAAACACAATGTTGGAAAGTTCTGTTTCCACTGCACTTCATCTTTCCCTTGAATATTCTCTATTGTTTCAGTGAAGACAGTGACCCATTTTTTTACCCTCTCCCCAGAAAGACAGATAATCTTTTGATTTGTACTATTTTAGCAGAGTCTTTGTTTTCTGTTCTACAACTTTTTACTTGAATTTCATTTTTTTTCTCTCCCTCTGGTATTAAACACACCTACTGACAGCGCCAGAGCTCTGTCCTCTCTGTCCACCCTTCGTACCTGCGTCTGCTGGGATGCTATGACAAATTCTGGCGTTATTTACTGTGGCCAAGGCATACACGCCACCCAGGGAGGATTACTTTAGTAGCCTCCAGAGAGCTGGAAACATGCTTGTTTTTCCATTAACAGAGGAGGAACCTTGTGATATTTCCCTTCTGCTTGGGGGCCCAGATTTTGAACAAGAGTAAAGCTCTAGGAATTCTAGGAAAGAACTGTTCTCCATAATTCTTAAATAGAGCATTGGAAGCATCTTAGCAATGTACATTTTTCATAACTTTTCAATATGCTGATTGAAAGGAGAAGAGAAAAACTTTAGAACATATTGCTGCTTCTCCCCCCTTTTTTTTTGCTGGGGGAGGGGAGGGAAATGTGTGGCAGGAGCATCAGTTGAATTTTCCTGGGCATGGAGCCCTGGAAGGTGCCCTGGAAACTGAAGCTGGTGCTGAAGGCAGTCTGGAGCCCAGCATTCCCCAGGGACACAGCACCTGTGCCTCCAGGGCTGCTGGCTGATCCCCGATACCTACGAGAACCTAGAGTGTGCAGACTGTCTCCCCAGCTTAGTCGTGAGGTCAGCCTGGCCCCTAGCATATTTGACCTCAGGGAAGGTCTTTGTTCTCTAGAATTCTCTTCCTCCCAGAATCACAAGACTCGTCTCTTAGATCTTCAAGGCTGCTGCCCCATCTCTTGAGCTAAGTAACAATGCTCAGCATGGGCTGCAGCGAGCGTTTTTAAGTCTCCAGGACGGCTAGGCGCAAGCCACCGCAGGAACCTCCTTTCACACAGGCCCAGCAGAAGCCTCGCACACTCGCTCCATGCCACACACCCCAGAGTGAGGCACGTGCGTCCACTTGAGCGATGGCTGCCAGCCCTAGAGATGGGGCTGCTATTCCCATCTCCGTTGTGGGGGAGGGGTAACCAGGACATAGGGGTTCAGTGAAAGCCAATGTGAGGTGGCAGCTCGTCAGATGCCCAGTTGGGAATGGCCCCAGGGAACCTGCCTTCAGAGTCGGGATGGTGACCCTGTGCACACTGCCTTTTAGGATGGGCCGCCTGCACACGCACCCAGCACCCAGGCATTGCATTCGAGGCGCGGCACCTTCAGGAAAGGCAACCTGAACAACAGTGAGTGCTGCCCATCGTCGCACACACCACGCACACGTGCCCACGTCAGGGCCCGAGCCCGGGATGCCCGGTGGGATTTCTGCTTCCCTTTCCCCCTCCAACGCCTGATCACATCCCGTCTCCCTTACTCTGGGCTCCTGAGCCTCAGAGCAAAGCAGCAGTGGAGGAGGAGAGTCCTCTTCCCAGAAACAAGAGAGTGGCTTTACTCTGCTAGTCACAGTCAAGAGCAAGGAGAAAACACAACCAGGAGACTCAAACCCTGACCCCCAGGAGTGCCCTCTCTGTGGACTTACAGGCTGATCCTGGGAAACACTGCAGTGGGCAGATACCTGGGTTCAAGTCCCACGTCTGCCGCTTACAAAAACAGAGACCTTGGGCAGGTTGTTTCTGTGCCTCTGTCTTCTCATCTGCAGAACGGGTGTAATAACAGCTACTTACTCAGGTAGGTGTGTTTTCCTATGAGGCTTAGATGGATTAATGCACACAAATTGGCACAAAATCATTAAACAATTATCTACTTTCTTCACTAACCATTTTCAGCTGCTTCTGCTACAAAGCTCATCAGGCTACATCAGCAGCCCTTTCTACTGAATTGACCTACCCTTGGGAAGAGTCCTTGGCACCAATAGGCAATGAAACAGGATTCTTGAGCATGGCAGTCAAATAGGGGAGGAGCTGAACTTGCCACGATTAAGAAAGATTTTTTAATGAATATAGTTAAAGATCAAGGAATTATTTCATGAGTAACAGCTATTAAAGCCAGTGGTCAATAAGAAGTTTGTAAGTAGAAGATCCACTGTTGAACACAACAAATTGCATGTTTGTTGAATAATATATATCCATATGTCTCTAGTAAAATGACTCAAAAGTATTTATCTGTTTTTATTTGTAAATTTAGAATCTAATGCCCAGTGAAATGGAATAAATTGGCAAGTGACTCCGATGGCCTTCCAACCCAATATGCTTAACTCAGTGGTTCCCAAACTTTGGCATCAAGTGGGAATGCAGAGTCCCATGATCCATCCCAGAAAGTCTGACCAGAAAGTGTGAGATTCCGACCAGAGATCTGAACTTTTGAGCAGTCTTTCCAGATAAGTGTAGGGGTCCAAGGATTGTATTCTGAGAAGCACTGCTAGGCAATAAATGCTCTTGGTCCCATCCAAGGATGGAGAGCAAAGAGACTCAGGTGACCTTGCAGCATCTAAGAGGTTTTGGAGGAAGGCACAGAGGGGCATTCCATGTGGCAGGGCACTGGCCTCTGTACCAAGCTGGGGGACATTCTCTTCCTGTTCAAAGTGTGGAAACTGGGGCTCTGGCTTTATGAGATCAAGGCAGTGCTGTGTTTAATACCCCTGTCTTCTGACATGAAGCCCTTTCCACCAATTTTAGGATCAGTCCCAGATGAGATTCCTGAGCCTCTCACCATCCTCAGGAAGGAAAACGTGGATAGTACAGAAGTGGTTCTAGGGGATGAAGGGGTGTGGGAGACAGCACAGCCAGCACACACACTCTCAACACGATTCAGTGCTTTCCTTCCTAGGGACCTCGTCTTCCTTTGAGTGTGTGGGTGTATTGCTCTGGCTCATAACTCTGCACCACGTCCTATATGTCATGTGTGCATGAGCACCCATAAGGGTCAATGGGTTGGTTCAAATATTTAGGTTCTGGTCTTCTTAAATCAGGACGTGTGGAAAGGAAGGACAGACAGACCTGAGCTCTAAGACAACTTCAGCCTGGAGTGCTGCGGTCAAAGTCTGTGACCTCCTCTTCTGACTTCCCAGTCTAGGCCCTCAACCGCAGCAGAAGGCAGCAGAAAAGTGAGGCTCAAGGTTCTTTCCCAAGCTAGGGCAGTTCTTCCTCTCTCACTGCCTTTAAAATCGTTGTTTTACGTGAGGACAGAACAACGTGAAAATAGTAGAATTTAAATCAAAGCACGAACACAGCTTCCCATTGTCCCTGTGTGTGCTCTCTACCCAGAGCAGTAACCCGGAGGGGAGGGGGCATTCCCAACCGGAGTCACCTGGGAAATCAGGTGTGACAGAAATTCTATCCCATCAGACACAGTACAGAGAGAGTGGGGTCCCTGAGATTTTCAGTCCCAGTTTAAACATTTGTGTCCTCAACTGAAGACCCACCAAACCTGTGGCTCTTTAGCCTTGCTACATAAAGCTCAACAAAAGTGGCTCTATTCAGACACAATTTACAAAATCCCACCGTGCAGTCAGCAGTGCAGTGACAACACCGGCAGAGCCGCCTTGATGGCAAGGCTGGGGGCAGGGGGGGCACTCAGTAAATAGGATCACAGGTGGGAGCCTTAGCAGCTTGCACCGGTGGCTCTTCCAGGGCCAGCCCAAGACTTGGGAGAAATTGCGCATTTTCTGCTGTTGTTCCCTCACAATGGTCAAAACGACGTACAATATTGTCTTGTTCCCCTAGCTCCGCCCATTCTCCCAGAGCTTCTCTTTAAAAGAACAAAGCTCTGCAAAGGACAGTACCTAGACCCCAGCTTCCGAGAGCCACAGGAACGTTTCTCCCCTTGCCCGGCGCCTCATTGCCATGTGACTGACAGTCTTCCCTCCCTGGTAAGGCTGGGCTTGGCTCAAACCAGGGAAAAGCACGCCGCAGGCTATGTTTTTAATTACTGGCTCCCACGGAGGGGCCGACCCCTGTAACGCACAAGACTGAAAGCGGGGAACCCAAGGGAAGGCAAACCGGAGAAGTTCCCCGGGGAAAGCGAGCTTTCTCAGAACCTGGGCTGGGGAGGGTCTGCAGGAGGACACACGGACACACACACACACACACGCACGCGTGCTCAGGGGAGCACGCACGAGCAGCTTTCCAGCAAGGCCACTCGGTGTCCCAACTACTCTTGGGCGCGCGAATAAAGCCCGTGAACGGGAGCCAGGACTTACCGCGAGGACGCTCTGGGCCAGGAGCCCCACTGTCACGAACCCCAGCAGCAGCCACCTGGATGGGAGAGGGAGGAAGAGCGCCTGTGAGCGTGTGGCCCCGGCTTGGCAATTCCTGAAAGTTACATGAAAGGTCCCCTCGGGCGGGACCCACGGGGACATGGCAGAAAGTGGCTTACCGCCGCAGGGCAGGGCTGGACGCTGCGTACTGGTCTCCGTCCATGCTCCCAATCCGGCCACTCTGGGCTCCGGTCGGTCCCTCCTAGCTTGAGGGGCGAGAGACAAAGCGGGCTTAGCAGGGGCTGGGGAGGGGAGCATCCTCTCCGCCCACCTCCGTCTGCGAGACGCGGGAAAACGGGGTGCTCCCCCACCTCCTTGCAGGGGTGACAGAGAGCCGCCCCACGATGAGACAGAAGAAAGGGGAGCCTTCCACTTAGGCCGTGGATGGTGCTACTTAGCCGCGGCCGCTCAACTCCCCCCAACCCTCTGGCACCCGAGAGAAGGGCGCGCAGCCCGAGGCTGCACAGGGCGCCCTAAGTCCGTGGCCTCGGGCCTGGTCTTGGCGTCCCCGAGGTCGCTCTCACCTCAGGCCGGGCTTCAGGGGCTGCTGCCCGCGCGCATCCGCCCTCCAGAAGCGCCCGCTGGCGGCACACGAGTCGCGCGCCCGCCCTCCGGGCTCCTCGGGGCCCCGCGGCCGCTCTCAGTCCTCCGCCCGCTCGGCTAGCGCGGGGCGCAGGGTCGCGCCGCGGCAGCCGGTGGGTGCGCAACACAGAGCCCCGGCGTCCCGGCGCGCGGCGGCCACAATCCCCCGGCCGCGCGCTCCCGCCGCCTCTTACCCGCGCCGCAGGGTCCTCCCCTTTGAGACGCCGCCCGCGCGCCGCCGAGGGGAGGGGGCAGCGCCAACAAATTGGGGAGCTCGCCTGGCCGCGCTCAGGTCTCCACTGCGAGCCGCCGCGCCCCGGACGGTGCGCAGCGCTCGCGCCCCGGCCCTCGGAGAGTGAGACGCCCGCCGCGGTCCCGGAGCGCCCGGCCGTCGTCCCCCGCCGTCCCCCGCCAGTCCCCGCCGCCCCGGGCGCGCCACCATGGGGCCCCGGCTCGGCGTCTGGCTGCTGCTGCTGCCCGCCGCCCTCCTGCTCCACGAGGAGCGCAGCCGGGCCGCTGCGAAGGTGAGTCCTGCTGGCTCCGCTGCCGGCGTCCCGCCCTGCGCCCCGGGCGCCCGACGCGGCCCCTTTGTCCCTGGCCCGAGCCGCCCGCCCTTCCCTCGGGGGTCGCGCGTGGCATGGCCAGGTGCACTCTCCAGGCGAGTTCCCGCTGGTGATCCCTGTGGGCTGCGATCGCGCATCCGTTAGGGAGGCTCCTTTGTTTTGGGCTGGGTAGGGGCGAGTTAGGGGACTCCTCAGGGCCCGGGGCAAGCGAGCAGAACTTGGTGCGCACTGTGCGGGGTGAGGGTGCCCGAGAGTCAGCGGGATTTGAACTCGCACCGCGGGGGCGCTGGACCTCTGGGCGCCTTCATCTGCCCTGGGGGCCCGGGTGGGCCGGGGGCAGGAGGGGTGGACACGGCGCCCCACGCTACTCAGAGCCCCACACATGTGCCCGGGAGTCGCTTTGGGCGTGTTTCTCCGGTTCTTTGGAGACTGGTGGTTGATGCTGAACAGTTCTGGGCCGTTTGCCTGGAAACAGCTGTATCTTTGCTTTCCCACGACTTTTCTGTTGCTAAAGCACCCTCAGGAACAGAAGTGGGGCTCTGCTGTAGTGCGGCTTTAAAAAGTTACCATGCTCGACTCATTGCCTTTTATTAATATATTTTTAAAAAATTATAACCACATTTGTATTTGAGTGTAAAACCAAAATGAAACTGCATCTTTCTCATTGTTCTGTGCACAAATTGTTTTCCTAATTTTCATTTCCTCCGGCTGTGTGCTTGCCCGGAAAGGATCTGGGAGTCCGGATTGTAGGAGTCAAAGGCTTCCAGCTCTGGACGGTCCTTGACATACTGTTCTTCTTTCCTTGTTTCCTTCCCCTCAGACAGAAGAAAGGCCTCAGCTGTCCCCCAGTGTCAAAGCCCTGTAGACAAACCCCAGGAAGGTGTGGCTTCTAAATACATTTTGCATTTCCCCTGGAAGGTTTGAAAATGATTTTGCTACTGTTACATTTGCCACTTACTCTTGTACTGTTTCAAATCCAAATCTTGCTCTTAGGTTTTTTGTTTGTTTCTTGTTTTACTTCTCTTCAGGAAGAATGATACTCGCTGACTTCACTGGGTATATTATTAACTGTTACTTGCCAGAATAAACTGGTAATATGCACATGTCTCATCATAGAGAGTTTGACTCCTCGCTGGCCCCTCCTTCACTGGGCAATGAAAGGACTAATGATTACACCAGCAATTAACTTCAGATTGTTTCTCCCAGCCCAGAGTCTAGCCAAGCACCATAGCCAGTTATTTAAACACTCTCTGATAATGATGACAAAATACTTCCAAAAGAGGAGGCTCCAGAATGCTTGATTTGGGTCTAGAAATACTGACCAAAACATTTAACACTTCCAAAGAGTGATTGCTAAACCCGATGGCAAGCAAGTGAGAGAAAGTTCTGTATTTGGAAATATGAACTTCTGTTTGGACTTAGGTTTTCTGATTGATAATATTAGCAAAGCTTAAGCTAGTTGTAAGAGCTAGCTTTTCAAATAGCCAGGACTTTAAAGAATGAGCGACTCACTTCTGGGAACTGTCTGGGAAATCAGACTCATTACTGTTGAGTTTAGGATTATTTTACTTCCCTTTAATTATTCTCAAAAGCCCAAGTACGCTCCTGTGCGCTGGCTTTGCTCTGTCCCTCAAGGCCTCACATAGTGTTTTCAGAGATCTGACATCTGGACACCCTCTGATCACCAGTTGACTTAAGAGGCATTATCATTACACTAAATTTTTCCTGGCTTAATCAGGGAGAGAAATTTTCTTAGTATGTATATGACCGATGAGTGTACAAGAAAATCCATTTAAAAATAATATCTGGCTAATTTTTAAATTGGTCTCACTTTTCATGCCATCAATAACATTTTTTGCTTGCCTCCTTCCAGAATCAGCTGGTAGGTACACAGAAAAGTTGAAATAACTTCAATATTGATCCAAACAAAATATCACTTAAAAATACATTTTGAATGATAAGATGCTGCAAATCAATCAAACCCTAATTCAGAAGCCAGTACAAATGATCCTTGGATGCCCTGCTCCTTTGGAGTATCTGACTCACACTTTGCCTGCATTTGTATGCCCAAACATCACCTACTATGTGCTGCGCACAAATTGCACTTATTTTTTTTCACATGAAAGGCTGTTTGATTTTGTATTTGACCATAGTTGCTGTGGACATACTGTTCATTTACTGGTGGATGGATTTTCTAAGCCAGTGGTTTTTTCCTGTGCCACACCCATCCCTGACTCCCCTTCCCAACTTTCCTTTCTTAGGCAAGAAAGGAGGGTGAGGGTGCAGGCCTGAGACAAAAATGTGCCCGGAGTGTTATGATTGTGAGTGGCCTCTGTTCTCAGTCAGGCAGTCATACTGAGCTATGTGAATTATTCCTTCCGCAGCCTTCAAACTCCCCCCTCCAACTGGTCTGTGTGATGCTTCTTAACAAATTATTGCTCAGGATCAGAAATGTGAACTTTCCCCGAAGAGTGGGGTTCCCTGCCTAGCCATATTGGCATCTCCAGACCATTAGTCATTACTCCTGGGACTGAATGACCTAGAACTCAAATGAAGTGAGACTTAATTCTCATGCGAGTATGGACTACGTTCTGCTGGAAATATAATTTAAATTAGAAGGCTGGTTTCTGATTTAGTCCCAGTGACAGCAACATGAACCCAGTATCTTGAGAGTGAGATTGGTGAAGATGTAGTCCAAATCATCATGCTCTTCGTGTATGGGATTGGATCAGGATGAAGGGCAGCACCTCTTATTCCAACAAGAAGAAGTAATGCACATAACCAATGTGTGTGTACGTGTGTACTCTTACGGAATTAGTAGTGGTATATATTAGTCACACATACAGAACAAGTGTGGTTTAGGGACAAGAAGATCCTAAATTTGTGTCTGCTTTTATTAAGTGGATGATTTTGGAGGACTCAGTAAGCCTATGCCAGTTTCCCTGGCAGATCTGCCCCTCCTCCCATGGACCCATCCCTTTCTTCCTTCGTTCCCCACGTGTGCCCTGAGCACTTCTTCATGCCATGCACTCTGCCAGGTTCTGGTCTTGTGACAGTGAGTGGGACCCACTCTCTGCCCCAAGGAAGGTTGCAGTCTCGTGAGAAATACTGAGAAAGAAACAGGCCAATACAACTCAGGCTGGTAAATACTATAATCAAGGTAAACCAAGGGCCATCGGAACAGCTAATCCAGCTCTGGGCAACTCAGGGAAACTTGCAGGAGGACATCCCACCTCTAAATCTGAAGAAGAATTAGGAACCATAGACCCAGCATATTATTTTCATGTGTATTCCTATGGCACATCATAGTCACGTGCTGTGTAATGACATTTCAGTCAACAACCGACCGCATATACGACACTGGTCTCATAAGATTAGTACCATAGAGCCTTGGTGTATAGTAGGCTATACCGTCTAGGTTTGTGTACGGACACTCTGTGATGTCCGCACAACAACGAAATTGCCCAACGATGCATTTCTCAGAATGTATTCCCGTCCTTAAGTGACACATGACTGTACACGGAAGGTCTGAATATTCTACTCATCCTTTCACAAATCTAAGTGTCTTTGCATTTAAAGATGACCCTAAAGTTCCCTCCTTTGAGATACCAAGATGTCATTGTTTCTCTTATTAGCAATCCTTGTATCTGAACTTCTCCCTCAGAGGGGTAGAGAGAAGTTGAGGGGCGAGGTCTAGGAGAAGAGTGATGAGAGCACTAGCTGCACCCTGGGAGTCCCCTCTCTGGGGGCTGCAGGTACACTGGGATGTTTGGAAAGTTGCAGCATGGTGACTGATTCTAGGCGGGAGTGCCTTTGGGAACTGACCCAGAAAACCTACCCTCACTTGGGCAAGGACATGAGGAAATTCACAAAACCCTACATTATTCATTAACAAGACTGTAGGCTGATTTCTCAGGACTGGTAGGAATGGCTGTAACTTAACAAGTTCAGTTTATCTAGTTAAGAGCTGGTAAAGATTTTGCAGATAAATTAACCCCACAATGACGCTCTAAAACAAATCCCTTTAGAAATCGGAGGGAATCAAGAAGTGAATAACTTAGAACACTTGTTTCTATGAAGTATATAATGTTTGTTATAGCAATTGTTCTAGAAACTGAAAAAGGATTAACCTCATTAAAATGTCTCTCAAGCAGATTTGGTATTTTGAATTCTTGGGGTAGAGTAAGCAAAAGCAACAATAGAATGCCTGAAATAATACCATTAGAGCATTGTTCTTCCTGCTATTAAACAACCACTAAAAAATGTCAACTACAGGACAATACAGATGACATATTCCTACCATTCTTATGCACACAATGAAAGGGGATATAAACCAGAACATGTTTCAGTTGTCGATTTCTGTTGAGGAGTCTAACACTGTAAGAATTCCTTTGGGGTTAATATTTTCATAGTCTGGTACACAATGAACTGTTCCATCCTGTGTCCCTCTCCATTGTTCTCCGGGTCTTAACCTTGTGACACAAGTCTATCCTAGTTTTCTTTCTATTTCTCTGCTTCTTTATTCTTCCTCTTCCAGACCCCGCAGTGTGGGTGTGCCATGGGGGTGGGCTTCATCAGGCTTCTTCTCTCTTTTCCGTGCCCTCTCTACCTGGGGAGGTCTTCTCCTGTGATGCGTTACCATTGCGTGAAAATGACTCCAAACTTTTTTCTTGAACTCTAGTCTATCATCTTACGTTCCTGAAGAATATCTCACATGGGCTGTCCTGCTTTGGTTGCAGACTTAGCAACTATGTCCAGAACTGAACTTACAGTCTTTTACACAGACTGACTGCCCTTCCCAACTCTCCCCTTTTAGTCACTGGCACCCCGATGTTTCTGGATGCTCAGCCCAGAGACCGTGGCTTCCTCTGGAAGCCTCACCCTTTCCTCCATGTTAACCTCCATGTCACTCAGTTGCCAGGTTTACCACTTCTTTCTACATGCTTCTCAGAGTCCCCGTCTACTTTCTCTTCCCATGGCTTTGACCCCGTTCCAGGTCTCCTCCCCTTGAGCCAGGATTGCCACAAAACCCTCTTGGCTCCTGCCCCTCCTTTCAGCTTCCTGTTCTCTCCAGCCCATTCCTTACGCTGTCGTGAGGCTACCTGTCTTCAGAGATCCCGTTTATGGCTGTCTGCGTCCTCTGCTCAGGATCCGACAGTGGCTCCCTGCTATCTAACCAAAGGTTCCCATCTCTTTGGCTGGGTGGTTTTTGCTTGTTTTTTAAAAAAGACTTTATTTCTTTTAGAGCACTTTTAGGCTCAAAGCAAAATTGAGAGGAAGGTATAGAGATTTCCCGCATACACCGTATGCCCACACACACGCAGCCTCCTCCGTCATCAACATCCCTATCTGTGGTGCGTTTGTCACAACTGATGAACCTCTGTTGACACATCATCATCACCCAGAGTCCATAGTTATATTAGGGTTCACTCTTGGTGCTGGACATTCTATAGATTTGGACAAATGTGTAATGACATGTAGTCAACACTATAATATCATACACAGTATTTTTGCTGTACTAAAAATCCTCTGTGCTCCACCTTTTATCCCTCCGTCCCTCCTAACCCCTGGCAACCACTGATCTTTTTACTGTCTCTTAGTTTTGCCTTTTCCAGAATGTCATATAGTTGGAATCATACAATATGTAGCCTTTTCAGACTGGCTTCTTTCACTTAGTAATATGCATGTAAGTTTCCTCCATGTGTTTTCATGGCTTGATCACTTTTTTTTTCAGCACTGAAAAATATTCCATTGTCTGGATGTACCACGGTTTATCTATCTATTCACCTACTGAAGGGCGTCTTGGTTGCTTCCAAGTTTTGGCAATTACGAATAAAGCTGCTGTAAACATCTATGTGCAGGTTTTTGTGTGGACATAAGCTCTCAACTCCTTTGGGTAAATACCAAGGCATGCGATTGCTGGATCCTATGGTAGGAGTGTGTTTAGTTTGGGAAGAAACCACTAAACTGCCTTCCAAAGTGTCTGTACCATTTTGCATTCCCACCAGTAATGAATGAGAGTTCCTGGTGCTCCATGTCCTCGTCAGCATTTGGTGTTGTCAGTGTTGGGTTTTGGCCATTTTAATAGGTGTGCAGTGGTATCTCATTGTTGTGTTAATTTGGCTTGATTTTACTTACCCTTCGCAATATGTATCCATGGAATTTTCTGGCCTTATTCTTCATATTGCCCAATGTCCAACTTGGGTAATTGTCATAAAGGACTATCCTATGTTCCACGGAGTAGTGGAATCTCTTTGAGCCTCAGGTCCCTAATCCTTCAAATGAGGATAATACAATGTCTACAGAAACCTTCAAGTTGCACAGTGAGGTTGTGCACTGAAGCAAGTGAGCACTCAAAAAATGTTGGTTGTTATCACTGCCACGTGGCTGGGATCCTGTTGTCTTATGTACGTTAGTTTGACACCCCTGACAATTCTGAGATGCTGGAGGACGTAGCTTCTTTTTAAAGTGCCCCCGCTGTCTGGGGGAGTGCCGGAGACGTAGAGGGAAATCATTAATTACTTGTATTGGTTCTAATGTCTCTGGCCACTGTTCACTCGGGACCGGGGGAGAGTCCTAACCGAGCCGTGTGCTAGCTCACATAGATGATGTTACAGTGCTGACCCCTGTGGTGGGTCTAGGGAACACAGGGAAAAGTAATGCCGAAGGTGTTTCCTCTTAATTTGGAATTGGGAGTAGATATTCCACCACAGACTAAACATGCCTTGAAAATATATACAAGGCTGAACTCTGTATGTAAATAGTTTATTCCCTGGTTTAGTAATATTCCTAGCTTTGCTCTGTTTGGTTTTTAATGTGCATACTGTAAGAACAGTTTATGTCATCTGAGTTGTAAAGCTTGCTTGACTTGTGGTAAAGTAAAAGGCACATGAAAGCATCCAAATCAGATATTAAAGTGGGTATTTTATGTGCCACGTGGGCTTTTGCTTATCTGTTGGTTGTATCTCTTGCTCATTAAGAAGAGTTATCCAACCTCCCCATCTTTTATCGCTCTCGGAATCAATACTTTGTTGAGAGTTTTGGAATTACTATTGTTTATTACCCAATAAACATCTTAGTGTAGTGTGGGCATTTCTTTCTTATTCGGATAACAGCAAGAGACACTGGCTGTGAACTGGAAGAGTCCAATTTGATGTCACTTGCCTTATTCCCATTTCACCAAAAATACCGATCATTGGAGACGCCGTTTGTATATTCCCTCAGAGAGAGTTTAGCTGATTAAATAAACGCTGTCCAACTCTGTGGAATATTTGGAGATGCAATATTCCTGTATTTGACATTTAATTAAAATGGTTAAAAATTTTATTGAGTTTCTGCTTTAGAAAATAAACGTGTTCCTTTATAAAGAACAAAACCCAGTGTTTTCTAGTTGTAACTCAAGATTTCCAAAGCTATTTGCACAAGCTTTTCCCAGCAGCCACTTGCACACCTAGAGATGAAGAAGGTTCAGGGGATAGTGATACATAGCAGCCTGTGTCTTCATTTCAGAGAGATAAATGTTACCTAACACTTGTCATTTACCTTAGGGGGCATTTTTGAGGGTACTACATCAGTATTGGTTTCCTGTTTCAGGATGTTACAAATAAACCCAATGATAACTATTTTGGTATTTTTCCTTCATTAATGTATGTTTTAATCAGTGGAAGATTTGGCTACTACATCTCTAACAATATTTTTATAAAGTAAGCATATTATTTTTGTAATATGAAAAAAATCAAAATTTAATCTAAAATCCACAATTATCCTTTATGCAATGAATGAATTATTTTTGAGCACAAGAGCATTAATTTTCTTATCATCCAAGAGCATCAGCTTTAAAATGTCATTTTTAAATACAAGTATTCCTTTTCCTAATTAGCTTTAATTTTCAAGTTGCATTTTATAATTTTTTAAAGAATACAATAACATTTTAATGACACAGAGTTATTACTCAGTTGCATGAAACTTATTTACTAGGTCCAGGCTATTCCTGCATCAGAGCTTGAGTTAAGATATTGTTATTGTTGTCATTATTGCCTATAACGTGCAAGGTTTTATTAGGGAAAAAATGCCACAGAACCTATAGTTTGGACTGTTTTTTGTAATCTTCATTTGGAAAATTCTTGATCTAACTTTGTATCTTACATAGACGTTGTATACTTTCTGAAGGTTCAGCTTAGTTCCAAGGACTCTAAAATTAGCCAGGCAAAAGGAGTATCTATTTCTCTAAGAAGCTTGCATTAAAGGGGCACATGTATACACAACTCTTGGAAAGATGATTGCAACGTTTCAGATAGATCCAGAGAGGAAGATAGTCCAGGACACCCTCACTCCACATGGGGTAGCAGGCACTGCAGTTAAGCACGTGGGTGCTGGTTTGAATCCCAGCCGTACCTCTTACAGCCGTGTGACTGTGTGCAAGTTACCTACCTCTCTCTGCCCCCATTTCCTCATCTGTAAAATGGGGACGGCAGTAGTGCCTCGCTTAGAGGACATGTATGAGGATTAAACAGTTAATATTTTTAAAGCATGTATACAGTGCTGGCTTCATGCCAGGCACTATTCTGCTTGTTAAATTAAAAACAAATTTCGAGGAATAAATAGCAAAGTAATTATATCCTCAAGGCAGCTTGGGGCTGGAGAAGACCACTGAAGGCCACCTGTACCGGTAGTTCTCGAACTTGAGCTCAAAGCAGAATCTCCTGGAGAGCTTGATGAATGCCCGGCCCCATTCCCAGGGTTTCTGGCTCAGGCGGTATGGGGTGCACCTAGAATTGCATTTCTAGCAGGGGATGCTGATGCTGCTGATCGGGAGATCATGGATCTCGGCCATTCTCTTCATCTTACAGGGCAACTGCTTGATTGCACTCAAACAGAAGCTGAACCATTGTATTTAAAATGACTCTCCCAATTTTTCTTTTCTTTTTTTCTTATTGGTTGTTGTTACTGCCGGCAATTCCAGTTCCAGCCCTGTGATGCCCTTTGAAGTATTAGGAGTGGGAAGAAAGTTCTAGAGGCAAGCATGTGGAGTGTCAGGACGTTTGAGAATTAATTTGGAGAGGGCTTGGTTGATGGGAAGTGGGAGCAGCTGGTGCCTAAAGAAGATTCCCGGTCCCCTGTGGTCTCCTTTCCTCCTCAGGACATGGCACGTGAGATTTCTCGTGATTGTCTACTTTAAGTCAGAGTTTTGCCATTGTTTTGGCTCCGTTCACGCCCACGCACCTGCTGAGAATGGGCTCTGACGTGTGCTTAGAGGTTGGCCAAGCCAGAACCCAGTCAGGGTTTGTGAGGCAGGACCCCCAGGGCGTGCCTTCAGCTTCTTGCAGCGCCCACCCTCACCCACCTCCTCCGTTCTGGGCCTCTCAGCCTCCTGAATGAGGAATTTCTGTTTGTATCTTATTATGGCCAAATCCATTTTCTGGAGATTCAAGACCATTCGGGGTTAGTGGTTTAAAATAACTCCTAAATTCTGGTCAAGAAATGGCCTATAAAATTAGGATGAATTTGCCAAAACAGGAAGGTGGGTCAGTGATGGGAGAGGAATACTACACTATGGGTAGTTGAGCCTCTGGGTCAGGTGTGCTTTGGATAAGTACACAGACCCGGTCCAGCATCAGTCCTGTTCACTGATAAGCTGGGGCGACAGACACCTCATCATGCAGAATATGCAGCGGGCAGTCTTGTTCATTCATCCCTCTTTCATGCCTTATCTTTAACAAACCTTTTCATGCGAAACATGCTAAGGACAGATGCTTTTTATCAGTTTATTAAAGCCACTCTGAAGAAATAGTTATTGGGCACCTTAGCACTAATTAGATTTTGTTTTCCCAAATACTTGAAAATAATAAGATTGAACGTCTTTATTCTGGAATTCAGGCCTTTAAAACTTTAGAAAAAATTCTATAATTAGTCATTTTTTATTTCTTGTTGACCTTAGATATTTTCTCTTCATTCATGGAGTTATCATCCATTAATATAGAGGTACGTATTTTTTTCTCTTGACTAGACAATTCATTTAAAACATACATAACTTTGGGCATTGTTTTGGGCTAGAAACCAAATTTATAACCAAAGTCCCGTGTTTTTTAACATTGGTGAAAATAAAACAGGTAAAGCTAAGACTTCACTTAAGCACAGAGCACAAATTAATAGTGATAACTCAGGATCTTGGTTCTGGCATTCGAAATCTGATCAATAAACATGTGTCGAGTGCTCGCTCAGAGTCAGAAAATATGCAAGCAGTTAGAATTGTTCCAATACTTTGTATTCTGATATATGCCCAAGTTAAAGTAAGAATAATTTTGATAATGGTATAATAGAAGTTACACTGAAAAATTAAAGCTTTCACTCTTCTCTTTTTGCACAAAAAGTTTTCACTTAGGTTCTGAAGCTCTAGAAAGAGCATCACAGAGTCACAGACTCTGGAGCCAGACTATGTGGGTTTGAATTCTTAATTTGCCAGCAACTAGCTGTTTGACCGTGAGCAACCTGTTCAACCTCTCTGTGCTCAGTTTTCTCATCTGTAAAATGGGGTAATAATACTATTCCTTTATAGGATTGTTGTGAGCATAGTGCACGTGATGATACGTGTAAAGCACATACATGAGTGACTGCCGTTATCATCAGAGTCCAGTAAACATTAGCTCTTATTATTGATTTCATTATTATATTACTGATATTCATCTATAACTAAAACTGTGTGAAATGAAAAATATCTTTCTTTTACCTCTACTTCATTCCTTAAAATGAGATAAGCTTCCTAGATAATTTACAAATATTAGGATTATAATGATATTCACACACTTAAGTTTTTACTTTATAATTTTTAGGGGTATAATTCTATCCCTAAAGTATTCCAATATGGAAAACTGGCCTTTGAAGCTTGACAAAAATAAAACTAACAAAACACAACCGAAGCAAATTGAAACGAAACCCATTGAAGTGATTTTGTCCATGGAGGGTGGCATTGCCGCAGCTTCAGATTCTTGTGAGATGTTCTGACGGCGGGTATTTTATAGCCTCTCAGAATGGGAGTGTCTTCCATGGATTTCTTCCTGTGAAAAGAGTGTAGTTTAATAGGATGTTGTGCAAAAGTGGGAATCACCTTTGAGAATTTTCTCCCTGATCTCGATAAAATGGGAAAGGGCATCTCTTCCTTAGCATGAGAAATGGAGGGTTCCCAGGCCTTTGTTTCCTCAACTTTTTAAATGCATGTGGCTTCTTGGAGTCTATTCCTTGACCCTGGTAATTTTCCATCAACACTTCAACTGAGTCCAGACTTGATGGGTCTGATTGAAGACGACAACCTCATCTTTTAGTGATTGATTTATCACTTCTAATAAATCCCTCTTAAGTCAGCCAGTCGTGGAGGTCAGTGAGCTGTTTTGCTGTGAGCACAGACGTGGAGACAGATCCAAGTGGCAGCTCATTCCGGTGCTAGGAATCTCACGTGTCGCTTGGTTTGACTCTACATTGGAGGGGCTGCGTCTCTGTCTGCCTCAGGCTGACACTTTCCGTGAGAGACAATGTCTGTGGGGCACCGATGGGGTTTCCAGCTGTATAAACATTTGCTGTCTAGACCCATTTTAGAATTCACCTTAGGTAGAGGTCAGAAAGCCAGAATGGGAGAGCCTAAGAGGAAAACCAAACACGCTGACAGATTGAGGTTGTTTATCCATTAAAAAGCCTAAAAATGGAATAGCTCCATATATCTTGATAAAGAGTTTTTCTGCAGAGGTCTCTACATGTCTTGGGGAAATGAGTCTTATTTGTACATTTTTACGTTAAAATGATCATTTATAGGATGTTGCAGGATGTTATATATTAAGTGCCTTCAATTATCATAAATATGTATATATACATACGTTTATATATATACACATATATATGCATACCATGAATATATTATATATTGATATAACTAATGACATTCATTCATTCATACATTCATTCATGTAATAAATATTTGTTGTACACCCACTGTGTACCAGGCAGTAGGAACAGAACAGGCAAGAATTGCTGCACTCAAAGATTGTATATGGAATTAATACAGACAGATCATTTTTGCCTCTCATCATGCTAGAGATTATTTAAAAAGATGTCCCTCTTTGCTGTTTTAGGAATGGCTTGGCCTCAGAAGTTCAACTTTATTGAAAGAGTTATAAATATAAAGAAGAGAACCAAAGTCCCTTAGAGGGAATATTATCTCCTTTGTATCTCTAAAGTACATTCATGAGACTAACAGACATTCAGGTTGTTCCCTTTCTTTAGAAATTAGAAATTTTGAAATATCTCTCGAGTAGGAAATGAGTTAGCTGGTTCTCCTCCCTGCCCTGGGAATTGTGCAAAGCTAGCTATGGGAAAAAGGACTTGGACTTAGGGTGGACAAAGGCATCAAATGTGGAAATACCAGATGTAAGAACGGAGACTTCAGAAAGCCAATGTGTTTCTGCAGCGTTCATGACTTCCAGGCATTTTGATGGGAATAGCATGTGTCACAACAACGATGATGCAACAATATTGTCCTTTGCCTTAAAACTGCATTGCTGTATGGCCAAGTCAGCAGGACCCTGTGAGAAGAGCCTTGAGGCAAACAGTCAGAGAGGGGGATGCTTTTGTAATCAGCAGGGACACATCCGAGGACCTCTAGTTCCAAAGGGCACAAGTGGTCATGCCACCCCCCGTACACTGCAGCCCTGTGGAACAGTCGGCTGCAGTGTGTAATGGCACCAAGGACTGGAGAGCCGTATTCTGTGGTCAGCACTCACTGGAACTGGATGAGTTTGGGTCACAATCAGCACTTGAGCCCTTCTCTGTGAGTTATGCTATTTGGCAAAATCAGAGTCTTTTTCCAAGGACCAAGGTTTACCAGGTTTCCTGGTCAAAACCAATCTAATTTGTTGAGTTCGGGATAAGTGAGTTAGAAACATGAAGACTGTTTCTGTGAAAATATTGAATGGCTTAAAAAAGAAAATAGTTCAAAGTTCTTGGCAAAGTGTATTGGCCAACTGTCCTAGACAATTGGCAGTACATGTCCCATATTATCTTGCAACTGTGAAAAGCTGTTAATAAGGGGCAAAGATCTAATATAAAAATCTCTGATGAAATGTATTATGTTACAGAGTCTTTTTGGTGGGAAATAATTATAGAAATGATCCTTAATAAGCTCAATTCCTTAATTGGCGATTCTCGTCTTAAATAAAGTGTCAGAGAGTGAAGAGGAGGTAAGATCAGCTGGTGTTTCCAGTATGTCCAAACATTATATTTAAAAATGCAGCCTTGAGTTTGGGTTGTCGTATCTGAGCCACATCTGCCATATCTGAACAGAATTGCTTGTGACCTCAAGTCAGATTGACAGATGATGGACGATAACTCCAGACTTGAACACAACTTACTCTAGTCCTGGATGGTATGCAGGTGTGTAATTTGAGAGAACGCAGCATTAACTTGAAAGCTGTGCATGGCAAAGCAAGATAATTAGGTTGAGTTTCTTATTATTAGTAGCCTCGCAGGTAGATGCAGCAACCACTAGCTTGTATCATGTTTTATCCATACTTCCCGGAGTCAGAGCTGTGACATGTGGGAGCCATCAGCTTTGGCAGCCTGAAGACATATAAAGCAGATGTTTCTTTATATGCAACAGTTTTATACACTTTTGGTCTTATTTCTTTAAAATTTGGGACTTTGCTAATTTGCATTGATGGGCCAGGCCCCAACTGTGGCACTGGGTGGAGAGTGTAACAGAAAAGTGCAGGTCCTGGGGCTCTGCAGCCCTCTGGTTGGCCCCCTTGTGTGTGTTGTCTGCTGGGTGAAGCATTCACACCAGGCAACCTGGAATGGAATCCAACACTTATCACCAGTGGAAGGAAAGTGACTGCAAATACTTTTAGGAGAAGCTCTGAGGAAGAGGTCTAGGTGGGATTGAGCAATCAATAATTTCTAAATTATTTAATATCACTCTTATTTAACAATTTAATATTAATTAATTACTTATATTATGAATTATACTATTAAATATTAATTATTTAATAATTCAACATTACTTTTAAATATTATCATTATTAATATATTATTAAATTATTAAACATTATTAAATTATTTAGTAATTCAATTTAATAGTTGAACTTTTTATAGTAATCAATAATTTCTTTTCCCACAATCACAGAGTCTACCTGTGAGTATGAAGTGTGTCATCTTTAGCTGCCAACTGAGATTACCCAGTGCTACCTCTGAGTGCTGGTACCAGCCCTGGACAGTTGTGTTTCTCTTAACCCTCCACATGGAGACAACTGTCTTTGATGGTCAGCTCGTCCTACCTGCCCATCTGCCAGAAATCACCACTGAGTTCCTGTCCCTCTCCCCTACCTGGGGCCGTGCAGGTGCGATGGCAGCAGCAGGGGCTTAGAGCCCTGTGTGAGAAACTGCACGGAGGTCCTCCTGGCTGGGTCCTCCTGACACTTGGTCCATGTCTCTCTTTCTGCTTAAAATAAATTAAGGGTAAAAGGTGGTTTGCAATACCCCTCCCCAAATTAGACTGACGGGAAGGGCTAGATTCAAGAAATTGTAGTCTAGTAATCATGTGCAATACATATGTGTATCAAATCAACACATTATATACTTTAAACTTATATAATGTGGTATGTCAATTATATCTCAGTAAAACTGGAAAAATGTGATCAAACTTAAAAAAATTCAATTTACAAGTTAAAAAAGAAATTATAGTCCAGTCTAGACCTCTTTAGTGGGGGGCCCATGAACCCCTTGGAATCGTGCACATTTACTGAGTCTGTTTGGGCAGTTTAAGGAAGCAGTGCCTGGAGCGTTTTTCAGACTCTCGTCGGAGAGATGTATACAGCAGACTTGTGGTCTAGAGGGGTTTGGTAGCTGATTTTTATAGTGAGATCTATTGAAAAAGATTTACTAAGGAAAAAGCCCTTGAATCTGGCAGTGGATAAGAATAGAGCTAAATGTGACAAGGCTTGCAAAGAACTGGCTCTTAGAAGCCGGCGGGATGCAGGCACTTCTGAGGGTGATGGGAAAGTTGGTCACGGAAGACAGTTTTGGCAAACATTAATCTTATTGTCCATATCAGATGTTTGGTGTTTCTGTCTTATTTCCTGGACCACTAGTTGCCTTTACATGTGTGCACACTCCATCTTCTCAGCTGCATTTCAGCTCCTTTGCACTCCTCAGTATCTCGCACGCTCCATGAACAGCATTATATAGATCAGATTCTCAGCCAGTGTTGAGATTGGCTAAATGGTCTCTAAGGCCATGCTAGAGAAATTGAAATTTGAAGATGAATCTAGGATTCGGTCATCTGCAGATGGGAGAAGCTGGCGATGACTTTAAGAACTCAGGTCAGAGCTCTTGAAGTGGGAGAAAAGAGAGAAAGGAGCACCGAGGAAGCTGACTGATCTGTAGGGGAGATGTTCGTAAGGAAATAAGGTGGAACATGTTCTTACGACGTGGTGCAGTGGACTTGATGATGCGGTGAAGTCCTGCACTCTTATTGAAGGTGCTTATACTCTAGGCACCTGCTTTGGGGGTGGGGATACAGAGATCTGCAGGGTATGGTCCCTCCCATCAGCCACATAAGGCAGAGAAGCAGGTGTGGAGAGGGCCAGCCCTGGGGTCTGGTTTGCCTGGCCCAGCCCGGTCCATGCCTGTGTCTTGGGTGTAATCATTAATTATTAATAGTGCTCCCGTTGACTCCCAGCAGCATCCTGATCTGGAAGATAAGGTATATGGGCAGCCTGATTATGAGGAGATTACACGGTTGAAGCTTTCCACCGAGTCTTGAAGAATAAAGCAAGTTCTTTGGTGCTGAGACATGCTGAAGGAATTAAAAGATAAAATCAAAAGTTTGGAAGAATTTGATATAAAGTGTAGAGATGGCCATGGGGACAAGCAGATTTTAACTGCTGGAGCTCCTTGCAGTCTGTGCGGCTTTTCCTGGGGAAAAGCATGAAGGCAGGGTTAGATGCACAAGTGTAAGGTCAGGAGGGGATGCCAGTATTCTTGGCCAGGTCAGAGTTGGCCACTGTCCTGGGAGCAAGCAGGGCTGTTTACCTCTCTGTGTACTTGCTCTGGGCTGAGAGGGGTCCCCTCCCACTGATGAACCCACTTATGTGCTTGTCCAAGAGCTGAGACCCGATCCTGGGGGAAGCTTGACTACCGTTAACTTCTGCCACTGCATGGTGACCCCCTTCCATTGTTCACTGATCACCCCAAATGGAGACAAGCAAAGTGCCTAAGGTCATAGGCAGAAAGCATGCCAAGAAACAGTGGGGTGGAGGAAGGGCTGGAGTGGGCCGTGGCAGGGGAGACAAGGGTTTTGAGATGTGGGCGGGGTTAGGGAGCTGGAGGTGATTCTAGGAGAGGACACGGTGGGAGGGCCAAACACTACAGAAAGGAAACTGCGTGCAGGGTTAGCGATTTCTGCTGTTGTCTGGGAAATGATCACGTCGTAGTTGGGGCTGAGCAGTTTGGGAGTGAAGTTGGAGTCCAAAGAGAAGAAAGGAGCGAGGAAGCCCGAGGAGCCTGTAAAAGGAATGTTAGGGTTATGTTGCCTTTTAAGGAAAACTCTCGAGTAATATAAACATGTTGTGGGTCATTAGATGTACTGATTAAGAGGGTAAATCATAAAAGAAATTATGTCTTGGACATAAAATTTAAACAGCGCAATGACATTTTCATGATAAAAGTAAAGCTACACAGATTGGGTTCCCTCTGGGGAGCCTGGACATCAGAATTCCAAAGCTGTTCCATTCGTGCCGTTGAGCTTGCAAAATGCTCACATGTCACGTGCAGAGGAGGGTACCCACACATGTTGCATGGCTGAAAAAAGAAACTTTAAAAGGCCTTGAAGTAGGCTTTAATTAAGAGGAAAATATTGCAAATCCTACACAGCAGCTTGTAAACGTTACTGAATGTGAAACCGACTCTTCCGTTTAGAAAAACACCCAACAGCCTTTGAGAAGAGCCAGACGGCTGAGAATGTGTTCATACCCGCAGTGGCTTCTGTGGAGCCAGCCCCTCCGCTTCACACACCTCTCTCTGGTCAAGATCAGACCCTCTCTCACTGTCTCCTAGAGGCCGTAAAACCGACCTGCTCGTCTTCCACGAGGATCTGGAAGCGGAGATTGACAGTCACTGCCTGGTGTCTGCCGGTCTCGTCCATCTGCAGGCAGAGCAGATTGTCCGTTGGAAGATTCGGAAAGAAGAGGTCGTCCGTGATGAGTTGACCCCATGTGGGGGCAGCCTGTGGCAGTATATGTATCTCATGCTCCTTTACTTCTTGAATTTTCCACATAGAAGGAGACTGAGATATTAGTATTTAGTCCCTGAAGGGTGGCTGTGCATATTCTCCATGCAATTATGGATTTAGATCCATCATTATTTTATTACAAACTACATCAAACTAACTAACATTTTTGTGATTTTTAATTTTTGTCTGTACAAAGAAAATACGCCGCATTATAGAAATTGACATGGCGGAGTGGGGGCAGGTCTGTCAGCTGCTCTACCTTGTGGTTAGATAATCCTGAAACAGATTTTGGTTGCAAGAGATAAAATTCTGCTTATCTCTTAAGCCGTGCATTCTTTCCAAAAGTGGCAATAGACGTCTCTCTGAGACACATTTTCCTATTTCACCAGCGTAATCGAACATGAGTTTCAAGTCTCGCGGGTGATTCAGGGCTACAGGCAACTTCATCAGTCGTCCTAGCGGCTCTTCCCTGAGTCTGGAAACAGTTTGCGCTTCCTGGGCTGCAGGTGTCGCAGCTCCTACGTTAGTCCCGTCAAGGACTTTTCTCTGGGAGGCAGCCGTGTGGAGTTCTCTATGCGCTTCCTCCTTGTAAATAGTCGGAAGCCCCCTGCTATGGAAGTGTGTTTGATTTTCAACGTCACGTCCTGAGCTCCAGCCAGCCCCTCCTGTGTAAGGCCATCTTGGTGGATGGCACCCAAGGACACGCTGACTTCATTCTGGATATCGCAGCAGGCCGAGCCTTCTGCACAAGTGACAGTTCACAGTTTCCAGCCGTCTGGCCTCCGGAGAAAAGTTCAGCGAGTACAATAAGAACCCAAATGTAAACTCGCTTCATTTTGTTGTACGTTCAAATGGAGAAGCCAAGCCCCGGCTCCAGGGGCACTTCCTCATTTGGAGAGGCAGCTGGGAACTTCACCCAGATGAGGTGTTAATAGGACTGCATCCTCTGTAGATGCAGAGTTGGGGGGATATTTAGATTTGCAGCTGCATGTAACAATTTAGACTCGATATCCAGCGTGGCTGGCCTTGGGCTCTGGGTAGGGACCACGTGTTGTCTGGCTTGCAGCAGAGATGTTGCAGGAGACTAAGGGAATTCTGTTACTATTGTTGAAAGGGGAACTAGAAACAAATGAGGGTATTATTTCCCTCTAGACAGTTAGTAGGAAAAAGAACGTCTCTTCATGTCCATCACCCTGTTCCTTGGCCTTGCAACCCTTACGTTTCCATCGGGGGGTGCCAGACGTCCTGCTTGCTTCTCCCTGGGTGGGTGGCCTCTGGAGTGCAGAAGGATGCAAGATAAACAGCACTCAGCATGCCTTTCCCCACCCTCAGCTTTAATTTTTCCAAATGCCACTCCTGAATTTTCTGGAGTTTTGTGTTGTTTCCAAACTTTTCGAAGGAGAGCTTTGAACTCATGTAGAATGCAAAGTGGAATTCTTCCCAGAAACAAACTCTGTGGAACTCCTTCATGCTGGAGAGGAGGTCAGGTATCCAGTGGCTTGAGACACAACAGGAGACTCACTCTTTACCACGTGGACTTGGAAGAAGTGAACACTGAGAGATCGTTGTTGGTCTGGCCCCAGTCCAGGCTGGACTCCAGCTGTGCCCACACGGTACGTGGTTTTCTGTGGCCTGCTCTGTCCTTGCCCTGCAACATAGAGAGGCCGGCAGGTCCAAAGAGCTGTAGCTGTGGGCTGTGGCCCACTCCCCTTTGGGCAGTGGGAGCAGAGTGGGGTCACCAGGCTGCCTCTTGGGTGCCTGCGATGCTCCTGACCCTGTGGGCACTGCTGTGTATCCTAGTGAGCTGACTGCACCCTGCTTTTCTCTCTGACTGCCACAGCCTCGTTCTTCTGGGGACTGTTCCTCGCTCCCTGCCTCACTCAGGGTGGAGTCCTGGAATGACTCTTTGCTGCCTCTCCCCGTCCCCACCGCCTCAGCCCTGCATTTCCCGTGTCTCCCCATCCCCATCCAGTGCAGGCCTGGACTCGTAATGTCCCTCTTCTGGGCCTGACGGCCAATCATCCACGGCCGTCCAGGCCATTTCCAGGTTGCAGGAACCTCTTCTTTCCCTCTCAGATCCCCCAGTCTTCCTCACAGCCCCTCCCAGAGCTGTCAGGTATTAGACACCCTCCCGTGAATAAACCAGCTAACTGCCTCATCTTGGCCCCAAGCCCCGTCTCTCCTGCAGCATCGGGTCACCTCACCCCGTGTGTGCAGACAAGGCCTTTGAGGCAACATCACTCTTGCCTCATGAGCCTTCCCGCCCCACGAGCATTCCTCCTTTCCCTCCTTTCCAAGTCTCTCTAGACTCCTCTCTCATATGTAGCGGGGCTCCTTGTTGGCACCTTTGCTCTCTATGTTGTGAGGGTCTAGGGACCCATTCACAGAGGGTCTGGCACAAGACCTAGGGCAGAGGATGTGACCATTAAATGGTAGCTTGGGTCAAGTGCTCTTTAGTATTATTATTAGTAGCAGTAGTAGTAGTATTAGCAGTAGCATTAGTAGGTGTATTAGCAGCAGCAGTAGCATTAGTAGATGTATTATTATTGTTAGTAGTAGTATTAGCAGTAGTATTAGGAGCAGCAGTAGTATTAGTAGATGTATTATTAGCAGTAGTAGTAGTATTAGCAGTAGTATTAGGAGCAGCAGTAGTATTAGCAGTAGTATTAGGAGCAGCAGTAGTATTAGTAGGTGTATTATTAGCAGTAGTAGTAGTATTAGCAGTAGTATTAGGAGCAGCAGTAGTATTAGTAGATGTATTATTAGCAGTAGTAGTAGTATTAGCAGTAGTATTAGGAGCAGCAGTAGTATTAGCAGTAGTATTAGGAGCAGCAGTAGTATTAGCAGTAGTATCAGGAGCAGCAGTAGTATTAGTAGGTGTATTATTAGCAGTAGTAGTAGTATTAGCAGTAGTATTAGGAGCAGCAGTAGTATTAGTAGATGTATTATTAGCAGTAGTAGTAGTATTAGCAGTAGTATTAGGAGCAGCAGTAGTATTAGCAGTAGTATTAGGAGCAGCAGTAGTATTAGCAGTAGTATTAGGAGCAGCAGTAGTATTAGCAGTAGTATTAGCAGCAGCAGTAGTATTAGTAGATGTATTATTAGCAGTAGTAGTAGTAGCAGCAGCACTAGCAGATGTGTTAGCAGCAGCAGTAGTGTTTTCAGAGAAGAAGGCCTCCTTTGCCCCCATGTCCCTTCACAAAGGGTACACTTCACAGGCCCATTATTTTTCTTTGCCCAGCGTCGTCCCACAGACGCTCAGTGAGTGCCTCTGTTTCTGACGTGTTGTTCTGTGCAGTAAGGGCGGAGCTCACCATTCCAGGAGACAGCCACAGTGAAGGTAACCCACTGCACGGTCACACACATGGGTAGGGTTCTGTGGGCGCGTGTAAGAACTCACCCTCTTCCTTTTCCATTATACATTCATGTTTTCAGAATATGCATTTTCTTTTCAAAATATGTGCCTATTGGCTTTAATATTTTAAGGAAAATAATTCTGGCCAGTGCCTTGGTCTTCCATTTTGAAAATAATTCCTATGAGAAAATTGGTAGAAATTTTAACAAACAGTTAGAAACCTGTTTGTTCTTGTGTGTTAAACCTGAAAAGATCCAGACCCCACTCGGAAGTGCTCCTCCCCATCGCAGCTCCCAAACGGGGCCGTCCTCTGTGACCAGGGCTGTCCCCGGGCTGGAATAGGGTTATGCCCACGTGGCGTTTCTCTGGGGCAGGCCAGCGTCATCTCTAGGTTTGCCTCCTGGCCGTAGCATGGTGCCTGGCAGTTGTAGCTGCTCAGTTCACTTGGAGGAGAAGTGGACAGAGCGTGTTCAGTCCACTCCAGGGGTCTTGTTGTCCTCTCAGATGTTCAGGAAATGGTCGTCTTCATCAGCATGGGCCCTACTGCCCTGAGTAAGTGACCACACTACGAATCCTCTGAAGAATCACGCACGGCGCTCTCTTTCATATCCAGAGGAGGACAGAGCTGTATTTCTGTTCATTAAGAGGGCCTTTCACAGAGAAGACGGCGCGGGGAGTGTTTTATTGTCCGTTCGACCTCCGTCCGCTGCATGAGATCAGTTATGCTCTATCTGTCTGTTAGGGAACTTCACTAGCAGTGTGTCATCCTCCCATGTTTTTATACAAAAATTGATGAAAAAGATGGATTTCTACTTGCACACTCCTGAGGAGTATAAATTAGATTTTCTTGTTCTTTAAGGGACTGGAGGCTAAGATTAGGGTATCACCCTGACTTTCCAAGGGGTTAAACCAAATATCCCTGCAGCTTCCAGATTATCCTTGTTGATTTGGGGGCTAGGGCATAATTTATATGGGTCCAGCAGACACTGGATCATCATATTACTCAGATGTCAGAGGCAGAGTTATGGCTTTGGTTCCTGAATTCCAGAACACTGGCCTTCTTCCCGACTGGCTTTGCTTGTGGCAGACATTTAAATCAGAGAGATGCTAAGAAAGAAGCTCTAAAGGGAGATGATAGGTAAAAATAGCAGCCCCTCTCCAGACGTTTCTACCAGGTGGTGAGCACACTGTGTCGGGGTTACATCTGGGCTGTGTGTTCTTCCCAGGCATGGGGACAGCCTGGATGACACCTTGCTCGAGCCCCTCAGCACCCTCTCCCTTTGACGGGAAAGGTCTGTGCTCATGTGAGGGTGGGATTGGGTAGTCAGGAAGGAGTTTCCAGAACTCTCCTTTCTGCACCGGCAGGGCAACCGAAGCCTAAAAGGTACTTCCTAAGAGTGAGGAAAATGTGCCCCAGGCAGGTGCAGCCCCCTCGGCCCCGAGGTGGGCTCCACTCCGTGGAGGCTGCCCACAGGTGGTGGACCCTGCTTTGTAGTGGTCAGTCCCCTGCTCCTGGCTGTCAGTCCCCTGGATAAAGGCTGCTGGCCTGTGGCCATCACTGCCTCCAGGGTGCTGTTCTCCAACCTTAACCACTCCTGCCAGCATGTGGCTTTTTCAGCCAGCTACAATGACTAGAGCCTTTGGGATCAGGAAAGGTAACCCCCACCCTGCAAATGCCGCCAGTGCTGCTGTCCAAGGCTGCCTTGCCCAGCCTGCGTCCTGGCCTAGTGTTCAACTTCTCAGTCCTGGGACGTGTGCACAGTGTCACCCAGTGAGCTCCCAGATGTGTGTGTGCGTGTACTCGTGTGTGTGTGCGCGCGCGTGCATGTCCTCGTGTGTGTGTATGTGTGTGCGTACGTGGAGGGCCCAGACACCCTGGCTCTTCCCTTTGCATCTTTCCTGCAGGTTCTGAATGCTTTCGCATCATGCCTTGCGCATAAGACGCATTCTCATCTCTCTATATTATCAACTTAAACATCAAAAGACAAAGGTATGATTTACAAACTAGCTGCTGACCTAAAATTTGCTAGTCTGCATCGTTCTTTGTTTTCTCTAATCTCTCATCCCCACATCTTTGATTTGATTATTCCTCTTTTCTGAACATATTCTATTACTTGATGACGGAGAGAATCGTGTAACTGCTCTTCAGCCTCTGTCTTTCTTACAAAGGAGAATGTCCTTCATACTGAAAACAATAGATGACACATGGTAAATAGAGAAGTGAATTAAGAGAGAGAAAGATACCGTTTAACTACTTTAAATTCATTCACGTGTTTAAGCCTGGAGGCGAGCGACGCCCCACGGTCCTAGAGGGTGCCCATAAGTGGTCAGGATCTCTGTGTCTCATCGTTGGTGTTTGAAATGTGGAGAGGTGCAGGAAGACTGGAGATGGACAATGTCCTGATTTGCGAAAAAGAGAACAGTGTTAAATTCCAGTTCTGAATTCCAGAAATCACATACCAGTGAACTTCACATAGACCACATTCCCAATGGATTTTTCAAGACCTTCTGAGTACTTAGACGAGAGCTCACGGTCCCTGGAAGCCAGCTCAGGAGTACCTAAGTCAGCAGACAGAGTGGGTCTTGCTTTTGGCAGGCTTACCACACGTGACTCATGTGTCATGGTGCATACCCCTAGGGCAGTCTGGACCGCTGGGAGAAGGCTTGCCCAGTAGGTGGGACCCGCAGTTGTCACAGCACTCCTTCTCTATGATCATGGGCAAGGCCTCAAAATTCTTCCCAATTCAAAGCTCCTGGCAGCCACCTTGACTGGTCGGAATTGACATGAGATGAAACCTAGTAGCCATCGCTGATGGAATGGATTTGCATTGGAAAAGAGGACGTGGTGGGCTGATGTGGACAGGGCAGCTATGTTTGGGAAGGTCCGGAAATAGGAATGAATATGGTCTTAAGGAGACACAGGTGTACAGCTGAGGATGCATGATGAAAGTTGGAAAGTGACAATGCTCAAAGAGTAGAGAAAGCATCAGTGCAACTTTTTTGTTGACTGTATGACGGGCGAAGGGAAGGGATGTTGAAGATGTTTCCTAGCTTGTGAGGGGGGAAATGACGTTCCTGACAGATTGGGAAACTGCCTTAACACGAGAGAATAACAAAAGCCCCTTATTTTATAAAAATTCTTCAGCTGAAAGTAGCTAAATGTTCCAGAAAATAGAGATTTTTGTAGGTAGCACTTCACTTTGATGGAGAATGCTGTGATTTGGGTTTACCCAAATCTTGACTTCTTAGTCTTCTTGACTGCTTAATTTACAGATTTTGTGATAAAACTGAGTTTCTGTATGAATCCACATGTTAGAAATCTAAGCCTCCTACTTGTTCTTTTTGAAACCACACCCCCCGATATTACAGCAGGTAGGCACTTACTCCTGTCTTTATCCTTCACTGCAATTTCTGAATGATCTGGTTGCTTTTGGCCTGCTGCAAATCTGGTTTTTCCTTTGGATATTCTCAAGGGACTAAAGGATTAACTAATGTTAATAAAATATTTTGAAATAATGTCATAAAATGTGCTTCAAGGAGCATAGAGTACTTTTTGGAATGTTGAAAAATGCTTAATATTTCTGTTTCTCACGTTTTGTTTTGAAAAATAGTAATTCCAGCTGTAGGAGATAGGGGGTAACCCTTCCTAGAGTCTTGTCATCACATAACAATGTTGCTTCTTACAGCTGTTTTCCCAGGAGGAGAAAATTGGAGAGAGGTTCTTACATGTTTGGTGGCTACACAGAACAATTGATGGTGTCAAAGATGTTCTTGAGCTCCCTGGCCAAAGGACATTCTGTTTACTGAAAAAGTTTAGAGCTGTTGAGTTGTTTTTACATCTAAGTGGCTAAAAAAAATGAGACACAAGGTTGAGGTGGGAGAAAAAGTCCTTTTTTACTAATCCAAAAGAATTGAGTCACTACTGAAGCAAGCAAAGTTTAATATGGTAATCAGAATAGATAATTAAATATATTGAGCACACAGAGAGAGAGAGAGGGAGGGAGGGAGGGAGGGAGAATGAGAGAAACCTTTAGCCAGATATTTTGAATATATCTTATAAAGTGTATTTATTAAAACAAAGAATATAAGAAAGACTTGAAGTCTAAAAAAGAAAGGAAAGTCACCTCCAGATTTGTATTCGAGTATTATCAACATGATTAGAATTTCTCAGAATAGGACAGGGATGAGAGAGGCTTACTAGGATAATTGGAATGACCATTTGTAGAGGCAACTTTCTTTTCAAGTCAACACACCACATTTGGTTCTGCAGATGTAGGGGTGGGGTTGGTCCCTGTCTACAGAGGTGTGATGTGTAAAGACCATGCCATGTAAAATAATTAAGCCAAAGCAAACTAATGATTTGTGAGCAAGAGCTTGAAGATGCTTGGTTTTACTATAGAATTCATTTTTAGAATATTTTCCCTTATAAGACAAGCACATAATTGTTTTCATTTTCAATAGCATAATGGTGACTTTGTGATGCATTCATGAGAATTATGAAGTTTGGAATGTGACTTTTATTTTAAGATTTGAGGGAACTCCTAAAGGCGTTTCACTTTTGACCTTTATGTGAAATTTGTGGCTGCCATTGCTGGGCAGGGGGCACCAAGCATGCATTTTTGTTGTGTCTGACAATTTGGGTGTAGTGCACAGCACAGCACAGCACAGGATAAACATGTAGCAAACTAGGAACAGTTGATTGCCTCCTGTTTGTTCATTGAACAAATTAACAAGGAGTATCTCAGTTCTTTTAAAATCTAGCTTTAAAAAACACTGAGTTATTTATACCTGACAAATTTCATCATTTAGTAGTGGATTCAAAAATAAAAATGAGCTCCAAATAAAAAGGGAAAATTGCCAATAGGAACAGAAAATATTAATAAAGAAGAGAAAGACAAGAAAGGGATCTCAGAAAGGGAGACCCAAGGAGACTTAAGTAATGTGCAGGTACTAGAATTTGTAGACGCTAAAGCAGGTGCAAGGTGGAAGCTCTTTGGGGGTTCCTGGCAGATGGTGGCAGGACCCAGGCAAAGACAGTGGATACAGCCAGTGAGGGGAGTACAGCCTTCTCGATAATAGCCCACGGAAGACAGGCCAGAGAGAGAGATTCGTTGAATAATAATGCAAAGAAAGTTAGAGGTTGAGAATGAAAGAGTAGTACGAAATGGGCACTGGTTAGAAAGTTGAACAACAATAGCAAAATTAAATATGTAAAGACTTGAGGGAAAAAGTTTTCTGAAGGAAATCATGCTAAGCATTTCTAAGTGGCAAGTTTTTGATGCTAGGAAGTTGTTCCCTGGAAGAAAAGACATACATAGTAAGAGTTTGGCATATCTTGGTTTCCCCCTGTGACCTGTAGGTGTGTGTGTGGTCCTCAGAACCCCCAAAAGAACAGATTGAATGTGTCTAGCACAAGTTCGGGAGATGAGGGACCGAATTACATAATATGTTACGTGGTTTGCACACTCAGGGAATTACCTGGAAACATGAGTTATTTAAATGATGTCACAATATACCAACCTGAATATTATATGAGTTGAGAGAATGAGCCCATCTTGTGGGGAGGAGCAACATTGGAAGGCATTACAGCAAAGGGTGAAAAGTGTGGTATTAAACTCTAGAAGTAGAGTATAAAGTGTGGAATTGAACTCTCATAGTGGAGTATAGAGTGTGGAATGGAACTCTAGAAGTGGAGTGTAGAGTGTGGAATGGAACTCTAGAAGTGGAGTGTAGAGTGTGGAATGGAACTCTAGAAGTGGAGGATAGAGTGTGGAATGGAACTCTAGAAGTGGAGTGTAGAGTGTGGAATGGACCTCCAGAAGTGGAGTGTAGAGTGTGGAATGGAACTCTAGAAGTGGACTGTAGAGTGTGGAATGGAACTCTAGAAGTGGAGGGTAGAGTGTGGAATTAAACTCTAGAAGTGGAGGATAGAGTGTGGAATGGAACTCTAGAAGACCACGATTGCCTTCTACGGGAAATGGTGATTATTGACATGTAAGTATCCTAAAAAAGCAAAAATATATCAAATACACAGGGAGACGTAGTTTTGTAAGAAAAGGGAGCTCAAGTGTGTATGAGAAAATATTGATTAGAAAAATGCTGAAAAGTGCAAATGAAGCAAAATATTTAGAAACGTTAAAAGCAGTAGGATGAGGGGCCAGCCCGGTGGCGTAGTGGTTAAGTGCGGGCACTCTGCTTTAGTGGCCCAGCATTCCCAGGTTCGGATCCCGAATGTGGGCCTACGCACGGCTTATCAAGCCATGCTGTGGCAGGCGTCCCACATATAAAGTAGAGGAAGATGGGCACGGATGTTAGCCCAGGGCCAATCTTCCTCAGCAAAAAGAGGAGGATTGGCAACAGACGCTCAGGGCTAATCTTCTTCACCAAAAAAAAAAAAAAACCAAACAAACGGTAGGGCGATTGAGAGCACACATGGCCTTACTGAAACACTTCATATAGCATCAGAACAACATGGGTGATGTAAAGCACTTCATTGTGCATCACACGGAGAAGCCACTTGGGGAAACTATGGGAGGAGGAAGCCAAATGTTGGTCATCCCACTGACAGGGATGCCAAAGACCAATGTGTTAGTTGGTCCAAATAGTTCAGAAAGAGCAGGGAATCAGGCACAAGGTGTAATGAGTATGGACTGAACTTGCTAGCAGAAGGGAGACTTTTAAAGGACCAGTAAAAGAAGAGGGAAGTAAGTAAAAAATGGAGGCGAGTGAAATAATTTCTGATGTAGTACAAAAGGAAAATAAAGAGAAATGGAATTTAGAAACCAAAATAACCATCTGAGAGGTAGAAAGTGTAATATATGTCTTGGTGAAAGAAAACTTTCCTTTCTTGGTACAAAAAGTGTTGGCTACTTGATCTTCATCTAGGATTTCAGCATATGAATTTTGGGGGGACATGAACATGCAGTCTGTAGCAATTTTATTAAATAATTTATGGTTTTAAGACTTGGAAACAAATTTCTTTGGAATATTTTCACCATTGAAGCCAGTTAATAAGTATTTGTGAGGGCACATGATTACAAAAATTAATGGAAGAATATCTCAGTTCAAAGCCCTTTGCTTAATAAAAGAGTTGAAGGCTGTCCGGCAGTAATCATGGGCAGAAGGGGGATGGGGTGGGGATGTGGGTTTCAGCATAGTCCTGGATTAAAGGAAGGCATTTTACAGGAAACGACATGATTTTTGGTTGAAAAAAAGAAAACAGTATGCCGCTGAGCTGCTGAAACATATAATGCAGCAAATGTGCAGCGAACATTCTGATAGGAGATGGGCTGATTGAGAAAGTGATAGCTCAAGAGTTATGGCTGGGAAAAGAGTTCCCACGAGTGTAGCCCTGCTCTATGCCCTGATGACCTTGCTCCACTAAGAAATAGGGCCCGCGTAAAGTCCAAAGAATCCATAGAAAATGAAGGGGAGGAAGTGGCCATGCAGAAGTCGTGATCCCAATCAGAAGCACATTTGTTGAGCATGTGCTGTGTGCAGAAGATGGGTATCCTTTAGGAGGAGAACTTGTAAAAAAGACTTTGAAGTCAGTACATAGTACTTTGTAGGTAGATGTTGAATGGATGGAGTAATGGATGAATGGATGAAAAGAGAGCACACAGAGGAAAAATCTGCAAAGTGGTTTCATAGAACTACTCCAGTGAGTCCAGGGTAGGAAATGGGGTGCTTTCAAGTTGTGGACAAATATGCAGATCTTTTCAGAATCCAGATCATAAAAATCAAATCAGAATGATAAGGATAGGAAGGGAGAGGGAATAAGAGAATGTAAAAGGAGTGAAAATCTCAGATGGGCTCATAAAAATTCAGTGAATAAATTCTGGAAGAAGCTGAGTGGAAAATAGGATCGGAAGGAAGGTGAGGAGAAGATAAAATCCCTGACAATGTAGGCACCGTCTCCTGCGGGAGCACTTTACCTGTTCATAAGTACAGTACTCGCCCTTCTTCCTTGCACCATCATTTGTATCCAGACTCCAGGATTGTAAGTGGTTCTTGAAACTTATTTTTAAGATATTCTGAACTATTAGAAGAAAAATATTATTTAAAATTAGTTAAGATATGTACTTCTCAGTGAAGGGGACTAGAAATGGGAAAACTGGAATTCTATTTGTGATAGTTTTAAAAGAAAGAAAAGGCAGGGGTAAGCATGAAGGAATTTTAAAAAATTTCCATCAAATGGAGTAATGTTAGGATGGGTTACCATATCGATAAAGAAAAAAGGTAATAATGTTTAAAGTTTGAAAAAAAAGATTATCCTAGAGAGAGTGAGTGCTAACAATTTTAAAAGATGATATGGGAATTAAGGGAAAATGAAACCACATGGACATTGAGAAATCGCAAGAAAATAAAATTGCTAGATTGAAGTGAGGGTGAACTTTAACTTACTCAACACGCAAGGCAGGCCAAGGAAGATATGAGGGAGGAAAGGACGAAATCTGTCCTAGGGCCAAATGTGCAAAGGATGGCATGAGTCATCACCCAGAGCTCAAAAGGAGTAGAAGGCTCCAGTTCTAAGACATTTGAGAACAGAGCACAGACTCGAGGAAGTGGGCATGGTTCCCTGCAGTGGAGGAAGAAGGAAGATTGTGTGCATGTTGCCAGTACCCTGGTCACCAAGTTATCATGTAACTCTGCAGGAGGGATTATTATATGAATTAACTTGAAATCCCTGATAAAAAGGTGTTCAGAAAAGATGAGTCATCATATCAGAGATTTCAGGGAGAGACAGATTGGAGAAAATCGAGTGATGTAGAGAGGCTGGCCCTGTGGCTTAGCGGTCAAGTGCGCGGGCTCCTCTACTGGCGGCCCAGGTTGGGATCCCGGGCGCGCACTGACGCACCGCTTCTCTGGCCACGCTGAGGCGGCCACATACAGCAACTACAAGGATGTGCAACTATGACATACAACTATCTACTGGGGCTTTGGGGAAAAAAAAAGAGGAGGATTGGCAATAGATGTTAGCTCAGAGCCGGTCTTCCTCAGCAAAAAGTGGAGGATTGGCATGGATGTTAGCTCAGGGCTGATCTTCCTAAAAAAAAAAAAAAAAGAAGAGTGATGTAGAATAGAAAACTTTATGTCAGTGGCTAGTTTTTAAATGATACGTATGTTACTTGATATTTCCAAGAAATGACTAGTCAAAAATGAAGTGTGTTAGTGTTGATAATACAGGGAGATCAGAATGTAAATACCTTAGGGAGTGTGTGTGTTCTTGCTCTGAAATGTGGCTCCAGAGGAACATTCCTATAATATCTGTTTGGATTTATTGGAATTCGAGTTTCAATCCTGTAAGCTCAATTAGTACACTAGAAATTGATGACCTAAACTGGAGGTCATTAGGTAAGCAGCCCCCTTGTGACAGAGCGCACAGTCTCAGCAAAAGGAGCTCCGTGTGGTCCTGCTTTTAAAAGTCTAGAGAAGGGTTAGAATCCTAGAGTCTCGATTTTAAAACATTCATTCAAGAAGTTCTAGAATATGGTGCAGGCCAAACAAGACATCTGCAGGCTGAGTCCAGCCCATGGGCCACCAGTTTGCCATCTCTGTTCGAAATTGAAAGCATTGGGTATCATCACATTGCAGGGTTTTGTGCTGTGTTGTATTGATCACACATAAATACTTAGAGCTGGCACACAGTGGCAGGAGAACTGGATCTTTAGGGCCAGTGTCTGCTCTGATTGGTTGGTATGGATTACCATACCGATGGTCATTTTTATTTTTGACCATATTCTGCATATAACTAGCACATTTACACACCTAATATGGTGGATACTAATTAAAGTTGAGAAATTATTTATTATTAACACATTGTATATTATAATTAATATATAATATAACCTATTATATATTAATTAATTATTGCCTGTGATGTTTGGAGTTATCTTGTACTAAACATCATGCAAAAATTTTGAAACCTCCTAAACAACCTGGATAAAAGTGCTCGGGGTGTGGCGGGGCCTTGGCAGAGCGGAGGCATTTGGCAGTACAATGAGCATCCATCTCGAAGGCCAGGACGTACTCCTCAGGGCCCAGGAGGAGGCTCATCACATCTGTAGTAATTTATTGAATTAGGACTCTGGAAGAAAACGACAACATATTTGGGTCAACAGTAAAACAATCAGGCAGATGTTTTACTAAACTGTTCAACTGTTTCACAATTCAGGGTTGCACATGTGCGGTGTGCTTTTGTAGCTCTGGTATAAAAATGGAAAATTTTGAAGGGCAAACTAGATAATGCAACTCATCCCCAAATAAAAAGGTTCCACGTCTATTTGAAGATGTTTTGCAATAAAAAATGATTAAAAATTATCTTCAATGATTTTTATCCATGTTCCCCATATACATGCACACATATATACACATGTATGTTTACATGTACATCTAAATCTTATATAGGTATATATATTTCTGCTCTGAAGGATTCAGTATTTCCTATTTTCTCAGTGTTTGTATTAGTCAAGGTTCTCCAGAGAATCAGAACCAATAGGATATATATAGATACATATGAGGGGATTAATTTTAGGCATTGGCTCACACTGTTACCAAGGACCAGGAATTCCCGTGATCTGCCGTCAGCAAGCTGGAGAACCAGGAAAGCTGGCGGAGTAATTCAGTCGGAGTTGGAAAGCCTGAGATCCAAGGGTGCTGATAGCGTATGTGCAGTCTGAGTCTAAAAGCCCGAGAACCAAGAGTGTCGGCCAACGTCCGAGGGCAGGAGAAGATGGATGTCTCTGCTCAGGCAGAGAGCAAATCCTCCCTTTCTCCGCCTTGGTGTTCTATTCAGACCCTCAGCAGGTTGAATGGTGCCCACGTTGGTGGTTGGTGAGGGCGATCTTCTTTACTCAGTCTGCTGATTCAGATGCTAGTCTCTTCCGAGACACCCTCACAGACACACCTGGAAGTAATGTTTTACCAGCCATTTGGGCATCCCTTAGCCCAGGCAAGTTGACACATAAAATTACCCATCATGGTGTTTTTATCTAAGATGTGAAAAGTTACCAAATCCATGTAATATTAGATCATAATCGAGTTGATTAGTGACTGGAGCACAGCGATTAAGCCCATATCTGTTCTGGCCCTTTCCACGTTATTGGGAGAAATGCAGCAGATCCCAATCTGTGTCTTTTTCTGCGAACCTAAAGTAGACAAGAAGGCTTCATACCAACCTTGCCAAAATGGATCTTACAAAATGATGGCGACACAAGCGCGGCTTGCTCTATCCTGGACCACTCTTCACATGGACCGCCTGGAAGTTGCACAATAAAAAGTGGAAATGGCAGGGCTCTACCTGGCGTTCACAAGTGTGGAGAGTTGGTCCTGTGGGCTGGCAAGCTTTCTCAGTACAGCTGGTTGTTCATATCCGGCTTGACTCTAAAATATTTGGTCATCTTTCTTGGAGAATGAGTGGCTATAATGTCTGCTAGCAGGGATTTCTGGAAAAGAAAGGGCATGTTGCCCCCA
This sequence comes from Ceratotherium simum simum, assembly GCF_057802395.1. Classification (NCBI taxonomy): domain Eukaryota; kingdom Metazoa; phylum Chordata; class Mammalia; order Perissodactyla; family Rhinocerotidae; genus Ceratotherium; species Ceratotherium simum. The sequence goes on from NC_141909.1 coordinate 3,322,622, forward strand.
CTGTCGAGGTATTGGAGACATTTAGAAGGAAAGGTCACCACATGCTGGCCCTTATGTCACAGGGGTTGCGGTCCTGTCCCTGCCTCTCACATGCTTGTGACCTTGGGGCAGTCATGTTGTTTGGAGGTTGGTTTCCTGTGCTGTGTAGTAGGGAGGTGGACCAGTGGATCCCTAAGGTCTGGTCTACCTCTAAAATGTGATTTAATGAGCAGATACTGCGGTTGTCAGAGCCACAGCCAGATGGCTCTTGGTTCCTCTCGCTGCCTTTCAGTTTAACGGCGGTGACGATGTTGGAGGCAGCGCCAGCTTGCGGAGGTTCCGCCACATTCTCTCACATGAATACGTAGATCATCTCAACTCGGCAGGTTAGATGACTGTCCCCACTTCACTGGGAGGAAACTGAGAGTCTTGGGGGTTCGGTGACCTGCTCAAAGCCACACCACAGGTAAGGAAAGCAGCGGGGCCCAGATTCAGATCCACCTCTCTGAAGGCCTTGTGCCTTTCTGTGACCGTGCTGCTTTATCAGTTAATTGTGTGTTCTGTGGAGCAAAACATCTAATAACTCTAATGGAGGGAAAGGCTTCTTAAGATGGAACCAGTGCGTCTATCCTGACTCCTGTTTCCTAAGCTACCCTGCAATTTTCAGTGATTTAAATTTGAGTCATATGTATTAGAGAAGAAAGGTGTAGACATGTCTCTCTCATTATGTCTGTGCTTCATTGTAGCAATTAGCTGATAATACTGTAATTTTTTATTACCACTATCATCTGCCCATTCTGTGTAGTGTTCATCGAAGACAGAGCCTCCGTATTTTCCACTGTTTATCCCTAGCTACTAAATATTAGTACAATATTTTGCTCAATATTTACAGAACAAATGAGCAAATGCATAATTAAAACAATTGTAACAGTAAATTTTTAAATAAAAATTAATTTTTAATTTGGTCTGGCCCAAATCATTGGTCTTTCTGCCTTCCAATATGATGGTTTTTAAGCTTATTGGAAAATTAAGGGAAATGGGATCATTTATGCATTAAACTGCAATGTAAGTGCTCAGAGTGTCCAGATTTTAACGCTCTCTTGGCTGAGTTTCTAGAACACTCAATAAGTTTCAGCCCCACTCGATTTTTTATCCTCATTTAAAAGAAGATTCAGGTCTGTGCAGTGCTGATGGACACTGGGGTCAGTTTGAAGGAACATTCTAACCTTGAACCCAGAAGGTGTGGTTTGACAGACCTTACACCCCCTTTAAATCCCTGGTGTCTGTTCTTTTAGAAAAAGAAAGAAAGAGGAAGAAAAATTGTAGATCTTCTTATTACTCAGTTGTGTTAGACACTTTAGAACCATTTTTCCAATGAAACAATTAACTCTGGGATCTGAGTTTATACATCAAACAGGTTTGATTTATAGACTTCGCCTTAAAGAACACTGCCCTTTGAAGCTTTCAGAGTTTATGATGTGGTCTTTAAACTGTGGCCCTGAGGTAAGGGAGGGGAGGTGGGTTTAGAAAATGTTTTCTTGCTGATTCTATTAATTATTCAACATCTGTTTGTTGAGCACCTATCAGGGATCTCGGTAGGTGAAAAGCTCGTTATCTGCAGAGTGCTGCGGACAGGGCTCTAAAACATACTCAGCAGTTACCGAAGTGTTTTCAGACACATGTGTGTCATTTCATTGGTTGTCAAGACAAACTCAGAATAGACCTTTAGGTCCTTCTGAATATACATTCCCTGATAGCTGGGACCTTGTCACCTTTGCTTCTGCATTCCAGTCCTTAGAACAGTGGCTGACAATAAGAGGGGTTAAGTCGACATTTGTTGAGCTCATAAATGAGTGAGTGATTAACCGAGCCAGCAGTGCCAGGAAGACCGAAAGGTAGTCTGGATCTCAGAACGCCTGTTCTCTGGGACAAGTTCAGGCAGCCATTCAATAACTTTATAATATCATATTTAAGATTTTGAAAATTTTAACTATGCTTATTTAAAATTTTTTCAACACACACATAATTTTTTTCCTCGAAGGAAGGAGAAAGGTAAAAGAGAAGTTTCACTTTGCTTTAGGTTTCCCTCATGCATCGTCAGAGAAATGACGTTTTCGGTCCAGTAAGCCCTCATCAGTTTTCGTGGGCTATCCTGTTGATGGTAGGAGGTGTGGGGTCAGAGATTCTGACATCAGTTATAGCATATTTGCACAGCAAGGGCCACATTAGCATGTGGTTTCCCTTTTAATTGTTCACGGTGTAGAGAAAGTCATCTTCTACCTCATCTCAATTTTGACGTTCACCTTTGTGTTGGCAAGAAAGGGGCACCTTTGTGTTGGCTGGTGACGGTTAGTGCTAAGGACCAGCCCTCCCCACTTGCGGTGGAGGTTGGAGATGAGAACCCAGGGAGACACAGACGTGCAGCACTTGCTGCACGCCCACAGCTGATCTGAGCAACCACGCTTCGAGGCTTAATTATGCCTTAGTTTTTCACGTTATTCTTCGTCATAATCTGATCAGGGAATTTTAGGAGGAAAATTGCATTGTTAGTAATCAAAAACCGTTTTAAAGAGGAAATACCTAATGCGGTCTCAGTGAGTGTGGCAGGACGGTCACAGGTCGGTTCTGGGAGATCCATCCTCTGTTGCTTCTTTGTCAGTGCTGTCTCTGCAAAGAAGAGGACTCAATTTCAGCTCCTAAGCTGATCTCATCCACCCTCAGCGCAGCTTCGCAGTCTTGCCAGGTAAACTGCACACATCTGGCTGATCCAGGTCAAGTGTTTCAAACCCGAGCCCACAGGCAGCTGTGTGGGGAGTGGGAGGGGGAAGCCATTGTCCTGTAGCAGGGCTGGGTTCATTTGGCATCACCCAGAATTAGGTCACAGCCATTCCAGCTGCCAAGCATTTATGAATTGCTGGCTTCCCAAGGCCCGTTTCCCGCTGGCATTTTAGGTATTTTACCACGTGTGTGACGTGTCAGGACCTTTTTCTCCCAGCGCAGGGACCAAGGTGGTTCTTTCTCTCTGTTTGTTTTGGATCCTGAAATATGACCTTTATGGTGTAATCACTTCAGGAACCCCACAAAGGCCCCTAAAGTTGATGTCATCTGGTAAAGCCGATTGGGAAGCTCTGTGACCTGTGGTGAGCTAGGACCCGCCCTGCAGTGCTCAGGGCTGCCATTTGTAAGCATGTCCCATCAGATGTCAAAATATGATGACCTGTGCATGGGAGTTGTGGCCGGCCCTTATGAAGTCAGTTCTAATAGACATGGCCGGATGTCTGGTGTGCTCTAGAAACTAGATTGTTTCTGACACTGGTTGTCATAAATATATAAACTAAATGTAAAATAAGGTAACTAATTGCTATCTTGATAATTCCAAATGCCCTTCATTTTCTAGATTCTGTATATGTTTAATGCCTGTGACTATAGGCCCAACCTGTCAGCATTATTCAAAATACTTTTATGACAATTTCCCCCTACACTATAGGAAAAATATATAGGCTCTCCTGATTTTATAAATATTTCTAGTTTGGTTATTCCTACAGTTTCCTATATTATTAAATTATCTTATAAACAAGTTTTTTGTTTGTTTGTTTTAGCATATGCTTTGAGCACTGGAGGATAGAAAAATCTTATTTTTTTGGCATCAGGGAATGAGATTTTTTTCTGGATATGAACTGATTTTTCTAAAGCTCTCCTTAATAAAGGGCTACAATTATGTTTTACATTTTAGCCATCGATGTTTTTTCCAAATAGATTATGCATGACCCTTTCTTGACAGAGTGCACTGTCTATGGAATGGAACCTTTTCTGAATGACTCAGGCCGTCTGGGTAAGCTCCCTATTGCTGAGCTGTAGGAGGTGTTTGGTGACGGCGGGGGTCCACTGAGGTGTGCAGAGGTGTTGGCTTCACACCCAGTGACTTCACACAGCTGGGCTCCTGAAGGCGGTGGTTCTGCCTTCTTCTCCCTTGAGGTCACTTCCCATGTCCCACTGCTTCAAACAAGTCCCCTCTTCTTTTAACCTGCCCTCCACTGGGAGATTAGCAAAAGAAAAAGGAAGATTTGTTGAGCCTACCACGTGCCAGGTGTGCTTTTAGTAATTCATCTTATTTAATTGTCACAGTTATCTTAAGAGGTAGGGATTATTCTCACGTTCACGGACAAGAGTGCTGGAGTTCAGAGAAATTAAGTAACTTGCGCAGTTATGCACAGCCAATATTTTAACTGAGCCTATGAAACTCAAACTCATTTTTTCACTTGCCGTGTCACTGATATCTTCTGGGGAAGTCAAATGACTATCATTCTTTAATTCAACCCGGTGTTTGGTAAGCGCTCACTTGACTTGGCGAGGATGGCCGTCTTCTTCCTAAGGTGGTCTGGTTATGCCAGTTCCTTCCCTGGTCATCCCTGTCTCCTTCCTCTCCCCAGCCGAACTGTCCCTGCCATCTTCTGCATCCTGTGTCAAGACCAAGCTCCTAAGCCTGGCCCTCAGGCTCATCGTGGGCCCTGGCGAGGCATTTGTAATGCATCCCGAGGGGTATGGCAGTGCCTGTGCCTGGCATGAGGGTGCAGTCAGGACCTGCCCTCTGCTCTTCCATGCACACGTCTCTGTATGTTCCCTGAGGCTGGCCGCTGAGTCTTATATCGCAGGCATTTAATAATTGTCTGTGGAACTTTTGTCCTGGAATCAGACGCACGAGCTTTGTGACAGCTGCTTTCCAGTCCGTTTGCTTGCTTTGCTCTGTTCTGTTTTTGGCAGCTGTGTTTCAGGTGCTGATTGTGTTTCAAGTCTAACCCAGGAGAACAGACACGCTGCTCTGTGTAAGATCTTGACGGAGCTTCAAACCCTGACCTAGTGCGTATTGCCCTAAATGTTCTTCATTAGACAGCTATTATGTGTCTTAATTTGAACCAATTCCAGTGCTAAGATTTGGGGAACCACTGAATTCTGAAAATCCTGCACTATCACAAACTTCATCATAGCCATTGTCTACTGCTTGCTAAATTATGTTCCATTTGCTTCCAGCACTCCAGCTATAGGTCAGTTTTCTTTGTCTAAGGGCTTCTTAAATGCGTGTCACTGAAAACCTGGAGAACAGGGAACTGGCTTCCTTTCTGGTGCTTGGGAGAGCTGAGGGAGGGATAAGAACAAGTAAGGAGAAACCTGGCTGCAGGCGGCAGCTGTGCAAGCACAGAGATGCTTTGGAAAGATTCCTCAAGCTCTTCTGTTTTCCTAATCACTCACAGGGCATCTCAGTGCAGCGAGGTGCTCGGATTACAGCTGTGTAATTCCAGATTCGTTTAAGAAGGGAGAAGCACATCCATCTTCATGCTGCCGTGTTGCCAGAGCTTGAAGGCGGGATGATCCTTTTAAATTGGGAATCCTTAATGCCCTGAGCGACCCTCTTTCCAAAGTCTTCCCTCTGTCCCCCTTTGAGGTGCTGAAGTATGCATGGCTCCATCTTCCATCTAGCCACACGTACCGTGAGGCAGGACTGTCCCGTTCCTCCTCACACTCTGCACACCCAACCCTGACTAGCCAGAAGGGGCTCACTGGACGTCAGATAGATGAGGTCCTTGCCATTGCCAGTGTGGATGGCAGGGAAGCCACCGCGCCCGCTGGGTGACCGGAAATCCTTTCTCCCGTGGGCGCATTGTGTCATTTGTGCCCTCGTCAGCAGCCACTGCCCTGGCTGTGAGGTTTTCTTTGTGGCTAATCCTTAGCTGCTCAAAAAGGCTTGCTTTACATTTGGTCCCGTGTTGCTGTTCCCTGGCGGAATGCCACGCTGCTGCCTTACATGCTTTTAAAATTTTGGCGTCCTTTCCAATTTTCTAATATTTCTCTATCCTACTTACAAAAATTTTTATTAAAAATTTTTAAACTTATAGAAAAGTTGCAAGAATTCTAAAAATAAACTCCTGAATACTTTACAACTAGATTCATCAATTGTTTACAGTTCGCCACATTTGTGTTTTCTCTCCCTTTCAAATTATTATTACTGAGCCATTTGAGAGTAAGTTGTAGAAGTCACCCCTAAACACATCAGCATTATGTCCAAGAATAAGGATTTTTTTTAACCTAAGTGTGGTATATTATTAAATTCATGAAATTTAACACTGTTACAATTCTATATCCAATATACAGTCCATTTTCAAATTTTTTCTATTAACCAATACTACCCTTTATAGCATATTGCCCAGCGCCAGTGTCCAGTCCAGGATGACACATGCATTTAGTCGCCATGTTGGCGTGTCTTCCTGGAGGCTGCCATTCTTCTGCTGGGTGCACTTTAATGTTTCCTTATCCACGTCTGGCTCAGGGGCCACATTTCCATTAGCATGACTCCAAGACAGGTGTGGAGGATCCTTGGGTGGGAGGCCTTGTCTTGCTTTTCATGCAGTAAGGTTCAAGGTGACAGTGACGAACCTGCTCAGGAAGCTGATCGTGATATGTTCATCTTACAGTGTTGAGAAAGTTGACTTGACATCGCCCTCAAATCCTTGAGCGTTGCCCAAAGCTTGATGCTGTGTGGATGCCGTGTTCTGTCAGCTCATTCCCAGACTCTGCTGCTAAAAGAGCTGAATTGGGGAATAGCTTTCAGCTCTTTATCTCGCTGGCGATCTTTTGCTGTGTAGGATTTCCCCGGTGCAGGCCGGTGCATGACTTCATTCTTTAGAGCATGCAGCAGTCACCCGCTCTGGCTGCCGCCTCAGTCCTGTGCTTGCTGTGTACACTGCTGGGAGCCGTCACCGTCGGCATCTATCCCTTCATGTGGTGAGCATCTGTGACTCTCAGTGACATGCTGGCAGATGGGTGGGCAGGGAGCACTTCCTGTACCCCAAGCATAATCCTAACAGGCATGGCAGTTTCTGGGTTGATCCTCAGGAATTCCTGTGAAGTCTACTGAGCCTGGTGTTCAGTCTACAACTACTCTGATGATGATGAAGAGCAGCCCTGGCTGAAAGGGAATTAAAATGACTGGTTCAACTGTCGTTTATGGGCAGCTCCCGGAACCCAAGATTGCCAACAGGATAAAGTGCTGCGGGAATGCACACAGTCATTCAGAAAATAAGTCTAAATAAGTCTTATAAGTCTAAGTAAGTCTAAAATAAGTCTTTTTTTCACCATATTTCCCCATAGGATGTGCAAGGAGGTAGAGACTATGCAGGGAGGAGAGGCGTCCCCTTTCCTGAAAACTGGAGATGGTGGTCACCTTCGTTGTGACCATTGGCTGAGCTGTGCCCTTGTTATCAGAATAGCTCTGCTGACTTCCAGCATCACACTCGAAATTTCTTATCTTATTGTGTGTGGTTCTCACGTGGTGGTCACCATGGTGAAGGTGTAGCTGTCGATCACTTCTGAGTGAACACTTGGAGTTGACAATGTGAACTGTGACTGTACACAACTTTAGTTAAGGATGTCCAGTCTCTCACGAATGTTTGGGACTGTGGCTTACCTCCTTGATCCTGTTGTTTTGGGTGACTTGGACACTCTTAGTTATTAGAACATACTTGTAGGCCTTTTCTGCCTTTGTTGACGTGCTCAAGTCACCTCAGTAGGAGAATGATGAAATCTGCGCATGGAAAATAAATCCCATTGTTATTGCAATTGACTCTTCACTCTTTCATCTTTCTGGGATTTTCTGCCTTCCTACCTTTCCTTCTTTATCCCGTCCTTCATCTCACTGAATGGAAATGAGGTCATGCTTCACTGGCTCCCAGATCACTTAGATTTGAACTTGAGGCCTTTGGAATGTAGCTGAGAACTAAGAAGGAGATGCAGAGCCCCCTGGGCCTTCAAGGTCGATGGGGGTGCGACCATGCCACAAAGCCTAGCACCTCACTTATGGAGTGCCCAGCTATGCTTAGCAGTGCCGGTGTTCTAACACACGTCGAGTGTTTAGCACCAGATAAGGAGGGGAAGAAAACTCTAGTTCAACAGAGTAGGGGATGACAGAAAAAGTGTCAAAAGGGTATCCCAGAACTCAAAAGCCTTACTCCCTGAGCTCCTCTGGTCCAGGGGCCAGTGGCCCTGTTAGTCATAGCTCGAGAGGACATTGACCCCCTGTCAGTGCCTGGGAATAGAGGAGGGAGAGGGAGGAGGAGGGAGAGAGAATTATATTAATACGTTTGAGTCGATGAACCAAAGTAGTATGTAAAAGCACTTTCCTTTTCAAAAAAATGAATCATTTTTGGATTTAAAGAATTCATTTATGAGACTAGAGTTGTCATTCCTTGATTTATTCAGAAAAATGAGGCATGACTGTTTATCCGTTAAACTATATTATTTTAGCTTTTTACTTTTTTCTCCTCCCTCCCTCCATCTCCTCTGACTTCCCTCCCTCTGTCCCTCTTAGGAATTATTGGGAACTGGTATTTGGACGTGGGCTGCAGGAGGTGATGAGGAGGGATAGTTGCTAAGGTTTCAGTTTTCCGCCGAGGCCTGTGCAGCCTGGGCGGTTGACTCCTTAACTCTAGGAGATAGAATTAATGATTCTCCCGGGAACGGCAAACCTGTTACCGAGAACTAACATTTATGGTTTGCAGCTCCTTCAAAGTCTAGTCTACGGTCCTCCCATGAATAAGGACCAGAGTCTGCAGGCCTTTGACCTCAGAAACTAATTAACCCAGACTCGTGAGAATCGTGGGTTGAATGCCAACTCAGAGCTCATGCTGAATTCCTAACTGGGGAGAGGGTGGGGGATACATTCGGGAGCAGTCCGTTGGGAAAGTCATCTTATTCAGAGAGCACGCTGGGAATACAGCTGCTGCCCTGACATTACTGCCAAACAGCGTGAGGGATGAGGATGTTCTGAACTTTGTCTTTTGATACAACTTTTTCAGATGTGTTGGCTCTGAAAAAAATTCTAGCCTACTTTTTTCTTTTTTTAAAACATTTAACTGTTTAATTTGGGGTGTTCTCAGATTCATAGTCAGAAATTTATTTTTAGTTGGTCATAACATACATACAAACTTACATTTTTATACACTTTATAAAGTAATCCTAATAAGCGTTTACAAGAAATGATCTGCAAGATAATATACCATTTCAACTAAGTTTACATTTTCATTAAATATGTAATTGGTGAAGATTTTTTTTTTTTTAATTTTTTGTTTATTGCAGTAACATTGGTTTATAACATTGTAAAAATTTCAGGTGTACATCATTGTACTTCTATTTCTGCATAGATTACATCATGTTCACCACCAAAATACTAATTACAACCCATCACCACACACATGTACCCAATTATCCCTTTCACCCTCCTCCCTCCCCCCTTCCCCTCTGGTAACCACCAATCCAATCTCTGTCCCTATGTGTTTGTTTATTGTTGTTATTATCTACTACTTAATGAAGGAAATCATACGGTATTTGACCTTCTCCCTCTGACTTATTTCACTTTGCATCATGCCCTCAATGTCCATCCATGTTGTCACAAATGGCTGGATTTCATCGTTTCTTATGGCTGAGTAGTATTCCATTGTGTATATATACCACAGCTTTTTATCCATTCGTCCCTTGATGGGCACTTAGGTTGCTTCCAAGTCTTGGCTATCGTGAATAAGGCTGCAATGAACACAGGGTGCATGTACCTTTGCAAATTGGTGTTTTCAAGTTCTTTGGATAAATACCCAACAGTGGAATAGCTGGATCATATGGTAGTTCTATCGTTGATTTTTGAGGAATCTCCATACTGTTTTCCATAGTGGCTGCACCAGTTTGCACTCCCACCAGCAGTGTATGAGAGTTCCCTTCTCTCCACAACCTCTCCAACACATGTTGTTTCCTGTCTTGTTAATTATAGCCATTCTGACGGGTGTGAGGTGATATCTCATTGTAGTTTTGATTTGCATTTCCCTGATAGTTAGTGATTTTGAACATCTTTTCATGTGTCTGTTGGCCATCTGTATATCTTCTTTGGAGAAATGTCTGTTCAGGTCTTTTGCCCATTTTTTAATTGGGTTGGTAGTTTTTTTGTTGTTGAGATGCATGAGTTCTTTATATATTTCTTCCAATACTATGTTAAATAGGAGTGGTGACAGTGGGCATCCTTGTCTGGTTCCTGTTCTTAGAGGGATAGCTTTCAGTTTTTCACCATTGAGGATGATATTAGCTGTGGGTTTCTCATATATGGTCTTTATTATGTTGAGGTACTTTCCTTCTATACCCATTTTATTCAGAGTTTTTATCATAAATGGATGCTGGATCTTGTCAAATGCTTTCTCTGCATCTATTGAGATGATCATGTGATTTTTGTTCTTCATTTTATTAATGTGGTGTATTACGTTGATTGATTTGCGAATGTTAAACCATCCCTGCATACCTGGAATAAATCCCACTTGATCATGGTGTATAATCTTTTAACGTATTGTTGTATGCGATTTGCTAGTATTTTGTTGAGGATTTTCAGATCGATGTTCATCAGTGATATTGGCCTGTAATTTTCTTTTTGTGTTGTCCTTGTCTGGTTTTGGTATCAGGGTAATGTCAGCTTCGTAGAATGAGTTAGGAGCTTCCCCCTCCTCAATGTTTTGGAAGAGTTTGAGAAGGATAGGTATTAAGTCTTCTTTGAATGTTTGGTAGAATTCACCAGGGAAGCCGTCTGGTCCTGGACTTTTATTTTTGGGGAGGTTTTTGATTACTGTTTCGATCTCCTTACTGGTGATTGGTCTATTCAAATTCTCTACTTCTTCTTGATCCAGTTTTGGAAGGTTGTATGATTCTAAGAATTTATCCATTTCTTCCAGATTGTCGAATTGGTTGGCATATAGTTTTTCATAGTATTCTCTTATAATCTTTTGTATTTCTGAGGTGTCTGTTGTAACCTCTCCTCTTTCATTTCTGATTTTACTTATTTGTGCCTTCTCTCTTTTTTCTTGGTGAGTCTAGCTAAAGGTTTGTCTATTTTGTTGATCTTTTCAAAGAACCAGCTCTTGGTTTTATTAATTTTTTCTATTGTTTTTTTGGTCTCTATTTCATTTATTTCTGCTCTGATTTTTATTATTTCCCTTCTTCTACTGATTTTGGGCTTTGTTTGTTCTTCTTTTTCCAGTTCCTTTAGGTGCATTGTTAGATTGTTTATTTGAGATTTTTCTTGTTTGTTGAGATAGGCCTGTATTGCTATAAACTTCCCTCTTAGAACCGCTTTTGCTGTATCCCATAAATTCTGGCATGTCGTATTTTCATTTTCGTTTGTCTCCAGGTATTTTTTGATTTCTTCTTTGATTTCTTCATTAACCCAGTCGTTGTTCAGTAGCATTTTGTTTAATCTCCATGTATTTGTGGCTTTTCTGATTTTCTTCCTATAGTTGATTTCTAGTTTCATACCTTTGTGGTCAGAAAAGATGCTTGGTATTATTTCAATCTTCTTAAATTTATGGAGACTTGTTTTGTGGCCTAATATGTGATCAATCCTGGAGAACGTTCCATGTGCATTTGAAAAGAACGTGTATTCTTCGGTTTTTGGATGGAATGCTCTGTATATATCTACTAGGTCCATCTGTTCTAGTGTGTCGTTTAAGGCCAATGTTTCCTTATTGATCTTCTGTTTGGATGATCTATCCGTTGGTGTAAGTGGAGTGTTAAAGTCCCCTACTATTATTGTGTTACTGTCTATTTCTGTTTTTATGTCTGTTAATAATTGCTTTATATATTTAGGTGCACCTACATTGGGTGCGTAGATATTTACAAGTGTTATATCCTCTTGTTGGATTGTTCCCTTGATCATTATGTAATGCCCTTCTTTGTCTCGTTTACAGTTTTTGTTTTAAAGTCTATTTTGTCTGATATGAGTACTGCTACCCCAGCTTTCTTTTCATTGCCATTTGCGTGGAGTATCTTTTTCCATCCCTTCACTTTCAGTTTGTGAGTGTCTTTAGGTCTGAAGTGTGTCTCTTGTATGCAGCATATATATGGGTCTTGTTTTTATCCACTCAGCCACCCTATGCCTTTTAATTGGAGCATTTAGTCCATTGACGTTTAAAGTAGCTATTGATAAGTATGTACTTACTGCCATTTTTTAACTTTTTTTTTTTTTCCTCAGTGTTTTAGTAGTCCTTCTCTGTTCCTTACTTCTTCTATACAGAATTGATGGTCACTTTAGTTTGACCTCTGTCTGAAAGCTGTACTCTTTAACTACCCTCCTCCCTCCTTTTATGTTTTTGGTATCATATCCAACCTCTTTTTTGTGCATTTGTATCCATTACGTTCTAATCGTGGAAATAGATAATTTTTCCTATTTGTGGTCTTCTCTTTTCCCCTTAAATCAGTCCCTTTAACATTTCTTGTAACACTGGTTTCTTGGTGACAATCTCCTTTAATTTTTGCTTATCTGGGAAAATTTTGATCTCTCCTTCCATTTTGAACGATAACCTTGCTGGGTAGAGTATTCTTGGCTGTAAGTTTTTCCTTCTAGCACTTAAAATATACCATGCCATTCTCTTCTGGCCTGTAAGGTTTCTGCTGAGAAGTCAGCTGATAGCCTTATGGGGTTTCCTTTGTATGTAACTTGACATTCTCTTGCGGCTTTTAGGATTCTCTCTTTATCTTTAATTCTGGACATTTTGATTATGATGTGTCTTGGTGTGGGCCTCTTTGGGTTTATCTTGTTTGGGGCTCTCTGTGCCTCCTGTACCTGGATGTCTGTTTCCTTCCTTAGGTTAGGANGTTTTCATCTATTATTTCTTGAAATAGATTCTCTGCCCCCTTGTCTCGCTCTTCTCCTTCCGGGACACCTATAACACGGATGTTAGTGCGCTTGATGTTGTCCCAGAGGTCCCTTAGACTGTCCTCACTCTTTTTAATTCTTTTCTCTTTTACCTGTTCACCTTGGGTAATTTCTTCTAGTCTTTCTTCCAGCTCACAGATCCGTTCTTCTGTATCCTCTACTCTGCTTTTGAGTCCCTCTAATGAGTTTTTCATTTCCAGTATTGTATTCTTCATTTCTGATTGGTTCTTTTTATATCTTCCATTTCTTTGTTGACATTCTCACTGAGTCCATCTATTCTTCTCCCCAGATCAGTGAGCATCCTTAACACTCTTAGTTTGAACTCTCTGTCGGGTAGGTTGCTCATTTCTGTTTCACTAAGTTCCTTTTCTGGGGTTTTGTCCTGTTCCCTTACTTGGAATGTATTCTTTTGCCTCTTCATTTTGCCTCTTTCCCTGTGCTTGTGTCTACGTATTAGGTAGGTCAGCCACGTCTCCTGCTCTTGGATAGGTGACCTTATGTAAGTGATGGCTTAGGAGGCTTCCAGTGTGCTTCCCTCAGTTCTCAATGTTCCAGGGTGACCCCTATGTGGGCTACATGTATCCTTCTGCTGTGGCCTGTTTGCTCTCCTGTAGGCGCCCAGGGAGGCTGAGTTATGCTCCTGGCCAGCTGTTGTAATGCTCAGCTGCTTGTAGTTGTTGTGGGCCCTTCAGTCTCTTTATCAGCTGTGGGGAGCCCCAGCACAGTTGGCTGCAAGTTCTAATACCACATTTGTGTTGCAGTATTTCTTTTAAGTGAGTAGGCCCCCACCGTGGCAGGTTGTTAGGCTCAGGGCCTTACAATTGCTGTAAGCCTCTAGCCTATTAGGTCTCTTGTCAGCTCTCTGAGGATTGCAGCTGGGTGGGGCTGGCCTCAGGCACAGGAGCACCCAATTGTTTCAGGTTTTGGAAGGTGGAGCAAATCTCCTATGTGGGTCTTTGAGAAGTACAAGTCTTCTGTGGCTGAGAAGCCCTGCCGCCCACAGGTCCACACACACAGTCAACACAGTCCTGCCCCGTGTGAGCGCCCCGACCTCCCCAAGTGGACCCAGTCTCTCCACGGCGGGAGCCCCACACACTCTGCCACCGCCCCACACTCTCCACCCGCTCCTTGTGCACACCCTGCCCCGCTCAAGTCAGCTCAGTTGCCAGGCTGCAGAGAATCCAGTCACCAATCTATGCAGGCCCACACGTTGCCTGAGGGCTTGTTGTTGGGTGGGGCTAGTCTCTAGGGTGGGCTGCCTGCCCTGGCTGAGCTGGATTAAATCGGTGCTCTAGCGGGTGGAGCAGACCCTGGGCTAGCAGGTCTCAGGGAGAACTCCAATGGTGTCTGTGTCAGCACGCTCACACCAGGCCACAACAATGGCCGCCGCCAATGTCCCAGTCCCTGGAGAGGTCTCACCTCTCACCGAGATGCACTCAGGGCCTATTAGGTGAGTCTCTTGTCACCGAAGCACTGTGCACCTTTCTTTCTGGTGATTTTAGGATGCTTTCTGGAACGGGTGAGTTTGTGCACGGGCCCTTTAAGAGCCAGTTTTAGTTTCTTTGTGAACCGGGTTTTCTGGGGGTGCTCCCCAATGCTTTAGTAGCAGGCAAAGTCAGATATTATGCTGCTGGTCTCAATTGTGCTGGGTCCACAAAATGCCCACAGCGGGGGCGCTCCCCGGCTCAGGGCCCCTCGCCTCCAGGGAGGCTGCGTACCTGTGAGCTGCTCCCGGCGGCCGTGAAGCTGGCGGCTTGTGAAGGCGGCGTTTTTCCTCTCCGGAAGGGAGTCTCTGCCTCTTCTACCCCAGTTAGGATTGTCCGTTGTTGCAGGAGTTCCTCTCATCCAGTTTTCAGTTCTGTCTCAGGGGTAATTTTTCCACGAGTAGTTGTACATTGGCTGTGTCCACGGGAGGAGGTGAGTTCAGAGTCTGCCTACGCCGCCATCTTGACTCCCAAAGATCTAATTGGTGAAGATTTTATTATCCCACATGAGAGGTAAAATTTAATTTTTCATTCATTTAAAAAATAACACTGATTCCATTTTGATGATAAAAACAGTACAAGCTTGCTCATTTTAATGCAGATTTCAAAGTGGGTTTGTAAGGGGATGATGTGGTTCAAGTTCTAAGTTCTTTTAACGATCTGCTTTGTACTTGATATAGTGAGCCATGGAGTGGTTTCTCAGTACTTATTGATCTCTGTTTTCTCCTCGGAACTTAAGTTCCCGATTTTGAAGTGCTAGGGTAGGTGGGATATCATTCCTGGAGGTCAAAGGTCATCCTGCCCTCACTGGAGACTTGTAACTTTCTTCTGTCCAGGTGCTCTGCTCCTGACTTGGAGTAGAGAGGGATATACTGCAGATTCTTTGGCTCCATTTTCATTGAATGCTTTCCACTGTATGGACGTTTTCCAGGAATGTTTGAAGAGCATGCGGAGTTCGAGCTAAAGCTACCTACTGGGGAGAAGTTTCAGTCGTTTGGTTAAAATTCAGAGTCACAAATTAGAGTGCAAAACTCTGGCCCACTGCTCTTCCTTGTCAGGAGCTCCCGTATGCTCAGGAGGTCTGTAGGGTTGGTGGGGTCAGTTAAGGAGTGTGCCTTTGGGCAGGATGTGTTGATTGACTCTTTGCAACACTCAAAATAAAATATTGATTTTTAACACAGTCCTTGACAGGAAAGGTATCGTGGAGGAGACAAACTCATCAGGGGGAAAGTCCTTAGGATTGAGTGGAAAATTTAGGAGGGCAGTAGATTAGGACAGCTGGAAGTATAGACCCTTAACCTGGAAATTCCAGGTAGGTGATATTAATTAGTGCCACTGAATCAGGAGAAATGTGTTTCCCCTGAAAATGTATTGTTTATACTTTCCTCCCCATTGTATGACCGCAGACCTTGGGGTCAAGTACGCCGTATTTCCTCTTCTTAGTACAGTAGCATGACTGTGGGATGAAAAGCATCTCAGAGGTTGTTGATCTCTCTGTAATTTTGTCCAAATAAAGACTAGAATTCAGAGTGAGGAGGAGAGATGAAGAAGATTTTAAAATCCCATACCTAAGTTATACACACACGGAGCTTCTGAAAATTACTTTTGTTTTCTGATTTACTAGAACTAACATCAGCTTGCTGATTGGATAGTTTAATTGCCACTACCTTGGGGAGAGCAAGCATATTTTGAAGTCCACTTCTTAATGTCATCTGTCAGAATGGCTGATGTCTTGAGTGCCTTCCCAGAGGCAGCTTATTGTGGAAAGAGCTAGGGCCTTGGCATTAGGCCACGGTGCGGATCTCAGCTCCTCCGCTCCCTAACTGGCTGGTGCTGGGCTCTCCAGATCTGCAAAACTTGAGCTCCTCTTAGGGGTTGGTGACGATTAAAAGAGAATCTGTTTCTAAGGCTCCTACAGCACATATTAGGTGCTCAAAAAATATTGGTTCCTTTTCCTTCTTCCTCTAATGTGGGTTCAAAGACGCCACACTCTGTTCTGTGGAACTTTGGGGTAGAAGCTCACACAGGAAGAATGAAGGAGTGATGCCGTGAGTGGAGCCGTGGGCTCCATGTGTGTTTTTGAAATTCCTTTAACCAGATTCTGTGTGTTCTCACTTCCCGCCTTTTTGTAGCTGGAATGGGGAGCCATCTGCTCTTAAAACCAACCATATGGTGGTCTTGAAATGAGTCACATCACTGTCGTTGGCAGTCAGCCTGTCTTTGAGCTGCTCGGGCCTCGGCAGAAGGCTCAAGTGCCGTGTTCAGGCAAGAGCAGGAGTTCCTGCTACGTGACGGGCACAGGACTAGGCGCTGGGGATGAAAATAGGAAGAAACTTGTGTATTGTTAGGAGACAATGTCTGGCTCAGGGCCCAGATGCCTCTGCGCTGATTTCCCTCACACTGTCTTCGAGTGGCAAATCTCACAGGAAGGGGTAAGGCAGTTTTCAAACAATGTAGCCCACAGCCATGACACTCAAGCCAGACACCAGGGTGCTTCGTGCTGATGCAGATCCCTGCTGTGTGTCTGAGGTCCTTAAGCAATCCCTCTGGGTGGATTCCCTTGGCGACAGTGGCGCATCCGTGCTTTCTAGGAGTGATTTAAACGGAGCAGTCTCTCTACATTTTGTGTCTTCCTTCTGGCTTATGAAAGTTGAGCCTTAAATACATTTTGAGGAATTTGAGGAGATGTTTGATTTAAAGGCTAGGGAGTTCTTAGGCTGCTAGAAAGTCAAAGGAATTCTGGGGTTTTCTTTCCCTAAATATAAGAAATGGATGCTGTAAACCTTAAACTTATACAGTGAAGTATGCCACTTATATCTCAATAAAACTGAAAAGAAATAAATATCACATCCATACGAAAAGAAGTGGTAGGGCTTCAGAAGAATGTAGCCAAAAATGAGCAAGCAAGCAGGCCCTCAAATCTGGTGGTGGGAAAGGAGCAAACATCAAAAGTTTTTTATACATAGCATTTACCATTTTAGCCACTTTTATGTGTACAGTTCAGTGGCATTAAGTACATTCATGTTGTTGTGCAGCTATCACCACCATCCATCTCCACAACTCTTTACATCCTCTCAAACTGAAACTTGTACCCATTAAACAGAAAAATATTAATACTCTATATCAGTGTGAGAGGCATGCACTCTACACTCATCTCTAGGAAGCCTAGGAAAGAAGATATTGTCTCATACGCTCCATGATGATCGTTGGTTTTTATTACATATTAATATTAAGGATGTAGGAGTTCGGTAGGTTATGGGCATGTCGTCTGTGGAGAGGTTACTCGCAGTAACACAGGGGCGGGTGGCATGGAATGGAAGGGTGGCTCCTGGCTTCAGAGTTCAGGATAGAGATTTGAGGTTGGGTTGCATGGTGACATAGTCACAAGGGCAGTGGCATTCAGAGTAACTGGACGCAGGTGTACATCTCATCCACGGAGAAGAAGGTGCACCTGGGAAGGTGGCATTTTGGTCAATGGTCCTACCTGTGCAATGCATGTCAGTTGACAGTAGTCAACCTCTGGTTGCTATGGCCATTAAAGTAACAGAATTAAATTAAAATGACTGTCTTGGTTTGTTTTTTTTTTATTGAGGTCTATAACATTAGTTTACAACATTATAAAATTTCAGATGTACATCATTAATGACTGTCTTGTTTTGATTTAAAATTATGACATTTTATCACATTCTAAACACATTCTTAACAATAAATTTTGCTTTCACTTTTTTTATGAAACAAAAAATATGAAAATCGTTCACAGATGACTGGACAGTGAATTTTTCCTCTGCTTGGCACGAGGAGCTGTTTCAGTAAAGATATGCTCTGGTTTTCATAGGGGGAAAGTTCGTGTTATGCCAGTTTCCTGTCTAGTCAACAGAGTAAAACAAAAGAGGAAAGATAGACGATTTTAATTCCTTCAACTCTTTAGGCTAAAATAAGACTTCCGATCACATGTTCTGCTCCACCTAGCTTATGTAGACAAGCCTTTTAAAAAAAGCAATATTGTTGACGGAATACTGTCAAACAATTTGTTTCGTATTTGCACAAAGTTTAGAATAAACATGTCGTGTCAGACTAGAGAGTGAATCATGCAGCCGGTCACTGTTGGAACCACCTAATTAGGGTCAATGAGCTAAAAACAATATAAAATAATTAAGGCGGAGTGGATGGAGGAGAGGAAATGATGGTTTGTTGAAAGAAAAAAAAAGTCTGGAGAATATTGCCTTAAAAAGGTAAAATATACAAATTAGCAAGATGGAAAAAACCCAGTTATGTGTGGTTCTGAAAGTTGAGTAAAGAGCGCACAGCAAAAATGGGCTTGGAGGGTCTGCCACAACCTCACCCCGTGGGCCAGGTGGGAGATGACAAGAACCTGGAGTAGGCCTGGCACCCAGATGTCAGACTGAAGATTATGGTGCAGTGCTCTGGGTTGCTCAGTGTTGCCAATTAATGTGAACCAGTATTTTGGGTGATAGATCATATCCTACATGTCTTTTTCATTTTTAATGCTATGAAATACAATTAAATGCATCCATCACTGCAACTATAGTGAACATAAATTAATCTTTACTTTTTCAAAGATATTTAATAATTGAAGGATTTAAAAATTATATATTTTGGAAACCACAGTCTATTAGTTTTCTTTGTATGGTAAGATTACCAAGAGCTCTAGTTAAACTCACCTTGAAATCTATGACTGAAAAACTAGTATTATTTATTAACTTATTTATTAATTTATCATTAACATCAGCTGGTAATTCCAGAGTGTGTTTTTTTTTTTTTTTTAAAGATTTTATTTATTTATTTTTCCCCCCAAATCCCCAGTAGATAGTTGTATGTCATAGCTGTACATTCTTCTAGTTGCTGTATGTGGGACACGGCCTCAGCGTGGCCGGAGAAGCAGTGTGTCAGTGCGCACCCGGGATCCGAACCCGGGCCGCCAGCAGCAGAGCGCACGCACTTAACCACTAAGCCACGGGGCCGGCCCCAGAGTGTGTTTTTAATAGAGAGAAGGTACATGGTTAGAGAAATAGACTGAAGTAATTAAAAAAATTCAAAGTGTATATCACCATTTAAATTAATCTGTTGTATTTTGGGTATTTTTATTTGTTGGATACTAGTAAAAAGGTGTTAAGCTGTAATCCATTCACTATTAAAACGACTGGTCTTCTGTTTCACATGCTGAATGGCAAATGCATGTTGTGATTGAATAATTGTGTGGACTGAATAAATTTAACCTTTGAGGAAACACAGCCCATACTATGAATTCACTTGTTTTCAGTCTGTTTCAAGATATGTTGCTGCAAGACTGTGACAGGAATTTTCAATTTATAGCACTCTATCTCTTCAAAATACATTTCATCCAGATGTTTACAGATTGGATTGTTGTAACTTTCAGATACGTCTAATACGTTTCAATCACTCACCTTTCAATTTATGTTATCATGTGTGGTTGGGGATGTGCATCTGTCAGTCTCTAGCTGTAAAGGCGCTCCCGTGAGTACTGAGACCTCAGTCATCATCTTAGCTGCTGTGTCACAGAACCCAACATATGATACGCCATGAATCAATCTTAATTAAGTAGGTGAAAACCTTTATATTTATTCTCTGAGTAGCTTAATCAAAACAATAACTCAATTTCTTTTAATGGCAAAAACAACTGATTTGTCTGATTTCAAAAGGAGTATATTTTCAAGTTGAGGGTTCTGTAGACCTACATTATGAATTGATCAAAAAGATGAATAAGAAGTTTCAATAATTTGCTCATCATAAAGGAATATTTTCGTGAACGTACACACACAGACACACAGAGATGTATAATGCTTTCATTTCTTGGTGAAAATAGGATCAATAGCAACCACAAAGTTTATATTAGAAACAATAATACTCTAAAAAATATATAATTAGCCTGGAGACATTGTGATTCATATTTGAATTGGGATGCGATTGATTCTTAACATGAGATTAATTTATGACTCAAAATCCCTCTGATAATTTAAGAGAACAGTGACTGTGGACGTGCACGAGGGGTTAGTGTTGGAATCCAACAACCAGAAATAAGCAAAGAAAAAGCAACTCGGCAGAATTGAGTTATTACCTGGTACTTTATCTGCTCGTCCTAAAATGAACTGGAAGTGGAGGTCATTTTTGCCACCTTGTCAAATCAGATATTTTAACACAAGGAAAAATCCATGTGGATACTCAGAACCGTCAGTTGTACTATCTATCGAGAAAATATTAACCGAACAGTTGCCGGTTCATCGTGCATTTGGCTCATTGCACCAATAGTATCTTAATCTCTTGAGGATTCCATTTCTTACGTGTTGTTGGCCAGGTTCTCCTTTTGGGTAGTTTTATTAGCTTTTGGCTCCTCCGTATTGAATTTCTTTCAAGAGCTAGCTGAACTCATTGCATTCAGGATATCATCCCCGTATCTGGGGTGATTATTCCCCCTCTGTCAGTTCATCTGCTTTTGTTCGTGTTAGTTTTCCCCTTTGAATAATCTTTGTTCCCTCCAATGCAGAAATAATAATGGACTTTTCTGAAAATGAACCTTTACTTAAAAATTAACGTAGAAATTTGAACTCTAGAATTGGCAGTTTATAGCCAAGACGCTAAAGTTTTTCAAAGAAAAAGAATTAGATGCCTTTCAGCACATAAAGATGTTCATCAAAATGTGGGAATATAGTTATTAAAAGCACTAATGTGGTTTCGGTTTCCAACTAGATAAACTTCACCAGAAAGTGTTTGTTTTGAATTGCGTTTACTGTGCAGTTCACCCTGACTCAACATGGATTCTCTTTGTTTAGTTTAAACTTCACAGTAAGTGATAGCAAAATGTGTTCTAGAATTTTCTAGATGTTAGCATGCTTAATACAAATGCTTTGTCATTAGAAACTATATTTTTATTTCCACAAATCTCCTAAAACCCTGTTGTATTGTATATACAATAGGTAATGGGGAAATAAGTATTCAATGAATGTAAGTGAGAAAATAAAGAAACTAGGCCAAATTGAAGGACCAAGGAAATGGAATGGGTTATGTTTTCCGTATTTTATTTATTTTCATAAAAAATTATGAATGGCTTAAGTCTGCTAAATATTTTTCTTAAATTCTCTTGGAAAAGATAAGAAGGTTTTCTGAAGTCACAACATATTTTGATAGGTACATAGGATTACATTAGTCAATGGATTAGACCATTTGATTTCAGTAGGTGCTGGTAAACTGAATGATTAGTTTTTTAAGTCTTAGGAGTAGGTCTCTGCTCAGGGAAATAGTGGGGAAGTGTGGTTTGGAAATGATGCCTTTACACAAACTGAACATGTACCGCTGACCTCAGAGCCTCACAAGAACCTTAGAGGTATCTCTTGGCATCATCTCATGGCCGCAGTGTAAATACCAGAGCATGTCATTGAGAAACCATGGTTTGACCAGCAAGAGTTCAACTTCCTTCTGTGGTTTACCCCATTTTCTCTTCTTTAACCATAAATGTTGTACTTGTGTTTTTAGATAGGTTCTTTGAAAGTGCCACTTATGGCTTGCAAAGTAGCATTTTGGTCCACCATCCATTATCTTCCATAAAAGCCCGATGAGCTTGTTGAAGGTTTTAGTTTTGGCCCTGCTCACATTTGCATGTGACCTGGAAGTATGTCACAATAAATCTTCCAGATGGACCTCTGATCTTCTGTCAGATGCAGAGAGGGATTGCTGCACTGTCTTTTCAGGCATTTGTTATTCCACAGAGTTTATGACATGAAATTTCATTACATGAAATTTGTTTACGTTTTGTTTGAGTTTTCAAACCTTAAATATCAAGTAACATTTTTCTTAGGGGATGATGGTTCCAAGAGTGATTCCTCTGGGTGTGGAGAACTGTACTGCAGCATTTTAGAATCTGTCATTTATAGAGAGTTTAAATCCTTCTATTTATTTTTGAAAAGTGGCTTTGCAAATGAGTCTGGTATTTGAGACTGAGTGCAGTTATGGAAATTACACTTTAGCTTCATTCTGGCTGGCTAGGATTAGTCTAAACATGCATATTTTTCTAAAACATATCCCATCTCTGACAAGAAAGGTGAACAGCTCTGATTGCTATCATAACAGAATATTTTATAGTCTCTCTAGGAAATGAAAGTAGCAGTAAATTAGCTGATTTTATAGTACACTTGTTTGATGCATAGTCTGTGTGGTTAGATTCTATCCCACAAGAAAGAATATCCATTTTACTATCTTTGCTATTGAAAATATTGTATGGCATCCCCGTCATGGAGCATGCTGTCTAGTTGTGTTAGAATGGTGTCCAAACCCTTCACCATATGCTGAAATCTGGATTTTCCACTGCACCAGTATATGCTTCTGGGGTTCAATCCTCCATAGATTTCTCAGTGTTCCTTAACTGCCTCTGCATTTTCTTTTTTTGAGAATTCATTACTTTTATTTTTTTTATATACACATAGGTAGTTTTTATTTAAACATAATTGGCATCATATTTTATGTACTTTTATGTATATTTTCTTAACACAGTTTGAATATCTTTCCATTTTAGCACATACAGATCTACCCCATTCTTTTTAACAGACGCATAGTATCTCATGGAATGGTTTTACCAAAAATTTGTTTAATCGTGTTTCTCTTTATGAATATTTAGATTATTTTCATATTTCTCTGACTATAAGAAATACTACAGTGAACTTTCTTGCAAGAAATTCTTGCACAAATGTGCAAGTATTTTCTAGGATGGATTTCTATAAGTGGAATTGAGAGTGTCAAAAGATTTGTATGTTTTGAAATCCTCTGCACTTTCTCCTCCCTGTATTAGGTTTACACTGCTTCGTCCTTCTGGAATGTCTGTGTTTGCCATCCCAGGCTCTGACATCTCACCTCCGTGAAGCATGTGCAGTGTCTAGCCAGCTCCCAACAGGATGTCCATTCTCTTCTTCCATCTTGCTCTCTTGCTCTCAGTGTATCATCCCAGTCCAAAATGATTTTTCCTCCTCAAGCATCTTGTGCCTTTATAACAGCAGTAACAATCATCCTCCCAAATTATTTGGTTTTATATGTGAGTTTCTCCTTCTAGACTAGAATATACTTGCAGGAAGGAACCGTGCCTTATTCACGGTCTCTCACATCACCTGGAACAGCACATCGAGCAAGTTTGTGTTCACATGAGTAGCTCTAGTTGGACACTTCATGGAGGAGGAGGTGGAACCAGTTGGCTGACATGAAGTTTGGGAATCGTCTGCTGAATCTAGAGTATTTCTTGCATCAATGAATATAATCATGAGTTAAAGTTTGATAAGGAAGAAGAGTATGAGATGCAGTTTGACAAATAGAATAATAATCTTCACATGAAATTTATCTGATTGACAAAATTGCCAACAGAGAAAATGAAAATAGGTTCTTTTCTCCTATCATAAAAGACACATTCTTTTCTTTCCTCTCTTCTCCCCTCCCCAACCTTTCGTCCTACCATTTCCCATTATTACTGACAGAATCACTGTCCTTCCAGTCACAGTCGTTGGAAACCCCTTCTTCTTCTGCCCTTAGCACTAAGTCATAACTTCTGTGTCTTCTCAGTCACCTGAATCCTCTGCTCCTCACCTTGGTTCAGCTCCGTTCTCTCTTGTGGGAATTCCCTATACGTCTCCTTACTTCCCATTTCCTCGTCTCTCAATCTGCTTCACACAACACTCTCAAACTAATGTTACTGAAATGCAGAGAAAGGAATTTGTCTGCCTCCATTCAAAATGTTGAAATGCGCCCAGTAGCCTAACGGACAATGAAATAGCGATCGCTCTGCTTTTCCCTCAAGGTCCACGTAGCCTGCGTGCACCCAACTCCTTACCTGGTTTAGGCTGACGCTGATCTTGTTCCTCTCCATGCACGTAAACTTTCCAACACCTTTTTTCTCCAACACCCTTACCTGATTCAAGGCTGACACTGGAGTCTTCGCTCCTCTCAGTGCACGTAAACTTTTCTCCATTGAGAGCAGGTCCGTACCGGTGTGTTTCGTCACCTCCTTGTTTTAGGGTTAGTTCTGCGGACACAGCTCCTCTTCTGTTAGGTGGTGAGCTCCTTGAGAGCCTGAGTCATGTCTGAGTCGTCCTTTTACAGAGCGAGGCACACAGCAGGTGCTCATTAAATTCTTATGGAGTGAGTCAGAGAACAACCCGTTCGGCCAGTGCAACGGACCATCGCAAATGCCACAACCCTGCAGGAAAGGAGCACTGACTGTCCACTTTTCAGAAGGGGAATATGTCTATTAGGATGGAAACAGAGAGAGCATGGAGGGGGTCATACAACTTGGGTCACATTCCAAACTGAGACTGGAGGAGGCTGGTGATTTTGCTAATCTGGGGAGAAATTAGCAATGATTTAAAATATTTAATTGTTTCAGGAAAAACTTGGTAATCTTGTTACCACTGGTTTAATTAAACTGTTTTTGAGTCTCATGTCAGTCACACCTGTAATATTTTGCTAGTCACTTAGACTTCTCATGTTTTCATTTTAAGTGTGTTATAAACTGTAGGGCTCCTTAAAGGATCAGGATGTGCAACACAATGGGATAAACAGAAAAGTGGCTCCGTTTTTTAATACTCAGGATAATGTGAGTCTTCATACCTGTGTGCAGGTTATCTGTCACTTCCCTAGAGCAAGTGGAGCCTTCAAGGTATCTTTGTAAAGATAGTTCTGTTGATGGAAAAACTGCTCTCCCTGAATACCTCTTGATGGCTGTCCAGTGAGTGTATGTGGTGTGGTAGAACAGACTGCTTGTTGGGAGTTTTTCGTTTAATTTGGTAACATGCAGTGTATTTTCTGGGACACAGAAGGAAAAGCATCAGAAGTTCGCTAAATGTTATTTTTTTATTTCAAATTTACACCTGATTTGGGATTTTTCTGAAGCTATAATGCAGAGAAGGCGTGAGGTGGGATCAGAGGGTGGTTTGAGGAGGAGTTCTTTAAGGCCAGGGGGCCATTCTAACTTCTTTTTCAAATCCACTTTCCTGCAAAAGTGTGGCACCTTTGCAACAATATTTTAAAGATAATATGTTGCTGTGATGTTGCTAAGATTGTGATACAAGGACGTTAAAAGAAACAGTGTGACGATGGGATTCATATACAGGGATGAGAACAAGAGACATGCAGCAACGATGGTCGCAGGGGCCAACCGATAGGTTCTTACTTCCCACCAAACCCCATCAGGACACAGCGTCAGGCACCTTCTTGGATGTTAGCAACTGGTCTCTTTTCCTTCACATTCCCCCTCCTGCCTTCCCTCCTCTCTCCCTCCCTTTCTCTCTTCCCTTCCTTCTTGCCCCTTCCTCTCATCCCTTCCTTCCTTCTCTCCTTTTATTTCTTCTCCAGCCCTTTACAACATTTCTCACCACGGTGCTATGCTGCAGTTCTCCTGCTCCAGGTGGATTTAATAATACTGATTGGCGTGAAGAAAGCACACAGTACTTGTTTAAAAACATGCTTTTGAATTAAATGTTAAACTTGGAAATTGCATATGTAATAGATTAAGCTGTAATTTATTTATGACTAGGAATTAATAAAGGCACCGATATACCCAGTTGATGGAATTTCTTTATGTCTTCCAGGAAATTTGCTATCACTTTTAAGATAGCAATTATCTATTCATTTGTTAAGATCAAAGTTACTGGTGTGCAAAAGAAAACACATAAGTTAGGAACAGGAGGCCCACACCTCTGCAGCGAGTCAGCTATGTTGCTGTGAGGCCTTTAGACTCAGGCCGCGTGGCCAAGACCTCGTATTCGACTCCCCTCCTGCTTCAGGAATTGGTGGTCTTACTTGCTGCCTTCCCTCCCAGCCCTGTGCCTATCTCCCAACCAGTTCCCCGAGCACTTTCTTCTCACTCTGTTTTCTTCCTAGGAGAGTACATCTCCCCCGTCACTTCCTTTTTAAAAACGTTTTTGGCTCAGTCCTGCCTACCGGCTGTGTCCCTCTTGGGTCTCACTAACCCGTCTCACACCCAGCGCTGTGTGCCCCTGGGCTGTGCTTTATCTCACATTTGCCTCTTTCTTTGCAGCCTCCTCCCCTCCACACGTCCCAGCTCCTCTCACCAGGCCAGTGCCCCCCTCTCTCACCGCTCCGATAGGACCTACTCTGAAGATGCCTGTGTCCCTGAGACAGGGTGTTGGGCTGCCTCTATGTGTCTGTGGGCCTCTGCTCACCTCTCTCCTAGGGTGCGTTGTATTGTAGTTACTCACTTCCTTATCCCACTTGCTAACATGCTCAACTCTGCATTCTTAGCATCACTGGGGATGCCTGGCCTGTACCAGGTGTGCAATAGATGCTGAAATCTTATCACCCATTGGGCAAAAGATAAGTAAAACTTGGCACTGAGGCTCAGTGTGAATGAATGGGTGGCACGGGCCCCCCCGGAACCGCTTCCATTCCTGCCAACCTACCCCACTCTGGGCTAGACTTGAGATTCAGAAGTGAGAATTGAAGGCAGATGTCTGAGTGACGGTGGCCAGACGGGGGTGTGGAAGGAGTAAAGACTGGTGTGTATTTTGGAGCCACAGAGAGAGGGAAGATGAGAAGCAAAAGCAGCCAGGAGAGCTCCACACACTGCACCCCAGCAGAGGAGGTGTATGTACCTTCTTCCATAGTCGGAGGAGATAGTTCAATCTTTCTTTTGTAATGTCTGGCTGGGTAAAGTTTGCTGCTCTTCAAAGGGTGGCTGGAAAATATATGTTTGTGGCTCTCGTGACAGAGCCTTCGAGGAGGCGAGTCAGTGAGTAGGTGGGGAGATGGGAGGGAAGGAAGAAGAGGTGAGGGCTGCAGGGTCGAAGGGCGGCTGGTGAGAAAAGCATCCAGGAGCCTGGAGAGAGCAGCTGAGGGTGAGACATTTATTGATGAAGATGTCCCCCCTGAAATTGGGAAATGGGAGTTCTGTCCAGGGCCAGCATCCCTAAGTCACACATTTGCCCAGGACAGTCACTTGCTCTGGGAGAACATTCTGGGGAGTGGCTCCATAGGAGGACCTCTGAGCTGGAGACTTGCTGAAATGGCCTCCTCTGGGTTTGTACATCAGGCCAGTGAGTCAGCAATCACTGGGGAGAGCCCCCTGCCTCCCCCATTTCATATCTCCAGGCAGTGTTTCCACCCATGGGTTCCCGGGGGACACAGCCCACCAACTCGTTTCACACACGGCCATCTGAACCACTGTCACATGGCAACTAATTATAGCCTCATCTGTTTGCAGCTGGACAAGACCAGTGACCTGGAGGTGAAATGCTGGGCTCCATTATCAGTCCCTCTGGTCCATCCGAATCCCCAGGCAGGGACATTTAATGTCCACCCCCACTGAGTGGGAGAAAGGGAAGAAAAGAAAGGAAGATGAGTCAACAAAAATTGTACAATGGGGGAAAAGTAAGAGCAGAACTGTGATCACATGTTGATGATCGGAGGAGCCAAGGGAGCACCCTCATCTACTCAAAGCATGTCATTTGCTGGGAGCCCTCCCCAGGCTCCCAACTCAGCCTCGAATGAGAAACAGAGCAGAGCGTGCATCTCACATGTACAGTCCTTAGTCATACTACTCGAGAGAGGTGCTGCTGCGTGTCAGAAGTTCAGTTTGTTTCTTAAATGTTTCATGCTAATTTGTTTTTGCCCAGCATTTATCAAGACTTGTAGTTGTTTTCAAATAAGAGCAGAAATATTTTGTAAGTCTAAAAAGTAGTGAGGATATTCTGTTTCCATGATTGAATGCGTCAGAAATGTTATTTTATTTAACTAAGTTCTCCTTTCTGTTGAATTAATGATGAAGAATTATTGTCACATCTTTTGAATCACATCTATCTTACATTTATCAAAACAAAATGATGATGATACAATAATAAAACAAATGCAGATGAAAGCACATGGATTATGAGCTTCTTGGAGATTAATCACCCGTAAAGCCCCAATACCAAGCATAGTTTTGGAAGTTCACAAGTGCTCTTCAAGTGCAAGCTTTTAAGAAATTATTATGTGTACTGCCACATTTGGCCTGTATTTTGCTCTCTATTTGGTTATTAATTTTTTAATTCTACGCACATTTTTTTGGAGGGTAAATTTTATTGAAGACGTGTGAAATTGTAAGAGCATAGCCCAGTGCGTCTTGCAAAGTGGACTCGCCCGTGAAATAGAAGCCAGATCCTGAGCCAGAAGGTTTCCAGAATTCTAGAAACCCCTTGGTCCCCTTGCTGTCTCTAACAGACCCCAAGGGTAACCACGATCCAACTTCATCTTGGTTAGTTTTGAACTTGATGTAAACAGAATCTCCCGGTTTGTTCTTGGGTGCCCGGCTTCAGTTTGCTCCGTATTATGTCTATGTGATCCCTCCATGTGGTAGCTGCCTACCCTCAGAGTGCAGAGGGCTCCATTCTGTGAATACATACCATTGTGTATTTCTCCATTCTACTGTTTCCCCTTCCGGCTGCTGTGTATAGTGCTGCTGTGAACATTCTTGAGCATGCCTTTGAAAAATTTTTTATTGAACTACAAGCAAG
This sequence comes from Ceratotherium simum simum, assembly GCF_057802395.1. NCBI lineage: Eukaryota > Metazoa > Chordata > Mammalia > Perissodactyla > Rhinocerotidae > Ceratotherium > Ceratotherium simum. Next base: position 3,351,334 of record NC_141909.1, read on the forward strand.
TGCAGCAATCATAGGTTCACAGCTCAATGAATTTTTACAGATGTAACCACCCACCTGTGTAACCACCACCCTGACCAAGCAGAGAATGTTCCAGTACCCCAAAAACCTCCCTCGTACCCCCTCTTACTCAACCCCACCGAAGGTCACCACTCTTCTGACGTCTCTCATCATAGATGTTTCACTTGTTCTTGAACAGAATACGCTGGACCACACAGTACGTGCTCTTCTGTTGGAAAAGGTTTAAGATTCTCTTTCAGGGCAATCTCTTCTGGGGGCGGCGGTTGGAGTATGAAGGTGCAGCGAGCCGTTTTGCAGAACCTCATGGCAGTAAACAAAATTTAAAACAAGAATTACAAAAAATAGTATATGCTAGTTAAAACTGTGAACAAGATGGAAGTTGGGAAATACATATTAAAATCTCCCATATACACTCTGTATTTCTTTATGATGTTTTCATACCCAAAAAGAGTGGGAGCTCTTTGTGCTTTTTTTTTTGGTGGTCTTCTTTTATTCACCACATCAACATTTTTTTGGTAACGAGATAGAATTAAAAATGATAGGATTGAAAAGATCAAACTCCATTGGCACGTGATCAGGGCAAATATTGTTTAATTAAAATGGTTTCGTCTATAAAAATGTGTGAGTCTGCCTTTTGATGCATGTGTGCTCACATCCCTGTGGGGCATCTCCCTGTGAGTGGAATTGCTGGGAAGGACGTTGTGTGAGTGTTCAGTTTCCCGAGACGCTGCTGGACGGCTTTCCAAAGTGATTGTTCCACTTGACAGTCCCAGCAGGAGGACGTGAAGGCTCCACCTTTGGTTTCTGCACGGTTTTAATTTCTGCCCAAGTAGCCCAGAAATACATTGCTTTGTCTCCACATATTTCTTTAGTTGGATAGATAATTGTTCGAAAGATTCCCTGAAGAAGTGCTACAACCAGTAAGAAAATTGGGATTGTAATGTCACCACAAAACTATTCTGACATTTTGCACAGCGTAGGGAATGTGAAAAGGAATTTGAAAGATAAGCTGTTTAGACTTGGCAGATCTCCACATGTCCCTATTTGGTGGGATGTGAAACACATAAAAATTGTTAAAGCAGTGATGGTAGAGGTCTATCTCCCATCAGAAGCAGGGGAAAAATCAGAGAATTGAGGATTTCACTCTAACTCATTCCAAATATGCCTTCCTATAGTGGGGATGTCACAGTTTACAGATTAGCCTGAGAGTGCATCCTTATGCCCGCGCTCTCCTTCTCTCTGTCTCTTTCTGTCTCTCACACACACACATACAGACACACGAGCATAGTGGTTGGCATGCTTTGGTTAAGTAAAAAGGCAATCTCTAAACAGAATTAGGGAGCCTTCCCCCTTCCTGTGTCCCCACATGGAACTCACTTTAACTTTGAGAAGAGCTCCCTGTTGGTCTGTAGATCAGGGAAAGAGGGGAAGTAGCCTTTATTTCAAAGAAAGTCGTTGGCCTTCATCATTCCTCTTCCTTCTTTGGCACTAGCACTGTATATCATAAATCTTTGGGAATTTTTAGAACGTAACATACTTTATAGCCTTAATGCGGATGGTTGACTATCTGGAAATCTTTATTTGGGGCACAAAGAAAATTGAATAATATTAATTTTATCATATCCTGAAAAGTATAAAGAGACTCATACAGAATATAAGAGAGATTTGATTTGGGGATTACGTTGTTGTACCTTTTGCATTCCTTTCAAACTGTATTATTTGTTTGCGTTTCAAGTTGATCCCTGCTGTTGAAGTTGTGTGTGTGTGTGTGTGTCTGACAGACTTCACTGAGAACGGATGTATTTTTTCTGTTTCAAATACAATTAATTCAGTTCAGCTTCCCTTATACTCCTGTAGTAGATTATTGGTTGTATAGTCTAAAGAGGGTAGAGGGAAGAGGCTAAAAGGGCTGCCAAGATTGACTTGGTTTTCATTAAGTTTCCTACAGTTTTAGGGATATAACAATGATGTTTTTCCCTGAGAGCTGTCTAGACTTCTCTTTCCCCATTGGTCTGGTGACCCGTGTAGCTGTTGACCATAGATGGTCTACTTCTATAAGACAGACCAGGACAACTTTCTGACCTTTGGAATCTTCCACCACATTCCCTATTTCCAAGTGGAGCCTGTCTCCGTGACCGACTTCGTCATCGGTGACTATGTGAGTTAAGTGTTTGCCTCGTGGGAAGAGAGCACAGGCGTTGCCCTGGGGACTTGGAGCTAATTTACTTGGTGCTAGCACTCCACTGAGGGGAAAGGCAGGAAAAAAATGTGAGTACTTCCCAGAATGTACCAGTTCTTCCCCTTCCAGAATCTGAAACAGATGGGATGGGAGCTAGTCGATGGGGCCCAATATATTCCAGACTTCGGGAAAAATGAGCAGCTCTCGTAAACTCCCTTAGATGTGCCGCCAGTAGGGAGCTTTTTGAGTCTTTGAGACTATGGGTATCTTTTGATTTTGCTGAGGGGTCCAGATGCAAAATGTAATTTCTCAGGAAGTCGTGAAACTTATGACATAGCCTTTAACATATTAGGTCACCAACGAAATTGTGAATTTGAGTACCTCAGATAGTTTATTCCAGACATAGTAATTCACGATGGAGGGTTGAGACTTGCATTACTTAAGGCTTTTATTTTAATTAGCTATTTCAAAGTCATCCATACACCTGATTGAGAAGGGATACTCAGAGTATCATTGGTAAGTCACGGCTAAGACAGCTCTGTGTGCCAGGGTGAAATCCAGCATGGGCATGATTTGAGAGCAATTGTAAAGGAGCAGAAGAGTGATATTTCAAAATAGATTTCATTTAGCAAAGTAAATGGGTATCTCATGATTGTTCTTTGTTATTCTTAAAATTAGTTTTTTTCTTTTTTTTAACAGAGCCATTTACATAAAATGCTAGGCCACCCAGGATGGGAAACAAAAATCACGGTCTAAAAAAAAAGCCTTTTGTCTGAAAAGCTGACCATAATTTAGATATTCTTAGAATTATCAGTTCTTTGGAATTGCCTTCTAGGACCAGAATTGGTAGTAAGATCTTCTACATGAATAAAGGAGATAAGGAGCTAAGAATGTCTTTGGTCTGGGATATTTATTTTTTTAATTTTTTGCTTGACATACCAGTATAAGCTGGTGGGGACAGGGCGAGGATCCTTTATTTCTGTAATAGAGTCTATAATAAAGGCTCTAGTCCTTTATTTCCCATCTCAGATTTTCTCCAGTTATTGTCATAACCTGCCATCTTGTCCAAAGCAAAAGTGGTCACCTGTTATCCACACACGCTGGTGTGTTTCTGGAGCAAAGACTCAGGAAGCAACTTGACCCCTAAATCCACAATGGGGGCCCTCTCACCTCTTATCTGGGCTCCCCTGCAATTAAGGCATTTACTGATAGCTTAAGGGACTAGTTCCAGGAAATTCACTTTTGTAACCTCCCTCAAATTGAATAAAGATAAGCTTCTGAGATTTTATCAACATTTCAGAAGAGAAAAAACCCGGAATCACCAAATAGTCATTTTCAGCTTCAGTTGTTTGATTCTTTGCCTCACCTGAAGTTTTGAAGAAACCGTATTGAACCGTAAGCAGAAAAGCCTGAACTGCTTCAGGCTGCTGTTGTGTTTCTGCCAGCTGAGCCTGGGTGGTAGGTGACATTCCTACATGGACGTGCAAATAAATGAGTCTTAGCCTGGTTGACTTTTCCTTCTGGCATGTGTAGGAGTGAAAGGGAGGTTAGCAGAGTTGAGAGCAGAGCTGTGTTTCTGGACCTGGCTCAGAAGTGGGAAAGTTGTGGGCAATGGGACCGGAAGAGGCTAGCCTGGAACCTGGGTACTTGGAGCTGCCTCACCTGTTGGGCTTTCCTGGTCTGGGGGCTGACCTAACAGCTCTGGGCAACTCCGGGGACCCATGTACCCCTGAGACCTGCCCCCCCTTCCCTGGCTGGTCTGGCAATCTGGAGTGGTCCCACAATCCTTGTTGAGTTCCCATTTTGGAGTATTTCCCCCAGTGCTGTTTGCAGTAGTATGTTGTGAGTTGACCTCCCAGTGTCATTGGATTGTTATCTAGGGTTGTTATTGAAGATTGATTACATGGACAATACCACTACCACCCACAAAACAATGGGACCCGTGTACTTACTACTCTATTTTGTCAGTCCTAAGATGCCTATTTATTAATGTTTTGACAACTCTGAAATTGGGTAGATAACAGTTGGTGATGTGTCGTTGTTTCATCAGCGCTATTCTTTCTTTCCTGGTGTGGTTTACAACCGACGTAGTCTCAGAGGAACTACAGTCTACAGGAGGCTTGGTGTGAGGCTCTGGGGCTGCCCCCCCACGTGCTCACGGGGTACTGGGGAGACATACAAGCACAGGACTGTAAGAGACGTGCAATGAGTGTCGAAGCAGAGGTGTTTTCTGGGAACCCAGGTAGGAGCAGTTAGCCCCAAACTGGGGATTAGACAGGAGTGGTGACGTTGGTGAGGTGTGTCTCTGAGTCTCCCAGGACTTGTATTTGTACATCCTGGATGAACCTTCTGGAGCGCAGGTGTGAGATTTTGGCCTCATCTCTTTGGCTAACTCTGCGTGGTCACCAAACCCACTTGTGCTTCACAGATTGTGAAGCAAAACTGTGCACATGGATTGATTTAAAATGTTAGGATGTTATGAGAGTGCATGCTGAAAATTGCCTAAAACGTGAGTCAGGGGAAGAAACAGATCCATAGTCTCTGGAGTCTGTTTGCACTGTTGTCAATTGTCCCCATTTCCAAAAAAAAAATTAGGAACAGCTTACTGTCTTGGAGGCACTTGTTCAGATTTCACTCTGTAAAATAAATATCTCCAGATGCAGTTGTTTTATGCAGAAGATCTCCATGGCAATGGAGCTAAGACTTGAGTATATTGTTAAAAATATAAACTTCACATGATCACAGTACTGTTAATAGTATGCCTATATTTTCAGGAAACTGTTATCACCTGAAGCAGAATTTAGGTATACATTTTATCTCAGACTTGATACAGAGCCTCTAATAAAGCTAATTAACTAAATTTTCCATCATACCCCCTTCCATTCTGTCCACCATACCTCTGTCTATTTTGGTTTAAAATTAGAGTTCTGAGGAAATTGTAAATGTATATAGGACCCATCATATGTTTATCTTTTAATGTGTTGGCAGCTTTAGGTAATGGAAGTTGAAGTTGGGTTCTAATTTCAACCTTGTCCTAGTATGACATTAAACCTCCTAATTCAGTTTTCACATCTGTAAAATGGGGACGGTGGCACTTATCTCAAAACAGTTGTTAGGATCATGAAATAAGATGGTAGCTGATTGTCTGTGGCACCCCGTGAGCATTAGTTCCCTTTGCAGCTTTGATTACATGCTTGGATTCTTTTCCTTGCATTTTTAACATTAATTTATATGTGAGAAATGAACTACAAGGGACATTTTGTTGTCAAATGTTCTTTACTTGGACATTCAAGCTTTGAATTACAAAATCAGTTCTTTAAGGTTTAGGCTTAAAAATCAGCCCCTTTATTCGTTTCCTCTTTGCACAAACGTTTTTTGCCTGCCTGTATGTCCCTGGGAACTCGAAGGACAAAGCATAGACTCTGCTGTCCTGGGACCTCAGTCTCCGTGGTCTTAGGTCTGAAACTCCTGAATCGTTTTCTTAGCCTTGCAAATGTGGATGACGTGCTGTTAACATAATCCCTTGGAGAGTCAACTGCAAAAAGTGTGTGTGACAGCCTTTACTTTTTGGACTAAGTAGTGCTTTGATGTGTTTTACTCCAGGACTGTTATTTTGTCTGTTAGGGCAAGAGAGATGGACCATCAGATGAGTACGTGACAGCCCCATTAGAACAAATTCAGATACCCATATTTTAAGACCGTGCTCATAATAACAGGCCAGGACTTCTCCCATAAATAGGTGAAGATGACAAAATCATTTCAGTTCCAATATTGACCTCAATTTGCCAGTGTTCTTCTATTTTAAGGTGTTTTCTCTTCCTTCCAGGGTGGTTGTGCCGGCTCTGGCTGTGGGAAATGTGACTGTCACGGAGTGAAGGGACAAAAGGTGAGTAGCTGACACTTAAATAATAATTCCTTTTGAATCGCTGTCAATGTGGAAATCATTAGAAACTGCATTAAAGCTAACTGAATAATCAGCAATTCATGTTAAAAGTTATTACTATTTTAATAATTTCCCCAGAGCAATACAAATAGAGTAAAGCCAGGCTTAACATTATTTCTGAGGAATCTTAACAGCTATTTCCTAAAGATTGTAATAATTAGTGGCAATTAATGTAGAAAAAGGGATTTGGTTTATTTTCCTTTTTCGACTCTAGAGGGGACAAGTGTATTGGCAGAAAATCTGTTGAGTCAACGGTATTCTTTGGAATTGATATATAAGAACTAAACTCATCATTTTTCTGAAAAAAGAAAAAAGTTTCTATTGAACTTGAGGGCCTTCTGTTCAAATTAGTATTTTTAAACTATTTTTAATTCATAACGCTTATCTAGACTTATTTACAAAAACAGTAAATATTTATTGTTTCCCAAATGTAAAATTAAAATTTTTTTTTCTGAGCAAGTGCTCCCCTCCCTCTCATTTAAGAACCACGAATCTGGATAAAGATCTTTTTCTCTGGAAGGCAAGTTGTATCCGTGCATTTCAGTTGTTTTGAGAGAGGGTGCCTGTCTGGTTTTTACATGGAGACAGTGCGGCATCCTGAATGGCCTGGGCATCGCCGTGGAAACCAGGCGTGGCAGTGAGAAGACTTGGCCAATAAGCCAGTCAGCCTCTGTGTGGGAGCACAGCGGGAGGCCATGTGAAGGAGAGTGAGCCCTGGGGACAGCTGCCTGCCTTCAGGGAGCTGAAAGTGCCAGCCAGGCCAGCAAGGAAATTCTCTCGCTCATGGCCTGTCAAAGGCTTATGGGGTCACAGACTCACACTTTTGAAATTCAGCAAATTCTACTTTACAGAAAATTGTTTCATTTCTCTTTAGCTACTTGCTGAAGTATCAACATTGTGCTTTTAAAAAATATTCTGACAGTTGGTGGTACCAGTATTACTGGGTAGTTTTTGAATAAATGAAGTATCTGAAAACATTTTTATATCTTTCATTATCAACTTTATAATTCGTCTTCACACTCTGTTCATCCTCTTACTTGGGAAGTTTTTCTAGCTAGTTCCAGTGTGCATTCTCAGGAGTTATTTTAGAATAGAGGCAAGTATATTCATACCACAAAGATTTTTGGGGGGGAGTCTAATTTGAATTACACACATAAGCACACTGACCTAACAAAGAAATCCTTAAAACTATAAAAAGTAGAACTTTCAGATGTCAACAAAGAGGAAATGAAGGCCTATATCAACACTACTCTGTGTTTCTTGTATGTTAAAGCATCAGGATTCGGAGGGGCAGGCAGGGTTTCTCACTTAGAGAGAACAGGGTCCATTCCACGACTCGCTTGATTTCCACTCCCATCCAGCAGCTCAAGACTCTAGAGGCACTCTGCCCATAGCGCTGGTGTTTTTCAGACTCCCTGTTCTGTACATATATGTTCTAGCCTGATTCATTTTAATTTTTACCAAAATCCACTCATTAATATATAACAAGTTAGATTTATCCAGGTATAGCTTTCCAAATACTTTCCACTGACCTTTTCATGACTTGATGATGGCTAGTCAGAGGCTTGGCCCACTTCAGTTCAGAGTCAGTTAAATGTCTTCAGAGAAGGCAGGGTCACAGTCTGAGTCACTGGCAGCATCTAGTACCCAACCCAACAAGGAAAGGGTCTTTAGACATTTCGTTTCAAAATTGCACATTGAGGCAACCCTTGCTGTCGCCAATGTGCTCAGCTGAGGCTGGGTCTGTGGTTATGGTGACATGGAAACATGTTGTAGGGCCTGCGTCCACTGGGGTATGGAAGGTGGAGGGGAGGAGAGCGTTGATGGGAAGACCAGCTGCCCTTGGATTGTGCTGCTCTCTTGTGGTGAGGGTTCACGGTTGCCTCCTTCTGTGACCAACCTCAGCCTTGAAATTGGAAAACCCCAGAGCTCCCATTGGGACTGGGGTGGAAGGTGTGGAATTCTGCTCTCCCCCTTGCTGAGCCTTGAGGTTTCCCAGCAAATGAATCAGACATCCGGTTCCAGGACCTCCATGATCTTTCCTGGCCTGGCCCTGATCCCTCAACACCCAGTCTCCTCTATGGCCCACTTCGAATTTTTTATGTTATTATTAAACAGACACTGTTTAAGATAAAATACTGGCAAGCTATAGGTTAAACCATTCTGAATTTGTTGAATTCAGTTGAATGGATTCAGAAGGTCTCTTGAAATCTAGAGGAATAGCTAAATGATTTAGTGTTATATTCTTTTAACAAAAATTGGAGATGTATCTTTTCTCCTTTTAAGAGTAAATATTTCAGGTTCACATAGCATGAGCAAGGAAGAGGCCTTTCCTCCCACGGAAAGAGGAAATTTTAAACTTCCACTTATTGTCTTGGAAGTGATGTTAAAATAATCAGTTCAATGACGTGAGACACCTAGAGCTTAATTGAGCTAGGATTTCAGATCTGGTTCCATTTTCTCATCCAAGGTCACATAACAAAGAAGTTTATTCTTGGCTGGCATGTCAGTAAGAGAAGTTGGTCTTCCTCGACTGCTACCACCTCCCACGCATTCTCAAAGTACCCGAATCCTAGACATGCTAATTGGGTGTAAATGCAAAATGAATAAAGGGTTTAGAATCACAGAATTTAAATCTAGTGGCTCAAAACTCAGGCCTGCTTTTGAGCTACTAATGAATGTCTTCAATTATCATTGGAGTTATTTTGCTATTCTCAAATGTCTACAAATTAAATGAATTTTGACTTGTTTTTAAAAATAGGATAATAGGAGCCACATAACCCAGAGAGAATTAAAGTTACCTAACTGGGACAGAGTGTCACTGCCTTTGAAATTTGGAAATCCTTGTTTCTGAGACATGTCTTTTCCACATCCCCTGGAGGAACACTTTGACATATTGGCTATTTAGAGTCCACCAATGGAAATTGGAATATCTCCAGTATAAATTGCCAAATCTCTTTTGGCTAAGTCCTGCTTTCCGTGGAGATGTGATTAATTGACAGAATGTCTTATATTCTCCAGATGTCACAAGTAAATGTTCATGCAGCAGATCATTGGTCATTTCGTAATCTCGTAGTTATCAATACAGTACTGGGTATCTTATTCTGAGTTCAACAGTTGAATTCACAAGGCTGTCACTGGATTTCAGCGTCTTTGCTGAGTTGTTTATTTTCCCACTTCCCTGGCTGGCTGCTCATATCTTCAGATGTTTTCTCTTAGGTAATTAATGTGGGTTTGTACACAATGGCTTTGTGTTCTTCCAGAGGCCTCGGCAGTGTGGGAATGTTATCTACTTAAACTGATTAGGGTTTTGAATGCTTGCTTACTGAGGAATAGCCAAAAGTTAAGATCTTCTTTTGCTTGATAACCTGATTTTCTCAACTATTTGAGATAGTAGGAAAGGCCACACATTCCCAGGAGTTACTGCTCTGTGCTTGGAAATTAACCATTTATATTTTGCGAAAATAGAGTTTGCTCAAGAAGTCTTTGAAATATTTTCACCAAGGGAGCCCATGTTTGTGTAAAGCTATCATTATAGTCTATGACCCTGCAGTGTCCAAAAAAAGGAACGTCAAGTTAAGCTAGAGAGGTAAGAGATATGTAGGTGAAATAAATAACAAGTTAAGAGTAAATGATCCAATTGCAGGAAAGATAGTAGAGAAAATAGATGCTACAGTTGTTCTGAGAAGGGAGTGATCCTTGTGGCCTTGAACCATAAGTAAGGGACAGCTTCCTGGATGAAGTGGATCCAGGCATATTACATGTTCGCTGCTTCACCAGACTTGCGTGGATGTAGAATGGGATATCTGTCACATGTAACGCATAAAAACACATGCTGAATTGAACTGCATAATCGCAGAACACAGCTTTGTGGCCAGTTGATAAATGCTGTCATAGAAGAGGCTTGATAGTTCCTGATATAGTGACTCTTGAAAGGGCCATTCCCAAGCCACAGTCTTGGGAGCACAGAGTCTTAGTTAACCAGAATTTTAGTAATTCTAACAAATAGTGAGAACCATGTGCGTATCTCATAACTTCTCAGAATACTTTAACCTGCTGATATCCAGATCCTTGCCAATGACATCGGAAAGAAGCACATTATCCTCTTGTTACTAATTAGACTGTCTATAAATCACAGCCCCGCTCCACACGCTGGGTCTGCACAGCAGTTGTGTAGTCATCAGATAGCACGGTCCCAGATTGCATTCAAAGCAGAGAGCTTGGAAAGTGGAATTTCTGTCTTTTTGTCTACAAATGTGTATCTTATCTGATTTGAAAGGGCTGGAGAAGTCTGGCTAATCTGGAAGTGATTCTGTTTCTGGCCCCAGAAATCTAGGAAGATGTTACTGTTGCTTTATCCACTAAGTTTTTGCAGGATACTCTTTCTCTTATTATGGTAGATGGTTTGTAGCTTTTCTAGCCATTTAGCTCCTATATATATTTGACACAATCAATAGATATCCCACGTCAGACGTACATATAAATCTGTCTGTCTCCATCTTAACCTTAAATTATAACCTCTGCTCATACACAGCAGATCTCGGCCAGGACAGAAAAATCCTGGCTTTGGAGTGTCAGAGCAAGAGAGAGAAAGCGACTCATACATATTGAACGTCTGCCTTGGGTCAGGCACAGTGCTGGATTTTTTTATGCTTATTATTATTACACCCATTTTATTGTGGAAGAAACAACCTAGTCCAGGGTTTCTCAGCTTTGGCACTATTGACACTTTGGGTGGGATAATTTTTTATTGTGGGGAGTGTCCTGTGCGTTGTAGGATGTTTAGCAGCATCCCTGGCCTCTACCCACCAGACGCCAATAGCGCCCTCCTTCCCCTAATTGTGGCAACCAAAATGTCTCCAGATATGGCCAAATGTCTCCGGGGGGCTGGGGGAGACAAGGGAACAAAATCGGCCTGGATCAAGAGCCACTGAACTAGCCAAATCTCTTATACAGAATAAGAGGCAACCAACAGGATTCAAGCACTAATCCATTTCCATTCTTCAAGATAAGAAGATCCTGATCTGGGAGAGCCCAACAAGATGAACTCATGGTTCAGAATATCCTGGAGTTGTGAACAAGCTACCGTTACTCTAAAACTGAATCCATGGTATATATGCTGCTCTGCTGGCCACCTTCCAAGGAAAGCAAATGTTTTAAGCCTTTCTCTAAATGGGTTGTGATGGAGGGGATTGCTGGAGGACCACAAAGAAAGGAACCTATTCCTTTGGGTCCATGGACCGACTTGCCAGTTCCTGTTCTAGAGGAGCGCCCACTAGGGTCTCCATCTGGTTAAACAAATAACCACAGGGAGCCACCTTCTCTCTGACATGGAGAAGGTTGGAGGACACCTGCCGAAGTCTGAGCCCCCACCTCTATCTGAGGCAGGTTAGGGGAAGCCCAGCCTAAATGACCAGCATTGCATTGCATTCAGGGGGTGTTTGTTCCATACAGCATTCAGAATGAAACTTTGCAGGAAGGGCGTATTGACGTGAGGATTTTCTAGACCTGTGTCAAGAAATGGGAGAGCACCTACATTGTAAGGACTGGGCCTCCCCCATCCCCTTCCTTCAGGAAATCCTGGCATATACTCTATCCTGTAGGAAATGCATCACACTGGTTAAGAAGGAGTAATCTTTGTTAAGTTCTGGGCCTGTCTCCTTGATTTCCCCGAAGGCGAATAGAGCATATTTCTTACGCATTCTGACAGAGAGACCAGGGTCATCAGCCTGCTCGTCAGACGCATCTGTGTCTGGAGAGATGTATCTTCTCTTCCCTTTGCATAGGCTGCTTAGAGTTGTGGGATCAGTCAATCAACATGCACTTCTCAGTCATCGTTTTTCTAGGCACTTTTAGAGATACAAAACTAGTATTTTTAGTGTCTTTCTCTCAAGGACATGCTAAATAAGAAAAAATATGTGTGAAGAATGCTGTAAATCTAATCATCTCTATATACGTGAGGAGAGGCTAAATTTTCTAATCTTTCTAATTATATGTGCCATTTTACATTGATTATTTTCCATTAGCTACTATTGTCAGAAGCATTGCAATGCCTACTTGATTAGGAGTTTAGGCATTAGCTTGCACATCTTAATATTCTAGTCATTTTTGTGCTATATTGCAATAATAGTAAAAAATGTCTTAGGATCTAACATTATTTTTAAAATAAAGGATCTGACTTTTCCCTAAGATCATAAATATAGGATACTTTCTTAGTTGTCATTAAATCTTAACTGAAACTTCTTTTTGAGACAGGGACCGTATTTTATTGGTATTTTTTGAGAATTCAATAGTCTTCAAGTTATACATATATTTATTTCATTATTTCATTTTTAATTTACACATGGCTAATAGTAGAAATATTTTTAGCCATGATTTCATTATGAAATAAAAAAATGCAAGAATAGAGTGCTTTGTGTGTTATACTTTATTTATCAACTAGTTATTCTATTTTCATTCATTATTATTCTTAGTATCTGTGTAGAATAGATTTGAGATTTCAAGGATTATTACAGAACAAGATTATCTTTCTTCAATATTCTTTCAGAATATTGAAAATATCTTTCTCAGAAATTAAATTATATAACCATTATTCTAAATGTTAAAGGTGTCATATTTCTTCCTAGACATTTAATTTTTTTTCAAGTAAATGAAATTAAATATTTTTATGTAAATTCTTTGAAACTTTGGATAAATTAACTGATTTGGACTAATAATGAATTATGAATAATAACAATCATTTATTTATTAGGCACTTACTCTGTGAGAGGCATTGCACCAAATTTGAGTTAGTGAGAATTTCAAAATCTAGTATATTTAATAAGAAATTCCATTTTCTTACTTCTAAGGTGTGAAATATATAAAGTCAAAATGCAGAGAGAAGTATTACTTACTATAAAATATTATAAGGCTTATTTAGTAAAATTAAGGTTTATTTAGTGTCTTTGGAATTACTTCTAATATTTCTAAGATTGATTAGTTATCAATTTTTATAGTATTTTGAGCATTCCTGAAAAGCAGTATGGTCTAGTTCAGCTTTCCCAAAACATAATTCTCAGGCCATCTTGAGGATGTTAATGAATGTTTCCTCTGGGATGGAATGTGGAATAGCGTTCCCCGGGCAAATAAGTTTGGGAAACACTGAGTTATGGTTAAATAGACTTTAACCATTTTGTTAAAGTTTGCTGTTTCCCCACTCTAGAACATCTCAGAACCTCTGATAACTTCTGACCTTTGAGGGGTGGCATATCATGTACAGTTCCCCAAACTTATTTGATCGCAGACCCCTTTTATTTCTCAAATCAGGAACAGCCTTTAGGAAAGAACGTTTTCTTGAACAGAAGCCTTGTTTCTAGTGTGAGTTCTATCACCTACTAGCTGAGTGTGTTTCATCAAGTCATTTTGACCAAGTTACCCTACGAAAAAGGGAAATGACCTTTGACCTGCAATTTCTCAGTGTTTCTAAAACAATCAAGTAAAAGGTATTGTGCCTAAAGACACTTAGGAATTTTAAAATGTCATATTTGTGTACATGTCATTTTAGCAGTAGCTGAATTTTAAAGTTGTGATAAGTGCGAGGAATGAGTTTGCATGCTGGTCCAGTTCTGGGTGGATTCCTAGACATCAAGAGGTGGGCATAGACTGTCCAGCTGAGATGTCTCAATTCAGAAATGAAGAGTGGAAGACCGAAGAAACGGACTTGTTCCACCCATGATAGAAGTTGTCCCAGGACCTCAATTAAAGAGATGTCAGAATGCTTTTAGAATCAGCACCATTGTCAGGAAGCATGTTTGTAGCTTTTGGATGCTTTTGGTGGAGGAAAAATGAGATGTGCTCACTTGGGAGGTCTGTCTGGAAATATCATCCAATTTCTAGTCAACGTTGTGATTTTATCATTCATTTCCGGAATCATTATCCCTTAAAATATAAGGGAAACCAATTCTCCATTCATTCAGTTCTCTAACGTTTCAAATACCTCTGCAGGTTTTCGTTGTTGGCTGCTTTTCCTGAAACGCATATAATTACAAGCCTTGTCCAAACTCCTCTCCTCCCCCAGCCAACTTTCCTTGTTCTAGTTATTTTTCAAGGGGAACCTCTGAGAAGCATCACTTTATTTTTGCCATATAATGGGTTCCAACACCGCCAGTGTCTACTTTAACCACCTGGGGGCCATTGGTGTTCACTGCAGGATCCAATGGCATGTTCCTTCTCCTCCCGTTAGCTGGTTATATGGGTTAATACACACTCTTCCTTTTCCTTGTTTTTTTCTGGTGTCTTGCAATGCCAAGATTTTTTCCAGATGTCTCCTATTTCCTATTTCCACATACTGCACATGAATCATCATCTGGCAGAGTCATCGTGAGAATCAGAATGTGTTCCCACATTCACCTACTTTTGTCTTTTTGATAGGTCTTTGAAAACAAAGGATTTAAAAAATATATGCTTGACTCCGAGGGTAAAATATCAACGGTGTACCATAGCGAATCCACTAACAACAGATCCACGAGGAGTGGGTTTGTCTTATTCTGCACTTGGGCCCACTGTGGACATCACTGAAATACACAGTCTCATTCCACAGGAGGGACAGAGAGCTCTGCTTCCCCCGGCTTCCGTCTCATCTTCCTGTTTCTCTCCATTACATAAAATCTACCTCCTCGCCATGTGCTTCTGAGAGCTGTTAAACTCGTGATAGATTACAGTCATAAAAAATCAGTGTTTTTTATTTGCAATTGTATTTGGAACGTACCTCATCCAGTGTCTTGAGTGGAATAGGGTGTCCCTGTGACTTCTGCAGCCAGAACACTCCATGTGAGGGCACCCTGCCGTCAGTGAGGCGGGCCTTGACAGTCTTCGTCTTGACTTAACAGAAAAAAATCATTTTTT
Source organism: Ceratotherium simum simum (assembly GCF_057802395.1). Classification (NCBI taxonomy): domain Eukaryota; kingdom Metazoa; phylum Chordata; class Mammalia; order Perissodactyla; family Rhinocerotidae; genus Ceratotherium; species Ceratotherium simum. The sequence continues at coordinate 3,366,357 of NC_141909.1, forward strand.
GTAAATATGATCCCAACAAAACATTGGCAAATTGGCTGGCAGGAATATAGCTTTCTTTTAGAAGCAGCAAAACGAGACTGTATTTTTTAATTCAAGATCAAAGACTTAATGTCAAACAAACCCCGACCAAAGAAAACTGTGCAGTTGGATATTCCTCCTGTTTTTTGGGAGAATATCATGGCATTTAGAATATGTTTCCAGACAGCACGTAATGATGTGAGATAATTGTGTAGTGTGGGCGTAGAGGACTGCACCCACAAAAACGATAGTAACAGAACCCCCCTCCTTGTGAAGTGGTCCGGCACAATGTGCCATTAAACAAAGGAAGGATTAGTCAGAGGTAACGAGAAAACCAGATGACTGTGGGGAAGTGGTGCCCCTTTGTCTTCTTTTCCCTTTGGCAAGTTCCTTAGAGATGTTCAAGCTGTGCTTGAACACCATACCCACAGGTAGCTTAGCCTGCCTCCACTGGTTAACCATGTAGCTTTATAAAAGCACAATGCTTATCTGGCCCCAAATTCAATTAATTCTAGATTTCTTCACACGAGAATCTGACCTGAAGAGCTAAGGACAATTCTTGGCGGATAGCTAAAATGCTGTCATGAAATCATTCCTGGTTTAAAGTCCTTCAGTGGGGGTTCTCCTTTATTAGAATGAGATCTTGCCAACCTTCACGCTTACAGTCCAACCTGCAAGGAGATGAAATATGCTTTTGGTAATGAATGATAGATATGAATCTCTTAGACATGTCTTGTTAGATCCCGAGGATTTGTCCAAAGACTTTTTCGTGAATGTCCCATTGTAGGATGTGAGGACCATATGTTAGTTCACTGATTCTAGGTAAGAAATCCATTGCTTTAAGTAGATGTGAATTCTGAGGTCTCTAGTATCTGGCTAAATACTCAATTTTGAAATGGTTTTCCCTAGAAGATTGGTAAAGGAATTAAATCTATCCATTGCAGATCCAGTGAACTACTTATGTCTATCATCCCACCCTGTCCCATCCGCCGTTGATTCCTTGGGCCTTACTGAGCATCTGCTCTGCAGTGACCCTGTGCCCATGGATTTAGACAGTGGTTAGCAAGACGTACATGACACCTGTTCCCAGGATCTTACTGCCTCATGGCATAGGAAAACATTAAACAAGTCATGGCACCAATAAACCCTGAATGGAGCACTCTGCTATGAGCTCTGAGGGAGAAAGAGAAGGCAGAGCCGTGAGAGTGAGCCCGTGGGGACCAGAATTGAGCTAGGGTCTTGGGTCGGGGAAAGGCAAACCGAACTTTTCACTAGCAGGGACCTGGAATTCAGGCAGCACCCTCAGGAGTTAGGCAATTTTTTATCAGTTTTGTTTCCCTATTTTTTATCATGTTTGTCCTGATTTGGGATGGGAAATTGGACACTTTGGGAAACTGCCATGGACAGTCGTTCCCCCTCACCCCAACTCGTCTTCTCACTTCCACATACGAGACCCCAAATCATTAAAGGGCATATTTTCATGAAAGCAGAGTTGTTTGGTAAAAAAAGAATGCGTGTCTTCCTGTAAGCCCTTGCGACTTACTGTTTTCTTAAGCTGGGCCTCTCGCTCTGCTCTGATCAGTACTTCGTGGGCGAGGGTGGGAGGTACCTCGGTGAGTCTCGTTCCAGACGGTCTGTTTCCTAAGCCAGGAGGCCCCGGGATGATGTATTTTCTTCCACGTCGGGACTTAGCCCCTCGTCTCCTGGTTCACAGCATTTCATAAACATGCTGCAGAAACCCTCCCACCATGGCTGAGGTGGGCGGTGAGTACTCGGTTCTGCCTCTCCCCGATAAGGAGTGGCAGCACCAGACGTTTGGTGTCTTGATCCAAATACAGAGGCCCTGGGTAAGGTGCAGCTCCGCCTGGTCGATTCTGGACCACACAGGCTGAGCCCCGGGCCCCGCAGTCTTGGGAGGGCCCACGGGGCGACCTGGCTTCCTGGATGTGGGACACGCAGGTCTTTACAGGAGACGGTGACCTGACAGCTAATTGAATGCCTTGCCTGCCAGGCTGGGGGAAAAACTTCCAGCAAAAGCTAATAATAACATTCTAAAGTAGGATTTGGAGTCATGAAGTAGAGCAGTGTTTTCCTTTTTTATGGACCTTAGATTGCTGATTTCTGCCAAGGAACTTGGTCCTTTAGACCCTTGTGGGTCCAGGGGGGTGAGGACAGGAGCTGCAGCCCAGACCTCAGGGCGGAATGCCACAACTGCCTCAAAGGGCTGTTGGCTGCTGCAGGGCTTCTGAAGACACGACGATGCCCTTAGTGTCAACCTGGAGGCCGGGGGGATTTCATAGGCTTTGCTGTGTGGGCCACACTGCACCCCTTTGCTCTTTCTTTCCTTTTCAAAAATTCAGCTCTTTGTGTTCCTCCCCCCGACAAAGTCCTAATCCTTTCCCTTTAGTTATCCGGTTTTCCTTTCTCTCTGCTCCTATGCACGGGTACAGCAATTTTACTTTCTGATGCCTCATGGCATGCCTCTTGTGACAGACGTTCTCTGGGGCCTGCCTGCCCGCTTTCCTCCTCTCTGTATCTCACATGCGAGTGCACACACATGCACCCATGCACACATGTGCGTACACGCACACACACACACTTCTTTCCTAGACCCCCCTTCACCCCTCTCCCCTGCTGTGTGATTGAACACTTCCTGCCCACTGGCTCCGAGTGTGGGTGAGTCTTTTCCTTTTTTCTGGATCGGCAGTTTTAGAGGTGGCTGCTCTGGGACTCATTGTGGATGTAGTGCTGTGGGAGCAGGCAAGGAGAACAAGGGGGCCACGTGGGGGGGTGAAATTGGATCCTGAGGGGGGAGCCAGTGGCCACTTGAAGGTGAGAAGCATCACGGACCACAGCCTGTGTAGGGGGGACCGCAAAGCAGCGTGAGCATCAGAGGGGAGCCCAGGAGCCTGAAAGTTTACGTGAGGATGGGGTTCATCTTAGACTGCTTCTCGGGATGTAGGCCGGGCCTCACTCAGACGGCCCTCTGAGGATGCACGTGTACCGCGGCTATGTTTATTACATGTCCTCATGGTTGGGTGTGCATGTCTCAGTCTGAAAAAAACCTAGTCATTCTGATTTAAAGTTGAAAATCGCCAACAGGAAGGACTTGAAGTCTGAGCTCTGAGAACCCTTCTGAATCGAAATGCCTACGACCCTCTGATGGCAGGTCTTCCCTGCAAAGGCCTGAAGGGCCTTCAGCACTGTGACATTGCTGACCTTTCTGGAGTAAAATGTCGCTTTACCGAAAGGAGCTTTGGTATGCAGAGATGTCAGAGGGCCCCGCTGAGCTGAAGTGAGGAAGCTCAGGCCCATAATGGGCTATTGCTCTACAAGTAGACGTTTCCTCAGTGTGGAATACTTTCCCGATGATGTATGCTGAGAAAAAGGAACATGATTCAGCAGCATGTACTAATGTGCCTGCATCATTCGTCTTTCAAGCCTGCTGATGTGAAAATTCAGGTTTCTTGAGTCTCATTTCCATCTGGTTTTTCTCTCCTTTTTCTGTGTTGAAAAATCACACAGTACCTGTGTTGAAGTGATCATGCCTGAGAAATATCTGGTCCATTTGGTCTGGACAGTCTTTGGTCTATTTGCTAATCTATTCAGTTCTCCATATTTTATTTCTGAAATTTTCCTTGGGGCTGGGAGGCTGGTGCTAGCATTAAATAACTTTACTCAAATCGTGTCTGCCTTTCTAACAAACTGCTCTGATGGCTTCCCGGAGCCTAGTGACAATTGGTCAGGTGTCATCTCTGTGGTCTTGCTATTGGGTGAGTACCATGAACTGAAAGGAGGGAGAAATAGATTGTAATTATGAAGACATTTGTGGGAATAACCATTCGTTTCCTTTCATATCTTGCTTTCTTGCCTTTATGAAGTTATAGTCTTAACCCAAAGTGTCTATCTTGCAAATATTTAAAATTACAGTTCCCCAACATGGGGGCTGTTCACACTCCGGGGGCACATTCCCTTCAAGGCTCTCTGCCTCATCTGGAGACATGAGTCTCACGTGTAGTGAGATAGGTGTCTACGTGGTATGAATTTAAGAACTATATGTCAAGGGATGCATCAAACAAAGTAAGTAATCTACTCAGTGAGTATAGTTTAAAATTCTATTTTTTAAGAGAAATTTGCTCCACTCAGTGACAGATAAGAACATACACATGTCATTTTCCATCCTGTCAAATATTTTGTTCCTGACACAGGCACCCGTCTCCCGAGGCTTTTCCTGTGTTTGATCACATCATTAAGTAAGTTCTAGAAGAGTGTAGGTAATCTTATTTCATAAGCAAGTCGTTTGTCATTTACTCAGCAATTATGACATTCAATGGTGATTGTTTAGGTCTGTTAGGAGCAGAGTCTCTTTCCTTATTTATGCCATGCCACGTTTTCCTGGCATCTGATACCCGTTGCACGGTGGGTGACTATAGATGGGTGCACCCCAAAGGCCTTGGTGGCTAAGTGTGGCTCCGCCCTTCCAGAGTAGATTTTGGGACCTGGGAGGGCGGGTGAGCTCTGTCCTCAGTCACCCCCAGAGCAGGACTCTGTGTGGCTCTTCATAAGCCCTGATGTAGGGCCCGCTCCCTGTCATTACCGTAGTTGTTATTCTGAAATTCTGGACCCAAATAATCAACTACAGTGTTTTTACATCGGATGTCAAACAGCTGTTAGATGATACTTTTCATCTGTTTCTTCACAGAAGGCGCTGATTCTCCCTGTGGAGAAGCGCTGAGTTGGAAATCGATTTATTCTCTCCAGGAGGCCTGGTGAGCTCTCATTGGTTTGGAATTCCCGTGGGAACTCAGAAATTTTACGAAATTAGCAATTTTATATCTGGGATAGGAGACAAGAGAAGTTTATCTCAGGATATTTGACATCTCAGTCAAGTATCCTGAGATACTTGAGGAGGCCCTATCAGCCTCCTCTTGCCAAAGAGGAATTGCCTCGGTCATTGTGGGTCACTGTGTCCGATCCGCGGTGACACATTTTTATACTCTACAAACTGTAATCTATTTTTTATGAGAACGTTAATATCTCCTAATTTACAAACCGTAGTGCAATTTGTCTGTGTCTGAATCTTAGCTCCTAGCCAAAAAGCATAACATTTTAGTCTATTGGCATTAATTAATTAAGAATAAAAAAGCAAGAAACTATATTATAAATTGAATCTTTAAAACCTCTACAAAATAGAGTAAAAGTGGCATTAAATGAGATCCTACTAATTTAATTTTTTAAATAATTTGGCCACAGCCTGGATTAAAATATATCCTCACATTATCTTTTGAAAACAGACTTGCCCATTTTGTGAACAACATTGAGGTGAGAAGAATTTACCTGTCAAGGGGAGGCTATTTTTAAGTATTTAAGAAGTAGCTATTTGTTGCATTCATTATGCATCATTATTTTGTGTTGATTCTACAAGTATATGCTTTTCTTATCTATTTAGTTTTAAAATCAAAATCTTGACCAAAAAATCCCTTTAACATCTTGCTTAATTTTTTTCCTTGAGTGACTGTGTATTTTTTTAAAGCATTAATGGTGTTTACTGAAAATAAGTTAAAATTCAGTTATTAATTCGGATCCGACCACAGCTTTTTCAAATTAATGAGGTTAAGCAGATAGTGGGCTTTGTAAAACCTCAAGCTCTAGCAGCATTATATTCTATATGGCCATGTTTAAACCTCCTTGGAACTGTTCCCGTGTTTTAGATTCTGAGCATGATTAATGAAGTCTTGAAATTATGGCAACATCCTGGGGAAAATGTTATTAGCGATATGATATAGCCAAGTTACTTGGTTGGAGGGAAAGGAAGTAATTTGGGGATATCAAAGGAAGAGAAGGGTCTTGGGGCCTCCTGCAAGTGGACGAGCTGGTGACATGGTGGCCTTACAAAGGCTTAGGCTGGGAGAATACACAGAACATTCTGGGCTTGGAAAGAATTAATATCAGAAGTATTTGTTAAGAGAAAAAGCCTTATGCATAAGATAAAGGAGAAATTTCTTAAAACTGTCATGTTTTTTAAATACCCAAGAAATTCTTATTTCCTTATGTCCAACTTAGCCACAAAATCAGGAATGAGATAATTCATAGGTCATGACTGGCAGGAAGGGAAAAAAGACAACCCTGTATTTTCATTGTCTTTTAAAATATTCTGTGGCTTTATAGGAAATGCAGTTGGCTTCATGGACATAGAAATCTTGATAGTAAATGCAAAATATATGTGTTTAAATAAACTAAAGTCAGAAAAGTTTAGTTCGTAAGCATTTGTTTAGTGTTTCATGCCATGTGGAGTAACTGAACACTCCATCAAATTTGATCCTTAAAAGAATCCTCTCGGGGAAATGAGGCAGGAAGAGTCGTCCCATTTTACAGATGGCAGTGCTGATTTCCAGAGTGTCTTTTGGCTCCCAGGTCAGGGTTCTTTCCCCATCTCATGGCAGTGTTGATGCAGTCACTAAAATGAGAACATAGAAAGTAAGATTCCCAACAGCTCCGTCACTAGCCCTGAGCAGAGATGCCTATTTTTGCAGTCAAGCTTGAAAATAGGATTCCTAAACCCACATCCTCTTGGTAGCTTTATATTATTTGCTTGGAATCTTGAGCATTTTGTGTTTCTTGATTCACTCATGAAAATATTTAGTGAGCACCTACTCTGTGCCATCTGTGCTGGGTGCTGGGGACCAGGGAATGCCCCCTGGCAGGGCACCTGTAAAACCCGGTTTTGAGAGATAATTGTATTTAACACATTTTTTAAGAGAAAAAAGATAAAGAAAAAAAATTTTCTTAATTGTCAATTGGTAATTTCTCCCGAAGTTAAACCTGAAGAATATCTTGCGTGCTTTTTGTATTGTTAATTGTAATTATTATTGTCAGGATATTTCTTTTGCATTTTTCATCTTTACTGTTAGCACAGACTAGGAAAAAAAAAGTCCATGGCCTAGATTGTGGCACTTCCTGGCTTTTATGTGTCCTAATTTTGCTCAGGATGCACGCACTTCCAGGCCATGTCACACACCCACTTATATTTTCAAGTTCAACTTAACAACATCCTCAGCTATGGTATCATGAAAACCCTTCAAGGGCTGTTGGTTTAGGTCTTGTGCACTGATTGGTATTGCTCAAACTTGCTGATAAGGTAGCATACATCTCTTTCAATCTCAGGGTTGTTGGTTTGGAGATGGGGAAAATAAAGCAAAGTGTCTTTTTTGAGAAAAAGATGTATTTTTTCTTGTCCAAACTCTTTGTTGTCAGTTATTTATTTTCCTGTAATCTCTCTTCTTCCCTCACATCTTTAAGTCATGACATAGAATTTTGATAAATCTCATGGAACGTTAAAAAAAAGAAAAGTCACTGGTGCTGGTGAGGAAAGGTGAATTTTACACGGAGGTTCTGAGGAGCTCTTAGGCATTATCGTTCCCTCTCAGTGTCTGAGACATGTGAGCATTCATCCATGGGGGGTCTGTTTCCAGCTGCTGCTGTGTTCAGCTCTGTGCACGTTAGACAAGGCCCCTCCGCGGGGCCAACGCTGAGCTGCAGCTGGAGTTTGCCCCCTACTCACTGCAGTGTGTGACATGCAAAACGTTCCAGGACCAGTGAGTAAGGTTCCAAGCTGCGGTATGGCACCTTTTATGTCTGTGCTATTTTTATGCTTTAAAAGACAATTTTTAAATGTGTATATGAGAAGCAGATTGTAAGATAATAGGTTTAGGCAGAAGCATTCATGATTTTGGTTTTCATGATAAATTATTAAGTTTTTAGCAGGGAGAGTATGTCATCACCTTTTTTGGAAGACATTAAAAATTGGATGGACTTTTTTTTCCTTTACAAATGGCAGAAATCAGGAGAATGGATTAAATTACCTTAAGTATATGTTTTCTATGAACTTGTAGGAGAAGGGACCAAAGAAAAACCTTGAAATAAATTTTCTGGCAGTTGGATATTTAGTAACAGTGTCTTAGAGACCTCCCTGCTATATTTGTACCTGTTTTATGCATGTTTTGTAGGATTTAATTTTTTTTCCAGTATATGCTATTTCCATTTAGTCATTCAAAAAGCTGAATTTACCTTTTTTCTATATTATTGTTAGATTCAAATACTCTCAGTATATAAAATGGTTGGAAAAAGCAGTCTGATAAAAATATCCGCCTTTTACATTATTTTTAGGTTAACAGCATTTAGCTGTCATTTAATGGCCTCCATGTTCAGATTACTAGTTTTATATTTAATTTTAATTACATTTTTAATTCTAATTAAAATTCTTTCCCTTAGAGTTCTTTGAGGCTGTATCAAACTGATTTCTCTCAGCTGTGCCCATGCTAATATCTTCAACAGCACTGACTATTTAATATTAATATATTAAAATAAGTATTTTAAAAAAAGGTTGACTGCTTCAGGGTCCACTGGGACGGTTTCATTTGAAAACAGTGTAGTCCCATAGTGCCCTCCGGTGGCGGAAAGCCACAGCCCATGGGGGCTTTCCTTACCAAGCCATTCCAGAAACCCATTCACCCTTTACTGCCTGTTAATATAACAGGATCAATTAGAGATGTGACGGTTTTCTTCACATCACCTTGTGTCTAGGAGTTCTTCCCCAAGGAAGGCATGTTTAGCTGAGATTACATGGATGTGCCTGAGGTGCTTGGCGATGGCAGGGGTGGGGCGTGTATACAAATAGTTCAGGTGGAGGCAGCCATCTCTAGGTGGGCTGGGTGATGCCTGGCTCGTAGTTACTGTTTGGGTGGGGGAGGCGATTGAGACCCAGGACGTAGGCTGAAACAGGGAAGAAAGCGCCTGTGGTGAAGGACCACTGGGCAGGGGGTCTACAGGAAAACCCATCAAGAAATCTGAACCTTCACAATGAAATTTGAAGAGCATGAAGCCAAGAAATACAGACGTTTCCCAGAGAAGAAACTGCATTTGGTTGCATGCAGTTTGATGGGAAAATGGAAATCAGCTATCGATCAAAGATGAACTGTATCAGGAAACATACACAGGGTTTGATTGAGTACACCCATAAGACTTTGGAAAAACATTTTCACAGTATTTTTCTCATTTCTAATTTGGGAAGCTGACTGCTTTAGGGGAGTGATTTAAAATATTTATACTTAAAAATATTTTAAACAGATTACTGCTTTGGAATAGGAATTAACGAAAGCATTTTAGACTGGTTTTTCAGAAAGAGCATAAAAGACAAATTATTGAGGAAAACATTTGCTGCTAAAGACTCTTGCTACTGATTCCAACTTTAAAGTGTGTCCTCCATCAGTGATTCTCGCTCTGATTAGGGAGAAGTGTCTGGAACTTTTATAAGTCCTGAGGACCTTTGGAAAATTTTAAGGTTTTTTTGCTGCCAACAATTTGTCAGCACTTGTTTGCCTATCATTTTAGAAAGTTTTTACTGGATTGGTGAAGTCTGACAGTTTGTTTGCTTTTCAATGGCTTTAGGGGAAGAGTTTTAAACTGTTTATATTAAGACAGCATCGAAGACTCTTTCGAGTTATTCTTGTGTTGAATGTTAGTTCTTTAGAAAGTATTTTGTAAAGAACTCTTTATAATTCATTTCTTTTTCAGAAGCTGATGTGCAAAGTGGATTTTCATAGATCAGAAAGTATCTACAGTTTTATTTCTTTGCAAATATTGATTAATCAAAATACTGGGCGTCTCCTCTGTAACCATCACTCTGCTAGTTTTGTATGATGTACCACTTGAGCGTTTAGCTCTACCAACCAACTTCATAGCAATGCTGAAATTCCTAGAATTGTCCCAGAATTCATTGTGGGCTCAAATAATGTTTTGATATCAGGATTTATCCAACAGAAATATATCCTTGAACTTGGAGAAAGTTCTGTGTTAAGTACTCTCTCTGTGGGCAGTCTGAAGCAGATGACCCTCAGCTGGGCATAGGTGGACCTTATCCACGAGCTGGATCTTATCTGCAGGGTTTGGGACTCTTCACTCAAGAGCACTGAGGAGAAGACCAGCGTGAGAGCTGCAGTCCAGGCCTGGGCAGAGAGAGAAGGGCCTTCCATTTTACTTCCTGTACATCCAGCCAGCCCCATTCCCAACCTCAGCACTCATGACTGTCCCACTCTTCACACAGACCTGGTCACCTGCAGCTTCAGAAGTCTCGGAGCAGGTCACTAGCCTGACCCCGGCTAAGAAAATCCCTGAGGTCCGTATGGTGAGAGGCGCAGTGGGTCTGCTTGCCCAAACCACCCCCCAAGGTTCAGAAGAGGCAGGATGGGTTCAGAGGCCCCTAGAAAGAGAATGGGTCTCCCAGGACGCAAAGGTCTGGATTAGGGAGCCTTTCTCTTTTTTCTTTTTAACACCTTTCTATTTCTTCTCATCCTTTGAATTTGTAAAGATGGAGAATGTCCTCATTTCCAGGAACAATCTCTAAAAGGCTCATCTTGTCTCCCCCACCCCCCAATTTATTGCTAAAGCTTTCATCATATACCTACATATTTGGTGGAGAGCCACGACATAAAGATTCCTAATATTGACTATCTCAAGTGAAATGTCACTAGAGCTTAGGAGGGAAAATGAGAGCTTTGGGAAGAGGAGAAAGATTTGTGGCCATGCTTTTTGTGCCTGCTTATTTTACTCTGTCCTGCTTTATTATTAAAGTGTTAAATGCAAGAAACAATGGTCATGATAGAGTGGTTAAGTAGAACAATCTTCAGTGTTACATTTAATTCATTGAAGAAATGTAGTATACTTTAAATTGACATATAGACATTCTTTTAAGAATCCAGTTGTGCATCATTGATGTCTTCCTCTGAGGAAAGTGGACCTGTCAGGGTTCTCGTTGTCTTTCCTCTCCCCTCCTCTCCTCTGCAGCCCTGGCAATATTTCTGCCCTCATGTCAAGCCTTGTGGTGTGGATGAAGCTCCCAGTGGGGCCTCGTCACAGAGTTTTTCCATGACCCCGTGACACTGACCCCAGCCTTCCCACTGCTTTCCCAGCAGCACTGGTATTCAGGAAATGGCCTCACAGATGTCTGACTGTTGTTGGGCTCCAGGAACTGGACTCGTGGAATTTTTGGCTGAGTCCCGTAGTCACCCATTGACTGCGACCTGTCATTTGAAATCGTTTCCCCATCACTGAATGCTTGGGGAGCTCTGGCTCCAGTGGAATGTTGTCATTCCTCAGTTATTTGTGGCCTTGCTTGCACACTGAACTCTCAAGGCGCCAGATGACAGGAGGATACAGCTGATCCAGTGTCACGTCCTGACCACAGCGTTCTCTCCCTCTTGCTTCTTCGGCCAGTGGTGCATACGTTAGCCACTCTCTCATGGTGCCCACAGGGCTCTAGACTGGGGAAGGGAGACCTGGGATCCCATCCTGCCCAGTAACCGTATTTTGCTATGTTTTAAAGTTTTTGGGATATATAGGTAGGATCCTACTTCATGCTAAGTGTCATGTTATGCTGTTGGTTAGTTCATCATCCATTCACCAACTCCAATTGAATTCAGAGTTTGTGCCAAGCACTGTGAACAAAGAAAACAATATCCCTGCCTTTCAAGTCTTTACTTCTAAGAGGTAGAAACCTACTTGCAAAATCTTTGCAAGTCGCATCGCTTGTTGGGTTTGTTCTGCTTTCTAGCGGGTGAACCCAGCACATGTGGATGGCTGTACCCATCACAGCCAGGCCCCCGTGAGAGGGAAGCCCAGTGCTCTGGCCACATGCTTGCTTGTGCTTCAGTCCATTGTAAAGATCTTTACGTGTGAAAAATTAATTAAAAATTGGACTAAAAGATCGTGATCCCATGCTGACTATTGAAACAGGCAAGTAAGGTTTTTGATGACTGCTTATTCTAGATATATTTTGTGTTAACTTTATTTTTGTTGTTGGTAATTATATTATCCTCCAAAGTTAGAAGCTTCACACTATTTCAACTTCGGCCATCCTGGCTGAAGCCAGGGAGCCTGGGAGCTTTATTTGTATTTGGATTTCTGACTTAGATATGAAGGGGGTTATGTTCTAGCATTTGATATCCATCATGAACTTGTTTCCTTTTTAAGCATTTTAAGAGGAAAGGAAAAAATTGGATATTAGAACCTTCTATTCCCATATTTAATGGATTTTTTAAAGTATGTCCTTGCTTTAGATAATGTATTATGCAAAAATTTTAAGTGGCTCCATGCATGAAACTTTATTTCATGCCTAATTTAGAATGGCTAATTTTGATGCCGAGGTTGTTCTCTGTGGTTGTATTCCTTCATCTTTATAGATGATGGCATTTTGTTCTTCCTCCTCAAATTCTGAACTTCATCATTTGAGGATACAGTGGTAATCACTTCTGTTGCTGGTATATAAACTGTCTTTTGATTAGTACAATACATTGCACTGACTTTCAAGAATAAAACTATTAAATGTAATTGCATCAAAACTTTTTGTGTAATATTTTACAAGCTTCTTTTTTCTTTTCTCCATTTTAAATGGTCGCTGCTGTGATAACAGTGGTTGTGGGTCTTTTGTTTCTGCCTGGCATGTATTATCTGGTCGATGTGTCTTCAGCACATCATGGGAAATCGATGAAGACGGGTCCTATTTCTCAGTTATTTTAACTGTACACATCCTGCCTTGAAGTCCAGCGTCAGGGTGGTCACAATTGTAGTACTGCTGTTGCAGCTGCAAAGTCTGGCTTAGAAACTACCAGCAAAATAACCTTTGCACAACCTGTCCAGCTCTTTGCTCTTCCTATAACCCCAGTGGAGACTTGCTGAAAGCTCAGAGGAATAGTTTGGCCTGCTTACAGCGTGTGCTGTTTGCCAGCTAATTGTATAGCTGTTTGAATGCTTTTCCTATCTGCTTGCTCTGTTCTGGTGCCCATAATAACCTTGGACAGGGTACGGGATATTTAGATTATTCACGTGTACTTTCGTCTGAACAAAAGATTAGGAAAGTTAAAAAAATGTGTGGGAGACGGCAGGAACCATGTCGATGGAGGAGTCACTTCCTTTTTAGCTACTTAATTTCAAAGCTCTTGGGATATATGGATTGCTTAAATGTTCCGGTGACGTTTGGGAAAGAATATGTTCTTGCTGTGAAAGCAAGGACTGGGAATTCAGGTTTCTGGATTCTGTTCCCAGGAGCATGTGGGGGTCACCCAGTGACATGTGACAAGTCAGTTAAGCCTCGGAATCCTCATTTCCCTATCTGTGAAATGGACATAAAAGGGGCTATCTTAATGTGGGTGAGTTGTTTAATATTTTGCTGGGAACCAGCTTGCTCTAGTGACCTAGAAAAAACGCGGACTGTGGTGCGGGCTGACCGCATTTCTATTTCTGGCTTTAGCCCTGACTCAGTGAGAAACTGGTAGAAATCAGCTCATCTGGCCCTGGGCCTCCATGCATTCCGTGATTAAAATGAGAGTTATAAAATCTTATCTGCACTGGGTCTCAGAGAGATACTGCCAATATGAACCAAGTACTAAAAATACTCCACCAAATGCACTAGAAAGCTTTTACGTTCCCTTTCACGTTTCCTTCCTATCTCATGTTAGGCTATTTGGGGGTACACAATTCAATGGTCATTAATTTTTTTAGCCAGCTGTTTGCAGTTCAGTTCTATTCTGTTCTGGGTAGAATTTTCCCATATCTGAATGAAAGGGAGGAGGTCGATAGGATGTGCAATATGTCTCTATCATCAGTCTTTTCTGCAGTTGTGTCCCGTTGTTATTATTTTAGGTTAAGAATGAATATATTTAAGTGGCTTTACATTTGAACCCATCTTGGTCTGAGAATGTTTTTCTTTCTTGGCTATCAGAAGCTTAAGGGAGAAGGAGTCAGCATTCTGTGTCAAATCATATGCTGAGGGCTCTGGGGCTATTAGCATCTATTCTTTCGGGTAGATTCTCTGGGTGCTGCTGGTCCAACGGGGTGTGCCAAACTGTAGGGCTTAATTTTCTTTACTCCATTTACTATTTTCTCATATTCTCCGAGTTTGGAATATTCTCCTCCACATTGATTTGCGTGCTGTTTCTGGATTCCTGACTTCCACTTCCAATTAAACCTACAGTCCACAGAGGCCCAGTAGTTGGAGTTCCAAGTCCAGAACCACATTTCTGCATTTCTAAAAAGGCAATAGGCAGTTAATTCACCAGCAAGTGCCGGGACTGGTTGTGTGGTTTGGGAAGAAGGACGACTTTGAAAGTTCTTGCTGTCTCCTTGCATTGATGCAAGGATGAAAAACTTTTTTTTTTTTTTTTTTTAAAGATTTTATTTATTTATTTTTTCCCCCCAAATCCCCAGTAGATAGTTGTATGTCATAGCTGCACATTCTTCTAGTTGCTGTATGTGGGACGCGGCCTCAGCGTGGCCGGAGAAGCGGTGTGTCAGTGCGCGCCCGGGATCCGAACCCGGGCCGCCAGCAGCAGAGCGCACGCACTTAACCACTAAGCCACGGGGCTGGCCCAAGGATGAAAAACTTTTAAGTAACTCTTGGTAACATGCTCTTTTGGGGGTAAATGTGTATGTTATGTAATGTATAGCTTGTCAGTTTATTTTTACTTTGAACTAATGTGACTGGGAGAAAAATACTGGGCACTAAGTCATCCTGCCTGGCATCTCCAAAGGGCCTTCTGCTTTTTAAAAGCAGCTAATGATGGTTACTTAGTCTGCCCTATTTGTATTGTAAGATCACACTAAAGTCCACAGGCTGTAAAGAAAATAGGTTTTCTTGATTTCTTGTCATGATTATGGGTGATTTTATCTTGGCAATCTAAATATGGCCGTCTTCCTCAAATAGCTTAATCAGGTCACTGGCTGGCTGATGCCTATAGAAGAAAGCCTATATCCCGGATCAAAATTAATGCCGCATCCCTCCAGGTTCTTGTCCCTGTTGTGTTTCTTCCTGTTAGTTTCTTGTGCTCCCGTGGCCTAGATCTCCATCCTCATCACCGTCTACTTGCTATCCTCCAGCCTGAATTGCCTTCTCCCTTCTCTTCACATGCTTGTTTTGCATTCATCCTTCAAGAGCCAGCTTAAGGGTCAGAATCCTATGGAGTCTTTCTGACCGTTCTTTTTCCTTTTTGAATGTATTATAGCCACGTGTGTGTACCCTGAATAATATTCATTATTTTTAAGATACTATTTCTTATTTCTTTTTGCTCCGTGAGAACAGAGACCATAATTAAACTGCGATCCTACCTTTGCGAAAAAACACTTTTTATTTAAAGACACGTTATGAAAGCCCATCATCAGACTGTTGATTGCACAGAGAAGTCTCAGCATCTTGTGCTGAAACTCACGCTGCGAGCTCTGCCCACACCCCTCCTGAAGGCACCCAGAGGGAAAACTCGCTTGGTGGTCCACTCACAGTCTCATGCCGTGTCTACTGAGAACACGAGGGTTCCACTAATTGAATGAACTTAAAAGCAACTCAGCGAAAAAAATCAACTATCCGTTATTTTATTTACCCAACATATTATTTATCGTTTAGAGTATGGTATATAGAAAGCATTGTGCCAGGTATCATATATGAATTTTCCTGTCCTCAAAGAGCTTAAAAAATAATAGAGAAAAGCCAGCTGAAATAGGAGTGAGTTTGCAGCGTCTCTTTTCAGATGCCCACTCTGGACTTGTGCGGTGTTGGATGGTGCTTAGAGAGGTTGATGCTGATTTGTTTCCTCAGTTTCTTTCAACCTGCCTTTTGTCTGACTTCCTCCTTCCTCCTGCGCAGGGTGAAAGAGGCCTCCCGGGGTTACAAGGTGTCATTGGGTTTCCGGGAATGCAAGGACCTGAGGGGCCGCAGGGACCACCAGGACAAAAGGTGAGCCTGGCTGTGTGATGGGGGTGGGGGAGTGGATTTAAGCTGATCTGTGTTCTTGTTATAATGAGTGGTCATAATGGCATTTCTCTTCTGTCCCAGGGTGATACTGGAGAACCAGGACTGCCAGGAACAAAAGGCACAAGAGTGAGTACAGTTGTCACTTAAGTTGGTGACGATGTGGGTGGGATCTGACCTGGCAGTGCTTGCAGAGTGAGGGCTCCTTACACCCCGCTCCTGCCTCCAGACAGTCTTGAGGGGGCTTCTCTCCCTCTCACTTCTCCTTGTCCCTTGCACTCCTGTGAGAGTGAGTAGGGCAGAGAGAGAGGAAACAACGTTGGGATTGTCTGGGATGGAGAACATCCGGATTTCAATGAGAAGCAACTTGATTTTCTTCCCCCATTGAACTGATGTATCCCATAAACTCTTCTTCCCAACCGTTTAATGTGAATTATATATGTGTATCACCTAAAAATTACAAGGCAAGAAAGGAGGACAGAATTATTTTGTGCGTGCACAGCCTTGGTTTTAGAAGTAACTCATGGTCAGCTGTTGCTGTAGAATTGCTACTGAAATCACCCCATGATCTGCCTCCCTGGCTGGGCCCTCGGCTGCCCCCCGCAGAACGCCCCGTCTGCTTAGTGTGGCTGTTCTGAACGCCAGCAATTCGGGGCGACGCCCTTAGGCAGGTGGATGCAGTGGCAGGAAATGTTGTTCCCCAGTGCTCAATGGAAACTCTTTCCTTTCCGTCCTCACAGGGACCCCCAGGAGCATCGGGTTACCCTGGAAACCCAGGACTTCCTGTATGTATATAAAATGCACCTGCTTCCCTTAACGAAACTTTTGACTGAGTGAGAGCACCATCAGGTGATGTTCTATTTTGGCTACTTTTTCGCTTTATTAATTGCAGGGTATTCCTGGCCAAGATGGTCCCCCGGGCCCCCCAGGTATCCCAGGATGCAACGGGACAAAGGTAAATTTAGAACCGAGACCCTCCCCGATTTGCGCCATTTACCTGACTCCGCATGCGGAGTCGGGCAACGTTGTCCTGTGTACACTGGTTTAGTTGCCACAGTTGGAAAGTTACTTGTCTGAATGAAGCTTTCTTCATTTGACAGGAAGCAAGATTTCCCATATTTATTGTTCAGGAAACACATAATCCTGTCTTTCATTTTTGTGGACTTTTATCCTAAAATTGCTTTGAACACTGTATTTCTTACCTATCGTCTATTACTACATCAAACAAAATGCTATTATTAATCCTTGTCCCTAGTAATTATATTCTCAAATATATTTCTTCTATGGTGAAGTAGCTCTCAGCAAGATAGCTTGTAACAAATGAATTTTAGGAAATGATTTTACCCAGCCAATGCGGTGTCCCTGAGGGAGGGACAGTGACTGGTGCGGGCGTCTGCAGTGATGTCCTGGCACGGCGCTCGTGAGTGACTGTCTGCTGTCCCCTCAGGGTGAGAGAGGACCTCTGGGGCCTCCGGGTCTGCCTGGATTCACCGGGAATCCCGTGAGTATGGGGTCGTTTATGTCAGAATTTCTTTCTTGGGTTGTAATTTCTCTCTGCTCTTTCCCTTTGCTTTCCTTTCCATTTTTTATACTTATACCTTAATGCTGATGATGTTTTGAGAAAAACGAAACTAATACCAACCTTTTGTTTTCTAGGGACCACCAGGGTTACCTGGAATGAAGGTACATTATTTTATTTTCTTGGATTCGTTACAGAAGTCTGTTTAAAACAGATGCCATAAAAACAAATTTACTTTAAATCACTTTGGTCGGTCAATTGCCTTTTAACGTATTTGTCTAAACTCTGCTCCATGAAAAGAGTACGTACTTAAATTTTAGAATCTAACGTTAGACATCAGGAACAGTTTCTGAGTAGAAGATAAGCAGTAATAGGGAGCATGGTGTGATGGTGAGTATGAACTGATGCAAGTCCAGTGCAGACTGATTACCTGCAGAGCCGATCTCGATGATGCTCTTCTCCAGAGCTGTGGGGGCGTGAGCACGGTGCCACCCAAAAGGGCTGAAATTGGTGTCATATTGAATCTATATGGTTTCACTTAAATACAGCCCTCTTTCCCTGTTGCCTGTAATCTTGAGTCACTCTCTTATAAATTCTGTGATTGCTGCCTGAGGTTAGATCCTTGGTGTCATGGCCCCTTCTTTCAGAGCCAGTCCAGGCCTGTCTCAGCTTGATTCTCCCTTTGTGTCCGGGTGGGGCCGAGGACCCTCTGTGCATGGTGAGGAGAGAGGCCCTGGGTCCCTCCCTGCCATGCCCCCGGCGAGCCATTGGGTCCCTGCTGCAGTCTAGGGGACTTTCTTCATCTGCCCTTGTGGGGTACCTAGACAAAGGCCTGGGTGGGTACACTGGTCCCATCACTGATCACTGGCCACTTGCCTTCTCCTCCACGGGGCAGCGTTCCCTGTTCCCTCCTCTCTTGGTCCAGCCTTCTCTCACCAACACCCAGCTTGGTGTCCTACAGGCACCACCCGCCCACACTTCCAGAATGGAACCTGCCCCTTCCCTCCTAGACTCTCCTCTCTGTGCTCAGCTACTCAGGGTGATGATACCACCTGGGTGTCCAGCCGGGAACCCAACAGGCATTCCTCCGATTGATGGATTGATGTGGTTTTTACTATGGAAAATTGCATGTGACTGATTCTCTCCTTCTTTCTCTCCCTCCTTCCTTTTTTCTTCCCCCCCCTCTTTTAATCATAAAGTCCTGTCATTTTCACATCCTCATTTTTTTCTTGAATGTGCCCCATCCTCCCCGCTGGCCTGCCTCCCTTTGAAGCGGCTGGCAGACCCTTCTTTCATGTTTGCTCAATGAGTCAATGTGGGAGTGAATCCATTCATGTGCTCAGCTCCCGCCCAGCTACTCCAGCATTCTTCATTGTGGATTGCAAGCAGAGGGAGAAGAACTCAGCTCCTGAGGAAAGTCTCTGAAATTTTATAGAAATTAACCTTTTGAAGTCTTTCCCAGGGAGGGAATGCTGTCGCAGAGCTTGGCGGCTTTTAGGGACCTGACCGCAGACTGTGGGCTCCCTGTGCCTAGAATGGTTCGGGGGGCGGGGCGTCTGCATATTCAGGGCAGCCCAGTAAAAGGGATGCCTTCAGTTCTGCAACTGAAAAGAGACAACCACACGTCTGCGTGAGGTTGAGTGCTCATGTGTCCCTGTGTTTAAGAACACCTGAGATACGGCATCCTCATGACAGCCCCGTGCTTTAGTCAGGGTTCCGCAGAGAAAGAACTAGCAGGATGGGTGTATACGTATGAATATGTGTGTATATACACATGTACATACATAATGATAGATGGATAGAGAGAGTGAGAGAGAGATTTACTTTAAGGAATTCCATGATTGTGGGGGCTGGCAAGTCCAAAATCTGCAGGGCAGGCCAGCAGGCCGGAGACCCCGGGAAGGGCTGCTATTGTAGCTCCATTTGAAGGCTATCTGCTGGCAGAATTATCCCTTCTTCACAGGAGTCAGTCTTTCTTCTCTTAAAGCCTTCAACCAATTGGATGAGGCCCATCCCCGTTATGGAGAGTAGTCTGCTTTACTTGAAGTCTACTGATTTAAATGTCAATCTCATCTTAAAAAAATACCTTCACAACAACACCCAGACTGATGCTTACCCAAGTATCTGGGTACTGTCACCTGGCCAAGTAGACAGATAAAATTTACCATCACACAACTGCTTTTACAAAAATGCTCACACGGGGTCTTTTCTTGAAAACATTATTATTATTTCATGAGAACAGCTGTGATCACAGTCTTTCAAGTGGAGACGGGCCCTGGTCTAGGACTCCTCCTCATCTGGGTAGAACGGTCACATGGGAGTGTCACGGATCCCTTGACTCAGCTGTCTGTACGTCCAGTCCTGGTTGCAGCCGAGTGGACCGTGCAGCACTTCGTGCTGGTCATTATGATCAATAGTAGCAGTGAATGGGGAGACGGCTGGTCCATTTATTCCAGCTGAGACAGAGCCTCAGTCCTAGATGTGAGCTTCTTGCACACCAGTACTGCATGCCTATTACTCCAGAGGTTTTAAGTTTCTTTACGTAAATATCAGTATTTGTGACTTTCTCTTACTTTTCATCCCATAGGGCGACCCAGGTGAGATACTCGGCCACGTGCCCGGGACCCTGTTAAAAGGGGAAAGAGGATTCCCCGGACCCCCAGGAACACCGGTAAGTGTTTGCTGAGTAACGTTAAGCACATGCTGACTCTCCTCCTGGTTTGCATTTTAATTCCTCTCTTTCTCAATAAATTATAGGGCTTGCCAGGACTGCCAGGGCTGCAAGGTCCTGTTGGCCCTCCAGGATTTACCGGACCACCAGTAAGTTTTGGGGGATATCTCTCTTAGGCTATCATTCAAGGGACAACTGCGTTGAGACATGAAAATAAATAAAATGTAATGAAAATGTAATGAAAACTTTCCACAGTGATGATCTCTCTTAATCTGGATTGAGAGAATGAGCTTCTTTCTTAAGAAAATCTGCCCTGGAGATGGACTTGTAGGAATATAGTCCTGCCAGAGGGTCTGTTCTGCTGGGGGCTGTGGACACAGGCTGGCTGGCAGTGAAGGACATGGGGTTCGTAAGAAAGACTTTACAAACTGAGCCCCTGGGAGGCTCTGCTCCATCACTGGCTCCTTCACAGCTGATAATTCTCAGTAGAAGGAGGGCATCCTCTCCTCCCATCACACAGTTTCGGGAGCAGGAGAGAGTTAATATTAACAAGATTTACTCATCTGTCGAGTGTCACGTTTGCTAGGAATGAATAACGCCCTGGTCTGTCATCCTCACACGAGCCTGCCCTCGAGTCCTTGAGAGATTTTCACGCTGATCTTTTCAATGTAGTCTTTCTTTCCTTTGTTTATCATTTCTTTTTTTTTTTGATCAAATCCAGCAATTCTTCCTCTATTCATGCCTGCAAATGTAGCCTCTTTTATAATCTTGTAAATAAATGGACTCATTTTTGTGAGGAAAGAATGACTAATTTTTTTCTTTTTAAATGATGATAAAAAGCATTCTGAAATTTTGTTGCAAACGCGGGAAGTTTTTTGACTTCACTACAGTCCCTTGAAGAAATCATTCAACTTGTTAAGAGAAACAGTTATATTTAAAGTGGACAAACATCATTGCCAAACTGGAGACTCTGAGGCTCAGAGAGGTGGGCTGCTCATGTCGTCTGTTTGCCCGGCACGTTCTGACATCAGTGGATTCCACAGTGCAGTGCCTAGGGTTTTGGGATATGTTCATCCCTGTTAATAATTGTCCTGGACTAGTTTCTTGTTGCTTTCAAAGTTTTACAGTTCTAGAGCACAGGAAAAATTATTTAAACATTTAACAAATAAATTATCACGTTAACCATGGGATCTTAATATAACTTCAGTACAAAGAACAATTTAAAGCTTACCAGAGTTGTGCATCATAGTAAATTAAAATGCTCTCTGTTACAGGGTCCTCCAGGCCCTCCTGGCCCTCCAGGTGAAAAGGTAAAGTTTTTTTTCCTCATCTGTCTGTCTTTTTCATTAATATAAGCCTATTGTGAAATTGCCATAACTCATTCTTTAAGTCTCTGTAAAAAGTTTTAGGAAATTATAATTTCCTTGTCCATCTCTAAATTTAACATGTGTTCATTCACCTCTCCATCTATCCATCGATCTATCTAATCTATCCACCTATCTGTATGTCCATCTATCTATTCCTCTATCTATCCATCTATCTATCCATCTATCCATCAATCTATCCATCTGTCCATCTATCTATCCATCTATCCACCTATCCACCTATTCATCAATCTATCTAATCTGTCTACCTATCTATCTATCTATCTATCTATCTATCTATCTATCTATCTATCTATCTATCTATCTATCTATCTATCTCTCTATCTATCCATCCATCCATCCATCCATCCATCCATCCATCCATCTCTCCATCTATCTATCTATCTAATCTATCTATCTATCTATCTATCTATCCATCTTTCCTTCCATCCATCCCTTAGCCATTATTTTGGAATCACCGATCTTTCCTTTAGTTTTCTAAAGCCAGAGTTTAAAAATGTTAAACTTTTTTTTTGTGTGTGAGGAAGATCAGCCCTGAGCTAACATCTGCCAATTCTCCTCTTTTTGCTGAGGAAGACTGGCCCTGGGCTAACATCCATGCCCATCTTCCTCTTCTTTATATGGGATGCCGCCACAGCATGGCTTGACAAGCGGTGCGTCGGTGCACGCCTGGGATCCGAACCAGTGAACCCCGGGTCGCCGCAGCGGAGCGCGCGCACTTAACCGCTACACCACTGGGCTGGCCCCGAAACCTTAAACTTTTTAAAAAAGGTTTTTATAGGATTCTTTTTCAATAATACTTTAAAAAACTTTTTTATGGACATTGAATACAACATGGTCACAACTTTCTTGAAAATTTTATGGTAGTTGTGGGTGAGCTGTTGCCTTAAATCTACCATCTTATTGCATTTTATGTGATGTTTGTTAGATGATTTTGAACAAAGTAGACAACTCTAATAATGGAAGCCTAATTTTTTATCAACAGGGGCAAATGGGCTTAAGTTTTCAAGGGCCGAAAGGTGACAAGGTGAGTGCACGTTGCTTTGGAGGGTTTTCGTGTTTAACGTTGGGAATCTAAGCATGATGGAGTTCCCGCCTCTGGACCTGCTCTTGGACCCTTACAGCCATCGTTACTCTTCTCTGCATGTCTTGAGCTTGTTAGTGTGTTCCTTAAAATGCACAGCTGGAACTCACGGAGACCACTCTGTGTGTGCTCTGCCCAGCAGAGAATGCGACAAGGCCACGAATCCCAGTTCTCTGCTTGTAGAGTTCAGTCACAGTGTTCTCAGGCAGTGATGAAGCCAGACCTAGACTTTGTTACAGAAGAGTCCAATTTTGGACTTGACTATTAGTAGCGTAACTCTATTAAACCCTACAAAGACAGAGGCCATGATAGCAGAATTGGGAGGAAATGGGCCGCAGAGGCAGGGAGGCACAGGCCGGAGCGGACGGCCTCATCTTGGGAAGAAGGGAGGCCCACGGTGGGTCCCTGATCCTCTGGTGATCTCTCCACCTGTCCCCCCGGATCAGACCAGTGACACAGGCACTAGCCGAGTGGGGATTCTTGGAATTACAGCAGCGCCTGCTGCAGGGTCCAGGTTCTTCTCTGACGGTGTTCAAGCCAGTGTAGATGATGGCCACCAGGGGGCGCCAGATCAGCCGAGGCCGGGGAAGGTCTGGACCGAACAGGTGGCCTCTGCTTTCCACCTCAGATTTTGGCCCAGTCTTTTCATAAACCTCACAGTAAAGTGCTCTACAATTTGTGCAGTTGAATTTTTTGGACTTCGGTCATCGTGCTGTAGCTGGAGTTCACTGTCCTTCCAGTTGTACCCAGCAGTTAGGATGCCTGAGGAAGAGAATTCTTGATGGCCCTCTTCTTTTTGGCTTAGCTAACAATACCTCCTTTCTTCCCCGGCTCTATTAGACAGCTGTGTCCTTTTCCTCCATGCTGGCAAAACGCGATAGGACAATATGCGTGTGACAGGATGGGATACGTATGCATACTAAGTATACTGTATGGATGTATGCATGGTCTATACGTATATGCGTGCACACGCGCGTCCTGTCGATGTTCAGGTTCCACTGTTACTGTTGAGGTAGTGGCTCCCCTGACCCCTGAGAGGTGAAGTCTCCTCCTGGCTTTATATACTTAGTGTACCATCTTCCTCCTGAAAACTTAATTTTCTGCTGAGGCAAGGATAGATTAGAACAGAGTATAATTACATTTTCAAAATAGACGTTCGATTTTAGGCCTTTCCCCCCTCTGCATTTTTCTTCTCTGTATAATAATTTTTGTGCTTAATTAATTCCCAATCTTTGCATCAACAGGGTGATCAAGGGGTCAGTGGGCCTCCAGGAGTGCCAGGACAAGCTCAAGTTAAAGAGAAAGGAGAGTTTGCCGCTAAAGGAGAGAAGGTACGAATGGACTTTGTCCACTGAATGCTGGCTTTCTAATCTTGCACAAGTTCCAAGGGATAAAGAGAAACTGGGTCAAAATTCAGTTTCTCCAGCTACATACTCCCCTGACCTGGAAAACAGATTTGTAGACCAACCGTCTCGTGAAATATGAGCATCTTGAGAGCAGAGACAGCCAGAGCCGGGTTGGAGCAAGACTCACCTGAGGCTGTCTCCCCTGTCTGAGGGCTTCTCAAATGCACCCGAGTTGGGATGGGCTGGGTCAGTGGGAGGGAGGCAAGCTGAGGGTGGAAGGAGGTTACAGGTGCCATGGATCGAGCATAATTAACTGCCCTTCTGAAGTCCATAATGCAGGCGGTGCTAGGAAGTGAAGACTGGAGGCCAATGCGAATTTCTTTGTTAATATGTCAGGAAAAGGTGTTTTGTTTTTTTCCTTTTGCATGTTCAGTGTAGCATATAAAGAATGATATAGCCATTAGTTAGTACTGATCTCTCTCTTTCTAAAAAATTATTTTAGGGTCAAAAAGGTGAACCTGGATTTCAGGTAAGTACTAAATTTTTGTTTATCGTTATTATTTTGTGTGAAAGACCATAACGTGTTGGATTTAAGTTACAAGCTTATTTCACCTTAAATGTAATATTTACTTAATTTAATATTTTATTTATATATAAGAATGAATCTAACTCTTTCTCTTTCTGTGCTTCAAGGGAATGCCGGGGGCTGGAGAGAAAGGTGAACCTGGAAAACCAGGGCCCCGAGTAAGTGCTTTCAAAAGTCCTTTTATTCCTTGTTGTAAAGTCATTTTCCTTCCGTTCCTAGAATGACAGGTTCACAGAAACAGAGCGGGAGAGTCTGGAGGGGTCTTGCCTCACATGAAGGGCTTTTCTGGAGCCCTTGGAGCAGGAATGAGGAGAGCTGTCACCATTAGAAAGAGCTCTGGGAAAGCTCAGGCCTCTCATTATTCAGATGACCCCCCAAGGACAGCCCAGGGTTGCAGGGAGCTCTTTGAAGAGCCGCAGTCTGCTGGCTCCTTGCTGAAAGCCACCTGCCCACCTGCTCAGAGCACTGGGTGCCCTGTGCCTCCCAGGCCGGCTCAGAGCTCTGCCCAGAGCCCAGACTGCACAGCCCTGAGCCCAGATGCTCAGATGCTTCCCACCTCTTGAATCCTGGTGACGAGAGACCCGCCCACTTGCAGTAGCCTGGGCCATTTCTGGTTTCTGCCCTGAAATGAAGCATGGAAACCTCCATTAAAGTCAATCATCAGCATATCAGCCACCAAATTCTCATTTGCCAATAGGGAAACTTCTCCGGTGTTGGCTGCGCTGCCACATGTAATGGGTGGCTTAGAAGATTGGGAGCTAATCAGCCTCTATTTTTTAAAAATTGAAAAGTCCTCTTCTATCGTTGTAGTGTTTTCATAGTCAGTCAACATCTACTCTGTTACCTGTCATTATGGTCGTATTGTCGATGTGCTCACAGGTTTCATACCAGAGACGACATGTGAACTTGTGTGTGAATCAGAGCCTTGGGGTTATAGCATATTTATTATTATTATTGTTTATGAACTACTAATCTTTAAATCTTTATTCTACAGGGAAAACCTGGAAAAGATGGTGAAAAAGGAGAAAAAGGGAGTCCAGTAAGTATTTCCTTGTAATTTTTTAAAGCAAATTGTTGCCTTCACTACCTTACGACTGTTGTTGCTCCTCTGTTCCATTTTAGGGGTTTCCAGGCGATTCAGGGTACCCAGGACTCCCGGGCCGAGAGGGTTTTAAGGTAAATGGTGACACTCTTTTGAGTTTTTACCTTCATTTTGTAGTTCAACCTAGAAGTTTTGCCTAGAATAAAGGACCATGGATCAAAGAATAGAAATTATTTATGCTCCATATAAGTAAAAGTACAGTTTAGTAGTTTCATTTGTGTGCACGAATTTTTAAAGAAAAAAATATCAAATGTAACACTCATTCAAGTTTTTGGCTTTTTTGTAGTCAATTAATTTTGCCTGACGATAAAACAATAGACAATGCAGGAAGGTAGAGTGAAGAAAAGAAAGCTGCTCTAATTTTTCTGTTACGCGTTCAGAGAGGGTCACAGTTAACAAGTGAGCTGTGTGCACACATGTACCTGTGCTTTTAAAAAAATGATATTGCACAACACATCCGGCTTCGTCACTTAACAATGTAATGTGGATATATTTCCGTGTCCCTAAATGTAGTCATACATAATGTTTTTAATGTCCATGCCTTTTACTGCGTGGTATTTAGGTCATTTCCAAATTTTTATGATTGCAAGTATTTTTGTTCACTTGTCTAATCATTTCCCTGTCAAAAATTCCTAAAAGTGTAATATTTGGGTCAACATGTATACGCTTTTTGGAAGCTTTTGCCATATGTCCCCACATTGCCCCCAGAAAAGCACTTCCATCAGCCCAAGACCCTTTGATTTGGCAACCGCTTGTTATCAAACTTTAAAAATATTTGTCAATCTGATAGGCAGAAAAAACTCATTGTTGCTTTATTTTTCTCTTCTAATCATCAGATGAAGTAACGTTAAGTCTCCCTTAAAATAAGAAATAGTTTTGAAATAGTCATCTCTACAGTGAATAGAGAGGGAGAGGATCTGGGAGAGGATCTCACGGTTTGTTTGCAAAGCCAGGGACAAAGGGAGAAATTCTTTACTGAGACTTTTTCTGAGAAAGTCAAATCTTGTAGATTTTAAAAGGTAAATATGTTTAGAATATATTCACTAAGATATTTTTTAAGTTCTGTACATATTTCTAAAATCTCTTCTCATATGCAAATAAGAAAAATCAAAACATCCATTTCTGGTTTAATTCTGAAGTTCAGTGCCTTGGTTTAAGAGGAAAAAACATACATTCATGGAATATGTGCATATCTTAGGACTTTTAAAAGTATTATGATGCTGGGGCCAGCCCCGTGGCTTAGCAGTTAAGTGCGCGTGCTCCGCTACTGGCGGCCCGGGTTCAGATCCCGGGCGCGCACCCACTCACTGCTTCTCCGGCCATGCTGAGGCCGCGTCCCACATACAGCAACTAGAAGGATGTGCAGCTATGACATACAACTATCTACTGGGGCTTTGGGGGAAATAAAAAGGAGGAAGATTGGCAATAGATGTTAGCTCAGAGCCGGTCTTCCTCAGCAAAAAGAGGAGGATTAGCATGGATGTCAGCTCAGGGCTGATCTTCCTCACAAAAAAATAAATAAATAAATAAAAGTATTATGATGCTTATGTAAAAACATTGGATATAAAAGAATTAATTTCTTTGAATTTTTCATGTAATATGGATTAAATTAAGCCCAGAGTGATCAGAATTTACCCACTCAATGTTTTCAGGTAATACTGGATTTTAAGGGGGAAGAAAAAACCATAAATATCGTTTTATTATGACTTCCAGTGCAGCTTTAGACAATCTTACACCTAAAAACCTCAAATAAAATGGTTTCTTTAAGAAAGTATATTTAGAAATCTAAAGCTTTCATATCATTTTATTTCATTTATTTTCATATTATTGAAAAACCACTGTGTACTAATTCAGCTTGCAAATGATTCTATTAAAGTTCTCTGAGGAGCATGCAATCAACACAACGAATATTGTGAGCTCGTTTGTAATGTGAATGATTAGCTTCCCATTTATGTTTTGTAGAAATCTTTATTTCCGTATGTCACACTTATGCAAAGCGAAGTGAAATGTGTTCATTTTGTTGTAATAGGTACCGAGCACTTTAGGCTAATCACAATGAGAGGTACTAAAGAGAGGAAAATTATTTTAGTGTACGGTGAGCACAATCTCTATTTTTCCAGGAAAAAAAGTTTAACCCTGCTTTCTGCAAGACAGTCTTTACAGTTAAAAAAATACCAGTGAAGTTATTTTGTTTCTCTTTTAGGGAGACAAAGGCGAAGCAGGCCCTCCAGGCCCGCCTGGAATTGTGAGTACCAGTGCCCTGTGCTGCTCTGTGAGGGCGTGTGAGAAGAGGAAGAGGAAGGAGATGGGCGAAGCGCTTACTTACATAGGCCGAATGCTCCACAGCATTCCTCGAATTACATTTCTGTGTAGAGGAGTGCATATTTTTTAAAATAATAATATTATGGTTTGTATTGTGTGGAGTTTGGTACTTACTCTTTATTATATTTTGGTAGTTTCTGCATCTCCTTGACCACTGAAAATGAAAAGATTTGCACGTGGATAAGAATATGAGCAACACATTTTGAAACTTTTTTTTTAAATGGTCCATTAAGGAGAATGTTAATAAGAGAAACAGATCATCCATAATTTGACTAGCCTAGCAAAACAGTTTTTATTTTTGCAAATAGCATTTTACTCCTTGTCCACATGCGTATTTTTACATACTTGCAATCAGTGTATGTAACATTTTTTCTTTTTAGAAATGAACATTCTTCATGTTTGCAAGTTATTTCAAATGATCATTTTCGGTATCCTGTCAGAGTGTGTGCTCTAATTGTTTTAACCATTTTGCCCAGATTCTTTTTTGAAACAATGAAAATGTTGCCATTCGCTTGCTTGCTGCCATCCTCCTGCTGCTACAATGTGGTGATGAATGTTTGCAGATGACATTTGTGTGTGTGTGTGTGTGTGTGTGTGTCGGGGGTTGAATAATTTTTCCTTAGGCTACATTTCCAGGAATAGGATTACTGGATCAAAGTACTGAACCTCCTTAATGCTTTTAATACTTCCTGTAGACTTAGGATTCCATTGTCCGTAGTTGTGATCCAGCAGCATCATTTGAGTACCCTGTTGGTACCTTAACCTCGTCAGTAGATTTTAATAATGTCCATTAATTTAATCATAACAAAGGAATTATATTTTAAGGGTAATATGCAGTCCTTTTCCTTCAATTTCAGTGATTTAGAATTGGGGGAACTCGTTCACTCCTTTTTAATGAGGCCAACAGTGCCTTCTTCTTGCTCTGTATCTGTAGGACTGTGAGGAAGTCCCACTTTTGACCCTTTTAAAAAATAAAGCAAAAACCTTTCCCAGTAAAAAAAAGACTGAGTGTTCCTGTTACATATGACCTGAGGAAATTTAAGGGAGTTCTTCTGATAATACTCTTTAAAGTAGAATATTCGTCTTATATCCCACCTCCTTCCCTCCCCTCCTCCCCCTCCCTCCCCTCCTCCTCCATCACTGCTTCTTTCATCTTTCTTGGAATAATAAAAAAATGTGTTAGTTTCTTCATCTATACTGCTATAAATATACAGCACCAGCCACTCCCAGGCCACACGATGATCGATGATCTTTTCCTCTGTAACTCAGGTTATCGGCACAGGACCGCCGGGAGAAAAAGGAGAGCGGGGGTACCCAGGGGCTCCAGGATTGAAAGGAGAGCCAGGCCCCAAGGGTAAACTCCTTTCCTTTCCTTCCTTCCCTCCCTGCCTCCTTCCTCCCTCTGTCTTTCTCTCATCCTTTCTCTCTCTTTCTTCCATTTTCCACCTGCACTCATTTACATTTTGAAAACACCCGCATGCCGTGCAGGACCGCTCCGTGACCGGGTCCTATTCGAGTTTATCTTTCGTCGTCGCTCTGGGTCCGGGGACCCTCCTCCCCGCAGCTCTGTAGCGTCAGGGCCGCTGTGTTTCCACAAGTTCATTTATCCTTGTTCCCCGTGACCATGGATCCTCATGGGCACGGAAATACAAAGTAGAAATCACGAGTGAATGAGCCTCAGTTTGTCCAACTCTCCTTCTCTTGCAGGTGTCCCAGGATTACAAGGCCAGCCAGGACGTCCAGGTGGGCAGCCTTAACTGAATTTTGGGAATTTTTTAGATTTGTACAACTTCTCTGTGGTTTATATTCTGAATATGTTTATCGTGTACATTAGATATTTGCATAAAATGGCTCTCAGTTTTGTTACACATTTTTCTAGTTATGAAAGCAAGATGTGTTTATTTTATGAGTTACAGGTTAGCGTGTGGTTATAAACATGTTTTCATGGGTGGGACCCCATATGTCTCTCATCCAGTCACATCTACTCTCCCTGCTCTGATCTAACGCCCCCTACCACCCCTGCAGCCTCCTCCCACGGCGCCTACCGACACGGACATGGCCTTGGTCTTTCTGTGCATGTCCAGTTTCTGGCAGGTTCTCCCCCTCAGCGTCTTTACTCACCCTTTCTCCCACCTCTGCAATACCTCTGTTGCTCCTTTGAGGCCCAACTCAAGGCTGAAACCTCTTCTAACTCACCTAATCACCTCTAATCTTGCTTCTCCGTGGAATCCTGCTCACCGAGCATATACTTAAACTAATTGTTTTGCACTGTCTAGTGGATTGTGTAGTCCAGGGGCCAGGAGCTGGATGTGTGCAGGTGTGCATGAGTGTATTTGGGTTCTCTCAGTTCCTAGAGTGGATATAATAAATGCTCTGACAGAAACTCTCACGTGCCCTGGAGTTGACACCATAATTGAGTGCTTACAATCCTTACAGTTTTGGTTTTGTTCGTTTTACATTTATTTTTGGTTTTTATCCTTTTTTGTTTGTTATTTCACTTTTTTCCCTTTCTGACAGTTCTTAAGTTTAAGTTCTTGCAGAGCCCCTTCTGTGTTGGCATAGACACCACCCTCACAACGCCGTCTGCACCATCTGAGAGTCGCTCTGCAGCGGCTCAGGGCAGGGCCTTCACTGCGCCAACTTTACCTCCTTCTACTAAAACTTTCTTCTCTCTGAGTATAAGAACTGCTGGATTTCAGGTGTCCTAATGAGCATGTCACTTGCTGCCTCCCCTTAGCGTATGCCGTATTTACTTTCTAAAACCGTTTTCTGCCTCTACTAATCTCTTAACTTACAATTTTAAAAAAATTTCCTTGAAATTGCTGTGGCCTTCTCTGCTCTCCCCTTGTCCAAAGCCTGGCTCTTCAGTCCCCTGCCCTCTGCTGACTGCCACCGCCCCTTGCCCTCGCTGGTTGTGGAGTGCTCCCTCCTCAGGGCCGAGTCCTTGGGCTAGCCCCCCGTCTGGATACTGTTCCACTGTTCTCTCTGTTGGAGGTGCTCCCTCTCCTCTCCTGCCCCAACTAGGGGGGCTGGGTGGTGGGCCGATGCCCACGTGGACTGCCTTTGGTTCTTCTGCCCTTAGTGTGTCGTGCTGCGGGTTCAGCGACTTACAACTCTCTCAGCAGTGACTGAAGTTAAATGTTTGGTCTGTTCATCTTCCTCAGAACTCTCACTTCACTTCTCGGCATTTCCTCTAGATTCCAGCCCGTCCCCGTCCCTTTTGCCTCGTGTGCCCTTCTGCTTGGTTGGATGGCGTTCTTTAGGCCTTTGTTCTCTAAGTAGAGGTGGAATGTACCTTCGATAGCCTTTTCATTTCCACATTGGGAATGCTATGTGCACCAAAAGAAACTCATAGATTTTAATGTCTGCTTAACAAGTCCCTTTCCCTTAAAGTTAATTTGTAGGGAGCATTGAACTCTCAGCATTTACATGGTGAGAAGCCTGCCAGTTTAACTTGTCTTTATTTGTCTAGAGCAGATCCCCTTTCAGCGATGGTCACTGCTCAGTTCGCCTTGAGCAGAGTTAAGAATGTTGGTTTGTGCTGTTGGCATTGAACTCTGTACTGTGCTCCCTTACATGAGATTTTGTTCTGGTTTCAGGCCTACCAATACCAGGGCAGCCTGGTGCTCCTGGCTTCCCTGGAGAAAGAGGAGAAAAAGGTGACCAAGGATTTCCAGGCGTGTCTTTGCCAGGACCAAGTGGAAGGGATGGGCTCCAGGGCCCTCCCGGGCCCCCCGGACCCCCTGGGCAGCCAGGCCACACGAGTAAGTTCCCTCGGGACTGTTTCGCATGGTGTAGGATGGGGTGCTTGCAGAGCTAACCGGGTGCTGGGAGGGCGCTCCAGAGTTCAAGTGCCATGCAAAAGGCTGGGGTGTCCAGTGATTTATGAATTATTTACATCCCACTTAGGTATCTCTGCAAAATTTCTGTAGTCATGCTGCAGAAAAGAATAGTAAAAATAAAATAATAAAACTGGTTTAAAAGAATAAGAACCACGTTAACCAGCTGTGAGTCTTCTGGCACCTACAGCTGAAAAACAAACCAGTTGAGTTGTATAGTTCTTGCAGAAAGCAGAACGCATTCCAGGTCATCTAGAGAACAAACTAATACTAAGACACACACCAGGAAGGAGGGATGGCGCGGGTATAGACCACACAGTCTACGTGGTAGCATGATGAAGGACTCCAACTTTGAATGGGTCTTTGCATGGATTTTTCTCACGTCAGCCCTCCATCAAAGCTGAGCACAGAACATTAAACTCTTGTTTCAGTTAAGGGGGTCCTGTGATCCCAAAGTAACACCAATGCAAAATGTAAGAGAATTTCAGAGGATTTAAGTTAGCAGTTCCAGTGGGAATAAGTTCAGATTCCCAGAGCAGGCCTTCAGGTCCAGTGCGTGCTCTGTGAAGCGCCTGAAACGCCAGTCTTCTGTGGGCTTGATGGAAGAGGGCTTCATCCCCCATGAGTACCAGGGGATCTGTTTGCTGGAATCCAAACGCATGTTTATGAGAGGGAGTTCTCGTGGACGCGTTTCCGTACGGAGGCCAGATACGGACTGGATGGAACAGTGGACTCCAGATTTAAGGCTTCACTGGGAAAGGATCAGCTTGAATCTCCTTTGACGTGTTGCTGATGGGTGGGGAGAGGGATGGATCATCTGTGACTTTATGAGACTTCCCCACCTTCTCATGGTTCTGTGCAACATGGAGAATGAAGATGAAACACTCAAGTCCTGGAGGCACTCGGTCCAGAGCTGCTCTTTCTCTAAGTGTCTGGGAGAAGGCTGTGAGCCCCAAAAGGGCCTTTGAGTCACTCATTCATTCAACAAGGATGGGTATGCTTACAATACGCCAGGCACTGTTCCAGAATCAGTGATAGAACCCACAGAACAATCCTGTGCTCCGGGGTGTGCATTCTACCGGGGCAGGACAGATATGAACCAGATAAATGAGTCACTTGTAAGGTGTGTAGGAGGTGACAAGAGCAGGGTAGGAACAAGCAGGGAGGCGCAGCAGGCAGCTCTGGGCTGGGGTGGGCTGGCTCATGGCTGTAACTGTAAACAGAGTGATCAGCAGGTGGAGGTGGGAGGAAGCCGTGGGGAAATCTGGGAGAATATTTTGCTTTTGCTATTTGTAATTTTGCCAGTACAGACATGTGAACGAATTTCGTATAAAGACATGAACTTTCCACTGCTGTTCATGGAGTGGGATGTGCTAACCGCACACGTTGTAGTATCTACCGTCCCAACTTTCCAGGTTGCCTTTCGAGTCTAAGTGGTTCACAATCGCAGGGTATTAAGTGATAATTTATAAATGAGATTTTTATTCAGATTTACGGTGTGTGTTAAAGAAGCTACATCTTAAAACTAACTGCCACCTTGGGGCCTATCAGTAGCTCCTTAACCACACACCGTGGAGGTTTCCATGCCCCGATTCTGTTCCTGTGTCCCCGTCCCGTATGGTGGCAGCCAGCCCCCAGCCACCTGTGACCACAGGTGCCCTCACTGAGCAACCGCGCAGATGTCGCATCTGAACTTGCATTTAGAACTCCTCAGAAGTAATCACTACAGTCTTGCTTTAGATTTAAAATTATTTTAGATTGATTTTGATGAGGATATAAAGTTGCTTTCTTCAGGGATGTGAAGGGATTCTGGTTGAGATGAGGCTGGCAGGAGGTGTGTTTGGGAAAAGAAAAATAATTTTATGTGTGTCGATGTTCATGAGCCTACGTCTCCAGAATCAGGGAGTTGACATCCCCTCCGCTGGCAGGCCTGGGAAATGGCGCTTCTTTACAGTCGAGGAGTTTAGGGACTGCTCACGGAAGCAGAAAAGTGGGCTCCACCTTGTTCAAGAGGTGGGTCAGCGGGGAGCCAGGTGGGAGCAGACCAGCAGGAGCAGGGACCTGCGACAGGGGTCCCACCCCCTCTGCCTCCTTACCGACCGAGAAGCTCCCAGGGAAACAGAAGCAACAAACAAACAGAACACACAGCAGGAACGCTTTCTCCCTTGACTTTACTTCCCACACGCCTGAAACTAACTTTCCTCGGGGCTCCAAACAGTCATAAAACAAGGAGGTTTGGGCCCTTTTGTAGGCCTTCTTGTTTGCCTCTCTGAAACCTTGTGCAAAGGAGAGACAGCTGGTGAGGGAGCCAGAGAGGTGGACCCTGGCTAATGCCTCCAAGCCATGGGGGGCCCACACAGAACTTGGGGCTCGGCCTCTCTCCTCTTCCTGTCCTCTCTCTGTCCTGTCTCCTCATCCTGTCCTCTCCCCTCATCCTGTCTGCTCTCTGTCCTGTCCTCTCTCCTCCTCCTGTCCTCTCTCTGTCCCACCCTCTGTCTGTCCTTGCCGCTCTCTGTCCGGGTGAGAAGACTGTGGAGGGAGAGAAGGGGAGCATGACTGTAGCTCATGGATGTTTGCCTACAGTCATGACAGAATGCCCAGCAGAACCCGGATGCTAATTGTTCCCTCTGTCATTTTTTTTCAAAGATATTGGAGAAGGACATATAAAGTCCATCACTG
Organism: Ceratotherium simum simum; assembly: GCF_057802395.1. Lineage (NCBI taxonomy): Eukaryota > Metazoa > Chordata > Mammalia > Perissodactyla > Rhinocerotidae > Ceratotherium > Ceratotherium simum. The sequence continues at coordinate 3,400,701 of NC_141909.1, forward strand.
TGTGTATCCAAACTATGAAACAATACTTTTCTTTTTTCTAGAACCCACAACAGATGGTGTTTGCATTACTGCCATTCATTTTCATGCTTCTTCACATAAATGATGCTCAGAATTGAATAGGAACAAACAATTAGAGGCATTTCCCCATGGAACAGTTTGCATCTCTAAAATAATGATTACTTTGCTGTAAACTTGCTTAGGGGAAAAAAAAGGAATAAAATTGTTCATGTCTCAGCTTTGACTTAGATGTATGACCGTGGACAAACCACTTAACTTTTTTGAGCCTCAATTTCTTAATCTATAAAATGAGGATGATGGTATGTTCTTCACAAGATAAAAATGAAATAAGGTACAGGACAGGGCCAGTGAACTGAAATATGCTTTAGGATTGTAAAATAGGAATTTTAGCAGTGATGGCTTGTGACTGCTCTGTGTGCTGATCAGGTTTTTCAAGTTAATATACTAGTACTGTTTTGAAGCAAACTACAGCTAGATTTCTAATACTTACCAAATAGCCTAAAAATAGTTTGGTTTTATGATAGAGATTGAATTAAGAGAGGGTGAAAATACCTAGCTTCAGTTTGGTGGGAATGATCCTATAACTTTTAAAAATCCATTTCAGATGGAATTGTGGAATGCCAGCCTGGACCACCAGGGGATCAGGGTCCTCCTGGAATTCCAGGGCAGCCAGGATTGACAGGAGAAGTTGGAGAAAAAGGTAAGAGATTTTAATTTTTTTTAAAATGATGATTGTGCTTAGGTTATGATGTATTTCTACATACCTACTGGTTTTGGGGGTGTGGGTGTCTTCTTCCTTTATTTGCAACTCCCCTCCAAATCCATTCCTAGGACGGGTCTCCCTACAGCTCTGCTGAGATTGTCCTGTTGAAGGGAGAGCTGTCACCTAGGAGGCAGTGGGAAGCCATAGCCCCGAAGTCAGAGTTATTGCTCTTTACCCTCTCCGTGGCCAGCAGATTAAACTCTTAGACTGATATCTTATCTCGACCTTTCATTTCAAAGTTTGAGAGTTCTAGCTCAGAGAATGCACGTCTTTCCTTCAAGCCAGATCACAAATGCGTACATGGAATGCTCACCACTGCTCCAAGCCATGTTCCCGTAATCAATGTGCAGATCTGCTGCTGCTGGATCAGCTGATCCCACCCTGGGCTCTCAATTTTATCTTGCATCTTTTCATGTGTTTGCTGTAATACAAACACAGGACACATCGTAATCCCTTCACAGTCTTGGAAACAGAGTGGATTATCACTGCGTTGTCAACAGGGCTGTCTTAGACTGTAATAAACAAAGGATATTCCAATGTTTATGTCTCTTAATACCCAGAGAGTAGAACACATAGGCGGCTGCTCCCCCAAATCAACCCCATTATGTGCTATTTCTGACTTTGGGCTGCAAAGAGTTTCTGCTCTTTGGAAGTCTGCGACACAAATGCTTCATGGAATAGTTTCAGCCGAAATCTTAGAATTTTGACAGCTGCATGGGCTGCAGAACTTCAAGGGAAATGGTCTTAGAAGTCATGGTGGTGTTGTCACCAATTAGAGTGTTTTTAAGGAATCTCTCTGGTTACCAGATGCTTGGTGCTTTCTGAGATGAGCTGTTCCATTTTATGATGGAGCCTGTGGTCAGAAGGTTCTTTGTACTAAGATCTTGTTTATTCATCCCCCAAATCCTAAGATAAGCCTCCTTCTTCCCGTGTCTTCATCCTCCTGCCGCAGAACCGTCAGCCTGCCTGGACTGCAGTGTTGCTGCGTCTCCTGGCTCACCTCTGGCCTTGTGAGCAGAGACATCTGTGGAATCGCAGGGCGCCTAGAACTAAGCTGGGTTGTTGGCTGACTTGCACTGTATCTGTCCCACTGATGGGCCCCTGTACCGCCCTCAGGAAGAACACAGAACGAAGCAGTGTGCCTGCCCATACTTCAGCGAGGCGGGCTGCCTGCACTGGTCCTGTTTCTCTTCCTGACAGTGGGGCCTGCTGGGGTGAGGCTGCAGTAGCAGTGCCTGGGGCTGGGGGTGCCAGTCAGGGCTGGGGGCAGGGGCGATATGGACCAGCCTCTTGACTTCCAGCCTGCTCTCCACGTGCACTCTGCTCTGTGCTAGGCCTGATTTGTGCCTAGAAACCTAGACATTTTAAGGTTTAGGACACAGGTGTATCTAAGACACCATAAGGACTTTTAGCTTCATTTGAAAATCAAGACATAAGGTGTTAGAATTTCCAAAGAAAGGCATTTCCTCCCATTTTCTGTGCAGCAGTCTCTCTCCTCTTCCACCTTGGTGTCAAGTCAGACATTTGTTCTTGCTTTCATGGTTTCTTACATCCAGTGATCATCCATCAGCCTGTAACATGGGTTTAAGTCCAGGAGCTATATTTACAGTTTGTTGATAAATATTAAATCGAGAAAAATGAAGAGAAGCTTTAGAGTTAGAAGCAAACTTGGTCAGATCTTTTCAGGCTGATTGGCAAAATTGAGTCCTGGGTCTCATTGTGGCGAGCAGCCCCTGTCCTTCTGCAGAAGATGCCCCAGTGGTTCCCTGTGAAGTGTGCTGAGGGTGAGGGCGTGCCCAGACAGGGACACACAGTGGATTAGCAGAGCGGTGTCTGGAGCAGGTGCTGGATAATCGAGAAATCACACATTTGAATACAACACTATTAATGACAACCTTCTTTGCCTTTTTCTATGCTGTTACTACGCTGCGGAGACTTCTGTTCATATGTTACATGTAAATACCCCTGTGTTTCCTTTTTTAGGTCAAAAAGGAGACCTTTGCCCTATCTGTGACTCAGCAGGACTTCGTGGGCCCCCTGGGCCACAGGGACCCCCAGGAGAAATAGGTAAAACCCCAGATGTGAAAGGGATCAGGTCAGAATTTGCCAAAAAGGGTTGGAACCTTCACAGTGCAATGTCTTACTATGAGAGACCTAATTTTCTGCATTCAAAATTAAAGCATAGTAGTGAGAATGTTAAGCCACACTTCCAGGATTTGTCCACTTTGTTGGACATTATCAAATGGCCTATAAATTCAGTGTCATAAAGATTTCCTAGTAAAAGGATAGCAACATATAGTTCACTCAGTTCCACAAATTTCGTTGTCTCCAAAGAAGTTAGCAGAATATTTCAGTTAAAGTGGTCCCTGGGTGTGTGGGCGGGGGGCCTGTAGCCATCCTGCTTCACTGTTAGTTGTGTGCATCTGGGGTCACTTTTTCCCTCTCTGAGCCCATCTTGGACATTTTCATTATTACTGTCTGGAGATTCTTCAGACATCCCCCTCTTCATATAAATCTTGAGAAAAGATTGCACTTTTGAATCTTGAAAAAAGTAAAAAGGTTTTGAGTTATTTGGAAGTGTCTTATCACAATGTTCTGCAATTTTGCCCCTGTCTTTCATGAAAGGTTTCCCGGGACAGCCAGGGGCCAAGGGCGACAGAGGTTTACCAGGCAGGGATGGTCTTGAAGGATTGCCTGTAAGTAAGCGTGTCTGAGTTCGTATACGTATCAGAAGTTGCCACCAAGCAAACTAACAAAGGTGTATGTTTTGTGTTTGCACGTACACCTTCTGCCTTATTTGGGAGCTGGTAAAGCATCTTTTTGTTGAGCAGTCTGCAGTTACTCCTGTGTCCCTCCTCTCGGATTCACCTGAGAATGAGCAGGACTGTTGATCCAGAACCCACATCTCAACCGCCTTTCTTGTCACCTGGTCAGAACTCCGGTGCCACTTACCTGTGTCCAGGTGCAGCTGAATAGTGGTGTGCCACCTTCCCACAGGGTCTCTGGGAGTTCTTGAAACAAATGGTGCCACCAAGGGTCACCTCTAAGAAGCTACACCATTCTGTTGAGTTGTCGTTTTGCACGATCATTGCTCATCACACTGATAATCTAAAAACTTGTTAGTGAATAAGTTCAGCACCAATAGTTTCCGTGGAGAGACGGAGGAAAACGGACCTGTTTCCTTCTAGGAATTTGAAATCTTTTTTTGTTCTTCTTCTTACAGATATATATTTTGAAAATTCCTATCACCAACATCTATTGTAAAGACGCCTTTTCAAATCTATAAATGAAATATCTTGATCACATGGACTTGAAACCTTTCAGTTACACAAAATACCAGCTTCTTAGCTTTTGTACTGAGTTTTGAAAGAAGCCGTTGAGTAGAAGAGTAAATAATGTGAAATATTGAAGGACATTATTTAATTGCAAATAATCAGCTCTATTTCTAAAGCTTTTAAACCGTAGGGCACCGTCCTCCTTATATTCCTTTGTTCTTCTAAGCTCTGTATGCTCTAACCAGTTTCTCCAATTCCTTTCATTCCTTTTTTTCTTCTTTCTTTTGTCACGAATTGAAAGTCAAGTCTTTGGCATTATTGTTTTTTGATGTAGCTCTTTAACATTTGTAATTTAAAAAAATATTTCTAGAAGCTTCTATAAAGGTGGGTCAGGGCAAAAGTGAATTGAAATAGAAATGAAACAGTTGGAATTCAGCAATAATTTTCTCCTTTTGAAGTTAGATCTTTAGCTTCAGCTTTCCAGATCTTCCCTGGTGCCTGGGGAGCTAAGTTAGAAGTCACAATTGTTTAGACTATTTCTAAATAAATGAGAAGTTCACGTAGCTGAGAAGCCCTGACTGTGGTCGGGATCAAAGACAGAAGAACTTTTGAAGGCGGCAGAAGAGGATGCTTTTAACGTCTGGGCATGGGCTTGATCTACTTGGCCTTCCTGGACTACGTCCTGCCTCAGCTCTGCCTGAAGCCTGGGCCAGACACCCGCCCCTGCCCGAAATCCAATAAAAAGGGGAAGAAAGGAAGGAGGGGAGAGAGAAGGATGGTTGAGGAAAAATCATGATAAAGAAGAAAGTGAAACATACAACAAAAATCCAATCCCCATGCCCTGTTCAATAGGGCCTCCTTTCTTTCTTTAGATGGGAAAAGTTTCTAAAGATTGTTTTATGCTTGAATAATTTGAGAAGGTAGTAATTTTCCCTTTATTTGGAGCTATCTTGTAGTTCTATGGTTTAACCAACTCAAAAATGTGGTCCTCTTATTTCAAATATGGCTAGAGGCTAAAAGAGGTACCACGAACCTGTGGAACATAGGAAAGTAGATTAAAATGAAGAAGTGATGAGAGCTCTGATTTTTCATTTGATTTAGATAGCGTTTCTGTGACATGTCCTTCTGAAAGCGAGTGTTTGATTGTGGGAAAGATGGACAGATCAAAAGAGGTTGCGTCCTAACTGAGATGATGAAGCCCAAATTGCCCTGAGCAGGTTTCGTGGTCGTTGGAATGGATAATTGAAACGAACTCCTCCCGACGGTTCCCACCGAGGCACCCCTTCTTAGAAGCAGACGGCGTAGTTGGTGAATCTTCTCCAATTTATGTAGCCAATGCTAAATGTTCAAGGCAGTATTTGATCCCTCAACATTTATCTTAAGGGATGTGGATCAAAAGACCTTAGAATCGCTTAGGATTAAGAAGTTCTGTGGCAAAGAAACTGTGTGAGATGTTCTCAGGTCATAAATGTCACTTTTCAAAAGAATCTAGATTTCTCCCTTAAATAGAGTGATAGATAACAAGGTCATCATTATTAAGGTAAAGAATTATATTCTCTCACCCAATGCTCATAGTATTAGAAAACTTTATATTTCTAGGCTATGAATAATCACCATCAAATAACATAATGATGCTTCCAGGTTGAGAAAAATATACATTGGTTATAATTTCTTACATTGGTATTTATTTTTTATTGGTGAATGTTGCCAGTTCAACATGTACTTCCTCCAACGTCTCCCTAGTTGCAGACGTTAAGGACACAAAGTTAGAAAGCCTTGGTCCTGCCCTCAGAGCCCTGGAAGACAAGTGGAGAGACAGATGTGTGAGCAAATGCTCCTAATAAAGAAAGCAGTTTCTATAATGAGGACCATACAGTACCCCACGGAGACAGGGGAGGAGGCAGCCTGTACCTACCAGGAGAGGCTTCACGGAGGAGTCAAAGTTTAGCTGGGATTTAAGAAGGCACAGGAGCTATTATTAATTCAAGAGGAAAAGCTACAAAATACCACAACACCTTTCAACAAAATAATGAATTTTCCATGACCCTCTGTTAAACTTTCTGGCAGGTGACTGGTAAAAATAGTGTGTTGCCATTCTAGGGACTAGAGCAAATAGACTGGGCATCTTCCACCTTCCTGAGTGGATCTGAGTGAAGTGTCCTTCGTTATCAGGGGCACTTCCAGCTCCGACCAGCTGTATCTGTCCAGGAGAACTTTCTGCCATGATAGAAATGTCCGAGGTCTGCACTGTCCAGTTTGGTAGCCACTGACCAGTGGTGGCTATGGAGTCCTTAAAGTGTGGCTAGTATGACCAAGGAGATGAAGTTTTAATGTTATTTAATTTACATTTTTAAATAGTATTGGACAGTGCAGACTCGTTGCCACCTCTCTGGGCTCCTGGAAGTGCGCTGGATGGTGTTGGTTGTGCTTCTGAGCAGGTGTAACCATGCCGTGTTCAGCACGGGAAGAGCAGGTGTTCTGCTTCTGTAGCCGGCATTGTGTCAGCTCTTAGGAAGCAACATGGGCAGGAATATAAGTCAGCCCCATTAGGTTAGTCCCGCATTTGCCATTTCTTTGCTTTGAGCAGGCCTCTGAACCTGCTTGTCCCCACATTTGTGTAACAGGCAGCTTTTCCTAGATAACACCTAAATCTTTAGCTCTCATGTGGTGTGAGGATAAAGTACAGGCTCTGCAGCCAGGAATAAGCACTGTCTGGCTGTGTCGTCTTGGATATATCACCGAGTATTAGCTCTTTGAGTATTAGCTCCCTCATCTGCTAAGCAGTGCTTTCAATGATTTCCCTAGAGAGTTGGGGTGAGACTCAGAGGTGATCCACCAGGGATGGGACACATAGTTGGCATGTGACAGATGGCAGCCATTTCTTATATCTGAAGATAGTAAGCATTTGGACATGTCCCTTATCTTCCAACTCCTTCCTTTGAGAAGTGTGCACTTCACATGCACACGGAGGTGTGTGTGTGTCTGTGAGTCATGTATATCCAAGAACCACTTGAGGAGTTTACGAAAAGGAATTCAAATTAAATGAATTGTACAAGAGCTTAAATTCTGCCAAGTCAGCAGGAAGACTGAGGCGATTTCTTTCTCAGGCCTAAGAGAACAAGTAATTGAGACAATTCTTTGAAACCTTCGCTATTTTCCTTGTGAACCCCAACTCTTAGAGTGGCTGGAGGAGAAACCATCTGTGCATGTGGGCATTCCTTGAAGATTTAACTTTCTGGGAACTGTAAAATTTTCTAGAGTGTATCTCTTGGGAAAGTCAATTCTAGCCTGCTGACTACTCAAAATAACAGTTATAGAGCTGGCCCAATGCTCACTTCCCAGAATTTCCTCTCTCCCTGGTGCCCTGGAAATCCTTATCTCTTCTGGAATTTGGGGTGCAAGCATAGACGGAAACCTGTGCAATTTCGGTAATGACCAGACTTAGAGAAAACATGGCTGTTCCCAGCCTCGTTGACACTTCAACCACCATCTGCGCCCAGAGCCATTTCTCTAGTTCCTGGGCCCAGGAAGTGACACATTCAGTAGCTTCCAACAGTTGCTAAAATGTTCTTGTGAATGCTTAATGGTTGCAAGAGTCAAGAAAGTTACCTGAGGACATCCTATGAGCTGGGTGCCTGGTACCACACTTACTCCCTCCACCTTTTCCTAGTCTGTGTTTGGAATACCGAATAAAGATACATTTAAAGTGTTTTTAAGAGAAACACAAGAAGTGAGGTCATATCAGGGCTTTGTCATAGAGCTTGCTCCTAGAAAGTGAAGGAGGGGATCTAAACATATTACCATTTTTCAAGGAGGTGGCTTTTTTGATTTTGTTGTTGACTGTGTAACCAGTCACGCTGGTTTGTTCCATGGATGGATGTCTTCAGTGGCGTCATAAGGCTTTGTTCTTGTAGGGCCCGCAAGGTTCACCAGGGCTCATGGGCCAGCCAGGAGCCAAGGGAGAGCCTGGTGAGATTTACTTCGACATACGACTCAAAGGTGACAAAGGAGACCCAGGGTTTCCAGGACAACCTGGTATGCCAGGCAGAGCGGGATCTCCCGGAAGAGATGGCCATCCGGGTCTGCCCGGCCCCAAAGGCTCCCCGGTATGTGTATTTCCGGACTTTGAATATGCACTTTACAAATGGGTATGCAGAGAGTGAAGAAATGAATAATTTGTATTATATCTATGTATTTTCACTTGAATGGTGATTGTCATAAATGAACTTGTTTCATGGTTCATGAGAAAACTTAAGTCTATAAGTGTTGGTGTTGATGGTGTTGATTTGAATAATTAGATGATAATGGATCAGTGTCTTCTGGGGGAACTGAAAAGACTTCCATATGTCAGCTGGGATGTGCAATTTAAAGTTAGTGGCATTCAAGAGAAGATTCCAGATATAAATACCTTACTCTTTGAAGTGTCTCCTTATGCAAGGTGAGGGAGGGAGGGTGATTGCTCAGCTTAGAGAGAAGAATGCTGGTTTCATTTATTAACTACAAGTTGACCCTTGTAGAAGGTTGAAGTAAATAAATAGCATAAGCCGTTAAACTCTGGTACTTATTTACTACAGATGGTGGAAAAAATGTGACATGGACAGGAGTGTCGGTGTGTCTGCTGATAATGTTTCTTTTTCTCTTTTCGCTTCAGGGTTCAATAGGATTAAAAGGAGAGCGTGGCCCCCCCGGAGGGGTTGGATTTCCCGGCAGTCGTGGTGACATTGGCCCTCCTGGGCCTCCGGGGTTTGGCCCTACTGGCCCCATTGGTGACAAAGGACAACCAGGCTTCCCAGGAAGCCCCGGATCCCCCGGCCAGCCAGGTGAGGCCTGAGGACCCCAGGTGCAGCATGAAGGTGCACACGAGTGTGGGCTCAGCGATGCGGGGACATGGGTTTCGTTCCAGTTCTTCTGGGGGGGGGGGTGACCTGGGCAAGTCCTTCCTCGGCCTTTCTGTACCTCTATTTGTTCATATACGAGATGGGCCGGGTATCGTGTAGGATCTGGCTGAAAAGCATTAGAATTTATAGATGATTTTCCTTATAATAAGTATATAGTATATGCCAGCTAAATTTAGCCTTTTATGTGGAAGTGATACCAACATAAGGCCATTTTTATCTCTTCATCTGTGTATTTTCTGTATTCCTCCAATGTGCAGTCCGTTCTGGCTTCTGTATATCCCAAGCAATGTGCACCTCTCCACTGATATGCCCATGCCTATTGACTAATTCATTTGGGCATCTCATGGGAAGGCAGGGTTCTTTGGACAAGACAATAATGCTGGGAAACGTAGAAGGCAGCAGGAAAAGGGGAAGAGCAAGTGTGAGGTGGATTGACTCCATAAAGGAGGCCGTAGGCATGAGTCTACGGGAGCCGAGTAGGGCTGCTGAGGACAGGACATGGTGGACATCACTCATTCACAGGGTCGCCAGGAGTCGGAGCCGACTTAATGGCGCGTCACAACTGACTCATTCTGCATAAGTTTCAACTTCGCTGTTGCTGTTTAATTCCATGTTGGTTTCAGTTGTTTGCTGACTTTTTAATGTGATTTTATTGCCAACCACTGTGCTAAGTGGTGACCAGAGTGTGATAAACAAGACAGATGCCCTGCCCTCCTGGAGCTCACTGACTGTCCAGGGTTTGGCAGAGAATGTGGAGAAAGGACTACATGAGTTTCCCATGCACATTCTCTGCTACATCCTCACAACTGCTTATTATCAGGGACAAAAGTGAAAAAGGGGTAACTTCAGGCCTTGCGCACAGTAGGATCTCAATAATTTATTAGTTGAATATGATTCGGGGTAGAAATGGAACATTCATATTGTTTCCTAGAAAATCCTGGAATGAGAAGAGTAGAGGCCAGTAATGGCTTGGGTATAGAGGAGGAAAGGAAAGGTGCTTTATTAAGAAATGTTTCAAAAGTTGTAAAAATGAATGAAAGGACTTTGGGTGATTAAAACTGTGTGACTAGTAAACCTAGAAAAACATAGTAACTGAGTAGCTGGATAGTCAGTATATCCAACAAGAACTATATAGGAGCAATTACACTGTGACCTTCTTGCTCACTAAGTTGCCAATTGTGTCACTTGCCATATATCTAGCTGAAGTTTTATCAATTCCTGTACCCACTGGCACTATTATTTCTTTATGAAGACATGTGTAAGGTTCATAAGCACTTTAACATAGGAAATATTAGCCAGTCTTTGATGGAAGTCCAAGGATAGCATCCTAATATGTCTGTTGTTATCATTCTCATTGACTATATAAGTATTGATTACTTAGCACCAAGTTATGACTCCATTGATAATTATTCTTTGCTTAGCAGGGATCCCAGAAATATCTCTTTTGTGACTCCTTTGGAGGCAGGGAAATACTGGGTTTGACTTAGAAAGACCCTCAGTCTTGGAAAAGGGACGTCTGATCACTTGCCCCACAGCTCCTGATTCCACAGTCAACATATCAAGCATTCTTGGTGCTTGTGGAATCTGAAAACTTGTAAAGCTATAAAAAGGAATCAGACTTTCTTCTTGATCAGAAACTACTGTCAGAACAACCAACTGGGACACATACAAATACATCCTGGCAGGATGGGAAAGAAGGTTCCTGAAGCAGGTGTTGTTGACAGCACTGTGAGTCACACTCTGTAGACTTCCTTGGCCATCTAGACCCAATCAGCTTTTGGATTAGAAACCCAGCCTTCTTTGATCTGCCAGAATTGGGTTTACTCTGGTCATCATAAAAGCCTTGTTCCCAGAGGTGGAACTTATAGCAAATATGTGCTGGGATCAGTTGTTGGCTTTTCCCACAGCCTGTAGCTAAAGAGCGTGTTGGCTGTTGCTGGGAGGCCCTACGTATCTTGAATTCTTGTAAAGTATGTGACGTCAGTGTGCATGTTCTTGGAGTGAGCCCTTTGGTCTTTTCTTAATAGCTAACTCCTGACACCCAGTGGATCTCCTAGGCAAGAGTGCCAGGGGGCTGGGCCTGCACCTCCTAGGGTGGAGACAGAAGAGGTGGTTTTCCTGTGCTGCTCGAGATGGCACCAGGCTATCCAGCTGCACCATTACGGATAATGCACAGTCACCCACTTAGCATGTTCTGAAGATAATTTACCACCAATGAACATAATTTAGGTCGGCCTCAAAGCAACTTAGAATTAGTACTGTCTGACAAATTGAGAGAAAACTGTAGAAGTGTTTTGACTTTTTGAGGCAGGCTAATTAAAAAATTACCCAGGGCCATCTCACCGTTTGTTATTATAGATTTTTCAGCTTTTTGTGACTCTTATTTTGGACTCTTCAGGAATTCTTTTGTCAAACAAACATCTAGGTCATATTTGGAGATAAATTTTGGGGGGAGGAGGATCACTCTGTGGAATATTCTAGAAAAGTGGAGGGAAAAAATGAAGGCCTGCAGACAGAGCCTTCTGTCTGGGAGCACAACGTGCACTCAGAGGACCTGATGTGGTGGCTCACTCACGATGTTCTTTCTCTTTTCCCAGGTCCCAAGGGTGAAGCAGGAAAAGTTGTGCCCTTACCTGGTCCCCCTGGAGCAGAAGGATTTCCAGGGTCCCCAGGTTTCCAAGGTCCCCAAGGTACATTCAGGGTTCCAGTTCACCTGGAGATATCACGGGAACATGTTTACGTTTTTCTCATGTTGACCATCGGTCTTTCTTACAACAGGTGACCGAGGTTTTCCTGGAACCCCAGGAAGGCCTGGCCTCCCGGGAGAGAAGGGTGCTGTTGGCCAGCCCGGGATTGGGTTTCCAGGGCCTCCTGGCCCCAAAGGTAAACCTGCAGGATGAACCAAAACATGAGTGGGGCCATTGCTCTTGCTGGCCTGGCTGGTCAGCACCAAGGGCCATGGTCTCTCCACTCATCCTCGTGTGAATTCTGTGAGAAAAAGAGGCAATGGATGGAAACACACTCTGCGAGTTAGTGACCGTGTCCTTAGGGGGAGGCTTGCCCAAGAGTCTGCACAGTGTGGGGACAGTGATTTCAGTCCCCAAGGCGACAGGAGAAATGGCACCTCCCAGTGGAGAGGTGTGGTTGGGAAGGTGTTGGGACGTGAGGACCTGGAAGCTGCCCAGGGGGCTGGCAGATGCTGCATTTGTTTAAGACCCACCTCGAAGGGGTTCTCTCCTACAGCCCACAGGGGCCTAGGGCTTCCTTGCTGTGGCCATCTCAGATCAGATCAGGTACATTTGGGCAAGTGTAAAAGAAGTGAAGAAAGTGGGGAATCGCATTATTACATCATTGATTTTTTTAACTCTTCAAAACAGGTGTTGATGGCTTACCTGGAGATGTGGGACCTCCTGGGAGTCCAGGTCGCCAAGGATTTAGTGGCTTACCTGGCGCTCCAGGTGTGCCAGGCCAAAAGGTGGGTACTGAGTGCTCTCTGGATTGCTGTTTCCCCATGCTTGTTATTAATCAGACACATAAAATGTGGGTTATTATTAAATGTGGGATATGTTGGACCAGCGTGTTTTTTTTTTTAATGAAATAGTGTAGAATAGAACATACCAGCATGCAGAACACATGGTAGTAAATGTTTTGGGGGGAATCATTTGTTCCAGCTGTATGAGCATGCTCTTGCCTGTGTGTATCTTGGATCTCAATGTACAATGCGTGTCTTCTTGTGGTGACAGAAGAAAGCTATTTGAAGGCCACTGTCCTCAAAGACGTAATAGCCGCCCAGGAGAGTCTAGTGTGGGTTTCTCAGCCTCAGCGTTATTGACATTTTGGTCCAGTAATTCTTTGTGGCGAGGGCTTCCCTGAACATTGTGGGATCTTTAGCAGCCTGCTCGGTAGCCTCTCCCCACAGATACCGAAGGAGCACCCCACACCCGCCCCCAAGTTGTGACAACGAGAAATATCTCCGACATTACCAGAAGTCACTCAGGGGGCAAAATGGCCCTGGTTGGGGACCCCTGGGCTAGTGTGACTTCGCTGAAGAGGGTTGGATGGGTATTATTCTTGTTAAATGCGTCAGCAGTGTCAGATAACAGTCTGCACTTGTGCTCTGGGCTTGATGAAAACATGACTTCTCTCTGCTTCGGGGATTCCAGGGAGAGCCTGGAATCGGTCTGCCAGGACTCAAAGGGTCTCCAGGGCTTCCCGGCATCCCCGGCTCACCTGGGGAGAAGGGGAACATCGGGGGACCAGGCATTCCCGGAGAGCACGGAGCTATCGGCCCCCCAGGCCTTCAGGGAATCAGAGGTAACTTCTTACAGAAGACTCTAGACTGTGGCGGGGACTGGGTCTGTTTGTTTTGTGTCCCCAGAGCACCTGTTAGGTTCTCAGTTAATGTTTGTTGAATGAGTGATGAAAATCCTAGAAGGCGAGAGCTGATGGTTTTCTGTTGTTGTGGCTTAGTGTGTGAGTGGGTAGTGTACGCTGTGAACCGTGCTGTGGTCCCTTTGCGGTTTATTCACAATTCCTTCCCCCTCCAGGTGACCCAGGACCTCCTGGATTACAAGGTCCCAAAGGAGCTCCGGGAGTTCCCGGAATAGGCCCCCCTGGAGTGATGGGCCCACCTGGAGGACAGGGACCACCAGGGTCATCAGGTGATGTGACATTCTTCCAGATTATCCTGTCCCTAGATCATACTCGCGATGGGATAGGAGCTGATGCTGGCGTCTCCATGAAGGGGAGATTAGCATAGCTTGTGAATAAAAGGGGAAAAAGTAAATTCTGGTTTAGGGCAATAGGTTCGGCTGTTTGCTTAAATGTGGCGTCACAGGTGTCTTTCTCTTCCTCCCACTGAGCTTGGTTTACATGCCAGAGAGACCTCTCCTCTGTTGTATATGCAATAACTTTTTCATTTAATTCACATGATTGGTGTCTCGATCTTATCTTTCTGTAGGAGGGTTAGTAAGTTGTGGGTAACGTAAATTAACTGAACCCATGTCTAGAAGCTGCCTTTGCCTGTAATAATAATCCTAGAACTGGGATGGTGATGGCAGAGCAGGGCAAGACAGTCGGTGACAAACGGTTGAAGAGACGCTAGTCTTAGCCCTGAAGACTGCAGAGAGAGGCGCTTGGAGTGGTAATTGGTGACCACTGATGGTGGAAAGGAGGGGCGTGGTCTTGGGATATTATTACCCATGACTGCCTCGATGGCCCCCAGCACCACTATCTGAGAAGGTGGAAGCCATTCCGACCCCCACCGTGGGCATGTTCGAATACCTTCTGCAGAGGGGAAGAGTTCAGCACAGTGAGGGGCGTTGCAGGGCACTCTGTAAATTCTGCTAACGGTTATTTGCTCTTCACCCACCTTCAGGCCCTCCCGGAGTGAAAGGAGAGAAGGGTTTCCCCGGATTCCCAGGCCTTGACATGCCAGGCCCCAAAGGAGATAAAGGGACTCAAGGGCTCCCTGGCCTAACTGGGCAGTCCGGGCTCCCTGGTCTTCCCGGACAGCAGGGGACACCCGGGCTTCCTGGGTTTCCAGGTAAATGATTTGTGAACTCCTGCCCCAAATGGACGAGGAGGAGACGCCCTACCTTGTCTTGTTTATGACCCTGAGCGTCTGCCATCAGTGTTCACAGTGTTTCCATCTGGCCACAGGTCCCAAGGGAGAGATGGGCGTCATGGGGACCCCGGGGCAGCCCGGATCGCCGGGACCAGTGGGCGTGCCAGGATTGCCGGGTGAAAAAGGTAGGGAGCTGGTAACTCCAGAAAAGTCCTTCTTGAGCGTATGTCTCAATGCCTTCTGGGAAATTCTCAAATGGTTGTAGGTCATATTCAAGAGGCAGAGGGAAGAATAAGTTGAAGAAAGTGTCTGGAAGATTCCTTCTTCCAGGAGGAGTTCAAGACGCCCAGAGCCTGTGGGTTTAAAGGCTGTGCTCGGGCAACAAATCAGAGAAAAGACAGGTTTTCAGGTTTTCCTTATTGGCGCAGTCGGGATTCTCTTTTTTTTTTGTAATGGTGGAATTTTCAGTCACACAAGGCACAAGAACTGAGTCCTTAGAATCAAACTGGACACCTTTACAAATCTTGATTTTTATTTCTTATCTTGTTATTTGAAATTGGTCCAAAATAATTTTTTAAAAAAGAAATCGACTTTGAATGTGGGACATAAAAATGGTCATTTGTTTAGTGGAACAGGAAAATTCCCATCCTATTATTTTGTATAGAAGGGGCACTATGAACAGGAGTGATAAAGACTTTTAGGAAGGAGAGAAAATGTGAGATATTTAAACTGATAAGCCAAGTCACATATATTAGAATTATTAGCAAATCATGAATTCTAGAAAATGGCTTTTTTGTTTGTTTACTTGGGGTCAGATTCTTCTGGGTAACTCAGACACTCGCCATTTAATGTCACTTTTGGACAGGCTGTTAGTTCCTCATACCTGCTTTATCAGTTGCTTCTACTGGCCAGAAACAACGCCACACTCTGTCATGGCCTCTGAGACACTTGGCCACGTCTCACCAGGGGCCTTCTCTTTCCTCTACAGGGGACCACGGCTTCCCTGGCTCCTCGGGACCCAGGGGGGACCCTGGCTTCAAGGGTGATAAAGGAGACGTCGGTCTCCCTGGCAAGCCTGGGTCCATGGATAAAGTGGACATGGGCAGCATGAAGGGACAGAAGGGAGACCAAGGAGAAAAAGGTAACCTGGAGGGAGGTTTTAACAATGGAGCTAGAACAACTTGCCTAACTGGTTCTTTAGTTCTCCACAAGTAATATCACGCCAACCTGTGTTTCTGTAACAGTTTGCCTTATTTTAAGCAGACATGGGTCATTATTGTTTTCTGTGACATGTAGGACAAATTGGACCAACTGGTGATAAAGGATCACGAGGAGATCCTGGAACCCCAGGAGTGCCCGGCAAGGACGGCCAAGCAGGACATCCTGGGCAGCCAGGTGCGGAGTGGAGTTCAGTTTGCCGGCGTGGCAGGAGCTCACGCTGAGGCATGGACACGGCACTTTTCATGGTTTGTAACCTGTTGGGTTTTTCTCTTTATTCTAGGCCCTAAAGGTGATCCAGGCATAGGTGGAACCCCAGGTGCTCCGGGACTTCCTGGACCCAAAGGATCGGTTGGTGGAATGGGCCTGCCAGGTACATTGGTTCTAGAACAAGAGTCTTCTTTTTAGCGCCTGCATGTGTGGTGCTGGGGGGACAGGTCTGCAGAGTGAGATCCGTTGTGTCTTTTACATGAATCCACATCCTCAGTCCTGTGTGCTCTCCTGCCTAGGGCTAGATGGCATCTGGCTGACACTATAACCAGTGCTAAAAACACCCCTTACAATTTAATAAAATAAAACATAGGCAGCACACCATCAACTTTCGATTCTCTGCAAGTGATTGTCTACTTGGCTCTTATCTTCCTAGGAGACGTTTAGTTCTCCATTCAGTTTTGCCAGCACAAGAAGCTCGTGCCTCTGAAGCCCCTTGACATTAGCTCAGAAGGATCCCCTGGGCTCCTCTGTCCCAATCCTGAATGGCCTCAACCCTTTGCCTCTGGTGTTTGCTCAGGGATGGCAGCCAGAGGGAGGTGTGAGAGAGAAGGCAGAGAGCTCTAGAGAGTGGGGGTGTTAATGCTTCTCAGAACTCACCCAGGGAAGCGAAAGGCAAGACAGGAGGCCTCCTCTCTGACTCCTCCCTAAGTCTTGACGAGGTGCATTATCACTTGATTTGAAATATAAACACCTGGGTTGCTGTTGACACCGTTTATAAATAGGCTTGGCTACCCACATACATTAGGAAACCAGGTACACACGTACCTTCGTGGCCTGCCTCCCAACCCCTCTGATTCCTTTGGATGATGAGAGTTGATTATAGAATAAAGGACATAAAAGCCATTTTTAATCTTGCAAAAGTAAACGTATTTTACTTTCTAAGTGGTTAATGTATTTCTTGTCTCTCTTTGTGAGAGGATTGTCTTTAGAAGACACGTTTCTTAGTGTGGCTCTGACGTGATTGGGTGATGGGCACCGGCCCGGCTGACTCCCACGTTGATAAATGCAGGGATCCGTGTTTTTACTCATTCTGGGCTGGTTGTCAGGCTGCTTCTTTATTTTTAATATTAGCACTTGCCAATCACACGTTCCAGTTTCAATTGTTCGTGTTTGCAGGAACGCCTGGAGAGAAAGGTGTGCCTGGGATCCCCGGCCCGCAGGGTGTCCCTGGCTTACCTGGGGAGAAAGGAGCCAAAGGAGAGAAAGGGCAGGCGGGTCTCCCTGGCATCGGAATTCCGGGACGGCCTGGGGACAAGGTAACAGCATCCTGCCTGGAGACCTCCCCTCCCATCCATCCAAGCGGAAATGCATCATGAAACATTTTTAATAAGTATCAGCACATTAAATGCATCATAACATAGAACAATTCCCCTTCATTTATTATAAGTTGTCCCTCCTCCCGCCTTCTACTCACGACCCTTCCCTGGGAAGAATCAGCAGACTTGTTGAGAGGCCAGGGTGGCGGCTCTCTAGTAGGAGTGGGGAAGAGGGACATGGGAAGTGCAAACAACAATGGGCTCTTTTACTCTGGGTTTCTAGTTTTTCCTCTATTTTCAGAAGTGGACTTTGATTAGTTGGTTAGAAAGCTGGAAATGGAATGTCTGCGATGCAATATTCATTGCACCAACGTGTATACTATTATCCAGAAAGCGCCTGCAGACACGCATCCAAGGACAGATATAAAATTAATGGGCCCACTTTTTCCTCGCAGGGAGATCAAGGGATCGCAGGTTTTCCAGGAACCCCTGGAGAGAAGGGAGAGAAAGGAACCACTGGGATCCCGGGAATGCCCGGGTCTCCAGGCCCCAAAGGAGTGCCGGGCAGTGCTGGCTATCCAGGTGGGTGAGTGGGGCCTTCTCTGGAGCTTGGGGTTCAAAGACGACAAAGAAAACAGCACTGATGGGCGTTCTGGTATTTTGTTTTTTCTTCAGGAAGCCCTGGGTTGCCTGGAGAGAAAGGTGACAAAGGCCTCCCGGGACTGGACGGCATCCCTGGCATCAAAGGAGAAGCAGGTAGAGACCACGTTCTAGAACAGAGACGGGGGGCCCTCAGAGACGAGGCCAAGGGGACATGAAGGCTTCTGGGGAGTTTGCCTCTCAGGTGGCGGGTCGTGGGCCCAGATGTCACTGGGTAGTCTCTGGATGACCAGAGGCCAGGACCCACCCCTCCACGCTTCAGATGAACAAACTGAGCCTAAGGGGGCTTACGGGGTCTTTCTGAGGTCTGGCCACGAGTTAGGAACTAGAACCAATTCTCCAAACTGGTTTTATGGCTAGTTCTGGTTGGTTCTAGAAACAGGTTTGCGTGTTTGGCGTGGAAGTTTGATGTGCTTTCTCTCTGCTCTCACTGGCTTTTATGGATTGGGGTGCAGTGGTGTTGCCAGCAGCGTGGAGGGTCCCTTCTGAAGGGGTGTCAGGAGTAACCCTGTGGAAGCCAGGCATGCTCGGGGGGATGGACTCCCTGGAAGAACGTCGGGAAGGGAGCATCTTACACACAGACCAGGTGCTGCAAGGGGTTCCATGCCTGACTGACATGACCTTTCTCTTTGAGGTCTTCCTGGGAGGCCTGGCCCCTCGGGCCCAGCTGGCCAGAAAGGGGAGCCCGGCAGTGATGGAATCCCGGGGTCAGCAGGAGAGAAGGGTGAACCAGGTATGACCGGCGCCCGTTCCTTTTCACAGTGAACTCTCCCCTGGCATAAACATCTCCCAGAGACTTACAGACCATGCTAGGTGACCAGAGCTGGGTACCAAGTGCCACCTATGCCATACGTCCTTAAAGCTGTTTAAACACCGATATGGACTAGGGGAGCAGGCTTGGATGAGGAGAGGGGAACGGGGTCTTCATTTATTCCATAAATACCTGTGGGCACCTACCCTGAAATGGCCTAAGCTCTCAGTGGGGAGTGAAGGAGACACACATGAAAAGCCCGGACCACTGCCTTCTCCACCTGGCCTTTCCCCCTTGGAGAAATGGTCCTGGGAGTATTTGCTGCCCCCTGAATCTGCTCCTCCAATCTGTCACTGATGGGAGTGCTGCAACTTGGGCAGAAGCGCCAGCTTCAAGCTCTGACGATGACAATCACATATGTAGTAATACTCGTATGTAGCAGGACAGTAATACCTGCACGGTCTGAAAGAAGTTACCCCAAGGAGGGGAATGGAGGGGGGAATGTCGGGGAGGAGCGTCCAGGGGAGTATTGCTGTTGGTATTGGTCTCTTTCTACTGCTCGTTTTCTCATTTTATACACCTTATGTTTATACTATATATTATGTTATATATATATACCTCCTCCCCCCGTTTGAATCTTCCCTCAAGCTCCTTACTCACGTCTGTGGGCTCCCCACTGTCTGCTGCCCCACATGTCTCTGGCTCCCCGCCCCTTGAGAAGAGCTGCTAGTTGGATGGTCGTCTGAGAAAAGCCAATTTGTGAGTCTCCAGACAGCAGTAGGAAATAAGTGCTCATTTGTGCAGGTCATTTCTGCTAAATGCCGTAATGGTTCGGAACTGAAAGGCACTTAGTACTAAATTATATATATCCAGTCTGGGGTATCTTAGAACTGTAGGAATATAATCTTACTCGCAAGGTACAATTAAGTAATTTCTCTGTGTTCTACAAACAGTATATGGTGTTGGTGCAAAGAGTTGATACTGCTCTGTGCTATACCTGCAGACTGACTGTGAGGAGAGATAAATGTGGCTTCTTAACCTTATCTTATAGGTCTACCCGGAAGAGGATTCCCAGGGTTTCCAGGGACCAAAGGAGAGAAAGGTAACATTTGCTGAATGCGTTCTTCCTTTTCAACTAACCGCTGATGTGCATGGTGCCAGCAGAACAGGGCGAGCAGGTGCAAGGAAGTGATTGGCCATGGGTGCTGGGTGCTGGGTCTGGACAATCTGACTGACACATTCCACTGGCCAGTGACAAGCAGCCATGAAACAGCAGGGAGAGAATCCCAGGGAGGGGCCCTATGATCCTTCTCGGTGATGACCCTATTTCCTTCTCTTCTTGTTTTTTCTTAATAACCTTGAAATAATCCTAGAATTTTGGTGTTTTATTGGCAAGTTTTGGGTAATAGGTTTAAAACTAAGCATGCAATTTTTTTTCTAAAAGCTCTTTAAAAAAACTTTTAAAATAGTTTTTTTAATCAATCATTGATATACAATAAACTGCACATATTTAAAGTGTACAATTTGATAAGTCTTGATATATGCATGCACTTGTGAAAATAACACCGCATTCAAGATAGCAAACACATCCATCACCCCAAAAGCTTCCTAGGCTGCTTTGTCATCCTCCCTCCTGCCCCTTCCTGCCCCCCACCCCAGCCCGAAGCAACCATCTGCTTTCTGACACTATAGATTAGCTTGCATCTGCTAGAATTTTATATAAACGAAATCCTACAGCATGTACTCTTTTTAGTCTGACTTCTTTTGCACAGCATAATTAGTTTGATTTTCATCTGTGTTGTTGCTTGTATCAATAGTTCATTCCTTTTGCTTGCTGAGTAGTGTTCCATGGTGTGGATATAACACAGTCTGTTTATTCATTCACCTCTTGGTGGAATAAGCTGTTAATTTTATCAGTGCAATTGCTTGTAGGCTTATCTATGCATGTATTCAGATGTCTTTGCCATAGAACACTTCCTTTAAAAAGTATAAAGACTGACAGCCAGGTTCCTTGTATCCTAAGTTTACTCTTCTTCATGGCCATGGTTGGCCATGGCAGGAGTCCAGTGTGTTATTTAATAAAAAGGAGGGAAAAGGGTACCCAGCTTGTTTTCCTCCTGGTGCCTTCCAGAAGCCCCTCCCTCCTTGTCGGTGCACCTGGGTTTCTCTTCTGCCCTGCCTTTCTCGTGATCTCCAACTGTATTTATTGTTTAGGTTCAAAGGGCGATGTGGGTTTCCCAGGATTGGCTGGGAGTCCGGGAATACCAGGATCCAAAGGAGAACCAGGATTCATGGGTCCCCCGGGGCCACAGGGACAGCCGGGATTGCCCGGAGCTCCGGGCCACCCTGTGGAGGGGCCCAAAGGAGACCGGGGCCCCCAGGGACAACCTGGCCTGCCAGGTAAGGATGTCTCACCAGGGACAGAGCCTGAGCCAAAACAGGAGGCACAAACATACACAAGTGTAAAAGAAATTTAAGTGCTTACATTCCCAACTGAGTTTTTATTTATAAGTTTGCAGCGTTCACTACAGCTTGAAACTGCTTAAGACATTGGGCCCCTTGTATTTGGCCTTCATTAGGTCAATGCTTTTCTTCTGTCCTTTCTGTCAAGGAATTTAGCACATATGGGAGTAATTAGGGAGAGGCAAGAAAGGACATTATTGAGGAAGCCTGGAGCACAAACGCCACGTGTGGTGGTTGTTTTAAAGCAGACAGCACTCGGGCACGCCTCTGCCCCGCGGCCAGGAAGACTGCTCTGCAGCCTGGCTCCTCCAGCACAGGAACCATAGGGCATTCAGACCCTGAGACTGTGGTGGTTATATCAACATTTCCTGCCCATTGAGCAGATTCTTCCTTCTAGAACCTGCCTTGGTTTCTTCAGGGCTCACGCAGCTTGGTGGTGGTGTATACAGTTAGGAACCATTGGCTGGCAGTGATGACAGCCACAGCCAATGGCACTTGTACATAAAATCACTCTAACCTCAAATGTGTGACTTCTGTGTCTCCTATTAGGGCTTCCGGGACCCATGGGGCCTCCAGGGCTCCCTGGGCTTGATGGACTGAAAGGTGACAAAGGAAACCCAGGCTGGCCAGGGGCTCCTGGTGCCCCAGGGCCCAAGGGAGACCCAGGATTCCAGGGCATGCCTGTAAGTTGTCCATTTGTGGGTCTTGTTTTTGAAAAGGATCACAGAATAATCTGTGTGTGTGTATGTGTTTACATGTATGTATACATGTGTGTTACACTCCCAAATCCTCTCTGAACCAGCTCCTTCTCTCTTGCTAGTCATCAGCCATCTTTATTGGCATCGGAGCAGGCAACTATTATAGCATTTGTTACAATCTAGTTTTGTAAGAACCATTAAAGGGAAATGTTACACTACTGGAAATTACAGTTCAATGCCTGGGTTTAAAAGTCTATTTACAAACTTGATGCAAAAAGCAAGCCTCAGTAACATAGAAATATACTCCCCGTTCCTAGTGCCGATCTGTGGTTCTCTGTCTCTCTGTGTATACATATGTATAAATGTGTGTGTGTGTGTGTGTGTATATATATATATACATGTTATTTTGGTTATGGCACTTTTTAAAATAAGGTAAAGCAAAGAAACAAGTATGTGTAAGAAACAATGCAACTTTTTAGGTAAAGAGAAAGGAACAGCTATGTTGAAATAGCTAGAAAATGAGATAATTTTTTAAAATACATGAATGTTGCTATATTATGAAGGAAAATATCCTTTGTTAGTATTTTTTTTGGTCTTCTTTCTGTATTTAAAATTACTTTTCAGATAAGATAAGAAGCTAATTCTAAAGAAAAATCCCTATACTTGAGTGTTTAGAGGAAGGTTTTCCAGATTGGTATGTAGCCATAACAAATGCTTAGGGAGTTCTGACTCTGTTCATGGCATCGCGCTGTGGGTTGGGGACAGCCAGAAGTAAGATTTGCACCTGCTTTCAGAACATACGGTGTGGATGGACAAGCAGAGGGGACACAGGGAATGAAGCAAGTTGTTCCAATTTCCAGCTTCCTAATTTGGGCACACACAGAGGTTTTGTCATTCTTTTTACATTATTCGAGAAACCCCAAGGCACCATTTGCTCACAAAGCTACTCTGTAGAACATTGAGGGACTGTCCCAGCTTCCCGACAACCAGTTACTTGAGAGGCTTGTTGTTCATCTCCTGAGCAATTCCAGACTGATGTCCTCTTTGTGTGTCTAGGGGATTGGTGGCTCTCCAGGAATAACAGGTTCTAAGGGTGATATGGGACCTCCAGGAGTTCCAGGATTTCAAGGTAAGAGAGTCTAGGAGATGCTGCTGGAAGACACAGAGCTTCCTAACCTTAGGCACTGTCATAGTGATAGAACCGGCATAATTACAGCACAAGATAGTGTTCTCTTTAAATTAAAAATGCCATTTCTGTGTGGCAGCCTGCTTTGTATAACCTTGTGAAAGGCTGTGTAAAGACATTCTGATTTTCTTAAGAATCAGTGGATCATTTGCATCTCATTTGCATCTCATTTGCATATCAATAAAAATCATGGATTTGGGCCATTCATTAATTTATTGATGTATTAAGCAAACATTTATTGGGTGCCTACCAGCTTCCAGGCACTGCAATTTTCACTGCTGAGTCAGATATGTATGAATGAAGGGTGAATAAAACAGGTTCTTAGCCTGCAGGCATCTTGTGGTCTATTTGGGGACATGTGTGAACCTGATTGTGACCAAAAACAGTATCATTTTCACCTCCACTGGTTGTGACCACGTTATGGTTTCTTGTGTGTTTGGAAAAATGTAACTTCTGGGTTCTAGAAAGAAGAGTTTCATGAAAAGTTTTACAGAGCTGACCAGAAGTAATGCTCTTTTCTTCCACGAGCGTAAATTGGAACTATGTTCACTGTGTGTGTGTGTGTGTGTGTGTGTGTATGCATGCTTGTATATATATGTGAACACATGTTTAGATGTGCATATGTACATGCATGTATATACACGCACGTGTATGTGTTTCCACATATGTCTGTACATACACTCACACACACACTTGTATATCTTTTGGAATTCTGTGTAAAGTCAATGTTCTACTTTCCTCCAGGTCAGAAAGGTCTCCCTGGCCTTCAGGGAGTTAAAGGAGACCAAGGAGATCAAGGTTTCCCTGGAACTAAAGGTAGGAGAATTTGGCAGGGGCTTTACTGGTGATTTGAGGAAATATGAAAGCCATTGAACACGTAGAATTAGGATGATTGATTTCACATTTGTGAAAAGACTTGAAGATTATCAGAAACAGTTGATTAACGATTCTTTGGTAGCTTGTCAGGATTGCTGTAGTTGGCTGATCTAATTGACATGGTACCAGAAATTTGATTTGAAAGGCAAGTATGTTAAATCTGTGACTGAGGTAGACCCAGTGGAGAAAGTGTGACAGACTCAAGACTCACAGACCTTCACCGGCTCTGAAGGTAGACCGAAATGACCCTCTCAAAGTCGCCATGGGATAAAATCAGTCTTGCATGAGCAGGCTGAATGGATTCTGGTGGGATACTGAGGAGTTCTCATAGGAAACAGTCTTCTTGACTTCTCCACCACCAGGAGCCAACAGTGTGAAGTGGCTTCAAAAAACACAGGATAATCCTGGAAGGAAATCGTTTAAGTGTAGCACGCACCCTGTTCTAGTGTCTGCTGGTCTAGTGTCTATTTCTAGGGCCATGTTTAATTTTCAAAACCATGTTTCAAGAGAGAGAATGAGCAACTGGAGTGCACTGAGAAGGAAAGAAAAGAAACAGGAAATGTGTGAGGAAGGAGGGAGAGAACTGGAGGTGTTTGGCTGAGGAGCGGGGCTGAGGCCGAACCCAGAGGCCTCTGCAAACTCTGTATTGTTGCTACACGTAATTCTAGAGCTGTCACGCAGAAGGATTAGGTTTATTCATCGTTAAAAAATTAAGACCAGTGGTTCTAATGCACAGTAAGGCAGGTGTCAGGTAAGTGTAAGACAAAGCTTCCCAATCGCACCTGTTGGAGTATCCGAGTCAGAAACAGGATGCTGGCAGGGGATGGGCTCAAGTGAGGGCCAGACGGTGTTGTCAGGGTTGCAGAACTGAGTGGACAGTTTACCTGTTGACCCCACCGTCTGCTCCAGTCCCTAGGATTCAGGATTTTAGGTTAAATAGTGAAGACGTGCAGATACGTGGATGTCTTGTGAGGATCTGATTGCTTGTGTTTTTGGTGGTAATTTTACTCCTAAGAAACATTCCGTTTGGATCGGGTTTCACGTTGCGCTCGCCTTCCGAGGCTGCTTATGTTGCCGGTGAAACTGATCCGTGGCATCTCTGATTCCCACAGGTCTTCCGGGTCCCCCTGGCCCCCCGGGGCCTTACGACATCATCAAAGGGGAGCCGGGGCTCCCCGGGCCTGAGGGTCCCGCAGGTCTGAAAGGGCTTCAGGGACCTCCAGGTCCTAAAGGACAGCAAGGTAAGAATGCCTGGGCTGCGGAGGGAGGCACGGGGCGGGGAGGGACCCGGCTGGACTTGCCTCCTCACCCATGTGTCTCAGGTCAAAGTCCCCGGGTGATGATTACGTAAACACATATTTGAGTATGACTTTATTACCTTCCTCTAATGTACATCAAAACCAAATGCAGTTTGCAAAGGGAGCTAAACAAGCCAGGACGAAATACAGGGAAAGCTAGAGGGACATACAGCTCAACGTATCTGTGCTCCCTGAGAAGGACGTGAGCTGCAGGGACCTGGTCATCTTTCCCAGCTAGAGACGGGACGGCAGGAAGCAGCGATCTCGAATTGGGAGACTGGGTGCTCTCGGCAGCTGCCCAGAAGCTCCGCCCAACTGGCGAGGATTGGTGCTAATCCCTGTAGTTCCCCGACACCCTGGCGTAGAATTTTTCTGTTTATTCAGGCTAAACACTTGCGATTTCAAGAGCTGTTGGTGAGGGGTGGGTGGAAAATAAAGGAGAATGAAAACGTTTAGAGTTAAAAGGTAGCATCCATGAAAATGTAAGTTTAAACTACTGAAGAAGAAACCGTACATATGAAAACAAAAAACTATCCACGTCAATATATCTGTCACCTAAAAATTATTTGAGACGCTGGAATATGGCCAAGGGGAAGATGGTTGAGGAAACAAAAATCCGTCAGATATCTCCCTATCCCCCACATAGCTGCCTTCTCCAAAACTACCTGCAAACAATAACAACCATAACAGCAAGAGGCCAGGGAGAGCTCTGGTTTTGGTGATGAAGCCCGCACCCTGCAGATATGAGTTTGGCAGTTGTCTCGCCGAGTGTAGACAGGGCGTTGCACGAAGCAGCTCATGGCTCTTGGGGAAAACTGTCTCATCTGCAGTCTAAGCCTTGTGCTTGCCTCCCGGGGGGCTAAAAAGATGTTTCAAAAGGGAAGGAAAAGGTACAGAGGTACAGCCTACTGCTCTCCAGGACTGGATCTCGAATTCTTTTTCTTTTCCTTTAGGTGTGACAGGATTGGTGGGCGTGCCTGGACCTCCAGGTATTCCCGGGTTTGACGGTGCCCCCGGCCAGAAAGGAGAGACGGGACCCTTTGGACCTCCTGGTAGGTTTGCTGTGGCCTCGCAACCTAATTACCCGCTACCTGCAGCTTTGGGTTAGAAGCAGTAGGCCAGGCATGCAGAAACCTGCAAAATGAAGTTGAGAGTGTCACTTGAAAGATTTCCAAAGTCTGTTTCTTAGAAGAAATAGGATCCTATAGAAGAGCTAAAGGTTGTCATGTGTAGAGAGAGGTTGATCAAAGCACGGTGTTTCCAGATTTCCAGATGTTGTTGAAAGAAGGCCAGTAGTGGTGGTCCTGCGTGGTTTCCTGTGAGGGAAGCAGGCTGCAGCTACAGAAATTCTGTTTCAGCAGTGGCCGAGGGAAGTAGGTAGTAATGTTGGTGTTGGCCGAAAGGGGTGGCATAGAGTTGATCTGCTTCTTAAGGAAGCGGTAACTCAAATATCCCCCCATGAGGAGCTGCCAAAGGCTGAGAGCGTCGACTGACTGAAAGGGCCCAGTGCAGCAAAAGGTCTGTGAACAGCTTTTTGGGTGGTGCAGTTACCCAGGGGACGGAAGGACCCGCTGCCCCCGAGCTTCCTTACTGCTCCACTTCCGTGCACAAGCTGGGGCCCTCTCCGGAAGGGAAGCCACCTTAGAAGGGGATTGTTTTACTAATTCTATAATAATCCTCCCTTAGGGGAGCCCCCAAATGCTATATGGATGACAGGCATGGAATCACGTCGTTTCCTCAATTTATTCGTATATTCCTTTTCGCATATTTCATTTATTCGTTGCACTAAATTTTTTGAGCATCTGCTTTGCACCAAGCACTGTGCTTATAAAACATCCCAAGCTGGTCTGTAAAACGGGAAAGCTCAGACACCATGAAGGAGGTGGGTTGTTGTGTGTAGTTCGTCTTGCTTGAAGCTCTTCAGGGGAACTCTCTGTAACTAGGGAAACTAATTCTCTTCTGTCTTCCAGGTCCAAGAGGGTTTCCGGGCCCGCCAGGCCCTGATGGATTGCCAGGATCCATGGGTCCCCCAGGCACCCCGTCTGTTGATCATGGCTTCCTTGTGACCAGGCACAGTCAAACAATAGATGATCCACAGTGTCCTCCCGGGACCAAAATTCTTTACCACGGGTACTCTCTGCTCTACGTGCAAGGCAACGAGCGGGCCCACGGGCAGGACTTGGGTGAGACACTAAAGATGCCTGTATTCATCCAACACGGATTTCTGCATTCAGCGCCCTGTGTTCATTTCAGGGTTCCAAGAAGACCTAGTTAATGAAAAGAGGGCTTGGCCCCATGTCCCTCCATCCTTACCAAATGAACCATCAGTTCAACAGTTACCATATTACTGATGGGAAGCCAGGAAAATGTAAAGGCTGAATCTTTGAAAATGTTTAAATTAATAAAACTTTTGATCTCTCCTTCAAATTACCAACTAGGATCAAGATTTCTGGAGTACACACTCAACAGTTTGCACTGAAATTCTTAAAATAGGGCAGGTTTACTGTTGCTGTTTAAAACATGTCCATGTTATCCTGTCCCAAATTTGTCTGCACGTCCTAAACTCTGTCCGCTATTAGTGTGATCAGTAGAAGGCTGCACGTCTGTCATCGTTTTGTTAGTCTCCTCCAGACATGCTCCACCAGATTATGTCCTAATGTCACAGGCCTCTAACTTGTACTGAGGCTGGAAACAACAGCGGCTGTGTAAAGAGATCTCCGCATTTTTGGCAAACTATCATTAAAGACATTGTCCAGTGTGTTCCTGTCCATTGTACAAGCCCCATGTTAAATTCCTTCTAGAATCCAGTCCTAGAAAAAGGTTTCTCTTTATTGATAAACTGGTTTGTTTCCTTTCATCAAAATATTCTACATAATTCTTTATAGTTTCCCTTTTGCCTTAATCCCTTTAAATTTAATGTCCATTTGCAATCACACTAGTCTATTTGGTATATTTACTTCTTTCTTTCTGTTTATAATTTAAAACATTTTTATTTCCATTTTACTGGCTACGTGAGATATACGTCTTGCATTATTGGGCAGCTCAAATGCATCTTACACAGAGGTGGACTGTGAATTATAAAGCAGATACCTCATGTCGTCTTCTCTCCCTGGGCCTTTAGGCACGGCTGGCAGCTGCCTGCGCAAGTTCAGCACGATGCCCTTCCTCTTCTGCAACATCAACAACGTCTGCAACTTCGCCTCCCGAAACGATTACTCCTACTGGCTGTCCACCCCTGAGCCCATGCCCATGTCCATGGCGCCCATCACCGGCGACAATATTAGGCCATTTATTAGCAGGTGAGTCAAGCATTTGTAGGAGGAAATGTGTAACTGAAGAGGAAAAATCACTTGTAGTCTAGACAGAGGTTTTTTTTATTTTTCCCCACAACATTCAATCTATTGCCATTCAGTTTATTAATTGTGATATCCGAGTTTTGTAACAGAAATCAGCCATAAAAATTAATTTGATATAAAAGTCAGTTATTGTCTTTAAAAATTACAGTGCAAAACCATGATGAGACGATGCCCAGCTTTGGAACAGAATTCACGTCTCAGGTGACTCTCTGCCATGGTTGCCTTTCCTCCTACAAGCAAAGCAATGTTGCTGGATTCCAAGCGTTAGAACAGCATTCTCAACCTTTTTTTCTTAAATAGTTGCCTCCCTAAGGAGCCTTTTGAGACAATTTTTTCTGAAATGTCTCCAATTAAAAGAAATTAAAAAATTCGTTTGTTATTTTTAGTTATAGTAAAATGGCACATAATATAAAATTTACCATCTTAACCATTTTTAAATGTATGGTTCATTTAAGTGGCACTTAATGCAGAAACTCAACTATGGGTGTGAGGTGGTCTCCATGAAATTGTAATACCACAGACATACTGTATACCTGTCCTTGATGCATGAAAAAATTATACAGACTTACTGTATACAGAAAACGTATACGTACTAAGATTTTTCTCATATTCCCCCACCCCCACCAACTTCTGCTTCCTTGGGTGACATTGTTCCCATTGTTAAGTTCCCAGTGTTAAGTTTAGTGCTTTCCACACTAATTAGTGTCTGGAGAATGTTTTCAAGTCCCAGAGAGTCTGCCTGGTAGGAAGTAAGTTGGGAAATTGAAATTATTATGACTGAAAAGTACATGATTATACTATCTTTACCTCTTTCTTCTAATTAAAAGTTGATTCCTTAGCTCTACTTAGAAGTAATAGAAAAGTGGCAAATGTATGAATTCATGTGACTAAGAAGCTATTCTATAATTTTACTTTTTACACAGTAAGGTAATAAAAGATAAAAAGAACAACAAGGCAGGACAGGTTTGCCCCAGGACAGTGAGACTGAGAAAGAATTTAAGCTTTTCCATATTCCCTTTAAAGAAATAAGCAGCTTTCGAATATGGAGCAAGTCGCAGCAACACTGGCTGTGCGGCGTCCTGCAGTGAGAGGGGACAGGGAGCAGGAGGGAGCGCTCGGAGCCAGCCGGGAGCCCCTGCGTGTGTCCAGCAGTCCCGTGGCCATCGGTCACTCGATGACCACTGCCAGTTTGGGGGAAGACTGTCCGGTTATGGTGTCTGTGGCTCCGGCATGTGGGAAGGCAGGTCCTGGCAGATCACAGTCTTATTAATAAACCTGTACCACATAGAACTCTGGAACAGGAAGGCTGGGAGATGCCTGATAAATAGGAAAATCATAGGTTTTTGATTACCTTACATTAAAATATCTCCTGACGGCTTTCTTTGATTTTTCTTTTGAGTTATAAGAAAACTTATTTTATGGGTCTTCAAATGGGAAAAATCATTGATTACACTTCCCGAGTGGCCCCTTTCAAACAGACGACACCTTATGCGTGTCGGTGCGTGCCTATCAGCTGTTGTTTTGAGACTTTTCTTGCTCAGATCCGTGCCTGATGCGCAGAAGGAGGACTAACCAGCTTTGTGTTTTTGTTTAGCTTTCCTTGGACAACAGGTAGAACATGGTTATTCATTTTTGTTTCCTATTTACCTTCTTGATAAAATAGACGTTTAACCTTGATTTGGTTGAGGACCCGGCTCTGGCGTGCACTGGCGATATTCCAAAAGTGGGTCCTGGAAGCTTGTGTCTTAGATTGGCTTTTCTCTGTGGACACATTACTTTCAGTCAGACACCCCGATTCTGCAAGCAGGAGATGTGTAAATGTCCCAGTGCCGCACATTTCCGGGTTTTCACATCTATCTGTTCGCTGACGTATAGAAGTTCAGCGTGAAGGGACGTCACAAGTCACATCTGTCAAGCTCGCTATTTCTTAAGCCACATGTATCTCACATTCCCTTTGTAATACTGCCCTTTCTCCTGGTCTCTGAGCACATGGGTTTCCATGGTTACTTTAGCTTAGTGATTTCACATGACTTCCAACAGGACTTAAAGGTTCCTTCTGAGGTCTTCCCTTTGTGGAGATCCTAAAGCTTAATTTTAGAAGGAGTTAGTAACCCCAAATCCTTCATTTTAAGCAGAAGAGCTAGCAACTTTTGTGCGTTTGTCCTGAGAGTAGAGCAAAATTTTCTAAGCGCTTTCTGGCTTTCTACAGACAAGAGTCATCATAAAACTACTAATTGTTTAGTTATTCTAATGGAAAGACCACTGGTTTGAGAACAAGGAAACCTGAGTTCTAGTTCTGGCTTTGACACAACTAACTGTGGCCTCAGTTTCTTCATAAATAATACGGGGAATTAAACTGTAAAAATTTTAAGGGACCATACAGCTCATTAAATCTGTGGCTCTGTGTCCGTCATCAGCCATCTGACCGCTGGCACCACCTTCTCTTCAGCCACTTGAGTCCCCCGAACCCAGAGAGAGCCTGAAATAGAGCACTTTCCTCCGTGCTGTATTTCTGTTCCTGTGTCTGGCAGACAGATGGTGGCAGATGTATAAGGCCAATTTCAGTAACTGTTGTTTAACCAAGCCTTTTAATTCATCTGCATTTGTGTGAATAAAATAGAAAATTGCACACCACACATACGCACACATGCACACACAAGTCCACGGAAAATTGAGTGACTAATTTAGGCCTTCTTCCCACTCATCCATTTTCATGCAAATATTCCAGCATAACTAGGTGTAATTATTAACACCATTTATAGTCATTTATCAGCATTGTTAACACTGTTCATTTTGTGACTTGAATGTAGTTATTTTACTGCTGGTGTTTAATTTTTTTTTTTTTTACAAAACATTATCCCACCATCCAAGGGCTCCCTCCGCTGAGAGGACCTGAGTCAGAACACTGTGTATTGTTTTAATTTATTCTTGGGTGCAGTCCCAGTGGCTGAGTGTGAGCCAGCCTGGCTTGGGAAGCGTCCTGCCCTGGGGAGGGTCCTTTGGGACTTGCTCCAGCTGCAGTGGCCCCGCTGACAGCCTCTGCCCAGGGCAGGGTGTCGTCACTGGTCTGCTGGCCCCGGGTCTGGAACGAGTCTCCTGAAGGAGGCTCTTGAGGACATCCAGCCTCAGGTGCATTTCTCGTAGTCACTCTACTTCACTAAACGTGTTTCTTATAGTGAAGCTGATTCATAGCTTAAAACAAATTGCTGCATTCCGGAAGTGGGAGCACCTGGTCACCAACTCTTTTTTCTTAAGCATTAATTGTGTTTGCTGAAATACGTGTTGATTGTTGAAAAATTGGAAAACAGTGAAATGCACAAAGGAGAAAACAAAAGTCACCTGTAGCCCCAGCGCCTCCAGGAGATGGCCACAGTTATAACTTGGCCTTCTGATTTTCTTCCTCCCACAAAACAGATGGTTAAATAACAAGTGTTGGACCTATTTTTGAATTTAATATTTTAATACTGAGATGGGCTTGTAAAACCAACGAGAAGGCTCTAAGCCTCACCGTCCAAGCAGTGGGCACATTATCCATTTGATAAACATGTAATTGAATCAGAAAGACTGAGTGAAGAGATTGAGTGCAAATGATGGGAAAAGGAATGAACACGTAAAGCCTTCGTCCTGCGCTGCCCCTTCAGCTGTGCTGAATGTCTTTGCTCTGGTGCCTTCCAGGTGTGCGGTGTGTGAGGCGCCGGCCATGGTGATGGCGGTGCACAGTCAGACCATTCAGATCCCGCAGTGCCCCAACGGCTGGTCCTCGCTCTGGATTGGCTATTCCTTTGTGATGGTAAGCATTTGGGGAAACTCCATATTTCCGTGGAAGAGCCACCCCCTAACGCCCCGTCTCCTCTCCCTGAATGCTGCCACCGCTCAGTTCTCTGGACTGTGCTGCATAGATGTCTCCTCCCTCACTCCCACAATCCCGCCAAAGCATCCCTAGGAGCCTGGCCTGTTCTGCTGGGGACAACAGTGGTCCCAGCGCCTGGCCAGAGCCCTCCTCTTGCCTCAGGAGTGGCTGCTCTGGGACTAGGTAGCTGGGACGACGTGATGAGATTTCCTGGAATCAGAGGGTCTCCCAGGGAGAAGAGGAAAAGAGCGTACACGTGGGGGGTACACATTTACTAAAACCCACCCACACCTGAAAGCAGAAGCTAGCGTCGGGGAGAGAGCAGCAGAGGACTGGTTGACGGCGTGCTGCCTGCTCGGGGCCAGTGTCCGGGAGCTCGAGTGCCCTCACCCTTCACGTGGGGGGAGACTGCTCTCCCGTCATCCACCTGTCCCAGCTGTCCTGGATGTTCCCTTCCCCCGAAAAGCTGTTTACATCAGGACACCAGTACCTGTTTGAGATCCCATTGTAGCTTCTCATTTTATCTTATGGTCTCAATTTGAAGTATTGATTGAATATGTAAAAGCTCTGAACTTGTGAGGTCAGGTTATACTGGAGTATCTCCCAGTAAACGACCCTACACAATTACTTGCCACGTCACCACTGTGAGCCCGGTGCATCTTCACACTCTCTGGTGTGGCCGGGTGCTACGTTTTGACCCCGAGTGATCATTAGCCTTATTATTTGATTGACAAGGCAAGTGGCTTCATAACTGTTTTCTTCTGCTGTAAGTTGTTCCAGGTGTAGGAGCTACCAGGAAAGCAATTCTTAAAATGCTTGTGTGTATTCCAGTTTGATTGTGAGATTTCCTGGGTTGATTATTCTGCATTTAGACTATTCAATAGATCCAAAGAATTTGCAGTAACAAAAAAATTAGCAAGTTACCTTGATAATTCTAATTACTGCATTGTGACTACTTTATCAAGCAAGCCAAACGGTTGGAGAAATCAAGACACTAACAATGATGTAACATACAATTTTGACGCCAAGGTAGATTGGATTCTTTGACTGTATAATCATGAGAAGTACTAAATGGAATCTCAGTATAACAAAAGAGCCCCCGATCCAAGGAGTAGGGAACCACAGGACAGCATTTTGTGATCACCCATCCCTCATCCTGACATCATATGAAGATCTGAAATAACAATTACCCATAATTTCTCGACATCGAGAACAAATCAAAGTAATGATGTCCTAGAGAGCAAGTTATCTATTGCTTCTCAGTCTCTCTTTGTGGCGAAATGGAGGGGGCTCTGGGCTGGCAGTCTGGAGATCCCTGTTCTTGCCTCAGCTTTGCCTTGAAACTGTGATCGTGGCCAAATCCAGAATGTTCTAGGGTCCTTAGGGCCTCATCTGGAAATTGAGGGCATTAGCTTTGTCCTCAAATCTCCCTTGTGGCTCTAAAATTCTAGAGTTCCGTTTTCTCATGTCTGAAATGATTGTCAGGGAGATGTTTTGTCATGGCTTCTCACATGTGTAGGTCCTTCATTTTATGTCTTGTTTTCTGAGTACAGGTGGATCCTACTTGACTCCATTAGACCAAAATGCAATTTAACAGTTACAAGAGTTATTTATTTCTCTTAAGTTTTCTCTTTTTTTTAAAAAAAATTAATGATTATTCTTTACCTTATAAAAGGATATCTAGCATCTAATATAGCAAATATAGGATTTCGATTATCATATATAATTTTGTTTACAAAGTCTGATTTCAGATCAGTTCGTTCCAACATTATTTGCACATTTTGGCTGTTGTCTCATATCCCAAGTTAGAAGAGTTTTCGGTGTTTCAAAGATAATATGTAGTGATATAGCATTTCTTTAAATTCTAATGAAGCGGGACTGGTCGTCTCCTGTTTGGGGAGGAGCAGCTGGCTGATTACTGGTGCTGTGTCGAGTACCACCGTGCCCAGCTCTTGGAGCAAGGTGCAGCTTGTAGGCCAGGGGCAGTGTGGGCATGAGTGTTTCTGTGATGACATGAGCAGAGACAGCTGGCTTTCCAGAAGGGGCACCCTGGATCCTCCTGGGAACATGAAGCTCTCTCCTGGTCTGTGGGGAGGGGACCTCTGACTCTCGGCTCACGTTTGCTCTGCAGCACACCAGCGCTGGTGCTGAAGGCTCTGGCCAAGCCCTTGCATCCCCCGGCTCCTGTCTGGAAGAGTTCAGAAGTGCGCCGTTCATCGAGTGCCATGGCCGTGGGACTTGTAACTACTATGCAAATGCTTACAGCTTTTGGCTTGCCACTATAGAGAGAAGCGAGATGTTCAAGTAAGTGGAAATGCCCCTCTCTCCTGGGGCCCGCCCCGTTTCTGGCTTTTCTTTTTAATCATCCATGGTCCACATAGCTTCCAGCGCAAAGTCTCAAAGATAGCTATCAAACAATAATTAGGACTGCTTCTTTCACCCGTCGTGATGAATGTTTGATTCTGTTCCACATGGGGAGATAACCGGGAGGATTTTCAAAGGCAGAGCTTAGGTGATGGGCTTCATTCTTCCATTGACTGAAGAACCGTGAAGGGAAAAGCCTTTCACCTTTATTTTTCTAGGTGAATCCACTGCCATGTAATTAAATCAACTAAAATCTTCAAATAGAGCGTTTTCAAATAGTGTATATTTAACACTCAGAGAAAGTGAGCAGCATTCGTTTTCATAGCATTTATAATGCCAAATTTAATGTACAGGTAGTGTGCGTTCTGAGTGACTTAACAAGACTTTGGGTTTTAGACCTGTGCAAATAAAAATTAATTTCAGCACAACTGCAGCTGAAATCAATAGGGAAGGTCTTTCCTTTCTTTTCCTTTACCAAAATTTCACCTTTAAAACAAATGTCCCAAGTGGCTGCCGACCTTGTGGAAGTTGATTTGGAGCTCGGCCTAGTCTGTAATGCACGGGAGCGCATAATGCATCCTCGCTCCTTTATTTGGTGCCAGCTGCAGCCCCTGCGGGAGCAGACGCAGGGGGCTGATGGAGCCTGAACAGTTACTTACTTTTCATTCCCAAAATAAAAGCTCTCGCCCCTGGAGAGAAGCCTTTCGGTCTTTACCTTTTCGGAGAGAATTTTGTGGAGCTCTGCTATGATCCTATCTCTTTCTAGATTGGGTCATAAATGGTGAAGCAACATGCTCGCTACTAGTAATTCTTTAAGCATCAAAAAAGTACCATGTGTCTAATTGGTAGCTTACATGAGACATTTTAGGCAACTGGGAGCTTGACATCAACTGTACAGGTAGAACTTAGCCGTTAGCTACCGAAATGAGCGCTTTGTGCATCTGTCAGCTCCTGGAACTTCCCATTGTAGGGGTAATAGGTAATAATGTTTTTTTTTTTTAACCAGTAGGCTAGTACAATGAAATAAAATGTTGTCTTAAACAACATTAGATAAGATCCTATTAATTTAAATAATTAATTTGGGGGCACTAAGATTTTCACCAAAAGTTCTTAAAATAAGCAGCCTCATTTTATGACAAGGTACTTTTATTATATGCCTACTTTAATTTTAATAGAATTTGGTTAGTATAAATTTTAGTTCAGACTTCACCATTCCTACAGTCAGAGTAAGATTCTAGGATCAGGAAGCATTTGGGGCACTGGATGTCTTCCCCTCTCTTTGGTCTCCCATCAGACCACCTGCGTGTAAAGCCTTCAAAAGTTATACAGGTGTTTCCAGGTCTAGTTAATTCCTCCAGATTCGTTGCTCATTAGTCATTCAGTGATGACGTAAGGAGCACTAAGTGTGTGAGGTGTCGCAGAGAAGAATATCTTCTTCCCTGTGCGGAGTCTGTACTCCAGTTGAGAGGACAGAGAGTTGAACAGTAGTCGAGGCCGGGTGGCACAGTGGGGAATGGTGTAGGCTTTGGAGCCAAGCAGACGTGAGGCGACTTTAGCTGTGTCCTCACTCTCTGGGTGCACTTGGGCACATCACCAACCCCAGGGATGGGGAATGCAGATGATAACTTGCATTGCCCCGGGCCTTATGAAGGCAGTGCGCTGCCCTCAGCGCAGCGCCGGCTCAGGGTCAGGGTGAACACTGGGCGCTGTCTGTCGTGGGGCGGGGGCGCATCTCCGTCCGATCCCTTAGAGATCTGGGAGCAGGGGGGAGGGCTGAGGAGCTGGCTGCCTTTCTGACAAGTGGTGAGGTGACGGCTGGTTGGTTTCTGTGCTGCGTTTTAGGAAGCCCACGCCGTCCACCTTGAAGGCTGGGGAGCTGCGCACGCATGTGAGTCGCTGCCAAGTCTGTATGAGAAGAACATAATGAAGCCGGCGCCCAGCTAACGTCACAACATGGTGCTACTCCCTCTTCCTCCCTCCTCCTCTAACAGCAACGAAGCCTAGAATATATCCTGTGTACCTCACTGTCCAATATGAAAGCCGTAAAGTGCCTTATAGGAATCTGCGTAACTAACACACCCTGCTTCATTGGCCTCTACTTGCTGAAGGAGAAACAGAGACCACGATAAGCTGTCAGTAGTGACATACCAAATGGCACTTTTGCTGAAATAAAAATATAAGTCTGTTCTACAATCCAGTGCACTGATGTGTAGAGTGAAAACTCCATCAGAAAACCGAAGGGTGCTCGAAGGTGTGCGGGGCCTTCCATACTGTTTGAACGCCCGTTTTCATTCTTGTATTATAATAGATTCATCTTTCACCCCCGGTGAGATGTTTGTTTATATCACTGTCTAGCTGTTTCAAAGTTCAGGTGCCTTGGTCTGTACAAATAATAATCATGTAAAAATGGTGTTTCGAACCTCCACGTGGAATTGCGGGCTCAGCAGCCCATCTTGCAGCCCCCAAATATAAATTTAGGTCTTTCTGCTCTGTGTGGTACTATGCAGCTGCTTTTGCAGAAATCATGACTATCCTGTGGAATAAAGATGGTCCAAAAGTAGGCAGAAATTAAATATATATATATTTTAGTAATTTATATAGATGTCAGCAATTAGGCAGGTCAAGTTTTAGTTTCATTTCCACTGTTAAAATAAAGCTTACATAGTTTCTTACTTTGAAAGACTGTGTTGTCCTTTAACATAGATTTTAAACACTAGGGTGTTGAATGTGCAGCATCAGTTTTCATTGTTCACCTCCAAACCAAAAATTGTGTATTGCCAAAACCAAACCCAGGTTCATGACTATGGTGTCTATTATAGTGAAACATGTACTTTGAGCTTATTGTTTTTATTCTGTATTAAATATCTTCAGGGTTTTAAACACTAATCACAAACTGAATGACTTGACTTCAAAAGCAACAACCTTAAAAGGCCTTCATTTTATTAGCATTCCTCATTCTGCAGCCTGGTGTGAAAAACAGCTCTGTTGAATCAAAATATCAGTATTTTACATGTGAGCACATTCAGGCGGCTTCCTTGGTTTTTCATGAGCTGTGTTCAGACTTCAGCAGGGGAACGGATGGATTGCAGGAGAGCAGAATTGGACCACTATGCCTGAAATGACATTTTTTCACTATAAGTTTCCAAACGTTTTTAAGACTACTAAGGCCTTTTATGTAATTTCTTTAAATGTGTATTTCTTTAAAATTCAAATTTGTAATAAAACTATTTGTATAAAAATTAAGCTTTTATTAATTTGTCGCTAGTATTGCCATAGAAACATTAAAAGAAAAGTTACTGCACAAGCCACTAATAAATTTGTAAGCTTTGCATACCTTAGATCATAGTTATTTTGCAGTTCTTCCAAACAAGAGTCACAGACTGTGTGTAATTTAAAGAAATTACTACAAAGAAAAAAGATTGGTCTTCTCCTTCCACCCTCCCTCCCTCTCTTCCTCCCCCATCCCTTCTATCTGTCCATCCAGGCAGCCATCATCCATCCATCTATCTCTTCATTTATTGTATGTATCCCAAGGGTTTGCCACTTTTCGAGCACTGGCTAGATACAAGATAAACAGAGATGAATAACACACATATCCAGCCATTAAAAGTGGATCCACTGGGGGTTAGAACTAAGATTATAGTTATGCAATGGATAGGTGTGGAGCAGAGGGTTGGATTCCAGGTCTGTCTTAAAGTAGGAAAGAAGTTGGGCCGGCCCTGTGGCTTATCGGTTAAGTGCGCGTGCTCCGCTGCTGGCGGCCCGGGTCCGATCCCGGGCGCGCACCGACGCACTGCTTCTCCAGCCATGCTGAGGCCGTGTCCCACATACAGCAACTAGAAAGATGTGCAGCTATGACCTACAGCTATCTGCTGGGGCTTTGGGGGAAAAAATAAATAAAATTATATGTATAAAAAAAAAAAGTAGGAAAGAAGTTGGTAGATTTCTTTTACCCCGGTGATCTAAGATTCAGTTTAAACTTGATCAAAATATGTTCCGTGGAGGATGAGTGTGATACTGCATACTCAAGAGAAAGCTCTAAATATTGTAATGTTCTTGGTGATTGTACTTAACACAGTTGTAGTGAGGAGAAAATAGGATAATCTACAAACGTGACCCCTTGATGAGGAGACATCAGTCAAGGTTTGGTTTCGGTTGCTTCCTTCCCATCCTTGATAAAACTGATGAAAAGGCATTGTTTGCTTTCCTTATTATATAGGATTGGATAGGAGAGAAGAAAACTAAAATCATTAGGCTTAGTGTTTACTGAAGTTACTGAGAAATATTAAACCTCTCCGTATGGTAGCCATTTTAGAACATTTTGTTTCTAGATATAAAACTGAATCATCATAAATTATTATTTATTGTATACAATTTGGTATATGTAGGAAAGTACAAAGAACCCAATATGACACCTTGAATCTCAACATTCAGATCCTGTGCATTTTTTATTTGTTATTCTGAAAGAAGTTTTTTTTTTTTTAATTAACGTACAGTAAAATTGACTTATTTTGATGTACAGTTCTATGGATTGTAACATATATATAGGTTCATGTGATCATAATCAAAATCAGCACACGAAGAGTCACATCACACCAAAACTCTCCCTTGAGTTCTTGCTATATAGTGACAGACATACCCACCACAAGCTTGGCAACCAACCACTGACCTTCTCTCCATCACTAATTTTGTCTCTTCGAGAATGGAATAATGGAGTGTGTAACCTTTTGAGACTGTCTTTTTTCACTCAGCAGAGTGCAGTTGACATTCATCCAAGTTGTGGGTGTCAATAGTTTATTCTTTTTCACTGCTGGGTGGGATTACAGTTTGTAGAGGTATCACACTTCGTCTATCTCTTCACTTGTTGAAGGACGTTTGGGTTGTTTCCAGCTTTGGGTGATTATGAATAGAGAATAAACGTTCACGTTTGGGTTTTTGTGTGAGCATAAGTTTTTATTTCTTTAGGGTAAATACCGAGGACTAGGAGTGCTGGGTCATAAGGTAAGTGTATATTTAGCATTATAAGAAACTGCCAAGCTATTTTCCAGAGTAACTGTGCCGTTTTGCATTTCCACCAGGATTGTACGATAGCTCCAGTGCCCCACATCCTCACCGATGTTTGGTATTAGTTGTTCTAATAAGTATGTAGGGCATTTTAACCATGGTTTTAATTTGCGTTTCCCTAATGGTTAATGATGTTGAATATCTTCTCACACATCTTTTGGCCATGAGTATATCCTCTTTTTTGAAGAATCTATTAAGTCTTTGCTTATTTTTAAAATTGTTTCTTTTCATATTGTTGAGTTTTGAAAGTTTTTTGGATATTCTGGTTACAAGTCAATTGTCAGATATGTGATTTGCAAATTCAGCCTCTTAACAGTGTCTTTCACAGAGCTTAAGTTTTTAATTTTGATGACATCCAATTTATCAATATTTTTCTATGGGACATGCTTTTGGCATCATGTTTAAGAACTCTTAGATTAATCCTAGATTACATAATTTTCTCCTAAAAGTTTTGTGGTTTTATATACTGCATTTAGATCTGTGATCCATTGAAAAAAAATTAATTGATGAAATTCACGTAATTTAAAATTCACAGTTTAAAGTGAACAATTCAGTGGCATTTAGTACATTCACAGTGTTGTGCGTCCCCCACCTACATCTAGTTCCAAAACATTTTCATCACAACAAATCCAATGTCCATTCAGCAATGACTCCCCACAGCCCCCAGCCCCTGGCAAGGATCAGTCTGCTTTTTGACTCTATGGATTTACCTATTCTGGATTTCATACAATGGGAGCATTCAACATGTGACTTTTGTGTCTGGCTTCTTTCACCTAGCGTAATATTTTCAAGGTTCATTCACGTTGTAGCATATATCATTACTTCATTCATTTTTATGGCTGAATAATTTACATTGTATGTACGTGCCACAACTTTTTATCCATTCATTCACTGATGAATTTTTGGGCTGTTTTGACCTTTTGGCTATTGTCAATAGTGCTGCTATGAACATGTGTGTACACGTATTTGTTTGAGTCCTTGTTTTCGACTCTTTTGTGGATATAACTAGGAGTGGAACTGTTGAGTCCTATGGTTACTCTGTGTTTAACTTTGAGGAACTGTCAAATTATTTCCATGGAGGCTGAACCATTTTCCATTCCCACCAATAATATATGAGGGCTCCAATTTCTCCATATCTTTACCAACACTTTTATTTTCCATTTTTTGATTATAGCCGTCCTACTGGGTGTGAAGTGGTCTCTCATTGTGGTTTTGATTTGCATTTCCCTAATTACTAATGATGCTGAGCATCTTTTCACGTGCTTATTGTCCATTTGTATATCTTCTTTGAAGAAATGTCTATTCAAGTCCTTTGCCCATTTTTAAATTGGGTTGTTTGTCTCTGTTGTTTAGTTGTAAGTGTTCTTTATATATTCTGGATACTAGACCCTTATTAGATATATGATTTGCAAATACATTCTTCCATTCTGTGGATTGTCTTTTTCCTTTCTTGTTAATGTCCTTTGATGCACAAAATTTTGAATTTTCATTAAGGACAATTTATCTGTTTTTCTTTTGTTGCTCGTGCTTTTGATGTCATATCAAAGAATCCATTTCCAAATCCAAGATCATGAACATTTACTCCTATGTTTTTCTCCAAGAGTTTTATGAGTTTAGCTCTTATATTTATGTCATTGATCCACTTTGTGTTGATTTTTTTATATGGCATGAGATAGGGGATCAACCTCATTCTTTTGCGTGTGGATATCCAGTTATCACTGCACTATTTATTAAAGAGACTGTCTTTTCTCCATTGGATGGTCTTGACACTCTTGTCAAAAATTAGTTGGCCATAGATATTTGGCTATCATTTCATTGAATTGATTTTGCATGTTTGTCAAAATTAGTTGACCATACTTTGTGTGGGTCTGTTTTTGGACTATTCTGTTTCATTGATCTATGTGACTGCCTTCACCGACACTATGCTGTCTTGATTAATTTAGCTTTAAATTAAGTATTAAAATCAGTTATTGTGGTTCCTCCCACCTACTTTGTTCTTCCTTTTCAAAATTGTTTTGGCTATTCTAGTTTCTTTGTTTTTCTATACGAATTTGAGATTCAGCTACAAAAACATCCTGGGATTTTGATTGGAATTGCATTAAGTCCATTGATCAGTTTGGGAAGAAATGTCATCTTTGCTATCTATACTAAATCTTATATTCCATGAATATAGTATGTCTTTCCATTTTTTTAGATCTTCTTTGATTTTTTTATTATCATTTTATAGTTTTCAGCATACAGATTGTATACATATTTGGTTAGATTTATACCTGAGTATTTAATTTTTTTAGAGCCATTGTAAAATGGCATTATTTTTAAAATTTTGATTTCTACTTGTACATACCCAATCTATAGAAATATGACTGATTTTTGTGTGTTGACCTTGCATCCTCTGACTCTCCTAAATTCACTTTATAGCTCCAGGAGGACTTTTTATAGCTTTGTTAGGATTTTCTATATAGATAATCATGTTGTGTGTGAATAGGGACAATTCTATTTCTTCCTTTCCGTACTCAGCCCCCCTTTTCCTCTTTTTCTTGCCTCTTCGCCCTGTCTAGGACTTCCAGTACAATGTCGAATAGAAGTGGTAAGCAAGCACATCCTTTCCTTGTTTTTGATTTGAAGAAAAGAGCATGTGGTCTTTCACCATTAAGTGTGATGTTAACTGTAGGTTTTTATATACATGGCTTTATACTTGAGAGTTTTTATCGTGAGTGTATGTTGAATTTTGTCAAGTGCTTTTTCTTTTCTTCTTCTTCTTCTTTATTTTTTTTTTTTTGGAGGAAGATTAACCCTAAGCTAACATCTGTTGCCAATTCTCCTCTTTTTGTTGAGGATGACTGGCCCTGGGCTAACATCCATGCCAATCTTCCTCTACTTTATATGGGACACAAGCGCAGCATGGCTTGACAAGCGGTGCGTTGGTCTGCACCCGGGATCCGAACCTGTGAAGTCTGGGCCGCTGAAGCAGAGCATGCAAACTTAACCAATACGCCACCGGGCCAGCCCCTCAAGTGCTTTTTCTGCATCAACTGTTAGGATTATGTGGGGTTTCTTTTTTAGACTGTTACTATTGTGGATAACAGTGATTGATAATCAAAGATTGGATCAGTCTTACATTTCCAGGATAAAGCCCACTTGGTCATAGTGTATTATTCTTTTTATATATTGCTGGATTTGATTCGCTAATATTTTTTTGAGGATTTTTGTGCTTATGTTAGTGAGGAAAATTGGTTTTTACTTTCATTTTGTCTGGTTTGTTTATCAGATAATGTCATTGTCCAAAAATGAGCTGGAAAATATTCTTTCCTCTTCTATTTTCTGGAAGAGATTATATAGAGTTGGTGCTATCTTTAAATGTTAGTAGAATTTGCCAGTAAAATCATCTGGGCCAGCAAGTTTGTTTTTTGGAAGGTTTTTAACTAGAAGTTCTTTTTTAATAGTTATCTGTATCATCTTGGATAAGTTTGATAGTTTCTCCTTTCAAGAAATTTGTCCATTCTAAGTTGTCAAATTTATGTGTGTGGAGTTGTTCACAGTATTCCGTTATTATCCTTATGTCTATTGAACCTGTAGGGGCATCTTTTTTTTTTTTTGGTGAGGAAGGTTAGCTCTGAGCTAACATCTGTTGCCAATCCTCCTC
The DNA here is from genome assembly GCF_057802395.1 of Ceratotherium simum simum. Lineage (NCBI taxonomy): Eukaryota > Metazoa > Chordata > Mammalia > Perissodactyla > Rhinocerotidae > Ceratotherium > Ceratotherium simum. The sequence continues at coordinate 3,444,177 of NC_141909.1, forward strand.
TTTTTGCTTGAGGAAGATTGGCCCTGAGCTAACATCTGTGCCAATCTTCCTCTATTTTGTATGTGGAACGCTGCCACAGCATGGCTTGATGAGCGGTGTGTAGGTCCGCGCCTGGGATCCAAACGTTCGAACCCCTGAATGCCAAAGCAGAGCGTGCGAACTTAACCACTATGCCACTGGGCCAACCCCCAGTGCAACATCGTTTATACCTCTCCTGATAATGATAATTTACATCTTTTATCTTTGTCAGGCTTGTTAGAAGTTTATCAATATTATTGATCTTTTCAAAATCAAATACAAATAATACAGCTTGTGGTTTCATTGATTCTTTACTATTTTTCTGTTTTCATGTTCATTGTTTCTTTTACTCATATCTTTATTTCCTTTCATGTTCTGACTTTGGATTTATTTGTCTTTTTTTCTTTTTCTTCTTAGTTTTCTTTTATTTCTCTTCTTTTTCTAGTTTCTGAAGGTGGAAGCTTAGATGATTGACCTGAGACTTTTATCTTTTTTAATATAAGCACTTAATGCTATAAATTTCCCTCTAAGCACTGATTTACCTGCATCCCACAGATTTTGTTCAGTTTGTTTTCATTTACATTCAGTTCAAAGTAATTTCTAATTTTCCTTGGTACTTCATTTGATCCGTGGTTTATTTGGAAGTGTATTGTTTAATTTCCAGATGTTTGTTGATTTTCCTGTTATATTTCTGTTTTTGATTTGTGCTTTAATTTCATTATGATCATAGAACGTACTATGTATGATTTCAATAATCTTACATTTGTTAAATTCTTTTATGACTTAGGGTATCAAGACCTTTCTTGATAAATGTTCCCTGTACTACTGAATACGTATTCAACTAATGTTGGATAGATTATTCTATAAATGTAAATTAGAATCCATTTGGTTGGTAGTATTGTTCCATTATTTTATATCACTGTTAATTTTCTATCAATTACTGAGAGAAGAGTATTAAAGTTTCTAATGTTAGTTATGAAGTTTTAAACTTCTTTCAGTTAGGACAGTTTTTGTTTTATCTATTTTTAAGTTCTGTTATTAGGTATGCACAATTTAGTATCATTATGTCTTCCTGGAGGGTTGGCCCTTTTATCTTTATGCTATGTACCTCTATTATCTGTGATAATTGTTTTTTGCTCTGAAATCTACTTTGTCTGATATTAATATAGCCACTCCATCTTTCTTCTGATTAGTGTTTGCATGGTATGTCTTTTCTATTATTTTTACCTATCTATATCATTGTATTTGAAATGAGATTCTTGCAGACAACATGGTCATTCAATGGGTCATGTTTTTAAAATTCATTTTGACAATCTCTGCCTTTTAATTGGTGTGTTTATCTTTAGTATAATGATTAGTATGTTTGGTTTTAGGTCTAGCTTTTTATTATTCATTTTCTCTTTGCTACCTCCATTTTTTTATTCCTCCTTTTCAGCCTGTTTTTGAGAGTTATTTAAACATTTTCTAGTATGCTATTTTCACTTAACTGTTGTGTTTTTCTCCTATATTGACATATTTTTTAAAACTCAAGAGAAGAATAGTCTCTTATATTTACCCAAATATTTACCATTTCTATTTTTCTTCCCTTATTCCTGATGTTTTGAGTTTCCTTCTGTGTCATTTCCCTCATGTCTGAAGAACTTCCTTCAGCAATTCTTTTAGGGTAGATATGCTGGCAGCAAGTTCTTTGAGTTTTTCTTCATCTGAAAATGTCTTTATTTCACCTTTCCTAAAGGATTTTTTCACTTGACACAGAATTCTGACAGTTCTTTTCTTTCAGCAATTCAAAACTATTGTTCACTTTGTTTTCTTCTGGCCTCCATGGTTCCTGATAATAAGTTCTCAGTCATTCAAATCCTCATTCTTCTATAAATAATGTGTGGTTTTTTGGCTACTTAAAGATTTCTCATTGTCTTTAATTTTTAGATGATTGATTATGATGTGGCTGGGTGTGGATTGGGTTCTCTCAGCTTCTTGAATCTGTAGATTTACGTCTTTCTCCTATGGGAAAATGTTCATATTTTTGGCAGGTTGTTGATCTGGTTAGGTTCCAGGCTCCAATTTCCACCTCACCTTCCATGGTCTTTAGTTCCAATGTCAGATCCGTTTTTGCAATGCTACTCTGATCTGTCCTGCATGAATGCCACCCTGCGGCCTCTTTGGAGTGTGGCAGTGTGGTCAGTTCTCAAAGTCATTGGCATGCTCTTTAGAGTCAGAGCTTTGCCTGCCCAGATCAAAGATGAGTCCAGGAGTTCATACACAACTTTACATGTTCACCTTCTCAAGGTCTAGCCTCTTCACAATCTTCCCATTACTTTCCATTTTCCTGAGGTTCCTGTTTTTGATCCTTTGTCAAAAACACTGGATCTTTACTCACTCTTCACACACTTCTTGTGACTGCAGCCCCTCCTGGGTGGCAGGAGGACAGGAGCAAAAACGAAATATGGTAAATTCCCCACTCGTTTGGTGGCACATCTGTATCTGGTTTTCTTCCCCAGTCTGTCTGTTATTATTTACTTTCAGAGTCCTCTGATAGCTGCTTCAAGGTGGGAGAGACAGGCTGGGGTATGCTTACTCAATCTCACCGGAACTGGTACCAACCACGATAGCAGTTTAGAAGCATAAAGAGTACTAGTTTGGTGGCGATAAGTATGATAGTGATGTACAGAAGAGAAACAAATTGTTTGACTTTGTTCGTTTTTAACATTTTTCCACTCTCATTTCTAATGCTTGAATGCATTGTAAGTCACTGATTTAGTTAACTATTATGCAAGGGCTTTTCTATATTAATAGCTATACGATGGCTCTTCCCAAACCCTTCTTCTTTATAGCTAACTATACTTTAAATATCATTGGCTTATGCTCATTTTGGGTACCATCATTTTCACATCAGAACTCTCACATCCTAGGGCTCAGATGCTGAGTCTGTCCTCCTAATCTGTATCTGGTCCCAAGAACTGTTCTGTTGTACTCCTGAAACTAGACAGATCTGAGTTCCGATTCTGACCATGCCACTTACAAACTCATGACCTTGGGCAAGGTATATAACTTCCTGGAGATCTGGATAACCTAGGTCATTTTTACTTTGAAGTTCTTCCAAACCAGTCATAGACTGGGAGGAATTTATAGAAGGAAAAGCTTGTTCTGCTGCCTCATCCATCCATCCTTCCACCTATTCCATCTATCCATCCTTCCACCCAACCATCCATCCATCTCTTCATCATTCGTATACTGCATGCTTACCATTTCCCAGGCACCAGGTTAGGTACAGGATAAATCAAATGAATAATACTGAGCGCTTAAGAAATGTCAAAAAAAAAATCATTTCAAAGAAACCTGTAACTTCTCAGTTATTTAAAATGAGGTTGTAGATGTGAAAATTATAGTTGTGCAATAGGTGGGGGTGTGGTTGAGGGTTGGATTATAAATGGGGATCATGAGAGTTGCCTACTTCAAAATGTTGCCTTGAATATCAAGTGAGAAGTGAGAGTAAATGAGAAATGTGCCCAAGGAGATGCAGACATGGCTCTTCTTTTCATCCGAGCCCCGAGCTAGGCTGCGGTGGTCACACCGCACAATCGTGCCTCGGAAGAGTCTGGGCAAGTGGGTCGTTTCCTCCCTCTTTCCACGTCTTCCCGTCCCGCCTTCGTCTGAATCATTTCTACTTGAAATGACAACCTTCCTAAACTTAATTCCCACAATGCAAAAAAGCATTTAGTTTATTAGATCTGAGATGATGGCTCTGCAATATTAAAAAGTGTCCCCTAGAGTCACTTTATTAAGTATTTGGGATTTTGTTAAGATCACGCTTTTCAGAGTTCATGTCCTCTTCAACCTTGGTTATTCCAGATTTAAGATGTTTTCAAGTTGTGTTATAAGAAGCTCCTTATCTTTTCCATCCTTTTAGTTGTATTTGTCTGATTCCACTCTGTCTCCCTGTTGGTTTCATAAAAGGAAATGACACACACTGCAGAGGCAGTCAATCAAACATTTATTAGGCATCCGCTTGTCTCTCCAGGCACCCTCCTGATCCCTTGGGAGGAGACGTGGTAAAACCCATCTCCTCTTCAGGATCAGATCATTTGGAAGGTAAGATATACACACAGGAAATATTTAATAACTAGAGACCTGAAAGATAATGAGTTTGCAGTGAACTTCCCGATCTCAACCCCCTCTTATCCCACTTCCAAACCATACCTGGATCACACCAGAGACTTGAGACACTCTCTTAAAGACATCAAGAGGGAAATATTTCACAAGCCTATTCAGTAACTTGTGGGAAGTGAATTTCCTGGTCTGCACTCCATCACTCATGACGCTGCTTGGAAGCGCTTTCTCCTTCTGCCAGTGGCGAAGGCCTCTCCCAGCTCTGAAATGATACAGAAAGCCCACTGTTCCATTTAAAGCCTCCGCATTAATTGCCAGGTCACCCACCACCCAGCCAGCCCTTTTCAGAACAATTTTTGAAATAGTTCAGATTCTAGGACCTTTTTCTCTTGGGTCCATCACCGAACCTCTCTCTCTGAGTTGTCCTTCATGTCTACATGAGTGGACACCTGGCCCTGCCCGAGGTGGGATGGAGATGGGCGACCACCAGGGGTTCCTCCCTGAGCACTGCTCCTGGGACTCAGACTCACTCACCCCAGCTCCCTCCCTTGACCCACTCCTCTGGGTCATCCAGGTTCAAGGTCACTGTTTCCCTGGTACTTATCGCATTGAACATTTATTTATAACTTATCTGTATAAAACTTAACATTTGTTCTGCAAGTTAAAAATGAAGCCCTGCAGGTCCAGCTTCGTGGTGTGGTGGCTAAGTTCCTACACTCCGCTCCCCTTCTGCAGCCCGGGTTCGCAGGTTCCCATCTGGCTGCGGACCTACACCCTGCTCATCAGCCATGCTGTGGTGTCCTCCCACATACAAAAAAGAGGAAGATGGGCACAGATGTTAGCTCAGGGCCAATCTTCCTGCACCCCCCATCCCCCCTAAAAAAATGGAGCCCTAGACTAGGGAAACAACTTCCTGGAGAAGTTTTGTTGCCGAGTTTGCTTTAGGTGAGTGCTGCAGCAGCCTTGCCTCCCTGTACAGGCCGAGTCTGGGGTGCAGCCTGACCAGCGGGCGAGGGGACAGGGTCACCTGGACACGCAGCTCTCCCGGAGCTGGCGTGCCGCGTGCGTCCCCCCCGCACCCGCCTGCAGAGGGCTCGGGGCCCTCCCTCCGCTGCGTGTGGCAGCTCGGGGAGAGGTGGATTCCGGCGGCTGACTCACCGCCCGGCCTGCCTCGGCGTGGGGAGCGTTTCCTCCCATTACCGCCTGTTCGCACTTCCTGAGCTCGCGCGCGCACGGCGCCCCCCAGGCCCGGGTACTCGCCCGAAATAGCTGCGCACGTTCCGGGGCTTCGCGTCCCGACTGCACAGCATCTGGCCTCCCTCTCCCACCGCCTGAGCACCCGGGAGCCGGCTGAGTCACGGCGACGCTGAATCATTCGGCCGCGATCGGAAGTGCCTTTTTTAGACTTCCAGTTGGAAGCAGAGCGCAGGTGACTTCTGAAATGCGGCTCTGTCTTTTTCCATCCTGTCCCCGAGGACCATCCTGGCTCACTTGGAGCAGAAACATTCCCCTCTGATTTCCCTGACTCGCGGCTTAGGGCCAGTTTCACAGGAAAGGTGCCGAGGCACTCTGCCTTAAGGGATATTTATTTTCTGGTGCAAATGGGAAAATTCTGCAGCCTGTTTTTGAGCAGCCTTTGCCAGCCGTTTCTGTGAAACAGTATGTATTTACAAATCAGCAGATCTCTTGCCATCTAGGAGAAATTTCCAGAACAAACTGCAGAGGGCACCCCTACCCTCTTATTGCAATATTCCACCTCAGCTGAATGGTTTGCTGAAATCTGCAGCAGCGCTGTCTGTTTTTCTTCAGTGTTTGGAAGAGGTTACCCTGAAGCAAAGCACTAGATAGTAATTAGGTTCCATGGCTAGGACCTCGCATTTTTTCAATGCAATGGAGTAGGGAGGAAAGTGGATGGAGAATTATTCCAAATACACAAAATGAACTCTTTCACCAGATCTTGTGAATATGAATTATGATGATAAAAATATAGTGAAAACACACATTTTTAAAGAATTACAAATGGACATCGGTTCTACTGTCTCTCTCTAACTGTTGTTGGGTGGTTTCCTCGTAAGAAGCCTTCCTTGGTACTTAAAGAAATCTTGTCCCTAATGCCTGTGTCTTTTATCCCGTCGTTGCCAAGGGCTGCCTCTATGCTCCTGTCAAGTATAGGGACGACGTGGGCCTAGCCTGGCTGCGTAGTGCGTAAGGGTTCTGGGAATCCTTAAGTGAAGTTGGGGAGTAGGTGAGCAGTGTCACCTCCAGAAGCACTATGTCGGATGGCTCCTCCGAAGACATCCTCCTTAGCCTTTGCAGCTGCAGCAGGATGTTGAGTGAGTGGGACAGTTCCTGCTGCCCTCATTAGGAACTAGAACTCCAAACTGAAGAGAAAGAGGCATCCAGTGTCACGTATTCTAAAGACAGCTGCCAACAATTGTGGGGCAGGTTCCTATTCAGGTGAAACAACCCGGCTCTCTCGACCGCCACTCCAGCCTCCCTCCACCCTTGGCACCTCTTCCAGGGAGGAGGAGAAGAAGAGGAGAATGAGGGGAGCGTGAGCCATCAGCCTGGAGGGGGTGCTGTGTTTGTCCCTCCTCCTGGAGAGGAGAGGGTGCTTGCCAAGCCAGGAGACCAAGGGAACATTTCAGACTTGGTGGTGCCTCTGAGGGGTGGAGCATCTCATGGCCCTGTGGGAATTTTGCTGGTGCTCCCAGCACCTGTCTGATCAGGGCTCTGCGGAGTTGGGGAAGGAGGCAGAGTGGGACTTGGGGCAGGGGCAGCAGGACACAACCTGTGCCCACAGTTTTTTTGTGGCCTGGACATGTGAGCTTTGTCTAGGGGGCTGAGGAAGGGAGCTGGCTTGAGATGTTCTAGTCCTTTCCACAGAGGGTCGCCTCTGGGGAAGGGGGCCCCAGCCCTGAGAAGCTGCGAGACCCTTGTGGGGCAAGAACTGAAGCTGGAACAGAAAGGAGACAAGCCAGAATCGGCTCTCCAGGGTCCAGGACCTGACACTAGGGAGTTACAGACAATCATCCGCGGGCCCCTCGAGAGCCATCCTGGGGACCTCAGAAGGCTCAGAGCAGCCTCAGGGGACAGCTTTACTTGCACAGCTCGGCAGAAGGCTCTTGTTCTCCTCCTGCACCCTGCCTGACGCCCATCCTAGAGAACCAGGACCAGACGAGAAAGAAGGAGAAAGAAGGAATACCCTGCCTGCTGCCTGCTCCCAGTCCCTCAAGCCCAGAAGTTCTTGTCTGTTTGCTTGTTTTGTGTGCTGTGGACACCTTTGGCAGTCCAATAAAGACCATCAGAACTCTCAGAAAAAATTTTTTTAAAAAATGCATATAGTAAAACACATACATAGTATTATAAAGAAACCTATTATATTGAATGTACTTATCAAAATACTTAAAAATTTTTTGATATAGTAATATATGTACTTCTTTATTAATACATTAAATAAATGATCTAGAAGCAAGTGTAATTACATTTTAAAGTACTGATGAGCATAATGATGTTTCATAATATTTGAAATTATTATAGTATAACATGATAGTATCTGTTTTTTCTATTGCAGAACAAGTTGCAGATATCACTAATACTATAGTGGTTTGTGGACTACAGTCATAATGGAAATAAATGCTGTGTTTCAGCAGAGCTTGGTAAAAATAAATGTGGGCTTTTTAAATCATCTAAGTTCACGGATTCTGAATTCCGTGGAGCCAGATGGAAGGATCTTTGGAAGAAGGGGTGGCCAGCCAGGAGTGGGCTGGGGAGCAGGTGGGCATCCGACCGTGTGGAGGATAGCCTTTATCCACCCAGGACAGGACCTCCTCAGCTTTGAGAGGGAAACTGGAAGGTCCCTCTCTGCCCAAGCCACTGTTAGGGATAGGACAGGTGGCTTCATCTGAGCACAGTTTGGACCTAATGGAGAAAACTGAAAACTTACCATGTGCCTGCTCTGCTGAGTTCACGTGGAAGTGCTGGACTTTTATTTCATTGTGCACGTTTTCATTGTGCATTGTACTCCACAGCAATGTGCAGGCTTTGAAACTAGACTGCCTGGGTTCCAATTCTGAACGACCTTGGCCTCAGTTTCCTCATCTGTAGAACTCTGTGGGGTTGTGGATAAATTGGTTGATCCATGTGAGGTGCTTGGAACAGAATGTGATGTGGGGTAGGCACTCGGGCACATGAGTGAGTCTGACCCAGCAGACACCTCCTGGGACTTTCCTCCATGCCCTCCCTTGGCTGCACACGAACCTCACCTCCCATCCGTCTGTGGGGTTAAAGAAGAATCAAGACGACCCCACTGCTTCCCAGCACAGTTGGTGATCCACTTCTCATCACCAGCCGTTGCTAGCGAGCTGGTTATAAATAGAAGGCTGCATGTGCCATCCATGTCCTCTCGCTGCTGTGTGATCCCCTGATGGCTCAGATGACACAGTGTCCCAGGGGAGCCAACCTTCATCACCACAAAATAACTTCCTAAATAGGCCAGCGGACAATATTAGTGTTCTCTTATGTTCTGTGGATGAAGTCATGCCTTATCAGGTAGCTTCTCTTATCCGGGAGCTGAGGGTGACATAATTCAAACATAACCAACCCAGCAACCATCCGTTTAAAATCCCCTGAATGTCGAGCTTTATAATTTCAGCTTTATGGGACAATGGCAATAAAATCTTCATGGCCTTTCAATTTTCCCAATTGTCCCCCCGCCCCCGTCCCTCGTTTCTGGTCTGTTCTGTTCTCTAAGGTGTCCACCCAGGGGCAGAGTACCTGCAAGAGCAAATACAGAATCTGGACCTCAGGCTTGTTTACTTCAGTTATTTTAATGATGGAGCCTCTTGTACCACTTTTGTGTTTTTCCCTGTCCTTTCCAAATGGGACAGTTCTGTTTATTCGAACACAATTGTATAGGAAAAGGAATTTATTACTTTTAAGAAATTGAAAATTAGGCAATTTCAAATAATCCATCTTTCAATCATATTGAAACTCATTTTCAAAGTAAGACCCATCCTCGTAGATCTCCTAAATTACAAGTACAACATCGGACATATCCCTGAATGTCCCTGCATCTTGGGCCTTGAAGGGAAAATCCAGAGCTGAATTCTGCTTTTGGTGTTTCACTCTCCCTTTCAGACGTAGCGTCAATCACTTGACCTCTGTGTTTTACTCCATCACTAAAGAAAACATGAGGATGGATGTCTGCAGCAGTTAGCTTTGGCTGAATAACAAACCACCGTAAACATGTCCGAAGCCAATTTATCGGCTGACAAGTCTGTGGGTGGGCAATCTGAGCTGGGGGTCCCCGGGATGGTGGGACTGGCTGGGCTCACTCACGCATCTGCAGTCAGCCGATGGCCAGTAGTGTTGGCTTGGGATGGAGGCACGTGTCGCTCATCTTCCTGAAGGCAAGCCTTGCCTCATTGACATGGTGCAGTCAGTGTCCCCAAGAGCAGCAAGAGAGAGAAGCCTCAGTGTATAAGCACTTTGCAGGCCGCTGCTGATGTCACATTTGCTGATTGTTAGGGACTGAATATTTGTGTCCCCCAAATTCGTGCGTTGAAACCTAACTCCCAATGTGATGATATTAGGAGTTGGGCCTTTGGGAGGTGGTAGGTTATGAGAGTGGAGCCCTCATGATGGGATTAGTGCCCTCATAAAAGAGACCCGAGAGCCCCCTCGTCCCTTCCTCCGGGTGAGGACACAGCGAGAAGATGGCTGTCTCTGAACCAGGAAGCGGGCTGGTGAGACACCGAATCTGCCAGGGTCTTGAGCTTGGTCTTCCCAGCCTCCAGAACTGTGAGAAATAAGTTTCTGTTGTTCTATGGTATTTTGTGTTAGCATCCTGGACAGACTAAGACACAGTTGTTATGCTGGCCAAAGAAAATCGCAGGGCCAAACCCAGCTCCAGGGTCTGGGACCATGGACTCTGCCTCTTGCTGGGAGGCGGGGCCGCAAAGTCACATTGCAGAGGGGCGTGAACATGGCCACAAAGGAGTTTGCATCCGTTTTGTTATCTGCCATAATACCCTTCCAGAGTATAATGCTGGAGACTGATCATATGATCCTAAGCGAGAAATAGGATCAGATAATCCAGTCCTTTTATAATATTATTGACATTTTCAATCCTTGTTTGACTAACATAAAAATGAAATTCTAATTCCCAAGGGTTTTTCCCAATAGTTAAAATTCTTTTCTGTTCTAGTTTTTGCCTCCATCTCCCCTCTCCTTTACTCATTGAACTTTTTGGAAATACAAAGACGCAGCAGCAAAGCTGCCTCATGGAATGCTAAGCAAGTAGCTTTCTTGTCCCTCAGGGCACGTCACAAAGATCAGTTACTGTGATCTCTCTGGATATTTCATCGTAGCTGGGGGGGGGGGGGTGTGTCCCACATCACAAGTGTTTGCTTAAAAAGCCATTCTATATATGAGCTTCAAAACAAGGCAGACAAGAAGTCACACCTGTGGGGTCTCCACCCCCAGGCCCTCCCACCTCCTTGTAAGTGCAGTTCTCTTTCTGGGGCTCGGTGATGCAGACTCCTGTGCTCTGCTGTTTCTAAGTGGGCGACGGAAGGAGTCACCACTAGCAACCAGCACTCCTGTTCTCCCCCACCCCCCCGTGAAGTAGGCCGGCCCTCCCCCTGACAGTCCAGCCGAGAGCACCCCTGCAGTTTGCTGAGCCCCGGTGCCATCCAGGATGGTCTCCCGGATGGGCTGTGAGGCCTGTATCTTTCATAACTGTGCTCTTTCAAATTGGGTCTCTAGCTCTCCTTTGAGATGAGCCTGCACACTGTTTCCTCTTTTTCTGGATGGAGGGATAATCTTCTGAAAAGCAAACCACTTGAGAAAAGGGGTGAAATCCTCTGTGAAGGAACCGTGAAGAACAGCCATGTTTTCAAGGAGACCAGCAGTGTTCATGAAGTCGCGACAGCAGCGGCACGGAGGAGACATGGTTTGGGGCCCCGAGTGATTGGCAGGATTGTGGGTATAAGTGGGGGTTCCTCTGCTCCCCACTCCTGTCTGCCTCTTGTTTGTATGAGTAACAGCCTGCCTGCTGTTGAGAGGGACAGCGCATCAGTCCAGTGAGGCCGGCAGGGGTCGCTCCATCGCTTGTGTCTTGCGGCTCGGTGCCCCCCTGCCAGGGGAGCAGCATCTGGAGAGGCATTTGTAAGCTGCTTGCTTTGATGTCTCCCCTTAAACAGATGCATTCTTCTGCGGTTTCCTGGAGTCCTGTGGTTTACTGAATAATATTCAGGGTGATGAACTGTAGGCTTTTCCTGAGATGCTCAAAATTCCAAAAGTAAGTGAAAAATCCCGCCTGAGATTCTCTAGTACACTAGGCTTCCTTAGCCATGGCCTTATTCGCAGCTGACTAGAGGAAAGCTTTAAAATGCGTGCCCTGCAGGATTCCGTCTGTTTGCCCCTGCGGGCCTAGCTCTAGCCTCCCGGCCCTGCTCGTGCCCAGGAAGCATGAGTGGGCTCCATCAGCACACTCCCCCGCTCCCTGGCTTCTGTCCCATATGCCCACGGGAGGCAAGGCAGGATGGGAGCGCAGGGGGAGAGAGGGGACAGGGTGTGTGCTCCCGGCCCTACTAGGGCGCTGTGGGGGCTGCATTTCTCTTCTGAAGACCAAAGCTCCTGCCACAGCCTTCCCATAGCATCGGGCTCCCTCCAGGGACTGTGGGCACCGCTCCCTTCCCTGTCCTTCCAGTCCTAAGGCTGGTGACCCCTGCTGTTGCACTAAACGTTACTGCTTCCCCTAAACCCTGCCCCCATCGTGGCAAACAGTCCCTGTGTCACACCGTCCTCCGTGTCATCAGTTTTCCGGTGCCTTCTGGGTCCTGCAGGGCCTTGACTGATACACATTCTAGACCAAAGACTGAAATGAAGACTGGAGGGAAACAGGAACAAGCAGCGATAGGGTAATTTTAAAAGGCCACAATTATGACTTGCACAAAACACTAGACACTCCCTGCTGTGGCTGAATCATGTCCTCTCCTGAATGCCCAGGTTGAAGCCCTAACCCCCAGTGTGATTGCCTTTGGAGATGGGGCCTATAAGCAGGTAATTAGGATTAAATAAGGCCAAGGGGTAAGTCCTAATCAGATGGAATTTGGTGCCTTATAGGGAGAGGAGGGGAGGGGGATCCTTCTCTCTCTGTGTGCACACTGAACACCAAGGAGAGGCCGTGTGAGGATATAGCAAGAAGATGGCTGTCTACAAGCCAGGAAGAGCTTCTCACCAGAACCCGACCATGCGGGCACCCTGACTTCAGACTCCAGCCTCCAGAACTGTGAGAAATAAAAGTCTGCTGTTGAAGCTGCCCAGTCTGCGGTCCTTTGTTACGGCAGCCCGAGCTGAGATACCTCCAATTCCACACAGGTGCACAAGGAGTCACAAATTGGACACTGAGGTTCCACAGGAAATGAAATATAGGATTTGTTATAGATTTTCTACTAAAGTCACCTTGCAATATAATTTTTAAGTGCCTCTCTGTACCTCCAGGTTTTGGGGTTTTTTTTTTTTTTTGCTGAGGAAGATTCGCCCTGAGCTAACATCTATGCCAATCTTCCTCTTTTTGTATGTGAGCCACCACCACAGCATGGCCACTGACAGATGAGTGGTGTAGGTCTGCACCTGGGAACCAAACCTGGGCTGCCAAAGCGGAATGCACTGAACTTAACCACCAGGCCACTGGGGCTGGCCATACCTCCAGTTTGAAATGATCTTCAGTGGAGAATATTTGTGTGTGTGTCTGTGTGCCTAATACTTCTTGGAACATCCTTTTAACACAGTGTTTTCATTGATATACATGTCACCTGTTTTGTGGCTAGAGTTTGGTTAAGATTAGGCACAGATGGGCCAAAGGAGACATCAGCCAGATCCTGTTTAATTAGGAAGTGACAGAGTGGAAATACATCTAATATATAAAGGGACCCCCTAAACAAATCCAGCCTGAACAACAGTAAGTACTAAGAGAAACGAGCCAACACGAGACTCCTTTTGAAGCAGCGCCAGAGCGGGGTGGGGGCGATGGTCCCGGGAGTGGAGGACAGAGCCATTCATTCTCACTGAGGTGCCTGTTCCCGGAGGTGCTTGTGGGACGCAGCAAACACGCTTGCATGATTCAGCCAGTACAGCCCCAAGTGTGTGTTGGTGGGGAGGGGAGGAGGGCAGAGGGAGATCTAGTCTTCATCAGGTTTGGGGAAATGCGAACGAGAAGGGCGGAGACCACAGCTCCCTGGGTAGTTCAGGGTCAACCACAGGGAAATCCAGATCCTGCTGGGACTCAGAATGCCCAGAAGGTTGGCAGCTGTGCAGTCTGGAAATGTTAACCTCCAGCCCACTGTGCTCAAGGCCTAGAAGGAAGGCGGCTGGCATCCCAAGGTGCAGAGGATGTTGTAGAAAGAGACACTGAAGGAGCAGCAGAAGCAAAAGCACCTCCCTCCCCCTCCCCAAACACCCACTCCCAGCTCAGGAGTGCCCAGTGCACATCCACGGAAAGATGTTTAAGAGCCGGTGCACGTCCACTGCCTGGAGACCAAAACCTTCCGTGATGTTCATGTCCTTCCTGTATATGCCTGCATTAGTTTCCCAAGGCTGCCGTAACAAAGTACCACAATTGGGCGGCTGAAAACAACAGGAATTTATTGTCTCACGGTTCTGGAGGCCAGAAGTCTGCAATCAAGGTGTCCACAGGGCCCTGCTCCCCCGAGACTCTGGGTGGACTCCCTCCTTACCTCCTCCAGCGTCTGCTGGTGGCCGTCCATTCTTGGCATTCCTTGCCTTGTAGATGCGTCACTCCAATCTCTGCCTCCTCTGTTGTCATGTGACATTCTCTTCTGTGTCTCTTCTTATAAGGACAGCAGGCATGTTGGATTAGGCCCACCCTACTCCAGTGTGACCTCATCTTAACTAATTACATCTGCAAAGACCCTCTTTCCAAACAAGGTCGCATTCTGAGGTACTGGGGGTTAGGACTTCAACATATCATTTTTGGGGGACACAGTTCAAACTGTAACGATGCCCAAGTGAAATGATTTCATTTTAGCAAGTGGACTTTAGAGTTCTCAATTTGAGGCATCGTTCTTAAAGGATTTCTAACAATAGCTCATGTTATAGATCGAGTTTATTTTTCGCTGTGGTGATTTTAAAAATGTCAAAGTCCTGGCCCAATGACATGGATGAGTTTGTTTTTATTGTTGGGAAGGACTCTATGCTGCTTTCCAATGTTGGCAAGTTTATTTTTAACTGCACAGGAAGCGCATCTAAGGCATGCATTTCTTTGCGGGCTGTCCCCTATCGGAGGAGTGTTATTGTAAGAAACCACACTAGGTTTGGAGATGAGTTTGGACTGAATGCCACACAAGTCTGAGTTATAATTATACTACTCTCTGCTATAGATTTTCCAAAACAATCTTTCTGCTCATCAGGATTTGAAACCTTTCAAATAATGGTTCCATGTGTTATTCACAATTTGACAGCATAGCAATCGACTTTTATTTGCCTTTATATGAAAGGAAAAGAGGTTTTGATTTAACCTAGGGTTGAATTGAAGGTAGCATGTCCACAGAGGTGAGACCTAAAGTGAGAAATAAAAAATATGAAAGTTCTATGCTATGACTATGTGACACCAGAGCTACTCTTTTTTTGTCAAAGCTAAACATCCAGTTACTTCAGTGGGAGGTAAACAGTTCCATCAAGACCTTGCCTATATTTTTTATTGTTTTAGAAAAAGGGCCTATGATTTGGGGCAGTTTAGTTCTTAAGGAGAGGACTCTTCCCTTGGGCAGACTAGCGGTGCTAGGGATGGGCAGTGTTTCAGAAGAAAGCAAGGTAACTCCATCCTAATTCCATGATGAGGGTGGGAGTGAGGTCCAGGAAGCCATGGCACTCTCTGCCTGGAAAATAGCTGCCAGTAGGGTTACCTGGTTGGGCAGCTGTGGCTGTCCATTCTCTGAAGGATAGCCTCTGAGGGAGGCTCCTCGACTCACCTGGGCATGCATGTCCTTGAGAAGCATTTTACTCGAGAACGTCTATTTCTCCATCCTCTTCTTTAAAATCTACCTGGATGAACAAAGATACCACTCTCACTGCTCAAACCAAAACTGTAACCCTCTGTTGAAGCAGCATTTAAGGAACTGTTGACCGAGGACAGGTTGTATTTTTCCCTATGGCCAACTTAATTAGCCTCAGCAAGTAGCCTAGATTTCTTTCTGCTCTGTCCTGATTATGGATAAATTATGAATAACTCAGTCTTCCATGTTGGTGAGGGAAGTTCTCAGATTCACAATAGACTTGATGGTACCACTTGCTGAGTGCCTACTATGTGCCAGGTACATGTTGGGTTTTGTATGCACCATCTCATCTGAGCCTTACGACAGCCGGACCAGGTAGACGGGGGCCTCTGTGTCACCTTTACAGAGAGGCGAAGAGGTTGTCCTGAGAGCTCCCAGCACGCCCCCATGCTGAGGATCTGACCACCGCCTCTCTGCATCAGGCCGTGGCATTTGCAGGCTCAGGTGAAGAGTTGGCCCCTCTCCTTGGGCTTCCCAGAGGGACGGACAACTTTCAGCGTTAGGACCACAACTTCCCTCTGAGCAAACCCACTTCCCCTTTTTAGGAAGGGAGCTGCCTACACTAGAGAGACTCCCATGACCCCTGGAGCAGCCCAAAGTGAGATCACCTCCTATCTTCAGGAGCATCAACCATCACCAGAATCGGTGATCACTCCAGGGGGCCCACTAATCCTCCTTGGTTGTTTCAGTGTCTCTGCTCTCCCCCACTTCCAAGACTCCATATCACCCTGAGTGGGCTCCCTTGCTCTGCTCCTGTACTTGCAACTAGGAATACACTTTAAAACCCCCTCCAGAGGGGCACCGCTGCAGTAAAGCAGATCACAAGGAGGACCCTCAGTGTCCCGTATCATTCCTTCAGAACTGCGAAGGGCACACCCCCTCCGGGGAGGGCTACCTGGAGTTTGTTTATGTTTTAAGCGATTGCTCATGTGACTCCGAGAGACAGACTCCGGGGGCTGAATCGGGATGTGCCCTTCCTCATTTTGATTCCTTCCAAGGATGATCAGATAATTGCATTCCTTTGAAAGATCCGTGAGAACATGCTGAAGTGTCCCAGCAAAACAAGAGAGTCTCTGTATGGTTTCCATTCTTGTCTGGCTCTGTTGATGGGAATTGACTGCTCGGAGAAAGAGCAGGCTGGTGGGGAGTTGGGCCCGGGAGAAGTCGGGTTCCCTCCGAGAGAGATGTTAGTGAGTTGCTCTAATTAAATGGAGAATTTGCCACTCCCACCAGGCTAGGCCTGCCACTCCTTCTCCAGCGCATCTGTCGGAGGCACAAGAAAATATGAAGGTGGTCTGGAACCCAGGGGCTGGCACATAATTCATTGCCACCCATTACAGAAATCCCTGCAACATGGCAGTTCTAAAAGGCTAGGCTGGTTTTATACGGAGATTTTTAAAGGCTTAACTACTTTTGTGAAGTCAGATGTGACTTATTTCTGCCTGTCCTCATGGCCTACTTGTCTGAATAAGTAGATGCTTTTGTAAGGAAAGGAAAGGAAAAAAAAGAAAATACCCTCTCATTATCTACTTTCTTGGTGGTTTCTGTGCTTAATTGTTGGGAAGAATAGACAAAGCAAGATTTTCTGGTGTGACTGTGGCTTCTGGCTGAGTCCAGGTGCTCCTGTTTGCATTTCCAGCAGAGGAGAGATTTCTTTTTGTGTCCAGGAGTCAAGGGTGTCGAGGATCTGTATCTGGGTGGATGGCTCAGGCCACAGTGTGCCGATGTAAGAAGAGCTCTGGCATTGGCCTCCAAACTCTGCTGGGCGGGGCCAGGGGTTAAGCATGCCCTAGCAGAGAGCCCGGAATGTGGCCAGTGTGCACCCAATCAACCATGAATCTTGAGTGAGTTCACCAGCCCCATATTTCAGGCTGTCAGGAAGTCAGGTAATTCGGCCAAGACAAACAATCTGAGAACCAAAACGGGGGTTCTTTAAGTGATGTGAGAAGGCAGAATTAAGGGCGGAGTGGGGGACGGTGCTCTGCTCTAAGTGCAACCAGGGTTGGCTAGGACGTTGACTACCTTCGTTCTGATAAAACCTGTCTGCCTGTTTGTCTCCCTGTGTATTCAGCAGTCCTGTTGTGAGAGGTAAGGGTCTGGGGTGGATTCCATTGCTGCTCCCAAGTCCTCACTCCCTCCCTGGACTAAACCCAGTGTCATGGACCGTGCAGCACTCTGAAGGGCAGCATCCCCTCCTGAGGGGGTCGACCCTCCACTGGTGTCGGAATGGCCCTGTTCCATGTGGAGGACTCCAGGGGCACCACGTGGTCTGCTTGTTCCCCCTGCTCTCCCAACATTGGCCAGGAGAGGAGCGTATCTCAGGAAGCCACTGGCGGGGGGCTGATGCCTCGTGGAGCAGACTGAACCCAGCCCAGCTGACCCCTGCTGGAGCAGAACTGCTCCAGGCCCCCGTGGCCTGTGAGCATGAAAAATAAAGGTCATTGAAGCCTCTGAGATTTTCAGAATTCCTCTTATTATGCAGCACAAGCTGACTAACACAGGATCCTCTGGTGCATATGGAAGAATCCTGGGTGAGCCTGTTCTATATGGATGGTGAGCCGAGACGGCAAGAAGGGAGTTCAGCACTCAGGGGCCGGCCTGTTGGGACAGCAGGGCCTGGCTGCAGAGACCATGGCCCCCAACGAGAATGCTCTCTGGAGAAGGTGAGGACCCCAGGGCCAGCACCCTGCCAGGTTTTCTTCCCAAAGCCTCCTGAAAACAGCAACCACCACAACACACACACACTTCAGTCTTTTTTTTTTTTTTTTTTAAAGATTTTATTTATTTATTTTTTCCCCCAAAGCCCCAGTAGATAGTTGTGTGTCATAGCTGCACATCCTTCTAGTTGCTGCATGTGGGACGCGGCCTCAGCATGGCCGGACAAGCAGCGCGTCGGTGCGAGCCCGGGATCCGAACCCGGGCCGCCAGCAGTGGAGCGCGCTCACTTAACCACCAAGCCACGGGGCCGGCCCCACACTTCAGTCTTGAGGAGCTCCTTTCAGAAGGAGCCACGGCACTGCCAGTGTGTCCTTTGGGTGGTGCCCGATTAATATTAATCATCCAGACGGCGACTCAGTAACCTCCCCACACTGCTGTCCCTTTCAATTATCCCCATTGGCTCTGCTTCTTTGAAGTGGGGTTTTAAAAGCAAATTGACAGCATCATTTGGGTGATTGGCCTGGCTATTGTAAAAGGGTTTAAGAAGATTAGCTCAGCTCTTCGAAAGATGGGTGGACCTTGCTGCTTCTTGGCACTCCGTCATTAATCTGCACTGAGAGCCGCTTCCAGGAGCGGAGGAGGCCTGGGAGCCAGTGGTGGCCACGCAGCCGACGTTGAGGCCTTTTGTCCGACGGGCTTTCTCCTCAGCAATCAGCCTCCGCCCGCACAACAAAAGACGTTTTCCTGAATTATGGGAGGCAAAGTCCATTAAGTGTAAAACCACGGTCTGAGAATGGCTTTCACAGTTTCCTAGGAGGCAGCCCTGTGCCTACAAATCTCAGGAACTTTCGTACATGAGAACCAGGCAGCAGATCCCGAATTTCCCGGGGACTCTGTCTTGCTAGTTGCTGTCAGTCACAGCTTCTCGCGCTTCCAAATGGGTCTCTATTATGCGCTATTGTGGCGTGACACCACCTTGTAATGCCATCACCCTTCGGCGGTCCTTTTCTGAGCAAAGCAGAGGCTGCGCAGAGGATGTAAGTCTCCCTCCTTTTAAGCCTTACTCTATCGTTGGCGATCATGCTTGCACATGTGTTTAGTATGTAAACAACACACAAAGAAAACTTACAGATGAGTGGTGTTTCCAAACTGTGTTGGTAAGTCCATTGTTTGGAATTCATAAGCACAGCACTGTCTTACAGAGACAAAGTCAAGAAGGGCGGTTACGTTCCCCGACGAGCTCTCAACAGGCTCGCTGAAGCATGATCCTGGATTAGGACTCCAGTGGCACCCCAGAAACCGACCATGTCGTCGATAAGTGTGCTGTCTACAGAAAGGTTTCCACTGGGGACACCAGGAGAACATTCTCCCCTTTCCTCTCGGTTTCCACAGTCCCTCCCGGCTTCCCTCCTCCTGCACACAGCCCCAGGAGGAGGGCTCAGCGGTCTCCAGCTGGAGCAATGACAGGTGGGAACAGAGCTTCTAAGTCATTGCTTCTAATGGGCAGCAGGAAGCCTGCCTCCCACGGCCCACCTTGGCAGGGGCTTCCCTGGTGGTGGGATTGGCTATTGATGGGTTTCGCCAGCAGCTTCTTGCTGAGCGGGATCTGGTGAGGCTGTAGAAGAGCTGCAGACCTTAAGTCATCAGCGCTTTGTCCGAGATTCTAAAGAGCAACTAACACCAGCTGTGATGCACAAATGGCTTTTCCCGTCTCCCACCAGGCACCAGCCTGAGGTCCTGGAGGCCTCCGGAGCCAGGCGCTCCCTTAGAAGGCTTCCAAAGCAGGGCTGTTTGTGCTTTGGGTTGACAAACTCTTTCCTGGAAGAGCTCTTGCAGTTTTTACTTAAGCTTTTTTTTTTTTTGTAAGACCCAACCTTGTGCCCGTGAGGCTGGGTCAGGGTGGGTGTGCAAGGCTGGCCTCCCTGCAGAGTCTGCGTGACCAGTGTAGTTCACCCTTGGCTTGCAATGTTCTCAGACAATGTGGTCTCCCAGGCGTTGGGGCAGCCCCGTGGAAGTGTGCCCTGCTGGTCTGCCCCACCGCGAGCTGGGCAAGCCCGGCCTATCTGAAGCCACCCGACTCGCTTAGGTCTCCTGGATCTCTGCTTTATATCGGTAATCAACGGGGGCTCACAGTTCAGTTACTCCTTTCGACTTTTGTGGGGACAATTTAAATCCTCGTCCTGCCAATTGCATGAGGGAAGGCTTCTTGTCAGATACCTCACCCAATTTATATGCTCTTTAAAATTAGCCTTATAGGTTAGTAAAATAATAACTTAATGACTCAATCTCATGGGCTCTTATCTAGACCAGACACAGAACTTCCAGCCCCCCAATTATGTTCTATTATGGGTTGAATAACATCTCCCAAAAAGATATGTTCATGTCCTATGTCTGGTTACCTGTGAAAGTGACCTTATTTGGAAATAAGGTTGTTGCAGATGTAAATGGATAAGATGAGTCATGCTGGAGCAGGGTGGGCACCAAGCCAACGTGACCGGTGTCCTTATGAAAAGAAGAAAAGACCACGTGGAGACAGAGACACACAGGAGGGCGCCACGTGACGACGCAGGCAGAGACCAGAGCGGTGCAGCTGCAAGCCCACCGTTTTAGATGCCAAGGAGGGAGGACGGCCACTGCCAGTGCTGGAAGAGGGGAGGACGGGTTCTACCAAAGGCTCAGAGGAGTGCTGCCCTGCTAACACCTTGCTTTCAGACTTTTGGCCTCCAGAACCATGAGAGAATAAACTTCTGTTGTTCTAAGCCATGCTGTTCGTGTTATTTTATTACAGCAGCCCTGGCATCTCCTCTACAGTCTATTGAACACACTTGCCCTGCCTGGCGGCCTGTTATGCCAGCTTGACAGATGAGAACCCTGGCCTCAGAGAGGCTGAGCACCTATCCAATGTCACACAGCTTGTGTCTCTGAGCAGAACTGGTACTTGGTCTGTTTGCTACAGGTCTGGCCTCTTTGTTTTGTTTTGTTTCCTGATTGCCACGGGACACAGTGCCTCTGGTTTGTCCAGGATGGGGTGGAGGTGATCACAAAATGATTCAACGAAATTTTTGAGGCAGAATTTACAGGCATCAAGTGTTACAATGAGTTTTGACAAGTGTGTGCACCAATATAACCCAAATCAGGTCAAAACACAGATCTTTTCCATCACCCAGAGGAGTCCTCTATTCCCCTTCTCAGTCAATTCCAGTCTCCCCACCCCGGGAAACTGGTGGTCCGATTTCTGTCCCTACAGATCCGTTTTCCTGTTCTCGATCTTCACTAGGGGTCCTTCGGTGTCTAGCTTCTTTTGTTCTGCATTTTACGTCCATCCATGTCTTGAGGTGTGTCAGGAGGGTTCCTTTCTATCACTGGGTGGTGTTTCATGTTGTAGACACACCACTATCTGTTTATCCCTTCCCCTGCTGGTGGGCGTTTGGGAGTTCCCAGTTTGGATTCATTATGGTTTAAGCTGCTGTAAACATTCATGTAGCCTTGCGGATATTCTTTCCTTTCTCTTGGGTAAATACCTAGGAGTGGAATTGCTGAGTTATAGAGTAGAAGTATGTTTAACTTTATAAGCAATTGACAAACCATTTATAAAGTGATTTGTGAAACTTTATGAAGACGAAGGCGTATCTGGTTGCTGCTCTGTGACCGTCCTCTCTCCCTCCTCTGCACAGACGCAGTATAATCTTGGCGAGACGGTTGAGTGAGATGCGTTTGTCTTGATGTCTCGCTGACCACATGGACCCACAGGTCCACCGTGCCCCAGTGCTCACGTCACTCTTTGTGGCTGTCTCTAGGCTTTCAGCTCAGTCCCGGAGGGACAAAGCTAAGTGGGAAAACTTTATGTGCAAATACACTTTGTTTTGCTCAAATATGGAATTTATTGCCTTGATTTCAAAAATAGTCACCCCCCTTGTTTATAATTCAAATATTTCCGGAGGCACAGTCAGATAATCATGTGGCTTTAGAGAGCTTCGTGGAGTTTCGGTTCACCAAGAACGTTTGCAGAATGGACAGTTGACTCCACCCTGGATTCCACAAGAGGCTGTGGGGAAGAAGAAGGAGAGAAAAACCAGCTCCTGCCACGGAGGGGCTTCCACAGCTGCTCGAGGGGCGAAGGAGAGAGAGATGGAAGAGGGTGGAAGGGAGAGGAGGTGAGGCGCAGGCAGGCGAGGCAGCTGAAAGGAGTGAGGGAGAACCAGGCCGACTCCAAGAGAGGGGGACGAAGGGACACGAGTCCAGAATAGAGAGCGGGCTGTGAGGAAGCATAACATGAAGACGCGGGGAAATGCTCTCCCGAGGGGACTTAGGGAGACTACGTTTTGTGCACAAATGCTTGAGAAGACGGGAGCAGTTTCCAAGGAGCACAGTCTGGCAGCAATATCTTAGAGAGCACTGCTCATTCTGGGATGGGTTTCTGCTGATATTCACAAATACGCCCTCAAACACCACCTAGAATGTGTCAGAGAAGCTGGGCTAATGCTGATCACTGAGTCTGGATCTCCAAACCCCTGCCTCTCCCTGATGCCCACTTCTCTGCCGATCATCTGTCAGTGAGGCACAGTAACTCCGTGATGAAGTTTGCACAGCCACGTGGATTGGGGTCCCTCGGGTCAACCACACGCCCTGGGGGAAGGTGGGCACAGTGACGTCACGGCAGCCTGTGGAAGACCTTGGCCTTGAGTGACACGGAGTTGGATCTGAACAGCAGCTCTGTGTTAACTAACTGTGCGAGCTTGGGGCAGTCTCTCAACCTTCCGACGCCTCGGTGGGTTCCTCTGGGGTGTGGGCATTATAACATAATATAATCGTGAGTAAATGACATAATGCAGACTGCTTAGGCCAGAGCCCAGGATACAACACATGCTTCGCAGACACCCTTCTCACCATCAACACGCCCCTGTACTATTTTATCATCATGAAGGAAGGAACCGGGACAAGCCGGCCCTTAGCGACCAAGCCTCCTGTCTTTAGAAAGGCTGCGTGGTGCAGGGCGGGTCCACCTCAGGTCTGGAACTTACCAGCTGAGATCTAGAGAAACTTGTTTAACCTGTTATTTAAAAAAAAAATTTAGTATAAATTTTTGTATAAGTAACATATTCACGTGGTTTAAAAATGTATGAAAAGAGACACATTAAGAAATCTCTCTCTTACCCAACTTACCCACCTCTCCTTAGGCCTCCTCCCCCCAGCCCAGGACAACACTAGCATTAATTGCTTATATACTTCTGGTGTTTGTTAATGCACACAAAAGAAAACAAAAAACATACATTTTAATTTTTCCCTCTTGTTTTTTTAGATGAAAGTTTGAATAATATTCACACTCCTGCATGTTGCTGTTTTCATTATTAATTTGATCTACTTTGGAGATCTTGACACATCGCTGCACAGAGCTCTCTCCATTCTTTCCTTCCAGCTGCACACGTTCTGTTATACAGAATAGTCTATTGGACTAGTTCCCTAGTTATGGACTTTCGGGTTATTTTTCTAACCTTTCACTGTTACCAAAAATCCTGCCATAAATAACTCTGCAAGTGTATTTGTAAGGTAACTTCCAAAAATTGATTGCTGACTCAGAGTATCAGTATTTTAAATTTTGAGAGGTGTTGTAAAAATCTCTGAGGGTACCAATTCACATTCCCACCGCAACACACGGAGATGACTTCCAGCCTCCACAGCAGAATGTCCTATGAAGATTTATAGAAATGTCTAAAGGTTGAAAACACCTATTTGTGTTTCTCTTATTATGAGCAAGGTTGAGCATCTTTTAATATATTAAAGGGTGCTTTGGTTTTTCTTTTTTTTTGAAATGATTGTTCATGTCATTTGCATAATTTTCTATTGGGTTGGTTAGTTTTTGTTTTATTAAAGTGATTTGAGAAGTTCTGTGATAAAAATTGCAAATTTTTTTTTTTGTGTTTGTGTAAGACCAGCCCCGAGCTAACATCCGATGCCAATCCTCCTCTTTTTTGCTGAGGAAGATTGGTGCTGGGCTAACATCCATGCCCATCTTCCTCTACTTTATATGGGATGCTGCCACAGCATGGCTTGACAAGCGGTGCGTCGGTGCGCGCCTGGGATCCAAACCTGTGAACGCTGGGCTGCCGAAGCAGAGTGCACACACTTAACCACTGCACCACTGGGCTGGCCCCACAAATACTCTTATTAGTGTAACTTTGTCTTTGATTTTTCTTATGGTTTTTAAAGTTTTTATTTAATATTTAACTTCGGTATGTAGAATTTTTAAAGTAAATTCAAAATTTTCATCTTTTTTTATGGCTTCTGTATACTGCATCATTAATTTGAAAGTTCTTCTCTATCCCAAGACTATATAGCCATTCCTCCATGTGTTCCTCTGAAAGTTTTGTGGTTTCATTATTTACCTTTAAATCCTTCAGCAGCGGTGTGCTGGAGCACGCTCACGCCAGCTCACGAGAGTTTGAAATTGGCCGTGGTGGAGTGCCTATACCGTAGAAACCGGTGCCACATAATCAGGACTTTTTCTCTTTTTGAGAACCAGTTAAGCATTTGCGACCACACTACTGCCTTTAATCTACTTAGATTTTTCAACAAATAGTGTACTTAACACTTGACGGTGCTGCCTCATCCAGGAGTGGAGGCAGTCAATGGCCGGCAGCCAGCACATAGGAGGCGCTGGGCGGAGGCAGCCCCTGCGCCCACTGGAGCCTGCCGTCAACCCCGAGGACACCCATCTCTGCCCCTTTTCAAGAAGTTGGATGGGCAGCTCGAGCTTCTCCAGATGGCATAGTTGTGGTGGAGCCGGCTCCTCGCACGCGTCTGTGCCATACCCGGGCTGGCTCGTGCTGCATTTCCCTCTTGATCTGATGTCATGATGAGGGCAACACTGATTCTGTAATAACCTTGGGGAAAAATAGAAGTTTAATGGTGGAGGAAAGGGTGACCCTAAGGTAGGGTGAATTGTTTGATTTTTTCAAATCTTACTCTTCGGGAGGCCTGGTTTTTCCTTGATGTTCAGGTAAGTGGGACCAAGGAGGCAGCCCGGTGAGAAGCAACCACAAGTGTTCAGAAGTCCTGAAGTCCTCCCGTCCACTCTCTTGGTTGTCCGCAGGGGATGATCTGGCCAGGACACCCTTCTCTGTCTTTCTCGTCCTCACCAGGACAGCCCACGGTGCTTCTGTGGCTGTTTCTCTTCGTATTTTGTGTAAGCCCAATTCCTTCATGAACATATGTTGTTGGGTGGAGGCAGGCAGCACCAGTGTGATTTTCCTGGAGTTCAGAAATTTTCTAGCCACGGCCTGTGGTAGAGTTCACTTCAGCACGGTCTTTTTAAAAATGAAGGTAATTCTTATAAAAATGGCCTTTTATTTATGTTCACACACAAAAAGTATTTTCTCTCTTTAAATGTTTCCTTCTCCTTTATTTTTCCCTCTTCTTTGTTCTCTTCCCAGCCGCCTGAAAAAGGTTAATTCTGTACAAGTCTTCCCCTGAAGGACTGTTTAGGGAATAGTGGAGAATATCCTGGGGTGATGGATGAATAGAGGAAAAGCCCACTAGAACATGAAATTGACTCTCAGAGATGTTCAGAAATTGCGTCTCTGGGGATATTTAAAGCTCAACTGGGGAGTGTGTTAGATCTCTTATAGGAAGTTTCCGATAAGGGCAGGAAAGTGTCAGAATGGCACTCACACCTGAGCCCCAAACACACCAGATGCTGCTGGGCCCTGTGAGCACCCAGGCTGGCCTTCAGTGCCTCTGCCTTTCTACTTGTGCCCTCTCTACCCAGCTGGGGACTGTCACCCATCTGCTCATCTGAACTCACACATCATTTGCCTCTGAAGCGTCCTGCTTCCCCACACAGCCTTCTTCTAAGTTGTCGGGCTCTCTCTCAGTGCAATTCCACAGCACCTTTGTTCATCTCCATGAAAGCACCAACTGTGCCACACTGCAATACTCGCCAGTCGTGTCCTACTGCAATACTCACCAACCACATCACACATGCCTCCCCCACTATACTATGAACTTCTTTAGGCGGGGTCAGTCTTATCTTTTGTTTTTAAAAATT
Organism: Ceratotherium simum simum; assembly: GCF_057802395.1. Taxonomy (NCBI): domain Eukaryota; kingdom Metazoa; phylum Chordata; class Mammalia; order Perissodactyla; family Rhinocerotidae; genus Ceratotherium; species Ceratotherium simum. The sequence goes on from NC_141909.1 coordinate 3,470,085, forward strand.
TCGTTTGATGCTAGCTTAATGTACATAGAATACTCTAAATAAATGTTTACTAATTGAGTGAATATATGAACACACACACACATGGCCTTTGCTAGCCAGGGGGAAATAAGGAAGTAAACTGAAAATGAATTATTCAGTGCACACAAACTTTTCTTTATTTAAAAAATTGACATAATCTTGGTAAAATTATGTTCCTCTTTCCCTGTGTTTTCCTCCCTGTCTTGCAACCCCTTTGTCTACCAAGGATCTCAGAAGTGTCCTTCCCAAGGATAGTGCTTGCGTCAGGTTTCTATTGCTGCTGCAACAAATCACCGCAAACTTTGTGGCTTAAATCACCACAGGTTTATTATCTTATAGCATGGCAGGTTAGAAGTCCCACGTGGGTCTCGCTGGGCTGAAATCAGGGTCTGGGCAGGGCTGCCCTCCTTTTTGGAGGCTCCAGTGGAGAATTCGTGTCCTTACCTTTTCCACCCTCTAGAGGTCGCCACATTCCCGGGCTTGCGACCTCTTCCTCCATCTTCCAAGTCAGCAATGGCGGTTGGAGTTCTTTTTACATCTCATCGTGCTGACTCTGTCTCTGTAATCGCATCTCTTCTTCTGTCTCCCTCTTCCAGTTTTAAGGACCCTTATGATTACATTGGGCCCATGCAGATAACCCAGGATAATCTCCCTATTTTAAGGTGAGCTTATGAGCAACCGTAATTCTGTTTTTCAATCTTAATTGCCCTTTGGTAGATAAGGAAACATATTCATTCTGGGGTAAGGATGTGGACATCTTTAGGGAACCACTATTCTGTCCATTGCAGAGCCCATGGACCTGGCTTGTTGCTTTTGGCAAAGCAAGAGAACACAGCAATACTAGTGTGCCAATTAGTATTGGCATGTAGTATTAGCCATATAGCATCAATTAGTGTTGCTAGGAGTCTGAGGTGAGTGGCCTGGGCTTGGGCAAACCTTACACACAGGTGTGTGATATGAATCTGGAAGGCAGTCTGTCAGTTCCAAAATGGTAAAATCCTTATTCTTTATTCTATAACTTTACCCTCGTTTTCCTGGAATCCTTTCGTTCTTTAAGATTCTATCAAAATATAAAGTATTTCACTCATATATTCATTTGTTTGCTCCTTCAGTAATATTTAGAACTGCTTCAAGCTCAGGTATTTAGGGGCACAAATGTCAATGGGAATTTTCTGTTACAGCCTTTTGCAAGGATTAGTGGGAATGAGCAAAAGAGGAAGGAGGGCTCTGATGAGAAGGGGCCAAGAAGAAGCCAGCCATGAAAATGGAGCCATTCTTTGGACAAGCTTCAGAGTGATTCCATTAACATTTCTCCATTGGGCTTTTTTTTTTTTTTTTTTTGTGAGGAAGATCTGCCCTGAGCTAACATCCATGCCAATCCTCCTCTTTTTGCTGAGGAAGACTGGCCCTGGGCTAACATCCATGCCCATCTTCCTCCACTTTATATGGGATGCCGCCACAGTATGGCTTGACAAACGGTGAGTCAGTGCATGCCCAGGATCCGAACCCAGGCGGCCAGCAGCAGAGTGCGTGCACTTAACCGCTATGCCACGGGGCCGGCCCCCTGCAGCGGGCTTTTCTCAATGGACCAGACAAAATGATACTGTCCCCACAGTCCATGCCTTTCATCACCGTTGTTGGACCATGCTGTGACACTGTGACATTCAAATTGTGTATTACTCTGCTGGGGCTGGAATAATGGGAATCAACAATATAAAATTTGGCCTAAGATCTCAGAATCATGAAGAATAAAAACATATGAGTGTCTTCACTAAGTTTTGGTATAAAACTGGAGGTGGGAGGAACTGGGTGTAGCCCTAGAATAGCGGTTCTCAAAAAGTTTAACACAGTCCACCTATTCACATCTCTCCATTTTCCAGAAGAAAACCATTTCAGTGATAATAGCAAAGTGCTATTTTGTTTTTGTTGAGGAGTGATGAAATATTCAACTATTTTAGCAATGGGGAGTCTGGAGGCAGTGTATAAGAACTGTAAAGATATGAATTCTTCATGTCCAGATTGGAAAAGTATATGCTAAAAATGTTGTTAATGCAACTTTGAATCACTTACCACTGTAGAGTTTAAAAAGTTTCCCACAAGTGGGCCGGCCCCGTGGCTTAGCGGTTAAGTGCACGTGCTCCACTGCGGCCCGGGTTCGGATCCAGATGCGCACCGACGCACCGCTTGTCCGGCCACGCTGAGGCGGCATCTCACGTACAGCAACTAGAAGGATGTGCAACTGTGACATACAACTATCTACTGGGGCTTTGGGGAGAAAAGGGGAAAAAAAGAGGAGGATTAGCAATAGATGTTAGCTCAGGGCCTGTCTTCCTCAGCAAAAAGAGGAGGATTGGCATGGATGTTAGCTCAGAGCTGATCTTCCTCACAAAAAAAAAAGAATTTTTCCCACAAGTAAATTTATAATTAAGTGAAATATGATCATTTAAAAGCAGGAATAGTAGCAACGGAACCACTTATAATAGGGCCTCGTTTTGAAAAATGGCAGAATTCTGACCATTTGTCTGAACTCTAAAACATATCAAACATGACATTACAGGTAAATGCTGAGGTAGCATCTTGTGGACACTCTGGAAATGTGAGAACTTTAATTTATAAGTTTCTATTGAAGTAACTCTTCATTTCCTCTCATTAGATTACTAGCGATTTGTCCTCAGCCCTATGTAAATGAATGTCTGCATTATTTGCCCGTAACAACTGAAGAAAGGAGTAGTTCTCAGCTTTGAAGGAAGGTTTTTTTTTGCCCATAGGTGGGCTGTGGACATATTTGAGAATCTCTACTCTCTAAGCTAGAAAGGAATAATTGTCGATCAGACTGTAAAACCACAGAATGTAAGTGATGGATGAGACTTAAGAGTGCACCTGGCCCAGAGCTCCTCAGCTTTGCCAGTGAGAAACCCACATTTACAGCTGGTAAAAAATCAGATGCTGGCAGAAAAATACATGAGGAAATGAAATGGACAGAAGTTTTTCATTAAAAAGTTTCCCTGTTTTTTTTCTTACATCTTTGGTGCCCGCTCCTTCTTTTCTACTGACAGACCACAAAATAAAAACAAACATTAATGGAAAAACAGTCACTTATCACAAACATGCGTGTGTTCATGCAGTGGATAGGTATACGCTAGCAAATATGTGTAGGTATATTTTATGCTAGTACTATTTAAATGTCATATAAAAGAAGGAAATATTTCAGTTCTTCGTGGTAGTCTATAAAGGATGAAACTTACTAGAATTCCAGGTGCTCTGCCATTTGCACAAATCTGAAAATTTTGATCAGATCCAGTTGCTTTTCTTAGATTGCATTTGTAGGTCTTCTGATGGATGATCTGCAGGTATCATCTACTTAAATGCTAACAATTTCAGGTAACTCCCTTTGGTATAAGGCAGCCTAGTTTATCATTAGTCAAATCAAGTGTTTAGAATGTTTTTCTTCTGTTGGTCAGCCTTGGCCCTTCCTGAACCTTTTTGGTGCTGGTATGTCCTCTAGAACACAGAACACATCTACTCCTCACTATTTACTATGCTGTCCTTCAGGTATTTGTAGATGGTTCAAATGTCTTCCTTTTGACTGCTTTTCATCAGGTGAAATAGAGGCCACTGTGGACTGAAGGAAAGAAAAGAGTCCAGTTATGACCTGAGTGAGTCACTTACTCTGTCTGGGCCTCAATTTATTTGTAACAAAGGAATAGTCCTGCCTGCCTACCTCACGTGTGATGCCATTGAGTGGGATAATGGACATAAAAATATATAGTCCCTTTTTAAGAGAGAAATGTGAGCCATTACCTGAACCATCCCAGGTTCTTTAACTTTTCTTAATGGCACCCAGAACTAATTTCACTCCTCTGGATGTGGTCCAGCCAGTTCAGAATGTAGTGACACTATTGTTTCCCACAACATCAATGCCACACTTAGGACATCCTATATCTATATTTTTCTTGAAAAATGGCAGGAACTTTATGAAGTTGGAATCACTTCTTTACACAGCAGGTAGAATGTGATCCTCTAAGAAGTGAACCTGCTAGAAACATCCATTGATTCACACACAATAGCTGAAGGTTAAGTAGAGAACCAACTCTGGGTTGGAAGACAGAATGGGTAGAAGACACAGTCCTGCTCCCAGGAATTTATGGGACAGTCGAAAAGTCAGACAAAGCATGTAAAACAAGCAGACAGAAATAGAAGACAACAGATATAAATCAACCAAGGAAAGATGGGATGTTCCATAGGGCTTCAGAGACTCAGGACCAGAGCATGGATGAGAGAACCTTAGGAAAGGCGTGGGAGAAGGTGATCCTGTGTGAACCTGGAGCTGGAAGACAAAACAGGTCCAAGTTGCCAAGAGAAATGAAGCTAGCACATATGAGGGTGAGGGGACAAACACTGTGAATCAGAACAAACCAGTGCTAGGAGAGTTCATGAAAGATCTTTAATTCAGTTCACTCAAACGGCAGTGTGAAGGCAGGGAGGCTAGAGCCAGATCCCTGGCAGGTTTCTGAGGTGACGTCAGCATCATGGCGGAGTGAGCTCTCCTCTTAGACTCTCCCTGCTAAGATACAACAAAAAGGACATTCACGTACCAACAGAGGACATTCACACAACACAAAAGATGTCTGAGAGATCCCACGCAGCCATAAGTCTGAAGGTGGAGGTGCTGGACCCCCCAGAGGAAGTGGAAGGAGGTAAGGAGAGCTCCACTCCCTCCCAAATGGCAGCAACCCCAGGACCGCGCATGGCTCTGAGACAAGAGGGGGAGGGGCGGCCATCCGCAGGAGCACCATCATTCTCCAACAGTGGAGCTTCAATGTAGCTCCGGCTCCAGCCCGTGGGAAAGCCCCTCACTGAGGTGACTGAACTATTGTGGGGGTGTCTTCATTAAGCTAGCACCCCAGGAGAGCAGATAGCCAGGGAAGAGTGAGGAGCCCCCAGGAACCCACAGGTGAAAGAAAGTGCCCCTCCCCCTGTCCAGTGCTCCAGCTCAGCTGGTCAGTCAGAGTGCCCACGCATTCCTTAGAAAAGCAGCAGCTAGAGGCCAGGGATGGTGGCAGGCTCAGAATACACAGGTCTTGACCCCCATCCAGTGGCAGCAGGTGGAAGCTGTGACCAGATACTGTCACTGTGCAGAGACACAAATCCACACCATCAAACAGTATGAAAAAATATATTAAATCTCCAGACCAGAAGCAAAAGGACAAGCACCCAGAAATCAATCCTGAAGGCACAGAAAATTATAATCTAAATGACAGAGAATTCAAAATGGCTATCATAAAAAAGCTCAATGAGTTACAAGAAGATACAGATAGACAGTTCAATGAAATCACGTACTTCTTCACAAAAGAGATTGAAACTGTAAAGAAAAACCAATCAGAAACGTTGGAGATGAAAAACACAATGGAGGAGATAAAGCAAAATCTGGAGTCCTTAAACAATAGAGCTGACAAAATGGAGTGTAGAATTAGCAATCTAAAGGATAGGAACACAAAAATGCTTCAGACAGAGGAGGAGAGAGAACTAAGACTAAAATGAAATGAAGAAATTCTCTAAGAAATATCCTACTCAATTAGGAAATGCAGCATAAGAATTATAGGTATTCCAGAGGAAGAAGAGAAGGAGAATGGAGCAGAAAGCTTGTTCAAAGAAATAATAGCTGAGAACTTCCCAAACCTGGGGAAGGAGCTGGAAATACAAGTGAACGAAGCCAATAGATCTCCTAACTGTATCAACATAAAAAGACCCTCTCCCAGGCTTATAGTAGTAAAGATGGCAAAAGTCAATGACAAAAAATATTAAGGGCAGCAAGGCCGAAGAAAACAACTTAGAAAGGAACCTCTATCAGACTTTCAGCAGATTTCTCAGCAGAAACCTTACAGGCTGGAAGAGAGTGGAATGACATATTCAAAATTCTGGAAGACAAAAACTTTCAGTCAAAAGTACTCTATCCAGTGAAAATATCCTTCAGATATGATGGAGAAATAAAACTTTTCCAGATAAACAAAAGCTAAGGGAATTCATTGCCACAAGCCCCCACTATAATAAATGCTCAAGAAGCCCCTAATGCCTGAAGAAAAAAAAAAAAAAGGAAAGGGGACACAAAGCCTTGAGTAAGGAGAAAAATAGGTAGACAAAATCAGAAAAATTGCAGGTCTCTATCAGAACACGTTAGCAAACACTTAATTATAACATCAAAGATAAAGGGAAGGAAAACACCAAAAGTCAATGTAATCTTGTCATTTTAACCACAAACTCACAACACAAGATGGAATAAGTTGTGACAATAATAACTTAGAAGGGGAAGAGGAAAGGGATGGAATTGACTTAGTCTAAGGAAATAAGAGGTTATCAGAAAATGGACTACTATCTCATCTATGAGATTTTTTATACAAACCTCATGCTAACCACTAAACGGATAATCAAAACAGAGACACAAATGATAAATGAAGAGAAAACTCAGAAAATCATCATAGAGAACTACCAAACTGAATTGGTAGTCTGAAATACACGGGAGGAGAAACAAAGGAAATGCGGAAAAACAGGAAAACATGCAATAAAATGGCAACATTAAGTCCCCGTATATCAATAATCACTCTAAATGTAAATGGATTGACTTTCCCAATCAAAGGACACAGAGTGGTAGGATGGATTAAAAAACAAAGACCCAACAATATGCTGCCTCCAGGAAAAACATCTCAGCTCTAAAGACAAACACAGGCTCAGAGTGAAGAGATGGAAGATGATTCTCCAAGCTAATAGCAAACAAAAGAAAGCAGGTGTTGCCATACTTATATCAGACAAAGTAGACTTCAAGATAAAACAGGTAATGAGAGACAAAGAGGGGCAATATATAATGATAAAAAGGACACTCCACCAAGAAAATGTAATACTTATAAATATATATGCACCCAACACTGGAACGCCAAAGTACACAAAGCAACTATTAACAAACCTAAAATGAGATATTAACAATAACACAATAATAGCAGGGTACCTTAACACCCCACTTACATCAATGGATAGATCATCCAGGCAGAAAGTCAACAAGGAAATAGTGGACTTAAAAGAAAAACTAGACCAGATGGACTTAGTAGATATATGTAGAACACTCCATCCAAATACAGCAGAATACACATTATTTTCAAGTGCACATGGAACATTCTCAACACCATATGTTGGGAAACAAAGCAAGCCTGTATAAATTTAAGAAGATTGAAATCATATCAAGCATATTTTCTAACCACAATGCTATGAAACTAGAAATCAATGACAAGAAAAAAGCTGGGGAGGTGACAAATATGTGGAGACTAAACAACATGCTACTGAATAACCAATAGATCATTGAAGAAATTAAAGAAGAAATCAAAAAGTATCTGGAGACAAATGAAATGAAAATACACCATACCAACTCATATGGGATGCAGCAAAAGTGGTCCTAAGAGGGAAATTCATAGCAATATAGGCCCACCTTAACAAACAAGAAAAATCTAAAATAAGCAATCTTAAAGCACACCCAACAGAATTAGAAAAAGAGGAACAAACAAAGTGCAAAGTCAGTAGAAGGAGGGAAATAAAAATTAGAGCAGAAATAAATGAAATTGAAACTAAAAAAACAGTAGAAATGATCAATGAAACTAAGATCTGGTTTTTTGAGAAGATAAACATAATTGACAAACCCTTAGCCACACTCACTAAGAAAAAAAGAAAGAAGGCTCAAATAAATAAAATTAGAAATGAAAGAGGAGAAATTACAAGGGCTACCACAGAAATACAAAGGATTATAAGAGAATACTATGAAAAACTATATGCCAACAAATTGGACAATCTAGAAGAAATGGACAAACTCATACAACCTCTCCAAACAGAATCAAGAATAAATAGAGAATCTGAATAGACCAATCACAAGTAAAGAGATTGAAATAGTAATCAAAAACCTCCCCAAAAATAAAAGTCCGGGACCAGATGACTTCTCTGGAGAATTCTACCAAACACTCAAAAAAGATTTAATACCTATCCTTCTCAAACTATTCAAAAAAATAGAGGAAGATGGAACATTCCTAACGTATTTTATGAGGCCAACATCACCCTGATACCAAAGCCCGACAAAGACAATACAAAGAAGGAAAATTACAGGCCAATATCGCTGATGAACATAGATGCAAAAATCCTCAACAAAATATTGGCAAACTGAATACAGCAATACGTTAAAAAGTTCATACACCATGATCAAGTGGGATTTATACCAGGAACACAGGGATGGTTCAACATCCGCAAATCAATTAATGTGATACACTACATTAAAAAAAATGAGGAGTAAAAACCACACGATCATCTCAATAGATGCAGAGAAAGCATTTGACAAGATCCAACATCCGTTTATGATAAAAACTCTCAATAGAATGGGTATAGAAGGAAATTACCTGAACATAATAAAGACCATATATGACAAACCCACAGCCAACATCATAGTCAACGGAGAAAAACTGAAAACCATCCCTCTGAGAACAGGAACAAGACAAGTGTGCCCACTCGCCCCACTCTTGTGCAACATAGTACTGGAGGTTTTGGCCAGGGCAATTAGGAAAGAAAAGGAATAAGAGGAATCCAAATAGGCAATGAAGAAGTGAAACTCTCACTGTTTGCAGATAATATGATTTTATATATAGAAAACCCTAAAGATTCCATTGGAAAACTATTAGAAATAATCAACAACTACAGCAAAGTTGCAGGATACAAAATAAACTTATAAAAATCAGTTTCTATTTTATTTTATTTATTTCTATACTCTAATAATGAACTAACAGAAAGAGAACTCAAGAATACAATCCCATCTACAACTGCAACAAAAAGAATAAAATATCTAGGAACAAATTTAACCAAGGAAGTGAAAGGCCTATACAATGAAAACTATAAGACATTATTGAAAGAAATTGATGATGACATAAAGTAATAGAAAGATATTCCATACACATGGATTAGAAGAATAAACATAGTTAAAGTGTCCATACTACCTAAAGCAATCTACAGATTCAGTGCAATCCCAATCAGAATCCCAATGATATTCTTCATGGAAATAGAAGAAAGAATCCTAAAATTCAGATGGGGCAACAAAAGACCCCAAATAGCTAAAGCAATCCTGAGAACAAAGAACAAAGCTGGAGGCATCACAATCCCTGACTTCAAAACATACTACAGAGCTATAGTAATCAACACAATATGGTACTGGTACAAAAACAGACACACAGATCAGTGGAACAGAATTGAAAGCCCAGAATAAAACCACACACCTACGGACAGCTAATCTTTGACAAAGGAGCTAAGAACATACAACAGAGAAAGGAAAGTCTTTTCAATAAATGGTGCCGGAAAAACTGAACAGCCACACGCAAAAGAATGAAAGTAGACCATTATCTTTTTCCATACATAAAAATTAACTCAAAATGGATCAAAGACTTGAAGTTAAGACCCGAAACCATAAAACTCCTAGAAGAAAATATAGGCAGTCATTTTTCAATGTCAGTCTTAGAGGGATCTTTTTGAATTCCATGTCTACTTGGACAAGGGAAACAAAAGAAAAAAATAAGCAAGTGGGATTTCATCAGACTAAAGAGCTTCTGCAAGGCAAAGGAAACCAGGGTCAAAATGAAAAGATTACCCACCAGCTGGGAGAAAATATTTGCAAATCATATATCCGACAAATGGTTAATCTCCATAATATATAAAGAACTCACACAACTGAACAACAGCATAAAACCTAACCACCCAATTAAAAAATGGGCAGAGGGTATGAACAGACATTTTTCCAAAGAAGATATACAGATGGCCAATAGGCACATGAAAATATGTTCGACATCACTAATCATCAGGGAAATGCAAATCAAAGCTATGCTAAGATATCACCTTACACTGGTCAGAATGGCTATAATCACTAAGACAAAAAATAACAAATGTTAGAGAGCTTGTAGTGAAAAGAGAACCCTCATACACTGCTGGTGGGAGTGCAAAGTGGTGCAGCCTCTATGGAAAACAGTATGGAGATTGCTCAAAAAATTAAAAATAGAAATACCATATGACCCAGCTATCCCACTACTGGGTATTTACCCAAAGAACTTGAAATCCACAATCCAAAGAGACTTATGCACCCCTATGTTCATTGCAGCATTATTCACTATAGCCAAGACATGGAAGCAACCCAAGTGTCCCTTGACTGATGATTGGATAAAGAAGATGAGGTATATATATATACAATGGAATACTATTCAGCCATAAAAAAGACAAAATCATTCCATATGCAACAACGTGAATGGACCTTGAGGGTATTATGTTAAGCGAAATAAGCCAGACAAAGACAAACACCATATGATTTCTCTCATATGTGGAAGATAAACTAACACATGGACAGAGAGAATAGTTTGGTGGTTACCAGGGGGAAATGGGAAATGGGTTGGGGGTGGGCACAAGGGGTGAAGGGGTGCATTTATATGGTGACTGGAAAATAATAATGTACAACTGAAATATCACAATGTTATAAACTATTATGACCTCAATAAAAAATGCAAAAAAAAAATAATCTTTAATTGCAGGGAGTAGAACGTTGGGAGGATATAGCCAACACTAAGGAAGGAAACCTGCCCTCTCCCCAAACATCTGTAGAGATGCTTTCAGAGACCAACCTTTTCTTACTCTTTTCACCTTTCATTTACCCAGCAGAATCCAACCATCCCCCAGGGGACAGATGCTGGGGATGCCAGAATAAACATGGCTCCATGTCTCCCTTTGAGAAGTCCTCATCTAGTTAGAAAGAAAAGTGCATAGACTCTGATTTCATCCTCATGTGCTCTGGGCCACATTGGAGGGATATCCAGAGTGATTTGTGGGCACTGATAAGGGAGCAATTCCTGGTGCTGGACAAGGGCTCTGGGAAGGGTTCACGTAGCAGGTGACATGGAAGCTGGATGAGGATGAGCATAGTGTTCCCCAGATAATGAGGACAGAGGGCACTGCAGACCAGGAAAGCTAACCGAGAAGTCCGCAGAGATGCCAACGTGCACAGCATGTTGGGCAGAGGCACGCACTGGAGTGTGGCTCCAGGGCAGTCTTCACCGTCAGAGTGCACCTGAGTTACACGGGGCATTTCCCCAAATGCACCTGCCTGGACCCCTCCTCTGGAGGTTCTAACTGGTGGGTCCTTGGCGTGTGGATTTGAGAAAACCTGCCTTCGTTAAAAAGCAATAGAAGGGGCTGAGGATGTCTGGGGTGGGGGTTTCGGGATGGAGCAGAGCCCGGCTCAGCCTGCGTGGTGGTTTTAAAATAGGTCCACGATTCTCTGACATCCCTCCCTTCAAGAGGTAGGCCTTAATTCCCCTTCCCTTGAGTGTGGGCCGCACTCAGTGACTTGTTTCTAATAAAGACAAACAGGAAGCCATGATGGTGTGCGATTTTGGAGACAAAGTGTTAACAAGGCCCCGTGGTCCCTCTCTGCTCCCTCTCTTTGGTCCCTCGCTCTGGAGGAAGCCAGGTGCACGTTGTGAAGGCACTCAGGCCACCCTGCGGAGAGACCCACATGATAAGGAACGGAGGCCTCCAGCCAGCAGCCGTAGGAGTGGTGTCAAACACGGGTCCTCTGGCTCCCTGGAGCCATGAGCCAGAAACCGCCTGTATTCATCACGCCTTTTATTTTCTGATGTTTTGACATCTGGGGCCTTAACGACACGGGAGAGACTGCCCCTCCCAGGGCCCGCTACCGTCTGGAGCAAATGTCTTAGTTCTGGCTGCTATCATAGAACACCGGGGACCAGGTGGCTTACAAACAACAGAAGTTGATTCCTCTCGGTTCTGGAGGCTGGGAAGTCCCAGATCAAGGTGCCGGCAGGTTTGGCGTCTGGCGAGGGCCTGCTTCCTGGTGCTTCCACGTGTGGCCCTGCGTGGCACGGCATGGCGTGCCCGCTCCTTTGGGAAACTGTGAAGAACAAACTATCTTTTCACCGGCATTTCTCTCCTGATCCATTGCCCTCACCATACCTGAATAAAAATAAAACCTACATTCTAAAATGCACCCAGCTAAACTCTTCTTGAAGGCCTGACCTGTGGAAACTGTGAGGTAATAAATGTTTGTTGTTTGAAGCAGTAAGTTTTGCGGTAATTTGTTAGCAGCAATAGGTGACTATCTATCTACCAGCCCGTGAAGGCCCACAGATTAGGAGATGAGGGAGATACCATAGTTTTTAAGAAGGAGAGCAACAGGCCCAATTTTTACCGGAAAAGTCACCTCTAGCAGCACTTGGGATGGTAGGAGAGGGTGTAGCCGTAGGACAGAGGCCAGTGTGTTGGACCCTCCACAATGGCCCTCCTATCTTGTTAATACAGCGTCCCAGACCCTGTAGTCTTAGATGGTAACTCTGAAAAGAACGTACAGAGGGTTTGACTTATTTTATATGCTATTTTCCAAAGCATTCTGTTTTGTCAAAGCCTTTCACGGCAATGTTTATTTTCCCTTTGAGGGCCATCCTAGGAAAGACCTAGAACTGACAAGTATCCCCTTTCTCACCTCGTTTTCCCCACCTGTTTGCAGAGTCCAAAACACCTCGTGACTTTTCCTTCCCTGTGGTTTTTGCCCCATTTGTTTACCTTAGTGACATCAGAAGACCCGACCCCAGGATCAGAGCTGAAAGCTCGGGGGTGGGGGCGCTCAGTGTGTCTGAATGGTGGAGACGAGGGAAGTAAGCAGCAGAAGCAGTGGATGGGGGTTGATTGGGCTTGGACAGAGAAGGCGTGGAGCTGGCTCAGCAGCCTCCTACGTGTGTCCAACGGGATTCCTCTCTCTGCAGAGGCCAGCGCTGGGGTCGGCTGGTTACCTCCACGGAAGGCAGAGTGGGCTAAAGTGGCTTATCCCCTGCGTGCGGGACTGAGCTTGGAAACAGGGATGGTTTTATCATTGCCAGGGAGCCACTGACGGAGAGCAGAATTACTCAGCCTCGCTGTCTTTCTGCAGATTCGTAGCGTGCTCGTCTGAAGGTATAACTCTGCACTGATTTCTTAAAATCTGTACTGTAGCACATAAGAAAAACAATTGGAATAGACCGTTTTTAAACAAAGAAGAATACTAAGCCGTCAGTCGATGCTGTCAGCACTCTTTGAGGAGAGAGGGAGAAGCATGCTTTTAAAATTAATTAGATTTAAAAATGGTAGAATGCCATTTTCTCGGAATTGGAGGAAGCCAGGAATGTGTGAATTAGTGGTTCCAGAGGTCAGTGAGCTTCTCTGTCAGGCAGAGCCCGAGGCCCTGAGGGGGTCCAGGAGATCTAGGGGAAGGCATTAGAGGGTTTCCTTACTCCTCTAAAAGGCTCCAGTGCCTTCCAAGGCATATTTGTGGAGCTGGTGATGTAACATGGCAGCTTCAAACAAAACAACAAAATGAAGTTGCATTTACATTCAGAGAATTTGCTCAATTCTTGATGACTAGAAACATTACTGGAGGAGAATGAATCTCCGGTAAGGGTCAGTGCGGATGCATAAAGTGGCAGAGCAGCGGGGATGGGCCATACCGTGGTCCTTGCCCTCTGAGTGCACTAAGCCCATGAGCCCCTCACTCACTGGGATGAGCTGAGGTCCACTGGTTTGGGCATAAAGGACACAGCAGGGGCCTTCTGAGTGTGGGCTCCCGCTCTCAGCTCCTGCCAACCTCCGCCTGCCCCATGCGTCCTTCTTTGTCCAGTTCAGACAAAACACCCCAGACCAGTGCCAACTCACCCTCAGCAGGGCCCGGATCGTCTCGGGAAGCACGTCCTTGTCCGTGACGGTCAGAGGCTGCAGCCTTCCTCTAGGTGGCAGCACACTCCACGTAAAGCTGGGCAGAGTCGTCGCCAAATTAATGCCCTTTCCCCGGAGGATGGCTCTGCAGAGGTAAGACCAGGTCACTGCCCTGCCTGGACCGCTCAGGGCCTGTCATCAGTCTGTCCTCCTGCCTCTGCCAATGCCTGCCCCCCTGCACGCTCGCACACACACAGGCACAAATACATACACACTCACACACATACACACACACACACGCACACACAAACACATGCCCACACATACGCACACACAAACACATGCCCACACATATATACACACATACACACACACATGCATAAACACATGTTCACATACAAACATATACACACTCACAAATGTACACACACACACTAACACACAAACCCATGCACACTCACACATACACTCACTGACACTCTCCGGGAGCTGACACAGGGCTCACATCCAACCGCAACCCCTTGCCGCAGAGTCCCCAGCACTTCCCGCTCCAAGAGTGTGGTCAACAGTCAGCCCAGCCTCTCTGTGGCCGGTAATGCCAAGACAATCCTCAGAGTCAGTGTGGCCTCTGGGAGACGCCCTGTGGTACTCACCAATGGAGCCCACGTGATCCCAGCTCCTTTCCGAAGTCAGGCATCAGGGACAAAGCCCCTCCTGTCCCACGTTAACACCCAGCAGCGCTGTAACCTCACGGACATCCATGAACAAAGGCTACTCTTTTCAACCTTCAGCTTCAATCCTCTCACCTGGGTGACCGCTCCACAGGAAGCCTGGCCTTTCCACCCTTTCTTCTTGACTGGGGCATCTTGAATGTAGATTGTTGTTTCTGTGATGTGCTTGTAAAATACTTGTTACACCTGTGGTAGTGGAGAGAGGAGATCAACCCCCAAACTATGTAACAAGAGTGATAAGTTCATTGACCAATGTGGATATAATGTGTCAATAATTAATGCTGCTTTCTTTAAAAAGTTGGCCTTGCATGTGCAAAGAACCAGAGGAGCTGATAATGAATCCCCAAGTCCTTACCACGTAGCTAATGGCTCCAGGAACTGAAATTGGCAGTGAAACGGGGCTTCTGAGAACAGACTGCTGAGTCTGGAATCTTGGCTGCATCACCCACCTGCTTTGTGGTGGTAGGCAAGTGAGTTAACCCATCCAGGCCAACGTTCCACCATCTGTGACACGGAACTATTAGTAGCACCTGTCTTCTGCATTGACAATCTTCTGCGGAGGCAATCTTTGTAAAGTTTCTTACCGTGTTACCTGGTGCATAGAGGCACTTAATAAATGTTGGATACTTATTAATAACCAAATTCATTAACAGAAATGAAGGAAACCAGTGGGACAGAGGGATGGAAAAGCCCAGATCTTGGGTTAGAATGGGCTCTTTCGCTTTCTACCTGAGTTTCCTCAGAAGAAGTCATATAACTTACTCCAACTGAAGTCATGGCATCTCTAAATGGGATAACAATGACATCCCTCACATGGTGCCATGAGCTTCCAATGGGTGCCGAGATGCGGAAAAGTTATTCCAATGTTGGCTACAATTAGAGAAATTCAAGGTCTGTTTTATCCCTGAGAAAGAGAGTAAATGAGATCATGTATGCTGACGTCCTTCCAAGGTTGTCAAGCTTTACTCATGAAAGGTACCGTGATGATTACTAAATGAGGAAACTGAATAAAGGTCACAGGAGGGACTTCAAGGTTAAATCTTGAAAAGAAGCAGAGCTAGCTGAGAATTCGGGACTTAGGGCTTGAATTCTAGGGACTTGTTCTCAATCAAGTGTCACAGTCAGTAGCTGTGCCCCTTTTGCATGGAATTACTTTGGGTTCACGTCCTCTGACCTCCCTTGGTAAGTGTTCAAGAGGCCAAACACCACAGTGGCCCTGTGTCCCACGAGACTGGACTCACATCACTCCCACCCCACGGCTCCCATCCTGTAGTTGAAAATATGACATCTGGGATATGGAAGCATGCTGGTCCACAGTGGCGTCTAATCTCATAGTGATGGTGTGCTTGGCAGGCCCGGAGATATCTTTAAATATATAGTTGAAGAGGGTGCTACGTGAAATTTTCCTGCCATATTGTGGGGAAAGATTTTTTCTAAAATAACATGGAAACTGTGTGTCAGGGATGCAATACTTTTGGTGGTGGTGGTGGTTCTCCATCTCAGGCATCATTAAAAAGGTGGGGGGAAAAATTCACAGAGGACATACTAAATACTGCTGGAAGCCGTATGGCATTGGGGCTACCCTCCAAGAAGGAGCACGTGCTGGTAGAGTGGCTTGAAATTCAAGAATTCTGGGGTACGGTGCAGTGGGCAGTGGGCTGGCCGGGCCCTACAAAGGAATGTCTTCCCATTCAGGGGAAGGGGACAGGGCAGGGACAGGGCAGGGAAGTCTGAGATACAGGCTCCAAAAGTTATGGTCCCAGTGCTTTCAGAAAAGAGAGGACATTAGCTCTGGCTCCCAGAGGTCAGACAGTATCTCCCTTCTCCTGAAGCCAAGCAGATGGTTTAATTCAGTGGTCCACACGGTGTGGTCCCCGGACCAGCAGCAACAGCATCACCTGGGACCTTGTTACAGATGCAAGTTCTAGGGTCCCAGCCCAGACCTTCCAGACCAGCTGCCCCTCGGAGCTGGGAGCCAGCTCTGTGTTTACTGAGCCCTCCAGGTGGTTGGGTTGCATGCCAAGTGTGAGAATCCCCGGTTAATTTAAACGTCATCCTGAGATGTAAATATTTATTCAAAACTACAAGGGGTTAAAAAATAAACTTGTCTTTTACCAGCTATTCTGTTTCTGGGAATTTATTTTTATTTCTAGGAATTTATTCTATGAACACACTCATATAAGTGCCCAAAGATATGGGCATGAGTTCTACAAAAAATAGAAGCATCGTATAATCTGTCCAATAGAGCAACGGGAATCAGAGATGTCATGTACAGACGATGAGGGTCTAAGCTTTCTAATAAGGAGAGCGATGTACATACACTGGTCTATAAAGATGCCTAAGAGATGTAGTTAAAGGAAAAAAGCAAGTTGCACAACAGTCTCTAGAATGCAATCCTATTGTGTTTGTGAAAGGAGGCAACATGTGTACATACACAAACACACTAATCAATTTGTGTCTGGAAAATACACAATATGAGCATGTATTAATTTAATAATTTTTAAAACTACTCAGTGAAAAGAAATAAAAACCAAAAAATTACACAGAGAGCGCCCCCAGCCTTTCCCCAGGCATCATCCTTTCTCTCACCACCTCCCCTCTCTGGACAGTCATTACTATCGTTCTCACCAGACTGACACGTAAGCTGGTTTCCTCGTGTCTGTCTTCCATGGAAACCGAGCTACAAGGCTTCATGGTGCTTGAAGATGTTAAGCAGCCTCATAACCTTTAATTCCAGACTAAATAGTTTAATCTCGCCAGCTAATTTCTCCTCAGGAAACCTTCGTCATCTCTGAGGTTCTTCTGAGGAGCTGTCTATAGTTGTATAAATTTGGAGATGTCAGCTAAGGCATAATGAATTTCCCTAGATAGGTTAATTTCATTAAAGTAGTTATGAATCAACGGGTAATCATGATTGCAACACTCTTGGTAGTCACTGGCTGAGGGTGATACACGACTGATAGATAAAAGAGAAGTAAATTTTAAAATGTGGTATGAATGAAGGAATGTGAGGAATTAAGACAGAGAGAGAGGGAGAGAGGGGCATGTACAGGTTTTCCATGATCAGCCCTTGACCCTGGAGGCCCCCTCCACGGGGGCCTGGATCACAGCCCTCTGCCACGGGGACACCCATGCTGATAAGATGCTGAGGCCATCTGTTATTTTCTGATTGTTGAGACTGCAAAGCACCCCCACAAAGGGCAGCTACCTCCACAAAGGAGCCCCAATGACCTGGCCTTCTGGATCCTGCCAGAAGACCTAGAGGAGAAGCTGGGAGGAGGGGTCTCTCAAAACCACAACTGAAACCACTTCTCTCTGCTCCAGCCAGGACGTGACAAGCCAAGGGGGCAGGGACATTTGCCCGCATGCACATCCACATCCTGGACTGAGTGTAACAGAGAGGAAGGGAGGAAACTCAGGGGTGAGTACACATGACCGAAGGGGCTCTGGCAGTATTCCTAGTCCGTTAGTGATGATGGTGACGATGACGATGATTTTACCATTTCTCCTTAACTTCTCCGTCACAAAAGATATATTTACTCATTTTACTTGGGAAAAGGAATCTGGAGATAAGAGTTAGTCTCCCTGGAAATACCCAAATCAAGGACAGTTTTCACCTGCGTCCTGACCGAGCAGCAGGGAGCTTGGCAGATGTTCCAACTTCATAGCATCTGAGCAGGGTTCTTTAACTTGAAACTTGGCAAGTCTAAGAATGGAGGAATTGTGAAGTACTTTGGTACTGCGGGTGAACTGTACCACGGTGTGATGGTGGCGCGTACCCTGCTTTGGTCACATGGAGGGTGTGTGATCCAGGCGAAGCCCCACTGCCCTGGGGGCTGGTAACACTTTCTAACCACTGGTGGCTGAGCAATGTCCTGTCCTCGGTGCTGGCCTGTTCTTCCTCTGCACTCTGCATCACCCTTTCTTAGTCTCTGTACTTAGTCTCTGTGTTAGTTAGTCTTAGTCATCTATTGCTGCAAAGCAAAGTACCCACAAATTAAACACAGTGATTATCTCACCTTTTCTGTGCGTCAGAATTTGGGAGTGGCTTAGCCAGGTGGTTCTGGCTCAGGGTTTCTCACGAGGTTGCAGTCAAGGCCACGGTCATCTGAGGGCTCAATGAGGGCTCACTCCCATGGCTGTTGGCAGGAGGTCTCAGTTCCTGGCCACATGGGCCTTTCTATAGAGCTCCTTGAGTGTCCTCAGGACGTGGCTTCCCCCAGCGTGAGTGATCCAAACAAGAGAGGAAGGAGGAAGCCACCGCCTTTATGTCTGAATCTCAGAAATCACACATCGTCACTCCTACAACATCCTATTTGTGGGAGGTGAGACTTCCCATGCAGTCCCCACTCAAAGGCAGGGAACGGAGCTCTCCTCTGAAGGGAGGGACACCGAAGAATTTGTGTGCAAAGTTTGAAACCAATGCAGCCTCCAGGGGACGTCACATTCACTCCATCACTAACTTGTTTGTGCATCTATTATGTCCATCTCTTCATTTATCCAATGCCTTTTCCGTGAGTGCCTGCCAGGTATGAGCACTATGCCAGGTGCTGGGTAAGGGAGAGATGAGGCAGACAGGGAAGCCATCCCTCCTGTTTACCCCCAAATCGTATGTCTAGTGGCTAGGCAGATATAAGCAAGAGTAGTAGGATTAAAAAAATACATTTTAATGGGTGCAGGATTGTTTCTTACAGGGGTAGTGATGGTGGGGTCTTTGTTTAATTTAGGAACTAAATGAACAGTTCCCTTCAAGGGGAAAGTAAGCCCCTGAGGGCTTACCAAGTGCATGTTCTCCAGGAAGACTACAGAACAGCAGGCAGTTAACTGCTCTGCACAGGAAGTGACCAGGGATGGGCAGCTAGACTCTGCTGAGGAAGGGCACCAAGGTGAAGTGCCAAAGGGTATTTAATAACAAGGATTCTACTGTCCAGCTTAAGTGAGGGCATTTTGGGAGGGAACTGGTCACCCAACAGCCCAGCAGGACCTGAGATGGAGACGAAGTCCAGTCCAGCACAGTGAATGTTGACTATCGAGTGCTTCAATGAATGAGGTGAGTGGGGAGCGGAGAAACAATGGCGGTGGGGTCAAAAAGGCCTGGGCTTCAAGGCACGTGGACTTTTCTCAGAGACTGGAGGGGCTGTATTCAGATAGCTACAAGGAAGAGGAAGTGTGAAGACAGTCTCTGCATCCAGCCTGGGTGTGAGGGAAAGGGACGCACTCTCTTGTCAGGGCTCGGAGGTAGCTGGCTCTTCAGGGAGACAAGAAGGCATAGGGAACTTCCATTCAGATTATAGGGGAGATTATGTTTCATAGAAAAGATTCCCATGAGTGCCAGGGAAGGGTTGGGGATGCCAGAGGGAGCACTTTTCTAGAACAGTCTTGAATCGGGTACACGGAAGGCAAGAGTGACATGACTCACACTTGGTGTAATATCTAAGGGGTGAGCCATCCACCACAGATGGTGATGGTGTGGGGTGGGGGTGTCTCTTTCTCTGAAGGATGGAGTGGGTCCAGCAGTAGAATCGTAGATCTTTAGCACTGACGGGGAACCTGGCGGTCATTTGATTCCATCAATTCCCAATTTTTAAGTCAATTTATTGAAGTATGCTTGATGTAACACCAAAATTCACTCTTTCCAAGTGGAGAGTTTGATGAGTTTTGACAAGGGTAATCACTGTGGAACCACCACCACAATCAAGATATGGAGCTTTTCCATCATCCCAAAAGGTTCCCTATGCCCCTTATAGCCAATCCCCTCCCCTGATCTTCCATTCTTGGTCACTACTGATCAGCTTTCTATGACTATGGTTTTGTGTTTTCTAGAGTTTCATATAAATGTAACGTACAGTAATTGTGTTTTGTGATGCCTTCTTTTACTTATCAATGCTTTGAGATACATCTGTACTGTTGTGAGATAGCAGTTCCTCCCCTTTTTATTGCTGAGCAGGACTCCACTGTATGGATATACAATGGCTTATATATGAACTCAACAGTTCACGGACATTGGATTGTTTTCAGTTCTGAGAAGTTATGAATAAAGCTGCTATGAACATTTACATGTGAGCCTTTCAATAGCTATCGGCTTTCATCTCTCTGGGATAAATACCTAGGAGTGGGATTGCTGGGTCAAACAGCGAACGCCATTTTAACTTTTAAGAAAGTGCCAAACTATTGTCCAGCATAGTTGTACCTTTTGGCATTCTTGCCATCAATGGGAGTTCCAATTCCTTCACATCCTTATCAGCACTTGATATGTCAACCTTTTTGATTTTAGTAGGTGTGAAGGGTTATGTCATGTGGCTTCATGTGGTTTAATATGCATTTCCGGAATGACTAAATATATGGAGCATACTTTGGTATTTTTTTTGCCATCTTATTTGGTGCCATCTTATCTTATTGGGTGCAGTTTTCAAATCTTTTCAAAAATTTAAATCTTTTGTCCATTTAAAAAAATTGGGTTGATTTCTTTCTTCTTCTTGAATTATAAGGGCTTTTTATATAGTCTAGATACAAGTTCTTTATCAGGTTTTTGATTGTGAAATATTTTCTTCCAGTCTATAATTTGTCTTTTCTTTCTCTTACTCATCTTTTGAAGAGTATAAATTTTTAATTTTGATGAAGTTAAAAAGTTATTTTTTTAATAGTTTTTGTTTTTTGTGTCCTAAGAAATCTTTGCTTAACTCAAGGTCAAAGAGATTTTTTTCTTTGTTAGTCTATATCCCAACAGTACTGTATCTTTTACTGTTGTTTATCTTCCACTTTTCCTTCTTTATATTTTGCACATTTATGAATTGTGCCTTCTGCGGCATCGAAGATACTCCCCTCTCTACATTCTGTGCTGGGCTCTGTTACTGACCTCTGCTAAAATATGCCCACTGTCTGTGCTGCCTTTCTATCTGCATCTCAAGTCTGTGTCTTCTCCTTGGCCAATGTCCCAGTGATATAGGGCCTTACCCATCCCACATGGTCACAGCAACTATTACTTCACTGGTCATTTCTTTTCAATCTTGATGATCCCTGTGGCTGCTACAGTGGCCAGTGGGAGCTCAGGCCTGCCTGTATTGATGCAAATGACGCAATGTTTGCATCATTGGATGATGCAAATCTTTGACTGCCACCATCCCTACCTCTCAATCAGGTCTCTTGGCTCAGTGCCATGGGAGTTTCTTCATTTGCATATATCATCTATAAGAAGTGCTTCTCAGTGTAGGGTCTGCAGTCTTGTGTGGATTCTTGAACTCTTTGTGGTCTGTCCACAACAAGATATAAGTACAGAAATCAAGAGGAAGCATTTAGAAATATTTTCAATAATCTGGCTTCACCACAACATCCTAGCACATGATCCATTGGTCCAAGCAGCATGGACCAAATTAGGTATGTTGAATTTGTGTGGTCAGTTGAGCATGTCATGAGATATTGAGTAGCTCAGTAGTACCACATATTGGTCCACGGAGACTTGGAAATTCATAAATACATAAATTATTCCTTTACTGCAGGTACTTTGAGAAGCACTGATCTATATCTCCTTCCATGCTTTATGATAATATTTTTTTCTGACTCAGTCATTACTGATAGGCAAAGGAAGAAAGGTATTGATAATAAATGAATACGTTCTCTTTGTCATTGATATACAGATTCAGATTTTCCTATTCATGACTCTGGTTCCTTTAAAGATTCTAGTGGTCGCTCCCAGATAGTCTGATTCAATAGCACTTGGGAGACCTGGGAATCTGCTTTGTCACCATCCTACTCCTCCCAGCCCCTCCACCCTGAGCTTGGAAGGACCACACTTGGAGAAAAAGTGACCTACAAGAGGGAAACTCCAGTGGTGGCCTCTCAATGGTCAGGAAGTAGAGGGGTACTTGTGGGACAGCTAAAGGCAGACCATACATAGTGTGTGTTGGAGAGGTGGGGTCATTGGATCCCCACTCTGCCCGTTGAGAAGCCTGGCCCTCGGTACCAGGAGATGCTCCAGTTGCAACCCGGAAGCCAAGGCATTCATAAGGTTTCTCCTGAAGAGTTGACCTCCTATAGGGGAAGAATGAGGGGCTTCCTGCAGCGAGAGTAAACTTTCCAAGAATAACATGCCATGTTGGTAATGAGGGTCTTCTCTCAGTTATGGTGAACCCATAAAATAAGGGGGCATACTGCGTCTTACTTCTCTTCTCCTTTAGTCTCATTAGCATCTTGACGTGACGTCGAAACCACGTGGCTCTGTGTAGCAATGTCGTTTGGACATGATTACAGAAAGCAGATTGTACACAGTCTCCGTCTTTTGCTGTTGTGGTTTTCCTACAGCAAAATTACTATCCAGTGAAGTCACTTTCTCTGATTTTGTTGTTTCTAGTGCCAATTTTAAATTTGCACAGAAATCCCCCAACTATTTGGAGTTAAAGTGACAAGAAAGCTCAAACAACCAGACCGTTGTTGGGGGGATTCTCCGTGCTCCGCCTTCTTGTCCTGTTCCTTCTGCTTTCACCTGACTGTTGAGATGTCAGAGTCAGTCTACAGACGAGGCTACCCCACCCTCCCCCCGCACACCTCGAGGATCCTGTCTCTTATTTTTATAGAGGGGAGTTTGGGAAATGGGATCACAATTGTGACCAGTTCTAAGAAATTTCCTAAAGTCCCTAAAAGTATTAATTATTTGGGGTTTGGGTACATCTTCTTTTGTTTCATTTTGCCTTGGAACTGGATTGTTTCATTTTCTTTGGTTTTGGAAAAGTTAATTTCTTTCCTTTGTAAAATAACACAGGCTTGCAAATTAACTCTTTAAGAAACGTTACTTATGGAATGCTTTCCATGTGTTAGTCACTTTCAATACAGTCTCATTTAATTCTTAAAACAACCGTATGAAATGAGTATTATGGTCCCCATTTATAGACAAGCAGGTGGCAGAGGTTGGGAGAGGCAGAGCCGGGACTAGAACCTAGACCGGATCATCCACAGCCTGAGCGTCAATTGCTCTGCTAACGCTGCCTCTGGCTGTGGCTGGGCTGAGAGACTCAGCTCCCCTTTCCTTTTCTTCCTGAAGCAACCTGCCCAAGATCAGGCAGCACAGCACAGAACTGGAGTATACTGACTGCTGGTCGGACTCGTGAGAGAGCAGGGCAAGAGGGTTCGAGGGAAAGCAAGAGTGGGAGAGAGAGGGAGAGAGACAGAGAGAGGGAGAGGGAGAAAGAGAGGGAGAGAGAGTGACAGTGAAAGAGAGACGCAGAGAGAAAGAGGAAGAGAGAAAGGAGGGAAAGGAGAGAGAGAGAGAGACAGAGAGAGCGAGCATCGGGCATCGGGCAGTGGAGAGGAAGCTTTAGGAAGGAGCTGGAGTTGGGATTCTCGGGCTGGAGCCTCCAACTCTTCATTGAGCTTCTGTGCCCTGAGCGAATCCCCTGGTCTTCCTGGACTTAGCTTTTTTTCCTTTTTTTTCTTGTACAATAAGGAGGAGTTGAGTCCAAAGAATCGAAGTCAGTTCCGCTCTAGTTTCTGTCAAGATAGAAGAAACAGATTCCTGCCTACAAAGACTGAAGTTTCCAGCACTGTGTTTGCTCCTCAGGAGGACTTCCAGTCTCCTCAGGAGCATTGTGAAATTCTAAAGAAAAAAATTCATCCCTACATTAGGAAATTTCAAAGGTAGGATTTGAAAAAGAGAACCATAAACCAACATTGAATTCTAGCTGAGGGTATGCATGTTAAAGCGTTTAGGGGTGAAGTGTGTGGATCTTTGCAATTTACTTCCAAATATGTATAAAATAAAATAGATTGACAAATTGATCGAGAGATGGATAGATGAATAGATGTGTGAGAAATTACAAACTGTGGATTTTAGGTGGTGAGTATATGAGTGTTCATTGCATGATTCTTTCCATAAGAGGTGTGTCTGTACAGTGACAGTGTGGATGACAGGGAAGGAGGGCAGATGGGGTCAGGGCAGGTGCGCAAAGCTCCAGAATATAACTGCAGCTTCAGCTCTGGCCTCCAGCTCTGAAAGCCTGTTCTCTCAGTGGGAGGACCCTCCCTCCCCTGCCCCTTCTGAGGCTCGTGTTTCTCACGGAGGCAATGGAGCTTCTGCGCTATCATTTATCAGACACCTCAGGCTGGAAAACATAAGCCTTCTAGCCGACGAGCCCAAGAAGGTGTCCCTCGTTGTGGGCGTTAGGTTGTCTTCTCTCTTTCTCTTCATCCATTGAGTGCCTGGTGCATCGGGAGGACCCAGCAAAACTCCCAACAGCATCTGCAGTCCATAAAGCCACGAGATCAGTTTTTATTCATGGCCCAAAGGGGCCCAGCTTTGAACGTAAGCCCCAGTCTCCAGACCCTAGGACAGAACAGGAGAGTGATCAGAAGGCACAGACCAGAGTACTGCGCAGACCAGCCTTGCGTGCAGTTCGGGATCCTGATACTTAGCAGACAAGGGCAGGCATGAAAATGGACAGCAGCCCAGCTCTCCTCAGGTCGGGCAGACACCATGCGGGTGACTGGCTCCCTGGCTCTCTGGAGCTGTGATCCAGTTCCAGCACAATCATGTCTTGTTCCGGAGAGTTCCAGGCCCACATTGCATCAGCTTTCAAAAGGCTCTGACTAATAAGTTCCGAGTGCGGTGGAAGATTCTGAGAATGAACACGAGGGAGGTAAATGTCACTATTGTGTGGGGCTGAGGTTTGTTTACCATTTCAGACCTGGCTGGCCTTGCTAAGGGCTCAACGGACAAAGCCTTGTGTAATCCCCACCAGTAATCAAGAGTTCAGGCTGGCAGAGGGCAGGAGTCACTTACAAGACAAAGGGCTAGCTGACCGTGGGAGCAGATGTCAGCAAACTGCCGCCTTAAATCCAACATCCTCCCCACAGCTGGGTGTCCCAGATCAAGGTGTGGGCAGGCTGGTTCCTTCTGAGGCCTCTCTCCTTGCCTGCAGATAGCTGTCTCTCCCTGTGTCCTCACGTGGTCATCCCTCTGTGTGTTTCTGTGTCCTAAATCTCCTCTTATTATTAGGACACCGGTCATACTGGATTAAGGCCAACCCATATGACCTCATTTTACCTTAATCACCTCTTTAAAGGCCCTGTCTCCAAATATGGTCACATTTTGAGGTGTTGTGGTCAGGACTTCAACGTACGAATTTGGGGGGACACAGTTCAGCCTCTGACAGTCCTCAAATCACCGTCGCCATGGCTAACACTCAGCAAGCATGCACCGAGGGGGCGTTGACTGGTGTTGGACGCTGGGCCATGAAGCTGCCTAACACGACCAACACTCCAGAACGTGGGCTCACAGATGCCAGCACCGAAGGGCCCTAGAGATGGTTTGTTTCAATCAGCTCTTTTATTGATGAGGAAACTGATGTGTGGACAGAGGGGAGGCCAGTGCCAGATGCAGTGAGGGTGTGGAGCACAGGAACTCACTCACTGCTAGGGGAATGTGAAATGGTGCATCCACTTTGGAAAACAGCTTGGCAGTTTCTCACAAAGCTAAACATCCTCTTACCATAAAGTCCAGCAATCACACTCCTAGATATTTGTCCAAAGGAGATCAACTCTACTAAATATTGAGATGTCCTATTAAGTTTTAAAAAATAGCCAATTTAAAATAGCTAAAAAGAACACTAATGATTATATTTTATCATTTTTTATATACATACATTCTTTTCACAGTCATTGCTTGTTTTAAAAGTATTTTTGCCTGTATTTAAAATCTATTAATTATCAGCATTACAAATGAAAAGGAAAGAAATTTTCCTCTAATGGGCACTTTTTGCATCGCAAACGAAACATAAGATTCTGTGAGGACACAAAGAAAATGGCACCTCAGTGAATTCTACTGTCTGATTTTGGGACTACACCTATGTGGTTAACAGAAAGCACAAATCAAGCTTGGTAACCCACAATGTAAGTAACCATTTAAGTCATGGTCAGGCAGGTCTCCTGAGCACAGATAGCAAGGGGGAAAGATCCAGAACTGTGTGGAGGGAAGGAGCAAATGAGTTCTCCATGGAAAATCTACGAAGTGTCTAGGTCATATGTGGACGATCAAGAGTCTGTTATCAAAATTTTCACCCTGGTGCTGGTGCCCAAGATCGAGTATCTTTGAATGTTATTTCTGGTGGCCGAAAAAGAGGGCCACACGTCTCAACATCATGCTCTGGGAAGGTGACTTGGGTGGGAACGGCAAACTGCTGAAATCCATCAGCAGGAAAGTGTAAGTCTAGGCTGTTGGCATACAATCTACTGGGACCCCAGCCAAAGGGCAAGGACTGAGCTTCCACTGCCCTCCACAGACAGATTCTGTCTCCCTTCAGGTGTACTTATTGAAGGAAAAACGAAGAGAGTAGGTAGAATAGAGCGGCAAAGAGTGTCCATTCTGGCAGAGCTGCAGAAGCAAGCTTTGGTCTCTGATCTTTAGAGCAGCCAGTTGATCATACACATCAAACTCTCTGGCCGGGCCCTTGAATGGGGCAGCTTCTCATGAGGTGTCATGTTAGTTGCCTCACGCATCTTCAGGGCAAAGAAACTACTTATCCACGTAGAAGGTTTGTTTCCAGGAACTTCTCTAGGGTTGCTAGTACAGTATTAATATGACCTTAAATACCCCCATTTCTTTCATACATATATACTCTGAATGTGGGTGGAGTATACATGGATTTCTCATGAATTGGTAGAGTATTTGAGCATTTCTGAAAACAATCCCAGAGAACAAGCATTTGGGAGGCCTGGGGATTAGCACGTTTTGCTATTGACACTTCTCTGCATTAACTAGCTGTGTGGCCTTGACTGGGCCTCTCATCTCCCGGGTACTCAGGCATATTCCTCTACCTGTAAGTGAAGGCATCCAACAATGATCACCAAGGTCTTTTCCAGTTCAGAGATTCAGTGGTTCTGCTACAAGGTAGAGATAGGAAACAAAGAGTAGCTGGAAGAAAACACACAAAGCTGAAGACAGGTCAAGAAGACTGGTATTTATGTTAGAAGGAGGGAAGGAGAACAGTCGAGTCCCTGACAGTCCTCCAGGCGGAGGGGAAGGCATCATGAGCACTGGAGTCACTATCTGAGGTGCCTGCAGTAAACAGAGACTTCATTTGAAATCTTATGCTTTAGCTTATAATGCAAATGATGTATTCTATGCCATAATATAGCCAGGTTTTTAAA
Source organism: Ceratotherium simum simum (assembly GCF_057802395.1). Lineage (NCBI taxonomy): Eukaryota > Metazoa > Chordata > Mammalia > Perissodactyla > Rhinocerotidae > Ceratotherium > Ceratotherium simum. Next base: position 3,497,723 of record NC_141909.1, read on the forward strand.
ATATAAAATAAAGTTTTCCCTAAGGTGTTTCGGAAAGCTACCCCACGCTTATCTTATGGCATCAAAGTATCCTATACCCCATTACCAACTACTACAGTTTGAAGGTCAAGTAATTTTCTGCTAAATAGAAGTTAAAATCTAAAGTGAAATATTGTTTTCCCTTCCCCTTTCCTCTGGGAGTGTACCAACAACTGTTTTTCAGAGTTAGCTTCCTATTTGAAAACACTATTATAAATGGTTAATCAAGGCCAAATACTTTAGCAGCTGTCACCAGGAGAACGCTTTGTAAATTTTTGTCTGTGAGTTTATTTATAATGAGATTCTTGGAAGATGTATACAATAGACCCCTCTTATCTGTAGTTTTGCTTTCCAGGGTTTCAGTTACCGGCAGTCAACTGTGGTCTGAAAATATTAAATAGAAAATTCCAGAAATAAACAATACATAAGTTTTAAAATGAGAGTCATTCTGAGTGGGGTGATAAAATTTTGCACTGTCCTGCTCTGTTCCGTCCTGGATGCGAATTATCCCTTTGTCCAGCGTATCTTGCTGTATACGCTACCTGATATAGCAGCCATCTTGGTTATCAGATCGACTGTCGCCGTATCGCAGTGCTTGTGTTCAAGTCACCCTTATTTTACTTAGTAATGGCCCCAAAGTGCAAGAGTAGTGACTCTGGATATGCCAGAGAAGTTACTGTTGTTAATCTCTTACTGGGCCTAATTTATAAAGGCATATATGTATATAAATTTACATAAATATAAAAAATATATATAAATATACAAAAATATATATATAAAATTATTTGTGCCTTTATCGTAGGTACGTGAGTATAGGAAAAAACGTAGTATATATAGGGTTCAGTACTATCCTAGGTTTCAGGTATCCACTGAGGGTCTTAGAATGTATCCCCTGTGGATAATGGGGGGAGCTACTGTAATCACAAAGAAATTTGTTGATTTTTAACCTCTCAGCATTGCCAATGGCATCAGAGTATCTTATTAAATAGGCCTGTATTTATTTTTTATGCCACCAGAAGCCATGGCTATTTCTGTGCACAGAACTGGGAACTCTCTTTTCCTGGATCACAACGTCAGAGACCAGAATTCTCTGGGTCTCCTTCTATTTTCTTTACAAACCTGGATCATCTGTGTGCCTGCACCTCACCTGGACTACGGCACCAGTTCTCCCATCGCTAGAAGACCTGATGCCTTGGAGTGCCACCAGGGGCTCCCCTTAGGAAAGACACCTTTCCGTTGGCTTGTGCAGAAACAGCCAAGACAAGGGGCCAAGTTGTCTTCATCACAGGCCACATGTCAGGGACAGGGGAGCTTCTTGTCTGCTGAGCGCACTGCAGGAAACATCAATTAGTGCTTCTAATAAAAAGCTACTTCTTTGTGTTTGCTTTTTAAAAAGCAAATTAAGTGTTCTAGTCATCATAAATTTGAATTACGAATAGGGAACAAAGACCAAGCTAAAATTAATAAAAATACACTGAAGTTGTATAATATGATCAGATAAAAGGAAAAGGGGAAGTATAAAAAGGGAGAAATGAAGACAGGCAAAAATACAGATGTACAGGCGGAGGGACGAGCAGAGGCAAAGAAACAACCAGCAGATACGTTGACGCAGACACATGGGGCTCACCAGTCAACGTGATACACAATGGCGCATCACCCCCATCTTGCGTCTTCTGGGATACAGGCAACAGAGACTTTTAAAATCTGGTCGCCTTTTCACAGTTAGAAAGATCAAGTTCCTGTTGGTCCTGCTCCATCTTTTGGAAGACTGATTCCATCCATTAGCAGAAATCTCCCATTGCTCGCTTAGGGTCTTAGGGGGAAGAATGAGCAGAAACGTTACAGAGCTAGGAGAGAATTAATGGTGGGGCATCCGGTGAGGGTAATAAATGACTCAGAAGCTAGTTTTACAGGTAAAACACTCAAATTATTACAGAACTGCAAAAATGAAGAGAGAAAAAGATCCAGGCACATGGAGACTCACATTCAAGGAGGGCTACTTAGGAGGCACTGAACCTTAATACAGCACTGGGCTCAGCTGTGTCTTCCAGGGCACTGGACTGGAACGCTGCTGCGTCAGCTGCCACACCAACTTGTAGGTCCCGGACACTGGAGTCCCTCCTACTCAGAGGGTGTCGGGTCAAGGCAAACCTTCAGACCTGGCTGGCAGGCTCACCCTTAGGCGGCGTTGGAGTGTTTTATGTCAGTGACCCCAGCGCTTCTGGCGCTGGCTTTAGATGGTCCTGGGAACACCACAAACGCCTCCTCTGCAGGCTCAAATTCTTCCCTTTACATTCCTTTTGGCAAATGGCTTTTCCCATTCCTCCCCATCTCACTCTGAAACTCTGCAGCAATCTGTCTCACCTCCAGACAGTGACGCCCACCAGTTCCTTATCCACTGGGGCAGGTTCCTGGGGGCCAAGGAATGCAGCTTTTGGAGTCAAGGAGCACTGGACTTGAATCCCACTCTGACATTTGTTAGCTGGTGGCCTTGGGCACATTGCATGTACTCCGTTTTTCCATCTTTGAAGCAGGATTATACTGCCAAACTTTGAGACAACATACACAGAGGACCTGACTCAGCACCTGGCCTGGCATCAGTTCCCTACCCGTCCAGTTTGTGGGCATGCTGGTTGTTCTAGCAGCAGCTATCCCCAGGGCGCATCTTTGGTGGGGGTCGGGGTGGGGTCCACTGAGAAACGCTGCTCTGGGGTACAGTGGGCAAGCAGCACACGTGTCTGCCTGCAGTGCCCCTAGAGAAGGAGGCCTCTAGTCCAAGCTCTCAGGACTGCTCTTTGGCCAACTCTAGCCTGGACCAAATGGGGAACGAGATTCTAGGAAGGTAATCTTGGCTCTTCCTCAGAGGTTAGAGGAGGTGTGTGTGGGGGTCAGGAGGCAGCCATCTGGCCCAGGGAGGACATGGCTGGTGAGACCACGCTGGGTCCTGGGGTCCCTGGGTTATTACCTGCCCAACATCTGGGTTCCTCACCTGTGTAAGCAGATGATAATTCCCATCCATGGGACTTTGGTAAGCAGTGAATGCATCGATGTATGTAAAGTCCTTAGCACACTGTGTGTATGTACACACACACACACACACACACACACACGCAAGACCATACGTGAAATAGTATCAGTGTTTCTAAGTGGTGAGAATTTGATTTTTTATTCCTTTTTTTCCTCTGTGCTCATCTCTATGTTTGTAATTATTATTTTCTACCCAAGTTAACACGTTACTTGTTTAACAAAAATACAAAAGGAGGACATTTCTAAAATTCAGATCTACACCTGTTACACAGGAATTTAAAAAAGAAAACATTTTTTAGGATGTGCACGATTAAACATAAAGTTGTACCATTAAATGGAATCAGCCACTGATCATACTTAGAAAAATAAAAAAGACAATACTAAGTCCCTCAGCAGAGACTAAGTGAGATCCACCTCCTGCGGATTTCGCTGCAAGCCTGGGGAGCAGGCATCCCGGTCCTTTTGATACATGTTGCTTCCTTTGTGTCATGAAAAGGGCACAGGCATCAGCATCCATCATGGAGAGCCAGGAGAAAAGGAATTGAAACAACCTGGGTGAAGTGTCCTAAGATCCCACTTAGAGGTGATTAGTTTTAGCCCGTTAGGAGTCTAATTTTTCTGGGGGTTTAAACTGAAATTCTACCATGGAAGCCTTATGAGCTATCAGAGAAAAAGAGAAATGTTTGTTTTTTTTAATTACCAGAATCTCTACCTTTTCATTCTTTCTAATGTTTCTCTACATCCCAATCGACAACGCCAGTGGATGGGGAGCAGCTGTTAGCAGCGCACGGGCACACGCTTTGATTGCCACACACTTGCTTCTCTGGGTCTCCTTGAACCCTTGATCTTTTCAGTTTAGTGTAATCAGTCTAGTCTATTCTGCCTCAGCATTTGAAATTCTTGTTCCAGACTTGCGTTGACGGTGTCTATTTGCTGACTGCTTTCTATGTGCAAGACATGTAAAATTCCTGTTGTGCTTTTTTAAATGCATTACTGTAGTTTTTAAACAGTTGGCTCCTCCTACCATTCAAACGGGGTCCTCACCTCCTCTGCAATCTGTGAGGCAGGACACTGCCTGCTGGGGGACCCCCCCTGGAACCAGTGGGGTGGTGCCTGCATCGCTCCCCCTCCTCATTGGGCAGGTGGGGTGGGCCCTAGGGGACGGAGTTTTATGGAGAGTCAGGGTTGAATGAGAAAGCTCCCCGGGTGGAGAAGGCCCCGTGGAAGCTCCTTTCCCACAACGCGACAGCAATGCGGCCACGTGGGCTTTAAGCCCAGATCCTAAGCATGAAGACTACTGGAACTTTCCAAAGGTTTTCCTTGAATCTCTAGAGTTTAGAGAGAGCCAGTCCTTTAGGATTCATTTCTTGCCAAATTTGAAAAATAATAGTTTTTTTAAAGCATGCAAGAGGCCAGGAGCAACAGAATGAAAAATGGCAGCAAGTCACTGAACGCAATTCACGGTCAGACGGCTGTGAATCGTCCCTGAGTCCACGTACAGAGGAGACCCTGAGCTCGCAGCCATTCAGTACGGAGGATGGGGACGTGCCTGGGTTTTTCTGCACCATTTATTCTTCCCCACGATAATTTCAGGGTCTGACTTGGCTTTTTGGAATTGAGCTGTCAAGAGTGAAGACAAAGACAGGTGCTATAGTAATTGGCGAGCCGGGTGAGACGCAGAACAGAGGGGGGCTGGCTTTCTCTGGATTTTAGGCACTTAGCAGGGCCCCAAAGGAACATTCTTCTTTTTTTGCTTTGTGTCTTTTTCATCTTTGAAGAAGGATCTCACAAAATTTAGTTTCTACTAACGATGTGAAGCCCATAATGTTTTAAAACAATATTTTTATTATTCTAAAGATCCTAGAACTTCTGTACTTACTTTTAAGTAATCCCAGATTTATAATCCCATAAACCAGAAGCCTCAGATATCTTAAATTTTCGTTTATTTTCACAGAGATATTTTTATTATTGGATTTCTGAAAAACAGATAGATTTGTACCATCGGCAAAAACAATAAATTGTATTTGAAATATCTGTGAGAGATTTTGTTCTTCTTTATATCACCCTGGACAGTGTCCTCATCTTGGGGACAATTCCTTGGCTTTTTCCTTTCCCTTTGCTCCAACGAGTTTTATGGACTGTGAGTCTTATCACCTTTTCAAAGCAAAGAAGGTAAGACTGAAAAGATGACATATTTGCTTGGGCTAAGATGAAAACCTCAGAAGGTTTTACCAGTCTCCTGGAAGATGAGGGAAAAGTGACTTACGTTTGCTGGTTCATGCTTCAAGTGGGCACAAAAGAATGTACAGATCCCTGATTGAGTAGGAAGACCCCATATGAGATTTCTAAAACTTGTTCTCAAGCCATGAACACTCCATGGTGTTGTTAGTGCAGTAAAACGTCTGTGTGTTTCTTTGTTTCTTTTTTTTGTTTTTTTTTTTGTGAGGAAGATCAGCCTCATGCTTCAAGTGGGCACAAAAGAATGTACAGATCCCTGATTGAGTAGGAAGACCCCATATGAGATTTCTAAAACTTGTTCTCAAGCCATGAACACTCCATGGTGTTGTTAGTGCAGTAAAACGTCTGTGTGTTTCTTTGTTTCTTTTTTTTGTTTTTTTTTTTTCTGAGGAAGATCAGCCCTGAGCTAACATCCATGCTAATCCTCCTCTATTTGCCGAGGAAGACCGGCTCTGAGCTAACATCTATTACCAATCCTCCTCCTGTTTTTTCCCCCAAACCCCTAGCAGATAGTTATATGTCATAGCTGCACATCCTTCCAGTTGCTGTATGTGGGACACGGCCTCTGCATGGCCGAAGAAGTGGTGCGTCAGTGCACGCCCGGGATACGAACCGGGGCCGCCAGTAGCCGAGAGCGCGCACTTAACCGCTAAGCCACGGGGCCAGCCCCGAACGTCTGTGTGTTTCTAAGTATTACTCTAATTACAAGAGGCATCCAGAACAGATCAAATGAATGATTTTTAACTAGTAATCTAAAGGACAACTATTGTATTTTAAAATTTCTTAGTTCAATTGACAAATATCAAATAAAATACAGGAATGCATTAGGGTAGAAAAAAGATTGTTAGCTATCTTTATAGGATGAAGTGAAGCAAATAGCAATTTGATGGGTCAAGGAAAGGTTTGGAGAGAGGAGGCAGCTTTTTAGAGCAATAAAATGACTCTCATAAACACGCTCTACCTGTCAAACAATACTCGACATCTGATATTAACTTGAGAAATAGAAATCATGTTTCTGTTCTTTTAAAGGCACGTTGATGTACCCTGTTTGACAGTGACATCATTTCTTCCTGCCTGATGTTCTCCCCCCAACTTATCTGTTGCCGTCAGCTCTTGAATCACTTTGCATCATTTGGGAGACACATTTCTTGTTCTTCTTCTGTCTTTTGATATTTCTGCTGTAATTGTTGTGGTTTCTTCTTGGTAAATATTGTTGTTTGGAAATAAAGTCAAAATAAGTTCTGTGTTATTTTCTTTTTTAAACAAAAAATACTAAGTGTTCATCTAAAAGTCAAGGATATTGTTGATTGTAATTGTGTAGCCGGCCTGAGTATTTCGTCGTTGTGTGTCGTTAATCACTGAGCATCTGTTGAGAGGGTTTGTACAGAACACTGTGCTTCCGGTCTGGAATCCTGTATATGGCTGAAGTTCTGAAAAATACATCAAAATAAAATTTAAAAAATTTTAAGGATAACTGTGAAGTTTTAGCATCCCTCGTTATAAGTTTTTGATGGCTGGAATATGAAGAACAGGCATTTGTTTCTCAGGCTGGTTTTTTCTGCCAATAAATGTTCAGTAATGGACGAACTGTGCTACGTTTTCTCGTTATCAATATTCAATTCAAATGACAGAAAAAAATGCTTCTAAAAAATAAATAAAACCACAGCAGTGTGCTAGGAATAAGATAGAAGATCTTCAGTAGGCAAGATATGATGAGGAATTCCTGCGAGAGAGAAGCATTTGGGATCAGAGGGATGGGGAACCAGAGCAGAGAACACTGCAGCCCAAGACCACAGAGACCCACAGTTTCTCCCAGGAGATCCTGGGAGAAGTTTCAAGGTGGGAATTGAATATGCAAATGATGGGAGTAATTAGTTTAAAAATACTCTACCTAGTACAGCTAGTCCTTGAACCTTTCTTTTCTCAAAATCTTTCTCTAAAGCCTGAAAACTGCTCTTTAGAGAAAGCAGACCTCATACTTAGAAAGGTCCCTGAGAGGTACAATGGAGTTTACAGTAATCCTAGATCCCTGCAAAAAGCAGAGAGGAGAGGAAATTTTTTAAAAAAGACGAGCAGCTCCTTCCAAGACAAAACTAGACTAAATCATTAAGGCCCAGAGTAAGTACCTTAGGACAACCATGTGGATTCCCCGGTAGTTACCTACCCACCGTCCTTCAGAGGAGCTTGCCTGCCAGGATTTACCAAGAGGGGCTAGGCAGCCATGGAGGAGACCAGTGAGGACTAGAAACCCATAAAACCACAAGAGAAACACACACCAGCTACCTGTACCAGGCAGCACAGCCTTCATACAAAACATGAAGAAAACACCAAAGATCACCAGAGAGTTGAAGAAATTCAAGAGCATGGAAAAAGCAATCAAGACCATCAAGCAAAGCAACAGGCCCTTGAGGAAGCAGAGATACTTCACGGGACAGAAAAGAATGTAAAATTTTCTAATTAGGGTTTAGTGAGTAACAAGAGGATGATTTCTCCACAGAACATAAATAAGTTGCTTTGAAAGAGGAGCCATCAGAGAACAAAAAAGAGTTCTTATTAAATAGGATTGTTGAAATTAAAGATTCCTGGATGTGCTAAATAGTAGAATGGATTTGATTGATAAGCCAACTTCGATCTGGAAAAGAAAGTTGAGAGAATTTCAGCTTATAAAACTAAAGTAGAGAAACTAAGAGATATGTTTAGAGACATGTACATAGATGCAGGACTTTCAGAGAGGACAGCCAAGCTCGTGGAAGGGAATAGTAGATCAAAGACATGAAAGGAAAAATGTTCTTGAGCCGAAAGAGGTTTAAATTTTCCGATGGAAACAGTCAAGAAGAATAATTTACAAAAAGCCATTCTTGGAAACATTACATGCAGTTTTGGAAGAGCAAGAGATAACCCTAAAAACTTACAGAGTGAATAAAGCACAAACTCCAGATTATCTAGAAAGAAACAAAGATGACATGAATGCCAGACACCTTTCTTTAGAGGATGCTAGAAGACAGCAGGACCGTGGCTTCACAAATTCAGCAAAATTATTTGCTCAACAAATATCCATTTAGTGTTTTAGACACTCATCCCTACCTGCATGAAGCTTACATTCTAGTCAGGGGAGACCGATGACACACAGATGGATGAGGGAAATATGTCGAATGTTAGGTGGTGTTAAAAACTTAAGAGAGAAAAAAGGAAGCAGGTAAACGAGCTGTGAAATGTTAACTGGGGAGGGAGCTGGCAGTGTAGATAAGGTGTCTAGGCAAAGCCTCCCTCGGAAGTTACTTTTGAGTACAGATTGCAAAGATGTGAGGAAGTGGACATGCAGCTTCTCGATGAACATTCTTGGCAGAGACAACAGCAAGAATAAAGATCTTGAAGTAGGAGCTTGTCTATCCAAGTTCCGAGGAAAGTGGTTCTGAACCTAGAATTCTGTGCTGAGCCAATACCCAACAAAGTGTTAGTTAGGGCAAAATAAGAACATTGTCTTACATACGGCAACCCTCAGGAAGTTTTCCATTCACACATGTATATGTAAAAACGCAAGGATATACTTGAGTGATATGAAAGGAGAATCCAGGAAAGAACATCACCTGGAACATAAGAGAGAGTGATAGCTGAGGAAGGCTGGAAAGAAGCAAAACAAAATAAAAAGCAAAAACAAAAAAACCAACCAAACAAACGGGAACATCAATTAATTTAAATGATGGTCTGATGAATGGGTCATTCTCTGGCAAGTGGCACTGGTTCAGTGACGTGTGACATGTCCTGCTCCAAGAGTCTGATCACACCATTCATTTCTGCAGTAGCAATGTTTCTATCACACTAACATTGAAATGCTGTTTATAGTATTTTAGTTTTAAGGTAGTCCTTTAGATAAAGTGCTGATGATTTATTGAAGGTTACAGCGTAGAATGTAGTTGTTATACACTAATATAAGCCTAATCTCACATCAAAAGGGAGATTCAGTTGGCATTGCCTAAAGCAGTAGAGTTAAATGTGTTGTTTTAAAAATTATAAAAGAAAGTACCAGAGGAAAAAAAGATAAAAATGTGCATTTTTAAAACTATATGAATGCATTATTTTTATGATTAAACAAAAATGAATGAATTTTTGGATGTTTTATCCAAAAAGTGTAGAGAGAAGTGTAATTTAAAATATAAGGCATTTCCAATTGTGAAAAATGTCTAATTTTTTAAAAAGAAAATAAAATGCATTTGAAACCACTTTAGCTTTGCAATATTTTGTGGAAAAGAGTTGCTCATAAACCTCAAAAAAGGTTGAAAAAAAATAGAAAAAAATAAAATGTGTAGTTGGAATTTTTTTATGTATTGGAAAAATATCATTAAGAAGACAGGACTAATCTATTTCATCAGCAAATAATCACAATTTTTGTGTTCTTGGGAATTAGATTGTAAGATATTTCTAAGTAATATCTACAAAAGCATACCAATTCAAAATGAAATAAATGTGATGTAAAGAACAAAATATTACAAGACCTCAGAATGAAATTAGAATTTTATCAGATTACTCAGTATGCTGAAGTTAACAATGAGATAACCAAGAGTTTGATGAAAAGCAACTGTCAATTCATGTGAGATATGTACAGAAAATGTCAAAATTAATGAGATATTCTTGGGTGTTTTTAATGTTGAAGAGACAACTGTGGCCAATTTACATCAGGCTGTAAAAACCTATTTGTAGCAAATCCAAGTTGATGTCAATAAAATGGGTTGCCAGACCCAAGATGGTTCTAGGGACACAAATGGAAATTCTAATGGAGCTGTAGCACAGTGTAAGGAGCGAGAGACAAAGCTTTATTTGCCCAATGTCCTGTTTGGGGAGTGCCTGAAACAAAAAATGATTTAGTGACCAAAATGCTAAATGCCTAACGACATTTAATTGTTGGGTAGCTAGGAAAATGCATGATGGTTGGTAAAAAGCAGAGAGTTCTGTCCATTGAGAAGTTTCAAATGCCTTATGGGTAAAGCTTTTTTGCAACCCCCCCCAAATCCCAAGACATCAGCTGATATGATGGCAGAAATTATGTGACAACATGGCTTATGACACTATAGTTGTGCTTGTACTGTATTTACAACTGATTTTTCCAAAGTTCCCATTTAAAAACATTCTGTGCTCTGATAATTATTCCTGTCAACATAAAGACACCATAGCAGTAGAAATGGCAATCTGAGAGCATGTTCCCATTGATATATCTTGGAAACTTTCATTCTGGGGAACTTCATAATTATGACAAGTAATTATAACAACCATAAGGGAGTTTCACCCTTGAATCTTTGGACAGGTAATGTACTTGACCATTATCTGGGAAGCAATGAGTGCTTTACTTCTTTATGTGTCCATTTTTTATGTTTTAAGTTTTTTCAAGGAACCAAGAGGCTGGATTTGAAAGACATTTCTCAGATTTTGGAAACTCGTTAGAACTGTTTATTTTAGGAGAGAGAAGATTCTGGGTTGACAGCAAGGTTTCCGTATTTGGTATCTTGTGTGTATGGTGAGGACATTACCAGTCAAGATTGAGAATGCGGAAGTTAGAACAAATTTTCGAGTAAGGAGTAGAGAAATAGTCCCATTTGGACCTATAAAGTTAGACTCTGAAGGCTATCAGGCTACATATCTGGCTAACGGAAACATGCAAGTTCAACGCGGAGATCCAGGGAGAACATGAGTTAAAGGCTGGGATCAGCTACCATCACTGTATCAACAGTAGCTGAAATCATGGTGGATGGCATCACCGAGGGAGGTAAATGCCCAAGACTGAGGAGGACTAAGTGCTGCCTTCCGGAAGCCATTAAGTCAGGATTCGCAGAAGAGCCGGGCGAGAGAGAATGAAAAGCAGCACACTATGAAAGAGACAGAAGACGGATTTGTGCGGTGGAAGGTAGGAGGCCAAGGTTTCAAGAAGTGGGAATGCGCTTGGGGAGTGCTGACAGGGATGGCCAGTGTGAAAAACTACAGGAGAAACACACACGGAGGCAGGCTTTTGGATTCTGTAATAAGAGGGCCAACGGATTTCTTCCCGGCCTCTGTCAACTCTGAGGTTCTCTGAGCAAACTCTACTCCTAACCCTTCCTGTTAAAAATAGAGCAATAGTGGGATTAGATGTATGTTTTTTCCTCCCACAGTAGAGATCACAGACAACTTGACCTTTTCCCTGATATGAAAGAAAACACATGTTAATTTTAGATTGGGGAGGGGGGAAATTTGTGGAAATTTTATAGTGGCCGCATTAGGTAGAATAATAGCCACCCAACATGTCCACACCCTAATCCTTGGAACCTGTGAGTATGTTACCTTACGTGGCAAAGGGACTTTGCAAGTACGGTTAAGGTTAAGGACCTTGAGTTGGAGAGATCATTCTGGATTATCTGGGTGGACCCAAAGTAATCACAGGATTCTTTAAGATCTGAGACCCTTTCTCACTGTCAGAGAACCAGAGAGAGGGCAGGGTGAGGAGGACTTGGCCTGCCAACGTGCGGCTGCCATGGAGACAGAGCAAGGGGCCAGCAAGCCAAGGAAACTTCCAGCCTTCTGGAAGCTGGAAAAGGCAAAGAAGCAGATGCTCCCGAACCTCCAGAAGGAACACAGTCCTGTCAACACCTTGATTTGACCCAGGGAGACACAATTTGAACTTTCCATCTCCAGAACTGTAAATAAATTAGCATTGCTTAACAAATTATCCAGTTTGTGGTAATTTGTTGCAGCAGCGATAGAAAACTACTGAGGGGCTTCTTAAACACATAGTGTGGTGAACACTTGTATTCTTAAAGTGTATGTTTGAATACACATGTGAAGGAATTGTATCTATTCTTAAGTTTAGAAGGGTCATATTTAACCACACACAACTGTTTATGTGCAATAAAAAATACAATCTCAGAATTGGGAAAAATAGAAATCATTTCTAAATAGGATGAGTTCTTATTTTTCTCAAACAAACCTAGCACTTTGCTCCCAAGGAGAGAAAAACAAAACCTGCCCTAATTTCAGGCCACCTGTGTCACACTATGATCATGTGATGCTGAGAATATTCCGGTTCCTGAGCTAAAAATAAGTTGATGACACTGTGTTCTATTAATGAGCACACGATCTTATCAGAGGACTCTGGGTTTTGATCTAGAGTTCATCTGCTTAAAATCTTTATAATTAGTTTTTCTTGAGAACTCTAGACTGACTTTCTTAGCCTTTATATTTTTCCTGTTGAATGATCAGTAAGTACTACTTATTATTGCACATGTGGTTATTGTTTCTTGAAAAGAAACATTTTTTTCTCTAAAGTCTTAAATGTAGTCATTCTTGTTACCGTCTTATTTAGAACACTAACAACTCCCATCACTGTCAGCCAAGAACTTGACTAGATTGTTTTCTTCACTGGGGTCAGATTGGTACTCTCTTTTCCAGACAGCTCCAACCTACAAATGGGCTATGTCCCATAGTTCATATTCAAGTCTGTTGTTTGGAATTTGGAACAGATTTCTCCAGACAAACAAGGTAATAAAAGATGATATGGTCCTTACGCTGCTTTTTAAAGTGTGTTTGAAGGATCCCAAACTAAGTGCTAGGAGCGGGAATAGAGGCTATTCAGTGCAGGAGAAGAGAGAAGGAGATGAAGAGAGTATCTTTCCTATTTCTGCATGAATACCCAGACAACATGTTGAAATAGGGGGTGTCCATTTTCTTCATCTGCCCTGCTGCCATTTGCCACTGCTTTGCTCCCCAGGGAACCCAGACCGTCATGCCTTTGTCAGCCCTCTATTGTGACATAAGATGCAGGCTTTCCAACATTCGGTTTCCAGCAGCACCCTGACACGATCGTCTTCAAATCAGCAGCACCTTTGGGGGGAGTCCCTCGGGACTGTTGTCTTCTCTGATTTGGTCCTCATTTCCCAACTTCTGTGGTCTGAATGTTTGTGTCCCCCCAAATTCATATGCTGAAAATCTGATGCCTGAGGTGGTGGTATTAGGAGATGGGAGGTGATTAGTTCATGAAGGGACAGCCCTCAGGATGGGATTAGTGCCTTTATAAAAGATACCCCAGAGAGCTCCCTTGCCCCTCCCACCACGGAAGGACACAAGAAGGTGGCGGTCTGCAACCCGAAAGAGGCCCTCACCAGAACCCCACCGTGCTGGCACCCTGATCTCGGACTTCCAGCCTCCAGAACTGTGGGCAGTAAATTCCTGTTGTTTCTAAGCTGCACTGCCTGTGGGATTTTGTTACAGGTGCCCACACAGACTGAGACGCTAACACCACAAGGAGTTTTATTTGATGAAGCCTGTGTGGTCTCCCCGATCTCCTTGTTAGCAAGCCTAATGTGTTTTATAGGGGACAGCCTGTGCCAGATGCCTGCCGGTCACACTGACACCAGCTGAGGGTCCCAGAGTCCTGGCCACCCATTCACCAAATCACGAGCTGCTACGTTTTACACCGTGGGACTCTGCCAACCTGGCCACAGCTGACTGGACCAAGGATGGACACCTGTCCGAAAGAGGTCCTCAACTGACTGGCTTCTAAGCATGAGAGCAGCCCCATGAGGATGTTCTATACTTGGGCTGACCCTATATGCTGGTTTTCCTCGGACAGCCCAAATGTACGTCTTCTAGCTCTGAACAAATTCCTGGGAGTCCTCCTCACACTCAGAAGTGTTCCAGTTCAGCAGTGGTCACCCTGCCTACACTGCCTGGTGTTTGGCTGAGATGTGAGGTTTGAAGGGCAGCACAGGGGGGAGTTGAGGGCGTCAACCATGGATGGAACACTAATGGCAAGACTGGAAAAGTCATAGAACCATAAAGAGAGTGAACTCCAGCAGGGATCCCCAGACCTCCTCTTCTAAGGGGTGGCCTCAACTAGACGAATCTTCACGGATTCAGCCAACGTTTATTGAACCTGTCCTATGTGGCAGACACTGCCCAAATCAGGGGACACTGCAGTGAGTGGACTAGGTGTGGTTTAACAGTCAGGGAAGCAGGCGGACCCACCAATGTGACCAGTGCTTCAGGAGGAGAAGCTGCTTGGGAGGAGAAACAGTGTATTTTCTGGCAACACAGAGGAGGGGTCCTTCCCCCAGAGTCATGGCTCAGGAAAGGCATTCCAGGAGACAGCATCTCTGCTGAGCTCTGAATTGAATGCAGAGAGAAAACCAGGTGGGAGAAAGGGGCAGAGTGGAGGGGGTGAGCTCCAGGCCTGGGAAATGCAAAGGGCATGAGTGGCTACTGGATCACCAGTGCACCCAGAGTAGGGCCCCCAGACCAGCAGCATCAGCATCCTGGGAATTTGTAAGAAATGCAAATTCTCAGGCCCCACCCCTGACCTCTTGAACCAGAAACTGTGGGGTGGGCCCAATACCCCATGTTTTCACAAGGTGCCAGGGGATTCCAATGCCCGCTGGAGTTTGAACACCCTGCTGCAGCCTCTCACAGCCAGTGCTGCTCCCGTTGGGGCCACTGCTTCAGGGGAGCTGAGGACTTCCTTGGGTACCCTCGTGGTAGACCCCTCTACACAAAGGTCTCTGCAGCCTGGGAAGTCCAACTCCCGGGCCCTCCAGGCTCACCTCTCGACCCTGGGGCCTCACGTGCATGACACTCATGGCTGCAGATTTGGACACCTCTGATTTTCCTACCATCTCTAGGACATCCTGTGATCTGCTTGGCTGGCTGACAGTGAGAATTTGTCTTTACGGGCTCATAGCCTTAGCAGAGGGAAGGGAGAGAAAATGTGGTTCCATTTGATCTGCAGGACCATCTTTTCCAAGACGCTGGTCCCTTGGCACTTGTGTCTGACTTCTCATTGGGAAGACACAATCCGCAGGATACAGCCTGGTGCAGTGTAAAGGGCACCGATTCTGGAGTCAGCCTGCCTGGCTTCAAACCCCAACTTTACCACTTACTCGCTATGCAGTTCAGGGCAGTCACTCAACTTCCCTCTGCCTCAGTTTCCTTATCTGTAAAATGGAGATGATCTTTCCTACTACGGGGGACTACTGTGAATAATAAATGGATTAATAAATATCAAGCCCTCCAAACAGAGCCAAGCGTGGAGCATGTCCTCAAGAGGTGTTACCCATTGTTTTCGGCTCGTGGTCCCTCTCCATACTAGAGTTGTTATTGCCTCTTCCCCAGCAGAATGTTGGGGCCACACCTCCTGCTGCTGCCTCTGTGAGGCTCTGTCACCCACTGACCTAGGAACACATAGACTTCTCTAAGACAGCCCCAAATCACAGAGATGGATCAGCAGCCCTAAGGAGGGCTACCTCACGAGCTCCCTCGCTCTGTAGTGTCATGGCCGCCAGCAGCTTTGCTCTCTCTGGAGGCTAGTGGGTACTTGTAACATTCCATTGCCTGGCTGCCCTTTTGATCTAAAGTAGCCGTTTTTTCCCTCCATGGATTCTATTGCAGACTTAGGAGTTTGAGCTGGTGATGGTTGGGTTTTGGTGAGAGTCACCCCATGACATGTTGTCTGTATGGAGGGCACACGAGTCCCTGAAATGCCCACAGTCTGCTTTTCTGCAGACATTTTATTGCTCTAGGGGCCCACTGGAGCAAACAGCAGATTACTGCATTGTGATGGAATCTTACAGAACATGATTCCTAATCTGTATATTCTGAAACTTTAGTTCTGGGTCACTGGGTGTTGTGTAAAAAAAGATTCCTGAAGTCAAATAACTTTAGGAAAAGCTGAGTAACAGATAAACAAGTTTCTTTCCTGTAGGACTTCTGAGAAATTTTAAGTATAAATGTGGTGGATGTAATATGCAATGTTTCCAAACTTATTTGGTGTCCAAGCACTTTTTCTTTTGTTTTTGGTGAGGAAGATTGATCCTGAGCTAACATCTGTGCCAATCTTCCTCTATTTTGTATATGGGACCCTGCCACAGCATGGCTCGATGGGTGGTATGTAGGTCTGCACTAGAGATCCGAACCTAGGGCCCCCAAAGCAGAGCACGCGAACTTAACCACTATGCCACTGGACTGGCCCCTCCAAGCACTTTTTGTTGGGGAGCAGGGTTTTGGGTTCTGTGTGGCCACACCTCAAAAGCATGGCTTTCGCTGGCACAGGTATAGGAGCAGGAGTGAGTGTGGGGAGGGTCTGTCATAGTCATGCAAGTAACTGTTCACGGTCCTGAACCACCGCTGTGGGCTAGTACAGGGCTGGTTCTTACAAGACTAGGACACTGAGGCTTCTGCAGACTCTTTCAGGGATTCTGAACTACAGAAGAGAAAAGGTCGTGCTGGAAGAGAATGGAGGATGAGGGAATGAGAAATGGGCAAGCCTGCTGGAGAGGCAGAGCCCTGAGAGGAACAGAGGAAGAGAGAAACAAAGAGAGTCCTTCATCACTGTTTTAAAAGAGTTTCAGTTTCCAAGAAAGCAATCACCATGGGCCGTGATCATAACTTTGAAGGACTAAAGGAGAGGAAGAAATCCATGTGTGAGGTGGTTTAGGGAGTACAGGTGCTGACATGAATTGATAACCGTGCCTGTGTGGTCAGCATCACTGAGTTATAACAAAAGTGCTCGTGGCTTTTATTAGTATTTTTTTTAGCGTTGTGAAAAATTTGCCAATTTAATGTAAGTTGAAGTGTCTTTCTTTATCACAAAAATTAAACAACTTTTTCTATGCTGTGGGGACTTGTGAGAGGATGTGTCCCGCCTGTCTCGCTTGGGCTTCAGACCAATAGACTCTTGTGATGACCCCCTGCAATTTCTTTTGGGCTCAGTAGCAGTTTAGGCTTAATCGACCCTGTTTGTTTTGATGTGGGCACATTATCAGGTCTTCTCTTTCTCATCTATATTTTTCCAAGCAAATACAATCTCAAATATTAAAGCATTTACACGTCATTTCACACTATGAGTTCTCCCGGTTACCTCTACCAAACAGAACAACATATTTTCATTTTTCCAAATAACTGAAGTCCAAAAATCCTTTTTGAACTTATAATTAAAACTATTTTATGAGATATCTATGACTTTTAAAATAAATGTCATTCTTAGGTTCTACTGCTTATGACGGTGGTTCTCGACTGGGAGGAGGAATGCAGCAGGTAAATGGGCCATTTCAGAATCCCTCTCCAGAGAATTTGTTTCTGCCTCAGGCTAGGATGGTGGGCATTTGAATAATCTCCACACTGAATATTCTCAGGGCTCTTCAATCTTCAGTAAAGCCTTGCAAACCAGTCATAGCTGATGGATACCTCCAAATAACATTTTATATTTTTTAATTGCCTAAAATACTTTATAGTTGATTTCTTATAAGAGGTGAGTTGAGTGACAGGTGGAGATATTTTTCCATTTTCTATCTACTCCACTTCAAACTCTTTTTTGGGAATGGAGTAGAAGAAATAAAAAAGTGATCGACTGAGGAAAGAAGCTAATGAATCCAAGTTTGGAAGTCGTGGGGTGGGTGCAGACTGAACTCTGGCGACAAGGAGGAAAGACAAGAGAAGAGAACCGTGTGATGGAGAGAGTGGTCTTCTAATGTTCCGATAAGGAACCACCGTCACCACTCGAAATCGTATCTATTAAGAAGGACAGTGTCCTGGACTGGCTAGCTTAGGAACAACCTTTAGGTCTAGCTTATCACGGAAATCTACAAGACAGCTGCTTCAATCGTCTGAGAATGCTCTGCACAGAAGAAAAATCGACTTTATCTTCCAACCTTGCTTTGGATAAAAGGCTTGCATTTGGCAAAATGAAAGAAATGTGAAGAGTATGTAATTTTTTAAAAGAGGGAAGAGTAATGTCAAATTTAAGGTAAGGTGGTAAAATAAATGCTTGGTTATTTACTGTCAATGAATCACAGGTATCTGCCTTTGGCAGTGGGGTGCGCTAACGTGAGTTGCGAGCCAAGCTTTACTAATGTGGTATTCCTCGTGTTAGAGGAATGTCATACCTCAGTTTTATATCCTAATTAAGAGTTGTGGGCATCCCATTTAACGAGGGATCCTGCTAAAATTATTATATTAAACGGGCTCTTTCACCCTACATCTTTTCCAAGCCAAGATATTTCTCTAAATTCAGAGCTGTTAAAATACATCAGTATGCAAGGACTATCTTACAGTTTAAATTTAATTTTTCTAATTTCTAAGTTAGTTTCTTACTATAAAAGTAATATATTCAAGCTTATGGGCAAAATTTCAAACGTTACTGAATGGCACAAAGTAAAAAGTAAAATGTCTTCTTTCTGCAACGCCTATGAACATTTTTGCGTGCATGTTCCCTTCCAGAAATTTTTACTCCAATGCTATTATCGTATGCATTCTCTTTTGCAATTTGTTTTTGTTCTCCATTTAATATCACTTAGACTATTCTCTGAGTATCATTCTTTTTAAAGAATTCTTTTTAAATAATATTGTTCGGGGGGATGTGCCATAATAAATCTCACAGACATCTTCATGAGCACTTAGCTTGTTTCTAATTGTTTCCTCAGTGTCCACGAATGCCGAGGTGAGCACTGCGGAGCACGGGTCCCACACTTGTTCAAGCGGTGCATACATTTTTGGAAGTGGAATTGCTAGGACAAAGGACATGTGCATTTTAAATTGTTGATTGCTACTGTAAAAGTGCCCTCCAGGCTGGCCGTAGCCAATTCTCCCAAAGCGTCAGGGTGTTTGTTTATTCCCGGCCTTACTGAAAATCGGGTTTATCAAGCTCTTTACTTTTTTAATCCGGTAGATAAAAACTTATCTCTCGCTGTGATTTAAATTTCTTTAATAAGTATGATGTTGAATATCTTTACATATTTTATTGTCCAACTATATTTTTAATTTTACTTATTTTTAGATAAGGCCATTTAAGTTTTCTCTTTGTCAGTTTGTGAGAAGTATTTGTATAGGAAGGAAATTAGGTGTGGGTATGTTTTCCATGTTGCAAATATGTTCTCCAAAATGGTATTTTTAATTTGTTTATGGTATTTTAAAACATACATTAGTTTAAGATTTTTTTCTTTTTGGTGTTTGTGTGATCATATATACTAATAATTTCTTTCCTGACTTCTGGGAGATAATACAGATTTAAAGCTGATTTTATTCTGCTCTCCTACCATTTTCTCCTGCTATATTGGTCATATTTTGTTATTTGCAAACAACAAAAAAACCCAAGCTTATCGCCCACTTTTTCTTTCATTCTTTTTCCTCCAAGGACAATTTAAGGAGTACAATAGTCCCATTGTGTGCAGTGGAATGCTGTTCCTGTGGGCTTTCCATTGGTTAAGGACATAATTACCTTGTTGGGATACTCAAATTAATATTATCACAGAGCAGTGAGGTTGGGCAGCATGATTAGGGGTTGGAGGAATCTGACTCAGGGACCCCGTGGGCTTCCTAAATTTCAGGCTGGCTTTGATGTCTGGAGTTCGCATATAATGTGACATTTGCATGTATTCTTTCTTGGAGAATAGTCATACTGAATCAACTTTAAAAGTCATCAGGGTGTGGGAAAGAATTTCTCTCTTGCCATCCTGGGGTCCTAGTCTCCCTCTCCTCAGAATGCAGCCGTCCCCGCGTTTCTGATGATGTTTCCCAGCCGACTTGAGGGGGTGTCAACACAGCCTTGGTTGTTTGGTTCCTTGTCCCTCTAGATGACTGAAATCCCTCCCTCCTTCCATTTTTTAGACGAATTTAGATGCAGCAATAAGCTTATTTGACACCAGATCAAGACACGTCTCGGAAGCTTTGGATCAAATGTTGTTATGGAGAAAGTGATGGACAGTCAATGGACAGACTCCTGAGGCAGATACTGGGCCTACAAATCCCAGACAAAGAACAATATCTAAGTCAATTTGAAAAGTGAAAAGTGGGATCTTGTTTTAATTTGCATTTCTTTGATGACTGACAAGGTTAAGCCTTTTTTATATGTTAACGGCCTTTTGTATTTCTTGCCAGGAAACTTAAAACCGATCCCTTAAAACTTGTCTTATGGACACTCGCTTAGCAGATTCTTTCCCTTCTCCCACTGTGGTGTTACACAGTGTGTTGCGGAAGCACAGCAGAGAAAACGCTGTACACAGAAGGGTGGGTTCGGGTCTCTCCTGCACTAACGGCCACCTGTATGACGTTGGGAACATCGTCAGATAGATAATGGCCGTCACGACATACATCCTAGGTTCTTACAAGGTTTTGTCGAGGAACAGAAGCGATTGCAGACTTGCAAGTACTGTTGACCTTGTAAAGCACGTATAGGTGCTACAAAAAAAACGTAATCAGAAAACATGATCCGTTTCCTCTTGTTGAGAATAACTGTTAAGTCAAATAGGCAGTATCCCTTACAAAATCTTTCCTATTCCCACAGACTCAAAATTCAAGCCTCTGCTCCAGAACCAAGTCACCACGCTGATTGTAGACTCCAGCTTATCTAAAGGAAGGGTCTTAGGACTTTACTCTGAGTCCTGGCATTCTCTCACAATGAAGCTCAAGATGTCTTCATGCTCATAAAGAATCTTCCTAAATAGACTTTTTTCTTTGAATTTTCTTAGTGTGCAGACCTCACAATTTTCACAAATGCTGTGGAATCCATGAAAACTGAATTTTGTTTCCTCCTGTTTCCTAATAGGATGGTTCTAGGATTTATTTTATTAGGCCCTACCCCCCTTTGCCACTTCCATAGGTTGTGAGATTACTGTGATGTTTAATATTATGTGTCAGTCTGCCTAGGTTATAGTACCCAGTTATTTAATCAAACATGATTCTAGATGTTGCTGTGAAGGTGTTTTGTAGATATGGTTAACATCTACAATCAATGGCTTTATGCAAAAGAGTTGCCCTCCCTCAAATGGGCAGGCCTCATCCAATCGGTTGAAGGCCGCAAGAGCAAAAACCGAGGTTTCCCAGGAGAGGAAATTCTGCCACAATACTTCGGCATGAACTCCTGTCTGAGTTTCCAGCCTGCTGGCCTACCCTGTGAATTTCAGATTTGCCAGCATCCCCCACAATCATGTGAGCAAATTCCTTAAACTCTATCATCTATCTATCTATGTATCTATCTATCTATGTATCTATCTATCTATCTATCTATCTATCAGTCATCTCTCTGTTTATCATCTCCCATTGGCTCTGTTTTTCTGGTCAAGCTGATTGACACAATTGTGGACAAGGACCAGTAGCTCCTTGGCACCTGAAGTCTGACATAGGCATAAGGGTTTTGGAATGTCTTTCAGTGCTTACAGTAAAAAGTATCTTCTATTTCTTGCCCATGTCTTAGCTATCAACTAGCAGACTCCCTTACTCAGGAGAGGTACTCCAACTCCACAATTACTCGCTGTTTCATATACTCAGAGAACAAAGAGCTGCCAGTATCTTAACCACTCCCAAATCTAAATTAAAGGCTGGCACTGGAAGAGAAAAATGGCCTGGATATACAGAAGGGGCAAGTATGATAGTTCACAACTCTAACAAATTCCTTCAGTGCCAAATTCCAATGATCCAGGGTCTAGATTTCCAGCCCAGAATTTCATCCAGGAGGGACATTTGCATGAGCCACTTGACTATATTGCTGCCAAATTAATGATAATTTCCTCTGTGGTCAGTCCCCTGCTGCAAACTGTTGGCTGAGTTTCATGATGGAGAGAGGGTCGCTGATTTCTCTGTTCTGTATCTTTGTGCAGAGGTGAACAGCCGGGCTGAAATAGAGCAGGCTTGCTAAACACACCATTTGGGTGAGACTATTGTTTCCTCACTAAGCCAGGGTTTTAATCTAAAGTCTGCCTTGTTACAACAGTGCATTGAATAAATATTTACTGTTTGTTCACTACATAGAGGGCATTGTGCTGGACCCTGCAGAAGAGACCCTGCAGAAGATACAACACAAATAAGGCACATGGAGCTTTCTGGAGTTTTAATTTTGGCAGAAACATGAGCAAAGTGCTTTTTGTGCAAAGCTTAGAGAGGCATCCAGGCAGTTGGATTTATCAGAGTGTAGGCTAAGGAAGACTTGATAGCTACAGTGAGACCAGTTAAGACGAGACAGGGGTGTGAAGTAAAATGGTGACAATAGCAATTAGATGGAAGAAATTGATTTTATTGATTAGGCTTTTGTGGATTCACAGTTTTCTCTAGATACATTGCCTATAAAGTTCATAATTAAAATAAAAATTAAAGTAATAAAGAAAGACAAACAAATAAGCAGATCTTATTACCTTTAATTATCTGATTCACTTCTGAGCTTCCTGGCAGCCTGGGAAAAAAGGGAAAATCCAATAGATTACCAACTTTTTGTTTTCAGAAAGTAGGAAAATACTAATTAAACCCAATTTATGAAGACATGACAGAGTAGCTGGTACTGGTCACTTCCTCTTGCAATAAACAACTAAAAATCTGAACAAAAAATAAAAAGCAACCATTTTTAGACATCAGATAGAAAGCTGCAAAGGCATGTGACCCCTGAGAGGACATGATAGCCCTGGCTTTCTGTGTAGGGGCTCTCTCTGGATTGTAGCACAGGAAAGTGGGGCCCAAGTAGAGTACAGTAGCCTTACCGAGTTGAGGAGATGACATTACAGGTTGAAGTTTTTGAGGCAGTGGCCATTTTTGGAGCAGAATATTTTGAGAGGATCTGAAGAAATCTGCGTAGGAATTCCCCTGAGTCTTCAGACTCCATAAGACTCGTAGAGAACAGGTGCATGGAGCTCTGAGCAGAAGAGAGAATCCAGAGGAGCGCCATACTGAAGAAGCAGGAATTCCTACGCCAGAGTGCAGACATCTCACCGAACACTGGGCATTTAACTGAGACCTCAGAAAGTCAGGCATCACAAACAGGCTTACCTCAGTCCTAGAGTAAGGGCTATTTTGGATCCACTCTCATAAAACTTACAAATAAGGCTTGAAAAGTCATCCAGCCCTGCCAGTAAATCAACTTCCTGCCAGAACAAAACTCAACACTCTTTAAAGTAAGACAACACAATCCAGAATTCTAACATTATACTATCCAGAAGGTTAAGCATACTATAAAATAAAATTTATTAGACATGCAAAGAAGGAGGAAAATGTAACCAATAATTAAGAGGAAAAAGGTCAATGGAAACAGACCTAGACATGACAGAAACATTAGCATTAGCAGACAAGGACTTTAAAACAACTATTATACATACGTTCAGAGACTTAAAGGGAAAAAGGGACAAAATGGTGAACAACTGGGGATTTTAGCAGAAAAATCAAAACTATTAAAAAGAATAAAATGAAAATTCTAGAACTGAGAAATATGTGAAATGAAAAATTCACTGGGTTGGCTTAATAGTAGGTTGGACACTGATGAAGAAAAGATGTTATTCCTGAAGGCACAGAAATGAATTTGAAGGCACGGCAATAGAAACTATCCAAATGAAGAACATAGAGGAAAAAGGGTAAAAATAAATAAATAGAACCTCAATGACCTGGGGACTATTTTAAACAGTCTAACTTGCATGTAGCTAAAGATCCAGAATGAGAGGAGAGGATGAGAGGGACAGAAAGTATATTCAGAGAAATGATGACTAAAATTTTTTAAAAAATTGATGAAAACTATACACTCACTATACACTCACAAATTCAACCATATCAATAATTGCATTAAATGTAAATGGACTAAAAACTCTAAATAAAAGGCAGAGACTGTCAGACTGAACAAAAAAAGCAAGATTCAACTAAATGCTGTGTATAAGAGAAACACATTAAATGTAAAGACACAAATAGGTTAAAAATAAAATCCTGGAAAAATATATAGAACTCAAGCATTGATTATTAGACAGCTGTAGTGACTACATTAACATCAGACAGAATGGACTTCAAGTCAATGTGTAAGATCAGAGATAGAGATGTTTCATAATTATAACAGAGTCAATCAATCAGAAACACACAATAATTCTAGGTGTGTATGCACCAAATAACAAAGACTCAAAATATGTGAAGCAAAATACATAATTAAAGGGAGAAATAGACAAATCCAGAAATGTAGTTCAGTGATTTCCACATTTCTTTCTTAGTGATTGTGGGAACCTGAAGATCAGAAATTCAGTAAGAATATGGACTATTTGAACATCACTGTCAAATAACATATGGTTTTCAACACAACTCAATGGGGGAAAGAAAGTCATTTTCATAAGTTATAATGTAATTGGGTATCCATATGGAAAAAAGTGGACCTTAACTCCCACTTCATACCTGCAGTGGGTTAAATAGTGTCCTTCAAAAATTCGCATCCATCTGGAAGCTCAGAATGTAACCTTATTTGGAAATAGTGTCTTTGCAGGTATAATTAAGTTGAGGATCTTGAGATGAGATCATCCTGGATTTAGGGTGGACCTTGAATCTGATGACTGATGTCCTTACAAGAGAAATGAGAGGAAGACTTCAGACAGAGACACACAGAAAAGAAAGTCATGTGAAGACAGAAGCAGAGATTGGAGTGAGGCAGCCACAAGCCAAAGAATGCCTGGTCCCGCCAAAAGCTGGAAGATGCAATGAAGGGTTCTCCCCCAGAGCTTTCAGGGGGAGTCTGGCCCTGCCAACACCTTGATTTCAGACCATGGCCTTCAAAACTTGAGAATAATTTTCTATTATTTTAGAGAGAGAATAACTTTCTATTATTTTAAGCCACTCAGTTTGTCATAATTTATGGCAGCCCAAGAAAACTAATATAATTCCAAACACATAAACAATTTGAAATGGATCACAGATCTAAATGTAAAAGCTAAAACCATAAAGTTTCCATTAAAACATAGGAGAGTATCTTCCTGATCTTGAGAGTAGGCAGTTATTTCTTAGACAGGTTGCAAAAAGCACTAACCATGAAAGAAAATAATTAATAAATTAGATTTTATGAAGACTAAAAACTTTTGTTTATCAAAACACACTAAAGAAAATGATTAGGCAAGCTGCATACTAAGAGAAAATATTTTTAATAAATATATTTGACAAAAGATTAGTATCCAGATTATATAAAGAATGTCTACAACTCAATAATAAAAAGACAAACAAAAAAAATTAATAAAAATAGGCAAAAGGCTTGAACACACAATTCACGAAGGAGGGTGCATGAATGGTCAGTACGTATAAGAAAAGATGCTCAACATCGTTAGCTAATCAGGTAACACACATTAAAAAGAGCACGAGATACCACTGCAAACCCACTAAAATGGCCAATTTAAAAAAATCCCTGAAAACAAATATTGGTGAGGCTGTGGAGCAACAGGAACTCTCACGTTTCTGCGTGACTAGACTGTAACCCCTTTGAGGTAGAGGACAAGTCTTAGTCACACTGGCAAGCCCAGAGTGTCGTAAAAACATACTCAATAGCTGTTCAATAAGTGAAGTTGAAGCTTGGCCGTGCATTGTGGGCACCTCGCCTGAGAGCCGTTTAGGACTTCTTCATTACTGTTTTAAGGTAAGTTGTTGTAGCATAGCTTCACAGAGGGAGAGAATCAGTGGTTCGGTTGGCAAGATCACGTTTACTGGTGCACCAATGGATTTGCTGGAAGTGGAGTGGGAGAAAAGCCAAAGGGAGATTGCGGTCAGGCCCCTGAAGGGCCATTGACAGGAGTTTAGCAGGAAGCTGATCACAGATATGGAGAAGGAGAGAGGAGGATACCAGCTCAACTCAGGAGCAAGGGACCAGA
This sequence comes from Ceratotherium simum simum, assembly GCF_057802395.1. Lineage (NCBI taxonomy): Eukaryota > Metazoa > Chordata > Mammalia > Perissodactyla > Rhinocerotidae > Ceratotherium > Ceratotherium simum. The sequence goes on from NC_141909.1 coordinate 3,523,594, forward strand.
TTGCACTGGGGGGTGTGGAAACAAATTCACACTGACAACTGCTTGTTTCCAGCAGATTTTTCTAAAGGCCCAGTTTTTTATCTCCTGTGGTCTTGTGTACTTCTGTCTACATGGTTGTTTCAAAAGCTTATATTTATAGACTGTGTGTGTATGTGTGATATTTTTAAATCTCTTACAAGACCACAAGTATAAGGCACTCCTACAATTTTTTAAATTAAACTACTTTGCATAATTGCAGCAGAGAGCCCGCAGAAACGACCCTCTAGTGCGTGTGTGCACAGTGGGTGCAGCAGCTTATGTATTAATTATCCCATTTACATACCCTTGTTCATTTCTGAAGTGGGGCTGAGAGCAAGATATAAAAATCATATTTGAAAGTAGGCTTGAAAAGTCCGATTTTGTTCATTTGATATCTTGAAAATTACCTTGAAACACACAAGATTGCTTATGATATTTATGATGGTGCCTTTGGAAATGTACTGGGCTCAGTTTTGGATAATTAAAATCTGTTAGTCAAATTCAACCAGTGAGTATAATCACTTCTAGTTATTGAGAAGATTTTTTGAAAGCATGCCACTTGAATAAGGTTTACTATTCTGGATTTCAGTCAGAATCTAGGCTGTCGATTTGTAACAAGAGCTCTCCAGGGCCAGCATCAAGACTTGAAAGGGCTCCTCCGACACTATCAGTCCCCATGGTGCAAAAACATCTCAATGTTCTGAGGTCCCTCAGTTAGACCTTGAGTTCTTGGAAGCGGTGTTTGAATATTTCTTTTTTGGGAGGTGGGACGGGGCTTACTTGGTTAGGGAGACGCTCTTTTCCTTTTTTTGATTTTGTAGAGACTACAACTCTGTTGTATATAAGATACTGCTCAAAAATATTTCTTGGTATATACATACATTTTGAAAGAAATTTAGAAATGATTTTTGTACTCAAATGCTTTTAAGAGTTGTTGTGTGCTATTTGGTTTGTATGACAGGTCAATATGGGGTAAAATAGTGCTGAAATGGAGGTAGTTTACTAAATGAGCTATGTTATTCAAATTGTGAGTTTCTCTAAGTGAAGATTTTAACCATGTATATAAAATAAGATTCATTCTTCCTTCTATATGGCTCTTCTTGACAAATGGTTTCCGTTTGGCCTTTGTATATATGTACATATATATAATGTTGTTGGAGAAGTTGGCCAAGTGATGTGTAGAATCTATACAGTCATTTAAAATATGAAGATCTAATTGTATATCATTAGTCTAATGGAGACCAGCCCTTGAAGACTGACAAATTCTGAAGGCTGACATCCAGCTTGCCTGTGAGTGGGCAGCCACTAAATGCTGGAGGAAGGCTGTCTCTTTCCTAAGTGTTGTTTGAGCTGTATCTGCCTCTCCGAACACCCTCTCCACGGGACAGATGCCTGACAGTTCACTTGAAGAGTCAATCCTTGAGTCATAAGACTTTTCCTAGCAAGTAGTAGACGATCAATAGATGTTCCTTGCTTTGGGTAAATCCTGTGAAATTGCAGCTATACTTAGCCATCATCAGTGCCTGAGAGTGAGGGACATTCTCAGAAGTTTTCCTTTGAAAAAACAGAAGTTTTGAACTGAGACATCAAAACTCTTCCCTCTGTCAATGGAATCCTATGGGACACCCTGGTAGAGGGGGTTGCTGAGAGGGGATTTGATGTCTCCAGGGAAGAATGGCAGTGCAGGAAGGTGTGATAAAAGAGACCTGAGGAGAAATCCACAGTTCCCAGTATTTCACCCTTATTATCAACCTTGAGGGCCTCTAATACGTTCCTATGAAGTTCGCATTAAATTTTGAGTGACTGTTTTTTGGAATACGGTTAACCTTCCTTTTCCTCCCCACGCATCTTCAGCAGTTCTGTGAAGAGCAATGGAGTACCATGGGAGGTTAGCTCAGGTGAACAGGAGACAGGTCTTCCGGGTTTCTCTTCCCATCCACGCAGCTGCCAGAGTTGCCATCTTGTTTAAATAATTTCTTGTGCTTAAATTTATTTACTCCTTAAAAGACGCCATAAATAAAATGCATCCTGCATTGGTATAGAGGGATTCTGAAGAGCCATTTATGGGTTCCTAGAAAGTAATGGCCAGAAGTATGCGTGGAATGATACCAGATAAATGCAAAAGTGAAACAGACAGGTTCGTGCTGACTATTAAAGGAGACACTTTTGGGATAGTGCCTAGAGGTCAGTCAAGGACTGGCACAGGACACCTGTGTGCCCACGGCCAGCTCTTTCAGGCTGTGAGTTGGCTCTGCTTTGCCTGTGTCCACCGCTTCAGAGCAGCGGTTCTCATGCAGTGTTCCAGCACAGTAATATGCCCTAAAAAACGTTAACACAGCTCCTTGACCCTGAAACGAACAATCATGAAATCACCCTCTTATCAAGAAAACCAAGGTCATTGGTTCTTCCTATGATCATATTTTCAGGGTGGGGGAGGCAGGCTGGAATCATACTGGAATACTTAGGGAGCGTCCTAGCGGAGCAGGGCAGGGTTAGACTTTTGTTTTTACTCTCTCTTTTGGGGTCTGGGAGCTCTTAGAGAAACCAAGTGTGGTATTTGGTATGAGTGACAAATACATCGTATCTTTAATTACTGCACATCACAGGCAGTGAAACGAGACTGGGAATGATTATTATTCAGCTCAAGAGACTGAGGAAGTAGTCACCTGGGCGTAATTAGGTGCACGGTTGCTATCTGAATACATAACTTAGTGTAGGTCTCAAATGTTACATACTTTCAATGTCCCGTTGATTTGCGAAATGATGGAGGATCCTGTCATATGTTTTTAGGAGTTACTTTGTCTGAATGTCCCCCCAAAATGATAGAGGTCTAGCTAAGAATTTTAAGTAAGTCTCTTTTGGGTTAGATTTCATCCAACATAAACAGTTTTATTTGGTTCTTAAAGTAAGTTAAATGCTTAATGAAGGTGGTGTTTGCTTGTGAGTTAAATTCTCTGGTGGTAATGAATGAATTTCAGGAAGTTTTCTACTGGGTGGGCTGGAGGAGGGGATATGGGGAGAGTGGCTAGTTGAATGAAAACACAGCTGGAATTTCAGAACTGTACACTCATCTACATTTGATGGTACCTCTTGTTTCTGCACCAACTGGGCCACTGGCATGGTTGGTGGTGAGACATGAAGAATCACTAGATGATATATGATTGACTTCTAAAAAGTCCCTAAGTGTTACATGTAATTGCATTTTCCAAAGCCTTAATAACTTAAAATAAACTGTCCCATCAGATTTAACAACAATGATTAACAAGGAGGGACACAGGCAGAGGACACAAAGAGAGTTTTATTTTTAGTTTTCTTAAACATACAGAATGAAAAAGTGTGTGATCACTGTGCTTAGAAATAAATTCATTAAAAAAATACCTGTTAAAAAGGTAAGAATTAATGAGATGGCTCCATTTATATTTTTAGTCAAGGAGTCCTGAGATATTTTCCCTCAGGAAGGAGGTGAGATTCACTCTCCCTGAGAACCATTTCCAAGCACTTGTCAGTGGAAGGGGAGCTCTAACACCGAGCTCCCACTCTGCTGGTGGCCTGGGGCGAATACTGAGGCGGGGAGACTGAGGGGAAACCTCAATTTTAATGTCCATTTCTACTATTTATCACACATCTACTTTTTTTGGATTTTGCAAGCATTCACAATTCATGTAAGATGTTTACAGTATCCCATTTCCTTTCTCTAGTTAATGTGACTTGCTCATCCTTTAAGAAGTTCAAAGTGTGTGTGTGTGTGTAAGTGCAAATGGACAGGCTATTCCGGCACATTTTTGAGCCCGTGGGAGAAAAGGCCAGGTCTCCCACTGAAATTGGGACAGCAGGGTTCTTCAGGGGCCAACAGTCCTAGGTACAATGTTTGGAAGGCATACAATGGCTGCCGTCTTCCCCTGACGAGGCTGAGAACTGAGACAGCCCTCTCATCCTTTAAGGGGTAGACCGCCCGCACGCACTGAGGAGGAACGTTCCTGGAGATGTTGCTGAGGCTGTGGGGATAGACTCAACCCTCCAGCCAGCAGCCTTGCTGTGATCTATGACAGAGGCCCCGCGTCATGGGCCTTCGTGGAGAGCAGGGTCAGGCCTGTGTCTCTGTCCCTGGGGAGAGGTAGGTGTATGTGCCGTCCAGGTGCTCAGGGTGAGTGGGGGCTGGCGAGCATCCCAGAGCTGCAGGGTGTCTGAACCATGCTAAATCTCCCTTTGGTCTACCCCTCAGCTCTGTTTCTCCCTGTCTTTACAAGGACAGACACAAAGGACACAATTGACCCCCCAGGGGCACGTTAAGTGAGTGACTCACGGGGAGCAGCTGGTTCCCAGGAGGGGACTTCCTTTGCCCATTTGGGAGGTGGAGGCGGAGTGGTTCTTTTCCAGGCTGGGTTGGGAAGGCAAATGAGAGCTTGCTCAGACAAGGAGAGCAGCTTTGAAATCACACATCTCTTCCTTTGGACTTGAGAATGCCCGGAAGACGTGAACTCCTCCATCTTTGGGTTGTCCCATTTAGGGTGGGAAAGGAACACCACTCTGGGTGTTCTGAAGAAATTCTAGAAGGGGTTCCAGGGTTGGGTGGGAGAGTCGGACTGCTTGTGCTCAATTCTTGTCTCTAGAACTCAGTAGGGGGTTAAAAAATGCCTAATTTACAGATTAATCACGAAGGTTCAGTGAGATATTTCGGGTAAAATTGCTCAACACTTTGCTTGACACACAGTGAGCACTTCATAAATGCGGGGCCCAATGACGACAGCTCTGATGAGACAGCGATGCGGGGCTGCTCCATATGCGTCCTACTTCTGCACTCACATCAGCGTGATATCCGGCAAGTCACATCACCTCCCGGGTTCTCAGCTCCTTCACTTTTTTTGAAAGAAATAGTAGGGCTGAGCTAGTGGAACACAAAAGTCCTAGAAAGCACTGACTTTCCATGAGTCTATAAACAAGGATATTAAGACAGGAGAGGATGCTGTTTCTCAGCAATGCTCACTATTCCGTCCCACTGAGATTTTTACATATTTAAATAATATTTTAACAGGAACAGATCCTGGCAGCTACACATGTATTTGTATTTACATGTATGAATAGCTACCAATTGTGTAGAGTTGGAACTTTTTTAAAACACAAATTCTTATGAACCTCTAGAAGTGGTGAGGAATTTGTATATCACTAGCTTTTCTTCTTTTCTTCTCAAACTTAGAAATGCAGCGGCGAGTCCACGCTGCTTAGCTATGTGGCTGACTTAGCTATGCTTTATTCCATCTGGGGAATTCTGCAGTTCGTTTGTTGAACAGAAGGTGGGCCAGCGTACTTTTTAACTCTACGCGAAAATTTACATGTCCTTGACTCACCCAATGACTCATGGAAGGGACATATTTGTGGGGCTGATTGGGGAGGTGTTATTTCTCTAATTTTACATCTAGTGGAATGTATTTGCCCACAGATAGCCTCCCCTTACCCTGAGTCAGCAAGGACTCCTGTGTCTATTGAGGAGCAAATGCACTTTTGAGCCAAAATGGTCATGGAGACTTACCACCCGGGAAGTGTGCATGTGTGCGTGTGGGTGTGTATGTGTACACATACACGTGCACTGGGGATGGATTTGGGGCTTCTTTAGTTGAGAGAGAAACACTGTGCTCATTTTAACCAGGTTGGCTATTTGAGTTTCCTGTTCTAATCAGACAAGGCGCTTCCTGTCATCAGGTCGTCCTCACACAAGGCGAATGTATTTCAGGAAAGGAATTTGATTTTCTCATCCTCCACTTGTGCCCTCAGAAAGTTCTCCCTTCAGTTATTTTTAAGTCCTTTCTTATTTCCTGGAAGTAAGACTATGAACTTTTTTGTGTTTTAGAGATCTAGCCTCTTATGGAACACTGTGTGTGCACACGAGGAAAAATGTGATTTAAAAGCTCACCTGTCAATTTATTTACGTAACATTTAGAAAAATCATTCTGAGTCCACCCTTGAAGAAGCCTCTTATAGGTATCCCTGGTCTCCTTTGGTGACCATTCTCTTCTAATAGTCTCCAGATCACCTTGACCAGGACATCATAATTTTCACTCAATTATCTGAACAGTCCCCGTGCCTGGAACCTCTCTGTGGCTTAGTGAGTCCAGGAAACAGAGGCCAGGAGCATGGCATGATCAGACCCCAGAGGCCAGAGCTGTGTGTGGCTTAACTCTCCAGGGAGTCTTGAAATCTTCTCATGTGTGGATCAAGGAGCGGAAACATGGAAGGTACTATCATCTTGGTTTGGCATGACCTAAATGCACAGCACTACTTAGATCAGAATTAACCTTGAATTTGTTTTGTTTGTTGCTCTGCCATGTAGAACTAAGCTGCATCTCTCAGGCTTTGCACTGCAGAGCTGGTGCCTGCCTCCCCTCTTCCCTCTCTCTTCTTGTGCTCATGTAAATACCTACTTCAGGGGACAGACTCTGCACCTCCCTCAAATATTGCTCTGTTAATTCTTTGAGCTTTTGCATCCGATCAACTTCTTCTCCCTTTGTGTCCACTACGTTCCACTGAGTGGACATTCTGGAGTAACCATGTATATTTATCTTCCAAACCAGCACGGTTTTGAGAGTGCTAACATGCTAAACCCAACAATGCCGGGAAAACAACATGAGCTGAGACGTACGGTGACCTTATCTCTAGAGTGTTATAAATTGTACTTTAAATGGAATTTAATGGACGAAGAGTTAATTGACCAACATGAATATTCCCTGAACAGAATCAGAATTTTAGACTGAAACTGAGTGAGGTAAATAAAGCTGTTTATCTGAAGGCTCTCTCTACTCAAGATCCTTTGAACTTTATAAAGCGTGGTAAATATTTGCACTTGATTTTGTAAAAATGAAGCTTGATGAGAGAAGAGTTTGAAGTGGAATTCTGCCACTTTTTGTGTAATATTTGATTTAAATTCAATTCCTAGAAGCCTCAGATGAATGTGGTTCAACTCAAAGCACTGAGTTTAATTTATTGTGGCCTTAAATACACAGCTAGCTTACATGTGAATGAATAGATATATATCTAAAAAAAAGTCTGTTCCCTTAAGAGCAGTCAAAGGACACCGTATATCAAATTTCTTGTCATGTTGTGAATATTAATATCCCCAAAGTGCCAATGTCAAATTATTTGACTTGAAATCACAAAACCAGAGTCTCTCACTATTTTTAAACAGGGTTCTAGCATCTTTTAATCTTGAATACCAGCAAGTTCTCAGAGTCTAGCTGTTTATTTTTCCTTTCATTTCTTTTTTATAAAATTCAAAACAAGCTTTTTCTTGACATAACATTGCACTTAGAAAGCTAATTTCTCTTCTTCTATGTATAAAGAATAAAAGTAAAGAATAAAGAAAGTGAATAATTGTCAAGAGAACCTTTTTGGCTCGAGAATGTCGTTGGGGGAAGCAATACATTGGCTTTGAATTGGTGTTTTATTTTGTTTAACATCAAAATGCATTTGCAACAATGAACAGTAGGTGAATGTGTTCTGGATGGGGAACATTGGCGATGTCTTGTCTAGCAGTTAAATTTGCTAGGAATAGGGAAACCTAACTATTACTGGAAACATTGAATATTGGTGACTTGATTAGATGACAGTTACCTCTGACTAACAATTTTGTGTGGAGTGGCAGCGTGTCTGTCTTGGGGATGGCCCCTGACATGTGAAGCTTGGGTCTTGGCAAGGTCTCTCGACAGGCTGGCGCTGGCTCTGGCATCGAGGGGTGGGCAGTCCTGTTCCCTGCTGCTTCGATCTGTTGAAAGATGTTTTAAGTGCACTAGGAGAGAGGCTGCCATTCATTCCAGCACTGATAGCTTTCTCTTAAAGTGGCGAGTTATATTTTAATGTTGGCATGGTTCCATTTTGGGTTAATATTCAACACCAGGTTATTGAGATTGTCTACCTCAATTTATTAATTGTCTACCTTTTTTTTGAGAAAAGGATATGAACTGGGTATTTTTCTATTACAAGAAGGACTTCTCCCTTTCTCTATGACAACACTTGAAAGCAAACATTTTGCTTTAAAAAAAGATAAAAGCTGTACATGGAGTAGTTAAAATTCTTCTTTATTCTCATTTCATTTTCATTTTTACAGGAGATTGTCATCAATATTTTTGAGATCTCATTTTAGGAGTTATATCTTTCAAACTCAATGTGCATTATCTTATCTATGCAATTTTAGTTTCGAGGCAGATTCACCCAAAGGACACACTTTTGCAATAAGATTTGATGGTCAGCAATGAATGAGCAATAGAGGAAACAGCAGGTTTATGGCTTTTTTTTTTTTTTTTTTTGTGAAGGGAAAAAATTAATGCCCTCCATCAAACCTCCCTTTTCTTCCTTCTTTCCTCCCCTCCATCCACCGTGCCTTCCCTTGGGATCTCAACTGTGTGATTGGTTTGGTTTCCACACAAAGGAAGATTTATTACTTTAATGTCTGTGTGATTTAGTTGTATGTAATCTTACTTGGGACACCAGGGATTGCATTCTCCCCATTCTGTATGTGTTGTAATCCCCTTTGAAGCAAAAAGAAATGTGCAAGTGTGGGGGAACAAAGCAGCCCTCATCGTCTTCTTGAATCTTATCTTTTGGAGTTAAATGTTTGGCATCAGTGACAAAATGAGATCAAACATTCAGAACGTGAGATGCTGAATACCAAGAATGTGGAAAACACACAATCGCTGCACCTCATGTCTTTCACATTCTTCTCCTCGAACTCTATGGTCACTACATCTGAAAATGCTTACCAAGTGGAAACACATCTCCAGAAAAGGAGAATTCCAATCTTTCATTGCTTCTTACCTTACTAAGATCTTGAAATGAATAATGTAGTTGTAACCTTGCACTATAGTTTTTTGTTTATTTCAGATTAAAAAAATAGACAGGGAGGAGCAGGGAGTAGTGGGGGCCGAGGTCGTTCAGCCCCACTTCTGAAAGCACTTCCCACGGTAGGTCTCACAGCTCCCCCTTTGTGTTGGAAGAGTGAGAAGTACACCTGTGCCGCCGGCTACAGCTCTAGCTTATGTTGTAAATTTTGCAAAGTTATTGACTCTCTGCCAAATATGCCAATAATTTTACATAAATAGGTAAGTTGGTTTTATCTTCCATTATACCACTTTTTAAGTGAATAATGGCCCAGTTGAAAAGTTGTTAATATCTACTTTCTACCTTATACTTTAACCAAGCCAACTACATTCATAGTTGGGCTGATACCTCACAAAAACTACAGGTATATATCATTCCCTGAGTTTTGCAGTGGATGAATGCCAGGCTCCCAATGAATGAGCAACTTCCCAAGGTTAAGTTTTCCAGCAATAAGTGCCAGATCATTACATTTTTTTTTGAATGTCAGATCCTTTCTATGCTTCACTGGCACAGAAGTTTCAAGTTGAGGCCTCTCAAAACCACCATCCTTCTCTAAAGACTAGGTTTTCAAAAGAAATTATACAAAATGTTTTAAATCCTCGGGACTTTCCTTCTATAGTGTGTGTATCAGTTAGGACCCTTCAGGTTTGCAAATAACAGATAATCCAAATCAAACTGGTTGAGCATTAGAGATGATTTTTGTTTTGATCCCATGCAGTTGAAAGTGCAGAGGAGGGCACATCCCAGAGTTGGTTGATTTAGAGGTTAGATGATGTCATCAAGACCCTCTTTGGTGGAGCTGTGCCTTCTGAGGTTGTATTTCACCCAAGAGATGGATCCCTCATTTTCTAGGCAGAACACAAGACAATCCAGCAGACAGAGGGCATTTTCATCCTGTAACTCCAAGCAATGCTCCAGATAGTCACCCTGATTGCCTGCTTGTGTCAAATAGTCAGATGCCATGACCAGGGGAAGGAAAGGTGCTGACCTGGTCACCCTCTGACCTAGGTAGAGTCAGCCTCCCAATGTCCATGGCTTTGTGGAACAGGCATGGACAATGGGATGAAATCTGTGTAGCGTCCTTAAGGTGAAACAGATGGGAAAGTGGGAAATAGACACAGAAGGGTAAACTAGTAATGCCATCAGTGTTCAAACTCTACGTACAGTAACACCTGATTGTCTTGATTCTAGGATTGACTGGAACGTGAGTGTGTCCATCTTTCCTATTAGGAAGAAAGAATGGAAAGGAGGAAATTGATCTGACTTGTGCTTATTCACACTCCACTTCTTGGTGGACACTGGGTGATGGTTGTTGCGCATGCTCAGAAGCTTTGGGAGCATTCCGTGTTAATCCTGATTTTGAAGTTTTGTGTGGAGCACAAATACCCATACACATACTCTGTCTCTCCTCTTATTCCTGAAACTCTTTGGAAACAAGAATTTTTTCTTAGTTCTGTTTGTATCCCTCACAGAACTTGGCATAGTGCCTGTGTGTGGTAGGCGCTTAAGAACTGCTGATTGTACTAACAATGCATCAGGATCTATTCTAGGACGGTTCGAAGTTAGGAAAGTGTCGCTCTTGGACTGCGTTTTCCAATTTTTGATCAACACTATTAAAGGAAAGCTAACATTGCCTCTTCAAGAATTTGCTTTACTAAAAACCAGTAAATTTTTTGTTGTCTGCCAGCTACACGTCCTGAGCTGTTTTAGGTGGTAGAGATATTGAAGGTGCTAGAAAAATAGTCAAGACCAAACTCATGCCATAAGGAAGCTCACAGAGTTGTGAGGGCCACAGATAAGAAAGGAACATTTACAAAACAAGGCAGAAAGTGCCGCAGTAGAGGTTCGTTCTTGTTATGGGGGCAGTTGGGGGGGGGCAGTGAAGAGGGAGCTCCCTTAAGTTCCAATATCCAAACTCAGCAGATATTTTGTTCTGATTTTATCTATTCTTCACCCGAAATAGATTGTTTGAGATACCCTTGATTCAACCTTCCCTCCCTTCTAATTTCCTAAAGGAAAGTTCAAGAGGAAAAGAGATCCAGAAATCCAAAGTTGTCAGTGACGTAGGCTAATAATCATATTCGGCACATATGGCTACAAATTCTGGGTGTCCTTTGGAAACAAAAATTGGATAAATAAAAATTCTAGTGGCATTTTGGTGAGACAGGAGGGGAGGGAAGGGAGAGGTTAAAGGGGATATTTGCACACTTTATCAATTTAATGCGTACTGGTGTAACAACACCTCCAACACTGGCCTCTTGTTGTCTGGCTCCTGGGGGGCACTAGAGAGGGAGGCGAGAGTGCTGAAACTTGAAAGAGGTCTTCAGGGACTCGCCTTCAACTTCCCATTTAACCCTCATTCATTACGAAAATGTCCCTAGGACTTGCTGTTCTCAACATCATTCCGAATATCTTTGGCTTATGCTTCAGAAGCCAGACCTCTAGGAGTGAGGAACAGGCTTGGTGCTTTAAGATGACACCTGGATGACTTTTCTAATTTAGTCAGTACCTACAATTCTCATAGCTGCTCTTATGGGTGTCCCCCTAAAACCCAGATTTTGAAGCTCTAACCCCCAATGTGACTGTATTTGGAGATAGGTCCTTAAGGAGGTAATTAAAATTAAATGAGGTCATAAAGATAGGATAGAGGGGTCCTTAGAAGAAGAGGAAGAGACACCAGAGCTCTCTCTCTCTCTCCTTGGGCACACAGAGGAAAGGCTTTGTGATGACACAGCAGGAAGGTGGACATCTGCAAACCAAGGAGAGATGTCTTACCAGAAAACAACCCTGCCAGCACCTTGATCTTGGACTACCGCCCTCCAGAACTGTGAGGAAATCAGCTTCTGTTGTTTAAGCCCCTGCATCTGTGGTATTCCATTCTGGCAGCCCTAGCTGGCTAATACATGACCAGGACAGACCACCACTATTCTCTCTAGCATGGAAGGCAACAGAGGGATACCCTGAGCTTCCCACATTGGGGCATCTTCCAGCAGCTTGGGGTGCTCTGTGGGAGATCATAATAGTCTCTAATAGTGGGAGAGAGTCTCTCTATTATTTCTTACAACTGCTTGTGAATCTACAGTTCTTTCAACAAAAATCTTGATTTAAAAAAAATTAGCCTTATCTCCCAAGTACATTTTCCAAATCTCTAAATGTTAGCAAAGTCAGGGGGGCAATGTTGTCTGATAAAACACAAAAGTGAAAATAGTACTCTTGATTATTTTAACTGTGGATAATGTTTTCCAGACTATTCCACTGATAGGCATAAAAATTGATTAACACACTCTGTTTAAGCTGAAAGGTGGCATCCCGTGCAAGTCCTGGGACAGACAAATGAAGAGATTGGAACATTTAGAACTATGCCTCTGAGACCATTTCATTTTTTTCTCTGATTATAAGCATAATGCTATTTAGGGAAAATTGAGAAAATAGAATAAGGCACAAAGAAGGAAAAAAATCTATACTCCCAAGGCTCAGAGACATCCGTGGTTAACACTTTATTATAGTTCCACCAGTATTTTGCTCTATTCTAATATATATTTACATATAATAAGTATTTCTCCATTTTCTAGGAAACTCTTGTAAACAACATTTCCAAGGCTTTATAAAGCACATTCAAAGTGTGGTTGTACAAACGACATGTATACAACTGTATAGGTTCCCAATGGGAGGCAATCGCTCCCTCTCTCAACTTTTCTGATGTTATAGGTAAAAGCTGGTACTTACCTCATTGTTTCAATGTGCAGAGAGCTCAAACATTTTCCTATATGTTTGTTAGCCGCTTGTATTTCCTCTTTTGTGAATCATTTGCTTACGTACTTTGTCTATTTATTGGGACAGGGGCCAAACTGTGCAATACTAGTGTTACTTGTCGTGAATATAAAGCTATTAGTGGTTTTCCTCATGGAGAGCTTCAGAACTTTGTAGTAGCTCAAATACGTGAGGCGCTCTGGGGCATTCATTATTTTTTTGAAATGCTTAATTCCCATCCTTATTACTGTTTCCATTTTGGGGTGAGAATACAGTGCAAAGGAGGATGAGGTGTGATATGAAGCCCAGAATCCTGGAGTGAGGGGGCAGAAATGTGTACAGCGTTATCCAGACCCAGACTAGAGGCGCCGCCCACCGAGCCAGGCTGATCCGAGGGAAACCGTTGAAAAGAACAAAGTCGTCTTTCGAATCCCCTTGTCTCACCTTCCTGCATCCTACTTAGTCCTGACCCTCTGGGTTCCTCATGCTCTGTTCTCTCACTTCCCACTTTGGGAACATGTTCTTTGAAGCTGCGTTATCACTAAGATGTGGGATTTTAAAGTGTTACTCTTTTTTTGGAGATTTTGCATGCTAATAGAGTCAAATCCTTAAGATAAGTTGTAGAAACACAATGTGAACTTTTAGGCAGCAGCTAGGAAGTGAAGCAAGATTTCGAGGTTGTCTTACTGCCCTTGAGTCAACTATTAAGTGCTGTCACTTTTTAAAGTGATTTTTTAAAAGAATGATTGGAACCAAGTCAGGAATAATACCCTGAGAACAAAAGCATGATTCTATACATAGAAGGTTTAAATATAAATACATTAGTGCCAGTATTTATCATATAAAATACCAGGAAAAATAATCTTTTTAACCAGATTTATCTAGTCCCAAATTATGTCTCTATTTCTTGGACCAAAAATAAATTAAACAAATGTTTATTTTTTCCATATAAATAGGGACATTTGGAAAACTGTGGTTTTAACTCAGTATTCATATAATTTTTATGGTTCACTCATTATTGCATTTAGGCCTCAACATCAAAAGCTGCCTAAATATTTTCTCTTGGTGCATCCAGAAAGTACAATGGATGAACTTCCACCAGTTGGGAGCAATAGCAGAAAATACGTCATGTATGATTGCTAAAAAGACGATGTTTCTATGTACTTTGATTTTACCCATGGAGTAAATTGATGGAAAGAACAATGTCTTTCACCTCCTGGTTTCTTCCTAAACGTCCTTCAAGTCTGCACTGAGGTGTCAATTTATCTGCAGAGCCTTTCCAGGTCACTTGGCGTCAAGGTTGGTTAGGCCTCTCCAGGTATCACACGACGCTCTGGCTGACTGGATGGCAGCCTGCAGGAAGCATTGGGTTGCAGTTTTAGAGGTACTTGCCCGTCCTTCTGCTTGCTGTCTCCCCACTGTGTCAGGGGCTGTGTCTTCTTCACTGCTCTATCTTGGAGCTATGAGCTCTCCTGGTGTACACAGGGCACAGAGGAAATATTTCATCAATGAATCGGTGAATGAACCAAGTCTCCTCCTTCCTCGCTAGTGCTGGTCTGTGGCTGCCGGGACCCGTGCCCCAGTCAAGTCCTCCTCGGGTTGGCTGGAAAAGCAGGCCCCAAGGGTGGACCTTCCTGGGCCAGTGGACTACAGTTCACTGCAGTGGTGGTGCCCTCCTCCTCATCTTTCTCACCCAAAACACTGTCCCACTTCCTCTCGGGGAGCCCAGTAGTGGAACTTAGATATCTGCTTCCACATTATGGAAAGTTTTATTTAAAAAGTCTATATTTGGGGTAGGGAAATTCTTATTTTTTCCCATCTAGGATGAGAAATCCTAAAGTACCTCACAGGAAGCTTAGCACGGGAAGAATTTTAAGTCCACATGGCTCACTCAACCCCACATATTCATCCTAGACCATGCGTCAGGTGTTGTTTTTTTCACTTACATCATCATTCTTATTTTTTCAGAGGTCCTCTCCATAGTTCAAAGAGATCCAAGCTTATGGTAACAACAGCAAACTCTCTCTTCGAGGTGAAATCTGGTATGTTTGTAGCAACACTTGCATTGTCTTTGTTCTGATCAAGCAAGGTTTCCAATGGTGAATTTTAAAGCCAACGGTATAAATGTACAACTGTTTAAGCCACATTCTTTCTGAATCCTCAATTGCTCCAGGGATTTTCTTGTCAGTCCTGAGTGATACTGAACAACTACATTTTCATAGGAGAGGTATGCAGATGATGTTTTCTGATTAATGATGTGGAGGATAGGTGGAATGAATATCCATAGAATATCCATTGAGCCTATGAAGCAGAGGTGATATTTCCTCTTCCTCGTTCGGAGACCATGGAGACTGTAAAATGAAGCTGATCTTTCTCTCTGGACAGTAATGAAAGGTGATGAATCTACTGGCTTTGCCTTAGCAATCAGGCTGGGGACTGTCACATAGCTGTGCTAGAGAGCCTTCCAGCACAAGAGTTGTTTTGTTTGAGTGTTAACTTATTTAAGAGCAAAGTCTCAACTGTCTTTGCCTTTTGCATAAAACTTATTCCAGGAAATCAACAAGTTGTTGGAACGCATAGATTGATGTGGGCCTCCTGAGAGGCCCTGGAGAGACGTTTCTGGGGCTCTTCACACCTTGCTGTAGGTCTGGGTTTCCATCTGGTCTAACTTGGCTTCGTCCTGAGCTTCTTCCTTCTAGAGCACGTCTGATGGTGATGGATTCTCTCAGCTTTTGTTTATCTGAAAATGTCTTATTTTTGAAAACTATTTTAGTTTTGAAAGATATCTTCATTGGACATAGAATTCCAGGTTGACACTTTTTTCTTCCAGGCCTTCACATTGCCGTCCCATTGACTTCTGGCCTCTAGGTTTTCCTAATGAGAAGTCTGTCACCAGTCGCATCATTGTTTCCCTGGAGATAACATGTCTCTGTTCTCTGGCTGATTTTGAGATTGTCTTTTTATCTTCACACTGTAACTGTCACGTACCCCGGTATGACTTTCTTTATTTATACTGTTTGGAGTTCATGGCCTTCTTAGATCTATAGATTTCTTTTTTTTTTTTAACCAAATTTTAAGAAATTTTGGCCATTATTTCTTCAAATATTTTTTCTGTCTTCTTCTTCTTGGATTTTAGATCCATGTATGTTAGACTACATGATATTGTTCCCTAGTCCACTAAGACTCTGTTTGTTTAAAACACATATTTCTCCATTTGTCAGAATGGATAATTTCTATTGATTTTTCTTCAAGTTTACTTATCTTTCTTCTGCAGTATCCAGTCTGTTGTTTAGCTCATCTGTGGATTTTTCTTTTCAATATTTCACTTTTCCGTTCTAGAATTTCACTTTTATAGTTTCCATTTCTCTGCTGATATTCTCCAATGGTTCACTTATTATAACCATATTTTCCTTTAAGTTTTTGAACATATTTATAATAGTGTGATAAAGCCCTTCTGTCTTAAATTCAGCATCTGAGTCATCTCGGGCATCTGTTTGTATCGATTTCTTCTTTATTTTTTATTACACATCAGCTTCTACTGCTTCTCTCGGGGTCTAGAGTCTTTGGATTGGGTGACAGAAATGGTGGCTAGTACACGGCAGGGAGTCTGGATGATGTTTTCCACTTACACTATTTTTAATTAATTCTCATACTCACTTTATGAGGTCGCTGCAATCGTTCCAGTTTATAGACGAGCAAACTGAGCCTCATGCTTGATAAAGGAGTTACTCCATATTACACAGCTCACGTGTGGTAAAGCTGCCAGTCAAAGTGAGAATTTCTGCTATTCTGTTGTCAGCTAGAGTTGCCCAGTTAGAGGTGCTTTGGCTGGGTCGTTCTTGATTATACTCTGCCAAAATTTCTGTGTGTGCTGAGATTCTGCTTTCTCTGAGAGAAGACCAAGGCCCATGTGGCCCTCTGCTCTTCAGTGGGTGCAGGAGGGACACAGACCTCATTCCCCCCAGTTTATGAAAACAACTTGGAGCACAATTAGCCTTGTCAAGCCTTTCACTGCTCTGCCATTTATGGTTGCCAGCTTTCCAGGGCAGTTCAATAATCCCCAGGGTCTTGCTGCAGGGGCAGCGATTAACAGAGGTGTTTACATGTCTGAAAATGTACCAGGCTATAAATAGCAGCTATTTTCCCAGCATCCTGTTATACTGGGTTTGTTCTTTTCTTTTTCATTTTCTTCCCCATTTGTCAGCTTTAATAAAGAAGAAAAGGAGCAAAGGGGGGAAAAATAATCCACCCACCAAACAATTTCAGATTGACAGAAAGAGCATTCATTTAGCGTCTCAGAAAGTCTGTGGCAAAGCTTCTGGCGCACAGAAAAGGAAACAAACTGCAGACGAATCACACGGCTCTTCTGAGAGACACAGTGAGAAAAGAATCCAGTGATGCCAGGGGGCCGGTCCCCGAATCAGCGATGGGCATCTTGGAGAGCTCTGAGCTGTTTCTGATAGATTCTGGAACTCAGCATACCTTCTGGGCCTCCTGGATCCGCTCTGGTCCTCAGAGTCTTGGAGTCTTAGTTGTAGATACTGTCTTTGTGCAGACTGGGATCCAGGAGCTGAGAACATGGAGGGGATTTGCTATCTCCTTTCTCAGCAGGTCTTCCTGGGTAGGGCACTGAGGCCATTCTCTGATTGGAAGTGGAATTCATCCCCGGTGGGGAGCAATGCACCAGGGACCCCAAAGGGCACGTGTCCCCACCAACACGGGCAGAGCACTCTCATTACTCACAACCGCTTACTGATACTTCCTAGAGTCATGGGCTGGGTGTGAGGGTAAGAGCTTGTCATGCATTACATTCTTTTTCCTGACAACAAGCCTAGGAGGGAAGAACTAGCATTTTACCCTTATCATATATGAAGAAATTAGGCAAAAGGGGTTAAGTATCTTATCTAAGTTCACACAGTGGTAAATGGCATGGCCTGGTTTCAAACATAGATAGTTGACAGCCCATGCTTAGCTGCCGTACAATGTTACCTTCCATTTCTAGTCCTCAGGGCTGACTTTCTCTAAAGGTATACTGGAGAGAGCCAGGAATAAAAGAAAGTCTATGGTGAATTCTCTAGAGAATGCATAGAGGCCTGGTCCCCAGCAGTTTCCAAACTGTAGAACAAAATGAAAGCATCATTACTTAGAAAAGTACAAGGGGCTGAGAATCCAGAAAGAAGAAATAAATACTGATTAAAAACTCATTTGTGGATGTACCTAGATGTCTTTCTGTTCACAGAATCTCTCCCTCTACCCCCCCCAACAGTTGGAGAGCTGCTGATAGGTTAGGAAAACAAAAATAAATAGAAGAGAAAAGATATGAATATGG
Organism: Ceratotherium simum simum; assembly: GCF_057802395.1. Taxonomy (NCBI): domain Eukaryota; kingdom Metazoa; phylum Chordata; class Mammalia; order Perissodactyla; family Rhinocerotidae; genus Ceratotherium; species Ceratotherium simum. The sequence goes on from NC_141909.1 coordinate 3,541,556, forward strand.
TTCCCAAAATTATCCATGTTGGTTAAGCTGAGGGGCCTTCCTCCCTCTCACTGGGTTATACAGTTCAAGGGGATGGTTCCTGGTAACAAGAGAAGGGTCTTTATCTTAGATCCTCATGGTACCCATTGAGTTGCTCCTTGTCAGCCCCACAATGTGATAGAAGCGGGAGATTCTGTTTCCTTAGCACCACACATGGGTGTGGGAATCTCTCCCTGGGGTTCCTGAGGCCATAATTCTTCAGGCTCCTTCAATCCCTCCATCCACTTACATGCACATATATACATGATGTCTCATCAGAGGATCTGCCCTGCTCAGGCTGCTGGGTGAGAGCGGAATGCAGGTCTTAAACATTCTGGAACCTTCTACCACACTCCCTCCCTCCATCCCCAAGTATTGGGGCTAACACAACTCTGATCCTAGCTTTCTTCAAGCAGCACATACTTCTGAAACCCACACCTGAATGAAGGGTGAAGGTTTTTTTTGCTTGCTTCCCAACTGACCTAAAAGCATAAAGTTATTATTGACACCCTTTAGATCAGGTGAGGCCATATGCAGAACACAAAGGGGAGGAGAAAACACCTTAAAATTACAGAGAAAAACAAATGTAAGTCAGTTTCTCACTCAATATCTTTGCCACAAATGTTTACACTACATCCAAGTATTCCATCAGCCCAGAAGAATATATCACAGTAGGGTACAGCCTTCACCTTGCCTCCAATTATAAATCTTTCTGGTGTGTTTCCTTTGTGTCTTGTTTCTTCTTTCTCTGAGCACACAGTGGGCTTCCAGCTTACAGTCCTGCTTCCTCGAATAGTCTTTAATCCTGTGGCTGGGGGAGTTTTTAAAACCGCAAATACCATCCCCTTACTTCCCTTTCAAATGCATCAATGTCTCCTCCTTGTCCACAGCGTCAAGTCCAGACTCCTTTGCCTGCTCCTTGGGCTCCAACTCTCAACAGCTCAAGGCCCCATCACCCTGATCTGCATGACGCTCTGCCCACAGCTCCCACTTGTAGTTCCCTCACCATAATTTTGTCTTTACAAAGCCCTTCCTTTGCATCTTTCCCCTTTGTGTTCAAAGAGTGAATGGCTGCTCATCCTTCAAAACCCAGCTGAGCATCAGCTCCTCCAAGAAGCATTTCTTTACTTCCTCAGAGAGAGTTTATTGCTTCCTCCTTTGTGGCCATGCTGGAATTTGTCCTAATCTTCTTATGGCATTTGTTACACTATACTGCAATAATGTGTGTACATCTCTGTTTCTATTTATTGTGAACTCCTTGAGGGGAGATGTCATTTGTTCATTCATGTTTATATCCCTGGTGGCTGGCACAAGTCTGGAAACAACTAAGTTCTCAATGACTTATGTGTTGAGTGAATCATGGCTCCCTGAATGGCAGGGCTGGGGAGGTGGGGATGGGAGGACCATTCTGCCTAGAGCAGGACAAACTGAAAGAATAAGAGGGAAGGGACCATTTTTTTTTATCATCCCAAGACTTTTTTTTAAAAGAAAATTGCCCTTTAACATCTTCAATGAATAAAGTCATTAAGAAAGAACAATTTTTTCATCTCTGACTGGGTTCTAGTGGGAGATTGAAGTGGCAGTCAGAAAAGAAAACTGTCTCAGGAAAGCAGAAAATAATGTGAGTTGGCAAACATGGAGCATTAGGTATATTTCCTCTGTGTACTGTGACTTTTAGCCAGCCCTGGCGATCTAATGGTTAAGATTCAGTGCTCTCACCGCTGAGGCCTAGGTTCATTTCCTGGTCAGGGAACCACACCACCTATCTGTCAGTTGTCATACTGTGGTGGCTGCGTGTTGCTGTGATGCTGAAAGCTATGCCACCAGTATTTCAAATACCAGCAGGGTCACCCATAGTGGACAGGTTTCAGCAGAGCTTCCAGACTAAGACTAGGAAGAAGGACCTGGCCATCCACTTCTGAAAATATTGTCCATGAATACACTATGAATAGCAGCCGAGCATTGTCTGATAGAGCCCTGGAGGGTGGGAGGGTGGGAGGACAGGGGGTGAAAGTGAGAGGATGGTGCAAAAAGATTGGGCAGGGTTCGGCTGCTGCACGCAGGGTCACTAGGAGTTGGAATCCACTCGTTGGCATTAACAAACTATGATCTTTAGAGACATAACCCCACTCAATTCTTGTTCCCTAAACATAGTTATTACTTGTCACCATCATCACTTTAATAGGATTAATGATCTGAGTTTTTTGAGCACCACAATAGGTAACAAATTCGGTAAATTCTCTAAGACAGAAATGAACATGTGATGTAAGGAAAATCTCCAAATGAAGTGCTCAGAGAAAAGGCTGTCTGTCCACTGTGTGCAAAGCATTTTAGCATGAAAAGGAAGAGGATGACATATTATCTCATTTGGGGAGAAATTGAGAGGTGAGTGAACTAATTTGACTGGAAAAAAAATTGGGGATATATATTGCAAACAAATAGTATAGGACCTAAAATGCCAAGCTTAGGCTTAAATTCTACCCTATTTCCATAGCTATTGAAGGTGACATAATCAAAGTCATATTTTTAAAGAATTGCTATCAACTGATAGGACATCTTGGGATCGAGGACATTTTGGGGACAGGGCACACTGATGGTGTCAGCATAGTGTCAATCAGGAAGCAAGGGGCTGCAGTGAGGAGATCACTAGGCACGGAGTACACCAGCTTCTCATCAGTGATGACTCCCCCCCTGCAGTGACGCTGAGAACAAGGCCCTCCAACCTCTCCAGGCTTTGATTTCTAATCTCTAAGATTAGGGGATTGAGCTACAGACTTAGCAGTCCCTATGGACCTTCCAAATCTAGAAGTCTATATTTTTGTGATTCCAGAAAAAGTGTTGAGGACAAGGATGAAGGAGGAATTGATGGTGATTTGGAGACAATGAGCCCAAGTGAATGAGGAGATGGAGATTGTCTCTGACAGAAGCAGAGGAGTTCTGTAAGGCACTGACATGTAATTATTCTAAAGCGATGCAGTTTTAGGAAATCCAATAAGTCATTCTGAAATGGTGGACATTAGGCTGGCTTCACCTCCAAAGGCCTCTTGGAGGTAAATCCTTAACTGAACTTGGAAGGAAGAGAAGAGGAGGATTAGCTGGTAGAACAATGAAGAAATGAAGCAAACCAGACGGCCTTACATCCCTGCAGCAGGAGCTCATCTACTTGTGTTTTCACTTGTTCGTTTGTTTCCAGGGGGCTGCCTCCAGTGAGGAGGGTACAGTACTACAGAAGTAAAACTAAAGACAATACCGAGGAAGGTGGTCGCTGCTAAGGCTAGGGGCAGGGAGATTGCTGCAGTAAATCATATATGAGATGGCAAGAGGCTGGCTGAGAAGAGGGAGAAAGAAGCAGAGCCAAGAGCCACAGATTGTTGCATCTGGGTCAGAAGCTGCGTGCTCGTTCTGTGGTCACTCAGTATGCGGTTGATGCTCAGGTGTAGGTGTCCAGTCCAAGCTGCTGATGTTGAGAAGTCATAGAGCTTTCAGCTCCTGTTGTACATGAGAGTAATGGCTGATGCTGAGAAAGTGCTTAGTGGCTAGTGTGATGACTGCCATATAAATAATGGAGTGGCGCCAGCATAGGAACCACCACACAGGGTCTCGCTGAGCCCCATCCATAATTGATGGAATACCTGGGCACTTGGGTTTCTTTTGTTTGGGATGCTTGCCCAAATCACCTTACCTATGAACTGTTGAAAAAAGTAAGAGAGATAGTGCAGTTTAACTCTCTGAGTTGAGATGAGTTATGCAACAGGCATCTTGTCTCCATCTACATAGTAGAAACCATCCTTTATGCATTCCCCCAAATTCCCTGCAAGACTACGCGGACAATAGTAGACTAAAGCCCCAGGAAATGATTCCTCAACTTCTAATTTTCAAGGATCCAAAAGAACTTTTGCTGACATTGGCTAATTAAGCTGCCTTGAACCTTGAGAAGGTAAGGGGGAGAGCCACACTGTTATTTCAGTATTTCTGAAGGAAATAAGGTCCCAGTCACGTGTTAGATGACGCCAACATTTCAAGGTAGGAATGTGAGTGAAGAAGAAACATTGGGAACCTCAGGACTGAGACAAATGCTGGTAGTGACTTTGCTCCTTGTCTGTAAATCTTCAGGGAAATTTCTCCACTTGCCCGAAGAAAGATCATAAGCAGCACATGACCACCAGCAGTGCAGGCTTGGCCCAGAGGCATTGTGAGAGCCTTCCCTCTGTATCAAGCATCCAGAATTTCCAGTTAAGATGGCTAAATTTACTTACAATGGGTCACCAACTTTAGCTACCTACCACCCTGTTTTAAGCCTGGTGTGCTTTCACTCAGGACAGAGATTTCCAGCAGTTACATACATCTACTCAAACTTAGTAACTTTCTTCATGTTTTCTTCTAATAATTCTTAGAATTGAGAACTCCTGATTGACCTTAAATTTAAAAATAATAGGAGGGAAAGTGAACAAAACACAAAATGAAAAATTCACAGAAGAAGAAATAAAAGTTCAAGAAAATGCTTGGAACAAATACATGCTTGAATTCATCAGTAAGCAAAGAAATTGAAATGAAAACAACAACGAAGTATATTTATTCCTATGGAATTGGGTTGGGGTAAATAATATACAACGGTGGTTGTGGCTAATGGGCGCTCTCATACATAGTTGGTCAAAGTTATTCATGAAAACTTTCTGGGAAGCAAGTTGGTAAGAATATAAAGTCTGTAAAAGTTGTATATCCGAGACCTTGCAATTCCACTTTGAAGATTTCATACTTAGCAACTCTGTTAGATAGTATTATGTTCTATTTTTAATAACAGAATATCAAAAAAAAAAAAAACCAATAGCTTCCCTCAAACAGAAGTTTATTTTCATGTAACATGAAATTTGGAGGTAAGGAGCCGATGCCTAGGCTGGTGGCCCCATGATGCCATCGGGATCTGATCTCTTTCCTGCTTTCCACCATGACCTCCTTAAGGAGTGGTGTTTAGGTCCTGGTTCCAAGACGGCTGCCTATCTCCACTCATTGCATCTGCTTCTCAGGCAAGAAAATAGGAATGGACAAAGCAAATGTATGAGACCACGGAAATGATGGAAGCCACATCTGTTCTCCTTCAAAGGGCCATCCCAGAAGTACCACTCAGCATCTTCTGCTCACACAGTATGGACCAGACTTCATCATATGGGAGATGAAATGATTAGCCAGGGATATTTCCACACTGAACAAAATCAGGGTCATATGAGCAAGAAAGAAGAGAAAACAGATGTCAGTAGGCCAGTAATAGTATCTTTGACGATAATTACTAAAGTATCTTTGACAATAATCTTTGACAATAAGTTTTACATATACATTATATATAATATATAAAACATATATCATACATACATAATTGCATGTGGACAGATAGATGATAGATAGATGAAATGAGAAACAATCAAAAGACTCCAAAATGAAGAGTTTGGCTCAGAGAAATGGTAATAATTCATACAATGGAATTCTATAGCATTAATAAACATCAGGCCAGAGGAGGCTATTTCAAACTTTGCAAACCTTCACAAGGCATTGCTAAGTGAAACTAGACCTCACACAGCATGTGTGGAAAGATACCATTTAGGCAGGGAAAAATTGATTATGTTCTTACGAACACAGAAAAATAACCAGAAAGACCTACCAAAATGTCAATAGTAATTATAATGGTGGGGAGTGGAATTCTGAGTATCAGATGATGATATAAATATCCTTGTGTTTTTATGAGTTTTCCAAGGTTTCTGCGTGGAACAGATACTACTTTTGTAATCTAAAAATAAAAAGCTACAAAAAAAAAATCAAGGGGTGAGTTGAGCTTTTCTTGATGGAGTCCCAAGGAAATGAGTCGTTTCATGGAACTAGGCCAAAACAGCCGAGAGCTGGTTTCTGGATTTGGATAGTTTATGTTCCAGGAGTTCAGGACTTGTTTGTGGTAAGCAACCCCATGGCCTCCTGCCAGATGCTCTCAACCATCCACATTTGCTTTTAGGACGGGTAAACAGATGCAAATGAATGTGCTCTGGTCTGTTTTTCATTGAATTTTACTTTCATATTTCATTGAAGGCTTAATATTATCAATTTTTAAAACACTTGGTTAAAATAAAAAAAAGAGAATGCTACAGAATAAACAGAAAAATTGGATGAAAAAACATGGAATGCTACTGGGCACTGGTCTTGAATCTTATTGTTCCCTATGAAATGATGGCGTTTTCTTTTTGACTTTTCATTTGAAATCTTTTCCTTTGCAATTCACTAGAAACTGCAAATAGTTGCGTTTCCTGGGGAAAATCCTTTTTACCAAAATGAGTGAACTATTTGTCCCTGTGCAGAGAATACAGCAGAGAGTGTGCTATAAGGGGATCTATATTTATGTTCTGTACACATCTATATTTATATGATACACATCCTAATAAGGGCATCCATGACCAGCTGAAGCCCTTCTGTTTGAATTGTTTAAAGTGCTACTGACGTCACGTTGAAAGGGACCCCTCACGTGGGGTTTAACAGGTGCTGCTGTCTTTGCTCACTCACTGTCACAGGCAGCCCTCCCAGGGAGCAAAGAGCCCCGTGCCCAAAACAAGAGGTCCCCGCTCTCGGTTCTGAGTGCCTGGGGCAGCTTACCCCAGAAACCCAACAGCAGATAGAAAACTTGCCCTAGGGAACCCAAGTTCTCTGCCTTATTTTTTCAATGTGAAATATTTATGTGTTTCATAGGTTACAAAGCAAAGTAAAAGGGTGAAGCTTTTCTAGTAAAATGGCTATAAATCATGTTGGGCTATTTTTTATATTCATTTCATTTTTCAATTGCAGCATATATCTATTTCTTTTCCCACCATACTCCTGGGACACAAAGGAGAAAGTGACCATATGACATACGGGAAGATGAGAGGATTGGTGGAGGCTTGAAACGAGACAACTGTTTGTACCCAGATAGCCTTTTATTAGCTGAGAGAGGCATGAAATAGAGGCAGAACAATCTTATTTCAGGGGAGGCGGGGGACAGGGCACCGGCTTTGCAGTTCAAGATGTATTCATTCATCCAATGAGCAATCATTGGACACTTCCTGTGTGCCAAGAGCAGTTCTAGGATTTGGGGATACAAACCAGATAAGCCGCCGCCCCCCCCTTGTGGAGCTAAGATATAGCAGGGAGAAGCAGATACAGAATAAGATGATTTCGAGTTCCAGCAAGTATGAGGAAGAAGAGGAAGGCGCTGCGGGAGATGAGAGGAGTGCGGGGACAGTGTGGGTGGGGGGACTTTAGGCAGGATTGGGCAGAGACCGTCTCTGTGAGAAAGTGGCATTTAGGCTGAGAAGTTTACAAGACGTGGCCAGGCATGGAAAGATCAAAGGGGGCCACTCCAGACAGAAAGAAGAGTGAAGACGAAGGATTTGAGGGGAGAAAGAGACTGACACGCTGGGAGGGCTGGAGATCATTTTTGTGGCCCTTTTGGCAACAAGAAAAGAAGAGATTCAGAGAAAATAATAAAAGGGGACCCTAAAATATTGGCATGGAGAAAAGAGTGTTGGAATAGAAGATGGTGGATGTTCTTATCACAATCCTGCTTAGGGAAGATCCCAGTCCAGTGCGTCCTAGTAGTTTCCAGAATAAAAGTGCATTGAAATATTCTACAAAACAGCTATTATAACAATAAGTATAATTTACAAGCTAGTTATTAAAATAGTTTACACGGCACTTTTACACATATTATCTTACTAAATTAATTAAAACCCTCAATCATTCATTCAACTAGTGATCCAAAAAATATTATTTTATTTTGTCAGATCAAATTTGCCAAGACCATGCAGCAGGTCCCCAATTCAGTCAGCTGCATGATCACACATTAGTGCCACTCCCTCCCCAGCCGCTGTTTCACAGATGTGTGTTTATCCCAACCAGCGAGATCTTCCAACCATTAGGACTGTTACTCTAAATTTTCAAGGCTTATCCTACTAATGGTGGACGATCTTTGGGAGTGAATAGGAGCAGCCTTTTAATTTTTCTCAAGCTTTATAGGTTTATCTCATAAGTTTGATGTGAAGATAAATGAGTTCCTAGGTGGGGCCACCTAGGCTTATTTTTCTCCTCTTTAATCCTCCATGAAATTATGGCACTGAGTGAATGAAAACAGTGTACTATTTCCAAAATTTGCAGATTCTCCATGGGAGTGTAGTCCTGCTGGAAAACAACACAGATTCAACTTGTTATTCACATAATCTCTTGAACGGTGAGCATTGCTAGGTGCAGGACTCTAATGGGCCAAATGACGGTGCCCTCTGGGGGCTCCACACAGCGCTGGTTATTGCTTCATCAGGAATCCAGAAATGCAACACTGCTTCAGGCACTATTCACGTGTATGTGATTGTCATCTTCAATTCAGCTCTCCTAAACATCAAAGTAGAAAAGAAACAATCCTATTACTTGAATATAGTGACGAAAATGAGGATTAGGTTTTATTTTAATCCTTTTTAAAAGGAGGGAGCGAGTACTCTTGCTCAGTGCTGAGCCCTACAGAAAGTTATTTATGGGAAAGAAAAACCTCAAGAAGACACTTGGGGAAGAAGGACAACAAGTTCTGACCAAGGGGAGGAAAGTTGTAATGAGATCGGGTTTCTTCCTCTTTAAAATTCCCTGCTTTACACGAACGGAATGCTTTATGTTGTACATAAAAGCTGCATTTAATCCCTTAAAAATGTGTCCCCCGAGCCATTATTATGGGGTCATATTTGTCACGGATTCTACTGAGATGTGTTCATTTTGCACCAAAAATATGAAAGAGAGGGAGGGGATCTCACGGGCCCCAAACATCGGAATTCATTATCTGTATTAAGAATGAAGAGGGCTGTGCCAGAGGTGTCAGGCTGTGACAAAGAACTTAGGAAGAAAAGGGCAAGAAGACATATTGACAACGTGTTCTTGACTTGCCCAATCACTTCAACCACAGGAAGGATTTTTAAAATTTCTTGCACTATCATCATTTAGTGACTCATATTATGGGTTAATCGTTCTTTCTCCTACTCCTCCTTACTTCTTATGGGCTACCATAAATCAGAGGCTCAGGACAGACCAGCTACAGAGTGAGTGGTGCTGACGGAGCGGGAGGTTATTTCATCCACAGTGGTGGTCAGAACCTCTGAATGAGTTTCTTGGATATGGCTGAGAAAAATGTTGTCTATTCGTGGAGCCACTTGCTGAGAGAGCGAGGGATGATGTTTTAGCCTGCGGTTTCATGGAAAATTCCAATCCTAGCCCATTTCCAGGGATAACAGTATTTCAACCTATTGGCTGTTAGTCTTTGAAGAGTGATCTTCTTCAGCACCTAACTAACCTTGTTGCATACATTAAAACTCAATGCTTCCATGACATGTTGACATATTTTGATTCTTCTTCATGGCTTTCTTGGTGTTAACTACCTTTTTATTGTCAACGTCAGGGGAATGTCATGACCTCATCATGTTCTTGAGTTTCCAGTCTGTACTGTTCAAAGAAGATTGACTAAAACCACCTTTAACATAGGCAAGTATTCTCCTTCCAAATCACTTCTATCTCATATAGTTTTTTAAGCTGGCATTGCACCATATTTAATTGGCTTTATTCCTATTATCAAGTTTTGTGAAAATACCAGTGTTTCACTTTTAAATCCAATAAACATTACCACACACCTCATGAAGATGACCCCCCGAATTATAGCCTTAATAGTAAAAGATTTTTATCCACATTATGTTTCATTACATTCCTTGGTGTAATTGATATTTTATTACTTAGAAAAAAACCTGTTCCTTCAAATGGCTCATTTCCTGAACATGAGGAATAAAATTGGGTCAGTCTGTCCTCACATTATTTTCTGGTTCAAAGCAATTTAAGATGAATACAAGCTTTTGAAGAGAATAAACCATTTTAGATCAATTACATTTCCATTGATTTGAGCAAGGGTACTGGTTAGGAGGAAAAGTACAGTAACTTAAACCTTGGAACCTTTGTAAAATAGATCAGCATTGAGTGTGTAAAATAATGTCCATTGTGAGTAGAGAGGGAGGAAGCACCTATTTCTTTTTACTTAAAAGCTTGGACCAGACTCTCCTTTTCAACTGTCCTTTGTGGATTCCCGGTGAGTTGGCCTCACAATGCCTTGTTATGGTCCGCCTGCTGCCTTGTTAAGCAATTTGGTTGTTGCTGTTGTTGGAAATGTTCTCGAGTGATTATAAACCACATGCTTTCAATTTGCTGTGGGAGTTGAGCACACTTTTTCACCAATAGACACCTTACTCCGAGGCTCCTGAAAATGCTTCTGTGAGGACTGTGTTGTTTGGATGCAGCAATATCTTTTCATGGAGCCTTGTAAACAGGTAGTCCCCATTTTAGGAGTGTCGCTGGAGCCCCCATCCTCATGACTTGGCATCTGTGGGCTCAGAGCAGTAGCTGAATGAGTGTGTTGTGACTATTCTTTTGATGGATGAATGCAATAAATCAAGGTAGTTTCAGTATTCTTAAGGGACAACAGTTAAAGGGTTAGGAAAAAAATTGCAATAAGTGAGTGCTTTTCAAAGGCAAGAGATTACCTAGCTCTGGACATACCAGAAACCATGTCAGGACAACTTTTCCAAGTCCCTTAGTGACCCTAGCCCTCTTCTGATTGGCATGTCCTCTGCTAGGCCAGTGTTGGTCCTTTGGTGGGCGGCTCATACTTACTGTGCCTTCAGTTCCCACAGAGGAAGTGGATGGCAGCCCCTCCCAGCCCAGGGAGATGAACTAGATTCTCCATAAGCATTATTGAATTTGCTCCTTAGGTGGCTTCGCGTTGTCAGCCGTGTGGTAAGGACCAGTGACTATCACCAGGCAGGCTCCTCCAAGACTGCCATATTCATCTTAAAGATGTCACAAGTTCTTATGATGATGTAGCTCCAAGGTTTTAAAATCGAAGAAGAGCCTATCAGCTCTCCCTTCAGAAATTCATATGCCGATTTTCACAGCTTTGTCTTAGTACTTTCACAGTGTTACTGTGTTTAAGATCCCTCTGAATCTTACTTATCCTACATTTCTAAATACATTCGTTCTTTTCTTTCTCCATTAAGGTGATATGTCCACGGATAATGACCTGCTCAAACAGTTATCACAATGTTAAAAGAGTAAAGACCTCGAATTGAAACCCAGGGCGTGTTCTCTTGATCTTTAGGACAAATTTTAGCCATGCGGTAGAACTTGAGCTGGTGGTGGTAGTGGAAAGTGAGTAGTGGCAGAGGCATCCACAGTACGAGGTAGCTGTATCTCCACTTCATCTCAGGCCCCGTCACTCTGAGCAACATCCAACTCCAGAAGTCCTCAGAGGCCATGTGGGTACTGGGTTCACGTGTGAATAATAAAGTGGAGAAAAAACACAATAACTTAACGAGGGAAATAACTGGCAAGTGGCTATTTGATCTATGGCACTTAAGGAGAGGCTGAAATAAGACCTCTCAGGAGGCCGTGGAGAAATTCCCAACTAGACACTGTTGATGGATGGGTTATATTAGATGGCATATACACCTTCTTGGGATTTCTAGAGCTTTGTTTCCTTATTTGAGGGCTGGGGCTAGCTACTTCTTTCTTTATCAGAGATTATAAGTGACTGAACCCAGTACCAGATTTTTACTAACAAAGATTTCTATCAGTTGTTTATAAAGTTGAATATAGACAAACCTTATTGACAATGGGATTTTATTATGGATCGTTAACTGATTGTGTGCAAGATTCTGATATGATGCCTCCTCTCAGAACGCAGGAATGAAATACATTTTAAACACTCAAAATATTACCTATATTCCGGGCATAAAGAGAAGCAGCAAATCAGTCTGAAATTCCAGGAGCAATGACCCCTGGAATAAGAATACGCTTTTAAAACATGCTGCTTAGAAGAACAAAATGTTACAGTATAATGTAACCTTGGAACTTTCCACCCACCACTTCTGAAAGGAAAAGGACCCGAGTCCTGCATTACCCATTATGCGTTTACTCTTTCCTTAATAGTAGTTGGCATATTAGCTGTTGAGTAGGATGTTCTGGAACTTCTCACTATGCCTTCATTATTACTTTTTATTCTATGAGGTGGCATTCCTTGTTAGTTATGAAGTGGAAAATGCAGGTATTGTAACTTACCATACTTCCTCATGAGGAATAAAACTAAAAAGAAATTAAACTATTTTTTTTGTGTGTCTGAAAAGACATTTAAAGATTAGCTAGAATAATTCAATTCCCAATTCCTCTACCACATCTAATTGGGATAATTTCTTAATTAATTATTAATAAAGCTGGATAATTTAAATTAATGTGATAAAAGTTGACATCATGTGTTTTGAATGGTAGAAGTTTTATTAGAAATTTAGAATATCTCACTGAAAGAATTCCTAGAGACAAGGCTACATTCACCTTATCTGGAAGGACCCACATGTGTGTACCACTGAATTCTAATAATGCTTGTTGAATAAAATGAGAAGGTATTGAGAACCACACGGGGTGTGACCTCACTGAATTTTAAATGTGGGGATTAGGGTCAACTCATAAGAAGAGACTAGAGAATGCCTTATGGACTTTCTAAGGACACGGTCTCTGTGGTAGTAGAGTTCTAGGATAACAATTCTGTCAAACTTAAAGTTGAATAACTCATTCTGTGGATGATGTGAGGCTCCCTCTCTATCTACTATTCATTCCCATCTCACTGCTAGAAGAAATGAAAGCTTCAGAGTAGTAGCTGAAACAATATTTTAAACTTTTGCCTTTCTCAATTTTTTGTTAAGTGGTCAAAATTCATGACAAAATCAAATATTTGGATAGCTTAAATATTTAGATTACTATCGTTTATTTACTGTTTTTCTCTGAGGACTACAGGCAAGTCTTACCGGCAATATCCATAAAGATAATAATCTTATGGAATGGAATCCTGAGAAACAGCAGACTAGTTCTTACTTATCCACGCATCCAGGTATTTTAAAAGCAAAACGTGGCAGAGTCATCTTCAAATCAAGGCCCTGCCTCTTACTGACTGTAACTGAGCAAAGTACCTTACTTATCTGCACCTCAGTTAATTCATCTGTACAGTAGACATAACACCTACTTTGTAGAGTTATGTAAACCCCCTGGAGTACCTGGAACTTAGTAGGTACTCAATAAATTGGACTTAATAGCGTACAGGTCAAAATAAATGGATGAAATACCCGTGGGCATGTTTCCTCCAAAAACTTCATTGTCATCTGTTCTTCACACTTATTTGCTAATTTCTAAATTTGCTGATATGCTGTATATTCCTCATCACTATTAAATTCAAGAGTACATTTTAGAAAAAGTGCAAATAAAATGAGCAGTTCTTATGAAAGTCATAGCAACCATTGATCTAACCGTGGGCTGTATTCCCCTTGCACCCTTTCTCTCTTCTCCCAAACTTTTGTATGAACTATGGGAAACTGTTCAGTGGGCATTCCAATAAGTCTGCAATTTTCAAATAGTTCTCGTTTTGTGAATCTAACATTTGTGGCGATTTTGTGTAAACTGTTTTATAATTTGATCTCATTATGCTAGGTGAAGTTGATGTGTAATCAGAGACTTTACGTATTTAATAATGATTATTTGGTCCACATATGTTAAAATTTAAAAATTCAACAGGCATAATAGCTATTCATGACGTAAAATCAAAATCATTGCCTAAATAAGACCTTGAGGAGTACTTGGAGCTTACAGGCACTAAGCCCCCTTATGGGGTAAGTACAGTTGAGATATTTTATTTTGATTTGAGGTTCATCCAAACTATATATCCCATGAACCCACTGAATCTAAGTGAGACTTGGTGGGTGGGAGTCTTCAGTGAGTTGAGAAGAGTGGGTGCTGGAGGATGAATGGGGTACCTATTCTGTTTTACGAGGATGGAGTTGGGTAAAGGACGGAAGGAGGTGGAAACAAGAGACGGAAAGCTGAGGGTGTGTCGGAGAAGGTGCAGCAATGCTTTCGAGAGGGCGTCAGACGGTGCTCCTCTGGATGGTGGGCGACACAGCCAGAGACACGGAGAAATTGATTTGCTCAAAAACGAGGAAAGGCATGTCATCCCCTTGGCTAGACCAGACATAATACTTAATATGCAGTCTTTCTGGCAGAGAGCAAGTCTCCTTCAGGTACTGGCAGCATGGAGCTGTTGAGTCATTACGTGTTATGGAGCATGTCCAGGATGATCACAGTAGAAACCATTATGGCTTAGATTGGCAACGCTATTCTCATTTTAGGATCTATTAGCTGTTCCATCATACAACCCATCTCAGACATTTCAACTCCCTTTTAACGAAAGCTTGGTAAAATTTTCCTGGTGGTATAAACTTCTTCGTGTTTTAAAGTGTCTCTTAGTGCTATGGAAGTTGAGGGGGGTGGAATTTAGAACGTGTATAGAGTGCTTGTGCTGAAGCACAAGATTTCTCAGTGACATTTAATTGCTGGTAGCTGCAAATGTATACTGTGCATGCTAGTTGACAGTCTATTTTGTACTCGTCAGTGGATTTTAAGATGTTTTCGTATGAGTGTATAGTGTGTAAGATTTATTTGTGTCAGCAGGTTACCCAATGGGCCAAGATATAATACCAAATCCAAATCTCAAAGGATGTTCTCATGTTCTCCTTAAGATACCAGGCTTTATTGCATCAATAGATCAACTCATAGGTCAGGTCAGCCTATTAATGTTCTAGCATAAATCTCAATAGTTGGCTGATTTATTAGGACAGTACAGATAACCACACAAATGATTAAGCAGAAAATTCAGCTTTGAGGCATGACTGGATAATTTTGACCATATCTACCAGTAAAATTCTAGTAAAGTTGTTAGAATCCTTGGACCAGACCAGGGTCGGGTGTCCCCAGTTTGTTTTCTCTACAGAGTGTTCCTCTCTAGAGGTGTCCTGTTCCACTCCCCAGTAGACGCAGCCTCACTCCATCCAGGACCTGGACTAGGGCGAGGGGAGCGAGATGTGGAGGGAGGGAGATTTCAGACGGTGCCCCGTCTCCGGGGCTGACCCTGAGCTTGTGCAACCAGGATGCCTCAGTCTCCTCACCCTAGTCCCAGCTCTACTCTGACTCCCAGGCCGACCGGACCCCAGATGCCCTAAGAACTCTTAGTGTGGTTTTTTTTTTTTTTTTAAAGATTTTATTTATTTATTTATTTCCTCCCAAAGCCCCAGTAGATAGTTGTATGTCATAGCTGCACATCCTTCTAGTTGCTGTATGTGGGACGCAGCCTCAGCATGGCTGGAGAAGCGGTACGTCGGTGCGCGCCCGGGATCCGAACCCGGGCCGCCAGCAGCGGAGCGCGCGCACCTAACCGCTAAGCCACAGGGCCTGCCCTAGTGTGGTTCTGAGACCCAGCCAAGAGACGTTAGCTGTGTGTCTGGCCGTGAGTACACGCCACATTCATCATCACCAGGATTACATTTTGTTCCTGGCACAAGCCTGAGCACCCACTTTCCCTGGAACCATCCTATTTTCACACTTAATCCTCAGAGTAGCCATGTGAAGTGGCTATAATTATCCTTGGTGTTCAGAGGAAGCTCAGAGGGTTTTGAAAGTTGCTCCAAGTCTCGTAGGTAATAGTGGGGGACCGGGAACTTAAATCCAGCCTGGGGTCCAGCCTCCTCTGGTCCCCGGTTCTGACAGCTGGCTCTCTGGCACAGAGCCTCTTCCTGTTACTCTGTCCCATCTTACTGGGGTCCCATCTTCCTTTAGCAGAGACTCTGCCTGTGAGTTCCCTGGCTCTGAACCCCCCTCTCTGAAAAGTGAGCCTGTTTTCAACTACCCACTTGGGTCTCCAAAATCACCTCCTCTCGGTCTGGTGGTTGACAGTGGGTCTCCGGACTCCTGGTTTCACCATTTAATTGCTTGTGACCTGGGGAAGTCACTTCACTGCTCTGTGCCTCTTTCATTGTGTGAACATGGTGATCCTAATAATATGTGCCTCGAGGCTGTCGGGAAGATTCAATGAGGCATGATGTGTAAATCCCTCAGAACGGCGCCCCACCCATAGGCAGCATTCACTGTCAGAAACTATGATGCTTCCTCAGCTCCACGATTTGCCTTCCTCTTAGAACACCCTACACAGACTTCTGTGCTGACAGCTGCGGGAACCCACTGTCTGCAGGACCACCCTCAGGACCATATTTCTCTCAGCACCTAGACTTGTTTCTCATGCCCCTCCTCAAGGTCCATCCATGTTGTCACACATGGCTGGATTTCACGCCCCTCTTAATCTCCTTAAGCCACCGCAGTGAGCTGGGCCCTGCCTTGACGCAGTGGATGGGCTGCCTTCACCAGATGTGGCTGATGTACCAAAATGCATGGTACGAGAGAATGCTGGGATGGAGGAGGGCCTAAAATAAGCTGGCACCCAGCGTGAACCGGTCCTATTCTCACAGGATACCAGCCAGAACTGCGTCAACCTCAAGCCCCCTCCTGGTGGGGACCTTCAGCGTTATGTCCACCCCCAAGGCTGAGAAGCATGACTGTCATTTGTGAAAGACACTCTATTGGCCCTGGAGATAGTGAGAAGTCATAGATTTTTATATTTAAATATAAGTAGAGAGAGACAGAGAGAAAGATTTATTTTAAGGAATTGGCTCACTTGATTGTGGGGGCTGGCAAATCCCAAATCTGCAGGGTGGGCTGGCAGGCTGGAGGCCCAGGGAAGAGCCAATGTTGCAGCTCAAATCCAATGGCGTCTGCCGCAGAAATCTCTCTTCCTTGGGGATGTCAGTCTGTTTTTAAGGCTTTCAACTGATTGGATGAGGCCCACCCCATTATGCAGGGTAATCTGCTTTTCTCAGAGTCCACTGATTTATGTATTAATCTCCTGTAAAAAATACCTTCACAGCCACATCCAGATATCTTTGGCCAAATATCTGGGTCCAATGGCCTAGCCAAGTTGACGTGTAAAATTAACCATCATACTGGGCCTTTGAAATGGACTAGATGTCACATACACTTTCATTCTTCACCTGGGACCTCTGTGCCCTCTCCTGATAGGAGTTATTTCAGGCCAAAATCGCTTTGTCTAGTCTTAAGTTGTCATGGCAACTAAGAAAGTATCCCCTTTGGGGTGACCATGGGGCTTTTCAAATGGACAGATGGCATGCTCATGCAAATGGCAGACTTATCTTTGTAGAATATTCTGCAGACATGGAGTGAGTTCTTCTGTGACTCTTATCAACAGTCGAATCACACACACACACAAGTGCTGCCTTTGGTGTTCAAACAAACAGAAAGTTGTGATTGGAAAACTTTGTCCTCGATGGGATATGAGTGGAATTTTGGAGTTATCCCTGTGGAGCCCCACTTCACTGCGCCAGATATATGACTTCTCTGATGGAGGAAATGCAGAAGACTGTGATGTGGAGGGGACTGATATTCTGCATTTTGCTGCACATTTACAGACAGCACCAGCCTATTAATAACATAACGAATTATTATGATAGAAGAGAACACTTTGGTGGTTAGGATATGCTTCTGAGGTTTTATGGATGCTGGAAGGAACAGAAATACGATGCTTTAATACTCCAATTTGTACATGCAGTACAAATTGTAATTGTTTGGGAAACTGCTCTGTTTTACTTTTACAGGAATCATATACGTGGACAAACATTATTTTTTATGTCAAATAGGTAGTGAAATTGTACAGAGCTGAGAGATCTGAGCGTGCGGGGAACTGAAGAGCCTGGACCGACTTGTTATCGTTTCTGAGCACTTAGTTCTGCCTGGGTGGGACTTGCAGCTATTTTGAAAGAATGTGGATGTGGGAGTCAGAGCTTGCTGCAAATGCAACTTAAGCTCTGAAATCCAAAGTTTCCTGTCATGGCTGAGAGAAAGGAGAACTGAAATGAGTTTAAACTTTGCTAAATGAGGCCTGTCACTCTGGGAGGGCCAGTTTTTTTTCCTCTAAAGTCCAGTGTCATTGTCCTCAAGGCAGTCGTCCCACGTAGGATCTGCATCTCACGTCCAGTACCACCAGCACAGAAGCCCTCTGCCGGGGGGGTCACAGCCTACAGTCAACACTGTATGCAGTTCTCTCGGAAGTGGCACCTGCCCACATACCCTGTCTCTGTCCCTGGACTCCAAGTCCTGCCTCAGGCTCACAGGCGTATCCCTCCCTCTCAGTGATTCTCCTAGAATCTCTTGCCTCTCAAGTCTTCCTTTCATATGCTTGCTTGCTATTTGCCTGTGAGACCTAAATAAAACCCTCCTTCTTTTATCATTCTGGACCATCTTCTCCACGTTTACTCTAGAATTTATCCACTTCTCTTCCCCAGTAGCCTCCTCTTTTTTTCTACTAAGTCTTGAGAAACATGATGTGTACAAATGTTGACAAATCTTGCTGCAGGACCTGACTGGTCTAAAAGGCCGCAGGTCCCTTGCACTGATGGCAGCTAAGAGGACATTCTCCGCTCTGTTCTCCCATATCCAACAACAACAACAGAAACCAGGGCTGAGATCCCTCGAGGATTTATCTGATGTAGTTTCCATGGAATGCTCTGTGAAAGGGCATCAATGTGTATTTTTCTTGTAGTAGTCCATGGTACACACAGAGGCCAGCTCTGGGGAATTTGGAAATAGAATATCTTATAACAACATTGAAACCAAAGTCATTTTGATTCTCCCTGTATGATTATCCTTTCCTTAATTATTTGGGTAATTTTAGTGGATGCTGTGGGTTAGTCAACATCCTCTCTTTAGGGGAAACATATATTTCTGAGATCCTGGATGTCAGAGCTAAGCGTGGGGAGAAAGGAGCTGACCTGTAGATTGGAGGAATCAATGATCTTCCTTTTTCCCACTCTGTATACAGAAAAAGGAGATCGGTCTTGTTGCTAGCCATAACTTCTAACCAATACAAATGAAGTACAGATTGGAGTTAGGAGTTATACCTGCCCGATTGCTTTGGCTCTTATTAGTTTAGTACTTGATGGTTGAACTTCAACTGCTACTGAGTATCTCTTTGCCTCGGGCTTTTTCTGTCCACTAGAGCTAGAGCTTGTTCTCCCCACAATAGGTCAGAAGTACCCCTAGTTCATCCTTAAACCAACGACCAGTGTCAGGAGCTGGTGTGTAAATCCTTCCACTCCCTTGCCCCTAAGATGGGCTAACTCTGAGATGTCTCACCCACACTGGTTCCCAGCTTCAGAAGACACTCAAACCAATACATCAGGGTTGTGATCCTCATTCTGTCACTGGCAGTGAACTTGGAGAGTCAGTCAGTTCATATACTCCTGCTTCTTCATTTGCCAAATAATTATCCCTCAGCTAAGCTATCTCACCACAGTGATATAATGCATCTACACTGAAACTAAGTTTAAAGCAACTCTCACATCATTATCTCTTCCTTGTGCTGCAGCAGAGGGATGCAGGCACTGAAAGACGCACCTGACTTTGCTGTAGGGCAAACATTTCAGAAGAAGACCGCAAAGCCTTTAGTTGGGATCATCGTTTTAAATGAAGTAAAATTCCATTTGACTTTTTGCTGAAAACAAATCAATCTTATTTTACTTGGTCCCACTGCCCCCAGCACTGGCTTTCCTGTTCTGAACTCCCCTCCACTCAGAGTTAGTATCCCTTATTATCTTTCCTTGGTCCTTTGTGCTGTTACATAACTCCTCCAGAACCACGGGTTTCTACCCCCGCTGCCCGCTGCCCGCTGCAGTAGAGGGATCATGTGGGGGACGCACAGGTGATTGAAATGAAGCCGAGAGGCTGCGTGTCACCCACAGGCTAGATGACCTGATGTGACCCTGACCTTTATCTCTGGTGCACAGCTGACTTGGTGCCAGGCTGGAGAGCTCTTTGGAAATGAGTGTCTCGAGGCAGCCATGAGGGATCTGTTGAGTTCTTAGAACTCCTGGGCATCTCTGCTGCAAATCCTCTTCTAAAATAGCCTTTTCTGAACAGGCGTTTCCACTCAGCTCCTCCAGCTCGTTTCCTTTTTCAGGGACAACATTTAGACTGTGTGCCAACGTGCATGTGTCCCTGCTTCACACCGTCTCCAGATACAGAATGGCCCAGATACTTACTATTCAGTCCAACAGCCTCATGTCAAATGACTCAACTCAACTTTTTCCAAACTCACGGGAATGTTCCAGACCAATTTACCCTGTTTTCCTCTCACCTCCTGCAGCACAGTAGCCGGGATGCTTCGTCTGGTGTTCCTTACCTCGTGCAACCTCTGCACCCAAGGGAGAAATCTTTGAGAAATCACAGCTCTTCACCCCGGTCCCTGACTACTGATTTCATATCAGAGCTACAGTGAAGCCAGTCACTGTGAAGGCAGGGCATCCTAGTATATGCACCCTGTGTTGTATGCCATATCATCCTTTGACAAACATACCCAGCTATTCATTCACGGCCTTCTGTCACTACCTAACAGACTCTCACCGACTGACAATGGCAAGAGTAGCCTGATCAGCTATGGAAAGTGACAGCACCCAACCAGCCTAAGCAATTTTGACATCCTTTTGCAAAGCGGAGTTGGTTCTCTTCTTACATAGTCACCAGGAATTAGTATAATTGAACTGCAATTGCAAATTGCAAATATTTGCAAACTTCGCCTCTGTTTTTTCTTGCAAATTTTGGTTAGTATACCAAATACTCTTTTAAAAATATATTTGGAGGAGAGAAAGTTAATAAATACGTTTGAAACTTAGGCTGCATTGAAGAAGTTCAGGACATTTATCAAGTTTCTCTCTAAAATATCTTGAGTTAGTATTTACTTATTACAGATCCCATATGTCTGCATTTCTTACGGTTTTAAGAAAGGGGTTGAAGTTTGTTGTTTTCCACAGATATCATCTGAAAAAGGAGGAGCGAGGAACAATCATTTTCCCTTCCTGCTGTTTGCTATGGGACACTCACTGTTTCCCAAACAGCTAGATGGAGCTCTTTCATCTTTAACTAAGAAGAAGCCTTTTGATGAATTAGTTAACAAGCTGGAGAAGGAAGCCATCAGGACGAGGTCTGTAATGGAATTACTCATTGAATGTGTCCTCCCCGTGACAGGGTCGTTGATGAGAGAAGATGGGGTGGAAGGAAGGTGGACTGGTGGTTACTTATAGGTGATTTGTCAGGAAGAACCTCTCAGTAGGCTAGTGCACAAAAATGATGCGGGGTGGAAAACCCGCTGAAGTGTGTGATATGGCCAATTGCGTTACTCAGGGTGATGCCTTGAACAAATATCCTGGAGTGAGTCAAGCGGAGTGGGGGTGGGATTTGTTTGATACACCCTGGGGCTAGTTATTCCACCAAGTGGACTTTTCTCTAAGTGGTTAAGTAAACCTTGCATGTTTCCCCCCCGAGGGTATTTCGGCATTCAGGACAAAGAAGCTGCTGGAAACTTTTGACTCGAGTAGAAGATTGTAAACCTAAACTTTGCTGTTTATTTTTAAAGAGAGAAGCACAGGTTTAAATCTTGTCTCCACTCAGCCATGAGGTTCTTGGAGACTAACACATCCCTACGCTCTGTGAACTCACTTAATATTGTGTCTTAGGCAATAAATACGTTTTGTTTTGGGTATGATGGACAGAAGGTTTTATGTTGAGAAGAAACTCATATTGACGTTCACACTCAATGTGGTGAAGTGGGATAACTTTTCCAACATTTTATTACAAAAGATTTTAAACATACAGCAAGGTCGGGAGAGTTTTAGTCAATACCTGTGCAGACACCATCAGATCTAGATTAACATCAGACTGGCTTGCTCTGTCATCTCTCTCCCTACATCTCCACCTGTTTTAGTACACTTTCCCCCAAATCCTTCAACATACAAATCATTAACTAGAGTTCAAGATTTGTTAACCGAATTTTCTTCTGATGTAAAATTTACAAAAATGCACAAATTTTAAGTATGCAGGTACGGAGTTTGGGTACATGAATACACTGATCTTACCTGACCTTTATCAAGGCATAAATCCTTACCACCATACCCCAGAAAGTTTCTTCATGTTTTTCCAAATCAATCCCAGCCTCTCTCACTCCCAGAAGCAAGTATGGTTCAGATTTTTTTTTTTTCAAGTGGGAGAATTTGATGGACATTTATCTCTCTTTTTGTAAGACCAGATGTCAAAAAGCATATTAAATATATCATAGACTACTATTTATAAGTTATCATATTTACTGCCTATGTTTTAGGAAACAATAGAAAAATACACTTTGGCAAAGGATGGCAAGATCCTCTGTCCCATAGTCACCTTAAGGGGATGTGATATTTAGCTACCACGAGGGCCACTTGGACAGGCATTCTAAGGGGTTCTTCCGGGGTCCCAGAGTGTAATGGAATCTAGGTTTGCTGTGATTTTAAAATAAGAATTTTAAAATAACTATACATTGTAAAGTTTTATTTTTTCTATTCAAATCATTCAAATAGACATTTACCTTTTGTAAAACCATTTTGTATTTATAACCAAAGCCACTTTCTCCCAAAGTACAAGGTTTGAAGAAAGGTACTTTGAAGGATGAAGGTATTCCCATGACTTCCATATGCACCAGTCATCATACAGATTTGAAGTGTTCCAAACTGCCTGAAAATGGTTATGTTTGACCAGCTCAGAAGTCAGTTAATAAAATTGCCTTTCTACAAAAGGAAGGCAGTTTCTTCAAAACAGCCTGAAGTGCATGGCTGGGATCCCAGGATGTGAATGAGGGAAACGGAGACTAACCGAGTTTGAGTGACATGTCGGGGAAGTATGCAAAATTCGTCCCAGTTCACTGGGGGGGTTTGAGGAAGAAAATAACTGTGTGATGAATACAGTACTATACTCTACGTTTGTAGAGTAAGTACTCCCTAACATTTGACTCCAACACATGCGAGAGAGAATCTGAAATCATTTTGTGTCCTAAGGCCTCCAGCAAATTTCACTTAAAGTAGAGACCCAGGGAACATTCTTCTTTCTTCTTAGGCTCTCTGTGGTCCTTCAGTAACAGGCTCCAATGTTGTGGAACATGGCTTGTGACAAGGACGTCTCCTCCATCTAGCCAAACACCTCCAGTTTCCCAGATTAAGGTCTTTGCAGGAAATGGAACTCTTGGCCTTCTGTCTCTGTGAATGGCCTCGTTTGTTAAAAAGCAGTTAATCCACTTTTATTCTGTTTTGTAGACAAAGAAACAAACTAGTAATTTATTGTAAAAAATTTCCAATGGGATTTTTCCAGATCTGGAAAGAGCTTTTCTCTGGTTCCTGTCAAGTTCTTCCCTTGTCTGTGGATCCCTGAATGCCTGCAGAGTTTTGAGGATCCCATGACCTGTGACCCCACTGTGTGTGTGATAGGCTTTTCAGGAGAGCCTTCATTGCATGGCCATTCTGTTGGCGCCAGAGCTGAGGCTGGGAAACATGAAGTCATGTGTTCTTTCCATGAATGTCCTCCCTTGAGTCAGCTAGCCGCCTGCCCTTCTTGCTGGGAGGACGGGCGTTCTCCCAGCGATCCTGTTTACCTCCATGCCTGTCTCCTTTGGCACGCTGAGTTTGTTTTCTTTCTCAGATAAGCTCACCTCCCCTGGACCAGAGGAGTGCGTTCTCTCTGTAGAGTGCCTTAAGTCTAAATGAGACTAGACAATATCCTTTCTAGGCCTTCTCCTGGGAAGCACTAACGGAGCATGGAACTCGATCCCTCCAGATACAAATAATGCATCTCGTCCTATGATACAGAAAAGCTCCTTTACATCCTTGATATTCATTATTAATTTTTGCTGAGTCTGATTTTGACCTCTAAAAGTAGTAAAGTATTTAATTACCCTGAAATATATAGGCTAAGATAATTGTCAATGATATAAATAACCACTGAGAAAAATTGCTTTCATGTGAACGTTTGTTTCATTCTTACCCAGGTGGGGAGGTTATATATTTGCAGGTGGTGATGACGCTAGAGAACAGTAAAGTAGGCAGCTGGACCAACTTCTATTTAATTAACTAATTCAACAGATATTTATTGAATGTCATCTATGTCCTAAGACTCTAATGGGTGCTGTAAAAATAAATATGAAATACTCCCTACCTCTCAAACTAAAGGGAGAGAAAGATAAGTAAAGAACTTTCTTAAAAATTGGCCAAAGTGAGTGATAAAATAGATTTAAAATCCAAGTGCTGTGGACATGGAGGAGGGAGCAGCTTATTTTGTCTGGGGTGATCTGAAAAGATGACACAAAGATATTGAGGGCAGTTGGACGCGGACCTTGATGGATAGGTAGAAGTTTGCTGAGTAGTGAAGAAAGTTGAAGGTCGTTCCTGGAAAAGGGAACAGCAGATGCCAAAAATAGAAGTAAAAGTGTAGAGCGTATTCTTGGAACCTTGATGGAGACAGTAGAATGGACTGTTCTGGAATCAGATGGCCCTAAATTCTGTCTGTGGTCTGCCCAGGAGAGGGGTGTCATCCAACGGCTTTGAAGTTTGGTTCCTGTAAGTGGAAGATGAAGTAATAATAATAATAATAATAATAATAATAATAATAATGCTTCATGGGGATAGGAGGATGAATGGAGGATGAGATGAATAAGAGAAGTGAAGCAAATGGTGAATACACGTTGACTGGGATCATTGGGGCAGTAGGAGTTGGCTTACAGAGTCGGGAGGCTGTAGGCGAATTCATCTGTAATGGTAGGTCAGAGCACGATAGAGAAGGACCTTCCATATTAGCCTAAGGAGAGTGGAGATTGTGGGAGAAGCAATGGGAAGACATCAACATTTTCGTAATTAATTAGGGGAAATTACCTAATGTTATTTGTGCTGTAAATAGCTAATACCATTTGTGACATGGAAGATGGCCAAGTAAAGGAGATTGAAGATAGGAAGGATATTTGTCCAGCTTTTGCAATTATCCATGCAAGAAAAATCAAAAACTCTAAATTAAAAAAATTTTTCCACACAAAAATAATACACGCATTGTGTAGAAATTTGAAAATTAGAGAAGAGAAAAGGGGAAAAAATTAACCGTGGTCCTCTACCTACAGGCAAACGTAATCATAAATACTTTGGTGTATTTTGTTGAGGTCTTCTTTTTGTATGAGTTTTGTTTGTTTCTTTTACATAATTGTGCTCATACGAAAGCTGGCTTACAAAATCCCCTAACATTATAGTATATCATATGCATGTTTGTACATTAATATACATCTTCTTAATCCTCATTTTAAAAGATTAAATAGATGTTGTGAATCAGTAATGAACATTTTGTGCCTTAAATGTTTTCCACATTTAACTGTTGTTCCATGGGATGGATTGCAAGAAGCGAGATTAATTGATCAAATTATATTCACATTTGAGATGTTTTGGGTAAATCTGCATGCTGACCATTGATATAAGGGGATGCAATATATTGATTGATAATTAGTAAACGATTATTATCATTATTTTAAAATGTTTATTTTAAGAAAATGACATTATTTTTTTGTTTTAATTTGCATTTCTTCAGGAAGATTTTCTCATATCCTCTCTTGAATATTTTTGTTTGTATTATTTGAGTAGTACTAAATGTTGATGATTTATCCAAGAGTATATTATTGAGACCTAGAGTACCGGGATCTTCCAGTTCATACATTGTGCCTCTAGTCCATCCCTCCATTAGCTCTTCTGATTTATTCTTCTCCTTCATTTGTTCAGTAGTTTTGAGAGCCCACCATAAGGCAGTCAATCTTAAACCCCACATCAGCTCACCTCGGCCTCTGCTGAGCTAAGAGCGCTACTTTCAGGGAAATGGTAGCGACAGTAACGTGAACGTGTGCACGTGTGTGGGGGAAGAGACGGTCTAGTCCAAATTACTTTTGCAATTTTCACTCCTGTGCTTTTTTTTTTAAGCCCCCTCTTCTAAGTTATAGATTAGAAGAACAAAGATTTATCTTAAAATGATAATTTAGCAAGCTCTAATCTATAAATATTGGAGAAAAGAAAATCATATAAATTACTTTGTTTTAAGAACTTGCAAAATTTAAAACTAGTCAACATAACCACACTATAAGTAATATCTTTTGGAGAGAGACTCAAGTCTCACCTCACCTCTCAATGTTACTGTATCTTTGGTGAATACATCCACAGTGTTCTCTCTCTCTCTCCTTACCTCTTTAAGCATAACTTCAGCGTCTAATGTGCTAAGACAGCAGGTGGGATGAGGTAAAGTAGTGGAAGCCTCCAGTAGAGGAGCAGGTCAGCCTGTAGGTTGGATGATGGATGTCAATGTGGGTGGAGGATGGGTGGCAGTGAGGGTGCTCACGTACAGGCTGAGCCTTTTCGAATCAGGAATGATGAAGCATGAACTTCTCCCCCAGTTGGAACTCTGTTCTGACCAAGCCATTTCACCGATCTTTAATGGCAGTACACAATGCCTCTGGTGCTTTGTAAAGCCCAGGGCAGGCTAATGTTCACAGCAGCAAATAATTATCCAAATGAATTATTTTCTTTTTGTATAAACATCCATGCTCAAAGCTAATTGTTCATTTAATTAAAGTCTTCAGCCTTAATCAAGCTTACCTTAGATGTAATCTGCACACATTTAAGATATCTCAACTGCTTTCGTTGTTATGTACCTGAAACAGAGACAGAACCTATGGTAAATAAACAATAACTCAAGAGTTAGAATTATAAATAGCTGCACAGTAAAACAACTGTCAAGAGCTTTTTCCAACGAATTGTGTTGACTTTGGAATATTTTCTATGGGGAGATGGCTTTAGGGATTTTTAGTTACTACCATTTTTCTTCCATTTTATTCTTAATATTCCACTTTCTGGTTTTTGCTTCTTTTAAATAAACATGTATGGGAATTCAATCTTTGGATGATCGTATATTCTTTGAGAACTAAGCATTAAACTGGATTATGTGAGTCGTGGTCTAATAAAGTCATGTGTTCCAGGGCACTGAGAATTGTCTAGGGAGTTTTGCATGGGGACTCCCTGGCAGGACCAATTTCAGGTGGTGGGGGGTTGGGGATTGGCTGAAGTGGTGGCTATGTTGGGTGTAGTCCAGGGGTATCTTTGGTTGATGAGCATGACTGTCTTTAGTGATTCCTTTACTTCCTTCTAAAATATCTGTATCAAAGTTTCCAAGAGACTGAAAACACAAAATGATCTGGATTAAGGAAAACAAGAGAAATTATTGTCTTATATAACGAAAAAGCCTATGAATAAAGCTAACTTCATACATAGTTGGATCAGAGTCCAAATCATATCTTTAGGATGCAACTTCTCAACATCTCTTGGCTCTGTTCTTCCCGGTGTCAGCTTCAGCTTTATTTTCAGACTTCATATGGTAGCAATTGACTACCACCAGCTCCACCAACATCCAAACCCCACAGAGAAAAGAGAGTGCCCTTTCCCTTAACAGTTCCAGTAAAAGCCTCATTTGCTCTGTGTGGGTCATGGCCATCTGTGAATCAGGCACCATGACTAGGAGAATGCAGTGAGCTCACCGGGCAGGAATGAGTTACAAGCTACTCCACCCAAGGATCTAGGGTTGAGGTCAACTCTACTGGAATTTCCATGGATCGAGATTAAGAAAAATGGGTTGTATGTAGAAAAAAATTAAAATGTTATCAGACAAAAAGTGAATGGATGCATAACAGCAAAAATAACAGATATTCATCTGGGGATGGAGCTGAGGATGAGATTTTGTGGAAAATATTGTACAAAAGCAGTCAATTCAAACTCTTTTAAATAGTCTCTCCTGGAGTCTTTCCTTGCACTTAAAATGGCAGTGGGGTATTGGTGACATATCTTAAAGAGCTGGGTTTTCACCTGCCTCTTTCCTGTATCTGTGCTGTAGCTGAAACAGGGCACCTGAGTTCCATCTCCTACTGGTCCGTAGACTGGGAAACCCAGAGACTCAGTCTCCACATTACAAAATAAGGACATTGTGTCCATTCTGCCAGCTTCACAGGGATTGTTTGAGCATCAAACAAGGCACAGGGTTTTGTTAATAGCACGTATATTATGAGTGAACCAAACAAAAATGAAGATCTTAAGTCACGGTGTTCAAGACTCCTGACAGTCTACTCCCAAGTATTTGCTGTAACATGATTTCTTTCTGTCCGTAATTCACTAAGCCTGGGTCTTCTGATAAATTTCACAGAAGTGACATTAGTCATTATTACAAGATTTAAATTTCACAGGCAGCACCAGCAACTGAACTAGATCATTGCTGGTTGTATCACAGAACTCTGCCTCTATCTCAAAGCTACACTTTGGAGAGCTTTTTAAATAGAATCCCATCCTTAGACATGGGATTTCCAATGAAGCCCATTGAAGAAGCCCTCTTGCCAGAAATAAATTTGATAGCCGGTTGGAAAAAGAGGGTGATAGATTAGTGAAACTAGATTATGGAGGATCTTGGAAACTGAGCTAAGGAGTTTATACTTTTTGAAGGTGGCAGGAACCTAGGAATATTTCTTGAAGAACAGAGTGATATGATGAACATGGTTTTCAGGGAAAAAATTCTGACTGATATTTTCTGTATGTAGATGGAGAGACTCTGTCCAGCCAACCTTATGACTGTGGTGACCTGATCAGATCTGGGAGGACAAGCTGTGGGGAAGCCAAAGAAGAGATGGACTCAGAAGGAAGATCAAAAGAACTTGTCTGATGGTCCCTTTCAAGCCTCTGAGTAGAAGAGTCCCTTACTGCCCTTCACCCACATTTTCGTCATAAAAATGGGCTTTCCTTTTTCCGCCACTGTGGATAAAGTATTGTTTGACAAGCTGAGGACTGTGCTAGATGGTCAATCTCACATGGCTTTGGGCCTTGAGCCAGCCCTCAAGCACCATTTCTTTAAGCTGACACTTCAGCTCTTTAGGTGGGAGCAGCTAAAATATCTACAACCGTCCATGGGTGAAGTCTCTGCATCTTCAAATCTCTCTCATTACTGAGGAATAAAATAAAAATGTGCTGTGACATCACCTATGGCCCTGTGCTTCACAGATGGGCCCTACAGCATAAGTGTCAGCCTCTAGGTGTTTCTGAAGTAAAATTTGGAAAGGCAGGGAAAATCTGAGCCTTCTATCTCTGCAGAAAAGCTGAATAGCAGAAACCAGAGAAACTGGAAAGTGGAATTTTTACTCAGAGAATCACTGAGTTGATGCCCTTCAAGGTGGAACTGAATTTTACCCATAATATTGTCTATTAAGGGAATTATATTGAAATCTGCAGAATGTGTTGTATACTGACTATCAAATTCTCCAGTCATCTTGGAAAGCAAAACAGCAGCAATATTTGCTTTAATCATCTTAAATGCTGAAATAGTCAAATCATTACTACATTCCATACCTAAATGCCCTAGGAGACACTCTAAGCAGCTTGGCCCAGTATTGCTCACAAAGACTAAATCTCAATTGGTATTGGTTGAATGAGTGAGGGACAAACTTCTTTAGGTCACCAGTTGCTATTTGAAGAAGGACTTGAAATTTTTATTTAAATGTGCTGATAGCTTGCTAGGAAAGAGGCAAATTAGGACAATGTTACTCAGCTTGTTGAGTATAAAGAAAGGTGTGTGCTTTCAACAGTGTAGACGCCAATAGTGAAGACAAATGACACACGTTAGAATCAGCTGAAGAATCTCGAAATCACTTTATAGGCCCCAAATGACTGGTTTCTTTGCATTCCCTTTCCATGGACACAGAGAAGTGAAAACTCATTTGATTGTCAACGAACTAGCCCACGTAAGGCAGCTCAGTGGGATCTGGTGGGAAGAATGTGGGCTTCTAAGTCCAGCAGACGACCCTGGGCTTGTCCCGCTCTATCATTTATGGCTGTTGGCTCCTGGAGCCTCAGTTTCCTCATCCGGGAAATGGTGGTGCAGGGTTAAATTGGAGAACAACACAAAAAGCATCTGGCAGATAAGGTAAATATAAATTCCCTCCCCCTCCCCTTTCCAAAACATAGCTAGATTTTAAAACAGTAGTGAGAAAAGTCTGAAGAAATGCAACCCTTTCGTTCTCTGTGTTTACTTTTCTTCCTTTTTCTTGTATAGCCACTTCCCATTGTTCTTTTCCGTTCCATTCCTGGCTGTCCTGGTACATTTAGATTGCTCATTATTCATTTATTTTTACCTTACAGAAAAGGTGATGATTCCAAGTGCTTCCCATGGACATTGCTGGAGCCTCCTTACTGAAGGGTGACACAAATCTTTTGAGGGCTGTACCTGCACTGTGGAGGGCTGGATCCCACCTCTGTGTGTTTCAGTCAACAGAGAAGCAACTAGAAAGGGCATGCTGGGATAGGTCTCTTTCAGAGTAAATAGAACATTCACTGAATCCCCTCATTACCCTTTAATCTATTCGAGTAAGATATTCGCCTTCTTTTTGGTTGGTTCTTTATCCTTGTGGGGTTCTTAGCAATGCTGCAAGCTAGGTGCTTGTACTGAAGCTGATGGACTGAGAACGGCTGAAAAGAGGAGGAAGCGGGTGTCAAAGCCAGCTAATTGTTACTGTTTACAATTTTCCAGTCTTAAAGTTTTCTGGAGTCCCAGCTGTTCAGGGTTTGAGCCTTTAACTATATTTACTCAGTGAGTGGGGAAGGCAGTGGAACCATCACCAGTGACTAGTGAGTCAGACCCTCTGGGAAAAGCTAGTACAGCCTTCACCGTGGGAGCTGTTAAGCCAATGGTGATGGGCTGAGGGAGGGAGAGGACCAGGAAAAGGGCTTCTTGCTCTGAAATGAGAGCATCTCCCAAATCACCCAGTTCCTCTGCTCTGTGGGTGGGAAAGACCCACAGTGTTCTAGAATAGTCGCCTGAGGAGTGCTTCTTCTAATTCGAAGTTCGGTCCTTAAAATTAACGTGGGAGCTGGGGAAGGCGTCTGTGCGAGGAAATAGCTTTGTGTCGGGATTTGATGGGACAGTTCTCAGAAGCCTGTGACTTCCACAGGACCGGGCAGTAATGCCACAAGCATGAAGGTGCTATAATAGTTCAGAGAAAATGGAGGAAGGAATTTAGCA
Source organism: Ceratotherium simum simum (assembly GCF_057802395.1). NCBI lineage: Eukaryota > Metazoa > Chordata > Mammalia > Perissodactyla > Rhinocerotidae > Ceratotherium > Ceratotherium simum. Next base: position 3,572,522 of record NC_141909.1, read on the forward strand.
AGGTCAGAGTAAAGGGGTGAATTTGGAGTGTGTGCAATGGACTTTTCTGTGCTTTTGTTGTTGTTTGTTTTTTCCTTGGAAGCTAAGTAATTGTTTCATTTTAAGTTAAACAGGTTTTTTTTTTTTTCTTTAAGCAATACATATTGATGGTCTAAAAATTAAAAAATACAGATAAGCAGAAATGCCCCACCCCTGGATTTGATCCCAATACCTGGAGATACACAGTGCTACCGTTTTCCTTTCCTTTTCTCTCTGTTCATCTATTTGAAGGTATTCATATACATTGTAACCAACTTTATTATTTGCTTTTGCACTGAACAATATAACCTCAAAACTTGTTCATGTATTTACATATTTTCTACTACATAATTTCTAATGGCTGTGGAGCAGTCCATGGTACAGGCATTTATAATTTAATTATGTCACCACTGCTGGACATTCGGGCTTACTCCGATTTTCTCTATTATAAAAAGCACTTGAATAAGCACTTTAAAACTCTATGAACATTAATCTCTGTTCACACCTTTAAGTAAAATTCTGAGGTAATGGTGAATTGCTGAGTTTTTAGTGTACCTACTTGTAATGTTTTAACATATATTGTCAAATCACTCTCCTTCATGTTAGAACGTCAGGTTTAATTTATTTTTTAAATAACATTTTCTTTCTAAATAAAAATTTTCAGTTGATTTTCAATCAGAAAATTGCTTTCGTAACTTTAACATTTATAGAATAAGATCTGTCACATAGTTCACAGAAATGACAGCAACAAACACAAATGTCACTTAAGAAAAAGAAAAAGAAAGAAAGAAAAGACAAAAGATGAAGAAATCAAACCCTGTGCTATGAAGGTAAGGTTCATAGACCAGGGGATCTGATAGCCCACAGGTGATATAAAGACCCTCACTCGCCCAAAACGCCTTTTGTCTCCCCCTCAGCTCTCACCACTCGTCTATCTTTCTGTTAGTCCTTACTATATGTGGGGTGTGTAATTCCGTTATTTGTATACTTTTCGCAATTAGATTCAAAGTTCCTGGATGACACCCCACTGCCATTTTCACCTTCATTTTGCCTAAATATTCAGCAGAATGCTTGTACATTGAAGGCATTTAAATACTTGTTGGATGGATAAATACTTTATTATTCTGATCCAGACTACTCCCCAAAATGTGAATTTCAGTGTTTGCTGAAGATATATGCATTGGTGTTACATCTTTGAATATTCCTGGAGCGGGGAGGAACACTTGCGGGCAGATAATGTAAACCATTTGCCACAACCATCTCTGGCAAAAGGACCGTGTATATCACCCCATCACAGGAAACTCAGGCCTTGTTATCCCGAAGTTCAATTAGTCTCAATTTAACCGAAGTGTTGAGGAAGCGAGAATGGTTACCCTTCTTTTCTCAGTTGAGTTTTAGGTTAATTTGTCATTTGACTGTATTCCAAGGCCTTTCACTTCCTTTTTGGAGCCTTTTTAGGGTATTTGGAGAATTGTGACAAATATGTTTTCTTATTTGTCCTACTTGGTTGTCAGTGTGCAAATACAAGTTTGTTTCTTTCTAATGGTTATAAATACTTGAGAAGAAATATGTGGAAAGAATAAATAGAGTCTAGGCTCTTGCTTGCTTCCCCTAAATTAGAATGTTTGCCTCCATGAACTGAGTGACACGAGTGATAAAACCCTGGAAAGTATCAATATTTCTTAAATAACATACTATGGGTGGGCTCTTAGAAGAATGTTATCTATGATAATTTGCTATGAAAAAATATGGTAGTCTGTGCAGAATGAAGTTGATTTTAAACAATTGAATGCATAAAATATATTTTAAATCAGGTCTGTTGTAGATACAGCCTTTATTTAAGGAACTTGTCAGAATTTATTTAAAAAATTATGTGGTTAAATGATTTTTGTGATTTTTTTTAAAACCATGTTGAAGTTTTGACAAGTTCTTGGCCTCTTCCCATGATTCTCCATCTGGGCCTGCAGAACGATGTCTTACTTCACTTAGCATTTGCTCCCAGACACCATTCCCTTACACAGCACCCTGTGGGTTGAGAGGAATAAAAAAACAGTTTTTTGCTGTCAAAAGCATTCTGAGAGCAAGTTTTCAATCTCCCTACGAGGGTAATTAAAGACTTCAATGACCTTAAAACATATCTCTCCACATTCTTTACATATTTGAGTTCTTTCTATGTGTCCTGTTTGGGAGCATCCTATATTCTAGTTAATAAAATATTCTGGTTAATTGAACACCTTTTATTGAATGCTTAAAGTGTGTCAGTCACCATGGAAAGGGCTATAATACATGATTTTATTTAATCTTTATACAACCCTCTGTAGTATTTAGTCTTATAAGAATTCTTATCAGAAGGGGAAACTGAGGCTCAGAAAAAATGAAGTGAATAGCTCTGTGATTTTGGTTAACTTAGATAAACTTTCTAAGTTATAGTTTCTTTCTTTTTTTTTATTTTATTATTTTTTTTTGTGAAACCATTTTATTTGAGGTTTTTATGTGTAAGATTGTCTAAAGCTGCACTGGAAGTCATAATAAAACGATATTTATGGTTTTTTTCTTCCCCCTTAAAATCCAGCATTACCTGAAAACATTGAGTGGGTAAATTCTGATCACTCTGGGCTTAATTTAATCCATATTACATGAAAAATTCAAAGAAATTAATTCTTTTATATCCAATGTTCTTACATAAGCATCATAATACTTTTATTTATTTATTTATTTTTTTGTGAGGGAGATCAGCCCTGAGCTAACATCCATGCTAATCCTCCTCTTTTTGCTGAGGAAGACCGGCTCTGAGCTAACATCTATTGCCAATCTTCCTCCTTTTTATTTCCCCCAAAGCCCCAGTAGATAGTTGTATGTCATAGCTGCACGTACTTCTGGTTGCTGTATGTGGGACTTGGCCTCAGCATGGCTGGAGAAGCGGTGCATCAGTGTGTGCCCAGGGTCCGAACCTGGGCCGCCAGTAGTGGAGTGTGAGCACTTAACCGCTAAGCCACGGGGCTGGCCCTATAGTTTCTTTCATTTATGAAACTTAGGTAATGATAACACCTCCTGAGAAAGTTGGTGTGATATGTAAGCAAGGTCTTGGGGGAGAAGCACAGAGCACAATGACTGCCAGGGGTTAAGAGCTGAGTAAATTTTTAGTGATTTCTTGTAACAGAGTAATTCCTGATTCTTTTTCAGAGAACAGTGATATGTATAAATCTCGGATTCTGCTGAGCACCTGGGAATGCTCGGGAGGGAAGCGTCACCACTTTCCGCCAGCTTGTGAGGCGCAGTGGCAGCTGACCCCAGCAGCTGTACGCTCGATTTGGGGAGCTACCAACCCAGAACAGCAGGTGGTGATACCACCAATCCTGGAAATATGTTAAAGCCTAATAACCTCTCATTTGATGGAGATAATTTAGAGGCGACGTTACTGGAAGAGTAGAATCATGATTTTCAGGTATAACTAAGTTTGATGTCAGACTCATGTCCGACCTGATCATCTTTTGAATAAGGATGATCTTGCGTATATGGCTAATCAGAGTTTTACAGTTAGCATCCTGTGACCTTCTTCTATTGGACAAAGCACACACTTGTCATCTCCTCCTGTGGATTGTCCTACCTTTTAGGTACACTGCCAAAAATTAGCGATTTGCCAAGCACTTCCTATTCACACTGGTACATAAGTGCTAAGTGTGGGTTTCGATTCACTGAGAATTTTCGTTACATTTTAGCAAGGCATGAAGTGGTTTAACAATATTAATATTGAAGCTCTGCAATTCTGTAGACTGTACTAGAAGAGAAAAACAGTAACACAACCTGAACATCCTGCCAGAGCCCAGTGTTTGCTCGTGTCAGTTTCATTCCAGGGTTTTGGGTCTGAAGTACAGCTAGGTAGGCCAAAACAATATGAATCTGTGAATAATGGACATAAAAATAGCATCCATTGGGAAGTCTGAAGTGATAACTAACTCTGCAATACTTCAGACCCACAGATATTGGCGGAAGAGGAATTTAATCTCGAACATTCTGTTTGTTGGGGAACTTGGATGCAAATTAAGAAAAGCTCCTTGAGATTCCATATTCCTCATGGAGGGTCACCACCAGGAGACTTCTCTGTGCCTTCACTGCTTCGAGGCCTCCTCCTGCCCTCTCAGGCTGAGACGTCAAATCTGGGATTAACATACCTAGATCGTCCACTGGAATGAGGAGTGTTTGAGATTGTCGGCAGTTCTAGGGTTACTCAGCCTCAGAAATCTGCCTCAACCACTGCTGTACGGCACCATGAAATGAGCTCTGGAGGCGACGGAGGTATCTCCCGAGCTCAAGGTTAACTTTCCTTGACAACATTAGAAAACAAGGCACCACTATCCCAACCAGCCCATCCATCAAAATGTCCGGTAAATTCTTGCTATCATTTGGAATAGAGACTGGGCGTAATTTCCTCACAATACCAGACCATACCTTTGTACCTGCTGAAAACCAAAATAAACACACCAAACAAAGAGCAACATGTCTGCTTTCAAAAACTCATGGTGATTGGGTCAATGCCCTGAAATAATTTTTAAATCGTGTGTCACTCTAACTACTATTTTTTGTGTGTTTACTCAAATCATGCTCAAACTCTGGGTTTGCTTTCTTGCCATTAACACGCACATGTTTTTAGGTATTTTACATGTCGAATCGTTTTGATATTGAATTATTAGGCCAAGTATATTTAAAAATTTTTTGTATAAACACTTAATTTTCTCTCGTATTTAGAATTCTTAGCATTGAATCCCAAGGCCTAACTATTTTTTGGCATTTCTTTAGTTCTTTTTTTTTTTTTGAGGAAGATCAGCCCTGAGCTAACATCCATGCTAATCCTCCTCTTTTTGCTGAGGACGACCGGCTCTGAGCTAACATCTATTGCCAATCCTCCTCCTTTTCTTGCCCCCCCCCAAAGCCCCAGTAGATAGTTGCATGTCTAGTTGCTGTATGTGGGACGCGGCCTCAGCACGGCCGGAGAAGAGGTGCCTCGGTGCGCGCCCGGGATCCAAACCCCGGGCCGCCAGTAGCGGAGCGCGCACACTCAACAGCTAAGCCATGGGGCCCGCCCTTCTTTGATTCTTATTGCAGAGATGTTTGAAAAAAATATTAGCCGTGGAATCCTCTTTTTCAAATGACACATGACGACGGCATCAAATACTAAGAAATTTGAGTGGTGCTGCTCTGGTGGAATGGGACATTGGTGCCCAGCCTCAGGGGGCTCCCGGTTTTGGCTTCCCCATCTTCCTCCCGAGAGCCCTGAGACACCCAAGTGCAGCCTTGGGCCTCCAGGGAATGTTGTTTGGAAGGTGTGTTCTATCTGAGTGGCAGGTACAAGAGCGTGAGTCCTGAAAGCAGCACCAGAAAGAGAACGTCTAGATTTTCATCCTAATCTACGTGAACACCAACCTCCAGGGGGGCATTCTGACTTTGAGGGGCCCAAAACATTTTGGCATTCATGGTCCCCTGCCTCCACAAAAAAGTCTAAAAATTATATTTTATGACTGCATAGCTATTAATACAAATACATTAATATTATGTGTGTGATATTTAGTATGTATTTAATAATACATATTAAAATATTTTCTTCAACTTAAAATCCATTTCTATTCTTATTTTAAAATAAATTTAAACATTAATGTTTAAAAGTATAGTGGGCCTGCTGTGCTCCTGTGTCTAATGGGTACGTCAAAGCCCGCCAGCTCTGTCATGGCAGGGGGTGACCATCCACGGGCCACTCTCCTGAAAAACATGGTGAATAAACAGTCTTCCCATTGCAACATTCACTGGCATTTATGATTAAAATAAGAGAATGTCACATGTAGAAGGCAAACATGTATAAGTAGACAATCCACATACGATGTTTGAGTTACTTTAACACGAGAGCATATTTCTTTTTTAAAAAACTTTTCATTTTGAAATAATTTCAGGTTTACACAAAAGAGTTACAAAGATAGTAAAGAGATTGCCCATATGTTCTTCTCCCAGCTTCCCCTAATGTATATCTTACATAACCGCAGACCATTATCAAAACTGAGAAATTCACATGAGTAAAACACTATTAACTAAACTACAGACTTTATTCAGATTTTGCTACTTTGCCATTTTCCAAGATCCCATCCAGGACCCCAAGCTGTGTCGAAACGTCATGTCTCATTAGTCTCCTCCAACCTGTGACTATTTCCTGGGCTTTCCTTGTTTTTCATGGCTGTGACACTTTCGAAGAGTATTGGGCAGGTATTTTGGAGAATGTCCCTCAATCTGGGTTTGTCTGGTGCTTTTTATGAGGCTGAGGTTATGCAGTTAGGGAAGAACAGGTGAAGGTGACACGCCCTCCTTGCACATATAAGGGGGTGTGATATCAGCCTGACTTATGACTCATGGTGTTGACCACGGTAACCTGCTAATCATGCCGTGGTGTCCACAGGTTTCTGCAAGATAAACATACCATTTGTTGTATTTCATACTCTATTTATTAGAAATAACTCACTCAGTCCAGCCCACACTCTAGTGGAGGAGAGTTAAGCTCCACCTCCTGCAGGGAGGAATTTTAAAGAGCTTGTGGACATATGTTAAACCACATGGTCATTAATAAATATGTTGGGGAGACATTTTGAGCCTATACAAAATATACCGTTTCTCCTTAAAGTTTTGTCCACTAATTTTAGCCTTCCTCAGTGGTATTCCAATGGCAAGCTTCTACTTCCCATATTCCTTCCACACTTATTCATTGGAATTGCTTGTAAGGAAGAGGTGTCCCTTCTCCCACTTATTTATGCATTTAATCATTTACTTATATCAAGATGGACTCATGGATACTTACTTTTTTCTTATTGTTTTCTCTAATGCTTCCAAATTTGGCCATTGGAAGATCGTCCTCCCTAGCTGGCACAGGGAGAGTCTCCCCTGACCTTTCCTGTGAGCGCCTGGTGGCAGTCACAGAGGGAAAACCTGGGCAGGGTGGAAGCATCCTGTGTGCATCCTTAGGGGGCTTCTGGCTCATGCTAGCCCTATTTGGCTTTGAGGCATTTGTCTCATCTTCTCCTGGATCTTCTTAACAGCTATCTTAGTCTGCTCAGGCGACCAGAACAAAATACCACAGACTGGGGGGCTTAAACGGCAGAAATTTATTTCTCACCTCTCTGGAGGCTGGGAGTCCGAGATCCAGGTGCCAGCATGATCAGATTATGGTGAGGGCCCTCTTCGTGGCTTGCAGATGGCTGCCTTGTCACTGTATGCTCACGTGGTGGAGACAGGCAGAGAACAAGCTCTCTGTGGTCTTTTCTTACAAGGGCACTAATGCCACCATGAGGAGGATTCTACCCTCATGACCTCATCAAACCTGATCACCTCCCCAAGGCCTCACCTGCAAATACCGTCACATTAGGGGTTAGGGCTTCAGCATATGAATTTGGGGACATGAGTCAGTCCATAGCAGAGGCTCATACGGCGCCCAGGAGCACCCCGGCCCAAGGTAAGCAAACGCTCACATCCTTCTCCAAGCAGGCGCCCGTCTCTCCCCAGAGGGCAGGTCAGCTGTGCGCCCTGTGACCCCGCTTCTCTGATGGGCTCAAGAGAAGTCAAGAATTTGCAGTTTACCTACTTTTTCTTGTTCTGTAAGGTGAGAGCAACGCTTGTTCCAAATCTCCATGTCTTCGAGTGGAAGCTGGATGTCCCCTACACATTTGTCTTAAACTTTTCTGATTACTTAGTTTTTGGTATTCTCATTTTGCTCCACACAAACTCAGACTTCCAATTCTCCTCCCCTGCAAAGGAAAGTACATAAAATAGCTTTAAAAATTAAAAAGCAAAATGAAAAGAAAGGAAACCAAATATAAAAATGCCTGGTATAGAGAAAAAGAAGCTGTAGCATCTATAATGTAATATAAACCACTCTTTTGAATAAAAGTTCAAAAAAATTCCAATGTCTGCTGTCATTTTTGTTTGCATTAGTAAGGAATATGCCCCAACAAGAAGTGAGAGAATGTGGATTAACTAAGTTCCCTGTCACAGAGAAATTGCCAGACTCAGTCAATCCGTCCTTGAAATGATATAATCTAGCAAATATTTATCTTGAAATTCTGTACAAAATAGTTTTATTATACTGCATTATGTTGCATATTGTTATCTGAATAGGACGACAATTTCATGTGGTTTTGTATCATAAAATGTGATCTAATTAGCCTCTGTTTTCAATTAACTGCTTTCTCACTCAGCTCCTTCCCATTTTATCCTGTAGCTGAAACTTTAGATCTGCATTTTCGAGATTTTGGATAATAGCTTGTGGCATTTTGCAGTTACTGGGTTTAGCGAAACTTATAGTTTAGAAACTATAATTAAAAAATCAAAAAGAACCTTAAAGAGTCAGATGGGTCCATTCTAAAATTGCACAGAAGTCTGTCATTGAAAGGAGGGATGAGTTCCTGCAGAGCTGCGGCCTGAGGCCCACGTGCCTAGCAATATTCCAGGCAGAGCCCTCGAAGGCACTGAGGAGAAGCCCAGGGCGCCCGGCCTTCCATGGCTCCCATTCGGAACCTGAGTGCGCTTCATGGATCATGAGCAACTCAGGCATTTTGCCTGGTTAGCTTTCAGAGGTCTGACTAGGAAGACATGTTCCTGATATCTGTTCCTTTTGAACAAGAAGTCTTTTCTGCTTATAATTCCCTATACATCATTCCCATAAAGAATTGTTTCTGCAAGAATGGTCACTAAGCTAAGAGTTTGTCACGTGCTCAAAAGAAAAGAGGTCCTGTTTCCTGTTTTAATGACAATGGGACTGGAAGATACAGATTGTAGGTTGTAAATAGTCACTTAGAGCAAAGGAGTGTATGCCAGGTGAGGGTAATATTATGCTAATTTATTTTATAAGATTACTTACTGTTAGGAGTTGGATTGTGCCCCCCTCAATTCATATGTTGGAGCCCTAACCCCCAGTACCTCAAAATGTGACCTTATTTGGAAATAGGGTTGTTGTAGATGTAATTAGTTAAGATGAGGTCATACTGGAGTATGGTGGGCCTCTAACCCAAGGTGACAGGTGTCCTTGTAAAGGGGAATTTGGACGCAGACATGCACACAGGGAGAGCGCCGGGTGAAGATGGAGGCAGAGTCTGGGGTGATGCTTCTACGAGCTGAGGAATGCCAAAGGTTACCAGCAAACCACCAGGAGCTGGGAGAGAGGCCTGGGACAGATCCTCCCTCACAGCCTCAGAAGGAAGCAGCCTGCCGACACCTTGATCTGGGCAATCTGGCCTCCAGACTGTGAGACAATAGCTTCAGCTGTTTAAGCCGCCCGGTTTGAGGTATTTGTTGCAGCAGCCCTGGTCAACTTGTACGCTTGCATACATTCTGGGGGTTGAATTTAAAATATATAAAATTTATCATTTTCAAGGGACTAACGAAGTCAACTATCTTCTTGATTTAGAAATATTTAAGACTCTACACCAACCCTACCAATGGCTACACTTAACTCTCTCATGTCTTTTACAACTTTTGCCTAATTTCTGATTGGCATCAAGCCAACGAGTGTTTGCTAATTTACACGGCTGAACAGAGTTTAGATGGGGATGCCGTCTGAACATCCCATCCCAGAAGGGAGACACCACCCAGTGGTGACTCGTCTCTGAGCAGTCGTGCTCACAAGAGCCCTGACTGCTGAGTGGTAACGTCTCGGGTACTCAGAGCTGCACGAGCTGTCTTCTTACTGACCGAGTTCAGGAAGTCTGAGCTTCTGTACTGAAGGATCATCTTCCTTAATTTCCCGATTTTTATGACTTCAGAATACCCGACTAGAGTTAATGAATCCTGCCCATTTTGCACCTTGCAAGTGCCTGGAGGTGGGGCATTTTCATCACGACCCTAAAACTATCATCTTAATTCATTTCCCAATATTTATATCTTTAGAGTTTTTAATGACGTTAAACTAATCCCCTTCACCCCCACTCTCTCTAAACCTGGAAAAAGAAAAACAAGCCCATTTCACTTTGCTAAAAATATTATCCAGGAGGAGATACCGTGAAAACACCTGCAAATTGAGGAAGATTTCCTTCATGTCTGTGTGAACCGCTTCCCCCACCCCGACGTCAGGGATTTATTTATTTGCCCCCTTGTTTTTATAATCTCGATGCTTCTGGGGACATCCAAGATTCGAGCACCTGGGGGGGGGGCGTATGCTTTCCACCTGTTCGTATCTCATCTCGTTGCCTTCTCTGCAACTTGCGGTTACAGGACTGACCTCAGGACAGCAGGTCAGTCCTGGTGCAGTTGGCCCCGTGTGTGTGTGTGTGTGTGTGTGTGGGCACCCATGTGCAAAGTCTGAGCTGTATTTCTCACTTCCACTGAAAGTAGGTATCAGAGGTCTTTCACTCATTTTGCTAACAGAAAGAAGGGACTAAAGAGGTAGAAATTTTAAAGTAGAGTGAAGGTAAAGAGAGAGATGACTTCAAGGACCCAGTCTTTGCCTGACAGACGAATGAAAGGTTGGGATGGCGCACCAGAGCAGGGGACTCTGGAGACCCCAGGAGGAAAGGGGGTGCCATATGCTCGGGATGGTGAGTTAACGGTGCGGGGGCACAGAGGAAATTACACAGACGGGGGCCAGAGGCACACTTCTGTGCTAACGCTGGCCCAGTCTGTGTGTAGGAAACATCCATGTGTCTTTGTTATGGCGGCCTGTGCCTCCGGCCGCCTTGCTGGGAGGGTCAGAGGGACGGGAAGATGAAAACACAGGCATGACCCTCTGGGCCAGGGTGGGAGCAGGGCGCCAGGCCCCGAGGCATTGTCCTCTCTGCCTGCAGCCTCGCCTCCTGTTTCCCACACCCCAGTCCTGAACCGGCCTCCTCTTTGCTGCCGGGCATCCAGGCTGGACCACAGGCTGGGAACACGGCCCCAGATCCTGCTGGTTCCCTGCTTGGTGCTGGATGAAGCCTGAAGACGAGTCCCAGGTCTGAGTCCAACTTGACCTTGCATAGGTCACTTCTCACCTCTTGGGGCTGTGGTTTCCTGTTTCATAAAGTGAAATCTTGGTGGTTCTTGAACTCTTTTTTAAGCCTTGGAACCTGTTGTTCAAATAAAATTTTTTATGGAAACCTAATATGGACAAGCATGATAAAATGGGTGTGCTCCCAGCTGCTGGTGCCTCCTCACTCTCCCTCCGGGCCCCTCCCGACCCTCCTCAGTCACCACCCCCAGCCTCCCTCCCACCACATTCTGGGCTGAGGCTTGAGAAGCACTGCTCTGCGGGACTTTCCACTAAAAAAGACCTTGTAGTGAGCCTTTTCTGAAAGTGAATCATCAACTTCTGGTTTCCTCTGTGGGGGGCACGGTCAAGGGCTGCCCAGAGCCCAGCCAATGACCACTTGTTGCCCCAGCTGCTGGAGGTGCTGGCACAGACAGCCTCAGTTGTCCACCCTCCCCTGCCCCACTCAAGGCTCACCCTTCTGGGTGGCCCACATCCATCCAATGATCAAGGCGGCAGGACCGACACCCTGGCTACCTCCACTCCCCTCTGCATTGGGGTCAGCTTCCAGGGACCCACCTCTTTCTAAAATTCTGATTATTTTTCCTGGACATTGGCTTTTCCTGAGAAAATAAGTGTTTGGATTTTTACAATGCACCATTTTTGAAAAAAGAATGAAGAGTTTCCATATACAAAGGAGACACTATCTGGGACCCTGATACTTCCTCTGTATGTTCCTGTGACAGGTGCCTGGCGGGTGAGATGGTGTGGGGCTGAGTTGATCCACCTTCTCCAGGCACAGAACAAAACTGCTGGAGGAAGCTTTAGCTGGGAGGCCCAGTGCTCATCCTCTGCATTCTGCAGAAGCCCCATCACCTCCAAACGCATGACTTCTGAAACTAATACAGGTTCTTCTTTGGAGGCAAGTCTTCCAGCAGCCAGAGAATAAAGAGTTTTAGCCAGTACATCATTTAAGAGCCACCCAGCTGCATCTCCCACTTTTGTGAGAATCCATCCATTGTGAATGGATTCCCACTAAGACTGATGGTGGCGGAGACTGCGTGAGGAAGCCTCCTCCACTGAGGGCACGCTCTGGGCAGTCTGACGTGAAGGAGGTTGCACTTGCTTGGACCCTTCGACCAAGAAGTTCAGTTGTTCAGGTCACAATCAAAGGTTTTGAGGTGACAACTGGGCCTGTGTCCACCTGTTACTATTGCTAATGTGAGCCTAGGACCATTATGGTGTAAATTTTGCATAAAAGTACTTATACTGTTGAATCACACCAACCAGGTAAAAATGTGGTAGACTGAGGGGCTTAAAGAACAGAAATTTGTTTTCTCTCAGTTCTGAAGTCTGGGAGTCCCAGATCAAGGTGTCTGGAGAGCTGGTTCCTTCTGAGGCCTCTCTCCTTGCCTGCAGATGACTGTCTCTCCCTGTGTCCTCACGTGTTCATCCCTCTGTGTGTTTCTGTGTCCTAAATCTCCTCTTATTATTAGGACACTGGTCATACTGGATTAAGGCCAACCCATATGACCTCATTTTACGTTAATTACCTCTTTAAAGGCCCTGTCTCCAAATATAGTCACATTCTGAGGTGCTGGGGGTCAGGATTTCAATATACAAATTTGGGGGGACACAGTTCAGCCCCTGGCAGTCCCCAAATTACCATCACCATGGCTAACACTCAGCAAACACACACTGAGAGGGCATTGACTGGTGTTGGGAGCTGGGCCATGAAGCTGCCTGATATGACCAACACTCCGGAATGTGGGCTCACATACGCCAGCACTGAAGGGGTGGTCTGTTTCAATCAGCTCTTTTATCAATGAGGAAACTGAGGTGTGGACAGAGGTGAGGACTTGCCCGAGGTGATATGGCAAGTTAGCATAGAGCCCGAATGGCTGTGGGAATCTACCCTAATCCAGAGGTTTCCGCACACAGGGTGGATGGCAAGGGAATCGCCCAGGGAGCTTGTAGAGTTTACTGATTCTCCAAGAGGGTGAGGTTCAGCAGGTCTGAGAGCCGGGAGCCCCCAGGGCATTCTGCTGCTCAACCAGGATTGAGAATCACTGCGTCTTCTAGAACAGGGGTGAGCAAACTTTTTCTAAAGGGCCAGCTATACCTATTTTTGGCTTTGTGAGCCGTATGGTCTCCATTGCAATTACTCGGCTCTGCCGTGTAATTTTGAATTGTAGCCATAGTTTTTAGTCAATAGCCACCTATAAAAATATGGATTCTAAAAATTCAAAGGACATGCAAAGAGCTTTGGGAGAACACAGAAGTGCAAGGCCAGGTCTCAATGCACAAGCAGTGATCAGACGTACACGTGTGCATAACAAAGATAACCAGCAACACAGGGCGGTTTCCTTCCGAGGCCGTGAGGGGAGGAGCTCCAGGCCCCTCTCCTTGGCTCGTAGATGGCCGTCTTCTCCCTGTGCCTTCACCTTGTCTTCCCTCTATGCATAACTCTACGTACACATTTCCTCTTATAACAACACAGTCATGTTGGATTGGGGCCTAATGACCTCATTTTAAATTGACCACCTCTGGAAAGACCCTGTCTCCAAACATGGTCACAATCTGAGGAACTGCGGGTTTGGACTTCAATATAAGAATTTAAAAGAGACACATTCAACCCACAGTGGTCAACAAGAGAAAAGCCTGGTAACCAAAACAGGGAGTGAGAGATGCCAGGGGAAGCCACACGCTGTCACAGGAGCTGGGACCCTTGTCCTGGGCACGCTGAGGCAGCCTCTGAAGTCAAGAGTCTCTGCTAGAAAGAGCTGTGTGTAGCTGCCACCATTAAGTTTCTTCAACTTAAAAATGCTTCTTGGCAGTCAGGATTCACAGACACACCACGTACGTTTGTACCTATAGACCACTCGGTGAGGCGTGGGGGCTCAGGTGTGTCCCCTCGTGCTGTGGGAACCAAAGATGGACGTACATCCCTGCACAGAATGTAGGCCTTGGATGAGAACTTACAGGGCGCTCTGCCTGGGGGACGCGAGCTGTCTTATTGGGGGCAGGGATGGAGACTGGAGCGCTGGAAACCAACGTTGGCTCAGGGCTTTTGGAGAAAGAGGAGAGGAAGAGTTGGACTGAAGTGAAGAGATCCTGTGGAGGCTCAGTGAAGCCTCTGAATCAGGTTCTCACTCCAGAAGAGAGATACTCGCCAGGAAAACCTTGGGACAGGCCCTGGAGGTCTGCCAAAACGCAATTTAAGGGCTTCAAAGTAGGCAGCTGAAGCCAAAATGGTGGACTCAGGGCGCAGAGATGTAAAATTCTGCTTACTCGGAAACCAGGAGGACAGCAAGGAACGAAAGTAATCCCAAGGTTGGACCGGAGGGGGGCACAGCTCCCTGGACAGTGCCAGGCGCACCTGAGGAATCCTGCGTGCTTGACCCTGGCGCCAACCCCAGTACACGAGGTAGCCCGCCTGTATTGTACTGTCAGTGGATGTATACTCCTACTTGGCAGCCTCGTGTTTTCTCTGGAAGTGGACGTGTTATGAAAGGGTTCTAGAAGAAAAAGAGAGGGAGAGTGTAGCAATAGGAGGATCCCAAACTTACCCAAGAGAGTGTCCAGGCCCAGCATTTAAAGGTCTCCCATCACTGCCGCTCAGCACCCTTCAGAGCCGTGTGCAGTTCTGGGCAGCTTGAAGGGAAGCTGATGGCACTGGAGGATTACTACATAGGGCACAGTGCAGGGGTAGATGGTATCCAGGCTGGAAAAATGCTTTTCTGGCCCAAGATGCTCATCTTGAGGAGGAACGTGATTTCTGGCGGCGGCCAGGGTGCTCGGGGTGGGGCCTGGAGGCGGGAAGGGTGAAAACTCCCCATTTAAGCTGCAACATTGGCATCTCGGGGAGGAGGCAGTGCATGCGGTATTTATATTTGGAAGCCAAAACATGTACATACTGTTTTCATAATGCAAAAATAGAAGGCAAAGCGCAGTAAAGTCTTTGTTTTATGTAGTGTGCATTATGCAAGTATGGTGCAATTTACCGTACATCCCATACACGCTGAGTTTTCTCTTTTGAAGAAGAGTATGCTTTTATTCAAAAATAATGCTGATTTTCTTTTACTTCAGTGAAGGAAAAGAAGGGTGTGGGCACAAAGTTATAATATTTAACAAAGGGGAGCATGGGTTCTAAAAGTTACAAAAACGCTTATGGAGAAGAAAGTTTCCATTTTCTTTTCCTGGGTTCCCTGGTTGGCCCTCAAATGGAAACATTAATGAATGACTTGGATAGAAATATTTAATGACCATGACAAGTATGCATTGTGTTTCACGGGTTATAAGGCACACTTCCTTTACATAAAGCAGGCTTCTTTAATTTGTGAATAACACAAAGCTTTGGGGGGGATTTGAACCATGATCCCCAAAGATCGTGGTGTATTGAAATGTGGGGCCATTCTATAATTGGATAGAATTCAATCCTGATAAGTGCATTTGCTAACAAAAATCTCAATTACATTTCTGGTATGGGAAATCATGGCTTAACTAAAGCTTATGTGAAATGGAACTTGGAGGTTTTAGCAGACTAAATACTAAGTATTTACTTAATAATGTGATGTGGTTACCAAAATGGTTAATGCAACTTGAACTGCATTAATAAAGGTATTATCTCTAGACCAAGGGAGATGCTCATTTTTAGTCTTGACTAGACAGATTGTGTCTAGAGGTAAGAGGCAGTATATACTACATGAATTTTAGAGTGTGAGTTCTGGGGTCGATTTCCCTGGGTTCAAATCTCACCTTTACTACGTCCTGGCTGTGTGAGGAACTTGGGTAAGTTATTCAACCTCTCTGTTCCTCCGTTTCCCCACCTGTCAAGTGAGGGTTATAACAGTAACTACCTTTTGAGATTGCTTTGAGGATTAAAGGGGACTCTCTTAGTCTGCTTGGGCTGCCATAACAGCCATAGACTGGGGGGCTTGAACAACAGAAATTTATTTTCTCACCGTTACAGAGACTGGAAGTCCCAGGTCAAGGTGCCAATCAATTTGGTTCCTGGTGAGATCTCTTTTCTTTGTTGCAGACAGCCACCTTCTCACTGTGTTCTCATGTATCAGAAAGAGAGAGAGCTCTGGGGTCTCCTCCTGTAATGACACTAATCTTATTGGATCAGGGCCCCACCACCCTTATGGCCTCACTTAACCTTAGTTCCCTCCTAAATACAATCACATGGAAGATTAGGACTTCAACATAGGACTTTTGCGGGAACACAATTCAGTCCACTGCGGGGATCCTAGATTCAAAACAAATTAAAGCCATTTAGAATAGACTCACACACATGGCCAGTTCTCATTACATGATAGTTATTATTATCTAGATTTATTATTAGGATCTGGACACTACCTTAACAGGGGCATAAACAAACCAGATGAAGAACCATTTCATATGAGGATTGTTTAAAGGATGCAAAATATTTAGACTGAAAAGATAAAACTTTGGGGAGATGTGCTGGCTGTCTTCAGATTTGTTCCAGGTGACTGCGAGTGTCAGAGTGGGACACCGGGAAAAATTCCAGAAAGACAGGCAAGCACAATGCAGGGAACACCTTCGGATTAGCTGTCTGCACTTGAGAGTAAATCGATACTGTTTTTTAGAGGATAATTTAGTGAAAGGAATCAAAAGTCTTAAAAATGGGTATGCCTTTTGTACTCAGCATTTTTATTTGGACAACATTTTCAAAAGGAAATAGTCAAACGCCAATGTACACAGAAGTTATTACACCATTACTTGTGACAGCAAAATATTAGAAGCAACTCAACTTCCCCCAAATAGGGGACTGAGTAAATAAATTAGGACACACCAAGAAAAGAGAACATGATGCTAGAATTTAAATAAGTATATGTTCCTGGATAAATTTTTAAAAGTGGGAAAAGTATTTAAAATAATCGTATGTTTCTAAAGGTAGCATGATGAGTTGATAATCGAGAAAAGCAGGACCCGGAGGAGTATGTTGAGAGAATCTAATTTTTAGGAAGTTAAGAACAAGGAGACAGTGAGGTGAGTGTGTAAGTCGGCACACGCACTGCAGGAAGTAGGCCAGAAGACCTCTGCACTGTGCTGACCGAGGTTTAGACGAGATAGTGGGGTTACGGGTACTTTGCCCTTCTCTTTTCTATATATTCTAATTTTTCTATAGTGAACATGGACTACGTATGGAAAAGTGAATATACACTTTAAAAATAAAATGAGATGGTGCTTGGTGATCCAAAGACCTGAGACATTTAGGAAGTTAAATGATGACCCGATTTCAGGGGAATAGTGCTCCCAGTTTTGGAGTGAGAAACAGCAGGGGCAGCAGCGACCGTGCTGAGAGGCAGGCTGCCCGCCAGGCTGCTCCTCGTGCTGGCGCCCCACGGCGGTTGCCATGGCTGCTCATCTTCTGAATATCCTGCCTTTAAATGATCACTTGTGGGTAGAATACCTTGAGTCAATAGTCTCCCCTCTGCACTGTCCAACCGAGTAGCTACTAGCCACATGTGGCTATTTAAATTACATTTAAAATGAAATAAAATTAAAAATTATTTTCTCAGGTGCACTAGCCACATGTCAAGCGCTCGATAGCCACACGCAACCAGTGGCTACCATGTTGGACAGTTCTGAAGTATGGAACATTTCCAACATGGCAGAAGGCCCTATTGGACAATAATGCCTTCCGTGAACATAGGAGGTGGTGATGCATAGTTGATAGAGCAGGATTTCCGTGAACACAGGAGGTGGTGATGCATAGTTGATAGAGCAGGACTTCCAGGAACACAGGAGGTGGTGATGCATAGTTGATAGAGCAGGACTCTGTCGATAGACTGACCAGCAGACTAGACTTCAAGTTCACTGAGGACAGGGATCCTGCCAATCGGTTCCTGGCTCCTTCTAGCGCTCAGCATGGAGTAGACATTGTACCAGTATTTGTTTATAAATGAAGGAAAAATTGTATGTAAAGATCTGGTACATAATAGTTACTCCATTTATGTGGCCACCATTTGGTGGGGGTATTTGAAGGATAAGTGAGCCCCCAGCACCCTTCTTTTCCTGACATAGATTAGGTGATCGATTATGAAGCTGTCTATAGCATGCTTTAATAAATATCTAGAGGATAATGTTACTCACTAGACACAGACATTCATGATATTGCTAAATGCTTGCTGCCACAAGCAACTTGTCAAGAACTCATCTATCACTGAGCATGAGAAGTGTTCTAATAGGGAAGTCAAATTGTCACATGGCTTTCTGCTTTATGTGAACCATCAGTTCTGTCTGCTCAGGAGGGCGAGATGGGGTTGCATGTCTACGTGGTGAATAATCATCGCCAGAGACTTGTCACTTCTTCAGAATCCTGACTCTGTGGCAGATATGCACGACGGCAGAAGAGAGGAATACATGACTAACTAAAATAAGAGGGCTAGATATCCCAGGATCTGCCCGGGGGACGTGCAGATTTCTTGGCAGAACAGCAGAGGACAGATTCAATTCCCATCTTTGCTGTTCCTCCTTGCAGCTGGCACATCTCTTGTTTTAGGTTTGACTCTCTCATGTGAATTCTGCTGGAGCTACTTGTTCTGTACACATACATCTCTGCTAAATCTTGTGTATCTGTCACCCCTTCCTACATCCATTTTATTGTCCCCTTTCTGCCATGCTTTTTGGCACCGGAGTTCTTTGTAACATGGCCCGAAGAATATTCTATTTCTCCTGATTAAATCTGTTAGATGTTTTTCTGGGCCTAATTGAGTTGTTTTAATTTCCTCCTGTTTATTACTTTCCTTGTCAGTGACACTACTATTCCTTGAGTTGCTATCCTGTGTGTGTGTGTGCGCATGCATGCGTGCGTGTTTAATTATTTGCAAATGAACATACAGGAGGATAAAAGAGATCATTTAGAAAAGCAATGCTGACTTTCCAGAAACATTATGTCAGTCTTAGACCTTAGTTCTTTCCATGTTGAAATTTGGGTTGCATTTTTAAAGCAGCTTTGAAAAATAGTGTTCTTGGTTGGGGGTAGAGCTAATCAAAACTGCAAGATAAGAGAAGGTGGTTGAATCCTTCCTTCCTTCCATGCCCTGTCGCTACCCATGTTATTTGTGGTGCTCTCCCCCAGGCTGTCGGGAGACGTGCTCTCCTGGCCTCGTCTCCCCAAACAAACTGAACTGTATCCATTTCTCTCAGTTAGAGCATTCTCTTTTTTCCTCAGCCACAGACTGCATTCTAAGCATCCTAATGTGTGCTTTCTTCAAGGGGACAGATGTCTCATTGCAGCTAAATTGTTCGTTTCTTTGGATGGTGCATCACCGGTCCTAATCTCAGGTGATTTAGATAGTGTGCTGGTTTGGAGGTTATCTGCAGGCAGTGTCTCCAATCGTGCTTAACGGGGAGCCATCAGCCTGCCCACCTGTCACAGGTGGGATGATGCCAAGATAATGAAATATGAGAGTGGAACATCAAGCAAAAACAAGTCAGCTAGACACCTGAGGTCATCATGGTTTGGGGATCCCCTGATGGGTGCAGAACATCACGTTATCACAGGAGTCATGTGTCTAAAGTCCAGTCAAGCCCTTCAGAGACAGATTGAGTTTCTTCTTTTAGAATCTGATGGAGGCCCTTAGGGTCTTGGCTTCTCGTTTAGCACCCAGTTCTTTCTCCACGTTGCTTTCTGTCCCTTTACCTTCCAGGGACCATTTTATAACTGGTCCCTTACAAATGCCATTGACTTCCGGAACTCTCCTGCCTCGCTTCCTGGGCCTACTCACCCAGCACACTCCAATCTCAGGTTACCCTGCCATTGTCTACCCCACTCGAGTGTTAACATGATTGGAGAAAATGGCACAGCTGGACACCTGGCCTTGCTCTGAATTCATAATCACAAACCTTCAAGTGGGTGTCAACACTGGCTTGCTCTATTTCTTTAAAAAGGTTTTCCCACTCTCCCTGAATGCCTACTTGATGTCTCCTCTATGGTGATCCTCTCAGGTTCTCTTTCCTGTCTCCTGCTCTGGCTGGTGACCCGATCTCACACTTCACAAGACATCAGAAGCCACCAGGTGAGAACATACTCATCCTCCCAGCCCCGCAGTGATGACTCTACCTGCGCTGACCCATCCTCTCTTTCCTGCTATTTATCTCCCTTTGGGTAGCCTGTCACTTTACGTATGCTCTGGACTCCTCCCACCCTCATCCCTGTCAAGGAAATGCTGCTGTGGTGTGGTCCTCTGTCCTGCATTCATTTCTCCTTCTCCATGAGATCATTCCCATCAGCACCGCACATGCTCTAGGGTCGTCTACATCTGTGACTCCACTTCTTCTCTTCAGATCTGCTCACCTGACCCCATCCCTCACAGCCAATTTCTCAAATGCTGCCTGAATTGCCTCACTGCCCAGACACCGATCAAGCCTCTGGGCCTGCCCCTGTCAGCATCACCAAGAACCTCCACGTCACCAATCCAAATAATACTCTTGTGTCTTCTTTTTCCTCACCTGTCAGGATTGTTCAACACAAACCAATCACACCATCTGGAACATACATTCTCCATGGAATGGAAGCTCTGAGAGGCGTTCCTTGCCTGTTTCATTGAGCATTGTAGCAGTAGCAACTAAAAAGTGCCTGACTCATAGTAGATGTGCAAAAAATATTTGTTGAATGAACAGAACATACTCCTCGTGTGGCTTGCCTTGTGTGAGACTGCACTCTTGGGGCTTCCTCCTGAGTCACACTCCTCTCTCTCCTCTCCTTATTCAGCTCTGCTTTCTCTCTACAATGTCTCAATGTTAGTGCTCTTCAGTGTTCCGTCCTGGCCCATCTCACAGGCGGTCTTGGTGGTTCCTCTAGTTTCAGGTCCTACACTCCCCAGTTTATACGTTCAGCCCTTGTGTGTCTCCTGAGATCCAGGCCCTGTGGGTCCAGCTTCCTAGTGAACTCCTCTACTTTGAGGTTTCATGCACATCCCACATTTATTCAAAACAGAACTCTTCACTCTCCCTCTCTCCCTCAGGCTTTCTTGTGTTTATGAATGGAATTACCATGCACCTGACTGTTCAGGATGGACATCCACGGCTTGTCCTTGTTTCCTCTGCTTTCTTTTCCCCTTCCCTATGGCCTGTCTCATCAGCAAACCCTTCCTGGTCTGCCCCTACTCGATGCGTCATCTCCATCCACTTCCCTCTCTCTCCCACCCCTCGCCCAAGCCACACTCCTGTCTCATCTGCGCCACCCCAAGAGCTCCCTAATGTCACAATCCTGACCATTCCCCCACTTTCCCATCCTTTCTGCCCCACAGCCACCAGTCAGATCCTCAAAGCTTGCTGGGTCCTCTCCCTGCCCTGTTTAGTACTCTCCAGTGGCCTCCCAGGACACTTGGAAGAAAACTCAAGCTCTTTCTGTGGCCTACCAGGCCTTGTGTTACCTGCTGCCTCCCCACCTTCCCCAGGAAGCCTGCCCCTCCCTCATTGTGTTCACCACCCTCGCCTTCTTCCAGCTCCTCCGCGCTCTTTCCTGCCTCAGCATCTTGAATGTGCTGTTCTTCCTCATAAATACTTTTTGCTGCCCCTTCTCATGCTGGGTCTCAGGACTCCTTCAGTTCTTGCTTGACTCTCACTCTCGAAAGGCCATTCCTGGCTGCACTATGAAAAGTACCCCACTCGGTCGCCTTGACTACAGTCACCCTTGGTCTCCACCAGAGCACTCATCGCAGTTTCAGTTTTCAAAAACTCACTTGCTTACCTGTGTATTGACTGTCTTGCTCACTGAACTGTACGTTTCATGAGGACAAGGACCATATTTGACTTCTTCCCTTCAGTAATCTCAGTGTCAAGCACTGTGTGGCACAGAAAATGTCCCCCAAGATATTTTTAAAGTAATGAACAAAGTTAGGACTCAGTCATTCTGACCTTTTAGTCATATTCATTGATTAATTTCTATTATTTTAGTCATATTCATTCATTAATTTCTATTATGGGGTCAAAATTTTGCATTTTTACTTTCTTGTCCCTTACTCTATTCCCCCTCCATATTTTCTAGAATATTAATGGAAAAAAGATAGAAGAGAAAGATTGTATGTAGATGTTGGAATTACAGTTTCTATTAGGCAAAGCATATTTTATTATTTTCAATTTCAAACATTTGTCTGATCCAGAAATGTGCCCCTGCAATTATTTTTGTTGTCATATGATTAATCACCCGCACATAATATTTATTGATATTCATTTATAATGTTAATGTTTATTCATCAGTCATGAGGCCCCTCTGAAAGCTGGTTATGGATCTGAACCGCCAGATGCTCTGATTTCCTCATGGCCATTAGGCTGTCTGGGGTTGGAGGCTGCCTGTTTACAGAGATTTTATTTAAACAGTACTTTCAACGGATGCCTTGGTAATACAAGGATCTAAGTTTAACTTTACCAGCATTAGATTTATTTTTCATTTTGAATAAAAGTAAGAAACAAAGACTGTTTCTAACCGACCTTAGAAAATAACAGTACTCCATGGCAGAAGTGGTTGGAACGCATGGTTTGGGGAAGCTCTAGAAAGAAGTTATTGGAGACTTGTGGAGATGGAGTCGCCCTCTTGGTCAGCTGAAAACACTTCACACTGCTTGTATCCATAACACAATTGCTAAAACATTCAAATTCCCTGGAGTCACAGAGTGAGTAGTAAAACAAGAAGATGAATAGACAGCCATTGCTGGTCAAAAGAACAACAACAAACCAACAAAACAACATAACCCAGAGTTGTCATGTCGGTTACATTTTATGAAAACGACCTCCTATGAGTTGGAATGGGCACCAAAGAGACCTAGAGAGGATGACCAGATGGTGGAGAAGACAGAAGACCTGAGGGCTCGTTAGACGTGAGTCTGGGCTCTACATCCCCCGCTTCCTAGGTGCGTGGGATGTTAGGCATGTACCTTCTTTCAGACTGCTGTTCCTCACATGAAAAGTGGGGATAAAAGTGCTACCCCCTCCAGGGCCATTGGTAGGACTACGTGACACTCTTCAGATAGAGTGTTAGATGCTCGGTTATTATTGGTCTTATTATTGGTGTAAATTCTCTCCAAGACTGAATCTCCGTAACACGGCTCTCTCGTAGACTACTCCTGCCTACAATTTTACACTCCAAGCCTTCATTGAAATAATATCCCAATGACTAAAGCTGTTTACTTAAGAATTACCACTCCAATTCTTGCTTTAAATGCACCAATTTCTAGACATCCCTTTCTGTAGGGCAGTGGTTCTCAAACAGGGGTGATTTCACCTCTCCCTCCTAAGTGACACTTGGTAACGTCTGCAGACATTTTTGCTTGTCACACTGGAGGGAAGGGTACTCCTGGCATTTAGGAGGCTGAGTCCAAGGGGTGCTGCTCAACATCCTACAGTGCAGGGGCAGCCCCCAGGACAACCATTTATCTGACCCAATACCTCAGTGGTTCCAGGCTGAGAAACCCTGCTGCAGGGCAGTATGTGTCCAGGGAACATTCTCTTTTCGTTCTTTCCCCTTGGCATAACTAAAAGCATAAATGATTGTCTTGGAAATTCATCATTTTGTAATCTGAAATTTAAAAAAATGATTGCATTTTGAGTATCTCAATTGCACAAGCAGATCCGGGCTTCCAAACTGTTTATTTAGGAGTTTTAAAATGTATTGATTTAAAAATCAGGCACCAGGGAAAGCCATTCCTTTTAATTACTTGATTGAGAAACAAATACAAACTTTAAGCCGAGAACACTGTGTAGATTAATGGTGTAGTAATAAGTTCACAGTTATTTCAGACATCAGCAGTTAATTTTCTGAGCATCAAGATGATTTCAATCAAAGGGTTCTAAAAAGGAGGTCTCACACATGAAAGAAACAGTAAGGAAAAAACATGCATTTCAGAGCGAGTCAAGTGGAAACTGTATTCTCCCCGTGCATGCATTTTCTCAGTCTGCAGCCTGTTTCCTTCGCTTTTTGGAGGCCGTATTCCCAGCGTGTACCTATGGGCTTGACTCAGATGATCGCTAAGCCCTTCAGCACTGAAATCCCGGGATTACGGCACATTTCACTGCTCTGGAAATGGCACAGTAGATTAGTATGGGTGTCACCAGACCTACTTTATTCTGATTTTCCCCCTAAAACAAAGTGTTTTCCCCTCTTGACTGGTTGTGTCTCTCCCCTTGATCTTTGCTGGACTCTGCTGCCTTTCAGATGTCCCAGGAATCAGATGTGTTAATGTACTTTCATTTCCAAACTGGCTGCTTTCACCCCTGATCGAATAAAGAACGACATGAATGGGGGACACACATTTCCTCAGCTGGTTGACACGGCTGCAGAATGACTTTTAGAATTTTACAGTCCTGTGATTTGAAATGTCAGACGTGTCAGCAGGGCCAGGGTGAGGCCCTTGGAGTTATGTTTTAATGGTTCCTCAAAGATTCCAGGAAGCTGGGTGACATGCCTTCCAGAGAACAGGCCTGAGCTCCTTGGGGAGAAGAAGGTATGTGAAAGCCTTGTGGGCACTGCATCAGCTCCTGTGATGGGAGAATATCCAGGGAACATGCCTAGTCAATCTTGTAAATGCATGCTTATGTCTGAGATTCTTTGTCTGGCGCAGCCTCATGGCCCCAGCAGCCCAGCGAGGGGATGCGCTCTGCTACTGACCGACTCTCCCGCTGCGCCCTCGCTTCGTGCTGGAGCTGGATCCTAAAAGCAGTAGTCAAGGAAGCGAATCAGGAGGGCAGTGGATTTCTTGGTTTATGAGGGTGACATGTTTTGTGCTTAAATTTGCAATGTGGCGAACTCCAACATTTCATTCATGTTTTCAGAATATTGAATTAGTCATTTTAGCGTGGCGTTGTTTCTCTTAAAAACAGCAGTTCTTGTCCTCTCATTTTGCAGTACTGCAAAACACTCACTGGTTCCCGTTCAGCCTCTGGTCACTTTCTCCTCACCTTTTCTCACCACAGCTCTTCGTAAAGGAGACTTGTGGTGTGTTCCCATGGCGGGGTTGGCACTGCTGGTCTTGGGGTCTGCCCTCCCTCTCCTTGTGGCAGCCTGGCAGAGACTCTGCTCCAGCCCCCCGCCCCCATCCCTTATGTGTATCTTACCTCCCCTGGGGTCGGCCCCCACCGAGTTTCGGATGTCATAATAAATGAGAACTTCCTCTGCACATGGCAGGAATCCCCGTGCCCACCCCCATGCCGATATGATGGCCTCCAGGCTTCCTCATGTGTCCCAAGAATCACTGTTGCCCACTCAGCACTCAGTGTAGACAAGGAACACATCAGACTAATTGAATCCACGTGACAAACCTGTTGTATGTAATAACCTGGTGCCTCGGCTTCTTTCTGATCGAAGAGGCCCAAGAGCCACATTATAAAATCAATTTACAGCCAGACACCTCTTCATGTTTTTGTCTAAATCCATATAGTGTGTCTCTGTTCTTGGTATTTTAAGCTGTAGTCAGTGATACCATTTTCAATATCCTTTCATAGAAGGTATTATTTATAGCGAGGGTTGTTTGGTTTTAAGGAGAAACAACTCAAGTAAGAAAATAAAAACAAACAAACAAAAATACCTCCCAGTGGAGTTCTTGCCTGTCTTATGTGAAGAAAGCACCTCCAGTGACCCAGAGAACTTGATCAGTGGAAGAAAACCTGATCGCAAAAGTTGACTACCAACACACAGGTGTAACGTTTCGGAAGGACCACACTGAAAAGACAGTGATAGAAATTTCCACATTGATAAGAAAGGATTAGGGTGCACTTCAAAACCATACTTTAAAAAATGGTGAGTGCATGCGTATCCCTACACTCATTGACTGAACAGCAGAGATGGTCAGTCACAGCTCTGCTGTTTCAATTATTGAACTCCGCTTCCCATCAGCTTCAAAGATGAAGACCTCTTCCTTCATTCCCAGACAGTCGTCTATTTGTGTCACTTTGTTCTATTTTAATCCAGGATGAAAAACTGACTGTTGGGGCCCAGTCTTACCAGATCTTTACTGGCAAAGGAAGAAGGAAATATGTGTCCATTTCCTGGCTATTTCAGGCAGCACCTTTCTCTTGCTCCTAAATGATTTGGGCAATTTGGAGCAAAGGAGGTTTTTATTTTCTCTTCTGAATTATCCAGATGATGTCCTCAACTCTCTGCTTTCCTGGCCACAGGGGCCAGCCTTTCAATATTTGATATAGAACATAGAAGACTTGAAAGAAACCACGTCATTTTTGAAAACTTTAGAGTAGAGGTGGCATTCAGGATATTTTACTTGAAAACTTATGTTTCCTTAAAGTCAGAGGAGAAAGCCAACTTCATTTCTGTCAATATTTAAGGTCTTATCTCTGTAATTCGCCCTCCTCCCCTTTTGTCCTAGAATGAGGGTTGCCCAGTGGGGTTGGTGGGGTTCTCCTGCCTCCCGCACTCCGGGATGCTGAACACAAGCCTCCACTGAGCATCTGGCTGGGAGGGTGGGAAAGCGTTCCGTTCTCCCTTCATGATATCCCCTGCCCATTTTTGAACCAGCAGGTGTGAATCATGAGTTTAGAGGATTTGAGACACCCAGTTCTTTTAAAGCTGGCATGGAGAGCACAGGAGAGTGGCAGAAGGTGGGAAGATACCCTCTAACTTGTTACCGCTCCTGCCAGGAGCGCGCTGCGGGAACGGCCACAGGTACTATGGCAATTATCTGATGCCATTTTTCACTTTTGAAAGTATTGTATACTCTTCTTAGGCACCCAGATTTCTTACAGTATTGCTTAACTCCCTGGTTATCAAATGTGTGTGCACAGACGTTCTTTACTTTTAAGGCATGATAGCTGACTGTGAATAAGGTTTCATGCAGGAAGGGTACTATTTTGAAATTATCTTCCGGAGACATCAATATGTTACTGTATGTAGAATTAAAGCTAGTGTTAGAGATTATTACCCTCTATGGGATGTAGGCAAGAGTGAATTTTTTGAAGCATTGGAGGCACCTGTGTTTTAAGTATTTAGAACAGATGATAAATGAGACTGAAGATAATGTATTGATATATGGTCCTTCTCTGCATTGATCAGGGTTTAGTAACCATCTTAGATATTTAAAAAACCTTTACTACTTGTGCATGGAAGCAAGGAATGGTGGAACTAAAAAAAAAGAAAAAGTTTTCCTGAGCCCCATCATATTAAGCTGAAAATAGAGCTACCATATGTCTTTTAACATTGCTAACTATGGTGCCAACCTCGCCGATGGCTTGCTGAGGTGGGGATGTGGACAGCTATAAAGAGTGATGACGATACAGGCAGACGCCGAGTGGGTGGTGCAGTGGTGGTGGAGGTGGAAAGAGCAGAAGCAATCGTCTCAAGGGCAACTATTCCTCCTCACAAGCTGTTCCTTCTCCCTCCAGCCTGGACTCTGCATCTGGAGTCGGGTTGGGTGAAGGTCTGAGGAGGGATGAGATCAGCTCTGAGTCATGATCAGGCCTCTCGGAGGGGCTCTCTGCTCGGACACAAAAGGCATTCATTCGTTCATCACAACAGTTCAGTTCTCTCCTCCGAGTACTGAATTAGTTGCCTGGAGCTGCCGTAACAAAGTACCACAAACTGGGAGGCTTAAAACAATAGAAAGGTATTCTCTCACAGTTCTGGAGGCTAGAAGTCCAAGATCAAGGTGTCAGCAGGACCGCGCTCCCTCTGAGACTCTGGGTAGAACCTTCCTCGCCTCTTCAAGCGTCTGGTGCTGCTGGCAGTCCTGGGTGTTCCCAGGCTTGCGGATGTCTCACTCCAACCTCTGCCTCTGTCATCACTTGGTCTTCTCTCTTTGTCTCTGTGTTCTTCTTATAAGATACCAGTCATATTGGATCAGGGCCCACCCTACTCCAGTGTGACCTCATCTTAACTAGTTACATCTGCAAAGACCTGTTTCCAAATAAGGTCGCATTCCAGGTACCAGTGTTAGGACTTCCATATATCTTGTTGGGGGATCCGATTCAACCACAACAGGTGTCTGTGTAAAGAGAGACCAGTGCACTCGGTGAAGTGCCATCACACTTTGCTTAGGTCATTTGAAGCGTGCACTTAGAAAATCCGGGCTCTGGGACAGAGAAGAGGCCGACAGTGAGGACTGAAGGTCGATGGGGACCATGCTGCGAGACAGATTGAAATGACTGGTGGCATTTTTGTCTACAGGGGGCCATTTAGAAAATGCGATTGGCGTGGAGAAGGTGACATATTTCACGGTTCTCTCAGTGATCGTGACTGTTCATGCTCCAGGAGGAAATGAGGGTTGACGTTCTTCTTGGTGCCAGGAGGACTGGAAGCATGAAATAGAATCCCTCCCCACCTCCTCATCCCTCCCGCCACCATTCCCCAGAACTTGACTGCAAATCCTGGAGAAAGGCATCACAGGAAGCAGAACCTTATAGATTTGTAGTGTTTCATTGTGTTGATATCTCATAGCCAATTGAATCAGACTTTTTAAAGATTTATATTTTTCTAACTTTTTGCTATTATAAAGAAAATAATATAATAAATGACCTTATGTATACATTACTTTGGACTGTCTGAGTATACTTGTAAAAAAGATTTCTGAAAATGTCAGAGGGTGTATGCTTTTATAATTTTGATCGATATTGGCATGTTGCCTTCCTTAGGATTGTCCTCATTCACATTGCCACCTGCAATGTGTGACAGTAACTGTTTCTCCCAGCACACTGTGACATCGAATTTTTAAATCTTTGCTGATCTGACAGGTAAAAACAATATGGGTTGTCAATGTAAATTTAACTTACATTTTTCTTTTTATGCATGGAACTAAGTGTATTTTGATCATTTTAAGAATAATCATTCTTTTCTGTAAACTTTCTGTTCATGAAATCTTTTTTCCATTTCTCTATTGTGTGCTTGATCTTTCTTCTCATTGATTATGGGATCTTTTTATATGTTTATGAAATTAGCCCTTTTTGATACAAATAGCAAATATTTATTTTAGAAGTGTCATTTGTCTTTTAATTGCATATGCTGTTTTGTGAAGTAAGTCTATATGTGTTTTTCATACAAACTTTAAAAATTTTTAGATAGTTCAATTACTCAATGGTTTCCTTGATGTTTGAGTCATAGTTAGATAGACTTTCCCATTCAAATGTTATAGAAAAAAATTCTTCCATTGTTTTATTCTAGTTATTTTTTGATTGGTATTTTGCTTTTAAATCTTTTATCAATTTGGAATTCATCTTTGTTTTTAGTTGTAATTGTTAATTTTATGTGTCAATTTGGATAGGTTACAGTACCCAGTTATTCAATCAAACACTAATCTAGGTGTTTCTGCGATGGTATTTTATAGATGTGGTTAACATCTACCATCAGTTAACTCTAAGTAAAGGAGATTACCCTGCGTCATGTGGGTGGGCCTCATCCAATCAGTTGAAGGCCTTAAGAGCAAAAGTGAGGTTTCCAAGAGAAGAATAAATTCTGTCTCAAGACTGCAGCATCAACTCCTGCTTGAGTTTCCAGTCTGCTAGACTGCCCTATGGATTATGGTGATCTATATCTGCATCTCTATATTTGATATATATACATATATATATAGAGAGAGAGAGAGAGAGACAGACAGACAGACAGAAAGACAGAAGGAGGGAGAGAGAACTCAAGAATCTGGGCATGGCCTAACTGGGCTCTCTGCTCAGAGTCTTATGACTCACAAAGCTGAAATCAAAGTGTCAGCCGGGGCTGCCGTCTCATCTGAGACTTGGGGGTCTCAGCTCACCAGTTGTTGGCAGAAAGCAGTTCCTTGCGGATCTGGGACCAAGGCCGTCAGCTCCTAGAGGTCACTCACAATTCCTTGCCACATGGGCCTCTCACAACACAGCCCCCTCCTTCAGCTGTCGGCAAGGAGAATCCCCGACCCCAATGTGTGTGAGATGGAGCCTAAGAAACATGGCATGATCACAGAAGTGAGTCCCCTCACCTCTTCCGTGCTCCATTAGGTAGACTCACATCACAGGTGCTGCCCACACTCAGGGGAGGGAATTATACAAGGGGCTGAACCAGAAGGCAGGGTCACTGGGTGTCACCCTGGGGTCTGTCCACTACACCTTCTTAAGATATTTAAGATCCTGTGAAGGGAAAGCAATGTGTCCTGTTTATCCTGAGGCCACGCATCCAAGTCATAAAGTATCACCTAGACTTCAGCCCATACAGGAACTTATAACATGGAGTGATTATATAATGAAGGTCTTTTCATTTCAGTTTGATGCTGATGGTATAGTTATTTAAATTTTGCATATGCTTGTTATCAACTTTGTCTCACTTTCATTGTAAGCTTATGGCAAGGAGAAAATAGCTTTAATGTGATTGGTTCTCATACAACCCATGACACAGACATGTGCGTGGTTAATTGTCCATAATAACACTGATGAGGAATTCACTTCTTTAGAGAGATGTGCAGAAGGTTTCAATGATAGAGGATTAACTTTCAAAATCGCTGAAATTTCTTCTTCTCCGTTCAAAAACCACACCATTTTGAAATTAGATTATACGCTTGAAAGAGGAAAATGGGATTTGCATCTTAGATATGTCTTCAGAAAGGAAAGGAGGAGGACCAAGAGCAGCTAGAGAAGGGGAATAAGCAGGAAGTCGCAGGAAGAGGAGGAGAGGCAACACGTAGAGATGAAGAGCTCAGCCATGGACTCGTGGGGTGTGAGCATCTGCAGGCATCTGGGTCTGCAGGGTCAGCCAACAGTGGAAGAGACAACAGTACAACTCCTGGAAGAGTTTAGAGCTAGAAACAGCAATGTGAATGTCATCCGTGTATGAACCACAGTAAAATCCTGCAGGGATATGCAGCTGCTTCTGAGGGGCGTGAAAATGTGGAGACCAGTCGGCTGTGGTGGGAACTCTCCGGGGAACTCCAAAGGTGAATGGATAGGCAGAGAGGGATCCCAAAAGGAGCAGGAGAGGAACATTCAGGAAGGGAAGGAGAGGAAAAAGTGAATCGGAAGGTGATTGGGTTCACCAGCATAAGGAAAATTTCAAGTATCCAGGATTAAAGGCAGCAGATGTGACCAGACAGATAGAGCGGAAATCTCTCACTTGGACTTGGGAATAATGAGGTCATTGGCAACCTTTGCGACAGGTCACATGAGATTGCAGGTTTGAAGAATGAATGGGAAGTGAGCAAGTGGAAAGAAAACACAGACTAGTTCTTAATGCACTTGGCTGATAGAGGAAGGAAAGGGACAGTAATAGCTAGAGAGCAGACACTGAGTCCATGAGGCTTTCATTTATTTGTTTTATTCTATTTTGTTTTTAGGATGAGACACAGTTCATAGATTGAGGAAAAAAGAAAGAAAAAAGAAAAAGAAATTGGTGATAGTAGAGAGTGATGGGATAACTGATGAGCCAACATCTCTGAGGACACAGGAGGCTGAGATGGTGGCCCTTGAATATGGGTGAAGGGTCTGAGCTTCTGAGAGTGAAGAGGAGGGAGGAGGGCGTAAGGTGGGAAGAAGGGGTGGGATGGAAGGGAAGGAGGGAGAGAGGGAGAAAGGTAGGAGAGAGGAAGGGAGGGAGAAAAGAAGGAAGAAAGGAAGGAAGGAGGAAGGGAGTGAGGAGGAAGGAAGGGGATGCCACCAAATTATGTGGGCACCAGGCAGGAATTTGTAGCAGGTGAAAGATTGCCATGCTTTTCCTCCCCAGTCTGGAAGATGAATAAGGGAGTGATTAGGGGACAGTGGGGAGCTTCCCACGTTGAGTGAAGGTTTTTAGCAATTGCTAGAGGCAGGCAGGAAATTGACCATGAGTGAAGGGATGTTTAAATACGGCTTAGTGTTGAGCTGAAGTTGGAGACTAACAACTGTTAATGGTGCCAACCTGCCCATTTTCTGAGTTTTCTCCAGGAGTCAGGCTATTGTATCCATCCTGAGCTGGAATTTTGCTGGTCATGTGCTGCAGAGGGATGGGATGAGAGGGAATTGAGGGCAGAGAGGTTGTCAAGCGACAGGAGGAAAACGGAGCGATTGGGGTGGGGAGGCCTGTGACATCCAAGGGCATGTGAAGGGTGAGTGGGGCATGACTTTGTCCTGCAGTTTAATATCTCAGAGTGAGAGCAGTTTTCAGGGATGATGTCTGTGATGTGACAGTGTGTGTCTGACTCTGTGACCTCCACCGGGAAGCCTTCCCTGACACTTGAATCAGAGAGCTCTCCATCTGTTATTCCTCTGAGGCTGCAAACCACTTTGTTCTTCTCTTAAGCACAGCTTCTTGCGCCAAATGGGGTGGATTACAGAAATGGCTCCAATTCTCCTATTTCCCAGCTTTTTGCCAGTTCACCTTGCAGACTGCCCCCACTCTTACTCTCAGTTGACCGTGCGACTTCCCTCGGCCAGTGGGGTGTCAGCAACCACGGCGTAAGCTGAGGCCTGCAAAACTTCTGAGCAGTTGGGGCTGCCCTCGTCCTGGCTGCTGTGCCATGGCCATGAGAACATGTCTGAGCTGGCCTACCAGAGGAGTCAGGACACAGAGCAGAGATGAGTTACCGTCATCATCCTGGCTGAGGCCATCCTAGGTCAGCCAAACCCAGCTGACAACCAGACATGTGGGTAAGTACAGCCAAGGTCAGCAGAACCCTCTAGACTGACCACACAGGAGACACATGAGTGTGCCCAGCACAAATCAGCCTGGACCAGCCCAGATCAGCAGAACTCCATGGAACTGTGAGCTTATAAACATTTATTTTTGTATTTCACTAAGTTTCTGTGATTGTCTGTTACTCAGCATTATTGATAACTGATACACGAGGTTAACGCTCTTAACATACTAGAAACTCGTTAAGGGCAGGGCTGTGTGCACAACACAAGTGACAAATGTTGAAAAATAAATGAATAAGATCAGGAACAGCTCAGGGCACAAGAGATACCAGCTTGCTCCGTAGCTCCATTTAGCCTAATTGGATCCACATTACACCATCTGAAATCTTGATTTATAAATTAGTTAATTAAGTTAGTCTTTGTTGGCCACGAAACTAGCAAATGTAGTATTTAATAAAGCAAATTGAACACTGAATTGCCCAGAATGGAAGGTGGAAGTTGTCTGGTTAACAGTGAGCCAATCTTCCCTTTGTTACATGAATTCCATGGGTTTGATGATAAATCTCAATTTGATTAAAAGCTTATTTTCCATGAAGCCAAGAGAATAAGGTATAGAAAGAGGATAGAATTTTAAAAACACAACAGCATGCTTCATGTTACAAATGCACGTGTATTTCTGTTCGGCATTACAGAAGTATTTCTGCGATTGCCAAATTTGCTGCATGCCTCTCTATTTAAAAGGCCAGAGAAAGGTGGTTTCAATAAAGGTTTTCTAATGCAATAGAACAAGCAGTAATAACATCCTGTTTGAAATCTCTGGGGAAAAAAGTTTCTTTCTGAAATGTTTTTTCAAGAATTGTTTTCAACTAAGTAGAAGAGAAAAGATCAGTGTCAGGGCCCTGAAATGGGGGCTCTGCGGAATCTCAGGGTTCTTCCTTTCATCTTGCTGATTGACCATATTGTTTGGGGCTCAGAATTAGTCTATAATCAAACGAAATATCCAGAAAGCTAAAAGCGCAAGGAAGCCTTTGAATGTGGTCACAAAGGGAAGTGAGTTTTCCATTTCTGTCATCAATTAAGATCGCGAACGTGTTCACATGAAATCTGCATACCTCCATCTGTAGTTGGTGGAATCGCCTCGGTGCTGCAAGAGAAGGTAGCTGGCCCATTCTTGTATGAGAACAAATTATCCTTTAAGTAAAAGCAGTTACATAACGGCCAAGAAATTGAATCCTGAGCTGTTTGCCCTAATGAGTGCAGCCTGGCACTCTGTCAGCTATGACTTAAGTAACACATCATAACAGTCTAGGCGTACAGGCTGTGCGTCGCCGGAGGAACTCATCGGTACCCGTATTTTGATGCTAGTCAAGGGAGTTGAAGCAGTTGAATTTTACTTTTTATTTGCTTTATGAATTCTGTTGGTTTCCATCCACGTTGACCTGGATGTGCTGTAATAGGATCTGCTTCATAGATCTACTTTCCTAGGAAAACACTGAGTTTCAGTCAACTGGTTGTTCCTAGAAAGGAATGAGGGTTTAAACAGGACTCTTTCCTGCCAGGCCTATGAGGTAATAACAACCAGGCTGTGTGAGAGTTATGGGAGAGGGGCACAGAAGGGGGGAGAGAACTGCGGCCTTAATGGACTCCATTGAGAGCAGCCTTTCTTTTGCTGGCCGAGGCAGACAACCTCGGATAGTAATCGGGCACTTGTTCAGTAGCTTGTGGAATTGTGACAAAGTGGGACAGGTCCCAGGGGCACATCTCAGTGGGAGCCCCGTCTTCCCAACTGCGTTCTGCGCTGCCGCCTCCTTGAGTTGCAGGAGAAATCAGTTTCCTCCTGAGCCCACACACCAAGCTCACCAGCTTCTCCCCATTTTCTCTTCTTCCACCAAGACTTTGCCGTTGCCTGACGTGGTCAATGGGGTAATAACAAAATCTACCACTTAGTGAGCAGGCACTTAATCCCTGCAACAATTGTAGTAAGTAATTTTTATTATTCTCACTTTAAAGACAAGATGACCGAGGCTTATGGAGGTGGCCCCTTGTCCGGGTTATGTAGCTAGGAGGCACACATTCCAGGTCTGCCTGGATCCAACGCTATGTGACACTGAGACAGTTAATTGCATGTGTCAACTTGGCTGGGCTACGGTGCCCAGTTGTTCGGTCAAACACCAGTTTAGATGTTGCTCCAAAGATATTTTGTAGATGTGGTTAATACCTGCAAAAGGTTGACTTTAAGTAAAGCAGATTACCCTCAGTGATGTGGGTGGGCCTCGTGCAATCAGCTGAAGGCCTAAGAACTGAGATTTCCTGAAGAAGAGGGAATTCTGCCATCTCTCTCTCTCAATAGATAGATAGATAGAGAGATAGACAGACAGATAAATAGATAATATCTCCTAATATAGATATAGATATTCAGAGAGAGAGATATATCTCTCCTATGGGTTCTATTCTTTGGAGAACCTAATGCAGATGTCCATCACTCCTTACATCTCATGTGAAGTCCATCCAGGCTTTTCAACATTGTGACTATAACATGAGAAAACTGTAGAGTACAAACCGTATGAAACCACGAAGAAGTAAACCACGGGTTTCATGACATAGCGCTGCGTCTTGCTAGTCCATTAACCCTGTAAGAGATAAACAGTAGCTTGAGGCCTGGCCTCAGGTGTGTCCCTCCCATCCAAGGCCCTGTCTTTAGCTCTATGTCCCATGACCATCATCTCGTCTAATTAATCCGACCCTTATCACAGCCAGACCTCAGGTGAGTCTCTCCACTCGATACCTGCATGACTGGACATTCTTCCAGCTGGGGCCTTGGTTCTCAGCCATTGTATCAGCTGGATTCTCCAGAGAAACAGAATCAATAGGAGGTAGATGTAGATACGTAGATATATGGATATGGATATAGACAGACAGATAGATATAGACATGCAGATAGATGTGGATATGTAGAGATATAGATATATAGACAGACAGATATGGATAGATAGATAGATAGATATGGATATAGATTTACTTTAAGGAATTGGCTCGCTTGATTATGGGGGCTGAGAAGTCTGAAATCCACAGGGCAAACAGTAGGATGCAAATTCATGCAGGAGTTGATGCTGATGACTTGAGGCAGAATTCCTTCTTCTCCAGGAAACCTCAGTGTTTACTCTTAAGGCTTTCAGCTGATTGCATGAGGCCCACCCACATTATCTGCTTTACTTAAGACTTTAAGTAAAGTAAAGCTGATTGTAGGAGTGAACCACGTCTACCAAGTACCTCCCCAGCCACACCTAGCTTAGTGTTTGATGAAATCACTGGGGACCAGAGCCTGTCCGAGGTGACACATCAGACTGACCATCACAGCACGGACATCAGGATCCAGGCCCGGCTGGTGCTCCTGGGGCTCCCTTCCAGGGAAATCTGTGTGGAAGCTGCCCCTTGTCTATAGGCACTCAGGCCCTTACTGAAGTTGCCTGGATTCAGCTGACTATCGCTAGGGTGACCACATAATTGTTGCCCAAACTGGAACACTTTAGAGAATTAGAAGGATGCTCTTGACAGTTCCACCACACTTAATTTAGCACACAGAGTCACGCTCTCCACATCTTCCTGGGCACGGCCTAAATGTGCCCTTTTTTTCTCCTTTTCTGGAGCTTCCTTTTAAGGCTCTTCACTGCAAAGTCTTACAGAGAAGGAAGTAGACCTTTACACTGCACCACTGTGCATATTCCACAACCACGCTTCCATCCACTCTGCAATCCACTCCAATACTCGCTAGCCTATTCTACTTTATTAAATTAAAAAAAAGGTCTTTTTTTTATGGCCTTTTTATGGCCTTTTTATGGCCCAATTTTATGGCCCACAAAATTGTTGTCTTGACCCGATAATGAATTGCAAACTGCAGTTTGAAAAATCTTCTCCAGGTTACTGTTTACTCCAAGCAGCCACCCCAGTTGTCCCAAGGCCCTCGACTCCGAGCATCTCCTTCTTCTCTCTCCTTTCAATAAACAGAGAGACTCGCGTTCGTTCTCAGATTCCCTACCTCCCGCCCAGCATTGGACCACGCTGCCCAGGATCGGGTCCATGCTGGGGTCTCCCCTGCAGTGACACGTATTTAAACTTTCTCAAATCCATGGGTCTTTATTTTTTTAATAAAAGAGATTTCAAAAGTGATGTGATAATAGTAGGAAATTTGGAAAATATAGATGTGGCCCTGGCTCGTCACCACTCCATCCACATCCTCTGCTGTGGATTTGCGCTTCTATGGGCGGACGCTTTGCCCACCCCTCAACACTGGGTTTAACCATGTGACTTACTTTGGCCAATGGTATGTTAGAAGATATAATGCCAGCAGAGGCCTGGAAGGGCCTTTGTGCTGGTGCTTGGTCTCGTATCTCTGCCATCACCAGGAGATGGCCAGCCTCTGGCCCCAGGAGGAGGAGGAGGGATGTGGAGCAGAGTGCCAGGGCCCCAGGGACTGCAGTGCTACAGACAGCAGAGCCCCAGACCCAGGAGCCTGCCAAGGTCAGAGGAAACATCTTCCCTAAATGTCTCACTCACAGATCACGCACAGACCACAGTTTTAAGCCACGGAGTTTTGGAGAGGTTTGTTACACAACATTATCGCGGCAATAGATGACTGATTCAATGGAAAAGAATACACATCTACATTTTAAACAAGCACCCAGGCAATCCTAATGCAAGTGGTTTGTTGGCTAAAATTTGAGAGAGTCTAGGTGATGATACATTATGAGAGAAGTAGCCTTCTTTTTTTTTCATTTTTGTGAGGAAGATTGGCCCTGAGCTAACATCCATGCCAATCCTCCTCTTTTACTGTGGAAGATCAGCCCTGAGCTAACCTCTATTGCCAATCCTCCTCCTTTTTTTCCCCCCTTTTCTCCCAAAGCCCCAGTAGATAGTTGTACGTCATAGCTGCACATCCTTCTAGGTGCTGTATGTGGGATGCAGCCTCAGCATGGCCGGACAAGCGGTGCATCGGTGCGTGCCCGGGATTCAAACCCGGGCTGCCGGTAGCGGAGCGCGAGCACTTAACTGCTAAGTCATGGGGCCGGCCCCGAGAATTAGCCTTCTGATCCCACTTTCCTAATGATTCTTTTTCTTTTTCTTTAACTCAAGAATGGATATTGTATCTTTTTCGGATGCCTTTTTTGGGGTATCTTTTTAGATGAGCACGTGGTTTTTAAAAACCTATTAATGTGATATATTATATTAAAATGTGCTTGTGCTCCTTGAACAATTTTACTTGATCGTGAACTATTATCATTTTAATATAGACTTGGTCTGAAGTTGCTAGTATTTGATTTAGAATTTTAATAGGCCTATTCATAGCCTGTCATTTTCTTTTTTGTGCCACTTTCGTCAGGTTTTGGGATCAGAACTGTGCTGCCTTTGTGAAACGAACTGGGACGCTTCCTGTAACTTCCTCTGCTTCAGAGCAGTTTACCCGGCATGGTAATTATCTGTTCCTTGAAAGCTGGAAAGAACTTAGCCCAAAAAGTCTGGGCTTAGCATCTTTTTGGGGAGTAATACTTCGATAATCCTTCAATTTTTTTTCATGATCATTAAACATTTAGATGGTATACTTAGTCTTCAACAGGCTTTGGAAAACTACCATTCTGGAAAAACATCATCCATTTCTGCAAGATTTTCAGATTTGTCACAGTAGAGTTAACTGTCTTTATTATGATAGGATTTACCACATTATTAATTTAATCTTCTATCTACCTATTTTCTTACTCCTTATTTTGTGTATGTGTGGTTTCTCATTTTTCTTGAAAAGATTGCCAGATGTTTGGCATTTTAATTAGCTTTTTTTTTCCCTCAAAGTATGAGCTCTTGGCTGTGTATATCAGATCCAGTTTTATCCTAGTTTTGTCATGAATTTTCTTTTTCAAAAATTGCTTCTTACCTCCTGCTTTGTTTTCCTTATATTAACTTCCTGGACTGAATGCTTTCATTTATTTTCATTTCTTCTTGTTTAATAATAAAATTTTTTACAGATATAAATCTGTCTTTGAACACAGCTTAATTTTACTTCACTGTGGTCAGAGTATTTGGTCTGCACAATTTCTGCCTTTTGAAATTCAGTGAGATTTTATATGTGGTCTGATGCATAATCAATTTTTGTAAATATTCTGTGAGATCCCTAAAAGAGTGTATGTTTTTCTGTAAGGAACCAAATTAGAAATATATTATTTCAATTACCCTTATCATGACATCATTCAGGCACTATAAAGATTTATTTTATTTTCTCATTCTTGATCTGTTGAAGACTGAAGAAATTTTCTGATAGTATAAATATTTACTTTATTGAATAAAAATACATAAAAAAATTTATACAGAGGCATATCTTTGAAAATTTTCTTCCGTCTTTTCTTTCTTCATCCCTACATTCCCCTCATGAAATATAAAATAAAATAAAATAAACCACCATAGGTAGCCACCATTATTATTTTCTGTATATCCCTTCAGAATTTATTTATGTCAATCAAGTAAATACAAATATACGTCCCTATTTTCGCACTTTATTGTTTCACATTCATGCTGAAATCTTTTAACATAAATTACATCATGACACTATACTATAAAATACTTTAGAATCCATCGGAAAAATTAGGAAATCTTCCTATTCGGCCAATATAGCATTATCACCTAAAAATTAGTAATAATTTTTAATATCTTCTAATACTGAGCACATTTGCAAATTTTCCAAATTGTTTCTCCAAACCTGATTTTCAGCTTTCTGTTTACATCATGACGTTTGGTTTACATCTGGTTGTTTCCTCTCTTCAGTTTCATTTTGTTTTTCCAACTTTTTTATAATATTTTCTCAAACATTTAGAAAAGTAAAAGGAAGCACTGTTAATTATTGCAGACATGAACCAGGAAGGCCCAGGCAATGGGGACACGTGGTCATTGTACACAGCAACTACGTCCAATAGGGGCAAATACAGTCTCTCTCTCTCTGTTTCTCTCTTTCTCTCCAGTGACTTCATATATTCATTAAATCAAAGTTTTCCAAACAGTTACGGTCACTATGATTCTTGATGCTCTGATTGTTCCACACGTGGCCAGTGGTCATCCTTCAGCCTGGCTCCTCCTTCAGCCTGCACCCTTGGCACCCCTCCATTCACCCATAAACACTTTCTTGCTGTCTGGAGCAACAAGTTGTTGGAGTGTGGTTGCATTGTCAGCCCCAGTCCTTGGAGCGGCCAATTCTCTGCGGACCCTGGTCCCTTTTATTTGGGAATATGTCTTAGAAGCCAAAATCTATGCATGGTGTCTTCATTGTCACTCAAAACCAGTGCTTCTAGGCTCTCTCGGTGAACAGTTTAAATGGTATTGGAATGGCCTGCACTTTAAAGTTTAGCTAGAACTCCCCCACATAACTGTCCAGGCCTGGTATTTTTAGGGATGGAATTTTTCTTTATCTCTTTTCTGTGGAAATTGCTCTGCTAGGACTTCTCAGTAAATTATCCAACTTTTCTAATTTTTAAAATATGTTTGCATTGAGCAATAAATAGTTTCTTTTGATTTAAGAAAAATGTCCTCTGTTTTGAGGATTTCCTTCTCAGTCATTTTAAATTTTGTATTTATGCTTTGATCCCCTTTTCCTCCCTTGATTTGGCTAGACAGAGGTTCATCAATATTACTGAAATTGCAGGGAACCTGTTTTATTTTTTCCATTGGTTCTACTCTTTTTCTATTTTATGCTTTCATTTGGGTTCCTTCAATATATTTTAATCTTTTGCTAACTCCTTGATTTGTATGCTTAATTCATTTATTTTAATCTTTTATTTCTATTGACATAATTTTTGAGACTATAAATATTTCCTACTTTGGCTGTATGTCATAGATCATAATATATTTTTATTTAATTTTTATTTACATACAATGAAATTTGTTTTTCACGTACAGTTCTGTGAGCTCTGATGAGTGCATGGAGTCAAGTGCCCACCACCACCGTGCCGTGCTGAACAGTCCCATCACCCAGACTTCCTTTGTGCCTTCTTTACACTCACTCAAGCACTTCCTCAGCCCCCAAACTCTGGCCACAACTGACCTGTCTTCCATCCCTACAGTTTTGTCTTTTCCAGAATGTCATATAAATGGAAACTTAGAACATCTAGCCTTTTGCATCTGGCTTCTTTCACTTAGCAAAGTGAATTTAAGACTCATCCATATTATGTGCATTGAGAGTTCATTCTGTTTTATGCTGAGTAGCATTCCACTGTACGGATGTACTACAGGTTGCTTAGCCACTTACCATTCAAGAATATCTGGCTGGTTTCCAATTATTGCCAATTATGACTAAAGCTGCTATAAATATTTGTGTACCAGATTTTATGTAAACATAAGTTTGGTTTTTTTTTTTTTTTGGTGAGGAAGATTTTGCCCTAAGCTAACATCCATTGGCAATCTTCCTCTTTTTTTTGCTTGATATTCTGGAGCTTTGTTCTTAGATGCATATACATTTAGGATTGTTACTTCTTTTTGATTAATTTACCTTTTTATTATTATGGAATGTGTATCTTTATCCTTATTTTCCCCATTCTGAAGCCTGCTTTTTTTGATATTACTATAACCACTTGAAGTTTGATGAGTGTTTACTTGGCATATTATTTTGCTATCTCTTCACTTTTAATTTATCTATATCATTATTTTTGAGGTAGGTTTCTTATAGATGGCATATAATTAGTTTAAAAAAAATCCAATCTATCAATCTCTTTCAGTTAGTGCTTTTAGGCCATTTATATTTAATGTAATTATTGAAATGGTTAGATTTAGGTCTCTAATGTTATAGCTCAAGTTGTCCCATATTTGACATTTGGGAACATTTTCAAATTGGCTACTATGTTCTTTGACACGTCTCCATCATTTTGGGGGCATTTCCCTACTTTCCGGCACCACAAGATGTTCCAGGCTCATCTTGTACTCTCCTTACCCCAACCTTGAAACAGCTATTTCTCCAAAAAGCTCTAGTTATCCTTGGAAAATGATGTTTAGGGACAAGATATGGGTGCTAATTGCTCATTGCTACTTTAGTGTCATTCATTGTTTCTAGGCTTTCTTCATGGACAGAGCAAGAAAATACGTATATATATACAAATGTGACATATGCACATCTGTATCTATTTCAATATCTATCTATCTGTGATATATATATATATATATATATATATATATATATATATATATCTTCATTAGTTCATGCCTTTGATTCCAATTCTACAGAATGGGGTTCATTTCAGAATTCCCCCTTTCTTCATTGGTAACTTACTACTCTGTCAATGAGAGTCCTGGCTGTCATTACCTAAATATATTTACTTAGTTTTTCAGTCTTGGAAGACACAAACATTGGTTTCAGAATTTCTATCCCTTGTGAAAAACAAATTTACTAACTAGAGTACAATATTTGTACATCATT
Organism: Ceratotherium simum simum; assembly: GCF_057802395.1. Taxonomy (NCBI): domain Eukaryota; kingdom Metazoa; phylum Chordata; class Mammalia; order Perissodactyla; family Rhinocerotidae; genus Ceratotherium; species Ceratotherium simum. The sequence goes on from NC_141909.1 coordinate 3,614,491, forward strand.
CTGTTTGTCTTAAAGTCCCTAGCATTTTTTATTAATGTATTTGCACTGCTTATAGCCAACTCTCCCGTGGTTATCAGCCATCCATCTACTGTGGATCTCTTCACTGAGGTGTGCTTTCCTATTACTGCAGCCTAGTCATCTTAATTGGGAGGAGAATTTATTTTTGGATAATATGAAATAGACCTTTGCTAGAAATACTGAACTAACACAGGACAAGTTCCAGAAGGCATTGCTCCAATGGCCCTTCCAAACTCAGCACCTTTCTCTGCCAGCTTCACATTCCACATGTAAAGTGCTGTCCAAAAGCCATTTTTTTTCTAATTGGAAGCAATTGAACAAATATAGATATAGTGGGAGGGAAGGGATCAAAATGGTCTTAGACACCTTAGAAAGAAGCTCTTTGTGGTGGGGATGTTCTTGCCTACTAGGTATGCAAGGGAGGGAGGTAAGCAGTGGAAATTGCTTAATTTCCTTCTGCATGATCAAGTTATTATAGCTCTGTCCTCGTTTAACTTTTGATTCTTAGAAATTACACCTCTGGTTTGGCATACCTTGGCATTTCTGTGTCCTCTGCTTTTGAAATCTTTGTTTGTTTGTTTGTATTTAAGAGAATTTGAAAAGAAATTTGAAGGAAGTTTCTCATAAAAACCAGCCTTGATCATAATATTCATGGAGTCATTTTTTTGTTTGTTTTTGAAGAGCCACCATCTTACTCTGATGCTAGAAAGTTCCTGTTTGGTTTCTAATTTGTGATCTTCTGAATAGTCTAGAATGTGCAACTTACATCTTCAGTCTCTTTTGGGGGGTGGAAGATTATTGTCCTGCTGTATTGTGGGGGCTTTCAGGGCTATGCCATTTAATGTGAAAGTGAGGCCAGCCTACGTCATGGAAGTGGTCTACCAGTTACCGCTGGTTTTGTTAAATTTAAGTGAATAGTTGAATATCCAAGAATGAGGGTTATTAACACTTCTATCAGCATTTCATACTGAAAACTTTGTGTTGTTTGTTTTACAGGTGCTTTTCACGAAAGTAGAATATATTTCTACCCTATATAATGGGTAGTTTCATAGTCTTAATATCCCTGTATCCTCCATAGACGTGTTTAACTGAAAGAGACACTAGTCTGCCTTTAATTTAGTATTCTAAGAGAAAAACAGAACTGAATGCAGATGATGTTATTAGGTTAGTCTAAAAGATGATAACTATATGGAATAGGATTTAAATAAATAAACACCAAGGCAAATTTGATGAACTTCAGTAATTATTTTTAATGATTGTTATTTATGACCTGTTCTAATCTGAAATTTGTTTCTAAACTTGAAAAGAATAACTTGTTATTTTAACATTTTCTTAGAACATTTTCATATGAAAAATTTCAAACGTACAGAAAAGTTGAAAGAATTTTACAGTGAACGCCTGTATACCCAATGCCTAGATTCAGCCATTAACACTTTACTATACAGGTTTTATCTCACATCTACTGATCTATCTATCCATCCATATTTATTCTTATCAATGAATTCTAACTTGGAGTCAGACTCTATATTGAACGACCCTTGGACTTCAGGTAAACTTGATATCAATGTCCCTTGAATAACATGTGTCTTCAGCTTCCAAAAGTTTCAACCTGCCTCTGTTCACCTTGCTTGAGCTGTTAGCACCAGTTGGAAAATAGCTTCACCATTTATGTCTTAGCCTTCCAACTCTTTCCGGGTCAGCGAGGCCTCCCTGACCAGCACTTCTCAGGGAGCACCCAGTCATTCTCGGTCCCTCTGTTCATCTTTCACTCCAGGACTTAGCATCACAGGATGTTGTTATATATCTTCGTGTACCCACACTAGAACCACGTGAAGGGAAATGTTGTTTTCATTCATACGTAATGAGAGCTTAGAACTATGACTGGCATGGAGCATTTAAGTTTGTAAACGTGGAGAACTGTTTTTCTGATGTCTAGCCTCTGCTCTAAACCCCTGTTCTATAAACATGAAGTTTTAAAACGTCTTTCTGTCCCTAACAGTGTTACTTAAGGTGTCACCAGCTATTGCAGAAAAAAGCCACAATTGTTAATCATTGAAACATTCATTTTCTTTTCAGACAGGTGATTTATAGTGTTTTTATCAAAACACTAAAAGGCATAGGCCTGTCTGCAAAATCTCCTCAGACAACAACAGATTCTTCAGCCTAACAACCAAAGTGGAATCTTTTCTCACTTTATATTTTATCAGTTGACTTTCTGGTGGAATTTCTCCTTGTACTTTAGAGATTGTTTCATTACAAATAAACTCCCAAATACATTGTATGTATGTTTGTTCTCTTCCAGAATATAGTCTTTGTCTACGTAAGGAGGCCCCTCATACCTCAAGCTGCTTTTTTCTGGTGAATTAAATGGCAGGAAATAACTAATAAAAGGAATAAATTACTTCAGTGAAAATCTTACTCAAATAACTTAAGGACCATCATCCTTTGGGGAGGAGAAAGCCTATTTCCTGATGTTAACTTCAGTCGCCCTCACAGAATACAGATACACGAGGAGGTGGTCGCAGGCAGAGTGGTTCCCGGGGATGGCGAGAAGGAAGGTGAGGTAGGGTGGGTCAGAGACTGGCCAAAATCCTGAGACCCAAGGTCAAGGCTGCATCTCAACAAGAGGAGATGAAAGTCCCGTTCTCAGGGAATCTCTTTTAAAGAAAATAAATGTTCTCTGGCTCGCTCCTCCAATGAGTAGAGCTATAAGGTCATACCTCATTCTCAGCTGAAACAGATGCATCAGACAAAGAAGGACAGACTATCATCTAGCAAATATCCCATTTCTTACATTTGACCATTTAATATTCCAAAGCAGCAGCCTTACAATTTTTTGCCAGCCATAAAAGAAGTTTGAAAAACTCTGTACTACCTTTTCCTTTTTAAGATGATAGCTAAACATTTTATTCAAAAGTTTTATTTGTTTAGAAAATTATAATTTCTAGTGTATAGTGAATATTAACTTTTTAAAATAAAAGTGATACATGGTTTAAAAAAATAAACCCAGTGGAATCTAAATATCCCGGTTCTTTGATACCTACCATCATCTACTTAAAAGACATATAAACGAGTTCTTTAAGAATAGAATATTTTTCCATTGTTCTCTTTTCTTTACTTGAATTGTACTTTCTTACAGGTTTGTATGTTCATATAACATATTTTATTGATCAGCCTTCATACATCTTTTCAAAAACTGTATATAAATATTTTAAAAGCTCTGTATTCTGTAGTCATTTCTAATGACCATAGTGCTCTACATTTTTCTTCTGAATTTAGTTCATTACAATTATTAACTATAGAAATTGATCAAAACAACAAATATGTTATAGAATCTTATATATCATTATTAAACATAAAAAGTAAAGTTTTATTGGAAATGTATCTGTTGGTGAGATGGATGGGCTTTTTGTCAATTAGTTTATGTAATCACAGATGAATATTATTTACTGATAGACTAAGACAGGGCTCAGCATCAATTCAATTCCTAATTTTCATTTTCATAGTTTTAAGTACTGAAATATCTTGTTCAAATAAATTAGTACTTAGAATTGGAAGAAGTTTCATTATAGCAATGCCATTCAGTTATTTATACTTCCTTCAACTTGTATACAAAAAAAGTTACATAGTGATCTATCATGAAAAGTATTTTAAATTATCGTTCAGCTCCAAGCTCAATCAGGACTTTCTTCCATTTAACTGACAGCAAAGAGTCTGAACTGACCTGACTTGCAAAGTGATTCACTACATGGTCATTAGAATCATAGGCTTAGCAAATTTGGGGGTATTATACTAAAAATGCTTTACTGAGAATCAGCAAATGACTATTATTATACCAGTTACTCTTTTGCTTAGAGGCACCTTTATTTTCTAATTCCAAATACCAGGAATTTTAGGAAAAAAGAAATATTGTTAATTTCAATATACCTTTACCAATGCAATGTGTTTTTAATAAAATATGGTTGTTTTGTCATACGTTTTAAATATGTTTCCATCCAAACCTTGGAGTTGCAGACACCAGCTGAGATGTGGATGCATGAAGTGATTCACTGAACTCCTCCTTGTTAGCAAAAATGGGAAGAATCCAGAGGGCGTGATTGCTGGCAGACTGGTATTTCCAAGCACACTTCTTTTTTTGGTGAGGAAGATTGTCCCTGAGCTAAAATCTGTGCCCATCTTCCTCTACTTTGTATGTGGGACACGACACTGGCACAGTATGGCTTGATGTGTGGTGTGTAGGTCTGCACCTGAGATCCGAACCCTCGAACCCCGGGCCACTGAAACGGAATGTGCCGAACTTAACCACTATGTCACTGGGCCGGGCCCCCAAGTACACTTTGTGACAGGTTTGGGCTATTCTTGTCATAGATGGAGGGAGCATTCTCGAGCCTTGCCGTCAGATTTTCTCCTTGAGGAGCTGAGACACCACTGCCTTCAGTATTTCTTCCTCTCATTCTCTTTGTTGTGTTCTCTTGGTAGGCTCCCACAGGGGACCAAAGTTAGACAAAAATTTGGGAGATGGAAAGCTTTCTGCCATTAAACTAAAATTGCCCTTATCACGTTCCACTCTATAATAGGTCAACTTCAGAAATCTCACCATGGACCAAAATTACCCCCGTCTGAGGTTATGCTCGGTTCTTAGGTGAAATAAGGTGCATTAGAGAGGCGACGACGTGAAGTAGGGCTGACACTGTTGCTTCCCCCTTGCCTTCCTTTGGTGTAGGAGGAGGAAGGGTTTATGCCCTGGGAAAATGCTCCATACTGAGGAGCAGAAAAGGAGGAAGAGAAAATCTTCTTCTGAGAAGCTGAGGAAGGTCGATTATGAAACGAGTGTGGAAAAGGAAAAGCCGTTCACACGGGTGCAAAGCTTGGGGAAATAGCATCTATAAAAAAGAGTGTTGGGAGCCTGACCCCCTGAAAATGATTTGCACCCCATACGCCTTGGGAAACGTGCATGGAAGTGCATGTGCCAGTGTGAAGACTGCTGTTCCAAAGGACCAGTGAGCTCCAAAGAGAAAGAGAGAAAAATGAGCATTTACTGAGCAGGGGATGCGAGCACCGCAGAGCGAGAGATTTACAACTGTTATCATGTAGGTGAAGACTGTTTATCAGCAAGAATCTAAAATAGAGAATCAGCCAAATAATATAAGAGTTCTGAAAGCATTTAAAAATACAGATTTTTTAAAAAGTCAAACGACTGTAAGGAATAACGGAAGAGCTATCTTCTGTCACTCGTGGCCCACGAGGAGGTGTGCCCTCCCGGCTGCGTACACCTGGGGTGGTGCATGGTTTAACAAGCCACACGATTTGGGTGGGAGGCAAGGGTCTTAATGGAACCCTGCAGTGATGCTGGGGGTCTTGCTGACACTGCTTGAGTTGCCATGGTTTTCTTTCTTCTTGTTTTCAAGAATAACAACTGTTTAAATGTATTGATTATGATGCTGCAATATTATATACCAATTCATTAATCCATGTAACCAAAAGGAAAACCAAGAGACTGCATCTAGGTGTTGGGGCTGGCCAAGCCTGGTGCTTACTTAAAGACATAACCTTCAGAAACAGCAATAATAGGGAATATGCCACATCCCAGACACTCACAGTAAATACCTCCCATTGTATTTTGTTCTCAATAGAAATTATTATTCACATTAAACAAACACACACACTGGGAAAAAAATCTAAGCCTTGGCAAGGTAGGTGAACTGTTTAAGGTCTTAGAGCCAGCTGTAAGACGCCAAGCTTGAAATCCTAGTCCTGTCCATGTGATGCCAAAGCCTGGAATCTGTTTCCATTACACCTCAGGGAGTAAACATCGGAGGGGCATCATGAGCACAGTATCCTCACTCAGAAAGTTCCAAGTCAATTGAAACAGTTTTTATCCTTTGTAGGAAATATTTGAATGGCCATGAGGCTGGGAGCCCGAGGACATGATGGAGTAGAAGCCTGCTCAGAGATCAGCACGGGGGCATCAACGTAGGCCGAATGTTGTTCTAGGCTGGCATCGTCACTGCCGTCACCAGAAACATTTTCAGAATTCTTTCTTAGGTGATCTGGAAAATAGAGACACTTATAAATGAGGGAAATTTATAGGGATGAGTTTGGTCATGGAAAATTGAAAAGGCACACTCTTCGTGCCATTTCATTGAGAGGAATTCTCATTGAACTCGCAGTAGTAATTTTTTCTCTCCTACGCAGTAGGGGACATTGATGCTCTTAGATTATACTACTGCAAATGTCGGGCTTTACCACCTGTAGTTCAACCGTGAGTCAATTCTCCTGGTACCCCAGTGAGACTGGTCAGCCTCTAAATCCTGGAATATCCCTTTGGTTTCCTTTAAAAAAGTCGGAAATATAATAGGCTACATGTTGCCCACTTTCCAGCTGTCCTTGTGAGAGGCTCCAATGTAGAGACCTGGGATTGCTAAGTTTGGGTAGTTAAGAGTTAGTAAAAAGTAACTTCTAAAATGAATGGACTGAACGCATAGTCAGTTAACTTGTTTCCTGGCTACAAATATATCAGTAAGAAGAGAACAGCATCCAGATTGGCGCTGACCTGCCTCTTGTAACCACATGTCAATAGTCTGTTCTTCCTATGTCTTTCCAGGCCACCAGGGGAACTATTTGGTGGCCCAAATCCTGATTAGTTTATGATTAGCACACAAAGCATCTTATCTAGTTAACTTTTTCTAATCCTTCCAAATAATGTTCTAGTTATTAAAACAATTTTGAACTAAAATGAGAGCATTATTCATTGATATCTTGGTTAAAAGATGCTCCATGTTTTTCCATTAATGGGGACAGATCAAGCTTCCGATTAGGAGTAACGTGCACCTGACTATGAAATGTGAGTTAAGGGTGCCAAGACTGTCCCTTCACCAAAGAGTAAGACTTTTCCCCAGAGCTGTGTTTCTTTGAGTTGCAGAGGCTTTTATTAAAACGCACATTTAATAGGAAGGCTAGCACCTTAACCTGTAGTAGTTAACACCTTTTTAGATTTTGGTTGAATGTGCTCTGAAGACAAGATTGCCATGCTGGGAGTGGGCCATGAGGGGTGGGGAGAGCACCTGGCAGGGTCAGGCAGAAACACCTGGAAATTGAAAGGGGATGGGATATGGCATCCATAGCATCAAGGGTATGTAACCTGAAACGTCACAGTTTAAAGGTATACAAATCCGTTATCTGGGAGCCCATGGTCTTTACTGAACACTTCAGAAGTGTGCATAATATGACATACATGGGCACATTGGAAAGCTCCTCAGACCCATCTCTCCAAAGGCCCATTCATTATGGCGTCATGGTGTCTGCTTCCACCATGATTGGCCCAGCACACATCTAATATTATGTTAACTAGCTAATTAACTGACTACACTCATTAAGCACACTGTGTACCAGCCCCTATGCCAAAACCAAGGGAGAGAGTCTCCATTTTCTTCTTCCTTAAATCAACCTGAAGGCAAGAAGCAAACTTAAATCAATTCCTTTTGTTCATGTTTATCACATTATGTCACAAAAATTCTGGAAAAATGTGAAAATAATGTCTGTGATGTCAGTTCATCTGAATGTAATGGACTTGGATAAAACAGCTCAAAGTAACTCATGCTTGAAAAGTAGGATGGCATGTCTGCGCACTAAATGTGCATTCTTTCCATTTAAAATATAAAGCATGAATGATTGCCCTCAGTGGAAAATAAGTGAGAGACCATTTCGTTCCTGCTGATTCGGTGCTGGTGTTGGAAAGGAGGTCAAGACAACAATCTCGGAAAGTGTGGGCCCCGTCCATGTGATTCCGAGGGGGCAGGGTAGAGTCAGCAGCCAGGCAAAGATGGCAGCACTAGCGTGTCATCCCACTGGGGCCGGGTCCCTCCTCAAGTCCAGCTCCTGTCCCAGAGGGCAGTTGGTGTCACAGTCTCTTGAGAAATTTTATCGAGAGAGATGCTGTTTGGTTCAGGGGTTTAGCCTAAGTGACGTTTGCTTTCCGCGTTCTTTCTCCGCTTCTTGTTCTCTGTCTTTGTGAACTAGATACTTGTGCACATGAAGCAACAACTGTCTCTCACCATCTAAATCTGGTGCTTAATATAGATGACTATTCTTTGCTTGGCGCTGACTGGCTGGCAGAACAACAAAGCAGTGCCACGTACAATTATGTTTCTCTTCACCATGTGCCATGTTCTTTATGAAGTAGACACAATACTGAAAGTGAAGGCAAATAATTTCTTATAAAATTGACTTATATGCTAAATACAAATGAGAACTCACATTTTAAATGATGGAGCCTATGGAATTCATATTTGCCTTTCTCTAGTTTTACCTGTTTTGAGATCAGAAGTTTAATATATTTAGTTCTCTTGCTTTGGGGTATAACCTACAGCACTCTTCTTTTATGTATCATGCAAACAGAATATTCATTACAATTCCAAACTTAGGATGTTTGGGGGAACAACATAGAAAACTGACTAGCATCACTTCCAATTTCCCAATGGAGTGTTATAAGGAACCACATCAACCCCTAACTTTGCAAGTCCCAAGTTCCCTGACTTAGCAATCAAAATACTGCCTGATTGAGGTCCAGTTTTTACTGCGAACTAAGAAATGAGCAAAACCTGAAGCATCTCAGGTGTTAGAAAAGCTTGTGGAAAAGCCTCCTTTGAGTGATTGTGTCCATGTGGGTGGTGAAGTAAGAGGGAACATCTCTAGTTTATATCTGAGGGGCTGTCAGCATCCCCCTGAGAAGCTGGAGGTGACCACGTTGATCTTCCCAATCCGTATCAGGAATGTAAATTCTATTCCTTCCAGGGTATTTTAAGGGTCACACTTCTCAGCCATAAAGCCATCTGCACCAGTGCGCTTTTTGACTAATTGCATTGGTTTAGAATCCATTGATGAATGACTGAAGCCACGATGCAACCACCACCGCAAATGTTATGATATGATATTCACGGAGAATCATCCCTTTGCTGGGCCTCAGCCCAGCTTCCCAGGTGTCACGGGCTCTAAAGAACATTGAGATGTGGGTTTCTGATTGCTTCAGCTCATAAATATGCTAATTATGAACATCAAATGACCACGGAACACGTATCTAAAAAAGATTTACAGGCATATAAAAATAAAATTAATGGCACCTCAACACTAGCAGAATGTGTTAAAATTAAGGTTAGCACACAGTGTCCGCAGGCAGCAGGGGAGACAGAGAGAATCCGAAGAGGGTGATTTGTGATTCTGAGCCCAAGGGGAGAGGGTGCGCTTTGGGGAAAACGCCGACTCGGATGTGGCACCCCCGGGAAGCGTCCCCGCCAGCTGCAGTGCCGGCATCAGCTGCAGCAGTGAAGAAAGCAGCGGCTCTGGGGATTATGTACGAGGTCCCTCCCGGTGGAGAAGAGGGTAGCTCAGCTCCCCTGATGTTCCGGGAGGCCTCCTTCTTGGCACGCCCGAGGGAGCTGCCGGGCAGAGCCCAGACTGGACCCGCACGTCCCAGGGGGCAGAGCTGGCCCTGCAGGGACGGGCACTCGGGAGAGGCGGCTCTGGGCCATTGGTTACACTCAATTTCGCCTTCGTGAGCACTTTTCGGAGTGCAGACACTTCTTTTATTATGCTTGCATTTGCTGCTGTAAAACAAAATACCTTCAATAGAAGGGCCACGAAGAGGTTTGGAATTCCCGCTGAACAGAGATGTGCAGAGCCACAAAGATTGCTAGTTGCTGTCAGTGGACAGAACATAGATTTAAAAATAGATTGTACCATGTGAGATTAATTTCTTTGAACAGTATTATTACATAGAACTAGTTCCCTTAAAATTGGTCTAAGAAATAGAAATTAGAGAAGCGAAACCAAAAAGATGACAAGCCCTTAAGAGGAAATCACGTCTTAAAAGTCTAGCCTGGCTAGATTGAAAAAGCACCTTTTTACCGTGTTCTTCGCAGCACAGGCTGAGTTGGTTCTCTGAGATGCGGGAAGGCGCCTCGTCGCGATAACTCAGGGGCGTTAGTGAGACACTCAGGGCTGCCGAGCGGAGATGGCGCTCTCAGGGCTGCACTTGGTCCACTGATGCTCGAAAAACTTGAGCCATCAGCCCTCAGGAACCATCCGTTGCTGCGAGGACCATTCCCTGGGTGCCCCTTTTATCGGCCGCCTGATTTTGTCTCTTAGCATCTCTGAGTCTGCGGACATGTGCTCTATTCTCCTCTCGCTTCACTGTGGCCCCTTGCCTTCTCCTCTGCATGTATCTAGTGGCTGCTTCTCCATCTAACTCATCGGTGCTCCCTCCTAACCTCAGCCTGCCGTGACCTGTCATGGCCCCGACCAGACCTCATGGAACCTTCTGGCTTCAGATGCTGCTATTAATTGCTTTATTCTCTTGTTATTTCCACATCCACACTCCCCAGGGACAGATTCTGACTGGCTCAGTCCATGTTTTCATGCCAGGCAACTTCTCGAGTTGCTGGTCAGCTCGTGGCCTCCAGCCCTTGGGTTCCACAGGGAGGGTGGTGGGGGTGGTGTCCGCAGAAAGGAGGGAGCCATACAGGGCCAGGCACATTTGCTGGCGTGTCCAGAAGGACGGGGCCACGAGAGAGGGTTAAGTGACCAGGGTTCAGTGAGAGTGCTGGGGGTGTCCCTGGGAGGCTGCCCCAAGGAGGTGAGTTTTGAAGACGGAAAAGATCAGGCGTCCACAGCAGTCATTTCAAAGTGAGACGAGAAGGAGTAAATTATGGGAAGGCACTGAGAGATCTGTTTGACCAGAGGGCGTTGGTATTTTGAATGACTGCCCGACCTAATCAACTTGGAGATTTCATTGCTTGGGCTCGGTTTCAAAAATTACAAAACCGAGGCCCCGCCGTGTAGGCTGTGCCTGATGCAGAGCGAGAAGCTGAGGGGCGGGGGACCAGGGATCTGTGTACCAGGAGGGCCATGCCGTCTTGACCTTGCGGAAGGTGCCGTCCAGGCTTCCTGCTCCACAAACAAACTTGAAAGTATCAAATAGCCCCGTCCCAGCGTGGAAACAAGCCTTTCTATATAATTCCTGTACTTCCCAGGATTGCTTTCCATCCCCCACGTGCCAAGTAACTAAAATTCACTTGAATGTAAGCTCCTTCCTGAGCTTGTTCGTACTTTCTGAACGAGACACCAAAAAATACAAGTTGACCAAAGGATGGAGAAATAGAATATTTTAGTAGTGTTCACATTTGTCAAATTATTGAGAATTAGCTCCTCTCCTTCCACAATCTGCAACATATTTTGGCATGACCTCAAATTGTACGGAAGGAAAGCCCTTGCAGGTTTCTCATAGGATGTGAGATCCTACTTGTTCTGGTATCCCCAGGACTTACTGTGAGTTCTACCCTGCACTCGGAAGACATGCCCATCGAGTGGGAAGTCTGTTGTGGGGTTTCTCAGTTTCTTGCACGACGGTGTAGCACACTGATACCCCTCCAGGGCGGAGCACTGCTCACCCTGCTCCTGAGACCCGGGCCGTGCCTGTGGCAGAAGTTTGGGACCCAAGGTCGTCTCGCCTTTGCTACTGCTAGACTGAGCTCAGTGCAGATTTGGGGAACCAGTATTTACATTGCAAACTGCAGCTGCTATTTCTGGAGCTGGCTAATTTCACCACTATGTTGCAAGAGCAGAACATTGGAACCTGGAATCAGGACTCCTGGGGTCACCTCGAGCAGGGAAAGAATGGGGCTCAGACAGTCAGGGAACAAGAGATTGCTGGTCCTTTTGAGAAAGACAATATTAGTTATCTTATCTATTGTTGCTATCATTTACATGTTTATAAATATGCTCATTAGCTGAATGTCAGAAGATCTGGCCACATTTATTGGTTTTCTATAAGGAAGTATAAAAGCCTAAGTAGTAGTGGGGGGGGGTTGGTAGCTAACTCAGGGTTCTGATGCCATGGCGGGGTGTGGCAGCCTGCAGACCGGCCACGTGGTGCCTCTAGCTGACGTTCCATGGTGTCTGCTTCTCTGAGTCCCATGTTTTCCTTTGAGCTGGAAGAAGGCTGCTTCAACCTCAGGCTGGATAATTAGCCACCCTACCCTGACTCTCTAGCAATGATGCTCGGCCTCAGTGGCAGAGCAGCCCCACTGCCCCCAGGCGGGTCATCCTGAAGCCAGTGATTTGCACCGTTTCCCAGAGTTGCCATGGAGGGCTAAGGCTCAGGTGCCCACAGCGGTGAAGGATGTAACAACAGCGTGCCTTTCCTGGCTCCCTCCCTTCTCTCTGCCCCCCACCTGGTGCCACTTCCCCTCCCCCCTTCAGAGCTGGGGAGCCACTCAAAGGACCCCTAGCATCTGAATCACTGTGTCAGCATCTGCTTTCAGGGCGACCCAGACCAAAACAAGCTGTCAAAGACAGAACATGCATCAAATCATCAACTGTCCACTGAAAAACGCCAGCAGGAGGATGGCCCCTGTGGACTGCAGGCGGGGGCCACAAAACTGGCCTGAGGACAGTGGACCAGCGTGCGTCAGAGACAGGCTTTCCCAGAAAGAGAGCTAAACTGTCTCATCTCAGACAAGTTAAGCAGAGGCACCAAAGGCCTCTCCCCCTCCCTCCCCTCCCTCCCTTCCCACCCTTCCCTTCCCTCTGGTAAATATCGCCTTGACTGGCTTGTCCAATCCAGACAGTGCTCGGGAGACATGCGTCTGGGACACAAGGAAGCAAAGGCATTTTAGACTTACTGTCCCACCCAGACTTTCTTAGAGAAGCATTCTTTGATTCTTAAGGAAGAGTTAACTGTTTCTTTCCCTAAGTGTCTCTAGAACCCTGTTCTTCCCGTAGGTTAGTTTCCCAGGGCTGCTATAACAAAGCACCGCAGACGGGGCAGTCTGCTCTCTCCCAGTGTGGAGGCGGGAAGTCCAAGATCAAGGTGTCGGCAGGGTCGGTTCCTTTGAGGCTCTCAGGGCAGGAACGGCTCCCAGTCTCTCTCCCTGGCTGACTTCTCCCTGTCTCTTCACGTTGTCTTCCTCTCTGTGTATCTCTGCATCCAAATTTCCCTTTCCTAAGGATACCAGCCATATTGGATTAGAGCCCACCCTACTGACCTCATTTTAACTTGATTTCCTCTGTAAAGACCCTATCTCCAAATACGGTCACACTCTAGGCCCTGAGGGTTAGGACTCCAACATCTGAATCTGGAGGGAACACAGTTCAACCTGTAACTCTCCACTCTGAACACTTGTATTATCATCTTTGCTTCTCTCTCCTGGATAGACTGTGAGCTCTTCAAGGTCAGAGCCTAGGATTTGGTATTTGTGTCTTCAGCACAGAAGCTAAAAATTTTTAAGCACTCAGAAAATGTGTTTAAGTGAAAGAATCAATAAAAAGTAGGTGCTTGATGAATACTATTAAATGAATGAACTACTAACAAATTTACACTAAGGTCCAAATGACTGATATCAGACCCTTTCTGAAAGCAGGTTTTTCTTTGGGTGAGAAGGTGGGTTCAGGCAAGAAGAAGGACTGTGGGCCTCTAACAAAGGTGGGAGGGAAGACAGGGAAATGAGGGCAGGAAAGGTGGGATGCTAAGGACAGAAAAGATGTCCTGGGACAATAAATACTGATTTTCAATTTTTACTGGGTCCAACCCTGCATTTGGGAGTTTTGAATTTACAATCTTAACATGGTAACAAAAAAATAAAAATAAAATAAAATCTTAACCTTGTTCTGTAGGTATAAGTGTTTGGTAACCAGGTTAGACACTCTTGGTCAAGAAAGGTTAGAAGTTTTGTATCCTTCTTCCTGGCTCCCCTAAGAAGATGTTCTCTAAGCTCTAGGCTATTAATGCCCAGCAAAGATGTCTGGACCACCCCCACTGTCCCCACTGCAGCTTCAGCTGGAGTGTTTCAGCTGACCATCTTTTTTCACTGTAGAATATTCACACAGGGCTGTTGCACCTGTGAATGACTAAGCCTGTGTAGAAAAAAGGAGAAGGCAACCGTAAGGGAAATTTTTAACTTGAAAAGTTAAAAGAATTTAGAGCTGAGCACACATATGCTAATGACATATAAATGACATACAAATCATATGCGCATCCCTCTCTCATCCATCCACCTCTCCTTCTGCTCTGATGTGGCCCTTGGGAAACGTCCTCCTGGAGATCATTAATCTAAAGAGTTGATTTAACAGCTTTCTCATTCTTTAACTTTTTGTTATCTAATTGCTTTCATTAGCTAGGATAATGCATAAACGCATTTCCTAGAATTTCATAAATAAGAGCCCATAATTTCCACAAAGGGATTTTTATTTGGTGTATAGTCATACACACACACACACATACACACACACACACACACACACACACACAAGCTCTATCTTGAAAGGTGTTACAGAAAAGAGAATGCAAATAGAAGATACGTTAGTAACAGTTATTACTTTCGAGTTAAGCACATTGAGAGGAATCCCATCTTTATACCATCCTTAAGAATTGCTCTTTGAAATCTGTTACCCTGTGTCTTTGGGGGAGCAAAGCAATCACATTTAGGTACCAAATATGTCTGACAAAAGCTGTACCAAGAGAGAGTGAAATTATCTTCATTTAAAAACCTCCCTTATGTATATTTTTGGCTGTCAGGCACGTCGTCCATAAATAGTTCCTAAGTATTTCTAAGGTCACCGTGGGGAGAATCCTGTGGCATCTGAGACAGAGGAGGAGACTCATCGCTCCCATCTCCATGTGCTCAGTGGTGGGTATACTGAAAGCACTCGGGGGCGGCCCTGTGGCTTAGTGGTTAAGAGCACGCTCCGCTACTGGCGGCCCGGGTTTGGATCCCGGGCGCGCACCGATGCACTGCTTCTCCGGCCATGCTGAGGCCGCGTCCCACATACAGCAACTAAGAAGGATGTGCAACGATGACATACAACTATCTACGGGGGCTTTGGGGGAAAAAAGGAGGAGGATGGGCAACAGATGTGAGCTCAGGGCCAGTCTTCCTCAGCAAAAAGAGGAGGATTAGCACAGATGTTAGCTCAGGGCTGATCTTCCTCACAAAAAAATAAAATAAAATAATAAAATAAAAATAAAATGAAAGCACTCAGTAAATGTTTGACGATGGACGACAAACCCCAGATCTGTTTCTATAAGGCCCAGAGCTTCAGGGGACAGTGCAGCAGCGGCCTCCAACAGCAGGTGAAACTAACAGAAATTCCCGTTCTGATGAAGTCACTGGGAAGCTGAGTGTGTAGAAAGAGTAACCAAGATTCAACTAGCTGGCATTCTCCCCCACCTTCAGCTTCTTTTTGGCCTCAGCAAATCAGCCGATACTCACTAGGGACCTTGTGTGGGTGAGCTCTATAGGGTGCACTGGGGAAAGCAGAGACGTGACAGTGTACACCAGGCACCATCAATTAAAACTGCCTTATAAACCAGCATCCTATTTAGCTAGTGTACATGTACAGAGATCTCACCCCTGAGTTCTTCTCTTTCTGGACTGCAGCCAAGAGCAGAAATATGAAAATATGAAAAGGTGTTCAGTGGGAGAAGGTGGACTTTCTCTCGTCATTCCCTGGGCCGTGGTCCTGGCCGCTCGAAGGAGACTGCAAAGGGGAGGAAAGAAGTTGCCTCCATTTAGAACTGTGATATCCTGACCCATCTTGTTAGTTCTGAATTGCACTTAAAGGAGATGAAGGGGAGAGTTTTATTATAAATCGACACTCACATTTGTGGGTGTATCTGCAAATATTGTACTTCCTTTTGCATATTGTACTTCCTTTTGCACATTATTTATCACTTTATTTTATCACTCATAGACTTACCTAAAAGTTGAACATCTCATGAGTGTAAAGGAGAATAGACTCACAGCAGTAGTGCCCTTTTAAATGCAGCTGCCACTTCAGGTATGGCATTGATCTACAGACAGCCAACCAGGAATAAAAACACTAAGTATTTTGCTTAGTTCACACAATGCAGATTCAAACCCAAGACCATCTAGCTCCAGAGTCTAAGCTTTTAATCACCATGTTGTGCTGCCTTGTTTTTTAGGAGACTCACATGATTTCCTAAAAACTTCTGTAATTTGCTAGTCAAATGCAAGAGTGACTCCAAGGATTAGGGACTGGAGGCCATTCAAAGCAAATTAGTTACCTTCGGAAATGGGAGGAAAACTTACATCCAAAAGTGCACTAAGAAATAGAAAAAAAAATTTGCTTATAATCTCAGTGCAGGAAGTGATGGACCAACCTGGTTATCATCTGAGCTGTAGGATAGTTGAGTTCTGTTCTTCCAGAGATATGAGTGTGCATTGCAGATGAAGGGCCAATTATTCTTGGGGACCAGACTACAGATCTCAGCTGAAGCAGAACACAAAATGCCTAAGGTTTTGAAAACTGCAGCCAGGGAGGAAGATAAGGTGGAAAGCAGCCAGACAAAATCAAAGAAGTCCCCAGCAGTCCCTCCAGAGCTTCCCTGTGATCCGCAATGCTGCTGAAGGGGCAGGACCTGAAAGGGAAATGAGAGACCTTTGTCAATGGGTGGGCATTCTGGGACTAGTTTTCGGAACACCTACGTGCTTCCGGGAGTAGAGCATTTGGGGTGGTCACGAAAATGCTTCTTGTGAAGCCCACTTGTGACTAACTACGGTGCCTGTAGAGGGGATGGGGGCTCCTTCTAACTCAGAGGACAGCTGTGAAGCCTCTTACTCTGTCATTCAGCATCTTCTGCAACCTGGCTTCCACTTTCTCCTCCATCCACCTTTTGGCTACACCTGGCTCTCAAATATGTACTTAATTTTTATTAGTTATTCTTTAGCAGGTGAGATATTTTAGGTATGAATCAGTCTTTCAAGAGGACTCAGTTTTAAGTCTAGGAGAGCAGGAATTGTTACAGGAAGAAGTATTAATTTAGAATAGATCAAGTTTGGTCCTGAAGGGTGAGCTGGAATTGGTTGAGAACCTAGGTCAACTCCGGCTGAGCACCCTGGAATTCGTGGGTGTTGTGTGGGGACCTGATGCTTGTTGAGCTTCTGGCATGTGCTCGTGTCTTGTTGGGATGCAATTGCTGCTTTCTAGTTGAGAGACCAGACTGGAGATGGGGGCCCCAGCTGGGCAGTCCTGGGGGCGCCCAGGCCAGAAGCAAGGGCACATGCCAATATCACTGATGACGCTGGTGGGTGAATGCTGAGCGCTGTGACTAAAGAACACTGTCTGGGTTAGTTCAGCTGGGTGAGTCCAACCTGTTTCAACAAAGGGAACCCACCCGGGGATCAGGAGCTGAGATGTGGTGCCACATGGGTCAGGGACCTGGCAACGGAGAAATTGAGGGGCCAAGGTTTGGGTTGGCAGTGACCGGGGGACGGTCTGTAGGAACTTCCAGTTTTTGTGCCCGGGATTGGCTTGCATAAACCCGTGTTGTACATTTCTGCAGGTATCCTGGAGTTCTTAAGCTCCTGTGTGCCATGGATGCCCTTGGCCTTCTGGCAATGAACACGGACCCCTTTGCAGATAATGTTTTTAAATGCAGAAGATACATTGGATTATGAGTAACTCTTCTCTATTAAAATGCAATTCTATCCTCAGACTCCTTGGATGCCAGGTTAAAACCCCGGAGGGGTCACAATGAGAGAAAGAGTGAGGTGTTTTCTAACACCCCCTCCCCACCCCAAGAGCAGACAGTCCTATCTCTATGTCACAGACGAGGGAGCAGTGGGTCTCAGAGGTTAAGTCTCTGCTAAGACTTGGAGACCCAGGTGTGAGGAATTTCAGCTGCAACTCAAAGACTCTTTTCTGACTCCACAGAGCTTATTCCTTCTTCTACCCCATGTCTCCATGGGGGGCAGGCTGAGGCTGGCGAGGGACCTGGGGTCAAGGTGTGCTGTGGATCTGCTGAGCTGTCAGGAGGAAGGAAGCACAACAGCAGCACAGTCCATCTTGCCGTCCTGCTGCTCCAGTAGGTCAGCGCCTCTCAGCCTCAGCACCGCTGACGCTGGGCCTGGATGCGCTGTTGGTGGGGCTGCCCTGCACACTATAGGATGCTTAGTAGCATCCTGCTCTCTTCCCACTGGATTCTGGCAGCACCCGCCTGAATTGTGACAACTAAAAATGCCTCCAGATATTGGCAAACCACCGTAGGAGAGCCACAGCGACAGAGCATGGTGATGTATCTGGACTGTTGTCAGACAAGTGAATGAATTTACAGCTCTCTCTGCTATTTGTTACTCTTTAGTAGGATTTTCCCTCTTAACAGATCAAGTCTCCCAAATTAAAGAGTAGGACATGTGATCCCAAATATGGCTTAAAAATGGGGCACAATCCTGAAAGTTGGGATCCTGCTGAAAAATCTCAGACATATGGCTGGTGTAACTACGCTAGCAAGCATTCCTGAGGGCTTGGCTCTCTTCATTACCAGTGTCGGGGGGACCCCACACTCTGGCCAGGCCAGGCTCCTGATTAGCATTACAGTCCTCGTCCAGGTAAACCCATCCAGTCTCCGAGGGACCACAGCCTCCCCTGTCAGAAGTCCTCATGTCCCGAATTCACCATTCAGGATAGTGACAGAAGGTTGGGGCCGCAAGGAGTGCGCCTTCATCTCCTGCATGATGGAATCCCACAAATGCAGTGTGGCTTTATGCTAACTGCCTTTCACCCACAGCACACTCGTGGTTAATACTGAGTTCGGAGTGCATTAAGATTCTTAGGTGCAAACTCCTGAGTGGTTAGAGCTCAAGTCCACTCAGGTGGTTAGAACTCTTCACATCAGTGTAGGAATCTGTGGACGTTCATAAAGGAAGGCACTGGGTTGTGTTTTTATCACCGTAATACAGGGCCTGCTACTCTCTGACGCAACAGATGTGTTCAATAACCGTTTGTTGAATAATCAATCAATGAGTTCATTGTGTTCTCCAGTTTATTCCATTTTGTGGTTTGGCCCACCCCTCTATCTTAAACTTTTCTTAAAAACAAACAAACAAACAAAAAACAACACACCCTTTATGTTTTGGAAGAATTTTAGATTTGCAGAAAAGTTGCAAAGACTGTACAGAGACTTCCCTTCTATCCCCTAGCCGGTCCCCCCATTGTCAACGTCTGACATGACCTCGGCACACTGGTCCAGCTAAGAAACTGCCATGGGTGTGTTAGTGTGAACCAAACTCCTGGCTTTACTTGGATCTCACCAGTTTTTCCATGAGTGTCCTCCTTCTGCTCTGGGGTCCCATCCAGGATCCCCCACTGCATTTCATCATCATGTCTCCTCAGTCTCCTTTGGTCTGTGACACTCCTCATCTTTCCTTGCTTTTTATGACCATGACAGTTTGGGGGAGTACTGGCTAGGTAACCTGTAAAATTCCCCAAATCTGTGATTGCATGATTTTTTTTCTCATGATTAGATTGGCATTTTGGGGTTTAAAATCCCCTTTATAAGACATGCAATTCATTTTGCCGTTTTTGGCTTTGTGTTTTTTGCAGATAATGGTTGAGCCTTTTTTCTGCGTCATTATCTAAGTTACTAATAAAGCTAGAAGTGAGAGCAAGGACAAACGTCTTGGCCAACCTAAAACCCTATTTTACAAATGAGGTGGGTTTGACATAATGTTCCCTGACTAGTGTCTACTTATCACAGTTTTCCTTTTACAGGTCCATTCTGAAGTTATTTTGTTTATTTTTGTTCTGGGATAGGCATCAAATATACCTGCTTGCACCGTGTTCTCCTGCCATTGAAAGTGTTTACTGGGGTTGTGCCTATGAGATTGTATGTGTAATGGCACGCACACGTGGTTGGGTTTGCATGCACGTGTTAACACACGGTAAGTAGTGTTGCTGAGTTACTGAATCAGTATGTGGTGAAAATGCTGTCAATATAGTGTGTGTGGATTTCAGCCAGGTGTTTAAGAGATGTGTCAACATCCTATGAACAAAATGGAGTGACGTGGACCATCTAAGAGTGGAATGAGGTGGCTTTGCTTCTGGTTGAATGATAGTCCTTAGTGTTAGTTAATGACCTCGTGACCACCTGAAGAGTTTTCTGACAGAGCTTTGCCATGGGCTCCATTCTGAGCTACGCTATAGCCACAACTTGTAAAAATGCAAAAGGTGGGGTAAGAAAATGAGTGGATGACCCCAATCTGGTAGAGTTACTATCAAACTTCTTATGTTACTTAAGAGTAATTACTTGAAAGTAACAACACATCAAAATAATCTTGACAAACGGGCATTTTTTGGGCAAGACTAACCAGAAATAATAATATAATCTTACACACCAGTATCTAATTTTTCATGAGTGTATTAGTTTCTTGTAGCTTCCATTAAAAAGTACCACAGACTGAGTGGCTTAAAAAACAGAAATTTATTGTCTACAGTTCTGGAAGCTAGAAAGCGGAGGTCAAGGTGTCAGCAGGGCTGGTTCCATCTGAGGACCATGAGGGAGAATCCATTCCAGGCCTCTCTCCCACCTTCTGATGGTTGCTGGCAATCTTTGGCATTTGTTGCCGTGTAGAAGCATCATCCCATCTCTGCCTCCATCTTCACATGACATTCTCCTTGTGTGGCGTCTGTGTCCAAATTTTCCCTTTTTATAAGGATGCTAGTCATACTGGATTAGATGCCCACTCCACTCCAGTATGATGTCATCTTAACTAATTACATGTGTAATAACAAAATTAGGTCACATTCTGAGGCACTGAGGCATTAGGATTTCAATACATGAACTTTGAGGGTACACAATTCAACCTGTAACAGTTCTGGTTACGGCAAAACTTAGTGGCTTAAATCACATGGTTGATTGTGCTCACAAATCACGTAGGTCTGGAATTCAGAGAGTGCCCATGGGAATGGTTTGTCTCTGCTTCATGATGTCTGGGGCCTCAGCTGGGAAGACCATAGGTGACCCAATGGCTGGAAATCATCTAAAGGGGCTTGATCATTCATACATCTGATGCCTGGGCTGGGGTGATTCAAAGACTAGGACTGCTGACTAGAGCACCTCCCCATGTGGTTGGGCTTCCTCCCAACATGGCCACCTCAAGGTAGTCAAACTTCTTACCTGACAGCTCTGGGTTCCCCAGGTGAGTGTTCCAGTGAATAAGGCAGAAGACGTGCTGCCTTTCATGATCCAGCCTTGGAAGTCACAGAGCATTACTTCCACCATACTCTATTGGATGAAGCAGTCACAAGCTGCCAGATTCAAGGGAAGAGGAATTAGATTTCCCTGTTGATGGGGCAGTGGCAAAGTCATATTGTGGAAGGACACATGGGACAGGAGATATTGCTGTGCCCATTTGGGGAAAATACAATCTGCCACAACCAGTCCTCCTCTTAGATGGAGTTAAGCCTAGCTGGTTGTGAAACAATCTGGTATGGACGATTGTGAAAACCTGCCTTTGGAGACTTTCTTCATTCTTTCTTTTTTTTTCTTTTAAAGATTTCCTTTTGTGTATTCCCCATTCTTTCCTGCTTCAATTTTTTGTAGGGAAAATCTATTTAAAAATTCATCCTGTGGCATACAAGACTACTAATTCAGTTTCTGTTCCAAGGGACCTTGAATAAATCATGCCAGGCCCTGGTGAGATTTATAAAAAAGGTTTTGAAAATAAGAGTGAGTCAAAGTAAAGCAAAGCCCTTGAATGCGTGTAACAATTCAGTGCTCGTGCTCAAAGAAAACCCCTGCAAGCAGCTCTTTGTTTCAAAGAAAACCACACAAATCCTCACGTAAAAATCAGAACAGTGTTTTCATCTCAGGGAGAGAAAATACAGGGCATATTATCCTCTAGAACAGAAACTGCAGACAAGCCTTTTCTGTCTCGTGATTATGGGGCTAGCATTTGCCAACAATAATTCAAACTCCTCCCAGGCCTCAGAGAGCCCCGAGTCACTCTCCTTGCCCTCTTGACACCACAGGAAATTCCAGGTACACTTTTCACCACCCTGAAGCAGGTTCGGGGCTTTTCCCTCGCTGCCCATGGCAGACTCTCACCTTCTGACCCTTGCTCTCAGTTCCTAAGGGGTAAGAATGGCTTTTCATAGTCACCTGCAGACTTTCCACGGTGGCTGCTAGAAACTATCTTCCAGAAAGTTCACCTTTTTCCAGGAAAATTAGCCACTATGATGGCTCAGGAGTGCCCTCTCCCCACTGACACCCACCCATGCCTACACAGAGAGAGGTGACATGGAGGTCACTAGGAGTGCAGTTCAGAGTTGCTTTCTCAGCATGTCCCTCTGTCTCACCATCCCCCCAGAACTCAGGAAACAGTGTGTCTCCAGAGAGGGATGCACACGTGTTGTGATATTGTGACTAACACTTCCAGCCCTGGGAAGTCTAGGGTGCTCATGGGGAAGTTAGAATCAGGCTTAATGTCTATATATAAATACATCATTGCTTTCTTTGGGTTTGTTTCTCTATCTTCTTGAATTAAGTGCTGCTTATTTCTCTTTCTTTAATTCTTAATAAAGAAAATATTTAAGGATGAGGTGTTTGCCTCTGAGCACAGCTTTAGCTGCAACTCCTAAATTTTGCTGCTCAGTGGTCCCAATGATTTATTTAAAAGTAATCTGTAACTCTAGTTTTTATTTCCTTTGGCCTAAGTGTTATTTATTACAATTTTTATTCCCAAGTTCTATGTTTTAATAAAATGAGAAACCTATGAAAAGGAAACACAAAGCATAAAGCATAATAAAGCTGTCTCATATGTTCCCACCACTCGGAATGAAAAACTATTATTGCCACCTAATATCTCTTCCAGTATTTTTAATAATTGCACATATAATAGATGTATACATTCTTCATAAGAGATATAAAAAGAAAGGAATATTACAGGCAAAGCTAAATTCTCCTTTCATGGCTACGCACAGTCCAGTTGCTAAGTCCTGGTGCTCCCGGCACCAGGAGCTCAGTAGTATGCATTAGGTATATATCATTTTGTTCATTTATATAATTTTAAATTTCTTTATAGGAGTTTATTATATTCTGCACTTTATTTATTTGTTTCCCCTTGTTTCGTGTTGCAAGCATTGCTGTAACGAGCCTCTTCCACTGATGTCTCACTGTGATCACGCAGGAGCGTTTCCTTAAGGCCTGCGAGTAGAAGTGACCCAGTGGAACTGTTGATATGCACATTTCTAACTTCAATAAATACTGCCCAATTGCTCTTCAAAGACCCTGTGGCAATCCATGCTCAGAGGCTGGAGTTTGAAATGTAATCTTTTATTCATAACATCTAGTTTGCATATATTCAGAGCACATGGCTTACGTTGTGGTGTCGTACAGAAATAATATATATCATTATATTACATTCTCCTTGAAGCTAACAGATCTTACTTTAAGGTTTTGGTGTTATATGTTTGATACATTAAGGTTCAAAGCTCTTTTGTTTTCAGTTTGGATTATTCCTTTTATCAATATTAAGTAACCTCAGTCTCATTTGATTTTTTTCTTGTATATCTTAAAATTGTGTTAAATTATACCATCACACTCCTTTTTTTATTGTTTGTATTTGCTTAATTTTTGCACTTTGATTTAGTTCTCTCAGCCTCAGTGTTGTATAGTGTATTATATACTCTAATGCCTTCTAGTGTGTCACTTGACAAAAGAGAAATTCAGGGACAATGCGATATTTGTTGTTTTAAGATAACTTGTTTATGGCCTGCATGTTTGTGGCAATTTTCTTTACAACTGCAATAAAAATTCAATATTTCCAGATGTCTATTTCCTTTAATTTTGTATTTCAATCTGTATTTCTAAGTCATTTTCTTCAATCATATTTTTATTCTCAGCATAAAAGTATCTTTGCTATTCCTCTTGTCTTGCCTTTTTCTTCTGCATTCTGGAGGAGCTTTTCAAGTTTGTCCCACATTACTGATTTATTTTCTATAGTATCAATTCCACTATTTACTCTTCCTCGTCCTGATTTACTTGTTTCATTGCATTTCTTGAATTATTTTTATTTTTCATTTTCTCATCCACGTCCCCTTTCTCAAAAGACTTATGGATTTTTCCTTTGGCTTCCTGGAGACCTTTCTCACATCCCATTAAGCTCCTTAAACAATCTAGAAAGCACTATTCTAGGTGTTATGTTCAGTCTATTTTCAGAAGTCTTTCCTGCCTCTGACAGTTTAGGGGGTGACTTCCCCATCCTTTCCCCTTTGAGTTATTACCACATTTTCTGTGTGGGTCCATGTGTGTATATACTCACCCTGAAGAGAGATCTTCTCAGACCCAGTATTTGCTAAATGGCAGCGTAGACCAAGTGCCAGCAGCCAGCGTCCTCGTGCCCTGTGTAGGGAGAAATGCCCTCTCACGTCAACAGTGGGAGTTGATGGAGACAACTTGGAGCTCTCTGTCACCAGAGGCTAAGTTTCCGTTTTGGGTGGTCTATAGAAAGGATCTTCTCAGTGCCTCCACTGGGCCTTTGGTACCCTGAATCAACAGGACACACACAGGTCCACCAGGCTTGTCTACCATTCATCTCTTCCCCCTCCATGAACACTTTACTCATGGGAACCACACGTCCAGAATTTTCTGTGTCTTCCAGACTTTATGTTTCTTCCTGACTTTGGGTGTTTCCTCATTTTTCTTGTTTTTATGCAGACATGGTAAGACTATGAAAAATGGCGATTGTGGTGGTGTGTTGGTATAGAGTGGGAGCTGTATGTACAGTCACTTCAAACAACACTCATCTATAGAAGAGGATTGACTGCCAAGTTTTCTGTTTCCCGAGCAGGAGTAGAGAGTGGAGGAGGGAGAAAGCTGCCTTATCGCTGTCTCTCCAGCAGTTGCTCTGTTTGGACAGGAAAGAAAACATGTGTAAGACTCTCATTTCAGTGTCTCAGATGAGCATCCTATGGATAAAGTTTTTTTCTAAGATATGTTGAATATCAAATAGTTATCAAATGGCATCAGCTCCATGGAACAGTTCAGTGAAATCATCATGAAACAACTCTGTAACGAGTGCCTGGGATCCTGAGGGAATCACTGACTCGTGGTTGGTGCTCAGCAATGTGGGTGGGCCGATGGGCTGAATTCAGGGAAGGAAAGAAGGAAGGAAGGCAGGCAGGAAGGAAGGAAGGAAAGAAGGAAGGCAGGAAGGAAGGAAAGAGGAGGGGGGAGGAGGTCTGCAAAATAATTAGATTTCAAAATCTGCAAGATAATTAGAAACATGCATGAAATGAAATAGCAGAGCACATTCTACCTGTAGATCAATGTAAGCAAAAGTCCTAATTAAAAAAGAAAATGCAACATTAAAATAAGCCAAGTACATTTTATTTTATGTGCATTTTTGCTAATATTTTATAGTTAGGAGCCATAGCCAGAATACAAATTCTATCTGGACAGTTTATCGATAGCTTTGTTATAAATTTAGAAGCATAGGACATATTATGTTTTTCATAAATGTCACAGCTTATAAAGTCACTGGAAACCTGGCGAAAATCCACAGCTTTTCCATATTTCAGTAATAATTCCCATGCTGTTCTTTTGTGTCTCCCCCTCTTCTGCCAAGTGCCTCCACCAAACAATCCATTTATTTCGCATTAACTTCAGCCGTGCTCTGTGGTGACTGCACAGCCTTGAAAGTATGCAGTGGGGCTCGCCAAGCGTGCGTGCATGTTTCTGCTTTACTTACGGCTTATCCGCTTGTTTCTACAGCTTTAGGTTCCAGACTTATTAAGTGACACAAGAAAGGAACTAGCCTTCTCCCACTTCCTGTGAATAGATGTTTTCTGAATTCTGTGTCTTTGGAGAGACATTCTGCCTGTACAGAATTTTCCTCTGATAGGTCATTGAGAAGTCTTCCTCACATTGAAATTTCCTTGTAATTTTCCCTTCAGGAAAATTATTTTCTCAGGTAAATCGTGACATCGTGCCAATGAGTCAGGTGAGCAGTCTGGAGTGTCCCTGTGTGTGATTCAGGAGTTACTTTTGATTTTTATGAAAGTGGCTCATTTTAGCCACAAGCCTGCCATGCCCACAAATAGCTATCAACATGAAGTATTACTAAGGACGATGTCTCGGTAGGAAATCCTGTGACTTTTCACAGGAAACACATGAAAATCACAGCATTTTCTGCCTGCTAAAAAAATAATTACCTTTAAAATTACGATGTGTAAATTTTTGTCAGAAATTCTACTCACAAAGGAATGTGAGTTGATAGCTTTTCATGTCAACCTGAGGCTCTATGAGTAAGTCATGGCCCCAAAAGTGTTTGGAAGACATAGGTCTAAATACCATCCTAATTAACACCGTGAGACAAAGATTAATTAGTTTACCATGGATTCACAGGGCACCTGGAATGTGATTGTTCCTTACAAAGAGAAAAAAAAGCATTCCACCACACTTAGATGAAATGCTAACTCTGGAGTTTATAAGACCTGACAAAGCTTAAACAAGCTAATAATATTTTAACAAAGATTTCAATAACATGTTGATGAATATGACCAATGGGAAAACATTTTCAATTACACTGTGGCATGCTCTTGTCCCTTGTACTATAAATAAGAGAGTCACGGACAGTCACTCACATTGTCGCACACAGGAATTATTTACCCTCTGAGGTCACTAAAGCTTATTCTGGATCACAGGTTAATGACCCAATGTTTTTTTCTAGAAGGAATGAGTTGTGTGAATGTGTGTGTTAATTATGTCATTTGCTAATTCAGTTCCTCTATTCATTAGGTCTGGGTCTATTTTCAGCAAATGATATCAATAAAGTTGATAGAAAGGGCACATTGCATTGCCCGTGATGTCCATGTGTGAGCAGGCCGCTTGAAGTTTTCTATGCAGAGCAAAGGAGTTTGGCTTAGTGATGAGAAATACATAATGATAAAAAGTAAAAGAAGGGAACCCAAATGTTAGGCTCTAATAGCCTAGAAAGAAGCAAAAGAAGGATGTTATGACAGAAAAAGCTTTAGGGGCTTACTAAACTCAGAAAAATATAGCTATATCATGGAAGGTCACAAAAAGTAAGTCAGATACAATTTAATTTTACGTTCTCTTTGAGGCTGACAACAGATAGTCTTTCTGCTTGGAGACGGGAAACTGTAACAAAGAATTATCAATTCTGGAATTTCCCAGTAAAACCTCTCCCATTCTTAAGAATTTTTAAGGAGCATGAGGACTTTTAGAATGGTGTAATGGCTAGTGACATAACATTCTTCTAAACTTCCCTTCTTTCCAAATTATTTGCAAGGCAAAATGTAGCTCCTAGGATGTGGAAATTTTCTGAAATTGTAACACATTGAAACTGCCTTTCTCTTTGAGTCTGTTAAGTACCATAAGCTTTGCTGGCTTTACTTCATTATTTAAACCTCCTAGCAACATACAAGTGCCATTATTGTCTCTATGAAAAGTGCCACCTCTTGAAAGATGGTCAGGTCCAAACAGTTTCACTGGTGAATGCCTTCCAAACTTCTAAGCCACTACAGAGCTTTAAAAAGAGTTCTTTTTATGAAGTCAACAAAACCACAATACCAAAATGTGATGAAGATATCACCCATACACCCACACCCATACACACACACACAAACACACCCCTCACGCTAATATAAATTCATAAATTTAAGTTGATTCATAAATATCAACAAAAAATTCTACTTAAAAAGCAAATATAAATGCAAATCAAAACTACAATGAGATATCACCTCACGCCCATCAGAATGGCTATAATTAACAAGACAGGAAACAACATGTGTTGGAGAGGATGTGGAGAGAAGGAAACTCTCATACACTGCTGGTGGGAGTGCAAGCTGGTACAGCCTCTATGGAAAACAGTGTGGAGATTCCTCAAAAAATCAAGGATAGAACTACCATATGATCCAGCTATTCCACTGCTGGGTATTTATCCAAAGAACATGAAAACACCAATGCATAAAGATACATGCACCCCTCTGCTCATTGCAGTGTTATTCACAATAGCCAAGACGTGGAAGCAACCTAAGTGCCCATCAAGGGACAAACGGATGAAGAAGATGTGGTATATATACACAATGGAATACTACTCAGCCATAAGAAATAATGAAATCTAGCCATTTGTGACAACATGGATGGACATTGAGGGTATTATGCTAAGTGAAATAAGTCAGAGGGAGAAGGTCAAATACCGTACGGTCTCACTCATAAGTAGAAGATAAAAACAACAACAAACAAAGACATAGAGACAGAGATTGGATTGGTGGTTACCAGAAAGGAAGAGGAGAGAGAGGAGGGCAAAAGGGATTATTAGGCACATGTGTGTGGTGATGGCTTGTAATTAGTATTTGGGTGGTGAACATGATGTAATCTATGCAGAACTAGAAGAATAATGACGTACACCTGAAATTTATACACTGTTATAAACCAATGTTACCTAAAAAAAAAATAAATAAATAAATAAAAAGCAAATAGAATTAAGAAGCATCTAAAATATAATTCTCTATGACCAATTGTGATACGCCAGGGATACAAAGAAAGTTTTCAATTAAAATATATGTAATATATATATGGGTGAGGTGATAAGGAAGAGTTTATTGATATGGGAACACCTTCCAATGCTATAGCATTTAATTACTTGGCAAGGACCCTGGAAGATGAAGCCAATGTAGCAAGTTTAGCTCTTGAAATCTTTTTTTCTTAAAGAAATGTATTTTTGTGTATATTTACATTGTATAAATATATAATCCACAAGAAAGGTGATGTCCAGGAGTGCAGTAACTATAGGGCCATTGCTCTAATTTCCTTGCATGTAAAGTGACGCTCAAGGTGCTACAACGAAGCCTTTTGCCTTATATGGAGCAAGAAATGCCTGATGTCCAAGCTGGATTTTGAAAAGAGAGAGGCACAGGAGATCTACTTGCGATTATCCATTGGCTACTGGAGTGCTCCAAAGAGTTTCAGAAGAAGGTTAGTCCGTGTTTTATAGAAGACAGTAAAGCCATTGACTGAGTGGATCATGAAAAGCTCTGGGCTGCTCTGATAGAAATGACCGTGCCTCAGCACTTGATTGTCCTGATGCGTGACCTGTATTGTGGACAAGAAGCCACTGTCAGGACAGGATATGGAGAGACAGAATGGTTTCCCATAGACAAAGGTGTTAGAAAGGGTGCATTTTATCTCTCTGTTTAGTCTGTACGCAGAACATATCATATGAAAAACTGGACTAGACTCCGGTGAAGGAGGAGTGAAAATTGGGGGAAGAAATATCAATAATCTAAGATATGCAGATGACACCGTCTTGCTGGCAGAAAGCAGCAATGGCTTGAAATGACTTCTGACGAAAGTGAAAGAAGAAAGAAACAAAGCGGGACTGCATTTGAACATTAAGAAGACATGACTACAGAAAAAGAACTACACAACTTTAACATAGACAATGAAGACATTGAAATTGTTAAAGATTTTGTTTACCTTGGTTCAGTCATCAGTTTAAAAGGAGACTGCAGCCAAGAAGTCAAGAGAAGACTGAGACTTGGAAGACAGCAAAGAAAGAACTAGGAAAGATCGTCAAGTGTAAGGATGTGTCATTAGAGACCAAGGCCAAGATTACCCAGACTCTCGTATTCCCAATTGCTATGTATGGGGGTGAAAGCTGGAGAGTTAAGAAGTCTGACAGGAAAAAAAATGACTCATTTGAAATCGTTAGAGGAGAGCTCTATGCATACTCTGGACTGCCAGAAAGACGAACAAGTGGGTCCTAGAGCAAATTAAGCCTGAACTATTGCTGGAGGCAAAAATGATAAACTTGAGGCTGTCCTACTTTGGGCACATCATGAGAAGGCAGGATTCTTTGGAAAAGACAATAATTCTGGGAAAAGTAGAAGGCAGCAGGAAAAGAGGAAGACAAAATATGAGATGGATTGACTCCATAAAGGAGGCCACAGACGTGAGTCTACAGGAGCTGAGTAGGGCTGTTGAGGACAGGACACTGTGGACATCACTCATTCATACGGTCGCCAAGAGTCCGAGCTGACTTGACGGCATGTAACAGCAATACATATATAATACAATGTTTCCACCTCAACATTAAGGAGATAAACAACCCAATGAAAAGCACCAGAAGATTTGCAGACACTTTACAAAAAAAGATGTACAGATGGCCAAAAAGCAAATGAAAAGATGCTCAACATCACTAGTCATCAGGGAAAGGAAACTGAAACCACAATCGGATACCAATACACACACTCATGAGGATGCTTAAAATCCTGGTTTCCTCATGCTTCTTTGCAATCTCTTTCTCTCTTTATCCCAGATAACCACTGATCTTATTTCTGTTACTAGAGGTTAGCTTACGTTTTATAGAATTTTATATAAATGTGCATTATTTAATCCTTTGTGTCTGGTTTCTTTTGATCAGCAAAATGATTTTGGAGTTCATCCACATCATTGCACGTATCGTTAGTTTACTCCTTTTTATTGGTGAGTAGTATTCCATTGTATGGATATATCAAAATTTGTTTGTCCTGCTGATAGGTATTTGGGGTGTTTTCAGTTCGGATTTACTACAAATAAAGTTGCTGTGAACATTTGTGTACAAGTATTTGTGAGAGCATATGTTTTTATATCTATTGGGTAAATATGTAGGAATGGAATGGCTTTGTTACACAATAGGTGTATTTTTAACTTGCAAAGAAAGTGTTAAACTGTTTTCCAAAGTGTGGAACTGAATTTAAATGAACTGAAATGTTTTCACCCAACAACAATCAACCCCTCTGGAAGTCGCCTAATAAGGCTTTTATTCCCAACACTCTGTTGAAATGTTCTAGCCAAGGACATCAGAGACCTCCCTGCTGCCAAGTGTAAAGAGTGGTCCCCAGACTTTATCTTACTAGACCCATCAGTGGCTTTTGATGCAGCTGGTCACTCCCTCTGTCTTGGCATGTTTTCTTTGCTTCCTTCCAAGAAAACACACTCCCCTGGCTTTCCTCTTACCGTTCTGTTCATTCCTGTCCAGTCTGCCCTGTAGGATCCACTCCTCTTCTAAAGGTCCGAATGTGGAGTGCCCCAGGAGCTCTGCCCTTCTCTGTCCATGCGTGTCTTAGGTGTCTCATCCATGTCTGTGGCTTTAAATGCTACAGCTTCTCTGATCTGTCCGCCCACTCCTCCATCCAGCTCCTTGTCCATCATTCCTCCCTCCCTCCCTCCCTGTTTTCATTCCTTCCTCTTTTCTATCTCCAGTCTTCACTTCTTAATTTGGGCTCCAGAATCATGTATCTAGATACCTGTTCAATTGTTTTCCAACACATATATCTAAGTGTAGGCCTGTTTGTATTTAAGGAAGATCTCTTGATTTCTCCCCCAATTTTAGGCCTAAACCTGTTCCAGTCTAGATATTCCCCATGTTAAAAAATAACAACTCCATTCACCAAGTTGCTCAGGTCCAAAAAACTACAGGTTAATATTGATTTCTCTTTTTCTTACACACCCCACAGCAAAGTCATCAGCAAGTCTTTTGGCTTCAATTCCAAAATACTCTCTGAATTTGAACACCTCTCAGATCTCCACTGCTGCTCCCCAGCTCACGACGCCATCCATATCTAGCAGGATCTCTTGAAAGCCCCCCGTTTACGTTCTTGCTCCCCTGGTGTCTGTACTCCACACAACAGTCAGGGTGATGTCTTTACAATATAAATCGGGTCACCTCACTCCCCTGCTCACCAACCTGCTATGGCTCTCATTGAACTTGGAATCACATAAATCTCAACCATACTGAGCAGCAGGGTCCTGCACGACCTGGTCCTGTCTCCCTCTTTGACCTCATCTCATCTCACACATGCCCCGCAACTCCCTTTGCTCCAGGGTGGCTCTCCTTCTGTTCCTTGAACAAGACAAGCTTGTCTACCTTCTGAGAATTTGTACTTGCTCTTCTCCTTTCCTGGAACGCTCTTTATTCAGTCTTCTCATGAGCCACCTGCTCTGTTTTTTCTCAGATATCTGATCTCTTCGATCAAAACTTCCCTACACATCTGGTCTACGCAGCCTGCTTAGTCTGTCCTCACTCCGCTTTCCTTCAAGGCACTGTCTTCACATGAAATGACACAATGGTTAGCTGACTTTCCATCTCTCGCTAGGGCATAGACCCTGAGTGGCCAGAGGCGTCATCTGTGGTTTCAGTCAGGTCTAGGCAATGCTGCACTTACAAATCACCTGAAAGTCTCTGTGCTGGACGCCACAAACGTTTGTTTTTCACTCATGACAAGTCTACTGTGGGTCTGGATGATTCTTCAGAGCCACGGTCCTGTATGCTTGGCTGTAGCAGTCGGGCTTAGAGATGCTCTACCCTCTTCTAGCTACACTATCTGGAACTCATGGGAAGACACTGGAAGAAATCAAATGGAGATTATGCACTAGATCTTAAGTAATTTTGACTAGAAATAACACTGATAAATTTCATACTTTATTTACAAAATGTGCCACATGACCACACCCAACTTCAAGGGTGTGTGGCCCAGAGGAAGAGGAGAACCAATTGGGAGGTGAAGCAGCCACAGACATGCCTACTCCACCTGCCTTACTAATCTTTTTACCCACAGCACCTAGAGCACCTAGACCTTGGCGACCAGGGCTTGGCTTAGAGTAGATCCTCAATAGATGTTTGTGGAATCACATTAAATATGTCCAGATCTTAGTTTTCCTTGCCATGGAGGCATGATCCTAAGAAAACTGAAACTCTTCTCACTATGCCTTCCATCGCTCTATCTCCCTACTACAGCACACTTTTTTACATACGCACTTCTCTTGAACTTCACTGTCCCTACCGTTAGAAATGATGTATTTGGTGATTCATTAACACAGTGGTGTGAATTAGCTTAATATATCATCCTGTCAAGAAGAATTGATATTACACACAGTGGTTTCAGTCTAGGAAGAATACTTTTCGTAAGATATCTTTCTGGTGCTTTCAAACTACAGGACAGAGGCAACTGCCTATCTTTAAAAGGATTGTTTTCTCTGATACTTTTTACATTCTTAGTTTTAATTGCTAATCATGTTACCTACTGATATTGTGCAATTTATTTCAAGCCCAGTGCAATGGACTAAGGTTAGAAAAAAAAGCAACCCATTTCTAAGTGATCCTTGATTTTGTTGGTATCAAGTAGGTCTTGTCTACGCTTAGAATGATGTGCTCAGCAAGTTGGAGATCTGAGAGATCATCTATTCTGCCTTACAGATGAGCAAAGGAGAAGCCTGAGATGTTGAAGGAGTGACCCGACGTCACACTGCTGGTTAGAGGACGATTAGGCACAAGAACTTGAAATTGCCACTTCTAGCCAAGAGCCCAACTGTACAAAAAACCAAAAACATAATTTTAATTTTACTAAGGAGTTGGTTCTTTAAAAATTCTTGAAGATGGGAATTAAAAATCTATCTTAATTCAAATATTTCTGTATGAAAGCACTATCTTCTCATCAGAAAGAATATATTACTTAATTCCCACTGTGACCTTAGATCATTATAATTGAGTCTGAGTTTATAAAAAAAAAAAATCAAAACAAAACCCTTGAGGTTTCCGTGAGATTTCATCCTGTACTTCTGAGGAAATGACACAGAAATCCTTATCTGTGAGAGGAACCAAGTGGGGTGTGAATTAAACCTTTTCCAGCAATTTTTTGTACTCTACAGATGTCAAACCCTCAGAAACAATGTCATTTTCACTGTGTAGGAGAATTAAATTCTTGCCAGCTCTTCTTGAGCAGAAATCATGGACCCTATATATTTTTGGAATAACTGAAGAAAGAACTAAAAAATGGGAGGGAAATCTGTTTTCTTTTTCAAAGGCCATTAAAATCTCCATAGCGTTATCTGCTTAAGCAACACATTCCAGACAAAGGCAGTAGAGCGTACAGGGGCAGGCTCAGACTCTGGAAGACTGTGAATGCGAATCTCACCGCCTCTTACTGCTGTGAGGCCTCGACAAGCCACTCGGTGACCGTTCCCCCATCTGTAACACAGGGAGGCTAAAAACAATAATACCTACCATATGGGGTTGTTGGGAGGGTTAGATTAGATGTTAGAACAATGCCTGCCGAAAGTAAACGCTATACAAGCGTGCGTTATTTTGACTGACATATTGCATGTTGATCCGCCATCTCCCCTCTTGCATGGCTGTTCCCAGTAGTAGCACTGCTGTTGTATTGGTGTTTTCTGATGGGAATAGAAAGGCCATCCTCTCAATAAACGGTATTGGGTACCCACAGCCACCCTTCCATGGAGGGATCTCAGACTTCAGTGTAGTGCCATAATGACCTGACTAATATTCACTACTTACAGAGGTCGTGGGGACCACCCCAGGCCCAAATGATCAAAATTCAGGTAGTGCAAAGTGGAGAACGCATTCTTCCTCCAGAAACTTCCTCTTTCTCCTTCTGTGGGTCCACGAATGCCCTGGCCATCCACAGGTCACTCGGGAAAAAAGCTTTGGAGCCGTCTTCAACCTCTCCTTCTCTCTCAACCTTACATTCAGTGGCTCCTCAAATCCCACCCATTTCATCTGATAGCTATGTATCTGGCCCTCTGTGCTCTGGCTCCCGGGGCATGCTGAGAAACACCCTGTTATTGCTGCATTCACTGCCTCCATCAAGGTCTATCTGGACTAATGCGGTGGCCTTCCCTCCATCCACAGAGCCCCACATCCACGCAAGTGTTCTTTCTAAACACTGACAGGGTCGAGGGCCGCACTGCACAGAAGCGACACAAGATAAAATAATTCATGGCTCCCAATTTCCCCAGGATAAGGTCCTTTGCCTTCTGGTCCTGTCCTGACTGACATGCCCACCCTCTCTACAGGGATTACTCTCTATTCTATGAACCTGCATTCCGAGCCACGCCTATCCTCTGTCTCTGCTGCTTGGAATACCCCATCTTATCCACCCCCCAAATTCCTCCTCACACTCAAAGCCCAGGGAACCGTTCTCCTCCTCTACTCAGCCTTCCACGGCCCCGCTCAACTCACAGCTCTGCCAGGCACCAACCTTGCTGTTTTCCAATTGTTTTTACCTGCCCCAGCAAACTATGCGCTGCGTGAGAGAAGTGACCACGTCTTCTTCATTACTGTATCCCCA
Source organism: Ceratotherium simum simum (assembly GCF_057802395.1). Taxonomy (NCBI): domain Eukaryota; kingdom Metazoa; phylum Chordata; class Mammalia; order Perissodactyla; family Rhinocerotidae; genus Ceratotherium; species Ceratotherium simum. Next base: position 3,649,453 of record NC_141909.1, read on the forward strand.
GGGTCAAACCTGACACACTATAAATTCTCAGTCAACATTGTCAAAAGAACCATAAATTTTTGAGACAGGCCAGAAAGCAACCCTCACTCCCAACATCCATTCGATGGATTGCCCTGAAGTGGCCACAGCCCAGTCGACCCCTTGTTTCAGATGTTTGTCATTCCCAAGGGCAGTGGAAAGCACGGGGCCTTTGAAGTCAGGCTGTCTGACAGCACCACTGACCACCTCGGTGACCTCCAGCGAAATCCCTACTTAAGCGGACACACAGTTGAACACCTGGCCAGATCCTGCTCCCAGTGAACGCTGCCGGTATGGGGTCCGAGCTGCTCTGCACATTGCAATCATCTGGGGGCTCCAGCAACTGCTGAGGGTCACAGCCCCTGTGATTATGATTTTTAATTGGTCTGGGCTGTGGCCTGGAGTTTGAAAAAGATCACCAGTGGTTCTGACCTGCACATGTTTCGGAACCGCTGGCTGAATAGGGAGATATTGTTGTTGCTGTTGCTGTCAATATGATTACGTTTCATACATTGTATAATAATATATTCAAGATATCATAAAATGTGTTTAATATGCATGATATAATTTAATTGTGTCCAGAGAGCTAGGAAGAGTTTAATGCAGATTTTACTTGAGGAGATAAATTTATTAAGGTAATGGTATGTGAGTCTGGATTAGTTTATCAGATTAATTTCTATTCTCTCTGAGGGAGAAGGATCTAGGCTGTGTTAACCATACTGAGAGAAGGAAAGGGACAGAGCTGACAGCACAAGGAGGCGCTGGAGGGCCGTGTCCTCTGTGCAGCATTGGGCTCATCTCGCATGGCCCCTCGGGGTCTGCGGGGGGGAAACAGACTGGGCTTCCTGGATCTGAAGGAAAGCACAGATCCTCAAAATGTCATTTCCATCCTGCTTACCCCTCAGTTCTTTAGAATGAGATGGCAGCAGTGTTGATGTCAAATGTGCAGTCAACAGATAGCTGCAACTATCCTGGCCTTGCTCTCGTGGCTTCCTAAAATGTGTGGTTTATACTGACAAGTGTGCCACAGACCATGCCATTCATCCAGCTGAGCCAGGGACCAGGCTGGACTTTCCTGTCTCATATTATAATGACTTCCCTTTCTGTCTGTCATCCCCTTAGTATGGACTTTATGTGTGTTTTTATGAGCGTAAAGTTCTCCACATTTTTTGTCATCATGCTAGTTTTTTGAGTTGAATCACCTTCATTAGAAAAGATCTCACACTAAGTATTTTTCTTTAAAAGGGTAGAATATTAATATTTATAGTTGTAGAAGGAACACTTGTTTTGTTTACACAATTGTATTTTCCAGACACAAAACATCATCCTCTATAGAATCAACTGAATTACTTAGCTACAGTTTTCCCATCATCAATATTTAATATACTTATCGCACACTTGTCAACATAAATTATGTATATAGGCAAGGAAGCTGTCACCATTTTGAAATTCTAACAGCAATAATTATAAAATTACAGAGAAACTGATAAGCATTCAACAGTCAGTTGGTAAAATGTTTGTGTTGAAAAATAGATACGTAAAAAAGAGATACGGTGGTACCATTAAATCCACAGCCAAACTTCTGATACTATTGGGAGGAAACATCATGTTTTCATGTGTTTGGTCTAATGAGACACAGAGGTCGGGGAGGACGGGTCCGGAAGCAGGGTGCCCCGGCTCCCTGAAGCACAGCCTGCAGGAGGGACCACGCGTCATCTTGTGCTTGAGAACATGTCCCCACTTCCTGATTCCCAAGCCCCTGATAAGTAGGAGGATGTGTAGGCTGGAATCCTTTTTTAAAAAATTAAATATCTATTTGGAACAACATGAACTAGAAACACTGATGGGAGGACACGCTCTATAAATAGCACCTGCGTGCTGGCTCTCCACCACATCCTATCTCTGACATTTGAAAGCCACTTAAGGGACACAGCACTGGCCTTGGCTGCCTTTGACCAGTTCTGATCCACACGCAGAGGTTAAGCCAGTGTCTGGGGCAGCCCGGCGGGGCCTCCGTAAACACAAACGCGCAGAGGAAGGCCGCCCCTCCCTCCTGGGCTGTGTCTGCACTTGCTGCTTGGAAACTTCTTTACAGTGCAGACCCAAACCTCCGCCCAGCTGCTCCTGCACTCCCAAGGTAACCTCTGGGGGCTTCACGACAACATTAAACTCACGGTTTAACGTTGTCCCCTTACTCTGTGTCCCTTGAAGGCAGGAACTGGGTCTTGTTTCTCTCTGTGCTCCTGCGTCTGCCCATGGTACCTGGTGCCTTATGAATGGGCAGTCTGTGTCTCTTGAAGACGGGGCCATAAGTCCTTTCAACACCTTGCTTCTCAGCCTGTGGGCTATGGACCAAGGCATTGGCATCGCCAAAAACTGTTAGAGGTGCAGAATCTCAAGCCCACCTAGACCTACGGAATCAATCCACACCTTAACCAGCTCCCCAGGGCTGCGTGAACATGCTGACATTTGACAGGTGCTGTCCTAAAGCCCTGTGGAGTCGACTGGACTGTGCCAGGTGTACCTCTGCTCAGGACGGTCTTTACATCCTGAGTCCACTGTAGATGACGGGCTCTGAGGGAGGCCTGGAGAGAAACAGCCCGTTCGTGAATCTCTTATTCCTACATTTGATGCCACCCCACCATTATCTAAGAAAGGAGGTTAAAGCATAACATCCTGATGTCAAAGCGGCTATTTCTGTAACTTCACGGAACTTTTCGATTTCAAAAAAAGAACACCGCAGTCTGAATTCCACTTGCGTGTTTGTCCCATTTTAGCTGAATATTGCACCTGGGGAATTAAACCCTAGACCTGAGTGTCATGCAATACAGCCTATTGCTTCCGCGGAAGAGAGAGAATAAGACACCACTCGGCCTCAGCCACCAAATTAATTTTACTTGAAACATAATCTGTTTTTCTGATCCATGACCCATAGATCTGCTATCTGTTTGTTTACGCTCTGTATCACTCCAACCTGCGTTTAGGTTGCCTTACACACTCACACACACACACACTCTCACACACACAGGAAAATAAAAACTAAGGATATGGTACTTTCAACTAAGCCTGACGATGAACGATTGCCCTTTTTATGATATTGCTTTGCAATTATTCAATTATTTTGCCACACCTGTTTTCAAAATTTGAGCTGGATGTAAAGCTAGACTCCTGGAGACCCTGAGCTGTGTGTTTGTGATCTGTTTTCTTGAGAGTGACCAGGCAGGTCTTGCTGGCATTCTAGTGTGGAATTCTCCATGCACCCTTGCCGTGCCTAAATGCGACACCTGGAATGTTTGGGCTGCCATCGGGAGCCACCCAGCCCTTCCCTTAGAGAGAAGGAGAGGTCGCTCAGGGCTGAAATAGAGACCCAAATCCTCAGATTCCCAGTCGCCGCTCATTCTAATGCTCAAGCTGAGTCCAGCGTGGTGAATCTGCAGGGAATCCAGATCTGCTTCCCTTGAGCATGGTAAAGTCCAGCGACCTGAGCCCTCCCGGTTGCATCTGCCTGAAGCCCCAGGACTCAGATGATCTCGTCTGGGGTGAAATGTGGAGCTGATGACACTATGACCCACTGTTCACGGAAGCAACATCAAGAAGAAAAAGAGCTACAGTGCCTTTGAAACAGCACCATGTGTGGATCCTGGATGTGTGTTAACTTTGCCTCCCAAGACTGTGACCGTGGCCTCCCTTCTTTGCCCTGGCAGTGCTCGGCACGGTATCTTGAACATAAGAAGTGTTTAATGCATGTTTTTTTGGATTAAAATTCTCTGAAATATTTTATTTGGGGGTGGCCTTTCAGTCTTATGTCTGGCATCCCTAATTGCTTGATTGACATTGAACAACAATAAATAAACATTTTTTTATATATAATAATATTTGGATCCTTGACTTCAAAGGTGAATGCAGCTGAAGAGGAAATGCCTGGTTTAATCAAGAGCAGGACCAGAAAGACCAGACCTTAAAACACCGGAAACATTGGAGAGAAGATTCATTTTTTCTTTTTTTGAGAATCAGCACTTTAAAATAGAAGGATAACGAAAATTTATTAGGAACTGAATTTTATTGAAACAGACCTAGGGTTACATGCTTAGTAAGCGGCTGCTGCCTGCTGCCGTGGTGGGTAGACACCGAGTGTGTGGCTCTGGTTATCCTGCCAGCACCCCTGGGCACAGGACCCAGCACGCCCGGTACCCTTCTCGGGGAGAATAATGTGACACAACCACTAAACTAATTTCACTCCCAATCTACACCACATTTTTAATCTCTGACCTGCGGAGCTCTGGCGGAGCTGGAAAGTGGTCCATCTCCCTCACCGGAGCTGGCTTTGTCTCCTCCCTCTCATCTGCCTTCTCTGGCCTGTGCTGTGAGAAGTCTCTCAGGGCTGCGGCTTGCCCCTCGGTGACTCTTAGCTCTGTGTGAAGTTCCTTCTCTCACGGGATTGAAAGTCTGTGGCCCTGAGAGAAGCTGAAGGGTTGTTTGTCCTGAGCCACGTGCGGGCAGAGCCTTCTTCACAGTGCCACAAACACTGGCTGCAGCGGGAACAGGGCTGTGAGTGCAGACCGCCAGATACGAAAATAAATGCCTGTTTTAAAGTCCTTTAGGAAAGGAAAACTAGCACTAAATCACACACCTTATTCTGTTTCCTGTGACCTGTGCTTAGAATCCACTAAACACTCAGCTCCGGGGAAGGGTCTTTCCCGCCATTTGCACCCTGGCTGCTGACTTGGACTTTTACCAACGCCCTCCCCCACAAAGGCAAGCACAACGGCTCATGTGAGCTCCCACGGCTGGGGAGGCCTCCACGACCCAAGGTCACAAAACACTGGGGTGACACGCCCATGAACACGTGGGGACAAGCTGGTGGTTTTAATAGTAAAGTACTGTCTGTCGTGCGCCGCCTGGACAGGCCCGTTTCCACAGGAGCACATGGTCGCTCTCTACTGCACACAACGGCTGTAACGCAGTGAAACAGACCAGCAGGGAGACTGCTCCACACCTGACTGTTCGGGTGCTGGGGTTTCCCAGGTGGATATTTTAGGCGTCGTGGGGTCTATCTTACCTCGACACTCTGAAGAGGTCTATGGTCCACGCTCATGGAATTGAGAACTGGAGGGAAGCTTCAAGTTCATCTGACTGACTCATACTTTCACAGATGAACAAGGTGAAGCCCTGAGGCTCCTTCACAGGCTTCAGGTCACTTGGCTTATCAATGGCAGAGCCGAGCTACAACAGAAACCTTCTCATTCTTTACCCAAAAGCGATTGTATGTGAAATAAATACTGGATTTCAAATATGTCACACCGTGAGTAACAGTGAAATGGCAGTAAAACGTGCTAGAAAAAAGCATATCTGTATTATTGATCTTATTCTACAACTTAGTTTCTGTGTGGTTTTTGAGCAACTCTCGTCATACTTCTAACACACAGTCACCTCAATGGGCAAATTAATCTTAACAACCCCTTAGCTGCCTATAAAGTAGGGCCGAATCCGCTGACGTATTGAGGTCCCTTCTGACTCTCAGACTGATGCTTCACAGCAAAGGATGCTCTCTCTGTATCCGGACTGGACTCCTGGCCAGCGGGTATGTGCCTGTCACATGCTGGCCAGCATCCTTACTAAATGCTCAGGATTTATGCTCAAGAGGCTGTTAAATATTTTGAATATCACCCCTGTATACAAGATGTCTTTTCCTAAGTTCCTTATGTTTCCTTTACATTCCTTTAAAGGCATGTGAATTTGAGATAAAGATTTTCCTCCTGTTTGAAGTCACCGGACATTAGTTTGATCTTAAGCCCCTAGCACCTTCCTTTTCCAGTAGTTTTTGGACTCGTTTGAGTAATGTCCTCTGTACAAAATCATCAACCTGCCACATTTATTTTACTTTCAATCAGAAAGTCTCCCATCTCTCTCCAGCGATATCCTAGACCTCTTTCCAGATTTTTCCAAGCTGCATCTTAAAGCTTTCCCAATCCATAAATGCCCTACTTGTACTAAATTCACATAACATAACTCTGATTTCTTTTCACTTTCCTTTGGAAAAGAAATTATGCTAAATTAACTCCCTACATGTGCTTATTTGACTTTCTAAATTTTAAAAATATTCTTGAGTTATCTGCTGCAAGAACTTCATCTTTAACTTAAACAAAAAGAGTTTATTAACCTTTAGAGAAACAAATTTTTGCAGAACAGGAAATGTCATAAATTTTTGTTGGTTTAACAATGGAAATAGATTGCCAAAAAACAGAAAAGGGAATTTCAAATTCTAAATATTTTAAGAAAAGATAAAAAGTAGTTTATGATGTTTTGGTCAATGACAGACCACACATATGACAGTGGTCCCATACGATTAGTACCATGTATCCCAGGCGCGTAGCAGGCAATATCATCTAGGCTTGTGTACATTATACACTCTATGATGTCCACACAATGACGTAGTCACCTGACGACACATTTCTCAAAACGCATCCCTGTCTTTAAGCGATGCATGACTCTATTCCAAATAGTCACATGTGTACTAAAGCAAGTGAATAGCCAGATAGACTTTGTGGCATGCCATATTTCCCCAAAATGGCCACACCAGTATATATCCCATCCCTCATGTCCTTATAGTGAAGTGTTGACACTCTTCCACTGAGAGGTGGGGCCTGAGGTTCCTTCCCCACGTTTGTAATTGCTTCAAGCAATAGAATGTGGTGAAAGTGATGCCAACTCTCTTCTAAGGCAGAGTGGGAAAAGGTAATACTGCCTCCCTCTCTCTTTTTCAGTGATTGCCCTTGAAATCCAGACATCATGTTAGGAAGAAGCCCAGGCCATATGGGGATTCCATGTGTGGGTATTCCAGACGACTACTCCAGCATTAAGTCTCCTACATATGAGGAAGAGTCCTCAGAGGATTCAGCCCCTTGCCTTGGAGTGTTACAGAGGAGCTCCAGATACCACAGAGCAGTGATGCGCCACACCCAATGTGTCCTGTCTGAATTCCCGACCCAGAGGAAGCGTGAAAGATAATAAATAATTGTTGTTGTACTAAATCACTAAATTTGGAGTAATTTGTTATGTAGCAATAGATAACTAAAACAAGCTTTAAAAGTCCCTTCCTGTAGTATGTAAATTACAAGTAAACGTAATTTGTATGTAATTAAATGTGAAATACATACAAATTATAAGTATGTAAATTACATTGCTTTAATTACGGTCACAGAGATTAGGAAAAATATACGGTATGCTTATTTGCACATCGGTTTTGTTATTTAACTATAACTCTAGTTCTAAAAAAACCATTTAAAAACAGTTTTGAAATTTTAAACAAAATTTAAACATAATTTTGGGGAGCATTTGTCTTATTGGTGCTTTTGTTTATAAATTAACTTTGTTCTTTATTTTACAATTGCATGCTAAATGGCTACACATGTAATTGACTAAAAATTAACACATGACACTAATAAAAAGTGCACCCTCAGGGTAAATAAACATTCACGCTGTGGGCACCTTATGTGATTTCCTGAAGAGTTAACGTCGATGCCTAATTAGAGTTTAGTGTAACTTTTATTTTACATGGCCTTTATATATATATATATATATATATATATATATATATATATATATATATAATATATATAAATATACATATTTATATTATATAAAATATATTATGTTATATTTATACATAAAGTACATGTAATATAAAAGTATATATATAGCCATGTGAAATATGTAGGTTAACCAGGTTATTGCCAACCAGATAATGACCCAATATAATGACATATATGTGTCATATATACTAACATAACATCATATTTACTGTAAAAATTCAACTCAGAGAGAATTCTAGTATACATATAAATTTACGCCACAGATTATGTTCAAAAATTCACGTCTAACATGGCCAATTCAAATTAACTTTGCCAAAAGGTCAACTAAAACGTAGGGCTATTTATTGATGAGCCCAGGTTTCAGACACATTCTGAGATTCCACAGAGCCGAGGACACACATACTTCCCGTATTCACATTATTTATTTTTTAGCCAAATGTATCCGTCAAAATTAAACTTTATTTAGTTTTATAGGCAAAGAAATTCTATTTCTCCTAAAATAGTCACTTCAATGGAACGTTCAAGCAACCAATCAGAATAAATTATAAGACACAAGAGTGACTGTGGTACTGACTTCTATTAAAATCTCATGCCCCACTCACCCCGCCTGCTAACACAGGGTTATTCGGCCACCACGTGGATACCACTTCTAGCCCACACTTAGATTTGTAGACGGTTTAAAAATCAGTATGCCCCAGATGCTCTTAACAATTTGTGTTGGGGTGTGTTCAGTATGTCGATGTTCTCCTGGGAGGAGAATAGCAATGCAGCAGCTGCTCTGCGTGAAGCACTGTTCTCGTTCCTCTCCCCACCTAAGGACACGTCGCAGCAGAGTCTGGGCTCCTGGGAGAGGTGCAGAGCTGGGACACTGAGTGGAGCATGAGGTGTGTCCTGCTCATGCCACGCTTTCTCCCCGAGGCCCCTGTGTGGCAGCCACGCTGCTCTGACGCATGTCCTCAGGAACTCGGGGCGCACTCTCCTGACAGCTTTATAGGGCCGCACTTGAAAACTGGAGTCAGGGGGCAGTGCCACTGGTCTGGCTGTCACAGGCTGATCAGCCTCACTCAGAGAAGCAGAGGGGGGCTTCCCCGCTCTCAAGTAATGGGTCACCCGGGACTCACTCAGAGGAGGATATCCGTAGGTCACCCATCAGCTGGTCAACCAGTGTCTAGTCCTCTGGATCTCACAGAAATTCCTTTTAAGCATGCAAAATAAAAACTGATAGCACTCATAAGGAAATGCACTATTAATTCGAAAAAGATCAGTTTATGCTCTGTCAGTTCTTAGATACTTGGGGTGGAGAAGGGATTGGAACCTCAGAGAGCCCAGCCTGTCCTCAGGCCCTGGCCCCCGACATGGCTGTGCCTGCTCTGCCCTGTGACCCCCCTGAGGCAGGCGCCTCGGGTGCCCCCTCGCCCCGTGGAACAGTGTGGCAGGCACAGCGGCTGTGGAAGCCTGAGGGCCTGTGAGCTCAAGAATGGGAAAACAACTTCAAATAGTGAGTGCTGTGATTGGAAACCCGGCTGTCCACTTTCTCTGGGCAAATCCTGGCATATGTCCCAAGTCAAAACAGCCCTGAATGAACAGACTTGCCTCACGTCCACGGTCTTCTTCCTCCCTTCCTCCGCGCTTCTTCCCTCCTTCCACTCCCTTTCTCTCTCTCTTACTTCTTTCTTTTCTCTCTCTTTCTGCTTTGCTTCCTTTTCTCTTTTCATCTAAGTACTCAGTGTCTCCATTAAACACATTCCAAGAGTGTTATTTTGAGGTGCATTATGCATTAACTCAGCTCTGGTTTGTAACTAGGGCAGACTGTCCTGTGTCGTCAGCGCTAGGCCTCTGCTCAGCAGGCCGTCACAAAATGAAAAGCTGTCCTGAATAATAGTCTTCATTTCACTAGTGTGGAGACGAACTGGTCTCTCATTTTTTGACACCTGTCAAAACCTTGCCAGAAACCAGGGACGGTCAGGCCTGTTGTGGTTTTATTTTATCCACGAATAAGTATCAAAAAGTACTGGTGTGGTTGCCTCTTAAGTTTCTGGATTTTTGAGATGTTTCTCATACCAGTTAAAAAGACTATTTTATCAGCGACCTCTGTAGACTAACTCTGTAGTAAACAGGAAAATATTCAGCCACCATGAATTATGTAATACTTTGAAATTGTCTAGACAGTGTTAGGAGGGCAACAGATGGAGCAAATTCTTAGAAATGAAAAGCAGTTTAGCAATAGAATCCTCAGCCCAGATGATCTCCATCTCTCTCCTGTCACAATCCCTCTGTCCCTATCCTCTCCCCTTTTGCTCCTCAACCCTTTGGCCCCAAGACCGAGGAGGATATATTTGGAGTCGGTTATGGTCTACCCTTTCTACTGATTTAGTAACGGGGTGCAGTGTCAGCTATGTGCTCATCTGTCATATTTCTTCCTCTGTCTTCTTGCCGTCTGGTAAAGTTTAAATAGGTGAAGAGTCAAGGGTTTTATGCAGCAAGTAGAATCCGCGATTGTGGAAGTTATGGCTACAGTGCTTTATCCACATGGTGCGGGGAAACAGGGGGACAACAAGGAGGCCCCTGTAGACCCCTTTGGGTTGCATTTTTGTTTAAACACAAACATCATCTTCCTCAAGGAAGCACTTTATTCCTCACATTACAGGAAACAGTATGTGTTCACAAGCCTGTCTCTGAGCATATTTACACGATGGGAAGGAACTGAAAAGATAAGAAAGACAGACTCAGTAGTCCCATCATCGCTTACCGAGAAACCAGATGAATGTCTGATGAATGAATAAATATTGTCAGCCGAACTTTCTTCCCGGCTAAAAAGAAAAATAAAACAAAACTCTATGATGAGGTCTGTAGAAGCTACAAGAAAATAGAAAACATGGAACCAACCTATAAAAAGCTTACACATTCACGTGGGAGCAAAGGGACATGCATGAGAAGAAGATAACTAAACAACGTATGGTGAGATCCCCTCAAAGCACCAAAGTGATAAAATGATGGAAAAAATCCAGTCCCCTTCGTGCAGGGCAGTCAGAGGCAAATGTGCAGGATCTGGGAGTGGAGCTGGTCCTTGAAGGAGGGTGACTCCAGTCAGAGAAAGGGGAAGGACAGAGCCAGCAGCGAGAGGTCATCCAACTCTGAAGCCAGAGGCGACGTTCAGCAGGCAGGAGCAAGGATGGCAGAGGAAAGAGCTCGAGGCCAGGCTGGGGTCTGAGTCCACGCAGAGCCCAGGCATGGGGCACGGAGCACTGACAAGTGTCCCAGGAGTTTCACACAAGCCGTCACACACATGTACGCCTTCCCAGACCTGTTGCACATACCGTGTGAACTCACATGCGAATCACACAGGGTTAGTGCTTAGCTGTCTGTTCTCCCTGTTCCGTGGCTGCCCAGAGGCCAGTGTCTTCACTGGGGTTCCCCCTCAAGCAGACCGTGAGTCAAGGATTTGTGTGCAAATAGTGCACATGGAAACACGACGGCAGAGTAGGGCAGTCCACAAAGAATGAGTTTCCAAGGGCGTGTGGTGCATTTGCACACGCGGCCACAGCGGCTTCAGTAACCACACCACACCAGAGCTCCTCTGCGGTCTGGGGCTCACCCCGTGTACTGAAAGCCTTTGGGGAGTGGAAGTCAGTTTGCAGGCGCTCAAGAGGTAAGGCCCCGAAGGCGGGGGTTTGGGCGTGAGCAGGCAGGGAATGCCTTTTATCTTCCCGAGAGCCATGACACCCACACAGCATCTAACTTGGGAGAACTTGTTGAGTGTCTGACGACTGAATAAGTGTGGAACTGCTGTCGGCAGAACTTTTTTCCCCAATGAGAACAAAACAAAGCAAAATCACCATTTTTTTCTTTTTCTTTATTTTTTTTGCTGAAGAAGACCGGCTCTGAGCTAACATCTATTGCCTATCCTCCTCCTTTTTTTCCCCCAAAGCCCCAGTAGATAGTTGTATGTCATAGTTGCACATCCTTCTAGTTGCTGTACGTGGGACACGGCCTCAGCATGGCCGGAGAAGCAGTGCGTCAGTGCGCGCCCCGGATCCGAACCCCCAGGCCGCCAGTAGCGGAGCGCGCGCACTTAACCACTGAGCCATGGGGCCAGCCCCAAATCACCATTTTTATAGAGCTTCTTTCTTCGAATATTTTTCCTGACTGTGGATCCCTCAGGTCTCTTATCTATTGACCCCTCCTGCATCACAGACCACCCGAGTCAGGGGCAAGAGTTGGAGGTGGGCCCCTCCCTGGGTGGCTGCCACCATCTTCTCTGCCTGCCCCTGTCTGGGAGGTTGTGGGGGGAGTCCAAGTCAGTGCAGAGGGGGAGGGAGAGGAATTTCCAACGTTCCCCACAAAGACACTATTGGGAGACCAATGTGAAAAGACACCAGGAGAAGCATGTCAAGAAAAGCGTTTGGGGACATTATTGGAAAATTGAGTCTTTGAATAACTATTTCCTGGAAACCTTTGTAGGAACCATAACGACCTAGTAATTCCAGGTAAGGTTACCTTTGGCGGGCCACCTGCTCTTTCTCCACTGGGAAGAAGCTCAGCGTCTTCTGGAAGCATACAATGATCGATGCTGACACACCATAAGAAATGGAGAATGTCCCTAAACAGAGACTGCTTCGTCATTTGTACGTCCCTTTTAAAAGGATGCAGGTGATTCAATTAGTGGACTCAATTAAAATTGATTGAGCGCCCCCAGCCACCGCCAGATCCGGTGTCCTCTCCAGCCTTCTCCCCTTTGAGCAGCCGGAAAGTAACCTCATTGGGGTTGTTGCACCAGAAACATCAGCAGGGTCCTCATGTGATTACTTGAGAGAACAAATGCCACCAGCATTTTCCATACGCCTTTAAAACATAATCTCCCCTCTCAGCTGCACCCTCCCGAACCAATACAGCCCCCCTCCCTCACTTACCTTTCTTCTTCCTTTGTGCTCGCGAGGGGGACTGAGTATACATGTTGTGTTCAGAGAGGAAAGTCAACTCGCCAGGCAAGTCGCCAGATTTCCACTCACCTCTGTGGGGTCAGGTATGTTGGTCGAGTCTTCCAGGTCAGAAGAGACTTTCATGTGGCACAGAAGCAGGAGGCAAGGAGAGGATGAAGGGGTTGGAGGAGGAGCTGCAACCCTCTCTGGTTACCGTGTAGACAGGGAGACCTACCAGGGACATGTTAGTGCTCACCGAGGTAGGATTCTAATGTATACATATGAATAATAGGAAACTAATTTACACTGCTGACCTCAGAATAAAAGTAATATATGTGTGTATATATTTATGAGTCCTATGTCACACCAGTTTTGAAAATAACTGCAAGGAATAAAACTGCAAGGTGCTTTACCATTTACAGTGTATCTCACATACAGGATTGCTGCCTTCAGACTTCACAGTACTAAGAGCAAAAACACCTGGAAGGTTGTTTGTACTCCTTCCCCACCCCCCCCACCCCCCTTCGAGGGCCTGGAAATAGAAAGAATGTGGATTCGAGTCTTCTTCCTGATGTCTGAGGCTGAAGCTGCATGTGTCATCATGGGGTGGGGATAGACGTTCTCTGCCTTTTTGCAGGAAGAAACTTTGAATTTGAGCTACAAAATTTAAAAAAAATCAGGGTCTCTCTTGACGCCCCCTGAACAGTGTAATACATGTGCCATGGCTGCTGTGCTGACTGAGTATTTACCCCTTTCCAGAGCTCTCACCAGGTGCGGAGAGGCGGGGCCAGGTGAACACAGCTGGCTCTCTTGAGGGGCTCAGGGTCCATTGGAGGGGACCCCAGACTGTCTGCACAGCCTCTTCCCTGGAATCTCCTCCTCTGTCTTCAACTGGTTAGGTCCTCCTTAATTCATAGGTCTCGGTTGAGGCCTCATTTCATCTTGGAAGCCTTTCCTGGCTCCCCAAAGTGGGGTGTGTTTCTCTACTCCTGTTCTCTCGACACGCACATCTCATGGTGTATTCTTGTAGTTGCCCTTGACTTGTCTGATTTCCTATCCTACTACCTTCACAGAAGTGGGAGCTGTTCTGTCCCATGCCTGACCACACAGCAGAAAACCCATGTGCGTGCAATGGAGATTTCCAAGTCCAAAGCATCCAGAGAGATTTGAGAATAAATAAGAGTTTGCCCAACAAAGAGCAGAGAACAGCTTCACAGGCAGAAAACCAACAGGCACAGAGGCCCCAAGCTGTGAAACAGTGTTGTTGGGACTTGCAAACAGGTCTCCGCTGCACGATGCAGGGCCCCTGAGTGCAACAGGAAGGTGAGTCCAGAAGGCAGGTGGGAGGCAAGCAGGAAGGGCACCCTGGAGGTCAGTGGTGGGGTGATGGGTGGGTGTCAGTGGTGGGGTGATGGGTGAGTGTCAGTGGTGGGGCGATGAGTGGGTATCAGTGGTGGGGCGATGGGTGGGTATTCTTGTCCTAAGGTGGTCACCAATGAGCCAAGAGACTTCGGGCAGCTTACGTAATCCAAAGATTCTGAAAGGTGCATCCATGGAGAAGCTCCATTCAAAGTCTCCTGGAGGAACTTTCTAAAACAGACTTTCCTAAGTGCCAGTTCCTGAGGTTCTGTTCCATAGGTTTGGGGTGGGCCTCACTCTTACTCAGCAGATGCTAACATAGCAGTTATGTACCACATGGGCGCTGTTCTAAGAATCTGTGCCAATATTAACTCATGTAACCCTCATAATAATCTTGGGAGGTGGTGCTGTGTGACCAACACACAACTGAAGATACTGGGGATGAGGGGTTAAGTGACTTTTACAAGGTCGGGGAGATGCTGACCAGTCTGGCACCCGCCCTGTGGCATCTCAAGGTCATTCTGACCAGTGACCAGGTTTGAAGAGAATGGGGAACCTGTGCCCCTTCCTCCAGTGCACAAGCAGCCTTACACCGTGGTGACAATCACAGACAGAAAGATCAGCACGGTACCCCGAGAGAGGCCGGCACTGTTTTCATGGCAGACGGATGCTGTTACTGTATCATTGTTGTTAATAATCGTAGTTACAAAATTGCTAACAGTTCTGTCAGGGAGGATGGAGTTAATCATCCCATCCTTCATGTGGAGGCTTCACGAGGAAAGAGCCAAGGCTTCTACACCCAGCCTCCCCTTCCCTTTAAAATCTGCTCGGATTCCTTTTCAATTCCTAGTCTGTTTCTAGTCTAGTTTGTGCTTGGTTCAAGTTTTCTGAGTTTCTAATTTATTCTTATGAGCACGAGAAGGGCCTTCTGGGGATGAGCAAGGGCAGGGCGGGCTCCCCTTTGTGCGCGGAGCGGGCCGCCCCATCCTCTGCAGAGGCCGAGGCCTCCTCCCGGGCTGCAGCGCCCCATCCTCCGCAGAGGCCGAGGCCTCCTCCCGGGCCGCAGCATCTGCTCTCTTTTGTATGCGAGCAGCGGCGGCTCAGCCCGCGCCCTTTGTCTGAGCTCTGCAGTCTGTGCTCATTGCCTGGCAACGTGCCGGGGCCTCCAACTTCAGACACCACTTTCCTCCTCTTCATGTCATGTGTGTACTCACCCAGAAAGATGACAAAATGACTCCGGAGTCGATCGTCTTCCCCTCCACGGCTTTTCTGCGCCTCGTGGTCCATGTGCCCCAGATGGGTTATTTGCAGCTAATGCCTAATTATTTTTCAAGGGACTGTTCCGTGTGGTGCCCAGAAACGTGGTCGTTTTCTTTCCGTCTGAAAGGAGGCTGCAGTGTCTGGAGGGAGAGTTTTGAAATGAGTGGTATTTTCCTCAGCTTCTTGGTAACAGAAGTGATGGAGAAGGTGTCTGCTCTGTGTCCTGCCACGAGCCGCTCTGACAAATGGGGACATGGTTTTAGCGGGGACCTATTTCTGTGTTTCCCTTGTCGCTACTCCAGGCGGGGATTTTCTCAGAAATTATGATGACAGCTAGACTTTTTTCCTCATGTATCTTAAACAGGCACTCACGTCACAGTCCATCCAGCTGGTTGACAGAAATCGGCACAAAGCTGTCATAGTGTTTATCTAGACGTGACCCTGTGTTCCTCAGGATTCCCAACCCTTTTCTCCAGTCTTACTGTTTTTAATGTTTCTAGACAATGCGAGGTAACTTTGAAGTCAGATGACCTAAGGTCAACTTCTTCCTCAGAATTTTATGAGCCATATGAGCTTGGGGAGGGAATAACAATAAAAACCATTATAATAACTGAAGCTGTATGTGTTGTGCCCCTTCCACGTGCCAAGTATGTGCTAAGCACTTAGCAAGAATTGTCACATTTAAATCTCACGGGCACCCGAGGAGGCAGGTGACTCACTCGCCTTATCTGTTGAATGTAGTTTAATGCAGGATAATTAAGTTACCTTACTAAACCCGGAGAATGTCCTGGGGATCAAAACAAATGCCTGTGTCAGAGCACTTTGCTCCCTAGAGCACCCCGCAGATGTGCAAGGCTGTTGCTCTGTTCCTGTTGGAGCACATTTCTGACTCACGGTTCACAGCGCAAGCACATGGGATGTTTTGCCAAGAGTGGGTAAAGTCTACACTGCTCAGCTCGGCATGGGCTCCTCAGTGGGGGGACGTGCAGCCCGGGGACTGTGAGCACAGTGCCAGCACTGGGCAAGAACTGAGCTCTTATCACCCCGAAGCCCGGAGTCCAAGTGACCTGCAGACACGAATCCAAAATTCCATCGCCCATGACTCTTTTGTAGCATAAATTCTAACAATGTTTTCTTAATTTTGAATAAAAAGCTGACATTTCTCCGTAAAACTAACTCTGAGACAGCATTTGAATCTAATTGTAATTTCTATTAGTGACACCATTTCCTCCACTGAGTAATTGTTGATTAAAGACCAATAATTCTACTTAAAAATGATGTTGGACCACTACCAATGTTTTAGTCATACGTCCAGAGCTAAATTTTTGTGGCTGCATTTTTTAAAATTGTCCCAGGTTATGTGTTAAACACAAAATATATACGTAGTTTGAACTGAGCTATAAAAATTTGCTGCTAGGTATTGGAATAAAATTGTATTTTCCAAGAACAAGCATTGATCAAAAGGCAGGATTTTATTAAAGGACTGCAAGTTTTCATGGCCCTTCTTATGTGCATGCCTGCGTGTGTGTGTGTGTGTGTGTGTGTGCATGTGTGTAGACACAAATAGATAGTGTTATTGGTTGAATTATGTTCCTCCAAAATTCATATGTTGAAATCCTAACCCCCAGTACTGCAGAATTTGACCTTATCTGGAAATAGGGTCTTTGCAGATGTGGTCAAGTTAAGATGAGGTCATTAGGGTGAGCTCTAATCCAATATGACTGTGTCCTTATAAAAAGGGGAAATTTGGACACAGAAGCACATACACTGAGAATGTCACGTGAAGATGAAGACAGTGACCAAGGTGATGTGTCCACGAGCCAAGGAACATCAAAGATTGCCAGCAAGCCACCAGAAGCTGGGGGAGAGGAACAGATTCTCCCTCACAGCCTCAGAGGGAACCAACCCTGCCCACACCTTGATCTCTGACTTCTGGCCTCCAGAACGGAGAGAGAATAAGTTTCTATTATTTAAGTGGCCCAGTCTGTGGTATTGTGTTAAGGCAGGTCTAGGAAACCAATATACATTTATAAATGATAGATAGATGGATGTATAGATAGATAGATAGATGATAGATAGCTAGATAATAGATGATAGATTCAACAACGGGCTTTGTACCCACAATCCTTTTCTTGTCTGTTTTAACATATATATTTTTTATTGAAGTATACATCCAGACAAGTGCACATATAATAAGTGTACAGATTGATAACTTTCCCAAAGTGGACACGCCTGCTGACCACCATCCAGATTAAGACACAGAACATGCCCACACTCCAGGAGGCCACTCTCATGTTGCCGCCCAGTCACTAATCCACCACCTGCCCAAAGGCCACTGCCACCCTTGTCTATATCAACATAGAGTAGTTTACTGGTTTTGAAATTTATAAATAGGGAATCATGTAAGATGTACTGTTTTGTATCTGACATTTTTTCCTTGATATTACAGTATGCAATTCACCCACGGTGTTGGTTGTAGCTCCATTTCACTTGTTTCATTGCTAGATAGTATTCCATTATATGAATATATACCACAACTTATTTATCATTTTGCTATTGAATGGAGTAATGGTTGTTTGCAATTTGGGACTATTACAAATAATAGTGCTAGAAATATTTTCATTTAAGTCTTGAGTGCACACACATTTGTATGTATTTTGGGTGAACATATACTGAGGAGTAGATTGGCAAATTGTCGAGTATGCATATGTTGAACTTTAGAAAAACTACCAGTCTATGTGAGAGTTTCAGTTCTGCATGCTCACTAACATACGGAATTGCTGTTTTTTTCTTTTTTTTTTTTTCTCTCTCTCTTGTTTTCCTTCTTGCTGACTTGCTTCCTTCTGTTCTCTTTGTGTCTGTCTCTGTTTCTTTCCTTTCCTTCTTTCTTTTCTGTGTTTTATAATTGTAGCCACTCTGGTGAATATGTGCTGTTATCTTATTTAATTTTATTTTCATTTCCCTGCTGACTGAGTCTGAGCACCTTCTCATAATGCTTATTGGCTAGTTGGACAGAATCTTCTCCGAAATACCGTTTCAAGTCCAGGCTCTTTTTTTTTCCCCTTAAGTTTGCCATCTTTTTTTCTTAGAGATATGTAGGAATTCTTCACTTATTCTGACAAGTCTCTTGTTAGATATGTGTATTGTGAAATCTTTACTCACTTTGTAGTTTGCATTTTCAGGTTCTTAACAGTGTCTTTTCATAAACAGAAGTTCTTAATTTTAATGAGGGAAAGTTTATCTTCTTTCCTCCTTTCTGGGTAGCACATTTTGCATTCTGTATAAGAAATGTTTGCCTATTCCAAGGTCGTAAAGATACTTTACATCTCATGTTTAGATCTACAACCCATCTGGAATTTATTTTTGTGTACGGTATGAGGAAGGAGTCAAAACGTATTTGTAAAACATGGACACTCCATTGATTCTGTAGCATTTATTGAAAAGATCATCCTTTTCCCATTACATTATTATGTCACCTTAATCTTATATTAAATGAATGTGCATGAATGGGTCTTTTTCTAGGTTTTCTTTTAGTCTATTTGTTTATCCTTGTGACAGTAACACACGATTTTAATAACCCATCTGATAAGTCTTGCTATCTTCTAGTACAAGTTCTCCAATTTTGTTATTCTTTTTCAAGATTGTCTTGGCTATTTGTATTCTCAAAACACTTGATGGTATTTTGATTGAGATTGTGTTGAATCTATAGATTAAATCACAGATGATGCTCAGTCCCTCAATCCATGAACATAGTATATTCCTTTATTTATTTAGATAGTCTTTGATTTATTTCTATAAAATTTTCAATTTAATTTCTTTCATTAGATTAATTCCTAGTTGATGTCTTTTTCAGGCTATTATATTTTATATCATATCTTATTTGTTCATTGCTGGTCTATAGAAATACAATATATTTTGTATGTGAACTTTGTTACCATTGGACTTGCTAAATTGGCATATTAATTTTAGCAGTTTGTGGACACTTTCGGGTTTTCTACACGTATAATCATGTTATCTGTGAATAAATGCAATCTTATTTCTTCTTTTCTAATCCTCATACATTTTCTTTTCTTAAAATGTTGGCTAGGAACTCAAGCAGAACTATTCAGTAGAAGTGATAGCAGGCATACTTTCTCATTACTGACCTTGGGGAGAAATATTTCAATATTTTACAATGAAAAATGATGTTTTCTGTAGGTTTTGCTGTAGATCACTTTGATCAGATGAAAGAAGTTTCCTTTTATTCCTGGTGATTTTAAAATCATATATACATGTTGAATTTTATCAAGCAATTTATTTGTATCTATTAGGATGATCTGATTTTCCTTAATCTAGTGAATGATGATGATTAATTTTTGAATGTTAAATCAACCTTGCATCCCAGGAATAAATCTCAGCTTGGGTTGATGGCTTGCACATTTCATATATTGACTGATTCAGTTTTCTAGTATTTTGTTCAGTATTTTTGCATCTACATGAAAGAGATGGCTTATAATTTTTCTTTTTTGTAATGTCCTCATCAGGCATGGTATTATGATTATGCTGATTTCATAAAAAGTTGAGAAGTACTCCTTATATTTCTATGACCTGAAATATTCTGTGTAAGACTGGTGTTTTTCCTTCCTTAAAAGTTTGGAAAATTTTACCAGTTAAGCCACATGGCCTGAACTTGTGTGTGGGTGTCGGGGAAGAATGAAGGTTTTTAATTAAGTAATAAATCTATTTGTAAGATATAGGGCTCCTCAAGTTTCCTATTTATTTTTGTCTTTTTTTGGTAAGCTGTGTTCTCTTAGGAATTTATCCTTTGTATATAAATTTTCAAATTTACTGGTATAAGGGTTATATATAATATCTCTTACAATCTTTTCCTTTTTTTATTCCTAATTTTGGTCATATTTTTCTTCTTGTCTCTCGCTCTCTTATTCTCTCAATCTTGTCAGGAATTTAACAATTTATTACTCCTATGAGAAAACCAACTTTTTGACTTATCTATTATCTCTATTGTATATTTGGTTTTTATTCATTAATTTCTATTCTTATCTCTATTATTTCTTTTATTCTATTTTCTTTGGGTTTAATTGGTTTGGGTTTTCAAAATCCTTGGAAATTTACAGAGATTATTTAATATTTAGTATTTCTTCTTGTATAATAAAATTTAAGGCTATACATTTCCTTCTAAGTATAGTTTTCACTTCACCGGACAAGTTTTATCATGTTATATTTTCATTATGATTTAGTAAAAAATATTTCCTAGTTCCCTTTGACATTGCTTATTTAACTCATAGGTTTTCTATAAGTGTATTACTTAATTCCCAATATTCGGCATTTTCTGGCTATAAGTTTTATTGATTTCTAGCTTATTTCCATTATGGCCACCTAAGATAATTTTTATAGTTTCAGTGTTTTGAAGTTTGTTGAGAAATGTTTTATGGCCCAGTATATTTTCAGTTTTGGTAAATGTTTATATATGCTTACAAAAAAATCATATTCCTCATTTGTTGGTTGGTAACTGGTAATTTATTTTTGGGTGCAGTTAAAGAACACTTGTGTTCCATGATTCACTCCATTGGCTTCCTGGAGAAGAACAAAAGAACTTGAACATTCCGAAAGCATATGGAGCCAGCAGCAAGAAGCCAGGCTCCGTTACTGGGACATCGTATCAGTCAAGCAGAGTGGTCACCCAGCATGTGACCAATGCTGCCCTTCATTTGAGGTCTCTCACGTTGCTGGGGGGATACAATTGAGAGATACTTGCTCTCCTTTGTGAATGAGTGCAGAAGTATTTCAGGATATTGTCAAGGTGTGCTCTCCTCCCTGTGATCCTGGGCCTCCATTTATCCTTTCTCCTTTTCCCTCCTACCTTCCTTTTCTTTGTTCAGGCTCTCATTGGTTCTTCTCAGAAAGGACCACAAAGTTCAATGCCAACAGACTCTTAACTGTTCTTGTTGTCTCTGATCTCTCAGCTCTGCAAACAAGATTCTTCTTAAAATCCAAGCAGGTAGGGCCACATCCTGAAACTCCTTTAAGTGGCTTCATATAACCTACATAACAAAGTCCCAACATATCGTTGTGCCATTTGAGGCCCCACGGCCCAGCCCTAGCCTTGCATCCTATCTCATCACCTCCTGTACTATGTGGCCCGGCTCTGTCTGGCCACTGAACGTTTAGCAACACCCACTCACTCATGATTTTATGTTGTTGCATCAGTGTGGAATGCTTGCCCCCCCACCAAAGCCTATTTATTGTCTATGCTTCAGCTCCTTCTTAGCATTCTCTCTGAAAACTTCCCTAAACCCATTCATGATCCCATTTTTTGTCTCTCCTCTGAGATCCCATCCTATTTTGTTCCTACCGCTCCAGTTTCTTTTTTGTGCATAGCGTCTTGTGTCCTTCTCCACGTGACGCACTGGAGTGCCAGCCCCTGAAATACAGGGCCCTTGTTTAAAGCATTTTTGGTATCCCCACCAGTATTTTATGTGGACCTTTGCAGACTCACTCAATAAATGGATGTGGAATTGAATTCCCGAGAGTCTGTTATTGCTCCTAGTAACTTGTAAAGTATATGCACTTCTTAGAACCAGTTTTGCAAGTGAAATGAGTCATCTGAAGGTCAGGCTATATCAATGTGATATTTTGTAAGTTAGTCTGAAGCAGGAAGCATTAAGAAAGCAGTAGTTCAGAGTTGGGGATAAACAAGATTAAGTAGAAAAGGAAGTATGGGTCACCTTCCAACTCAGAAGATTAGAATTTCCACTTTCCACATATTAAAAATAAATCTACTATCTGAAATCAAAGGATGTGGTCAAGAGGTATTCCCTCTCCCCGCTCCTTGGAGAGCTTTGCTTCTTGATAGTCAGCCTCTGTAGTCCGCAAATATGTCAGCTGCAGCTTGAGATGGAAGTTATTGAATTGGCTGAGAAACATTATAACCAAGAAGAAGTTTAGAAGGTTCTCCCAATTATATTTCACGTCCTTATCCTTTTCTGTAAAGAAAGGGAGAATGCTATTCTATTGCATACTGTAATTTAGTGGGGCTCTCATCAGCCCAGCACCAGGCTAGAAACCTTGACTCAAGTTTGGATTCTGCATGTCTCTCATTCTATTCTTTCTCTGCCAACAACCACTGTTATTTCTTCCCCCGAAATTGACCTCAAATGAAATATTTCCTTTCCATTGTGTCCCATCTAATCTCTCCCTGCCTGCGTTGTTTCCGGCTGGGGCTCTTGCCATCAGTGTCTCTCCTCTTGAAGCCACTCTGCATCTGTCTGCAGAGTTATCTTCCTTAATCTGGTCACCCTGTGCTGAAGAGCACATGGTGGATCCATAGTCCATTTCCTCTGCCCAACTGTCCAGTTCATCCATAAGTTGGACCCACCTCATTTATCCACTTCTGTTTCCTTCTTCTTTCCAAAATGCAAAATCTAGTTCAGAGTTTGTATGACATAATAGTTAAAAGTGTGAATTTGGCTCCATCACTTACAGGCTGTGACACTTAAATAACCTCTAAGTGCCTCAATTTCCCTATAGGTAAAGTGGGTATATTCATATCACCTTACAAATTTATGTTGAAAATTAAATGATTCAACATATACATAAAGTGCCTAAAATGGTACTATACCTAGTCAAAGCTACAAATGTGAGGAAGACGACAATTACTACAATCCAGTAGATCTGCTTACTTTTATCAGCCCTGAATTTGCCCCTATCTCTCCTTTTCTACAGAATTATCTAAACTATGTAGGCTTTTAAGACTGTGACCACATCCCACATCACTCACAAAGATTTTGCTCTTCTCTTTGCTACAGTCTTCCCTTGTGTTGTTAGTGTCAGCTCTTCACAGATCAACACACTACCTGATCCCTCTGTGATGGTTTATTTTATGTGTCAACTTGACTGGACACGGGGTGGCCAGATTAACATTATTTCTGAGTGTGTCTGTGAGGGCATTTCCAAATGAGAGGAGCATTTGAATTGCTGGACTCAGTAAAGCAGATCGCCTCCGCAGTGTGTGTGGATATCATCCAATCCACGGAAGGCCTGAATAGAGCAAAAGGCAGAGGAAGGAGGAATTCACTCCTTTTTCTTCTTGTCCACTTGAGCTGGGATGTTGGTCTTCTCCTGCCCTCAGACTGGGACTTACACCACCTGCTCCCCTGGTTCTCAAGCCTTCAGACTTGGACTGAGTTACACCATTGGTTTTCCTGGGTCTCCAGCTTGCAGATGGCTGGTCACGGGACTTCCCAGCATCCATAATCCCATGACCCAATTCCTCATCATAAATCTATCTATCCGTCTATCTGTCTATCTATCTATCATCTATCAATCTCTCCATCTATCTATCATCTATCATGTATCTATCATGTATCTATCTATCTATCTATCTATCATCTATCATGTATCTATCTATCTATCTATCTATCTATCTATCTATCATCTATCAATCTCTCCATCTATCATCTATCATGTATCTATCATGTATCTATCTATCTATCTGTCTGTCTGTCTGTCTATCTATCTATCTATCTATCATCTATCATCTATCATGTATCTATCTATCTACTTATCTCTCTCTCTCTCTCTCTATCTATCTTTCTATCTATCTGTCATCTACCTATCTATCCACACTCTGGTTCTGTTTCTCTGGAAAGCCCTGACTAATACGTCTTTCAAGTAGGTTATGCTGATCTCCCTAGCTAAATTTTAATCTTCATTCACTCATTTATTAATCCATTTTCTTGACAAATATTCATTGAGACCATGTACCTGGCTTTACAATCTTCTGTTCAATAAGTACATCGTTGGTTTACCTGCAATCTGTATCTTTATAATATGATAATAAACTACTTTTTAAAATGTATTCTTGTCATTTTTATTTTAATAAATACGTACAGGCATTAGATGTGCAAAGATAAGACAGAGTTGTGCCCTCAAAGAGCTCACAGTCCAGCAGGAGATGCAAACTTATAAACTTACCATTTTAGTATCATATCATCAGAGCTCACATTTAATTATGTCCTGGAACTGCTTGAATTTACATTTTTTCCCTTTTGGTAAAATTTCCTGTGGGTATTCCTTTATATATATATTCCACGTATATATTTATGTATATATTCTATATATATAAATTCCAGATATATAAAAATTCCATTCATATACAAATTCCATATATATGTAAATTCCATATATATATATTATATATTTCAGGCTGCCCCACATACTCCTACCTATAAAAAATGTTAATTGGTTAATGCCTTGTAGTTTTCACTATGCAAGAAGTCATTCCTGTTCAAAGAAGTTCTGGAAATGATGTACACTAGAAGTCCCCCTTTGAGATTTACAATGAATACCAGTGTGTCAAAGGCTCTAAGCAAGCCTTCAGTAAAGAAAATGATTAACTTCCCTCAATTCAACATCTTTCACACTTTACATGACCCTAGACTTTTTTATCCTGAGAAAAGCAGTTTTAGAGTAATTATGACTAAAATTCTATCTCCTAACAAGAAGGTATCACGTGATTTTGTAGAATTGAATGTGCTCACAATGGATCTGAAAAGATCAAGTATTAAATGAATAACCAGGCTACCATGGCAATTCTACTATTTGTGTCAACATATGTGTGCATATATGAAAGTTAATTATCTGATTAAACTTATTATCTAAATTCCTAACATTCTGTTTATTCATTATCTAGCTGGTAAAAGTTAAAAGCCACAATGGCATGTTAAGATACATTCCTATAATATCCACATTTAGCTTTTTTATTATCTATCTTTTCCAGAAAATGTCAGAAGCCTATCTGATTTGGCTGTAATTAAATTTGATTGGTTAATAATCCAACCCCAAATTATCCATCATTCCCCTATTTTAGTGCTAGTTTTATTTCACTCTGAATTCTCATAGTACGTAAAGTGTCCATTCTTTGGTTTCTAGCCAATTAAAAGAATCTATAGGCTTTTACCATAAATTGGCCTTTGAGATGTGTGGAAGTTTGGAAAGACCAATTTTTTTCTTAGGAAATAAAATATCCTTTTGTGGTAGACAGAAGAATGGAATCCAAAGACGTCTCCGCCTGTCTCCAAACATGTAAGTTTTGTCGCGTAGCAAAGGGACTCAAGGCTGCAGGTGGAATGAAGGCTGCTAATCAGCTGGACTTGAGATGGGAGAGGGTCCTGGATTATCCAGGTGGGCCCGGGTAATCACGAAGGTCTTTATAAGTGAGTGGAGGACTAGGGATTCAGAGCCAGGGTGACGCCGTGAGAGCAAGGCTCAGCCAGCCGTTGCGGGCTTTGGAGATGGCAGGCGGCCACGAGCCAAGGAAAGCAGCCCTGCCAGCATCTTGATTTTAGCCCAGTGAGGCCCCTTTTGGAGTTCTAGCCGGCAGAAGAGTAGGATAAAAAACGTGTATTTACACCTGGTTTGCGGACCTTTGCTGTAGCAGCAATAAGAAACTAAAACGCCCTTGAGAGATTCGTGCGGAGGAGAGTCGAGGGACAGCAATGCTCCTGACCGGCAGCGTTGGTATCGAGAGAGGGTTTCAAAAGATTCGTGCATGTTAGTGAGAAGAAAAAATACCACTGTGCATGAGGCCAAGAAGTGGCATTTGGGCAGGTGCAGTGCTTAATCTAGGTCCCTAGGCCGACAAGCCCCTTCCCCTTGCCTGAGCTGCTCGGCTAACCTATGGATCCTCTTCCCAGGCTCGGGCCCCCATTCTGCACTCAGCCTGGGAGGCGGGAAGGAACCGCCTTCAGTGGGGACTCAGGTGGTTCCCCGAAGCCCACCTGCTTCTCCTCGTGCTTGGAACCCCCCTCCCAGTTGTAGCTAAGAGGTCTTGGACTGATTTTTATGAGCACCCTTCTGCCCTTTACAAGGAAACTCACTGGGCCCCGTGTTGTCGGCTACACCGGGACCCATTAGGTAGCTCAGTACCACTCCCCTGAGCCTTTCTGTTCTCACTGCCCTTCTCAGGAATGCAGCCTTGCATCGAGGCTTCCATCCTTCTTCGACATCCTCCTGACACCGAACACCAGACCACAGGACTTCTGCGTCTGCCAGCTCCGCCCGTGTCCTGCCAGGACCTGCCTGCTAACTTGAGCGCCAGGACGTGCGGGTCGAGCCCGACGCTGCCCGGTCCCCTCTGTCCAAACTTCCAGCAGCCCCTGCAGTTGGGGGTCACCTTCGTGAATTAGTTTCTCCTTGCCCACAAATCTGATTCCAAACCTAACGCTTTCTTTAAGATTCAAATGTCTTTTTCTCAGCAGCTGCCCTCCACTCGCTCACTGAGAAAGCATGACCCTCACACTTCCGACTCTTTCACTGCCTGGAACGTCACCTCCCAGCTGGCCTCTGTGCACCGTCTCTCCCTGTTCCCATCAGCACGAGCTCTGGATTCTCCTCCCCCACCGCACCTCCACCAGTCACACCCTCTGGGACTTTGCTGGGTCTCTCGATTTTTCTCTTTAAAGAGGGAAATTTTTTCTATGTAATCCTTTTGTTTTTCACTATTTTTTATTGTGATAAAATATACATAACATGACATTTGCAATTTTAGCCATTTTTATGTGAACAGTTCAGTGGCATTAAGTGCATTCACATTGTCGTGCAACCATCATCACTGTCCATCTCCAGAATTCTTGCCATCTTGCAAATCTGAAACTCTGTCTCCCCTCCCCCTGGCCCCTGGCACCCACTGTCTACTTTCTGTGTCTACGACTTTGACTACTGTAGGTACCTCACAGAAGTGAAATCATACAGTATTTGTCTTTTTGTGCTGGCGTATTTCACTTCCCATAATGTTTTCAAGGTCCATACGTTGTCACGTGTCAGAACTTCATTCTTTTTTGTGACTGAATAATATTTCACTATATGTACATACCACATTTAGTTTATCCGTTCATGTATCTGAGTCCCTGTTTTCAGCTCCTTTGCGTATATACCCGGGAGTGGGCTACCTGGGTCATATGATAATTCTATGTTTTGCTTTTTGAGGAGCAGCCAGAGTATTTGCCACAGTGGCTACCCCATTTTACATCCCCACCAGAAATGGATGAGGGCTCTAATTTTTCCACATCCTAGTCAAAACTTGCTATTTGCTGCTTTCTTGATAGTAGCCATCCTGGGGGTGTGGTCTCTTATCTGTAATCACTTCCCCTTCCTGGGTCCTTTCCCTCTGGTGCAAACAAGCAGACACGCCCTCCTCTTAGAGCAAACGGTCCTGGGACTGAACTTTCCCATAGACGCATCTCCCTTCCTATTTGGAACCTCACAATCTGTAGTCATCCGCCTTTAGTTTTGTACCTCCTATTCTGCCCGTAGTCCGATGGAACAAGACTCTTACATCCTCAGTTCTAGCGAAACTTCTCCTTTCCAGCTCTCTTTCTCAATCCCCATTCAATGCGATTCTCTCTGCCCCCGCTGCCTAATGGGAGTCAGGGTGCTGGTGGTGTAGACCTCACTGCAGCTCGTGAGAAACGCAGGTTCTTGGGCCCCAGATGTACGGATTCCTACGAGATGCCAGGTCGTGTTCTATGCACATCAACATTTGAGAAGCACGGCTTTGCAGAGTTTTAACCCTCTGATGCCCACACTGTCTTGAAGCAGTCTTACCCCTGGGCATAGCCATCACTTTCCTCTCCGGACGTGCGTCCTACCTCACCTCTCTGGACGCTGTTTTCCCATCTCTGCTTGTTCGCTTCTTGGACTCTCCCTTCGGTTTGGAGCCTCCTGGATTCTGCCCTAGGCCGCCGCCTTTTGAAACTCAACCTGTTCTTCCAACATCACCTCATTCATTCACACGGCTTCCGTAGTCGCTTATACAGCTATGAACCCTGAACCTTTCCATGTAGTTCACAGCTCTCTCTTGCACTCTAGGCCTGTCATCTTATCTGCCGAGCTCCCCAGCCTCACAGCCCCACTGAGCACGTGCCCCTCAGCACAGCAGAATCAAGCTCATCCTCAGGCTCTTACCCTTGCTTCTGCAGGGGACACCACCATCTCCCCAGTCACCCTCAGGTCAGATCTAATCCCTTCTTGCTTCCTTATTGCAATTAGTAACCAAAGCCTATCGATTCTATTTAACAATCGGTTCACGTCAGAACTACCCAGAGAGCTCCAAGACATCCTCTCTCTCCCAGACCCAGGCTGTGTGGTTTCAGAGGGCCCCGTGATTCTCCCTCCCCCAGCAGTGTTTCTCAGGCCTTCCTCTCCTCCTGGAGCCAGATGGCACTGCCGCAGAGTGGATGCTCATCTTCTGTTACCTCTACAATAGCCCCTAACTCTAACTTACAGCAGTCCATTGCTACCTATTATTTTTCAAAAATATATGTAATCTTGTAATTCCCTTAATTAAAAACATGCGATGTTTCCTCATTACCTAATGACTAGGGTTTGACTTCCTAAGAAAGATATCCACAATCCTTCACAATCTGTTCAAAGCCTGTCATTTTTCTTAGCCTCATCCTCCAGGTCTATATTCTAGCTCAGTGATTCTCAACACAGGCCATACATTAGCATCACCTGTGGAGATTTAAGACACCAATGCATCAATGCCCAAGACCTGCCATAAATCAGAAACTGGGGATGGGATCCCAGCATTGCTGATATGAAAATTAGAAGAGGAGTAGACAAGAGTTCCTGAAACTCAAGGGCACGCTACTTCCCATGGCCTTCTAGCAGATGGCATCTTAAATCCCTACGCTGTAGCAAAGAACAATTTCTATTTGTGGGGAAAGGAAAGTGAAAGAAAGGGAACATTCTTCCTTTTGCAAAGGCAGCTCTTCTTGTAATATCCATAATGGATTTCACTTTCATTCCAATTTAGCAAAGATGAAAGCAAATGTAAGAAGTCCAGTAAAATATGATCTTCCAGGAATTAGGACATGCCAGGGGATGCATTAACTTAATTGGGCTGTATTAATAGAATGAAGGACAGGCACATAGTGGTCTTCATGATGTATCATAAAAGTATATTTGTTGTCTAGATTTAAGAGACTATTATAGAGTGGTATGTGTGTGTGTGTATGCACACACGTGCACGCATGTGTGCATGCATGTGTGAGCATACTAGTGTGAGTGTGTGTGTGTGTGCCTGTGTGGGTATGCGGTCTTGAATTCTCCTCTTTAAACTTACTTTGTCTCTGAAGCCTGACTTCACTGATTTTCCAATTTGGAAATTTTTAAATCCTTAGTGTGAATAATACTTAAGTGATCTTCTGAATGGTGATGAAGATCCTTTTCAAAATTCCAAGCAAGTTAAAGGGGAAAAAAAACATTTTACCCCATATGTGGGCTCATCTTTAATTTCCTGAGATGCCATATTGAATTTTCCATCATATCCTCTACATGACTTTCTGATTTGACTCTTTCAATTAGTAAAATACATTACATTTAGTATTATCATTTTGATAGATTGCCATCTCCCCCAATAAACTAGCAACTGGCTGAAAAAATGTTTCTTAGCCTTTCATTCCAAAGGTATACTAAAATATATATGTATTTCGAAACTTACAAAAATGATTCTTTTGGAAGATGGTGGTGGCAATGTAGTTTGTGAGTTGTCTTGAATTCCCAGCCACTCAACAATAAAAACTCACAGGACAACTAGGACAGCACAACAAATATCACACAAGCACATTTGCAACAAAACTAGGTGACAAGATACTCCCGTGACCTTCAAAATGCCAGAGAGGGAACAATGACGGCAGCAAACTGGAGAAGAATCATAATCTGTTTGGCAGAAAGTGAAGGGAGGCAGTGGGAGAGCTGATGGAGATGAAACCAGGAGAACCAACAGCAGCCTAGAGACTCTCATTGGAGAGCACAGGGGTCAGTCTGAGAACAGCAGTGGAAACAAGAGGCTTTGCAAACTCCAACTTGTGAGTGAGTGCCAGAGTCAACCCTCAAACTGACTAGCCAAGCTCCCTTCCAGGACAAAGTCTCACGTAGAGGAGAAGCTGCTGGGGATAGAATCCAAAGTGAGCAGGACAGAGCCAATCAGAGAGAGGAGGAGATTGGGGCTGGGGGTGAACAGAGCCAGGAAGTCTCAACAAGAACCAGCCCTGCCCTGATCATTCGTGAAACAACAAGAGAGGGAGCTCTAGAGCCAGGAAGCTGGACCAGCTCTTCTGGCCTCTCTCCCTCCTTGACACTCAGAAAAACTCATCTCAGGTGAAAATGAGCAACAGAAAGGATCACAGTAAAATTCCATACCAAGTTATTTTCAGACAAAGGAAATAAGGAACAGAATAATGTTCCTACGTGATGAGACTACACCTGACAGACATGTCCACAAAACCAATGAAAAATGAAACCCACAATATTTCAACTTGAACTAAAAGAAATTTAAAAAATAATAGAAGATATTAAAGATCAGCACAACTCAGATTTAACAAAATTTAGGAATGGGGTGACAGTATTCAGGAATGAATTAGAACTAAGAGAAAAGTCACTTTAGAAATGAGATCCAAATTAGAAGAAAGACACAATGCCTTCATAGAAGGTGAAAGGAGGAAAAATTTTAAATTCAGAAAGAAGAGATTCAAGAAAAAGTGGAAAAATTTAGACTATAAGCAAAGAAGTTTCAAAATACGTATAATAGAATTTCCCAAAGAAGAAAACAATGAAATAAAGAGTAAAAACGATAATTCAATCAATCTTCCCCAAAATAAAAAGGAAAACTGAAACTACATATTGAAATCGGGCACTGCCTTCCCGAGCATACTGAGCCATCATGACTGGAGCAGGTGGGCACATGAAAGGGAGCAGGACTATACATGTGTTTGGTTTCTGTTTATGAGAACAACGCTAGAATTTGACAATATCAACACAGAAAAGGAACCAGTGAAGAGAATTAAAATTTCAAAACTCTTAATGTGGAACCATAAGGTTACTGTGGTTTCTACACTTAGGAAAACTCATTTTCTTTTTGTAATGAACTGATCCAGACCCTCCATCCAGAAAGGAATCACTGCGATAAGTGGATGCCGCCCACTTAGCACATGCTCTTTGCAGAAGCATCGTCCGAAGACCGCTCAGGTGAGGACGCAGAGCAGCAGTAAGAGGAGCTGGCTCCCACGGCAGTAAATTAAGATGCTCCAGGGGCGACCCCGGCTGAGTGGAAAGGTGATTTCCCCCCTTAATTAAAAGAAAACAAAACTATGCAGGCTGAAGTGTTTGCTTACACTATTGACATCTATTTCCTGTGGGGAAATGTCATTGGATTCAGGGAATCGATAACGTTCACGCCTGACCCCCTTACCTCTGGCAGCTATTGTGATATTACAATAGTGAATAGTATCATTTCATGCTCACAGCTACGTTCACTTGGCACTTGTGAACATTCCCTCATCCTTTTAAAATAAGAAACTAGTAGAACCATAGGACCCAATAGGATGCAGAATTGCAAATTTTCTGAAAGTGTGAAAAATAAAGAGCAAGGATGTTTTGAAAAGTTTGTTCTAAGTATCTCTAAGAGCAGCTACATGCTCTGACACCAAAGCTGGTCACTTAGTAAGCTCTTTCTGTGTAAAACTAAATGATAAATTTATTGGTAAGGATACTTGGAGACCTTCTCTTAAAGGCAATCCAAATTGATAGAAAAATAATAGTTTTCCATCTTTTAGATCAGAAAATAGACAAGGTTTAACTAGTTTACACATGTTTAAGTATGGAATTCCCCAAGAGAAGGTCTTAACAAAAGAAATAAATGTTTTTTATACTAAAAATAAAACTGGAAAGAAATAAACAAAAGGTATTTACTTTATTGCCTAATAGGTGAGCAAACTTGAAAGTCCTATAGGTAATTTCCCAGAAAGGGTATTATAAGTAAGAGGATTTACAGAGCGGATGTTACAGCCAAACCAAATGAGGAAATAGCTGGTAGAGAGGGCGTGTAAAATAGCCCCACGCCTCAGGAAGCCACAGAACAGAAACGGCTTCTTAAATAATAAAATGTACCATATCAATGTCATATACCGATTTAGATTTTTAAATATTAAATTTAACTTTTGAGCTTTGTTGGTAGACGCCCAAGTATAGCAATATCCTAATGACTTATTTTGCCTTGATGGAAATTGAAGAGCGATAGGAAATTATTCCATGAACACCCGTGGAAAGGAACAGTCTGAGGCCTCGCACCTCCTTTCTGACCCCACTGCTGTCTGCCTAGCTCCGGACTGTAACCCCAGGACAACTCTGCTGTCTTCTCACAGGTCCGCATTCACTTAGCCCTCGGTTCCAGCTTCCTGAAGCACACGCTGACGGCCCTACCTAAAACCCTAAAATGATACCCCCCCCCCGCCGAGCATCATGTTATATTGAATCAAGTCCAAACTGCTCCCCTGGCATGTAAGACCCTCCAAAACACAGGCCTGGTCGACAAGCCCTATTGTCAACAAGGAGGTTAGTCTCCGTAGACTACTGTCAATCAGGGCACTCGCCATTCTTACCCCATGTCTGCATTTTTATCCTTTATTCTCTACATATTTTCTAAATTTCAAGAAAGTATATAAATTTATAATTAAAACATGTAAAGGGAGGCAATTCCTGCCCAGTGTTCCCAGCTCGTGCTGCAGTATCCCATCTCTGACACCTCCAGATTGTTCAGCCAAAGCTGTTCTCCCTCCGAGAACTCCTAAGGAGGTTTCTTCATGCTCCATGTTCCCCCTGCACCCACTGCCATGTGCCACTTTATAGTGTGGATGATCTTTGCTCAGGAGTCTTGAGGATCTAGACTTGAAGATCTGTTTCAGGTTTGTATCCATCAGGGTGAATCCCGACACTTGAATCTTTTTCTAAAGACATTTGCAACAACATGGATAGACCTTGAGAGGGTGTTATGCTAAGTGAGATAAGTCAGATGGACTCTGACAGATGCTGTATGATCTCTCTTATATGTGGAATCTAAAAATGCTGAACTTATAAAAACAGAGAACAGAGTGGTGGTTACTGGGGGCTGGGGCAGGGGGTGGGGTGGGGGAGAAATGTTGTTTAAGGGTACAAACTGAGAACTAGTAGATAAATAAGTCCTGGAGATGTAATGCACAGCATAGTGATTATAGTCAACATACTGTACTATAAACTCTGAAGTCACTAAGAGACTAGATCTTAATTGTTGTCACCACACACACACACAAAAATGATAATCATGTGATGTGATGGGGGTGTAGCTAACACTACAGTGGTAATCCTACTGTAATATATAAATGTATCCAGTTAACATGTTGTACACCTTAAACTTATGCAATGTTACAAGTCTATTATATTTCAGCAAAAAAAGTACAAACAGTGAGTGACCTTTGTGCTGGAAGTTACATCCAGGTTCATACATCTGTCACCTCCCAAAAGAAAAGGTGACGTTTCAGTGAAAATTGGCAACTTTTACTAAAGAATGAGGGGCCATGTATTTGCATCTGGGAGTATGTTGAAATTAGCTCCTGCTTGGCAAGACTCTACTAAGGGAAGCATAGTGTATACCTTGTTACCACTGTGAAATAGAGTGGAACATTACCACTTTGTCTTCTAACTAACTCTTAAAGCCCCCACTAACTCCAGATGCAGTGAGTATGGACGGTGCTCTACTAGGAGACTGTCGTTTCAGTAACAAAGTAAGCCCATAACTTAAATGGGGAGAGTCCTACACCACCTGACCCACCGAAAAACAAGGTCTTGCAAGAGGGCAAGAACAGGTGCGAAGAAATGTGTTCTCAGCTGGCATGCTGGAGAATTGATTAGATCATAAAGAATTCTTGGTATTTTAGGAAACACTTGTGCAGTTTTAAAATTTTACTTGGTTTCTTTTGCTGCCTAACTTTGCTGTCATCCCTTAGACTCTTTGCCCTTTCACTAAACATTCAGAACAAAAGAAAAAAAAGTTGGAGTTCTAGCCTGTTATTTTTTTAAGAGATTTCATCTAAGTTAGACCCACTGTGATAATGGGCTTTACCATGAGGCAGTGTGGGCCACTGAAAAGAGAGTAGATTGTGGGCTGACAAACCTGAATTTCAGTGGCAACTCTGTCATTTATTAGCTGTGCAACTTTAAGTGGCTTAATTGACCGCTCTGAGCTGCAACCTCATTATCTGTAAAATATGGAAGACTCTCCCCTCCTCCCGATTTGTAGAAGGGAATCAAAAGAGATCATGAAGGGCCAGCAGGCATTCAGAAGTGTGAGTGTCCTTACTCCTCTGTGACTTTCACTCAAGCTTGCGACCTCATTACCACGGATGATTGAAAGGGGGCTCTAGTTTTATTTTATTTTTTTAATATTTTAATGGTCCTGCACAAATTCTGGTCAAATATCAACTGACTTGGAATCTTCTTGCTCAGGAACGTGCAGCCCCGGCACCCGGGCTGATGTGTTTTCATGCCGCGGGGGATGGAGAGTGGGCAGGGGGGCCTGAAGCCTTCACCACCCCCCCAGGCAGCTTGAACAGCTGATTCTGAGCGAGCAGAGGGAGTTTCTCTTCCTGCTGTGCCCCGCGGGGGTTCCTGAGCCCGGCCACCTGCCGCCCTCGGCCTCCAGCATGGCTTTCCCTTTTCCTGACTTGGGTGTCACGGCTGTCAGCTGGGGTGGGCACTCAGCCACCCAGTGGTTCCCCTCGTGGCACCACACATAACTCATGTCCTTCCCAAATATGGGAAAGGCTGAATTCCTCCCCAAGCATTGGTGCGGGCTCCCTTCTGCTATTATTCGCACGTGGTTGAGACCCATTTTGTTTTCTTGTGAGTTAGCTGAGTAACACTTGCTAAATGGGTTTCATTCAAATGGCTTTTAGAGAACTAAGTATTAGATATTTTAAGATAAAACAACATGAGATTGAAAGCAGCTCAGTGCCGATTGGGCAGGCCTGCAAGTTCAGCGTTCTTCAGCAAGCACCCGGAGGGTTTGCCCTCTCCAGGACTCACACTGGACACCTCAGTGTTTAAGATTTCTTTAAGGACTAAGATTGTGTCTGCTTAATATTAGGTCTAGTGTTACCGGGAAGACGAGTGGTGAATAAAACAGCTCTAATGATTCATATCCTGGAGCATTTCTGCAAAACGAAATGCAGCAATTAGATTTCATGTTCTAAGCCAACCCTGTGCGAGAGCAGTTGAGACCCAGCTTACCAGACTATTTTTAATAACTGAGGTCACAGAGTATTTATATGTACTCTTGGGGCAGTCCCCTGATTGAAACAGGAACCAACAAACTCACACTTTAGTGACCCTCCAGCTCTCGAACTTCGAGTTTCCTTACATTTAGAACATATTATTATTTTGGTACAAGGCAGTAGAGAAGCAAAGCAAAAGAAAGAAAATTAATGGATGAAGAAAACATTTTCTTTTACCTTCCTCCAAAAAGGTGATTTTCTTCATTTAAAAAGAGAAGACAGATAAACAGACTGTGGTATATCCATACAATGGAATATTATTCAGAGATAAAAAGAAAGGAGCTATCAATTCACAAAAAGACATGGAGGAACCTTAAATGCATATTGCTAAATGGAAGAAGCCAATCTGAAAAGGTTATATACTATATGATTCCAACTCTATGACATTCTGGAAAAGGCAACACTGTGGAGACAGTGAAAGATCAGTAGTTGTCAGGCGTTAGGGGAGGGAGGGACGAATCGGTGGGACACAGAAGATGAAAATCCTAAAAAGGGCAGTGAAACTACTCTGTATGATACCATAGTAATGGATACATGTCATGGTCCAAACATTTGTCCAAATCCACTGAATGTACAACACCAAGAGTGAACCCTAATGTCAACTATGGACTTTAGTTAATAATGAAGTATCCACATTGGCCCATCAATTGTCACAGAAATACCACATTAATCCAAGATGTTCATAATGCAGGAAACTGCTGGGGATGTCGGTGGTTAGGGGATACATGGGACCTCTCTATTTGCCACTCAATTTTTCTATAAACCTAAAATTACACTAAAAAATAGTCTATTAATTTTTTTAAAAAGTGAAGACACAGCTTGGAGCTTCTTTGGGCCTCCACAGGGTCTCTAAAGGGGACCTTAGGCCGTTTGCTTCTTCCCTCCATCTGTCCCCCATTTTCCTGTCCCACGCTCTACAGAACCTCTCCCAGGAAACAGGAGGTGGTGAAGTCAGCAACCAGCTTTGTTCCTGGGCTCCTTTCCTGGCCCTCTGTGCACCAGGCATCCGAGTGCCAGGCTGGGTTCCAGCCCACTTTGGAAGCTTGAAGCCCCTCTTCCACTAGGATTTCTAATGAGAACGTGTTTTCCCCTCTCAGCGACGTCAGTGAAAACCAACACTTTCTGCCACATTCCCGATGTCGAGCGGAGCATGGACTGTTTCTCTTCTTCCTCCAGATGACTCGCCCTGAGTGAGAGTGAGCCACAGGTGCTAATACTAACGTTTTGCCACATTCACGGTGGTCCACAGCCCTGCCAAGAGGGGCCTGGACAGGGCCCCCAGGCCAGTGCTCCAGGGGGCCGAGTCTCTGGCTGACACTAGCCGGCCCCAGGCCATGGGCGTCTACTGGCCATCTTCCAAGTGTCAAGCCCTGAACCAGGCAGGGAATGGACATGGTGGGGAACAAGACCTACTGTCAAGAGACTTGGCAGAAAGCATGAGTCCAGTGACATGTAAGGTGCTCCCCAGAGAAAGGGGCTCTGCAGAAAGGGCCAGATGTGAAGGGTCAGTAGGAGCTAGCCAGCCCCAGGGGAGGGGGAGGAGAGGAAAGCTGTCCTGGCCTCCAGGAGGTGCCCCGTGCTGGCCCCACAGTCACTGTCCCTGCAGCCTTCACGGTGCCGGGTAGCTGTCTCCCACTCCGCCTGTTCCCCCAGCTCCGCTGGGCCCAGCAGCACCTGTTGTGGGGAGTAGAACACAGAAGGCGGGGACCCTGCTTCTCCCCGCAGTGGTTCTGGCCTTGCCACGGGGATCTCTCACCAATTATTCTTCAAGGGACCATTTCCAAAGCACTTTAGAATTATAGTACAAGCCTGTGAATCATTGTAACGGCTGATACTTCCACCTCATCTCGTCGTGTAGTGTCCAAGCTGGAAGGACTCTGAGAGCCTCCGTGCGGGCTGAGCTTAGAACTGAAGCCCTGAGAGTTAAGTCTGGTCAGGGTTGTCCCTATCCTGCAGAGATAGTTCTCAGAAGCAAAGCAAGAAGCACAGAGAAGTCTTGTGGAGCTGTCACCCCATTTGGGCACATCAGACTTGCTTTGGACAATGGCATATTTATCAAGTCAAGGGCACAAATCCTCTGTTTTGAGATGAGTCCATGAATTACCATGTATGTACATGATCCCAACCATTCTCAGGATGCTGCCCACACTCCCTCGTTCCTGGTTTGCAGGAGCAAAGAGCACAGGTGGGAAACTTATGTGGCACATGACATTCTCCACATTCCCCAGAAGAGTGATTCTAGACAAGTCACTGCCACTACCCGACAGCAATAAGACATAGGGGTGCTGGCCACAATTCCCAGTGCGGGTTCCCAACCATCAGCAACAACTGTGAGCAATGCTGTCTGACTATGGACTGTGAGACTGTGAACGATGAGCACTGACTGTGGACTGTGAGACTGTGAACGATGAGCACTGACTGTGGACTGTGAGACTGTGACTGACATGCACTGACTGTGGACTGTGAGACTGAGCGACATCCGCTGACTGTAGACTGTGAGACTGTGAGTAGTATCCACTGAATCAAGCACCTTTACTTTGCTTTGATTACCTCTTGGGCATTACCTCTTGGCTTTCTGTGTGTTTGACTAGTTTCCAGTTTCCTTAACCGGAGATCAGTGCAGCCCTGGATACGCAGTGAATGGCTTTGCCATGTGGCTGCAGTGGGAGCAGAGCTGAGAAAAAACACCGGTCATCGACATTCTGGGTGCGTGGGATGGTTGACGACATCTTCAGGCAACAGTGTCTACAGAGGGTAGATCTAAACAGTTTCTCTGAGACAAACACACCACCAACTTTTAAAAAACCTGTAATATCGAAATAATCTTTACCATTCCAAACTGTTCATTAGTTTTGTAACTGTGAACAAGGGGTGTTCTATTTTTCTGTATGTGTGTGTGTGTGTGCCAATCTTGATGTCACTAATGTAATATTTTGGCTGCAGACACCACGGGCTCTTGATGCTGAGAGTACTTTGTCTGCACTGGTTCTGGGAACATTCGGAGAGAAACCCCACAACGCAGGGAGCGTCGGGCCTGAGGCTGTGCTGGGCAGGCCCCGGGCCTGTGTCTGACACTCCTGTGACTCCTGAGACACAGAGCACAGGGCCAGCTGCACTTCTCAAGTCGCAGCCGTAAAGCGGCTGTACCTCCACGTCACCACCCAAAGCAAGCAGGGACTTTTCTCAGAGTAGAGAGTGAGGCGAAGGAAAATAACATGCAATTGTTCCAGGTGAATATTAAACCCACACCAAGAGAAAATTTAGATCAGATTTGCAAACAGGTGTGTGTGCAACCAAGATTGGCCCTCAAGCGTTGTTAGCTGGCTCTTCTTCAACCTCTGTGAGTCCTTCCCAAAATGGTGACTGTAAACATTTGGGGAAGGAAGTGGGGCAAGGAAATGGCTAAGCCATAGGGAATGTGGCTTGGTAATCCTGAGGACAAGGCCCATGATTTATGCTTGTCTTCCATCCTCCCCTGGGACTCAGACGAGTGCCGGGCATGCACACCCCTCGTGATTGCTCATGGCTTGCTTTAGTTTGATTTTCCCAAAACTGGCCATTCTTCTGCTTGCCCAGCTGAGCAGCTCCTCATTAAGTGAGTCAGTTCAGACAATACCTGCGGGAAAACATCCCTATGCCTAAGATGCCCTGTGCACTATTTCCTCTCTGTGCCCCAAAACGTTCACACAGGATGGCGATGTCACCAGGTGTCTACCACCTGCCTGTTCCATCACACCTGAGTCCTAGAGAGCAGAGGTCGAGTGTGTCCCCAGCACTGGCAAAGAGCCTGCCACATTCTAGGTATTCAACAAACTTTCTTCTTCAAGAGGTATTGGATTTTACTTATTTGTGCCTTCTCTCTTTTTTTCTTGGTGAGTCTAGCTAAAGGTTTGTCTATTTTGTTGATCTTTTCAAAGAACCAGCTCTTGGTTTTATTAATTTTTTCTATTGTTTTTTTGGTCTCCATTTCATTTATTTCTGCTCTGATTTTTATTATTTCCCTTCTTCTACTGATTTTGGGCTTTGTTTGTTCTTCTTTTTCCAGTTCCTTTAGGTGCATTGTTAGATTGTTTATGTGAGATTTTTCTTGTTTGTTGAGATAGGCCTGTATCGCTATAAACTTCCCTCTTAGAACCGCTTTTGCTGTATCCCATAAATTCTGGCATGTCGTATTTTCATTTTCATTTGTCTCCAGGTATTTTTTGATTTCTTCTTTGATTTCTTCGTTAACCCAGTCGTTGTTCAGTAGCATTTTGTTTAATCTCCATGTATTTGTAGCTTTTCTGATTTTCTTCCTATAGTTGATTTCTAGTTTCATACCGTTGTGGTCAGAAAAGATGCTTGGTATTATTTCAATCTTCTTAAATTTATGGAGACTTGTTTTGTGGCCTAATATGTGATCAATCCTGGAGAATGTTCCATGTGCATTTGAAAGGAACGTGTATTCTTCGGTTTTTGGATGGAATGCTCTGTATATATCTACTAGGTCCATCTGTTCTAGTGTGTCGTTTAAGGCCAATGTTTCCTTATTGATCTTCTGTTTGGATGATCTATCTGTTGGTGTAAGTGGAGTATTAAAGTCCCCTACTATTATTGTGTTACTGTCTATTTCTGTTTTTATGTCTGTTAATAATTGCTTTATATATTTAGGTGCACCTACATTGGGTGCGTAGATATTTACAAGTGTTATATCCTCTTGTTGGATTGTTCCCTTGATCATTATGTAATGCCCTTCTTTGTCTCTTTTTACAGTTTTTGTTTTAAAGTCTATTTTGTCTGATATGAGTACTGCTACCCCAGCTTTCTTTTCATTGCCATTTGCGTGGAGTATCTTTTTCCATCCCTTCACTTTCAGTTTGTGAGTGTCTTTAGGTCTGAAGTGTGTCTCTTGTATGCAGCATATATATGGGTCTTGTTTTTTTATCCAGTCAGCCACCCTATGCCTTTTAATTGGGGCATTTAGTCCACTGACGTTTAAAGTAGCTGTTGATAAGTATGTACTTACTGCCATTTTTTAACTTTTTTTTTTTTTCCCCTCAGTGTTTTAGCAGTCCTTCTCTGTTCCTTACTTCTTCTATACAGAATTGATGGTCACTTTAGTTTGACCTCTGTCTGAAAGCTGTACTCTTTAACTACCCTCCTCCCTCCTTTTATGTTTTTTATATCATATCTAACCTCTTTTTTGTGCATTTGTATCCATTACCTTACACCATACACAAAAATTAACTCCAAATGGATTAAAGACTTGAATGTAAGACCTGAAACTGTGAAAGTTCTAGAAGAAAACATAGGCAGTACGCTCTTCGACATCGGTCTTAGCAACATCTTTTCAAATACCACATCTGACCGGGCAAGAGAAACAATAGAAAAAATAAACAAATGGGACTACATCAAACTAAAAAGCTTCTGCACAGCAAAAGAAACCATCAACAAAACAAAAAGACAACCTAACAATTGGGAGAAGATATTTGCAAACCATACATCTGATAAGGGCTTAATCTCCAAAATATATAAAGA
The DNA here is from genome assembly GCF_057802395.1 of Ceratotherium simum simum. Taxonomy (NCBI): domain Eukaryota; kingdom Metazoa; phylum Chordata; class Mammalia; order Perissodactyla; family Rhinocerotidae; genus Ceratotherium; species Ceratotherium simum. The sequence goes on from NC_141909.1 coordinate 3,690,265, forward strand.
ACTCATGCATCTCAACAACAAAAAAACTACCAACCCAATTAAAAAATGGGCAAAAGACCTAAACAGACATTTCTCCAAAGAAGATATACAGATGGCCAACAGACACATGAAAAGATGTTCAAAATCACTAATTATCAGGGAAATGCAAATCAAAACTACAATGAGATATCACCTCACGCCCGTCAGAATGGCTATAATTAACAAGACAGGAAACAACATGTGTTGTTGGAGAGGATGTGGAGAGAAGGGAACTCTCATACACTGCTGGTGGGAGTGCAAACTGGTGCAGCCGCTATGGAAAACAGGATGGAGATTCATCAAAAAATCAACGATAGAACTACCATATGATCCAGCTATTCCACTGTTGGGCATTTATCCAAAGAACTTGAAAACACCAATTTGCAAAGGTACATGCACCCCTGTGTTCATTGCAGCCTTATTCACGATAGCCAAGACTTGGAAGCAACCTAAGTGCCCATCAAGGGACGAATGGATAAAGAAGCTGTGGTATATATACACAATGGAATACTACTCAGCCATAAGAAACGACGAAATCCAGCCATTTGTGACAACATGGATGGACATTGAGGGTATAATGCAAAGTGAAATAAGTCAGAGGGAGAAGGTCAAATACCGTATGATTTCTTTCATTAAGTAGTAGATAATAACAACAATAAACAAATACATAGGGACAGAGATTGGATTGGTGGTTACCAGAGGGGAAGGGGGGAGGGAGGAGGGTGAAAGGGCTAATTCGGTACATGTATGTGGTGATGGGTTGTAATTAGTATTTTGGTGGTGAACATGATGTAGTCCATGCAGAAATAGAAGTACAATGATGTACACCTGAAATTTTTACAATGTTATAAACCAATGTTACTGCAATAAACAAAAAATTAAAAAAAAAAAAAAAAAGAGGTATTGGAGACGAACAAGAGCCTGGGGGTCATTTAGCAAGATATCAACGTTGGCAGCCAGCACATCCCCCTACATTTAAGCTCCCGAGTCCCACACCACAGGAAGTAGACCCCACACATAATGGTGGCTTTATTGTCTCCACTCTTCTGCTAATCATTCCTAAACACTCTTCCTGTTTTCTCTTAAACGCCTCTTGTCTTCCATAGTGATATTTTTGAAATGCTTCCTGTGTCTTTGTTCTATTGATCCTGGTTCTCTTAATTATAAAAAGAGGCCGTTTGTTTAGATTAACTTCTATATTAGCCTATGCACCATCTAGGTTGTGTGACAGATATTATTTGAAACTTAATAGTAATGGAGATTTTGTCTGTCATAAATCTCAAAATTTCATATTATACCAAAGGCTGGTTTCTCAGGTTAATTGATCCAAGTATAGTTAATACATTCAAGACAAGTGCACTAATTTTTATTTTGACCTCTCATGATTTCAGTAAAATGTCTTTTATTTTAGTATATGCCCTGCCAAAAGTGGATATGTTCTACTAGAGCTGCTAAGGAAAGACTGTAGAAGAATTTCTAATGGCATTAAAAATGCTGGCCATACCTTGTAGGGCCCGCTCCGTGGCATAGTGGTTAAGTTCAGTGCATTCTGCTTTGGTGGCCCGGGTTCTCGTGTTTGGATCCTGGGCACAGACCACACCACTTGTCAGCCATGCTGTGGTGGCAACTCACAAATAAAGCAGAGGAAGATTGGCACAGATGTTAGCTCAGGGCTAATCTGCCTCAGCAAAAAAAAAAAAAAAAGCTAGCCATACATTGTTTATTAAATAGGAAAGTATGTTGGAATCTCTATTGCATTATGATCCCAAACATGAAAAAAAATTTGTAACTATCTAGTGTTGGTAGGCTTACGAATGATTTTTATTTTCTTCCTTATGGTTCTCTGGATTGGGTAGTTTTCTTTGATGAACAGAAATTTCCTTGTATCAATGGGGAAAAAACTTTAAAAAAATCTTTGGCATTTTGGAAAGCTTAAGCTGTCCTTTTTCTTGAATATCCAGAGAGTGAGGGGCCCTTAATTCACAGGAAGATCAGAAGATTCCTGCTGCTCTCCAGGGGAGTGGGGAATCCCCACTGCCACAGAAGGTTTATGGCAGGTTGGATGTCACCAGTGTCAGAAGGTCGTGAACCCAAACCTGTGAATTTGGGAAGACAAAGCATTCTATAACTAGATAAGTGCTTGCTGAACAGGAGATCCCAGACACCAGTTCAACCCGTGGCCCATGAAGGGGTGCCATTTGGACAACTCACATATTCAGATACATCTAGGAGACCTGCCCTCGAGGAATGGTCGCTAGGTCTAATCATGGACTATCATTCTTCACATATGGGTACACATAGTGACCTCACTGGTTACCTCAGAAGGTATGATTTATACTTGTCTTCCTCAGGTTGTCCAAGGAATCATCACACCAGATGATGATTTTGCTGATGGGACAAAGCGGGAGGGGAATAACACGTCCCAGTACCTACTCTATAAACCAGGCATTTTACTTATGGTTCTGTCTAACGTCTATAGAATAGACAGCATCTTCACTACACTGATGAGGAAACTGAAGCCCTAGAGCCAGGAAGAGGCAGAGTTATAATCCACACCTGGTCCCCAGATTCCTTCCAAATTCCATGTTTTTCCACTATCTCGTGTCCCGTCCCCAGCAACATGAGATGGTTGTAGGGCCTTGAACAAGCCAATGTCTCAGAGCTTCGGTTTCTGTCTGTGAGATGAGGTGGCTGAGTTAGGTGGATCTTGAGGTCCTCTTCAGCCCTCGCATTTTACGATTCTTTAATGATTTTGCTCATATACTAGAGTGACAGCTTAATACAACTTTTAATAAAATGCTACATTCCTTCTGGCATTAACTTCACACAGTCCCACATGTGAAGCACAGCAAAGCAGAGACAGGTTATGTGTTCAGATGATAGAAGATTCCAGAAAGGCCATAATTAGAACTGCATTTCCATAGGCCTGTGCCTTCCCCCACTGAACAAGACCCAAACGTGGGTGAAGTTGGAGCATTGCCTGTAGTGTCTGAAAGTGAATTTCCGAGGAGTCCATTTAATTATGCATTTATATCACTATATGTCTCCCCTTCTAACTTTTACATGTTATGTACAGTTTGGGATACACAAATTAACTTTTTGTCCTGTTGGAATTCTAACTTGCCCCAAACCTTTGAAACAAGACTTAAAAACGTCAAATGGAATCATATCTACCTTCACTTCGATACTAAACTATGATTGAAATAAATGCATGACTCTCACAAGCTCATAATAACAATTATTTTCAGTATATTGTAAGGGTCTGGGTTTGTGAGATGGCTACAAACCAAGCAACCTAACGAACACAGCACTTCAGACCATTAGCCAATTAAGCTCCTGTTTGGACTTTTGTTGTTCAAGTTACACATTTCTTTGGACTAAAGTTTTCCTGCTTGTAATCATTATTAACGTCGGGAAAGAAGAAGATGTTTGAATACAAAAAAGTCAGAATTTCATGTGTTTTTTTATCCACTGGTAGAGCGGGAAATTCATGCCATAATGGTATATGAGTATATGTTTATAAAGGCATACAAATTGTTTTAATTAATTGCTGAGAATTGTAGAGAAATAGGGGTTGTTTGGGCTTTTTGGATAAAGACTATGAAGAAGAGTTCAAAAGTGTGCAGAAAGTACCTGATTGGCTGGAGTCTGTGACGGCAGCTGATGTTCTATAGATCCGGCCTGAGGCCCGGGGAAGCCTCAGGGGCTGAGCTCGGAAGACAGGGGGTGAGTCTGGGGGATTGTTTAGAATCCAACCCTGGTGTCAGACAGACATTGGTTTCTACTGCTTCTGCTACTTAATTGGAGTCGTATGACCACAGATATGCCACACACACCCTGAACCTCACTTTCTGCTTCTGTGAAGGTGGATTAATAACTATGCTTCCTCATGAGATGGTAGTGAGGGTTGGACAGTACAGGGAAGGCCACGGTTCAGAGGATGACCCGGGTGTGTGGGAGGAACGGGTTGGCACTAGGCGCCATGTTACTTCTTTCTTCCTGAGCTTTGCCGGTAACATGGCTCCTTCTCTCTTGTTTTTAAGCTCCAGTCATTTGATGGCTCTTACCAATAGCTCATTCTCACCTCGGGAAGTAACTCTCACTTTCATTATCTCATTGTGACTGTTCCTGGTCCCGTGTTTCCAGGAAACCTGAGTAAATAAACGCTTATCTCCACCTGCCACAGGTCCAAGGTGTTGTCTCTGCGTTGGTCTGTGCAAGGCACATGTGCTGGCTGGAAGAGCTTAACAGACGGACCGAGGTTATCAGCCAGAAAGGGCTGGTTAAGTGGTTAGGCCAGCCCTTGTGGCTGTGAGGAAGCCCGAGAAGCTAGTTGACCAGGAAGCCATGCAGGACACAGGGCACTGGCTGGACCTCCGAGAGCAGTGTGCTCCACTGTAAGGTAGAGCGCACGGTGAGTCCCACAGCCACCTTCACCAAATTGCAGTTTAAACTCTTGTTCACCAAATTTGATCATTGTTCCTCCCTGATTAGATGGCTAATTGTTGATGGATGTCTTGAAACTCTTTGAATAATTTAGCCATTTATAGATCTGAAATAACACCATATAATACCAAACATATTCTTTATAATTTGGGAGAGGAAAAGCATAAATATAGTTTTTCAAATCTTTAATAGCCTCAGAGTGGATCAGAATGCAAGGCCCGTCATCCGTACAACAGTTTTGTCATTGGCTTGGAAAGTGGATGGAAAGAATTTTGGTAAAAGGTCTGAATCTTGCAATGCTAATAAAAGTAGGCAAGTCTGCAGAATTCTACTCTTATAGGTGTTGATTAATCTGCAGGCAGCCAAAAAATGAAAACTTACGAGCTAATGAAGTTAATCATTTTAGAGCATCCAAAGATGTCACCCCTTTTACCTAGTTCTCACTGAGGACTAGCAAAAGCACAGATGGACAACTGGCTGATTTGTTTTCCTGGTTGGTTGTACCATAATTTTACTTGCAGTGAAAAGATCATGTCAGAATCAAAGGCTTACTCTGTAAAAATAAAGCTATCCCATGGGCACTTCCTTAGGGTGGGCCCATTATTGATTCTCCTGGATGATGGTGTTTTTCCATTGATTTAGGCCATGGGTGAGGGTGTTATTCAGAATCTGAAATATCACAGAAGAGTTTTCATAGAAATATAATCATATAATCCATTATCCAGGGAGTTTGCCAGATTTTTAATCTCATTATAACATCAGAGATATAATTTTTAACATTACATATGCCTGGGATTCTGTTAAAAACATAACATCTAGAATACTGTGGATTAAACCATGCTTTGGTGTTTTGTCCTCAGGAGTATGCTGTGCTTTTGATGACAATGAGAGAAAAGTGTGGGTTTTGGGGTAAATCGCCCAAAGAGCCTAGTTAAGAAAATATTCTTTAAATGGTTAGGCATATGGCTCGTTTCCATTCCATCAACAAACAAGGACACCAAGCTGCAAGAGGAGGCACAAGTTGTTTCATTTGAGGTTTGAAAGAAAGAAAGAAAGAGATGACGATGCGAATAATGCTGGTGAGTCAAACGGCCCAGATGGCATGGAGCACACGTTCTGTCCTGGAGAACGAGAGGAGCAATGGGAAGGATGGCACGTCAACCACGGGTTTGTTAATTAATTTTACAGAAAGACAGCTCTGTTTCCTCACTCTCATCAACAATGGCATTTCCTCATTCTGCTCTATACTGACTGATATGGGGAATTTTTCCAAAAAACCAAGCTTGGATACTTCTGGACTGTTCATTCAAGCTATTCATATTTTGTTTCAATTGATTTGAACCACAGCTCCATGTTTATCAATGGATCTCTAGCTTCCTTGTGAAAGAGAACCACTCCCTTCACCCCAGGGTATGTTGTTCATAGTAAAATCTGTAATCTGGGAAGAGCAGGTGGGTCTGGGCCACTGTGACTGGCTGAAATCCTATTCCCACCAGAAACCAAGAACAACACATGGGGGAGATGGAGAACGATGAGCAGCTGGAACATCTACTAGGAAAATCTTTAGAATCCTAGGACATCTCAATATTCAAGTTGTGAACCCTACTTTATGGTAAAGTAGATTCACACAATCAAAAAGAGATTGTCTGATCTGTTAGTTTTCAAAGTATTTCTTAGCAGGTCCTGTTCTCAAAATCTTAGGCAGGTCGCTAATACTGAATAAACAGTAAAGATAAAGGAGGAGCTGCTCTAGTGAGAGCAGGGGTTGGGTAGAGGCTCGTTCTAGATGGTTCTAGATGGTTCTGAGACAGTTCTACCTCAAAATACCAACCCTGAAGAGCAAGGAGACTGCTAAATGCTATTTTGCTGTTTGGTGATCTAGTTCATTGGAAGTAAAAGGGCTGCTAGAACCCAATTCCTTTTAAAAATACATTGGAGCGACATTGTTTCTAGTACACATTGTGTCAACAAGAGATATTCAGTTAAGTATGGGGTAAACTGATTAAGAAGCTGAGAGATCTACATTTCAGTCTAGAAAACTTTACATTAAGTGGTCAAATTAATACACCAGATGTCAAAGGATTCACCTTTACTTATCTAGACAAGTTATTTTCATGAGGGAAAACTTCATTTAATGGATATTAAGTGGATAACAGACGGTTTGGGACATATGCTGACGACAATACAAATAATTTACTCTTGTTTCTTATATTAGTATGCACACCTTTCAAGGCCTGGGAACCCCAAACACAATACACGTTATTTAACCTGTCTCCTCCCCACGAGCAACATCACGTGCCTCTCCTGGTCATACCTCGGAATCTTCTCATAACCAAAGCTCTGTGCCCATGCCAATACATTTCCTATTAGTGTCTCTCAGGGTAATGCTGTCTCTCTGAGCGAATCAAAGGAAAGGTTCTTCTCTTCACAGCGCTGTAGGTAAGTATGTGGGTCATGTTCGGTCAGGGGACCCCGAGTTGTCAGAAGCAGGGTGATCTTGCGGCAGTATAAAATACTATTGTATCTGTGGAAACGAGCAGTTTCTGGGCCCTGTTCTTACCTCTCCCCTCCACTGCTCTTCCCCATCACAGCCCTCCATGCGACTGTAACGGAGTAGCAGCGGGAGATATTTCTGGTGACGGAATAGTCCAATACAGAAATCTACACACATGATGACGTGGCACAGAACTATGCACACATGGCAGCAATGCAAGTGTCCTGGGGGCATCTTGCAATGTAGTTATGTATCGTGGAACCATTGAGGGAAACTGATCTGAGGGGTGAGAGACCTCTCTGTATGATTTTTGTAACTTCCTGTTACTCTTTACCAAAAAAAAAAGAGCCCTGGAATCTGTCTCCCAGTTGGGACTTGCCCCGTCTCCCCACCTTTCTCCGGGTACCCCACCTCCACACCACAGGTGGGTGGCAGCAGTCCGCCAAGCTCTGGGAGAACTAGACTTGAGAACAGCCCCAGAGTCTGGAGAAGCTGAGGGGCACTCCTTCTTTTTCTCCCTCTCTCTCCTCTGGGTCAGTGGGTCCAGGCTCTCCGAGCACAGCAACCATATGACCAGGACGCCCATAACTGTAATGCTGTTTTGCATTCAAGTGTGTGTGTGACACACCTCTTGAGATGGATTTTTTTTTTAACATAGATTACCTTATAGGAGCAGCAGTATTTCGACTTTTAAAACACATGGCTTTCTAGGTACTTTTCAGTGTCACACACCAACCCCTGTTATGATAAAAGAGCTAATCAGAGGGTGCTCCATGGGTTCATGGTGGGGCTGTGGGCAGGACTCTGGAACTCTGCCTCCGTCTGTTTGATTGGAGGTGTAGGAAATCTAGGTACTTTTTTCCCCCAGCATTCAAGTCCTATGTAAAATGAGTAATACCATAGGACAATGGGAAAACCCAACAAAAAATTTTCAAGTATTTTCCTAAATATTACTGCTTTGAAAACCATTGGCTTACAGTGGTCACATGTATTATAAGATTTATGCCTGTGGCACAAAATGCAGACATAGAGCTTTTCACTCTGAGATATGCAAATTGTAAATCTGAAACAATGAAGCAGAATTAAATCATCTTCAATAGTGCAAGGAAGATGCTGCATTTCTGACATGTTGGCATAGCCACTGTTACTTCTGATTGTATCATCATTGTAATGATTGTCAGAGCTGCTATTTAAAAATGTTCAGTGGTTAAAAAAATTTTTCGGAAAACAATATTTTAGAGTTCTCAAACCTCGACTGCAAATGAAGCTCATTTAAAATTTTCCTATGGATTTGATTAAATTGTTATTAAAGAATTGAAAGTAAAAGGAAATAACTAATACTGGTCTTTGAAGTCCATTTGAAATTTAATTGACCATTAGGCCACCGACTATCTTGGCATACAACCATTTAATAATGAGAAACTCAACCTTACATCAGGAATGAGAGCAGCATAATTCATCAAAAGCTACACACCATTTACATTGCTTTCCACGGAGATTTCTTGGGGAAAGTGCAGAACACACAGTTTTAAGTAATTTATGAGCTTTTCAGTAGTGTTATAGCAATTGAGTTCTGGCAATAATGAAAATGTTCCTTGACAAGTATGCTTCAATTTTATTCGACTCAGGCCATGATAGTATCTCGTCTCCTGCCTCAGAAGTTCAGGCTGCCATTAATAAAGTCATGGGGGCAAAATTTTTGAAAAAATTTAGTAATACTGACAAACATAAACATCTTAAGTGTTTAAACCAGGATAAGACAATAATATTGCCTTATATCCAAACAAAATTAATTTGTAAAATTGCATTGCTATTTTGACAAATCTCATTTGATCTATATGGACCCAATTATTAAAATATCAATTTAATAATTAGTTTTCAGACTCGAAAAAGCATTACTCTCACATTAACCCTATGATATGCTTATGACAAAGAAACAGACCAATACCATTTTTTCAAATTGTGATGTGAAAATGGACATACCCCTGATCACTGGTGGGCTCTCCATGGTGAGGACACTAAATTAATCCCCAGCAGCCTCTCTCTTTTGAGAGGTCTAGCAAGCTATGGCAAAAGAGGGATTCTGCAGGCTGGATGCAGACTTTTCCTGGGAGGAGCTCCACAGCCTTCAAGTTTACCATTCAGTCTCTCTGGACTGCAGGTTCCAGGCCGTGATTCTAAAATGTCCCGCAGAATGCTGATTTTCAAGCTCTGTGCATATGAGGACCACTTTTATAACATCAAAAACTATAGGACCCCCCTACAATAATAGGTTAAGCTTCATTCTCCACTGTTGCAAATGCATATCAGGACTTCTTTTAAGTTGATGAGTGAGGTAGTACTCACAATAACATCTCAAAATTCTAAAATTACTAGCATATATGTGTGTGAGAAGTGGGATTTATTCAGTCTACAAAATCCTAAGAGCTATGACTTACCGAGCCCGTGTGTGGTATGCATTGTGCTAATTATCCACTTGACATCAAAAGTGTACATTATTAGTATATTTATTTTACAGATGAAGGAACTGAGGCCTTTGGAGATTAATTAACTTGCTCAAGGTCACAGAACTAGAAAGATGTGGACAGATTGAACCTTGCAAATTACCCCACACTCCTAAACTCCCACGTTCCCAGACCACATGTTGGGTACTGCCTATTCTAAGCTTCATTCCATTATAGTGCTTGACTCTAGGTAAATTCTTCCTCACCAATCACCACAACATCAGATGAAAAGACCATCCCCTGTTTTATTTATTCCACAAGCATTTATTTACTCAGGTGCAATGGTAGATTCTAGATGGATGCATGACATAAGTAATTTGTTAGCTGTGTAGGTGAATCTGTCATGGGCTAATAATGTATTTCTACTTTGATTCCACATGACTTATAGAATGCCCCAGATTAGAACTGTAGGAGGCAATGCATTTTTGGAGAAGCTGGCTTCAGATGAATAAATAAAATGATGACTTGAAACTTCTTTTCATGGACACTACTGTATTTTTTATCAAATGGTGTGAATGCCTAAATTTAAGGAGCTTTCCAAGGAAAGCAACGGCTGAGTTTCTCCACATGCACTAACATTCAACAAGAAATTTCCTGTGTGGATTTTGACATATGGCCGTATTGTCCACCAGCACGTCTGTGACGGGACTCACTGTTACATAATTTAGCATCTCTGATATGATTTTAAATGTCTGTGAGAAAAGCCTTATTTTCTACTATAAACATCAGACAGATAGAAGAAGATGCTGCTTTTAAACTTACACCAAACAGAAACCAACTTACCTCTGATAATGTTTGTGTCATAAATCTCTCCCTTCCATTCAAATCAAACTCCTGAAGCAGGTTTGTGGTTGATTAATCCCACCTGCGATTCAAGCAGACTCTTTTAACTGTAGGACTCAAGTGTTGGGGGGAACAACTACAAATACAAGTGTATCAAATACACATGTCTGATCTCATTGTTATTTCAGGTTGACATTTTGTCTAATCCATCGATGCCTTTCTAGTGTTGCACTCTATACCTATGCATTAATATGGTTTTTTAGACTGAAAAGGACATTCATGCACACATTATCATCACTAGGAATAGTGTTAAATCATTTCAAATTGGAATATTTTAATATATTTACATAAATCCTATTATAAAAGATATTTGCATATGGAATGTTGTTTAAAAGAAATTGTCATTCCTAATTATTTTTTAACTACATCCTTTATTTATTAAATTGAATATTTACTTCAAATAGTCCAAAAGAGACAAAATTCCCCTACAGCAATCCACTTATTCTGGAAATATTTTTATGTGATATAATTTTGCAGGTGTCAAATGTTCTCCTTTTTCCAGGTTTTATTTCCTATTTGAAATCTGACCAACAAGTTTTACTGTCACTTCATATAATTTACCAAGGTGCAGAAATCTTCTTAACAATGTTTTTAATAAACAGGAATACTGTCTCAATGATACTTAGATTGAAAAATAAATAAATCTTTCAAGAAAGTGTCTTGAGGTGCATGAATATTGATGCATACTTAGTACCAAAAGAATGACCTCCTATATTGACCTCACTAATTGAAATTACAACAAAACTCTATGCATTGTTTATACTCACAAAAAAGAGTAATATGCACTTTTTAAACTTTTCAATAGCCCCACATTTTTCCCACAAATTTTATTAATAAAATCTATCTACTCTTTTACTTTTGATCAAAATAATGTATTGCAGCTTGACCTCTCAACATGTGTTTTCTATTAATTTTTTTACTGAAGTATTTAGTTGCTATACCTAATTTGTGGCGCCTCACACCATTTTGAACAAAAACAGAAACCAGTAATTCTTTTCAAGGGGCATGTCTTCCAAAATATTTGACAGATTCTAAAATATGTTTGGAAGGAGTTGTTGCATGCACTGATGAATGAAACAGTATTGAAGACCTACTGGGTTCCAGACGATTAGCGCATCAGTGAACACAACAGATGTGGAGTTTATATTCTAACAGTGGGAAATGCACTACAAGCAGTAGGAATAATAAATACACATATTATATGGCAGGTTACAAAGTGACCTATGTTATGAAAAATAGAGTAAAAGAGGATAAAGAGAATGAATTAAGGAGATGTGAGCAAAGTCTTGAAGGAGACAAGAGATGGGAGCATGTCCAAGGCATGCTCCAGGCAGAGCTGTGGCCCCAAGGTCAAGAGTGCCTGGGGTGTGAAAACACCAAGTTTGCTGAAACAGTGAGAGGAGAGAAGGCAGAGAAGTAAGAGAGAGGGGGAAAGAGGCAACATGGCTCCAGGTGCTGTAGGTCCTTGTAGGCCATTGAAAATCGCGTGGCTTTTTCCCCAGAGTGAAATAGGGAGCCAAGTGGTCATCTGAGAGAAAGCATTCTATGTAGAGGGAACGAAAAAGCACAAGCTTGCCTGTAGTGGGTTGAATTGTGTCCCCCAAAAGACACATTGAAACCCTAATCCCCAGGACCTAAGATTGTGACCTCATTTGAAAATAGGATCTTTGCAGATGTGATCAGGTTTAGAAGAAGTCATTACGGTAGACCCTAATCCAAGATGACCAGTGCCCTTACAATAAGCGACAGAGGCACGCAGGAAGAACACCATGTGAAGACAGAGGCAGAGACTGAAGTGCTGCATCTTCACACAAAGGACTGAAGGCCACCACCCGAAGCTGGAAGACGCAGGAAGGATCCTCCCCTAGAGCCTTCAGAGGGAGCATGGCCCCACCAACACCTTGATCTCAGACTTCTGGCCTCTAGAACTGTGAGAGAAGACATTTCTTTTGTTTTAAGCCCCCCAGTTTGTGGTATATTGTCATGGCAGCCCTGGGAAATTCATACATCAGCTGAGAGTGAGGATGGGGGTTTGAGGAGAGAGAAGGAGGGGCGGGGAGAGTGGAAGGAGCACCGGGTCATGAAGATGTTAAAGGGCTGCTCAGTGGTCCTGGGCTCACTCGATGTTTGTGTTTGTGAATTGCACGGAAGACCGGTCAGCATGGTGTGTGTTTTCTCTTGCTGCGCTCAGCTGTCTGGTGCAGCTGCCTAATGGTGGAGAATTGCATGTAGGTACAAGTGGGTGTGTTACAGGCAAGTGAGGGGTAGGGCAGCAGAGGATATTTGCAAGGGAGCAATATTAATAAGTTGACCTTGGAATTAAAGTTGGGGATGGAGGGAAGCGAGGGCTTGAGGGATGGCTGAGAAACCATGCAAACGTGGGCAAAGCAATGGATTCTGGGTCCCAGTAAAGTTAGATTTCATTTTCCAGTTCCTGGCACAGTACCTCACCTATAATTTCTGTCCGATAAATCGGCTAATTGAAATAATACAGCCCCAAAGCTGTGTTGCTTACAAATTAGGGCTCTGGGTTTACACATTGCAGAAAAATGTAATTTTCTAGAACAGGAAGGAACCTTAGCAAGCATCAGGCCAGACCTACCCACATGTTTTTAGACGAGGAAATACTTGGCAAATGCGCTGCCCATAATTACATAGCTGTTAAATCGTAGAAGCAGAGGCAGAGTTCAGTGGCTGGTTGCTGTCTAGTGCTGCTGCCATATCTAAAATTGACTTGACTTACATGTCCATCAGCTCACGCGTGATGGAAACAACTTTGAAATGCAGTTCTTTTAATGTGTCTATTAATGGTTATTTAGAACAGTTTGCTTCACAGAACACACTTTAAGAATCAAATAACATTGGGCTGGCCCCGTGGCTTAGCGGTTAAGTGTGCGTACTCCCCTGCTGGCGGCCCGGGTTCGGATCCCGGGCGCGCACCGACGCACCGCTTCTCCAGCCATGCTGAGGCCGCGTCCCACATACAGCAGCTAGAAGGAAGTGCAGCTATCACATACAACTATCTACTGGGGCTTTGGGGAAAAAATAAACAAAATTATAAAAAAAAAAACAAAAACAGAAATTAAAAAAAAGAATCAAATAATATTAGAATAAAAATTAATTGTATTATTATATCTATGTTCTGTATTAACCTATTTGCTTTTCCCACTAAATTATACCATAAAAAGAAAAAAAACTACAATTATGTTTGTACCTTTTAGTAATGTAAGCAAACGCAGAGTTACGAGGCGATGGCTGAGCAGAGGATGGGTATGGTGAAAAGGAATTGTATTCCCATGTAGTCATTTGCATTAAAGTGTATACCAGATGCTTGGTGATAAGTTTATGGACAATGCATTCCTTTGCATGCCCTTGGTTGTCACACACTAAAGAAAAATATCAATCATACGTGGGAAAATCTGCACTATTGGCCACAGTGAATGCACAATTTTGTGTTTCAGTAAACTGCTTTGGAGTGGGATGGAATTTCCAACACGGCTGAGTGTGTCTGTTAGTGGCCTTCAGCACACTATTCTTTTGAGCAACTTACCTGTTTTGAAAATGTTAATATAACCTCAGTACTTTAATTTCCCTCCATTCTGCATCTCACAGCTATAGACACCAAGGAAGAAAGACTACAGAGGAGATGGAACCTCATTTCTGTTCCACTGAAGATGGCAGCAAAGTGGGTGCTACAATGTAAAAGTACTTCCATCCTTTCTGAAGTTGAATGGAGAGCCTTTTGAGGTCTGCTTTCCCATAGATTGCGCCGGTGGTACCTCTGCTTATGCCTAACTCTCCAGTTCATTGATCTCGTCTCCTAACAGTGGATAAATGTTACGGCCCCAACACTTCTCTTTCCAGTGGAGGACATTCCCTCACCACCCCACGTGACTCTGGCTAGATGGTTAACTCTGGGACTGTCTGTCTCCAGCCACAGAACGCGCACAAGACTGAGTCTGGCAGTCCTGGTATCCCATGTACCCTATGCAGGGATGCATTCAAGGAGTAGAGACAACTCCCAGGCAGGACCAGTCAGAGTCCTCTATGATAACTGGTATGTAGACGCTGGGAGAAAGAGGCTCTTTCTGCCTCCAGATCACTAGCTGTAAAGATATAGGGAAAGGCTGCCAACAGCCATCTTTCCCACCTCATGGAGAGAGTCTGTTTGCAGCAGGAGACAATAGAGCCAACAAGAAAAAGGAAACAAAGCTAAGTTGAGAAGTTGGGGGGGGGGATTGAGAAAGACTGAGAGAGAAATCAGATTATATGACACCATTGAAACTCCAGATCCAAATGTGCATTCAGTCCATTCAATGGCCGAACCTAGTGCTCTAGGTCAGTAAGCCTTTTTTCCTTGTTAAGCTAGTGCAACCAGTGGGCACCACTAACTTCAAACACCTTCTCCATCTTCTCCCCTCTCTGCCTCCTGAAGACACCTGAACAGGTTCCATAACTTTCTCATCACTCTTGGTTAGTGGAACACTCATATTCTTAGACATTAAAAATCCCACTGCAATCTAAATAAAAATCTCACTCTTTCTTCCCATGCAAACCTCTCTGCTTCCTAGCTTAGGGATTCCCTGAAACGCAGGGACCAGCAATGAAAAAGGAAAGCTGGCATTTGTCTTTCCACTCCTCGTGTTCAGCTTTCCCCTTGTTACACTGGATTCTCCAGAATAGAAGGGAGAAATCTGTTCAAGTAGAACAGATTTCATAATCTGGCTTTTTATTCCTTCTGATTGCAAATGTCTAGACGCTGGGTGTTCCTCCCTATATTCTGGATTCAGGAGCCCCACCCTCAGCCGAGGACTGTTCCCTGACCCTTCCATCTTCCTGCAGCCTTCCTGGGAGAAGTTTTTGAGCTGGGCTCCATCCAGCTCAGCAACTTTTCCCCATATCCACCTGGCCAATGGGAAAATCTCGGTACCCTCGCCCCCTCCCCTCAATTTGGGAGGAGCACATTTCTCCCGCTGCTGCTGTGTCTTTCGGTCCTGTCACTGTGGGCTGCTCCAGCCTTCCTGCCTTCCTGCCTTCCTGCTTCTCGAGGTAAGAGTGGTCAACAGTCTCTCTGCTCAAATATGCCCACCAATTCCAAGGGATGCCATTGAGCCCCAGGAGCTCCTGGATGCACACTTCTTGATCCAACGCAAGTCTTGTGAGATTTTACAGGAAATCTCCTCCTCTTCAAAGTACATCCTTGTTGCTCAAAGATTCTCATGGACATCTGTCAACTGACTTGGGAGCACAAATGCCAAAAAATCCAAACTAGATCAACAACTCCCTTCAAGGAATGTGAGCTCAATAATCAGTCTCCTTGAATTTGTCCTCTTCTTTCACATTGGCTGGTGGTGGGTAATGGGCGAAGGGTCTCAGAAAGGACATTGTGCAAGTCCTGCGGTTTTTCCCATTAGTGATGAGGGCAATCCTGCCCACTGTCCTGAATCTCTGAGGTACTAGGGAAGTTCAATTTAATATTCCCTTACAATGATTTCAGCTTAAGTTGTGTCAGTTGCAAGCAAAGAGTCCTGATATGCATACGTCCTGTTTCTCATTCATTCCCAAGGCCTGTTTATAGAAACTTGCTTCTCCCCTGGAAGGCCCCTGTAAATGCCAGTTTATTACTGCTGTGTTTCAATTCTCTACCATCCATTGGCATCTCCTAGGAATTCCCCTCTGCTTACATAGAGGTCCAGAATATTCTCTATCCCACTCCTTGGCAACAAGTGCTTGATGAATGCATCAGTAGACAAGTCAGCACAAGAATTGATGCATTGCCATCATCCTGATGTACTCAGGCCAGCAATTTTCCGTGTGAAAGTCCATGAATAATGTTCACAATCACCAACGGTCAAACCATTTTCCACACCCACACAGAAAATTGTGCATCTGTCTCTATAAAGACATATGCAGTATAGAGAGGCAAACTCTATCAAATGATCAAAAAGACAATGAGGACTCTCAATGAAAGGGCAATGAGTTTCTACCAGCTTGGAAACAATGAGAAGAAAATAGGAGCATTCTTTGGGACAAGCCCATAGAACACAGATACCGTAGTACACTAAACAAACGTAGCCCTCAGTGAGTTTTTATAAAGCCAATGCATTTGTAACAGCTACCAGGTCAATAAATTGAACTGTGCCAGCCTCCCCAGAAGGCCCAGGTGGGTCCTTATCCCACTCACAGGCTCCTGACCCCTCCCAAGTCACCACTATCCTGACTTGTACACTAACAGCTTCCTTGCATTTTTTTATTGTTGCACTTAAACTTGATGTTTTTTAAATCCACACATTCTTCCCAACCCCAATCCCATTTTTTTCTTACAGTTCATCTGTTGAAGAAGGAGGGCCACTTGTCCTGTAGTGTTTCCCACAAACTAGATCTTGCTGATTGCTGACTGCATACAGCTGTTATCCCGTGTCCTCTGTAGGCAGCTGGATTCAAAGGTTTGGTGAGATTCAGGTCTGCTTCCTTTGGCAAGACCACGGGTGGCACTGTGCTTTATCATCAGGAGGCAACTCTCGCCTGGTTTTTGCGCCATTTTAACAGTAACAGCCATTGGCGCTCAATGCCTCAATCCATAGATTCTTTGGGGATTAGCAAATAATTATATTCTATTCTGTAATTTTGTTTTCATTTATTAGCTGGAATAAATTTATAAGAAGACCTTTCCCCTCATCTAATCTTTAGTTATCCTGTAGTATAGTTGATGTAGGATAAGCATAAAAAAATGTTTTATTCTTTTCTTTTATTTACTGAGGTTTCAAGATAATGGATTCATTACTCATCCTCATTAGAAAGTAACCAATTCAACTTTTTAAAATATCATTATAGTCACAAGGATTTAAGCCCATGCGATATATGTCAATCTTTGCCATTTCTGCCCTTATTGAAACTCAAATTGCACACTTTTGGCCAGTGAGAAATTCATCAAGTTGGCTCCTTAGTCCTTGTGAAATGAACATAGTATTCTTTTATTGCTTCTTCATTATCTGGCATTACAAAATGTTTTAGGCTAGTTGTATTAATTTTCTAGGGCTTCCATAGCAAAGTACTATAAACTGATGGTTTAATGCAACAGAAATTTATATTCTCTCAGTTCTAGAGACAAGAGGTCTGAAATCACAGTGTTGGCAGGGCCATGCTCTCTCTGAAGGCTCTAGGGGAGAGTCTGTTTCACGCCTTTCTCTCTCAGCTTCTGGTGTTGCTGGTAATCCTTGGTGTTCTTTGGCTTGTAGACACATCACTCTAATATCTGCCTCCATCATCTTGTGGTTTCTTTCTATGTGTCTTCACATGATCTTCCCTCTGCATGTGTCTGTCTCTGTGTTTCTTCTCCTCTTCTTATAGGGACACAAGTCATATCAGATTAGCCCACCTAATATACCACCACCTGGGTGTGGTATAAAAGGGAGATACATGTATCCATTTGCTTTCATGCTCTATTATTTGAGAGTTGCCCCATGGTACCCTAACTCCCCTGTACTTCCAGGTAGCATACGCATGAGCACTGAGAAAGCATTTCCTTTCCTCTTGAGTATCAGAAAAGTCCAGGGAAAGAGTGTGAGATGAGTGGCATGTGTTCAAGTTGAGGTGCTGTCAGCATGAGGCCAGCTGCAGCCTCACTGAACTGCCAGCCATGGCTGCGGCTGGAATCCAAGGTGACGTGGAGAGGTTGGGAGGCATTGCACAAGCACATCCAAAACAGGGGCCTCAGATGGGCTTGATATCTACCCAGGAGTAGGTGGTGTGGAGATGGTAGGGCAGCTCTGCCATCTTCAACACAAATCTTCCCCTTCTGAAGTCCAAAGGGGATTCAGACGGTGCGAAATCTGGGGAGTGCCTGCCCAGTCCCTGGAAGGGCACGTCCTGAGAGTGGCACCCATCACATCCCATCAGTTAGAACTTAGTGACTCATACCGGCCTCCAGGGGAGGTTGAAAAGTAGCTTAGCACGCCCAGGCAGGTGTTCTTGCACCTTTCCCAGGTCACCTGGAAAGGAGGAAGAATGAGAGAGTGGGTATTCATGGACGTGGGCGTCAGGGCCTACGGCAGAAGCAAGGCTGGGAGGGAATAAGGGCAGCAAATAGGAGCAACCTAGCACCCAGCAGAAGAGCACCCTGTGTGCTTGAGAAGGGCAGCAGTGACTGGGGGACCCAAGGGAGGGCCAAGATTTGAATCCTGGTGAGATCCCTTTCTTCTCATTAGGTGATGTGGCTCCAATACAAGGAGCTTATATTCTCTCTGTTCATACTCAGCTCAACTTTTGCCAGCTGACACCCCTCCTCTCTTAGCCAATACTCCTTCTGGGCTAAACCATCATCTCATAGTAACTTTTTCCCATTCTACCAAATGGCCCTAGGCAAAATATAAAACAACTCTTCCAAAGAGTTAAAAAGAACAATAGCTTAAAAACATTTATACCTGGGCCAAGTTTTCAAACAGATTTGCTGCCAGATACTGCCAAGAACCCTCTTCACCTCTTCACACTGGAAGCACAACACCACGCCCAGCTGTGAGCCAGGGCCCATGCAGTGATGTGTCGAGGGGCTGTTAAGTCCACAGTTAGACTCAAGACACAGGACAGGCTTCCAGGGGAGTGCCTTTCACCACGGGCTGATGGGAAGCATCCAAACAACCATCTGTGGATGGAGGTTCTGGAGGCAGGTTAATCCTGGGGCCTCCTGGGATTCTGGCTGTCACTCTGCTAGTCAAGAGTGTAGGTCACACCCTGAAACTCGGAGCACTCCAGAACCAAACTCAGTTCCTTCAAGAATTTTGGGCTAAAAGTGGCCTCAGGCTGGCCAGTACTTGCTGCTGCCATCTCCTCTCCCATCTTCCTCACCCAGAGCTTTTCCACTTGGAAGGATGGGAGAGGCACAACCCCAGGACACTAACCTGGGTTCCTGGTACATAATAAAAACTTAATAAATGTCGCCATTACTATTATGTCTGTTTCCTATCCAATTTTATTATAAGATTCCAGAGGGCAGAACCCAGGTGACATGCCTCGTTGTCCCTCCCCTCTCCCACATGTAGCACAGTGCATTGCACTCAGTAGGCTCGATACAGTACTTTTTGCTTAGCTAATGACAGGAATGTAGAAAAGCACATTATTGGCAATATTCCTAATCAGCGAGCTGCATGGGTCCAAACCTGCCCCTATGGCTGCATGCACCACACTCCTTCAGGAGGATGTCCCGAGTGTGGCCTGCAGAGCTCCACCTCCCGGCCCTGAATCTGTGCTCTGCTATTTATTTATTAGCCAGGTGATTTTAGGTTAAATACCTCTCTGTGCCTTAGTTGTATCATCTATAAAATGGGAATAATGACACATGGGAAGTATTTAGAACTATCTTTGGTATTCCTTCTATTTCCCTTACTCAGTTTTGTGCCCTTGAGGGAAGGGGATGTGACTCACTTGTCTTTGGGTCCTCCGTAGCTGGTGTCCCTATATGCAGGAGAATTTTAACAAACGCTCAGCAAACCCTGAATAGCCAAACCAATCTTGAAAAAGAAGAACAAAGCTGGAGGTATCGTGCTCTGTGATTTCAAACTATATTACAAAGCTATAGTGATCAAAACAGTAGGGTACTGGCCTAAAAACAGACACATAGATCAACAGAATGGAATAAAGAGCCCAGAAATAAACCCACACATATATGGTCAATTAATTTATGATGTAGCCAAGAATATACAATGAAGAAAGCTCAGTCTCTTCCATAAATGGTGTTGGGAAAACCGGACAGCCATGTGCAGAAGAAAGAACCTGGACCACTATCTTACACCTACACAAAAATTAACTCAAAATGGATTAAAAACTTGAATGTAAGACTTGAAACCATAAAACTCCTAGAAGAAAACATAGGCGGTAAGCTCCTTGACATTGGTTTTAGCGATGGTTTTTGGATTTGATGCTGAAAGCCAAGGCAGCAAAAGCAAAAATAAACAAGTAGGACTACATCAAACTAAAAAGCTTCTGCACAGCAAAGGAAATCATCAACAAAATGAAAAGGCAACCTATTTAATGGGAGAAAATATTTGCAAATCATGTATCTGATAAGGGGTTAATATCCAAAATATGTAAGGAACTCCTACAATTCAATAGCAAAAAACCCCAACAATCCAATTAAAAAATGGGCAGAGGATCTGAACAGACATTTTTCCAAAGAAAACATACAGATGGCCAATAGGTACAAAGTTGCTCAACGTCACTAATCATCAGGGAAATGCAAATCAAAGCCACAATGAGATACCACCTCACGCCTATTAGAATGGCCATTATAAAAAGGACAAGAAATAACAAGTGTTGGCAGGATGTGGAGAAAGGGGAACCCTCATGCGCTGCTGGTGGGAATGTAAACTGGTGCAGCCACTGTGGGAGACAAATGCTCGGTGAACTGAGCAGAGCTGCTGTCCACGTCAGCTATCAGCGATGATCCCCCCACATCTGCTAGAGCTGCAGTGTCTTGTGAGGTGGATATCACCATGCCATATTTAAACATCGGGAAAACATCTTTAAATCCAGAGAGATTTAAGATCTAAGATTTAAAATCTAAAAACATCTGTAAGCCCAGAGAGATTAAAAACTTACCTAAAGTCACACAGCCAAGAAATGGTAGACATGGGATGTGGCACTTAGTCTTACTCCATCAGGCCCCTCGGCCTGCGGTGCAGAGACCACGCAGAGCCACTGGCCACACTACTTTGTGAGGGACGGGCTGGGCCGCCCTGGCAGGGCATGCTGACCTTTACAAAACAGTGGAGAGGAATTTCAAGAAAGTATGGCTCAAATCTTATTTCACCATGAAGCCTTTCTCCCCCAACATGAAACCGATTGTTTTCTCTGTCCTTTGAATATTCGTAATTTATCTTTCACAACTCATGATTTTGCAATTGATTATTTCCTGTCTTACCTCAGGGCATGTCCATTTCTGACTCAACGGAGTGCACATCCTCCAAGAGCACATGAACGGATGAGCCTGTGCTTCTCCTGTCCCCACCTGGAGCTCCGGGTGGTCAGATGGTGTGCCTGCTGGAGGAGGGCACGCCGAGTGTGGGACGGTCAGACAGCATCGGTCAGCGAGGGCAGGCCTCCCACCTTTCTCTCGTGACAATCCCGACTTTACGCAGAAATGCTTCTGTCCAAAGAACAAAAACAAATTATTCTACTTGCTTTCTTCAGATCACAAAATACACTTTGTGATCAAGGAAGCAATCCCCCAGAGGGGAGGTCAAACCAGCCATGAGCTGATGCACTTGGGCTCGTTGGCAGTTCAGATAATGAGGAGCTGCAGGCAGCACAGGAGCCCCTCCCCTTGGGGGACAGTGGGTCAGGGCCGTCTCAGGACGCCTGAACTCTTATGATGAGGAGCCCCTGGCCATCACCGATGCCAACGAGGGAGGGGCCGGTGCTGGCCTACGCCTGCCCTTGGCGGTCCCCTGGGTCCTGAAAATCTGCTGAGAACCGTTAGGCGCTAAGCAGCCTCGGTCCTGCACTGCACTTATCAATATATTACCACCAGGAGGGCGCAGGCCTGTCTACCCACGGGGGCCTCTGAATGACCCTCTGAGTTCGATACAGGGCACTGGAGACAGGATTTCAAAGATGAAAACTTTCCCGTGTTCCATTCAACACGTATCTATTTAACACTAGGCAGCAAAACGCTCATGGATTGCACTCGCCTTCCCAAGATTTGACATTTCCACCACCCGCCGGCCAACCATCAGCTCCTGGGATGTCCATCGGCCCTGGAGATAGTGGCCTGACCTGCCCTCAGCACAGCAGACGGTGCACACGGGGGCAGCAGGG
Organism: Ceratotherium simum simum; assembly: GCF_057802395.1. NCBI lineage: Eukaryota > Metazoa > Chordata > Mammalia > Perissodactyla > Rhinocerotidae > Ceratotherium > Ceratotherium simum. Next base: position 3,712,381 of record NC_141909.1, read on the forward strand.
GGCAGGAGGGACTCTTCGTGTCTGTGCCAGCACCCTCCAGCACTTCCACACGAGCTCCACATAGGCTCTCTCGGGCCCAAACTGCAGGGAAGGGCTGGATAGTAAACATTCTAGGCTTGTGGACCATATCATTTTTGTCACAACCATCCACAGATGGGTGGGAGCCAGGATTCTAATTCAAGTTTATCTGGATCTAGAGCCCCTGAGCCCCCTATGGTTACCCCCAAAACGGTGATTGCTTACACTTATATGCCCATATATGCCAGACAATGTTTCAGCTCTCTTCAAAAACTGACGTATGTGACACCCACATATCAAGAATGTAACCTATTTTATCCTACCTGTGAGGTAAGAATTACCTTTATCTCCATTTTGAAATGAGGAACCTGAGCAACAGAGAGAGCTAGTAACTTGGTTGGGGTCACACAGCTGACTGTGGTGCTGGATTTGAATCCAGGCAGGCTGCCTGGAGAGTCTGGGCTTCTAACCCCTACGCTAAGATACAGGGAACCAAACATCCATAACAAAGGATGTTGTATAATTTGATGCTAAATTGGGTGAGGAGGCCTCCAGGTGAGCTCAGGAGTCAGAGGAAGCCTGTGGCACAGTGCTGTGAACGCAGTCCTCCTGCGTGGCGGGCAGTGCGAGAGGAGCAGGGACTCCAGGCGGGCAGCAGCGTCTGGAGGGCAGCAGGGGACAGCCCGGCTCCACCGGAGGGTGCCACTCGCTCCTCGTCCAGACGCTGTCTGTCCATCCATGACCAAAATTTATGGAGCCCTCCCAACGTGACTTACCCCATTCAGCACTTTCATTTCCCTAAAAGACAGATTAGTCTGCTCTACTACATAGGTAATCAGAGAATATGAAAACTAAACGCGGCTTTAAAACCATCTAGAGAGTTCCAACCACTCTCCGGAAGGGAAGCCGGGCTCAGTTCGCCGGCGTTGAAACCTGGCAGACGGCTCTGCGAGCAGCACTGCCGTTTTCTGGGGGGCTGACAGGCACGGCTTCTCCGCGTTCGGGAGGCAGACCACCCAATTCAAACAGGCCTAAACCAAAAGAGGAAGTTTATCGGCCACATATGGAAAGGCCCAGAGCCGCTCCCCCAAAGCCAAGTCGCCTGTCCTCCTGAGGTGGGAGCGGGGGCTGGTGTCCTGAAAGCCACACACGTCCACTCCATCCAACTCCTGGGCCGGCGCCTCGTCCTTGACTCCTGTCTGTTTCCTCGCCGCCTTAGGGGTTTAAAGTCCTTAAAACCGAGCTGCCGTCTGGTTCCCGACCTAGCATTCTGTGGTTCGCCTGTGCCCCGGCACCGTTGCCAGCACCACCAGCACTCAGTGGCGGCCTTCTTTACTTGGCCCAGAACTTGAGAGGGCCCCTCCCTATGGAGGCCGGGGTCCCTGGGGCTGAAAGGGTGCACCGCCCCCTTTAGAGTGTGCTCCAAAGACCCTGGACTTGCCCGCCAAGCTGGGGCGGGGGCGGGCGGCGCGGGCGTGTGCAGGGGGCTGCACCGCGCAGGACGGGGGTCTGCTGCGCACACAGGAGGCCCCCAGGCTGCAGGACGGGCCCGGGGCGAGAGGAGAAGGGAGCAGGCTGCAGGCCAGCCACCGGGACCGGGTTTCCCCCCAGCAGGGCCGGCACGGCCCTCTGAGGAGTCTGAGGGTTCTGCACGTGAACCTGGACTTGCGGCCCCTTGTGACGGCGTGTTTGTTAAAAGCAGGAGGATAAAATAGACCGCACGAACAGGTTTTCGCTTGATTGATCCGCCTGGTGTATGAGGCTCCCCTTGTGCTCTTGCACTAGCGCAGGCAAACTGTGTTTGCTTGGGAAACGTGGAGAAAGACCAGGAGGTGCAGAGAGAGCAGATTTAAATGGAAAAGGCCCAGACTCGGATCTTGAGAGCGCGGAGATGATGGTAGAGAAGGAAGGGCGGGGGAACGGAGTGAAGAGGCAGCAACCGGTGGGTGAGGGGCTGGGGGTGATGGACAGTCGGGAGTCAGGGACCTGAGAGAGAAGCTTCGGGGCAGCGGGAGAGCATGGGAGGAGAGGAGAGGAGAGGCGGGGGCCCCACGTCACTGCCGGGCTAGCAGGGAGATGGCCTTTAACGTTCTTTCAGAAATGCGAGAAAATTTAACAATCACTTTTCAGCTCATTTGGTTAATACATTGTTTTCTTCGAAGGCTAGTCCGGTGTTTTTCAAGCTGTGGATTGCTACTTATTGATGTGTGTGGAAATAAAGTATTGTTTTGGATAAATAGAATACATTGGAAGAGAATAGACAATGGAGTGTAGTTAGAAGTTTTGCTTCAGGAAACATCTTTCTGCTGAGTGTGTATGTACGTGGGAACCGGGTCATGATGTAAAATGTTTTTCTTATCTTGGGTTGTGGTCAAAAAGTTTAGAAGTCCCTATAGTCTGTTATGTGACCTGGCCATATTTATTTGGGTACATGAGCATCAAGCAAAATAACATGCATAGAATTCTAGTATGATACCTGGCATATAGTTGGCATTAAAATCACTTCACACCATCCTATACCACGTGGAAAAGGTGTCTTAGAGGTTAATTGCTCAAGGACAAATAGCAGCAGAGATGAGCCTAGAATCCAGATCTCTATTCTAAGTCCCAGGCCTCCACCAAAATTTCATACACCTTTATCAGAGATGCTCGACCAGCTGAGAGGAAGTTGTCAGTGCTTCCGGAGGGATTTTAAAGGTTTACCTCAATACATGGCACTCAGCAAAGAATAATTATAAATTCTAAATAATTTTGTATAGGAATGTTCTTCACTTTTTTACTGAGGTATAAAGTACAAAAATATTAAGTGCACAGCTTGATGAACTTTTGCTTTGATATACTCCTGTGCAACCACCATCAGGATCAATCAGAAGCTCCCGGAGGACCTCTGATGCCCCCTCCCAGTGGAGACACCTCTGTCACCAAAGATCGGCCCTGCCCGTGTGCACCTTCACACACGGAGTCACACAGCGTGCACTCGTTCTCTCAACATCTTGTTTGTGAGATTCGTTCATAACAGCAGGGGTTAGTTCTTTTTCATTGCTGCCTAGTGTTCTATTGTATGAATATAACCAATTGTCCATTATAATTCTTATGGTTATTTAGTTCGTTTCTAGTCTATTAAAAGAACTGCCAGGAACATCCTTGTACATATCTTTCGGTAAAAACAAGTACCCACTTTGTTGGGTATTTAGCCACGCTTATAGGAGAATTTAAATAATGACAACTTTATGTACAAGAGAGTTCATCAAAATATTATTTACAATAGAAAAAAAAGAATCAGCAGAAATCAACAGGGAAATGATAGATCATTAAATATGTGGTCTAGGGAACCAGTACTTATATACGGAAAAATGTCAATTTTTATTTTTATTCACACCTTTTACCAAAATAAAAGCATCAAATAAATAAATAAAACCACAATAAATTATAAGATAACATAAGTAATACTTACATCTGAAGAAGAAAGAATTTCTAAATATGAAAATGAATTAAATAAACTAAATGGAAAATAAAGAAAATGTGTACATAGCAATTTTAAACTTCTGCAGATTAAGACATATAATTAACAAAATTACAACTTACATAATAATGCATAAAAATATTTATAGCAAATATATCACAAAGGGGTAATAACCTTACTATAACCAAAGTTCACATAAATTGGTGAGAAAAACATTACCAACCCAAGAAAAGAGTTAGCAAAGCTGTAGAAATGGATTTATAAAAAATAAAACACATGTGGCTGGTAAACATGAAAACATTTTAGCCTTACTAGTAATCAAAACAGAGCCAGTTAAAACATGGGGACATCACTTTTCACATATCACAAGGTACAAACATTTAACAAACTTTAAATACTGAGAGTTGGAGAGAGTGAAAAGAGAGAGGAGTTCTCGTAAGCTGTCGGGACAACTTCTCTGGGAAGCAGTTCAGTAATATGCATACAAAATTTTAAAACATTCAGAACCTTTGATCTGGCATTTCTACATTCAGGAGTCTGTCCCTTGGGAATAATGCAACATAGAAATGAAAATGTATGTATAACATTCATTAAAAGATTATTTATCATTGCCAAAAATGAAGGGAAAAATGATACCCAACAATAAGAAAATATACAAAAAGGATGATGTGCCCATATGATGGAATATGATGCAGTCATGAAATGATGCTGTCATGCAAAGCAAGGGCAAATGCCCAGCAGCACCTCTGTTACACCTCTGGACCCACCAGAGCAGCACTCACTCGGCAGAACAGAGTCAGGACGACAGGTGCAGGACCCTACTGTCCATCACACTCCCGGGCAGTAGCAGCCATGCAGCCCATGCAGATGGTAGCTGTGGAACCTTGAAACAAGACCGGAGAAGCACCACGGTGGTGTCTCAGGACCTTGGATAATTCCAAGGTGGTGGTGGGAGGGGTGGAGTGGCATTAGAAAACGGTGGAAGACGGTGTGCAGCCTGCTTGTCATCGCTTGTCATCGCTTCCCAGGCAGTGAAGGTTGCTGTGGGCTCCTCAAGCTGAGTTAGGTGTGTAGGGCTTGCGGGGAGCACAGGCTGGGGGAGAGAAAGAGCGGGAGAAAGATACAGTAGATATCAACGGATAAACGAAAGTCCCCTAAGAGACAAAAAAAATATAGTGGACCAAACAGGCAGGAGCTAGACATTCTTCTTTGGCAGGTGGGAGAATTTGAAGCCAAATTCCTGCTATCCTATCTTTAGCTTCATGTTGCGCTGAGCTAAGGAAATGTTATAGGTACCCAAGAAAGAGAGAGAATGGAAAGAGCAATGCTACCCAACTCACTGTGAAGTTAAAAGGAAGTGGAACAGCGGGAAACTAGGATGGGCGACTTTCTTTTGCTGATGCCCTTGGCTTTCACCAGATTGTTTGTATGACTTTATTACGTAACTGGAAGTTTTTTAAGGAGTTGAATGAGTGGCAAAAATCCAGCAGAATTTGTCGTAACTTTGCAGGTTCTCTCAACGATGTGCACATAGGTAATAATAACATTTATAGAGTAATTTCGTGCACGTTATCCTGTTTGTTCATTGCATGAACCCTCCCATCATGATACTCATTGCCTGGTGAGTAACTAAATGTCACCTGCCACAAGACCAGGGCCACCATCCTGCACAAATCTAGGGACCACTGCTTGTAGCGTACAATGGCCTGAAGTGGCATGTGGCCATATGTGGGAGTCCCGACCAACCAGAAGTAAATGGGAAAAGTGGAGCTCAAAACTAGGATCTTCATCAGCTCCTTCCAGGGTCTCATGTTACTTAAATCTGTAAATAAGGGAAGGGAAATTTCTGCTCTGCCTTTTGGCTTCCCATATTACAAAATATAACTTATGTTGCAAATAAGCTTCTATTCATATATAACTCACTGAGGAAATTAGTTATCCTTTAAGAGCTCAATATCTTTAACCTTTTAAGTAACTTTGTTCAAATATATTTTATTTAGTGTTGCTATGTATTGGTGTGCTATACTACTAACATCAAATCTCATTTAAAGAATATGTATCAAAATAGTTATAAGTTCCTTCCAAGTATGGCATAAACCATAAGAAAGGTTTCTAGTTTGAATTTAAAAAGTTGAAAGCCTCTGGTTTTCCATTTCTGGCAAACTTATAGATTTGATATCTTGAAAAACTTCTGCTATAACATAGCTATAAGTTATAAAATAAAAATCCACATCTTTTTAAGTTCATAATGATCTTGCAAGAAAGTAAGAGAAATCCTCAGGGGACAGCACAAAATGGAGCAGGAATCTAGTGGTGAGCCAGCGCAATGAATAATGGCTCCCGGGAGGCACCTGCCGAGCTTCTGAAACCTTGTGCTTTGGTTTTAAAACCCACAAAGAGGCAGAAGAAAATACCTAGGGCTCTTGGAAGGGGAGAGTCTGGTTGGACCTTCTCATACAACCACAGACTCCAAGAGCCATGCTCAGTGAGAGGAGGGACACGGAAAAGTGTCTGCCTTCCAGAGGGAGAGAAGGTAACTTACACATCTACACACAAAGATTTACAGTCCACAAACAGACAAATGATGATTTGGATACACACAGACACAAATCGGACGTTGGAATTCAACACAGAGGCCTTATCTCAAAGTTTGTTTTTAGGGGAACCCAAAGGAAAGGAATGACCAGGTTAGATTTATTCCAGAAATGCAAATTTGGTTTAACATTTGAAAATCAATCAATGTAATTTACCATACTAATAAATTAAACTAGAAAATACTCAGACCATCTCAATAGGTGCTGAAAAATATTTGATAAATATTCGCATCCCTTCAGCTTAAAACCATCAGCATATTGGAATAGAAGGGAACTTCTTTAAGCTGGAAAAATTGAATCCACCAAAATCTTAGAGCAAACATGGTAGCAAATGGTAGAATTTAAAATGTTCCCTTTCAAAAATCATTAAAATGAGGGTGTCCTTACACTATGTACTAGACAGTTCAGTAGGATGAGAAAAATCATGGAATAAGAATTTGAAAGGAAGACACAAAAATCCCATTATTTATATGCTATCTACAAAGAACTACCTCCAAACATCTTTAAGTTATTCAAATTAATAACAGGGTTTAGCAAAATTGCTGGGTATAAGTTAGAAATCAATTTGATTTCAATACCCAAGCAGCAGAAAGAAAATAATTTTTTATATACAGGTGCTATTTACAATAGCAACAAAATATATAAGGTGCTAGGAGTAAGTCTACTGAAATATGTTTAAAATCTCTATAGCAAAAATTATAAAGATTTTTTTTTTTTTTTTAAAGATTTTATTTATTCATTTTTTTCCCCCCAAAGCCCCAGTAGATAGTTGTATGTCATAGGTTCACATCCTTCTAGTTGCTGTACGTGGGACTCGGTCTCGCGTTGGACGGAGAAGTGGTGCCTCGGGGCGCGCCCGGGATCCGAACCCGGGCCGCCAGCATCAGAGCGCGCGCACTTAACCGCTAAGCCACGGAGCCGGCCCTATAAAGATTTTTAAAAAGACATTTTAAAATCCTCTGAAAAGATTTTGAGATGTGCCATATTCATGGATAGAAGAACTCAGTATCTTAAAGATGTCCAGTCTTCCCAAACTTACCTAAATTTTAACAAGGTGGTTCATTAAACTTGTCAAGCTGATTCTAAAACATATAAGAAATAGAGTTACGAATATTCAAGATGCTCCTGAGAGGAAGGTGAAGGAAATGTTTTACCAGACAGAGAGATTTGTTAACAAAATATAGTAATTAAATAGTCATAGGAATAAGCAGATAGAATGGTGGAAAAGAAGGCAGAGCTCAGAAGTTAACCCTCACAAGCATGGGGATTGGCTGTATTAGAGAGGCACTAATTCACACCCATGGGCAAAAGCCAAATATCCACACACGTTTGGGAAAGAATAATAAAAAATGAAATTGAGCCCATGTCATATACCATACACAAACAGGTAAATTAATGCCAAAAAGAAAAGGAAGGAAGGAAGGAACGAACGAATGAACGAAAGAAGGAAGGGGGAAAGAAGGAAATAAATATAAGAATAAATGCTTGTAACTCTAGGGGCAGAAAATTTTTTTTAAACAAAACAAAAAGAGTGCAAAACCCAAAAAGGAAGTTTGATAAACTTGACTGCATTAAAATTTAGGATTGCTACTCATTCGGAACACAACATAAAGAAAATGAGGAGACAATAACAAATCGGGAAAATACATTTTTGCAAAGGACCAGTATGCAGAATATATAAACAAATCCTGCAAATCAGTGAGAAAAGACCAACAACTCAATGGTAAAATGGGCAAAACCTTGATATTCACTTCACAGAAGAAGAACTGCAAATGGCCAATACACCTATGAAATGATTTTCTACCTCATTAGCAACTGCAGGAAATAAAAATTAAAACCACGAGATACTAGTTTACACTGATACACACAGGAAACTTTAAAAAGTTGATGGTACTCTGCTGGTGGAATTTTCAATTTGTACGCTCACCTTGCAAAATCATATTGAAATACGTATTAAAATTGAAGATGGGCAGAATTGAGAATAGCAATTCCATTTATGTGTCCAAAACAGTGTGCATAAGAACATACATGTATGTACAAGTAATTGTTAAATAGTCCTTTAATTGTTAAAAATTACTTAATTTTTAAACACTTTTTTTAAAAAACAAGTAATGTTATGGGCTGGCTCCGTGGCTTAGCGGTTAAGTGCGCGCGCTCTGATGCTGGCGGCCCGGGTTCGGATCCCGGGCACGCCCCAAGGCACCACTTCTCCGTCCAACCCGAGGCCGAGTCCCACGTACAGCAACTAGAAGGATGCGAACCTATGACATACAACTATCTGCTGGGGTTTTGGGGGGAAAAAAATGAATAAATAAAAAAATCTTTAAGTGTCTCTTATAAAAAAAAAAAAACAAGTAATGTTAAAATAAAAATAAAAAATAAAACAACTACAAATAAGCTCAATTTCCATTGGCAGAAGTGAGAAAATGTTGTATATTTATGACAGTTGAAATGAATGAACTGCAGCTACGTGGATCAAAATGGATGACTCTCAAAAACGTAATGTTGAGTAGAGACAGAAAGTAGGTTAGTGGTCCACAGGGGTTGGAGGAGGGGATCAGGAGTGACTGCTAACAGGTACGAGGTTTCTTTTTGGAATGATGAAAATGGTCCATCCAGACTTAGACAGTGGTGATGATTTCACAACTCTGTGAATGTAGTAAAAACCACTAAATTGTACATTTTTATCGTATGTGAATTATATCTCAACAAAAATATATAATGTTGAGTAGAAAATAGCAAGTTGCAGAAGAATGTAAATAGTATGGTAATGTTTGTGTACTGCTTGAATATAAGCATAATACAGAAATGTGTTATCTAGGTTAACATACGCATGAGGTAAAATAAAGACAATAAAACAAAATTTAGGGTGGTGGTAAGGCCAGTCAATGGACTTCAAAATATCAGTGACATTCTGTTTTTTAAGCTTGGAACTGAGTATATTGATTTCAAATTATCATTTATAATTGACATAAATGTTAAATATCCTTTTGTATGTGTGTACTATGCTGCATAATGTAAAAAAAAAAAATTCTAAGGTAAACAAAACAAAATCCCATCAAAAATATGAGAGAAAAGTTGGAAGAGGAGAAACAATGTCTGCTTCTTAGAGTAAGTGTGAAAAATAAAAGAGATACTAAGTACCTGGTACATTACTCCACCAATACGGGACTCAAAACACTAAGACCAGGCTATTGACACAAGAGCGAGTGGTGGTGGAAAGAAGTGAATAGGTTTGCGAGTTATTTTGGTTGGAAAATTAACAGGACTTGGTAATGAACTGAGGTTGGGAGTGGGAGCCATAGCAAGAATGACTTGTAGGTTTCCGGCTTGCATAACTGGATGTATGGTGACCGACACACCAAGATAAAGAACATCACAAAATAATGTTTAGTTGGTGCAGTTTAATTTTTAATAGTAAGAAATTAGCAACAACAAAAGTAGGCAAGTATAAGACAGTGGTTAAATGAATCATGGTACAATTGCATGGAGAATGGTATGCAGCCACAAAAAGTCATGTTTTAAGAAATTGATGACATTTAAATATTTTAAAAGCAGATTAATACATGCATATGCAGTATGGTTTCCATTTTGCGCCATAATATAATGCATATAAAAAGATGGCCAGAAAGTCCTTCAAGTGCTGACAGTAGTGGTCTCTGGGTGGTATAATTATAACTAACTTTAATTAGTTATAATTAACTAATCATTGACAATCTCTTCAAGTGTATGTTAAGACACTGAAGTTACACGGCGGGTTGCAAAGCCACACGTGAAACTGTGCGTGAGCTGCGAGACAGCACGGGGAATGGACTCGGGAAAGGAACGGCCTGTTTGTTATGAAATAATGATGGGGTGGGCGTTAAAAGCCTTGGTGGGCAATTGGGTCCCAGCTTTCACTCAGACGCTTCTAATGCACTATCATCATGCCTCCTTTTCAAGTGCATCCCAGGGACCCAGGTGAGCGCTCAGCACAGCAGCAACTTCTTGCACAAAACCACCATGAGAAAGAAGGCTCGTCAGTTTATCAGAAACAGATTTTTAATCAGGTGGATTACAGGCGCTACATAGTTTTTCCCTTCTCCTTAACTTTGGAATGTCAGGGTTTTGCACATTTATCCTTGCCCAGCCCTTTTTTCTTCGTCTTCTCTCTCCTTCTCTCCTTCCCTATCTTCTTTTTGAAATAAGAACATATCTCGGATGTAATAAATATTACGTTTTGGTTTGTCTGTTTATCACAGTTAGGGTAACGATGGCATTACTTGAACCCTCTCTGTAGAGGTGAAGTGCTTTAATCACGGCAGACTTTTTAGGTAAAATTCATACACTATAAAATAACTATGGTACTCTTTAACTCCCCTCCTCCCTCCTTTTATGTTTTTGATATCATATCTAACCTCTTTTTTGTGCATTGGGTATAATGCAAAGTGAAATAAGTCAGAGGGAGAAGGTCAAATACCGTATGATTTCCTTCATTAAGTAGTAGATAATAACAACAATAAACAAACACATAGGGACAGAGATTGGATTGGTGGTTACCAGAGGGGAAGCGGGGAGGGAGGAGGGTGAAAGGGATAATTCGGTACATGTGTGTGGTGATGGGTTGCAATTAGTATTTTGGTGGTGAACATGATGTAATCTATGCAGAAATAGAAGTACAATGATGTACACCTGAAGTTTTTACAATGTTATAAACCATTGTTATTGCAATAAACAAAAAATTAAAAAAAATAAAATAAAATAACTATGGTAAAATATACAATTGAGTGACATTTAGTACTTTCTCATGGTAGCTTTTTTTTCATTTTAGGACTTTATCTTTTTAGAGCAGTTTTAGGTTTACAACAAAATTGAGAGGCAAGTATAGAGACTTCCCCTGCCCCTACACGTGCACAGCCTCACCCATTATCAACATCACTCACCAGAGTGGTCCATTTGTTACCAAGGATGAACCTGCATTGACACATCATAATCACCCAAAGTCCATAGTTTACCTTAGGGTTCAGACTTGCTGTGGTACATTCTATGGGTTTGGACAAATGTATAATGGTATGTATCCACCATTATAGTATCATACAGAGTATTTTCACTGTCCTAAAAATTCTCTGTGCTCTGCCTGTTCATCTCTCCTCCGACCCCAGCAACCACTGATTTTTTTTTAATTATCCCCATAGTTTTGCCTTTTCCAGAATGTCATATAGTTAGAATCATACAGTATATAGCCTTTCAGATTGGCTTCTTTCATTGATTAATATGCATTTAAGGTTCTTTTATACTTTTCAAGGCTTGATAACTCATTATTTTTATCAGTGAATAATATTCCATTGTTTGGATGGACCACAGTTTGTTTATCCAGTCACTATTAAAGTGAATCTTGGTTGCCTCCAGTTTGGGCAATTATGAATAAAGCTGCTATAAACATCTGTGCCCACGTTTTATATGGACATAAGTTTTCAATTCTTCTGGGAAAATACAAGGGGACGTGATTCCTGGCTTGTATGGGAAGACTGATGAGCTTTGCAAGAAACTACCAAACCGTCTTCTACCAGCAGCTGCACCATTCTGCATTCTCCTCAGCAATAAATGCAAGCTCCTACTGCTCCACATCTTCGTCAGCATCAGGTGGTGTTAGTGTCTGGATTTCCCTGATGACATATGATGTGGAGCATCTTTTCATATGTTTATTTGCCATCTGTATATTTTCTGTGGTGAGATGTCCAGATCTTTGGCTTATTTCTTAATCAGGTTGTTTGTTTTCTTATTGTTGAGTTTTAAGAGTTCTTAATACATTTTGGATAACAGTCCTTTATCAGATGTACCTTTTGCAAATATTTTCTCCCAGTCTGTGGCTTGTCTTCTAATTCTCTTGACACTGTGTTTGGCACAGCATAAGTGTTTAATTTTCATGAAGTCCAGCTTACAATTCTTTCTTTCATGAATCATGCCTTTGGTGTTGTATCTAAAAAGGCACCACCATACCCAAGGTCATCTAGGTTTCTCCTATGTTGTCTTCCAGGAGTTTTATTGTTTCATGTTTTACATTTAAGTCTATGATCCATTTTGAGTTAATTTTTGTGAAGGGAGTAAGGTCTGTGTCTAGTTTCATTTTTTCGCATGTGGGTGTCCAGTTGTTCCAGCACCGTTTGGTGAAGAGACTCATGGTAGATTTTTAATGCATTTATGTTTAACATGTATCACTGACTAAATAAGATTGCATTGAATTAATTAGGCCTCCAAACAACACTATGCAAATTAAAAAATTGTTCTGCTTTACCAGAACAAAAATTGTTTTACACGTACAGAGGAAATCTCTGCTCAGATATAAACTTTCTAAATTAATATAAGTATCCCTATGTAGTTAAATACAAGTCTGAGCAGCAAGAGCTTAGGTAATAAGGGGATAATTATTGCCATTGTATTTCATCAGCTCTTGACAAGTAGACTTCGAATATGAAAAGCATATTCCATTGAAATAAGGGCTATCTACCCCCCAAACAAAAAGACACTGAGAGTCAGTCTGCTTCATCAGAGTAACCACGTATGGCTAGAATCTCCCTCTCCCAATTAACCTCACAGCTAACAAACAGATTTCTCTTCTCTAAAGATTATACACTTCATTTTGATAGTTTTCAGACATTAATAATTAAGAGAAACAAATCTAGATTATTGTAATAGCACATCAGAAATACACCAACATTTTATATATTTATCTACTTCCCTGAAAAATTACATTATTTTCCCCTTAGAAACCTTCAGCTTTCTTTGATTGGCTTTACTCATTTTTCCCCTCTAGCAATGGTTAGAAAATAAACCATTGCTTTTCTGGAACTAAATCTAGAAATATTTATTAAATATCTACTTATTTATACTGTATATCCACTTTATACATATTTTTTCCAGAATGCCCAATATGGTACAAGAAATAGTAATGTTTTAGTCGTAAATCTTGTCTGATTCCTCCCCCAGAGGCTCAGGTTCCTCTACCATCACCCAGTCTCTTCAACAAGAGACTCCAGAATTGATTCTTCTGGAAACCTTGAGGCTAGTTAATTCCCCTACAGCCCATAGCCCTGTAACTTGTGGTCACATTCAAAATGTAGGTCCCTTGGATCACCTCTTTTCCTGTCCATACTCTGGCCCCTCTCCCTGCGCCCAACATCCATGGTACCCTCTGGAATTCCCATATCTTGACCAAAGAAAAAAGCCTCCGGGGGCTGGCCCGGTGGCGCAAGCGGTTGGGTGCGCGCGTTCCGCTGCGGCGGCCCGGGGTTCGCTGGTTCGGATCCCGGGCGCGCACCGACGCACTGCTTTGGCGAGCCATGCTGTGGCTGCGACCCATATAAAGTGGAGGAGGATGGGCACGGATGTTAGCCCAGGGCCGTCTTCCTCGGCAAAAAAAGAGGAGGATTGGCGGATGTTAGCACAGGGCTGATCTCCTCACAAAAAAAAAAAAAAAAGCCTCTGTATATCCTCAGATATCAGCCCTTCACTCCTTGAACAGAAGATCCATAAGGTCCCCATGTTTGTGGCTGAAGAGGATATGACACAGAACACAAAATAATAATAGCAAATGTTTATTGACTGTATATAATGTGCCAGGTAGGATTCAAAAGGCTTAATATGTTAATTTATTTGAGCTTTTTATAACCACAAAAAGTGTTTAATTAGAGGAAACGGTATACAAGTATAATCCAAAAATGCAGCAGAACAATCCTGACAAGAATGGATTGAGCATCTACTATGTGGCAGGGTTTTTAGGAAAGCGTATCAAGAGTAAAGAGTGAATCGCCAAATGTCCGGGGCAGGTTTGAGGGGCCATCAGGGGAAGCTCTTTGAGGGCGTGCAGTGAAGAAAGTGCAGTCTGTAGGACTGGGAACAGGAGGAAGGGTCCGGCATTAGCTTCCATCTCGATTCCAAAATGATGTCAACATTTGGTCTCAGGCGTTTGGTGGCATCTAACATTCCTCTAATGGAGCAATCTCTGGAAATTCTTGACCTGAAGGCATTTGAAGGGAGTTGCTGACCGTAAACAAGTTGCTCCACTCCCAGTTGTTATATGAACATGTTCCAACAAGCCATCAGCTTGAGAGTTAAGGGAAGGGGGGATTTTGATCCATGTTCCAAAGATGCAAAAGCTGAAGAGATGGGACAAGATGATATTTACTTTGAGGGAAAGTTGGTAATGGGGTTCTAAGCTTTACAACAAAACCATGAGATTGAGATGAATGACTCAGATCACTGTCCAGACACGACAGAGGCCACCAACAGCTCTGTGCTGAGGACCCCAGAGGTCCCAGGCACACATGGATCTCTGCCTCTCCCTGTCCCACACGAAGGACCCCCTGGCTGGAACCCCTCTGTTCACCAATGACAGCTATTCCTGCATCCCCCTCCCCCCTTGGATGCCAACACAAGCAACACAGAAAAGGGGTCTTGAGTGCCCCCACAACCGCCAGGTCTCACTTCCTGGCTACAGCTTAATTGGCATCTTCACAGACACTGTTAAAACTCAACCTGCCATGCATCAGATTTCTGCCCACAGCAGAAGCCTCCAGCCATCCACCTGCTCGCACGGGGGTGTCCTAACTGGTCCTTGCCTTTCAACCAGCCTTATTTTCCTCCTTTATCTCCCAAACACTTCCAGTAGGTTCTTTAAAGTGCCCATTACATTGTAAATCTGTGTCTCCATCTTATAGGAGCCCTGTTTCCATCCTGAGGACACCAACTTCCCCGTGTTCCCTGAGGATGCTGCTTACTCTACACGCCAGCTTTCCTTGGAATGCTCTGTCCTTCTTGGTCCCCACTTCTCCCTCCAGTACAGAACTTTCAACCCCTAATGAAGTGTTTCCCTTGCTAAATTTCATCTTCAGGGACCCTGCCCCATCTTTCATGCCTTCTCTGGGCTGCATTCCAACCTCCCTATCTCCTCACATGAGGAAACTACTCGTGTCTAGATCAACAGCATCGTTCACTTCACTGCATTACTCAGCATCATTATCCACAGCCCATCCCTCTGCAAAGCTGTCCTCTGTTCCCTCCTGTGATTCCTCACCTGCTAGTTTTCTCCTGCTTCACAGACCACGTCCTCCGATGTTCTCTCCAGGCGCCTCTTCCTGTCCCTGACTTTAAATGTTAGTGTGGCCTGGGTGCAATCCAGGGGGGTCTTCTTCATCCCATCTCTCTCACTGGGATTTTAGCTCACCGCATGGATTTAAATGCAGCCATGTGCCCCTAACTCCCAAACTGATACCTCCAGTCCAAACCTCTCAGGTGTCTACCTGACATCTTCTCTTGGATTTCCAACAGTTATGTCAAATCTCTGGTGTCTGCAATCAATCTCCTAATCCTCCCTCCCTCACTTTTTCTCCTTGGCCGTCTCCCCTCTCTCAGGAAATGATGCTGCCATCTACCGACTTTCTGCGTAAGACACTTCCCTCCTCCCTCATACCCCAACCATCATCAAGTCCTCCTGAGCCTATAAAAATTAAAATGAATTAGTTTTACACCTTTATATATTTAATAGATTCCTGTGTTACAAAATTCAGAAAATCCAAAAAGTAACTTGGTGAAGTGTGAGGTCCCACCCACCCACCCTGGCAGGCTTCTCCCTGTCTGTGTCCCTGGGAACCAGGTTTGTGCTGTCGCCAGCTTTGTGAGTGTGCTTCCAGAGTGTCTATGTGTGAACACACACATTTGTTTTTTATAAAAATGGTAGCACTCTCCTATATATGCTCCTCTGTGATTTGTTTTCCCCCCTCACACTGTATCTTCAAATGTTATGGGTCGGTATAAACAGAGCCACCACATTCATGTCACAGTTGCCTAGTGTTGCATACATACATAATTTGGCCACTTCCAAATCGTTGGCATTCAACTTGCTTCCAAATTTTTGCTATTCCAGATCAGACTGTAAAGAAGATACTCCAATACATATTATTTCACACATGGGTATAAGCTTCTGTTCCAAACAATAATGCAATAAACACCCTTGTAAAGAAACCATTTCAGGGGCCTGCCTGGTGGCGCAAGTGGTTAAGTGCACGCGCTCCGCTCCAGCGGCCCGGGGTTTGCTGGTTTGGATCCCAGGCGCGCACTGACGCACCGCTTGCCAAGCCATGCTGTGGCGGCGTCCCATATAAAGTAGAGGAAGATGGGCATGGATGTTAGCTCAGAGCCAGTCTTCCTCAGCAAAAAGAGGAGGATTGACAGATGTTAGCTCAGGGCTGACCTTCCTCACAAAAAAAAAAAAAAAGAAGGAAATCATTTCATATATGCACAATTCCTAGAAGTTAAATTGTGGGTCAAGGAACATGGGCATTTGTCATTTTGATAGATAGAGTCAAATTGCCCTGCGTAGATGCTGTTTCCATCTGTACCACCAGCAGCTCGGTGTGGGAACCTTTCTTGACCTTCTGGCAAACACACTGTGTTATCAGACTTCTCGATCTGTGCCAATCTGATATGCGAATGATTGTACCACTCTGTGGTTTTAATTTGTGTTTATCTTATTATGAGAAAGGTTAAGCAACCTTTCCTATATTTAAGACTCTCTGGCATTTATTTTCATTACTGTGAACTTTGAGTTCAGATTCTTCACCCATGTTTAGATTATGCCTTTGGTCTCTTTATTATTGTCTTACAGGAGCCCCTAAGGTATTAAACAGATACATAATTAGCACTTCATCTGTGATACCAGCTGTGATTTCTTCTCAGTTTGATGTCTGCACTTTGGCCTTGTTTTTACTGTATTTTTCCCCACAGCATTCTATTTCAGAAAGTTAAATTTACCAATATTTCTTCCCTTTTCTCCTAAGTCTTATGGTTTCATATTTTAACATTTAAATCTTTGATTCACCAGACAATTTAATGAAAGGAGACAGGGATCTATCTTTATTGTGTCTTCAGATATATTTTCCAGATATGCCAACCCCAGTTATTGAATAAACCTATCTTCTCCCCCAGTGAAATAAAATGCAAACTTTATAATACACTAATTTCCCCTACCAAATTGGATCTGCTTCTGTGCTTGATACAACTAGCCCTTTGATTTGGCTATTTGCATACAGGTTCTCTCCCTGTGGGCTTCCTGAGGGCACTGTTGGGGTCTGAGATTTCACTTCACTTTTCTTACAAGCTGATCAGCCAGCCCTGGCAGTCTGGTGGTTAAGATTCAGGGCTCTCACTGCTGTGGCCCGACTTTGTTTCCTGCTCGGGGAACCACACCACCCACCTGTCGGTTGTCATACTTGGCAGCTGTGTGTTGCTGAAAGCTATGCCACGGGATATTCAAATACCAGCAGGGTCACCCATGGTGGACAGATTTCAGCAGAGCTTCCGGACTAAGACAGACTAGGAAGATGGATTGGCCACCCAGCCACCCACTTCCAAAATATTTGGCCATGAAAACCCTATGAATAGCAGCAGAGCATTGTCTAATATAGCAGTGGTGGAAGGTGAGAAGATGCTATAGAAAGACTGGGCAGTGTTCAGCCGTACCGTAGAGGGTTGCCAGGAGCCGGAAACCACTCGAGGACACTGACAAGCAACAAACGAATTAGTTGGCTTGTGCTGTGACATGCATGCTGGCAGAGGACACGAGCTTCTTGGGTCAGAGATTCTTGGCACAGAAAACAGCATGACTTGCTTCTGTCCCTCTTGGTTTCCTCTTGCCCTGCAAACACCATGGGGGCGACATGGAGAGGCCCAATGGATACTACCCCTGCAGAGGAGCTGTCCACAACTGATGCACTCGGCATGGGGAATCCACCTCTTTTGTAGCAGGACATAAGGAAGCCTGCTGTTTGTCCTGGAGGCTGCCACCCATCACTTTATCCATTAGAGAAATTGGCTGCAAACACAGTCCCTAGAAATGGCCTGAGGAAAGGGAGGCCAAGGACTGATGTATTTCACTTACCCAGCATTTAAGGTGTGGGAACTGGAGAAACCCATGGAAGTCCATCCCTCCCAAAGATTTGCATTTTAGTGCCCACAAGACCACACACGGTGTCTGACACAAAGTAGATGCTTGAGACATACGGGTAAATTTCATAGAATCAAATATTTCATTGGGTTAGTGTGAATTTATCACCAGATAACAGAACTAGGAGCCATCTATTCAGTATAATTCTGTACTAAGCAGATAGTTCCTCATGCTGTAGACCCAAGCAGGATCTATAGTTTAAAACATTAGCTTTAAAAAAATTAACTAAAAATAGACTAAATAGAATTACTAATGTTTGACTGATTAAAATAAATTTCCATGAAATGAAATTTAGAGACTTTATTTACTATTTTCATTCCCTGTGAAGTATTGAGCTGGTAACTTGGAAAGCATGCGCTGTTTTAAGCATCCTTAATCTCTTCCAAATGGATGTGCCTTATTTATAAAATGGGCACTTGGTTATTATTACTAAAGTGTTTTAATTATGCATTATTATGTTTGAAATTGTAATCCAATCATGACTAGGAACACCATCCAGAAAAAAACATGGGGAGACAAAAAAAGGTTTCCCCCTCCTATGAAATTAGCTAGATTGCAAACACCATTTTGAAGAGAGAAAAGTGAACTTATTTAAGAATTTAAAGGTAAAAAAAAAGAAGCAATGGAAAACAGCATTGAGACACAACAGCAAATAGTTTAATTATATTTAAGAAACATTTTGAAATGAATGACAGGCACTTCAATGCCATTAATAACGAGTGGTTACTCCCTGACTGGACACGGAATAAGCCTGGAGCAGCCACAGCGATGCTTCTTCAGGAGCACCTTGAAGATCTCTAACAGCTCAGGTGCATGTGCCAGAGGCCACAGGAGGCTGCAGTCCTGCAAACAGATCTCAGGATCACTTGCCAATCAATGTAAATGTCAACTGCTCAACATCGAACGTCATAAAATAAAAAGACATTTAAAACAAGATTAATTTTAAAGCTGCCTCAATTTACCTTTTACTTGTTCTCATTTACTCCTTTCTTTCTTCTAAGTGCAAAGAAAATTTTAATCAGAAGATAGGTCTATTTAACCAAGATGAAATTCAGTTCTTGTTTTCTTACCATATCTTCAAATTTCCCTGAATTTTCCTGAATATGTAATCTGATATGATATAGGTACTTTGGGAAACTTCCTAGTCTCAAAGGTGAAAATCACTTTCTTTACCACATACTATTAGTGAAGAAGAGGCTAAAATAGCAACATTAGGAGTTAAAATAAAGCCTTAAGAAAAATTCCAGATGATGGTTGTAATAACATATAATAATTTTTGTTTCCAAATTATATGTGACAATATTGTCACAAAAGGCACAAGAAAAAAGAAATTTCTCAAACATAAATCATTTAAGGAAAATAGTGCCTTATTATTTAGATAGAAAACCAAACAGGTGAAGACCTATATTCTAGAAAATTCCTAAAATGTGTTTGATGCTTAACAAATACTTGACACATGTTTAGTAATTCAATGTTGGCCAGTTTTATATTTTCAATTGAGAAAGATATAAATTCACCTGCATAATACAGGATAATCCTACTTTTCTATTAATCTATAACTGAAAAATAATGTGACTTTAAACAATGAGGCTCAATGATAATCTGCATATTCATTTCCTTTTTAATTTATACTGTGAGGGATACGGGTGCCATTTTGAAATTGCATACACTTTTAGTGCACAGAAGTTTTAGAATCAGGTACACGTTTACCAAACTGAAAACAGAAAAATATCAAGTCTCAAAATATCAATATATTTCATTTTCTATGTGCTTTTTAATAGCTGTGGAAAATATAGCTTTTTAATTTTTACTATTTGCTACCTAAGAAGACATTCTTGCAGTATAAAATGTAATTTTAAGAAATTTTCAATAGATAATTCTTTTTTTTTTTCCTCTCTTTTAGCAAGACAATAGGCTGACATCTTAATAAAGAACTAGCAAACATGGAAATGCAGGCTGATGTTTACACTTCCAGCAGTAATTCTTAGAATGTGTTTATCTGAACTGAAATCTCCATTTAACATTTAACAGTCAGCGGGAAATGGCAATAAGTGGCATCTGCTTTAATATCACAAGTTACTGCTTTATTTATTTTCTTGTGAACCTCACTAATCCATATTTCTCCAAGCTGCTTAGTTGAGTTAATACCATTTCTGTTATAAGTATTCTAAACAAGGCAAAAAATATAACACTCATGTGGATAGCTAATCATTCTTCTTAAACATTTTATGTGGGCTCACAGGACAGGACAGGTTACCCAGGAAGGGAATGAAAAGATCTAGTCTCTATTCTCAGTTGTGTTAGAATCGTATAATATTGGCATTATGGGAGAATAATATATTTTTTATTTATTCCACAGACTGCTAGAATCAAATGCCATAACATCTATAAACACATTGGTAACTATTCCTTCTAGTTATTATTATTATTGCTATTTGATATATCAGCTTTTTTTTTCATGCACATATGAAGGACATGTTTAGTAGGACATGTTTAGTAGCAAATATATCAAGTCTTCTGATTCCTTTACTCTATTTGGATAACTCAGCTCTAAATACCATCACTAAGTGAATATCTCTACCATTTGCATTGCCTAGAGATTGAGACTAAAGCAATTAAGAAAGAAGATGTAATTTATACATTTAGAGTTGATAAATAAGTCATGAGTACATAAATTCAAATTATTTTAATAAAAAAGATAATAACATTTGATACTTATTAACTGCTATTTGTTATTTATAGTTTTAAAAATATTTTTGTTATCTATAGTTTTTAAAATATATTTTCTCTCCCATCCATAGTTTCAGATTTTGCTTTTCAGTATCTCTCTTTGGCTTATTATGAAAAATTTGGCTTATTATAAAAAAATTTGCAATTGATAGGTCAATTTAGTGGAGAAATACAATAAAAAAGTTTGCTTGCAAGACAAGCAAATCTTGATTGTAACTCTTAGGTTTCCCCTAGTAAACATTCCAAAATAATCCTTTGTTTAGATTCTTGTTTGTTTTTACTCTGTTGGCTAGATAATATTCTAAAATCTTAAACAGACATTGATGTACACTTTTTATAAGACAGCTGCTCTTGGTAAGTAAATATGCAAATTTAGATATAAAATGTATCAGAAAATATGAACATATTAACTTGATATTTACCCAATCATAAAAAAAATAAGTTCCTAAACTCACTAACGCATCCATTCCTCATTTGTCATCTGATATTGCCCTTAGTCACTCATTACTGATATTTCTTTGTTTTATCTCGGACTGCTTCTATCAACTTATTTAAAGATTTGTGCAAAGCAAATGTACCTTAGGTTGTAATCAACTTTCTACAAAAGCAGCCACAACTCTGGCTGCGACACCTCGCAGGAGAGCCCATTTTGCCTTGGGAAGAAACATTGCCAGTTGGTGGCAGCATTCACAAGAGCCGGTCACATTTCCTCTGTTATCTTTAGGTTGGATTTCAAAACAACTCTAGAAAACAGACTCAAAGGCAAGCCTAGAAACAGCACGTGAACAACTGCAGAAAAGTGGAAGGTTTCTGACTCCAATCCAGTTCCACAAAACACTAGAGCATCTGGAGAAAAGCGGGATGGCTCGTGTCCTATTCAGCTCCTGAGCAGTTTACAAAAACAAGGTGAAAGCCTGCTCTAGAACAAACAGTGGGATCAATGACCACGGGCTGATCTTTCCCCTTCCAACATGTGCGCTCTGTTCAAGGACACTCCCAGCCATCCTCACTGCTCATTCACCTCCCTCTCCCAGAAATATAGCTGTGTCATTTTAAAGACTTTTTTTTTATGTCATCTGCTCCTGATCTAGATTGAGAAGCAGACAATTTTGTTTTGCTGTGACAGAAAAAAGGAAAAAAACAAACAAACTCACAAACAATGTTTTAACCCAGCAGCCAGAACATTAACAGCAAGCACTACACGGGCATCGATTCAGTCCCGCAGACCCTGAGGACACTGTGTCACAGGGCCAAGCAGCCCACGGAGTAGGGATGTCCGAAGGAGGAACACTTGTGTTTTTATGATTCAGCAATGTTATACAGTCATTAGTGTAACATTTTTATTCCAATCATGGAAAGTCTTTTGGGAAGTCTTTTTTTTTAAATCTAGAAATACATTCTCAAAATTCAAACACAACGAAATCCAAAGGTGAATTAATAAGAATTTTAAGTTACTAACTGCAGTTACTTTTTAATTGGTTGTTTACGTGTTTATATTTCTTCAACATAATTATATTTAAAATGAAAATGTTTTGAATGTTGGGTAGCTGTACTTGTGCCTACTACATAAATGAGTATTTTTTCTAAACAGTATTAATTCAATTCATATACTTTTCAGAACAATTCTTATTTTAAAAGTTACAGGTTTGCTCTAGCATGTATGCATATGAAATATCATTTATTTTAGAAAATCCCTCCACATTGAAAGAGACTATTTAAAAAACATCAGTGTTTTTAACGAGCAAAATAAATACTGAAGTGGAAAGCTTTTAAAACTTCCAAGGAACCGATACAATCTATTAACAAATCCTGATTCTTTAAACATTTGCAGTGCTATACATCAATAGTGAATGATCTAAACAGCAGTTACATTCTCTCATGTAAATCATTCTGTTGCACAAAATTAGCATGTTACAAAATTCTTGTGAAATTTCAGTTGAAACGTATTAGCAAATATATTTGTGAAAAAAAAAAACTAGCTGCTAAAGTGCAGGAAGTCCCTTTAT
This sequence comes from Ceratotherium simum simum, assembly GCF_057802395.1. Taxonomy (NCBI): domain Eukaryota; kingdom Metazoa; phylum Chordata; class Mammalia; order Perissodactyla; family Rhinocerotidae; genus Ceratotherium; species Ceratotherium simum. The sequence goes on from NC_141909.1 coordinate 3,735,172, forward strand.
GAATCCTAGATGAGGAAAAGTCTGTCTGCAAGTTTCATTCATCAGAGAAAGGGAAATTTATTAAATGAGCCACTGAAATACATTATTTAATAAAGCGAAATGTGATGAAATGTTGCCACTCTTTTTAAAGACTAAATATATCCTCTGACATAAACCTGTGAAGTTAAAATCTCTACCTCCTAAAATACATTTTAAAGTAAAGCTATTCTAACTGGTCATATAGTATTTCACTTAACAATCGCTTCGTCAGTTTTTAGATTGAGCTTATCTGGATAGAAAATAACGTCAAACAGCTATAGGGTTAACAATTAACAAGGCAAAATACCTCACAAGTACTGAAATGTTATCTACTTTTCTCCTCCTATACATGCCTTTCTCATATGAAACAGAGAAGATAAGGAACGGTGCTAACTATTCTTATTAGTAGGAGTAGTACTTGTATTATAGATTTGTGATACATTTTTAATGTTGACATTTTTATGAAAATGACTACCTTATGAAAGGTAATGAAATTATTCCAGAAAGGTCTTTTAGTTTTAATAAAAGAATCATTGCATACAATTCTATGTAAAAAAACAAACAAACCAAACCAAACAAACAAAAAACACTCTTTGCTAAAAGAGATGGCCATTTTATCATCCATGAAAGGAAAGAGAACGTCCAACAAAAGATCTTGGACCATGAGAAAAAATTTCTTCCAGGCTGCTTACTGGCAACAGGCCATGCATGAAGCACCCGGCCCTGCGTGGAGAGCAGGTTGGCAGATGTTTATTAGCTGACTTTTGCTGAACAAGTATGGGAGAACAGTTGGAAAATCACAAGGTGTCAAACAAGCTTTAAATAAATAAATAGCTTATTTGGCAATAGAAAGGGAGAAAGACAACGAGTTCCTGCATTGAGGAAGAAGACTGGGATACTTCTATTTACAGAGTTCCTTACTGCTAGCTTCATGGACCGACTTCTTAATGAGAATGGAAATCGTACTCCCACACTTGTGTTTAGAGGTTCTAGGACTGCAGAATGACAATTAGTTTGCAGTTTTGCTGTAGGAGATTTGTGATCTGTATGGTATGAGAACACCACTGATGTAGGTGATAGTTCTTCACACTTCCCTCTCCTGCCTCTAAGCTGGTGACTGAGGCAGCGCAGGGGGAAAGTGCCAACTGCCAACTTAGAACTTCTGACACCTTAACTTGAATCCTGGCATTTAGCACTAGAACAGCCCCCACGGGAAAAACAAACAAACCAAAGATGACACTGGTTAACATCTGAGGGGCACAGCAAGTAAATACTCAATGAATATATGAAAATTTAATTTTGTATGAAAAGCCAAAATCCAAAAGAAAAGAATGAAACAATTAGAAAAGATAATTTCTCAGAAGAAATCCCTATGGCATGATGTTGAAAAGAGGTTGCTCCATGATCATCATCTACTAGTTAGAGTTACTGAACTTACAGGCATGCCCAACACAAACACAATCATATACACATACACACACTTAAAAACACATTCCTAGAGGTATTTTTTAAAGTATGGTTTAAAATGGAGGATCGCCTTTAAATATACCTCTTTCAGGCAAATTCTATTATGATATTTGCCTCACTGGTTATTCTTCCCAAATTTATGCTACTCATCAATAATCGTTAACTGTATGCATGATAAAAAATAAAAACGCTATGATCTTTGGGTAAGTAGGGATCTCTTGGCACATAATATTTACTAGCAGAATCTTTAAGGCACATTCTTACAAATATGTTACAATATATATCACCCTTTAAAAATTATAATTTTGTTATTTTCCTTAAATTTAAGATTTCATTACATTTAAAACAAAGACTTTGATATACTATAGAGGACATTCAAAGGCAAACTTCCAGGACTTACTAAAAAATAACCAACATTATTGTTTCTAATTATTTCATAAGGATACAAAAATTAAAACAAACAAACAAAAAGACCAGGGCTTGTTTTGCTAGCCTTCTTAGTTTCTGCAGGACCCGGAGCCTGCTCCGATCTGAACTCGGGGACTCCCGCCCTCACCAGGTGCCCTCACTTTGTCATTTAGGAGATGCGACTGTATGGGTCCTTATTTGTAATCGACTTTGGAAGTCACAAAAGCCGTGCAGATGAAAAATTGGAAGCACTTCGTCAAGGGCATCTTCCACGCGGCAGTCGCTGCCTGGGAAGGGCGCGCAGGTCTGGAGGCGTCCGCCTCCCGCACCTCTGTGCGCCGTGCAGAGGATCTGGTGGGAGGAGGACACCCCGCCGCGGGGACCCCGCTCCAGGGGCTGTTTTCTCGCTGGAGCCCGCCCTCTTCCCGGCACTATGGAAACTGCATTTTTCTACGCCTGCTCGTCCTCCTCCTCCTTCTCCTATTACATCCCAAACAGACATTTCAACTTCCTGAGAACCTGACGAGTGAATGGCGCTGATGACGCCCCGGAAAAGAGCCCACGACCCGGCAGCGGGGGAAGGGCGCCCCCGAGCGGGTGGGACCCCGGGAACCACCCTCGGCCAGCGAGGCCCGGGGCCGGGGGCGCCGCGCACGCGCCCCTCCTGCACCCCGGTTCTTCTTCCAGGAAGGGGCGCGAAGCGGCTATCGATCCAGACCTCACCGGTGACTAATGTGATGCTCGTAAACAAGCCTAGGGCCGGGCACCCGGGAACCACCCAGGCGCAAACCTGCCGCAGGGACCGGGTGCGCGCCCACCCCGAGTTTGGGCGCCCGATCGGCTCGCCTAAGTGTGTGTGTTCGGGGGAGGGGTTTACGAGAGGGCAGCCAAGTTCATTGCCCTTCTTGCCCGCCGCGAGTGGGGCGGCGGCGGGGTGATGCGAGGCCCGAGGCGGGTGCTGCCGCCCCCTTCCCTGCGCCCACCCTGGGCGGGCGGCCTAGGCCCTTGATCTCCGCCGGACCCCGCCCCCTGCAGTGTCCCCTCTCCCGGACCCCTCCCCGGCGGAAGCGCCGAGCCCAATTAATTGAGTGAAAGGCGGGAGGGAAGAGCCCTCTGGACGGCGGCCGGCCCCCGCCCCTCCCGCGCGCCCCTTTTCCCGCCCTGGGTGGCATCTCCTCCGCCGGCATCCACAACGAGCCTCTGATTAATGAGGCTCCGGCCGGCCCCCACCCCGCCCGAGCCCGGGCCTCCGCAGGAGGGGGAGGGGACGGCGGGAAACGCGACCCGCGGAGAAAGGGGGGCGGGGCGGGGGCGTGCGGCCCGCCCCCCCGCGCCCCGCGCTCATTGGCCGCGCGCGCCGTCCGTCGGGGGGCGCGGCGCCAATACGGGCGGCGGGGCGGGGCGGCCGCGCCGTGTGTGCCTGCGTAACGCCGAGTCACATGTTGTTTTGCTCTTCTTAGTTCAGTCACTCGGTGCGCGATGTGTTACTCACTGTGCGGCGGGGACCGCGACGAGCCCGGGTCGCCGTTGGCAGCAGCATCAGAAGCAGCAACCCCGGCGGCGGCGCAGACCCCGAGTGCCCGGGCGCACCCCGGCACCCCGGAACGCGGCGCGGCGGCGGGACCGGTGCGGCCGCGCGCGCCTTAAGCTCGGCCCCGCGGCTCGGGGACCCCGACTCTCGGCCCAGCCTGCGAGTCCCCAGGCGCCGCCCGAGAGCCCGGGAGGCAGCGGCCGAGGGCAGCCGGGCCAGGGGGCGGCCACCGCCCGCGCCGGGCATCCTCTGGGGCCCCGGAGCGCGGAGGGCGCTGCGCCACCGCGCAGTGCCGGCTCCCGCGGGCCTCCCCGAGCCTTCCCCACCTCCAGGGCCCGAGGGACGCGCGCTCCGGCGGGCGAACAAGGGGGGAGGGAGCCGCCCCCGCCCGCGCCCCCTCCGCTCCCCTCTAGCGCCTCCACGCCGGGCCGGGCGGTGCGGCCCGAAGCGCCGGCGATGGCGAGCCCGCCGCTGCACGGGCTCCCTGGGCCGGCGGGCGGCGACGGCCCCAATCTCAACAACAACAACAACAACAACAACCACAGCGTGCGCAAGTGCGGCTACCTGCGCAAGCAAAAGCACGGCCACAAGCGCTTCTTCGTGCTGCGCGGGCCCGGCGCGGGCGGCGACGAGGCGACGACGACAGCGGGCGGGGGTCCGGCGCCGCAGCCGCCGCGGCTCGAGTACTACGAGAGCGAGAAGAAGTGGCGGAGCAAGGCGGGCGCCCCGAAGCGGGTCATCGCGCTTGACTGCTGCCTGAACATCAACAAGCGCGCCGACGCCAAACACAAGTACCTGATCGCCCTCTACACCAAGGACGAGTACTTCGCCGTGGCGGCCGAGAACGAGCAGGAGCAGGAGGGCTGGTACCGCGCGCTCACCGACCTGGTCAGCGAGGGCCGCGCGGGCGCCGGCGACGCGCCCCCCGCCGCCGCCACCGCCGTGTCCTGCAGCGCCTCCCTGCCCGGCGCCCTGGGCGGCTCGGCCGGCGCCGCCGCGGCCGATGACAGCTACGGGCTGGTGGCGCCCGCCACGGCCGCCTACCGCGAGGTGTGGCAGGTGAACCTGAAGCCCAAGGGCCTGGGTCAGAGCAAGAACCTGACGGGCGTGTACCGCCTGTGCCTGTCGGCGCGCACCATCGGCTTCGTAAAGCTCAACTGCGAGCAGCCGTCGGTGACGCTGCAACTCATGAACATCCGCCGCTGCGGCCACTCGGACAGCTTCTTCTTTATCGAGGTGGGCCGCTCGGCCGTCACGGGCCCTGGCGAGCTGTGGATGCAGGCCGACGACTCGGTGGTGGCGCAGAACATCCACGAGACCATCCTGGAGGCCATGAAGGCGCTAAAGGAGCTCTTCGAGTTCCGGCCGCGCAGCAAGAGCCAGTCGTCGGGCTCGTCGGCCACGCACCCCATCAGCGTCCCCGGAGCGCGCCGCCACCACCACCTGGTCAACCTGCCCCCCAGCCAGACAGGCCTGGTGCGCCGCTCGCGCACCGACAGCCTGGCCGCCACCCCGCCGGCCGCCAAGTGCAGCTCCTGCCGGGTGCGCACAGCCAGCGAGGGCGACGGCGGCGCGGCGGCAGGGACCGGGGCGGCGGGCGGCAGGCCCGTGTCGGTGTCGGGGAGCCCCCTGAGCCCCGGGCCGGTGCGCGCGCCGCTGAGCCGCTCGCACACCCTGAGCGGCGGCTGCGGCGGCCGCGCGGGCAAGGTGAGTCTGGCGCCGGCAGGGGGCGCCCTGCAACACAGCCGCTCCATGTCCATGCCCGTGGCGTACTCGCCCCCGGCCGCCACCAGCCCCGGCAGCCTGTCGTCAAGCAGCGGGCACGGCTCAGGCTCCTACCCGCCGCCTCCGGCCCCGCACCCGCACCTGCAGCATCCCCTGCATCTCCCCGCGGGCCAGAGACCCTCCAGCGGCAGCGCCTCAGCCTCAGGCTCCCCCAGCGACCCCGGCTTCATGTCCCTGGACGAGTACGGCTCCAGCCCTGGGGACCTGAGAGCCTTCTGCAGCCACAGGAGCAACACGCCGGAGTCCATCGCCGAGACCCCCCCGGCCAGGGACGGCAGCGCGGGGGAGCTGTACGGGTACATGACCATGGACAGACCCCTGAGCCACTGTGGCCGCCCCTACCGCCGAGTCTCAGGGGACGGGGCCCAGGACTTGGACAGAGGGCTGAGGAAGAGGACTTACTCCCTGACCACACCTGCTCGGCAGCGACCGGTGCCCCAGCCCTCCTCTGCGTCCCTGGATGAATACACCCTGATGCGGGCCACCTTCTCCGGCAGCTCGGGCCGACTCTGCCCGTCCTGCCCCGCGTCCTCCCCCAAAGTGGCCTACCACCCCTATCCCGAGGACTACGGTGACATCGAAATTGGGTCCCATAGGAGCTCTAGCAGTAACCTGGGCACAGACGATGGCTACATGCCAATGACCCCTGGCGTGGCCCTCATGGGTGGCGGCAGCGGCAGCTGCAGAAGTGACGACTACATGCCCATGAGCCCCACCAGCGTGTCTGCACCGAAGCAGATCCTGCAGCCTCGCGCCGCTGCCGCGGCCTTGCCCCCCACGGGAGCCGCAGCGCCGCCGCCCGCCTCTGTGGCCTGCCGGGCCTTTCCAGTGAACGGGGGCAGCGGCTACAAGGCCAGCTCGCCGGCCGAGAGCTCCCCCGAGGACAGTGGGTACATGCGCATGTGGTGTGGCTCCAAGCTGTCCATGGAGAACGCCGACAGCAAGCTGCTTCCCAACGGGGACTACCTCAACATGTCCCCCAGCGACGCGGGCACCTCGGGAACCCCGCCCGACTTCTTCTCGGCAGCCTTGCCCGGCGGGGAGATGCTCAAGGGCGTCCCCGGCTACTGCTACAGCTCCTTGCCTCGATCCTACAAGGCTTCCTACACCTGTGATGGGGACCACGACCAGTACGTGCTCATGAGCTCCCCCGTGGGGCGCATCCTGGAAGAGGAGAGACTGGAGCCGCAGGCCAGCCCGGGGACCACGCAGTCGGCCAGCGCCTTCGCCACCGGGTCCGCTGGGGGCGGCCACACGCAGCCTCCTCACCCCGTAGTGCCTTCGCCCGGGAGGCCGAGTGGCAGCGGCAGCGGCCGCCCAGAGGGCTTCCTGAACCAGCGCTGCCGGGCAGTGCGGCCCACGCGGCTGTCCCTGGAGGGGCTTCAGACCCTGCCCAGCATGCACGAGTACCCTCTGCCGCCGGAGCCCAAGAGCCCTGGCGAGTACATCAACATTGACTTCAGCGAGGCCGGGGCGCGCCTGTCGCCGCCCGCCCCTCCGCTGCTGGCCTCGGCCGCCTCATCCTCCTCGCTGCTGTCCGCCAGCAGCCCGGCCTCGTCCCTGGGCTCCGGCACCCCGGGCACGAGCAGCGACAGCCGGCAGCGCTCCCCGCTCTCTGACTACATGAACCTCGACTTCAGCTCGCCCAAGTCTCCCAAGCCGGGGACCCAGAGGGGGGACCCCGTGGGCTCCTTGGATGCCCTCCTGTCCCCCGAGGCCTCGTCCCCGTACCCACCGCTGCCCCCGCGCCCTGCCGCCCCCTGCTCCTCCCTGCAGCCGCTGGCCCCCCCTCCGCCCTCCCCAGGGGAGCTGTACCGCCTGCCTCCAGCATCCACCTCCCAGGACCCCGGCGCTGCCTCCTCTTCGTCCTCGGAGACTGGGGACAATGGTGACTACACCGAGATGGCCTTTGGCGTGGCTGCCACCCCGCCACAACCCATCGCGGCACCCCCGAAATCAGAAGGTGCCCGCGTGACCAGCCCCACGTCCGGCGTGAAGAGGCTGAGTCTCATGGATCAGGTGTCGGGGGTCGAGGCCTTCCTTCAGGCCAGCCAGCCCCCAGACCCGCACCGGGGGGCCAAGGTCATCCGCGCAGACCCGCAGGGGGGCCGCCGCCGCCACAGCTCGGAGACCTTCTCCTCGACCACCACTGTGACCCCCGTGTCCCCGTCCTTCGCCCACAACCCGAAGCGCCACAACTCGGCCTCTGTGGAAAACGTTTCTCTCAGGAAAACCAGCGAAGGGGGCAGCAGCAGCATGCTCGGTGGGGGTGACGAGTCCCCCGCATCCCCCCGCCAGTTGCAGCCCCCGCTGCCCCAGCAGGCGCGGCCGTGGACACCGGGTCAGCCTGGGGGCTTGGTTGGCTGCCCCGGTGGCAGTGGCTCTCCAATGCGCAGGGAGACCTCTGCCGGCTTCCAGAATGGCCTCAACTACATCGCCATCGACGTGAGGGACGAGCCGCCGCCGCAGCCGCATCCGCAGCATCCGCAGCCGGGAGACAAGAGCGCCTGGGGCCGGACCCGGAGCCTCGGGGGTCTCATCAGCGCCGTGGGGGGCAGCAGCACCGGCGGGGTGTGTGGGGGGCCGGGCCCTGGTGCCCTGCCCTCCGCCAACACCTATGCCAGCATTGACTTCTTGTCCCATCACCTGAAGGAGGCCACGATTGTGAAAGGTGAGGTCCTTGGAGATTGCGGCTGGTGGGAGGAAGCGTGGGAAAGTGGGGGAGCGTCAGTGGGTTCACTCCTCCTCCTTTCTCTGGCACCTTGACCTACATGCCAAAATATCGGCCCAGGCTGCTTGTTTTGTTTTACTTCTGGCTCCCAGGTCCTCCTCTTTCCCCAAAGACCTTGCCAAGAGCAGTCGTCTTTGAGTTGAATGTGAAGCTTCTGACTCAGGAGACTTGATTTGTTTTTTCCGCCCCACCCCATTCTTTCCCACAGCCCTTCTCTTCCCATCTTGTACGTCTGGAGGTGCTCCCCAGGTCAGCCCCCCAAAGAGACAGCAGGCAGGTCTCTTGATCTGAGAGGTGGGCAAGTTCTGCTAGGAAGGGACTTGAAGTTCTGACCGCTCCCAGGCTGCAGCCTTCACCTTTGTCTTTGTTTTCCTGAGCTGGGCCCCAGCTGATTCTTGCTAAGCCTCACAGTTTATAAAAACAGGCCCGAAAGTCGTTTAGGAAGTGAGCATCCATCTTGGTGGCTGCTGAAAGGGAGCAGTTAACCATTTACAGTTTACACATAAGGGGTAGGAGCTTTCCCGTCAGAGACGTTCTTTTTCTCCTAAGGGGCTAAAAGGGTAACACTGCTTAAACACAGCTCTGAACAGTAGTTCTCAGACTTGAGCATCCCTGGGAGTGCCCCCGGGGAGTGTGCTGAGGCCCTGATGGCTGGGCTGTGTACAGCCTCAGATTCTGAAGTAGTAGTCTGGGCTGTGGCCCAGAATGTGCATTCCTAAGGCGTTCCCAGGTTGTGCTGATGCTGTTGGTTAGGGGACCATCCTCTGAGAACCCTGCCCCAGGTTAGACTCACCTGAGGAGGTTTGAGAAATTACCTACTGGACATCACCCCAGACACGTTCAAGTAAAGCATCGGCTGGTCAGAGCCCAGCGCCGCGTGTTTCAGTTGCCCAGGTGATGTTAATGTGCAGCCAGGATTTAGAATCAGTGCTTTAGAGAAAACCAGGGGAAGACAACAACACGGATCTTTTCAAGAACAATTGGATGGGATGGTGTCCTGCATTGTTCTTCCCCTTCTCAGCAAATATCCGTGAAGAGAGAGAGATGTGCTTGCTTTGCAGCTGGCAGTGCATTCTGACTGTCTCAAACTTTGAATGATGACTGGGAGAGAGAGGCGTAAGGATGTTCAAGAGAGTCTCTTTAATTTTGTAGATGCTTCTGTGCGGGGCTGCTAGTCAGGTAGAGGCTCTGGGATCCACAAAGCACATGGTAGTGAAGAGTATTATGTGGATGCTCTCCTAGATGCCGGCCTAAGGTCAAAAGTCTGCAGGGGTCACAAGGTGATGATGGAGGTGGCTTGGGGATCCACAGTCCTTTTGTTCTTAAAGCAAACAGACCCGTTTCATGCTATCTAAATCCAGTATATGTTTTATAGTATCCATGGGATCTAAAATTATAGCTGTAGGGTAAATTCCCTGTTATTCTAATATAATAGAGGAAAAGCTATTTAGTATTTTGTTTAAACCATAGAATAAAAGATGAAAAGAATTATCAGGAGTATGGTGCTTCCGCATCTAATTAAATCAACTGGAAGTTGTCAGAATGTGTCCCAGAAAGATGACTGTCAGCTGAAGGTCACTTGGCTTGGAGTCATGTTAAGCACTACAGGTACGTCTGAAAAATTGCCAGTGTGTCAGGAGTTGAAAGGTTAGCTGCCGTACAAGACACAGGCCATATAAACACACCGGCATAACTAGAATTGAGTGGGGAAAAAACACATACGCACACAAATGTATTTGGTATGCCCAGATGGGTATATGCCGTGGTGAACAGGAAAGTACATTTTGTTGAAATCTGATTCTAATCAGAAAAACAGCCTGAGAACATAACACCTTTTACTGCTTTTGGTAGAGTGGGCGGTGAAAACCTGGACTGGATCAAGGAGGGCCGCAGGAATGGGTTCTTGCAGTAACAGGAGTGAGCTGGAGTTTGCGTCCACGGGCCTAAAAGGACTCAAGGCCTTTCTGATGAAGTGGATACATTCAGAAATGTGATTCATGTATGCTATCATGCTCTTTTCAGTCTAGGGAAAATTTGAAACTGCAGGAGATAAGTTTAGTTAGAGACTTCATTTAGCTTGTTTTGTTTAATATTTCCCACCAGTATAAAATTCCTTTCGACCTATAGGATACGGGATTCTGAAATCAAAGTAGCAGTTTGTATGTCCCATGGTGGCTGAACAAAGATGAGGGACTGGTCTTGGTTGTTGTTTTTCAAAGTGTGTGTGGGCATTATGGTAAACATGCTTTTAAGAAGGAAAACGGCTATTTTTAAGCAAAATAGATAACTGCAGTTGATCCATTGTGCCGAAACCACATTTTGAAGAAAGGACGACAGGCTAAATGGGTTTCTAGTAAACTAGTGTGAGCATGGAGAGCAGTAGACTAGGAAAGATGAGGGTGTCATCTTAATTAATGGGGAACCTAAGTTGTGGCCTGTGGAGCCAGAGAGAGAACATGTAGAGACTCAGAATGCACATCCACTTTTGTTGAACTCGCATATGCACGTAGACATTTGTTTGTGGTGCTCATAAGTAAAAAGTTCATGGGAGATAAGTGTCCTTTGAGAGGATGATTTATAGAAGGGAGACTTGCAAAGCATTTCTTTGAAGATGGAATGGAAAAAGAACTTCCTGGGTCATTCCGTGCCCTGCCCTGGCTCTCAGAACTCACATACGTTTCCATGTCGAGCTCCTCGGGTTCTGCCTGGAAAAACTTCATTAGTCGTGCTGAAGCAGAATAATTTGGGGTCACTTGGGTAGTGTTTGATATCTGCATAAGCGGTAACAAAGACGAAAGATTCCAGCAATGTTTGATAGTTGTTTACAATAGAAGTGGGAATGGGGGTGGGCTTTCAACGCTAGATCCACTTAAAAAGTGAGTACACCTTAACTGTGTGTGTGTGTGTGTGTGTGTGTGTGTGTGTATATCTTAGTCCAGAGCAAATAAAAATTTAACTCTAAATTATGCATCTTATTTGGGAGTAGGGAAAGGTTACTTACTGTGTGTTGTGTGTGTGTGTGTGTGTGTGTGTGTGTGTGTAGAAAAATCTAGCCAATCTGTTAGAGTGTTGTTGTTTGGAAACTTGAAATATGTTACTGAATTTGTTGTGCTTTAAAACTGCTTTTTAACAATAACTTTATATATTTTTGTGTTATGATTATAGATTGGTATATGTCATAAAATATACTATCTTAGTACTCCTCTTTAGTCGGATTTTTTATTCTAAAATTGGTTTATATGTATGTACAAGGCAGGTTAGATAAGAATTATCACTGAAAGCATTTGTATTTAAATTTTGTTTGATAAAAGGACTATTTATTCATCCTATGGTAAAAGAATTATGGGATAAGAAATGTTTCCAAAGGAGCAATACAATCACGATTTATTTTTAAGAGTATTGCCTGTTGAAGTCTCAGAGCAAAGAACTAAAGAGTCTTAGAACTCGAGAACTCTAGTGAGATTGCTTGACAAACCACATACCCTTTATGTTTTCTGTTGTGCATGCTTTGCTGCTTTCCTTGGCTAGCTCTGTCACAGTATGATGATAAGGTGCCTTGCTTCAGCCCTATTCCCAGGAACAGAGGACTAAGGTGCTAATGAAAACACACTCAGGCTTTCGTGAATGAAAGTCACATGACTTGTTCTATTTCCTTTATTGAAAGAGAAACCTTTACAAAAATAGTACCTCGTAGAAGGAAACATAGTATGTGGAACACTAAACCAGGAATCAGGAAACCAGGTTTCTAGTTGCTGATCTTAATGAGTTATTGTGTGACTAGAGGAAGCCATTTAATCCCTCTTTCTCATTTTCTCTTTCTGTGAAATGGGGCAATTATGAGCCTCTCCCTTCTATGTGGCAGGGCCACTGGGAGGTCCAGGAGACTGCAAACATCGAGAGCGGTTAAGCTCTTCTGAAGAAATGTGCTAACAAATCCAATAATTCTGTTGATGTTTATTACTCTGAAACCATGAGTATATACAGGAAAGACAGTTGTAAATGGGTGTTCTTAAATTCAAAAACAAACAACTCATAGTCGTCTGAAAATGGAGCCAATATCTTCTTAAGAAGTGCCTGCTAGTATTGCTAGTTCCATTCCAGTCTCCAAGAACCATTGTTTTTTCCCCTCTTATTTAACTTGATTTTTTTCATAGATAATTATCAATTGTAAGGAAGTAGTGTTTTAAATTACATAGTAAAATAACAATTAAGGAAAATAGCATCCTAATCCTGAAACTATATTAAGACTGTATGTTTGATTACCTTTTATGATTTGTTTATATGTCAAGAAATACTGTCAAGATGAAAATGTGTAATTAGAACATACATTTTTTTAAGTTGCCAGTGTTGGCTCTTCATGTGGGATGTGTTAAAAGAAAGACAGGAGCCTTAAACTTGGGGTTGCTGGATCATCCGTGGTTGGGCCTGGGCTTTCACTCTTCAGGTCCATCTTATTAGGGTGGCCCTCCTGCGCTGTTAGGAATGTGTCTAGTTGTCAAACAGAGGAGGAAAGCCTCCAGCCTTCGAATCTTTTGTTCTTCTACTGGCCCACTCCCCCCGCAAAAAGGAATTTTAATAGATAATTAATGTTTTATTTTCTTTAGAACTATTAGTATTAAAATGAACCTCTTTCTTTTTCTGAAGAGGAGAACTTGCAAAAGGTTTATTAACAGCACGGGTATAATGGGTTTTCTGTTAAAATTCCCACTAATGCATTTTCTGTGGAAGCAGCGTTCCAAGAGCTAGTTAACTTTTGGCATCAGATTTGGCAAGTGGAGAGGTTTTTCTGTTTTGTTTTTTTGGGTAGCACAGAATCAAGTGTTCCCGTTTCACCTCAGAAACTTAAGGGAAAATGTCACCTTACTCTTTTATCTGCATTGCCAAGTTGAGTGGGGGAAACACTCGGAGGGAAGTCAAGCGCCCTGCTCCGCCCCCCAAGCCGGTTTTTCACCGAGGCCACTAGAATCCATGAATTCCCTGCACTCTCTCTGCTAGAGACATCAGCAGAAGGTGTATTCCTATACAAGATGGGGAAGGCATCTTAATGTTGGCATTTTGATAAGCAAATGAAAACAATTTTCTGAACGTCCAAAATTATCAGTTATATGCATGTTATTTATCAAGTGGTGGGTTTTATGAAAACAGTGCTATCCGAATTTAAATGAGGGCACTCTGTGTTAATTTTATTCATTTGAATGTGTTCTTCAAGATTGCAGTGGTTATTTTGAATCCTTCAAGGTAGACTATTGTAGACAGAGTTCAGTGGTAGATTTTTTTAGGAGAGAACTGGTGAAGTCATCACTCAGGGTGGAGGAAATGCTGAGGTTGATAATTGCTACTGATTATTGGATTTCTTTCTAGAAAGCTACAGACTTACATTAACTGCACACTAAAATAAAAGGCACAGAACAAAGTTTGAATAGAGAGAGTTGGAGTATATGTTGTATACTACCATTTTGCTCCATGGGTGCAAATAGTATGAGATACGTCTCTGCTTGGTGGTTTTAAAGTTTAGTTGAATTCATCACATGAGAACACTGAAATAGAATTGGGGTTAAAACTTATAGGCTGTATGTTTACAAATAATGAAACAGTCAAGTTAGCAGTTCTGATTTCTTTTCGATTGGACTAGAAAAATATTAAATTTGCATAAAGTTGCTTTTACATGTCCAGAAACTTTGGACAATTTGATCAGGTAAACATGTCTTCAAACTTGGCCCAAATTTTTATGCCGTACACGATATTTATGGACACAGATAAGATTTATAAAATATTCCTTGCTTATTATGCTTTTACTGAAATTTGGAGTATTTGGTCAAATATCGTGATCCATAGTATACTTGAAAGATCAATGATCACATGCATAGCACTTTATAAAGACTGGGTTTTTCAGTATTGATTTTACGAAGTATCAAATTTTCCAGAAATAAGTATTTTGGGTCTGTGTGTGTGTGTGTGCGCGCGCGCGCAGTTCCATAATATCTCATCCAGTCATGCTCTAAGAGGCTTGATGTGGATTTTTTTTCTTAATTGAAACTCAAATACTGATGTATTCTCTAACTGTGTTAACACTTGATAACCTTAAGTATAATTATAGTCTTACTGTTGCTTTAATCTACCCACATGGTATTGGTACAAATACTTGAGTGAGTTATTGTGATGTAGTATTAAATTTCAGTTTTTTCAATGTGTAAAAATAGATATTATAATAGAGTTCATTATGTGATTTTACTAGTTACCTTAAAATTTATATGCGTATCTTAAGAATGACTTATGTTTTTGCATAGTATTAACGCATAATCTTTAATGTTTATGAATATGACATAGTCCTTTCTCTATGCAAATTTTAAAGTACTTACTTAAATCAGTCCATCTGTTGCCTCCAAATTATAAATGTAGCTAACAATCCCCAAACTTGGTGGACAGTGAATGATTTTGGAAGAATGCTATTGGAGTTGGAGATGATGAAAATGTAACCATTATTCTGATCAATATTGAAAGATAATTGCATGCCCCTCGCCCCATTGGGTCAAAAGAATTGTTTAAAATTCAAAAGATATTTTTCTTCACTTCATAATTTGAAGACATTTTCCTACATATAGTATCACCTAATACACCAAAAAGCCCCATGATGTAGGCAAGGCCACTTGGATCCCCATTTTTCGGAATAAGGAACCTGCGGGTTAGAGAGGTCTAGTGACTTGCTCTGGATCACTGAGCCAAAAGAAGTGTTGGGTTGAACCACTTGAAGATGCTGGTTTACCAGTGTTTTCCCATGGTCCACCTCCTGCTGTCTGATCCCGAGGGCAGTGCCCTCTGCAGTATCTCATATTGTCTCCAAGTCCTACAAACCAGGTCCGCCTTGGAAGCTCATTTACAATAGTTGCAT